>NC_141169.1:7500000-8750000 GCF_055505025.1 Bos grunniens | reverse complement strand
ACTAAACATAATGTTAAAGATTAACATCACCTTCTAGCTTAATTCATAGCATCTCCCTTGCTTTTAAAAAGCATATTCAACTAAGCAGGCCTTCTGATTCTGAAAGATACCACCAAGCTCCTTCCCTGTATTTGACAAAAGTTTGGCCCAGGTTTCCTATACTTGAGTCCTTAAATCCACTGATACCCCTGCTGAAGTATCATTCTCAGAACAGCCTTTTTGGGTTATCCTATCAGAAGTGCTCCTCTCCTTCTAGTTCACTGTCTATCTTACTACCATAGTTTATTTATTTTTAAATTTTCAGAGCTTTCTATTCTTTAAATCTTATTTCATGTCTTATGGGCTGTTACTTAGCTTATGCTAGAATGTAAACTCATGTAATGAGGAAATTTTAATTTTACCACTACATCTCCATCTCCCAAAATTGTCATGAGCAATTAAACAAGAACTTATGATAAGTATTTAGCTGAATAAATGATCGAATGGATGAAAAAAATGCCACAGGACTTTACTGTTAGCCTTCTTATTCTTTCCAGTAGTTTATGGTGCTTTTCAGAAGTATAAGTACTCATTTGATGTTCTAACTGATAACAGCATCTGCCTGCAATCCAGGACACACAGGTTCGATCTCTGGGTCAGCAAGATCTCCTGAAGGAGGACATGGCAACACATTCCAGTATTCTTGCTGGGAAATTTCCATGGACAGAGGAGTCTGGCGGGGTACAGTCCATAGGGTCACAAAGAGTTGGACACAACTGAGCAACTGAATAGAGAGACCACAGAAAGAGAATTAATAATTGACCTGGTTTGGAAAGATTTTGGTATTTTATCTTATTTGGGTAGAAAATAATTAGCTTCTTCTTTAAAATCCACATCCAGAAAACAATTCTTACAGAAGAATTGAAACAAATATTACAGTTCCAAGTGCTGCCTTAACTATGGTAAGTAGAAACCACAGCTAGAAACAAATCAAGTCTAGTGGGCAGAAAACATTTATTCATGTTCCATTCTTACAAGATCGTGCTCACTTATGAACTCCATGAAGCATCCCCACAACCCTCCATTCTTCTTAGTTAATCACTCACAAATCTACGTTTCTATGTCTACTTTCTATGCCTACATTTGCTGGAGTAGAAGACTATACTTCTTTATCTCCTGGCTTAGAATGATCAATCCTTTGGGACAGGGATCACATTCATTTATCTGATCAGCCCTAGTATCGATTACATAGTAAAATCAAAATTTTAAATTAATATATTAATCATTTTTTAAATGAAATATGTCTTTAGACTTTCACAATCTAAGGATCTTAAGGGTCCTTAGAGACCTGTAGAGATGCTAATATTGCACTGATATCTGTAGGGAAAAAAACATCATAGAATTGGGTTTTGGAAGTACAAAGTCATATTTTATAATCCAGATCCACACTGTGCTAGCACTGTGGTTTTGAGCACTTTATGCAACCCATATAAGACTCAGTTTCATCACTTCTAGAGCAAGAATTAAAAACATTCATAAAGCGTTAGGAGGATTAAATATGATGACATCTCTGAAGTTTTTACTATGGTGCCTAGCACATAGAAATCACTAAATAATAATGAAAACTGCTGCTATGGAAGTGGAGAAAGAGATTATATTTGAAACAAGGGGTATGAATACAGGAGACTATATAACTCTCTTTACTTCCTATAAGAGGGATGTGTAACTAAAATTTCCAAGAACTATCCCTCTTTATATTAAGAGGTGATTTCATGGTCATTGGGGCTTAAAGTAATCCACAAAAGGCAAGAATTCTTTTTACTATTATTTTTGGACCACTGAAATTTTTAACTTTTGCCAGATTGACTAGCAGTAACATAGAATCCCCATCATTAACTTGATTTTTTAAGAAAACTCAACCTATGTCCAGTTGGGTTTAAAAATCTACTGATATCCATCACTAGTCTTTGCACATATCGATTGTTGCCTCAAAACAGGGGTCAGCAACCCAGGGATCAGCTCCTGGTCTAAATCTTGGGTTTTATACAACCAGGGAGCTAAGAATCATTTGTATATTTTGTTTTTGTTTTTTTTAATTTTCTCTAATTTTATTTTATTTTTAAACTTTACATAATTGTATTAGTTTTGCCAAATATCAAAATGAATCCGCCACAGGTATATTTTGAATGGCTGAAAAAAATTCAGAGGGAGGATATTATGAGATTTGAAGAATTACAAGTTTCGATGTCCATAAATAATGTTGTATTGGAACTCAGACTCTGCAGTATAGTTTGAATGAGTTGAAAAAATGTGAGAGACCCTACGGCCAGCAAAGCCTAAAATATTTCCCATCTGGCCCTCTATGGAAAAGGTTCGCCCATCCTGCCTTAAAAACAAAGGATCATCTTTATTTTCATGCACGATGGGAAAGGATCGCTCTCTTCAAAACTTCTCCAACCTGCTCCACCCCCACTCCCATCTTCCCAGGGTGGGGTCACTTTGTATGGCACATCCCCAGGCATCACACGGGAAGAAGATATTAGCTCAGCCCATCAGTGTGATGCTCCAAAATAATGCCATGTTTCCAAGGCCAGATCCAGCACTCTCCTAATTCACCACACTTCTAAAAATGTTTCAGAATCACTACAATTGACTTTAAAACTGCAGACATCCTCCTTATTGTGATTTAACTAATTTAACCTGACTTTTCAAGAAAATGAGCTATGTTGAGAAATAGCTTGAAAGAGCATCTAATGCTTGTGCCTCATAGTGCACTGTTCCTCCAGTTGATATGCATCTTGAAATAAAGTCAATTTTCTTTTTAGAGTGGCTAAAAAAAAGAGAGAGAGAGAGAGAGATTTGTTCTCAGGCTTCATGAAACACCAGAATGAGTAAGTTGCCATTATCATTTATTTGATGATAAACTTCAGGGAGAACAAAAATGTAATACTCAGAGAGAAAATCAGCATGTCATTTATTGGAAAAGATAGTCCTCCTGAGACATGCCTATTGTTTGTATTTGTGTGTGTGTGTGATCTTTGACTTCCTCACCTCCATTTTCAGTGACCAACACATATCTGAAAAAGTGCAAGTGCTTATCCACAAATGCACCTTTCCACTTCTCATTTTCCAAGTAAATCAACAAATTTGAACAGATGACAGGAACAGTGAATTGCTACATAACACCACTGCCCTCAATTAACATTTCCTCTGGGCAATCCAGCTGAAATAAGTTCCCTTATTCCCCTTTGTCTCTGGGCGACAGCTTAAGGAAAAGAAGCTGTAAATTGATGAAAGGGAAAGGAATCCTTTGGATGGGGTTTGTTAGGATGACATCTTAAGTGGCTGTCTTTTTTCTCCTATGTATCTGTTAAAAGAAGAGTCCTTTAAAAAGTTCCCATTTGTTTTAAGTAATCACTGTTTAGGCTGAATGGAAGAGCTTCTGTGGTAGTGAGGTTGCATTCTGCATGAGAAGTGAAGCTCACCTCTCTAAAGAGACTGCACTCTTGCAGGACGAAAATAATTAAAAGCTCTTCCAGGTACTGAAACAAATACTAGAGTTCTAAATGACAAATTCACCAAATACACACACACACAAAGACACAGACAGTTACACATACACGTCTAACTGGAGAAGCCTGGCTCTTTGCAAACTAGTCCCATGAATTTAGCCAATGCTTTGAGTTAGTGAGAAGTGTTAAAAGTAGAATGCACCAAGTCTCTCCAGAGTTTATTCCACCTTAAGGGAAATAGCATTTAGACACTGTTTTCTTCAAACTTAGAGTCAGGGAAAAAGAAGCATTTTACAATTTCCAAGCAGAAAAGAAGAGCTACAGTAGAGATATATCAGCTGATAAAAGTAATGCTGACCAGGAAGCTTTTAAATTATTTTCCAAATCTTTTATCAAGCTATATTCTATTATAGAATATGGCACCTTTTTAAATTGGATTTCCCTCAAGCTGCAAAAGTAAGCCTGTTGTCCCTCCACTATCTTCTCTGAGGGAGCCTCCGGGTAATTAACCATGTACCTTAGGAAATACAGGCTGTATCCCAAAAATGCATTCTATAGGGAGCTGGTATCTGCAAACCCACAGATAACCTGGCAGAGAATACGTTTCTTAATTCAGTCTACATTTACTGAGCTGTATTAGGTGCTGTGAATCAGGTGGGCTCTCATGATAAAGAATCTATCTACAGTTCAGCAGACCCAGGTTCGACCTCTGGGTTGGGAAGATCACCTGAAGAAGGGAAAGGCAACCCACTCCAGTACTCTTGCCTGGAGAATTCCATGGACAGAGGAGCCTGGCAAGCTACAGTCCACGGGGTTGCAAACAGTCGCACAAGACTGAGCAACTAACACACACACACACACACCAGGTGCTGTGGATACATCAGCAAACAAAACAAACAAAGAAACCCAACCACAGAAGAGTTTAACTTCTAGTTGAGGGAAATAGATCACAGACAATAAATACATCAAATGTAAATAACATAGTATATTCAAGATGATCAGTGCAATGGAAAAAATAAAGCAAGGTGAGAAATGAAGTGAAGGAAGGGATGATAATTTTAAAAGAAGTGAACAACAACGTAGGACTCATTAAGAAGGAAACATTTAATTATCTGAGGGGTTTATATCCCAGAGAAGAATGATTCAGGCAGAGGGAACAGTGAGCACAATAGCCCTGAGGTTGAAATGTGCGCTGTATGTTTGAAAAATATCAAAGCGGGGAGAGGTATGCGTACACAGACGGAGGGTAAAAGTAGTAGGCAGTGCACAAATTCAGAGAGGATGGAGCAGATCATGTAAGGGTTTAGCAAAATAATCTGAAAAATATTAGGACGCATTGACAGATTTTAAGTAGAGTCATACTTGTGTTGGAACTGTAGAACATATTAGGTTGCTATGGCATGAGTGTTTTATAAGCTGAAATTTACTCTCATACATGAAGCATGATTTGTCTCATGAGATGGGGCACTAGAAGATATTACAGTTCAAACTCCTTTTTCAAACACAGGAGAACTGACTAGTTCCAGTGTGAGTCATTTACTTTCTCTATGCCTCCAAGTGATTGTAAAGAATAATGCTACCTGCCTTGTACCGCTCTCAAGAATGGTTTGTGAAACTGGGGAGATAATGGAAGAAAGGAAAAGTGTCAGATTGACATGGAGTGTCTTATAGCTAAAGAGTTGATGATGATCTTGTGTGCCTTCTGGTTGTCACAAAAATTACAGTCTTTTCTATCAGGAACCAGAGTGTCTACGCAGAGGCTGGAAAGTCAAATTTTCACATCGTTATAGTTGTGAGAACGATAGGATATAATGTATGTATAAGAGCTTTACAGGGATAATGTACTGGAGGTGCTGACAGGAGGCCACTATGATAGATGTCAGATGGGTCTGTGAGATGCAGAACTCGGAAGTGGTATGTAAAATGTGGGAGAGTCTCAGTCCTAAATCAAGCGTGTCACCAATCACACAGTGACAACATCAGCTCCTGGGGAAGCCAAGAAAGAGAATAAGAACTGCCATGATGAAAATGTCTGATTTGTCTCTTTCCATCCCCTACCCAGGCAGAAAAACGGATTTCTGTTAGCTGAAAAATTAGATGGAATCAGACTTGTTTAATGTCAAAAACGAGAGTGAAAAGTTTTCTAAGATGAAAGCTACATGGAAAAAAACACATCAATATGCATAAATAAAAGTGGTAGAATAATGTAGATGGCCTACAAACAGCCTCTCTTGTATAATAAGACTTTCTTGCATAGCCAAAGTTCTACAGGTCATACTTTATAGAATACAATTATGGAAGACAAGACTGTTCCATTACAACATTTTCTCGGGGAAGTCTATGATTTTTAAAAAGAAAATGAGTTAACTGCATGTAAAAACCCTGCCCAATCTCCCATATTGGAATAGAATGAATATATTTATGACATATATTCTCCTGGTTAGATAGTTTCATAAAACGGAAATGTTCTGAAGAGAAAGGCTGAGGAAGTGTGTCCCATAGTGGCTTGGTGATGACTTTTGGTTAAAGGAGTAAAGAGGTCTGCAGTCAAGTATTGTTTGGGACATATCATGCTTCAAAAACAAAGGTCAGCTAGATAATAGGATACAATGGTAGGATATTTAAAGGAGGGATGTAAAAACAGCAAGAAATACTTTGTTCAACACATGGGAATATAGCCAACATTTTGCAACAAGTGGAATATAACCTTTAAAAACTGTGAATTTCTATGTTGTACATCTGAAACTTATATAATATTGTATACCAACTAAACCCAACAAAAGAGAAAGGAAAAAAGTTTAGTAAAAGCAGCAATTCAAAGAGGTACAATGAGAAGGGATATGGAACCCCAAAGAGAACCTTTCTTACTTTTTGGTTTCACTGAACGACACCTGGTGTAGCTTATGGAAAACAACAACAACAAAAAAAAACTTCTGTGTTCATACTATTTTTAAAGCACATCAGTTCAGTTCAGTTCAGTCGCGCAGTCATGTCCGACTCTGTGACCCCATGAATTGCAGCACACCAGGCCTCCCTGTTTACCACCAACTTCCGGAGTTCACTCAGATTCATGTCCATCGAATCGGGGATGCCATCCAACCACCTCATCCTCTGTCGTCCCCTTCTCTTCCTGCCCTCAATCTTTCCCAGCATCAGGGTCTTCTCCAATGAGTCAGCTCTTCCCATCAGGTGGCCAAAGTATTGGAGTTTCAGCTTCAACATCAGTCCTTCCAATGAATATTCAGGACTGATTTACTTTAGGATGGACTGGTTGGATCTTCTTGCTGTCCAAGGGACTCTCAAGAGTCTTCTCCAGCACCACAGTTCAAAAGCATCAATTCTTCTGTGCTCAGCTTTTTTTGTAGTCCAACTCTCACATCCATACATGACTACTAAAACCATAGCCTTGACTAAACAGACCTTTGTTGGCAAAGTAATATCTCTGCTTTTTAATATGCTGTCTAGGTTGGTCATAATTTTCCTTCCAAGGAGTATGCGTCTTTTAATTTCATGGTTGCAGTCACCATCCGCAGTGATTTTGGAGCCCCCCAAAATAAAGTCTGACACTGTTTCCACTGTTTCACCATTTATTTGCCATGAAGTGATGGGACCAGATGCCATGAACTTCGTTTTCTGAATGTTGAGCTTTAAGCCAACTTTTTCTCTCTCCTCTTTCACTTTCATCAAGAGGCTCTTTAGTTCTTCACTTTCTGCCATAAGGGTGGTGTCATCTGCATATCTGAGGTTATTAATATTTCTCCCAGCAATCTTGATTCCAACTTGTGCTTCATCCAGGACAGCACTTCTCATGATGTACTCTGCATATAAGTTAAATAAGCAGGTGACAATGTACAGCCTTAACGTACTCCTTTCCTGATTTGGAACCAGTCTGTTGTTCCATGTCCAGTTCTAACTGTTGCTTCCTGACCTGCATACAGATTTCTCAAGACGCAGGTCAGGTGGTCAGGTTATTCCCATTTCTTTCAGAATTTTCCAGTTTATTGTGATCCACACAGTCAAAGACTCTGAAGCACAGTTTCCTCTTTTGCAGCTGCATAAGCTGAGACTCTAAGAAGTTAAATGAGTTACCTCAGGCCACAGAGCCAAAACTGGGTCTTAAATTCAAGTGTTCAATCAAAGTAATATTCCTTGAATTGTAAACTTTAAAATAGCCTGAAAATAATAAAAGATTCTTACAATAAACAATATTCTCCTCTCCATTTTGGCAAATTATTTCTAATAGTTTCTGTCATGGACACTGAATTTTTGTGTGTGGAAGACCATCTCCTAGTTTCTAAGCAAAATTTTTTTGTACCTCTTAAGTGTTGCATATATACAGGAGGGTTGAATATTTGATCTATGTTTTACATTTTAATTTTCTCTTATCATTTTCTCGTCAAAAAACTTTTATCAGCATTTATAGATCTGAGACAATTATAAAAATGTTAGCAAGATATTATTTTCTGGAAGCAAAAGAGTTCCAGAAAAACATCTATTTCTGCTTTATTGACTACATAAAGCTTTGAACTGTGTGGATCCCTAGAAACTGTGGAAAATTCTGAAAGAGATGGAAATACCAGACCACCTGACATGCCTTTTGAGAAATCTCTATGCAGATCAGGAAGCAACAGTTACAATTGGACATGGAACAACAGACTGATTCCAAATAGGAAAAGAAGTATGTCAAGGCTGTATATTGTCACCCTGCTTATTTAACTTATATGCAGAGTACATCATGCAAAATGTCAGGCTGGATGAAGCACAAGCTGGAATCAAGATTGCTGGGAGAAATATCAATAGCCTCAGATACACAGATGACATATGTGTGGCAGAAAGCAAAGAAAACTATAAAGCCTCTTGATGAAAGTGAAAGAGGAGAGTGAAAAAGTTGGCTTAAAACTCAACAGTCAGAAAACTAAGGTCATGACATCTGGTCCCATCACTTCATGGGAAACAGATGGTGAAACAATAGAAACAGTGAAAGACTTTATGTTTTTGGGCTCCAAAAGCACTGCAGATGGTGACTGCAGCCATGAAGTTAAAAAATGTTTGCTTCTTGGAAGAAACGGTATGACCAACCTAGAGAGCATATTAAAAAGCAGAGACATTACTTTGCCAAGTAGTCATGTATGGATGTGAGATTTGGACTATAAAGAAAGCTGAGCGCCAAAGAATTGATGCTTTTGAACTATGGTATTGGAGAAGACTCTTGAGAGTCCCTCGGACTGCAAGGAGATCCAATCAGTCAATCCTAAAGGAAATCATTCCTGAATATTCATTGGAAGGACTGATGTTGAAGCTGAAGCTCCAGTATTTTGGCCACCTGATGGGAAGAACTGACTCATTGGAAAAGACCCTGATGCGGGGAAAGATTGAAGGCAGGAGGAGAAGGGGATGGCGGAGGATAGGATGGTTAGATGGCATCACCAACTCAATGGACATAGATTTGAGCAAGCTCCGTGAGTTGGTGCTGGACAGGAAGGCCTGGTGTGCTGCCGTCCATGGAGTCCCAAAGAGTCAGACATGACTGAGCATCTGAACTGACTGAAGATATTATGACAATATAGAGCAGAAAGTGTAACTGGATGATCTGATAAGAGAAATGAAGTAGGAGACAATAATTCCAAGTCAACAACCTCAGCAATGATGGACAAAAAAATGTGATACACAGATAGATACATATACAGACATACAGATGACTGCGAGTAAGACCTATGACAATCAAGTAAGCTCTGCACTCTGGCTAATAGTATTACTGACATAGATTTCCTGGTTTTGTGCTGCAGTTACCTATGATCTCACCACTGAGGGAAAGCAGGATGAAGAATTAACAGACTGTATTATTTTTGCAACTTCCTGTGTGTCTACAAGTATTTTTCAATAAAAAAGAAAAATAGAAAAGCATAATTTAGAGAAGGGATCCATAGGCCTCCTCAGACTGAAGAGGGGTACCTGGTACAAAAAGCATTAAGAACCTCAGGCCTAATCCTTCTTGTTAAACCTAAGAAGAGCACAGGCCCAGGGACTTGACTGAGCATCCTCCCTGGAGCTCCTCTGAGTTGACAAGATTCAAACAGATCCATTTTCAGAACTCTAATCTTTGGGCTTCCCTGGTGGCTCAGTTGGTAAAGAATCCACCTGCAATGTGGGAGATCTGGGTTCGATCCCTGGGTTGGGAAGATCCCCTGGAGAAGGGAAAGGCTACCCACTCCCGTATTCTGGTCTGGAGAATTCCATGGAATGTATAGTCCACGGGGTCACAAAGAGTCGGACACAACTGAGAGACTTTCATAATAGTCTTTGAGAACCTTTCTTTATCTGTACAATGACTCATTCACAAAGCCCCCTCTGATCCAGAAAAAGAGCCAGGAACTTTGGTAGTATTTTTGCTGAATGTCTACACAAACCTCTCCCACCTTGCTCCTTCCTAATTTCATACAGAGCTAAAAATAAATGAAACGGGGTCAGCAAGGACTGTTTACACAAGTTAAAAAGAAAACAAATCCAATAAATGTGATTAGTAAAACAGCTGATCCCATTTTACTTTTCCCACCTAATTAATTCATTTTTTTCCAAGAGTAAAGACAAAATCAGGAGCATGGCTTATTATAGAAAGTGTAGAAAGCATTAGAAAAATGAAGAAACCTTCACCTTATGATAAAATATACCTATTATGTTAAGAAATGTGAACAGGTCACATATTTTATTAACATGTATTATTTCAAAAATTAAAAGTTAACTCTAATGAATAACATTTAATAATTAAGTCTATACACGTGTTCCCTATCCTAAACATGTATACCTGTGGCAGATTCATGTTGATATATGGCAAAACCAATACAATATTGTAAAGTTAAAAAATAAAATAAAAAATAATAATAATTAAGTCTATTAGTAAGGTAATATGATCTGAAAAAATGTGATTTTAAGAATTATTTTTGCAAATAACGCTGAGCGCATAAAATAGTGTCTGGAATATCTATGAATACCACAAATGAAACGATGGGCTGTTTACTTTAGAAGGGGTTGCAAAAGGAACCTAAATTTCTTCAAATTATTTCAAACATGAAATGTATCTTTTTGAATTATACATGATGTTTGAAACAAAGAACAAATTTCAGAATCTCCAAGGTGAAATCAGGGCTTCACAGGTGGTATAGTGGGAAAGAATCCACCTGCCAATGCAGGAGACATGAGACAGGTTCTATTCCTGGGTCAGGAAGATCTCCTGGAAGAAGAAAGGCAACCCTCTCCAGTATTCTTGCCTGGAGAATCCCATGGACAGAGGAGCTTGGCGGGCTACAGTCCACTGGGTCGCAAAGAGTCAGACCCCACTGAGTGACTGAGCATACACAGTGAAATCATTCTACCCAAACAGATGCATATCCTTTGGTGTGAAATGTAATGTACTTTGAAAAGCATCTTGGAGTCGGCTTTTGCCTCTAATTAAAATTAACTTTGATGTATACCTGTGGCGGATTCATTTTGATATTTGGCAAAACTAATACAATTATGTAAAGTTTAAAAATAAAATAAAATTAGAAAAAAAGAAAAAAAAAGAAAAGAAAATTAACTTTGAGAGACTTCTCTAGTGATCCAGTGGTTAAGAATCAGCTTCCAATGCAGGGGACACAGGTTCAATCTCTGGCGGGGGAACTAAAATCCCATGCCACAGGGCAACTAAGCCTGTGTGCTGCAAATACGGAGACCGCACGCCTCAAATAAGAGAGCCCATGTGCTGCATTCTGCATGCCCCAACTAAGGACCGCCTCCCCTGATGCAGCCAAAAATAAAATTTTTAAAATATATGAAATTAATTTTGAATCCAGAGTACATTCATTGAGCTCTGAAATAGTCCAGGAGGGTTACTCTAATAATAACATCATGGAAACTGCGTTAGTCTGCTAGAGCTGTTGTGGAGCAAATCAACACAAACCGGGTGGCTTACAACAGCAGAAAGTTACTCTCTCACGATGCTGGAGGCCTGAAGTTTGAGATCAAGGTGTCTGCACAGTAGGTTCCTTCTGAGGCTCTGAGGGAAAATTCATCCCTTGCCTCTCTACTAGCTTCTGGTGGCTGTCAGGAACCCTTGGCACTTCTCAGTTTAGGGTGATGTAACTTCACTCTCTGCCTCCATATTTCGCTTTCTCCTTTTGTGGCTATACATCTAGCTTTCTCTTAAGAGGACACCTGTCATTGTTGTACAGTTCAGTTCAGTTCAGTCGCTCAGTCGTGTCTGACTCTTTGTGACCCCATGAATCGCAGCACGCGAGGCCTCCCTGTCCATCACCAACTCCCGGAGTTCACTCAGACTCACGTCCATTGAGTCAGTGATGCCATCCAGCCATCTCATCCTCCGTCGTCCCCTTTTCCTCCTGCCTCCAATCCCTCCCAGCATCAGAGTCTTTTCCAATGAGTCAACTCTTCGCATGAGGTGGCCAAAGTACTGGAGTTTCAGCTTTAGCATCATTCCTTCCAAAGAAATCCCAGGGCTGATCTCCTTCAGAATGGACTGATTGGATCTCCTTGCAGTCCAAGAGACTCTCAAGAGTCTTCTCCAACACCACAGTTCAAAAGCATCAGTTCTTTGGTGCTCAGCCTTCTTCACAGTCCAACTCTCACATCCATATGTGACCACAGGAAAAACCATAGCCTTGACTAGATGAACCTTTGTTGGCAAAGTAATGTCTCTGCTTTTGAATATGCTATCTAGGTTGGTCATAACTTTCCTTCTAATGAGTAAGCATCTTTTAATTTCATGGCTGCAGTCACCATCTGCAGTGATTTTGGAGCCCAGAAAAATAAAGTCTGACACTGTTTCCACTGTTTCCCCATCTATTTCCCATGAAGTGATGGGACCGGATGCCATGATCTTCATTTTCTGAATGTTGAGCTTTAAGCCAACTTTTTCACTCTCCACTTTCACTTTCCTCAAGAGGCTTTTGAGTTCCTCTTCACTTTCTGCCATAAGGGTGGTGTCATCTGCATATCTGAGCTTATTGATATTTCTCCTGGCAATCTTGATTCCAGCTTGTGCTTCTTCCAGTCCAGCGTTTCTCGTGATGTACTCTGCATATGTTAAATATTCAGGGTGACAATATACAGCCTTGGCATACTCCTTTTCCTATTTGGAACCAGTCTGTTGTTCCATGTCCAGTTCTAACTGTTGCTTCCTGACCTGCATACAAATTTCTCAAGAGGCAGATCAGGTGGTCTGGTTTTCCCATCTCTTGTTGTACAGCCTAACCCAAATCAGGATGGCGTCACCTCAAGACACTTAATTACATCTATAAAGACCCCTTTCCATAGAAGGTCTCATTCACAATTCAAGGATTGTGATTTGGATGCATATTGTCTTGGTGATCCTGGCCAGCTCACTACAGTGATGATTGAGAGTAAACAGGCAGAAAACGCACAATCACAAGTAACACAGATCTAAGGTTTGGCTATTTGGTGGTGCCAGTAATCCCCTACACACATGATGTCTTTGTAATGGTTTAAAAGGGTTTCATATTCTCTCTCTTTTCAACATTTATAACCACTATTAAAGACAGTTTTATCCTTAGCCTCATTTTATAGAAGGCAAAGCTGATGATAAGAACAACAAATGATTTATCAAAGTCACACCAAAGGCGGGTGGTAGGACACGTCAGAATTTAACTCAGCCTTGGAATTCAGGTTGTCTAATTCCAAGATAAATGCTCTAACCTATGAGAACTTGTCTATTTGGCATCTGATACAATGACAGGACATAAAAGCTGGTGTCTTAATAAATCCAATAAGGTCAGGTAAGTATCGCCAGTAATAGAGTTCGAGCAAAATACAGTTGAAAATCATTCAGACCATTTCTTTCAATAACTGGATTGCATTATGGAAAAAAATACTGTGATTCATATCAATAAAATTGCTGATAAAAAGGCTCATTTTGTTCTTGTTTTTTCCTGTTATATTTTCTTTTCATTGTTACTGTATACATAATAGAGAAAATAAAGAATGTCTGGATAATTTAGCTGAAGAAGTCTGAATGATACTTTGCTGGGAAAAGCAGTTCCGTTCACCTCTGTATTTCTACCTCTTTCTTATGCTTTGGTGCAGGATTCCTTCCTTACCTTCTGGACAAAACTTATGCTATATTTATCACGTGAGATTCTGAAAAGCATCGCGGATAACATGTTTTTGACACCTTACAAGACTGTGTGAGATGTTGGCAGGATAAGCTTTCAGCACTTTGATGTTTTGGGAACCCTGCATTTTCCATTCTGATTGAAATAATGGCCTAGGTCTCCTGCTTTATGTGAGAAGATTTAATGGTCAGGGATCTAGAACACCTGATTTCATGAAGTAGGCCTTTTATCTCCCTAGAAATAGTGCCTTGCCATCTCTGAAAGTCATAGGAACCTGAATTGTTCAAACCTTAAATCTGGACCTCTCTGGGGCAGAACATCCCAAGTGATAGAACGAACCTATGATAGAATGAACCTAGCTAAATCTGCATTCATCCTGTACACAGCAGAACGACTGGGTGAAAGCACTGAAAGTATCTATTAAGTTCTGGCCTAGAAGCATTCTACGATGAAGTAAGTTCACTGCAGTTGATTTCCTCAGCCAGCTGCATTAATCACTAGGTTCTTGGCTGCTTTGCTCTGCATGCTTGCTGCCTAATATGTAAAAGAGTCAAGGTAAATCTCACCAGTTGCTTGACAAGCGGCTATAGTTTTTTATTCTTTATTATAGACTAAAAATCCCACTGAGCAATGGATTTTTTTTTGATCACTCAATGTCAAGCAAATCAGAAATATTATTTCCTAATGTACCTTTCCCTGCTTAACCATTAAGAGTGGTGGGGTGCAAAGTAATATGGAACATAAGTGAGGACTTTCCCTGCCTTCTTCTCTCCTTTCTTCCTCAGTGGAGGAGGAAAGATCGTTTTCCCTCTACCCTTCTAGATTTTGGCTGAGCTCCCTCGTGATAAAACATCATATTAACAGGAGAAAAATGAAAAGAGATTTAATTACATGCATACCTCCTGTTTATAAGGGAGTGACCAAGGACAGCTGGCTAACTCCTGAAATGGCCCAAGCCATAGTGTTAAATACCATCTGTAGCTAATGACAAAAGATATATAGGAGGTGGGGGGGCGGTTATGAGGTGGGCGAAGGTCTATTAATGGGAAATTATCAGGCAAAGCACAAGGGTATGATTGCTGTGTAAACTGAAGTCCAAGACTTCTCTACAGATCAGGTTTCATAGAGGTTTAGTTACCCTTTTCTCCCTGGTACTGAGAGGGTCATACCCTTGCAAAAGGAGATCTCCCTTATAAATGTAATTGTCTGATATAAAAGGGTAACTTGTACTTGCTTTCCAGTGTGTTTCTCAAGTCAACTGTCCTTAAAAAACACCCAGCTTAAAATAATCCTTATGCCAAAGAGGCATATTTTGAGGTGGCAAATTCTGCTTCCCTTCAACTCCCTTCAGCTGTCACTGTTTCTTTCCCTTCCATCCCTCTTTCCTTTCTCCTTCCTTCCCTCCTTTCCTTCTTTTTCTCTTCCTTCCTTCCTCTTCCTCATGTTGTTTTTCTTTCATTCATTCTTTTTTATGTTCTTTCAAAGCAACATAAAATGTCATAATTTACTCTAGAAGTCTGCCTTTAGCCATAAGACATATGGAAATAAACTTGGATGATTCACATTCAATTGGAGTATCCTTTATGGTCATAAAGAATGTTATGATAATGTGACACTATTTTCATTCTTTTATGTATTCATTCAACAATGTCTAGGATCACATAACTATGTGTCAAACAGTGAATTAGACACTAAAGAGTCAACAATGAGCAAGATATTTAGGAAGCTCGAGCCCTATAGGGAAATCAGAAATTTAAGACAGTAACATACACTTTTTTAAAATAAAAAGTTAGATCCCATTCTGATTCGAGACCTGAAAGAACCATTTACTATTCTAGAGAATATAGGATAGTCAAATCTACAAAAAATACAATTTTATGCTATTTGGCATAAGAAAATGAGGCCAGGATAATCAGATATTCTAGTTGATGAAAAATTCTCTGAATGCCAAACAACATCAGTATCCTTCACCTAAACCAATATAAAGCCAACGTCTGACAAATGCAGGCCGAGCATTATTTATACACAAAGTACTGACTATTCACGACACATGATACAAAGCTGAGTAAGCCCTAGACTCTTTCATCTGTGCATTTGTCATTTAAAAGAGGAAACATACACAAATAACCACATTGCAAAAAAATCAGCTCTGGTAAATGCAGTATGACCAGTATAGAAGGCTACAGAGGATGAAAGGAACAATTCCCTTAGGTCATGAGCCAGAGAGTATGTCACTCCCCTGCTTAGCTCTTTTTTGCCTCACTCAATAGAAACGTCAGAGTCCTTGCAATGAGCTTCGAGGTTCTGCACATTTTGACTGCTATTACATCTTTGACCTTATCTCCTCCTCCTCCTCCTAGCTCACACTAGCTCACCCTGTTCAGCTTGTCGGGGTCCAGAGTAAGCCTTCCCAAAAGGTGTCTCTTTTGCATGAGGATTATTTTGAGCTAAAGGCAACTGAGACCCTTTGGGTTCAAGAAGAATTATTGCCTTACTCATCAACTACATAGAATAATTTAAATTGGGGATTTTTCCCAGGAAAGAGTTATTACCTGAGGAAAACTGTATCTAAATGGCAGGGAAAACTTCTCATTACAAACATCTGCTCTTCTTATCCTCTTGTGAATGTCACCCCTTGGAAGCCCTGTCCTATTCCTTAGCTCAGGATGGCATATACAGCTCATTTTACCTTTCTGTCTCTAACCTCTCATGTATGTAGGGTCCCCATACATACAACATTTTATTTTCTCTTGTTACTCTGTCTCATGTCAATTCAATTCTTAGACTGGACAAAAGAATCTAGAGGAATAAAGTTTTCTTCCTCTCCAACAAGCCACCTGAGACTGCTTGCTGTTTCAGATAACCAAATGCAATCCCACACTGAGGCTCTGGAACTCTCTTTCCTCCAAATGCCATCATGGTTAACTCTCTCAGCTTCCTCAAGACTTGACTTAAATCTCATCTTCAAAAGAAGGCCTACTGACTCCCTTATCTAAAGTTAAAATTCTATCTCCAATCCTTCCTTTTCAAATGACTCTGCCTTACTCAAATGGCTTTGCTTAACGTTTTCTTTATTCCATTGTACTTAACATCTTCTGGTATACTGCAGAAGTTACTAGGGCATCATGTGTCTTATTTCTTATCCATTTCTACCAACTAGAATGTAAGCCTCCTGTGGATAGAGAGTTTTATGTTTCATTCTTTGATGCATGCCAAGCATCAGATCAATTTCTGAAACATTGTAGGCACCTAATTAATATCTACTGATCACTGAGTTAATGAGTGATCAACTTTGGACAGTAAAAGTGGTGGAAGAAAATCAGTAGTGATTTAACATCTGAGGTGGTATCTTGATGATACAGAAGACTTAGACAGGAAGAGATGATCTTCCTGACTCATCTTTCCCACTTGAGATTATTATTCTTTCAGCCTGTGGAGAATAGTTCTCAAATACAGGTAAGTTCTTAAAACTTCTTTACGTAACCAGTACACTGGATAAGTATGACTCATAAGATGTGATCATGAAACAATTTTAGTCTCCCATCGTTCGGGGAATATATTTAGTTTTTTTTTTCTACTGAATGAAAACTCAGACAATCTTATGATTCTTTTGGTCATTCAAAGGAGATGATCATCTTGAATCAAAATTACTATTTCAGTTTTATATGTAAAATATCATGTCCAACTTGATTTAATACTGACATAGATCCTTTTCTCCCACAAAAGGACACACTGTGGGACGGTGAGGCAGGGAGGAAGTGGAAACTGATGGTATGTTAGTTTCTTTTTTTTAATATAAATTTATTTAATTGGAGGCTAATTACTTTACAATATTGTATTGGTTTTGCCATACATCAACATGAATCCGCCACAGGTGTACATATGTTCCCCATCCTGAACCCCCCTCCTACCTCCCTCCCCATCCCATCCCTCTGGGTCATCCCAGTACATCAGCCCCAAGCATCCTGTATCCTGCATCAAACCTGGACTAGTGATTTGTTTCATATATGATATTATACATGTTTCAATGCCATTCTCCCAAATCATCCCACCCTCTCCCTCTCCCACAGAATCCAAAAGACTGTTCTATATATCTTTGTCTCTTTTGCTGTCTCACATACAGGGTTATCATTACCATCTTTCTAAATTCCATATATATGCGTTAGTATACTGTATTGGTGTTTTTCTTTCTGGCTTACTTCACTCTGTATAATAGGCTCCAGTTTCTGATCACAGCACAGTGGAGCAGAAGGGAAGAGAAGACAGGCCTTACTGTCCTGAGCTGCACCCACTGGGTTTGGCAACTGTCTACAGCAGACCCTTTTCCTCACTAGAGTGTTCATGGGCTTTCAGGAATTTGCTCAGTCACTGACAATCTCTCACCTGTGGTTCCCTAAACCCATTCAAAAGAATCTCTATTCTGGGTCCTCAATGACTCTCTCTACAACCCACACCATCCAGACTACAGAAACTGACAGCTGCAGGCAGTGCTTTACACAAGATGGCTCCCAAAGACTGCCTTTAGCGCCAAACTACCTGTGGTTCCTGGATATTCAAGCATTCATCACTCCTTGCCACACCCAAAACGGCTGCCTTGCTCTAGCTATTAGACTTGTTATCATTTTCCCCCCGCTTTTAAAATTCTGGAAGTAGGAGTCAACTATCTGCCCACTCTGTCCCCCCAAAATTGCAGAAGATGCCCATTGAAATATCGGGGTGGTCTTGGGGCTCCTCCCTCCCCAGCTTTACTTTAGGTGAAGAAAAAACATCCCCAGCTTTCCCTGTGAGAGGTGGAGCTGAGATTCACATTACAGCTTTCCTCTCTACTCTCTCTCAATCTCCACTTAGTGAACCTTGTGTACTCCTGATAATTTTTTGACCCGTTTAGGAGCTGAAAACCTGGCTTATGGCCAGTTCCTGTTTGCTCTGTAGGGCGGTCTGTCTCACTGCTTATTTCAGTACCTGAAAGTTTCTGAAGAAACTCGTTACTAGAGTTGATCATTAAGAACAACCTGCTAAGATCAAGGAGATATTCAAATATTAAATGTGTAACACAACACGGAGTGGCCCACATGTAAGGAAATGGCACATGGGGCCCTGTGGCACTGAGAACGCTGCCTTTTAAAAAGGGTAAAAAGTAGAGTGAAAGATACTCTGATTAATCCTGGATGACTGGCAGAATGATAACATAATTGCTATGGGACTTCGGAAGAAGATGATAATACTTAGTCTAGTTTGGACATGTTAATTTGATGTGAAAAGTGAGACACTCTATTAAGATTTTCAGGAGGAAGATTGAGGGCAACTTGAGGGGATCCTCTATGATAGAAGTGGATGGAGAATTGTGACAATTTTTGACAAAACCCAGAGCAACATATAATTGTAATACTATAATTTACAATAATTGCAAAACTATATGAAAAGTACATTTATTTTTTAAAAGGTAACTTCACAAAAAAAAAAAAAAAAAACAGTAAGAGACATATGAGAAAATGTTTCAATACAAGAGCAGAGTCTGACTCAGTAAATTCATATTATCCTTAAAAAACCGGAAGAAAGAAAAATTGGTGAAACATTGCCCCTATGAAATAGAAACAGATGACAAAGATGAGGAAAAACTGTTGATAAATAGCACATTTATTGAATTAAAAAAACAAACACTTTAGTCTGAGTCAATAATTAGCAGACCTGACATTGCAGAAAATTGAATTAGTGATGCCCAGGGCAGGACTGAGAATAAACTGAGGAACTGAGTATAAAAGGGCAGAGAGGGTACACACAGAGAAAATGAGAAAAATGGCAGGGCAAATGCAGACACAGCCTCTATAAGAAAGATCTCCAAAGAGAAAGCAAAGTAGACTAAACAGTAATCAAAGACAAATTCCAAAAAAAATTATCCAGCTTCTAAAAATCTGTGTTTTGAAATTGAAAGACTAGTCATGTTCCAACCAAATGAATAACAAAAACAACACACATACACACACACACAATAATCTGATGACACTGGCAAACTCTAAGCATAAAGAATGCTTCAAACACACTAAAAGCAATACACAAGATGGCCCAGTGCTCCTTTCAAAAACCAAATACCAAATCATGAGGGGACAGTATTTCTAGAGGCTGAAGGGAAAGACTAAGACCCATGATTTCCACGTTCTGGCTAGCTGCTCCTCAAATGTGAAGATAATACCTGTATAGAGTGTCATAAAATAGACAACAATTTTTAAAAAGTTTCTCTTAAAAGATTCATAGGTGATTGATGAATTTAACAAGCAAGTTCAAGGATGGCAAACTGTGGAAGAAAAGTCTGGTGATGGATATTGAACAGAATTAAACATACAGAAAAAATGTAGAAATAGTTAAAAATGTGGCAAAAGTGTTTGTAAAATATTAGGCATGCACAGTTTTTATTTAAAGAGATTTTTAACATTTTTAAAGGTGAATATGTCACCTAAAACCAGGCACAGCTTGATGATAACAGAAGTTTAAATATTTAAATATTCCAAGACACTAAAGAGTCTTCATTCAACATGGAAAATAAGACAGAGAGAGAGAGGGCAAATTATTTTTAAAAATTGATTAAAAGTAAGATACCAATTTCAAAAATAGGTGCATAATATAAAAAAACAATGGAGTCTTCACAAAACAAAAATATATAAAAAGAAGCAAAAGTACAAAATGTAAAATATGGAGAGCATACAAATTTTGAATAACAACTATAACAGACAGAGTATTTTATTACATGCTCTGCTTTCTGTTTGTGTGGCTTATCTCATTTAGCCCTTAAAATTACCATATGAAATACACAGTATTGTTACTTCATCATAACAGGTGGAAAAGTAAAGTTTGAGGAAGTGAGGTAACATGCCCGAGGTCAAACAGCCAGTAGACGGTGAGGCCAGGATTAGAAGCAAATGGTCCCTGTCAGAGTTTACCCTTAACCTTCAAACTATGCTGCCTGCAACCTACACACGTGCACATATGTAAACAAAATGGGTACATTTATACCAAACACATTCACACACAACCATGCATACATTTATGAACACACACATTCAGAAATACATGTGTTCACACAGACACATATATTCATATGCATATAAGCACATACACATATATATGTGCTACTGCTGCTGCTGCTGCGAAGTCGCTTCAGTCGTGTCCGACTCTGTGCGACCCCATAGACGGCAGCCCACCAGGCTCCACCATCCCTGGGATTCTCCAGGCAAGAACACTGGAGTGGGTTGCCATTTCCTTCTCCAATGCATGGAAGAGAAAAGTGAAAGTGAAGTCACTCAGTCTTGCCGACTCTTTGCGACCCCATGGACTGCAGCCTACCAGGCTCCTCCATCCATGGATTTTCCAGGCAAGAGTACTGGAGTGGGGTGCCATTGCCTTCTCCGATATATATGTACATGCATATCTAAATAAAATTAATTAAACATCATAGGTTTAAAACAGTGAAATTTATTTAAATTTTTCTATAAAAAGGCAGAATTCTAAGATAAAACAGAAGAGTAAAATGTAATCCTAAACTTCGCCAAATCCAGAAACCTACATATAACTTAATCATTCTTCCTTGCCTCCAGTTTCAACAGAAGAGGTGTTACAACTTTTGTCTGAAGACAATGCTCACATGCCTTTTCTTCTTTTGCAATAACTTGTTTTCTAGATCATACTTTATTTCCCTCTCCTGAATCCTTTTCACTAGTTACACATTTTCTAGTTTTCCATTTTAAGAACAAATCTCCCTGATTCAATCCTGCTTCCCCTTTTAATTTGCTCAATATCACTCTCCTCTCTTCACAGCCAACCTTTGCCTTCAAATATTTCATCTTCTATTGACCATTCAGTCCTAGACCTTTTACTCCAAATTCCTCTGGCCAAGGTCGCCATGAGGCTCACGTCTTAAAAATCCACCTAGACTCCTTTGGATAGCCTAAACATTTCACTCCTTGTTATTATTCTTAAAAACAATATTACTTGATATTTCAAAAATAAATATGAGTATGAGTAGAATTAAAACAAAACAAAGAAATCATATGCTGTTTGTTTTAAACCATACATTCTCCACTTGTTCTCTGGGCATTCTCTTAGCCCTAAGAATCCCCCAGCTGGACTTGCCAGCTTGAGTTTCCCTGCCTTAAATCCTTAAATGCTGCCACTTTCTGAGATTTTGTCTTAGGGCCTCTGTTCTATGCACTTTCCTTGGATGTGCTTATCCATCTAACCACAAGGCTCCAGTGAATGTCTGCCACACATGCTGATGACTCTCAAATTTTGGTCTCCTGCTTAGGTCTCTTGCCTAAGCTCCAGACACATATATTCAACCACTAATAAAATCTTCATTTAGATAAAAATTCTCCCTTCTAAATCTCTCTCAAATGTTTCAATTTTCTCCACTCCCAAAGCTACTACCTAGCTAAGGGCTTAATTACTTCTAGATAATCTGAATAACCTCTTACAGTTTTCCTAGCAACTGAACTTGTATTTCCCCAAGCCTTCTCCATAAAGCGACCAGAATTATCTTTTCTAAAGTGCCCCTTTCATCTTTTCATTCCTTTGAATAAAGACTTTGATTCATGGTTTGTTTCTCTTTGTCCTTAGAATAAAACTCAACTTTCTTCACACAATTGAGAGGGTAATCAAGAATTGTGTGGTGTTTACTTTCCTATTCCTTACCTGTTGTTCTGAGTTCTTCCCCTTGTCCCCATGCTAGACACTTTTTCCTACTCTTTAAGTGCTAGTTCAGAGATACACTGTATATGTTCAAAATACACATAATTTCCCCATTACTATGCTTATGAATTGTACTATAATTATTTGTTTATCAGAATTTCCCCATTACTATGCTTAATAGTTGTACTATAATCATCTTATTTACATCATCCACTAGACTATAAACCCTCTGAAGGCATGCACTGGGCCTGTCTCATACACCATTATATCATTAGTGTAATGCACAACATTGACACAAAAAATATTATTTGAGGGAATTAATGAATGAGTGGGTGAAAGGAAATAATAGAACATGGTATGCAAACAGAATTAAAATTGTGGGCAAATCTATATAAGCAAACAGAATTTTAAAACAACAGAAGTACCAGTATTAATAATAGACAATGCAAAATTTAAGATTCAAATGCACAAAGTCACATTTTATAAATGAAGGCAATAATATAAATGAAGGCCATAGGGATGAATATTTTTCCTATAATAAATGGCAACAAGGCATAAAATAGCATCTGTAGTAATTCAAGGGTAACTGATGGATACAGCATACCACCAGCAGGTTTAATATACATTATTATTTATAATATTAAATAAAAATGAGCAAAGTGTCAACATGTACTTGGTAGAATTGAGCTTATATATGTTTATCTTCAAAAAAACAGTAAAAATATTTATAACCATGGAAACATCTTTTAAAATAGATCAGATAAGAGATTACAAAGAAAACCAAAACAATTTACAATAACCTTATCTGGTTATATTTTTACATTATGTGTCACTTTAATGACTTTATGCATATTGCAAAATCTTTTATAGAAAGTAGATACTATCTCTATCAACAAAGAAATTAAATTTTTAAAAATTTGGACAAAAAGGCTAAAAGAAAGAAGCGTGCAGAATGGCTAAGTCAGATAATGACATAAAGATGATCAGGAGATCACTGTGAATTTTGAGGCAGAACACGAGGAAAGACATCAGATCACACGGTACTCTGGCATGGTGGGAGAAAAAGGAAGCGCCAAGCCAAAGTGCTTCTTGCAACAAGTTTGATAACTAAAGAAAGGACTGGAAAGCCATCTGAAAGCAGCTGAGGTTAAGGGATGAATCTTACTGAGGGTGAAGAGACATGAATTTGTTACTACAGGCAAAGAGAAGGTGGTCATTATAGAAGGAATGCCTGGGGATGGAAAAACGGATAGCAGTTGCTGAAAGTTTTGAGGATGTGGCCTAAGACAAATCATGTGTATGGTTGCAGACTGTAGCATGAACAAGGGAGGGAGGCTTGCTTGAAGCAAGGAAACAACAGTGAGATTATACATATGAGAAATAAAATATTGCCGGCCATACCAGGAAACAAAAGATGCCCCAGTCATCAGCAATCCCAGCCTCCTGATGGTGAGCCCTAAGGGAACTCAGGAAGGAAACAAAAGATACCTGCCATCTAGCAGTCATTAGACTGCAGCCAGACCCAAGGGAGCAGCCTGAGAAAACTCAGGATGTGAAAATGCAGGATACACAGGCCCCACGTAGCAGAGGTGCATATCAAAGGAATTATTTCATTGAGCCCCTGATTCTTCCATCGTCCCATACAAAGAAAAGCATTAAATTCCTTGAGATATCTAGCTTTCTTCAATTAACAATAATCTTTACACCTTCCAACCACCTGCCTTTTATTGCAAAACTATATCCTAGCTCCCCCCTCACCTCCTTGGAGCAGTTTTCTGTGGGTTACTGGAGATGCTGCCTTCCAGACTTGACGTCGTAAGAATGTCCACCAAACAAACCATAACTCTGAACTTTTACCTTATGCATGTTCCAGTCAACATGTACATGGAGACTGTCCTGAACTGAAGGAAGTGGAATCTGATCAGTCAAACCATTTCAATCTTCTGAATAAGCTGGGAAACAAGACATGGGGTAAAAATAAGTGTTGGGGGAAGAACAGGGGAAGCAAAAGTGGAGTTAAAGAGTAAGGAAAGTCTCTGAAATGTGATACAGAGTAAGATTTATTGAATTTTGCTTGCTTTTCCCTTACATTTATAGAATTCTAGAATTAATAACATCATCTATGTCTACTCATTTCTCAAAGTAATCCAACTACTAAACTCACCACATTTCTGAACTTTCTACATCCAATTACAACCTTTGTCTGATAGGTTTCATTTTATCTGACTTCTCAGCAGCATGTGATATTGGTAAATACCTTCCCTTCTTTTTTCAAACAGATGCTTAGTTTTTCTCTCTTGACTATTTTGTCTCTTGATACTCCTAAATAGGCATCCAGGCAGATAAAGGAGACAAGTCAGTCTAGAATTATGGTGCCAAGAAGAGAATTAAAGTATGTAACACTTAAGGACCATAAATCACAACTCAAGAGGGGATTTTGAAATTACACTTCTTGGTATACAGATGTTATTAAAATATATGGGCATAAGGGGACGACAGAGGATGAGATGGCTGGATGGCATCACTGACTCGATGGACGTGAGTCTCAGTGAACTCTGGGAGTTGGTGATGGACAGGGAGGCCTGGCGTGCTGCAATTCGTGGGGTTGCAAAGAGTCGGACACGACTGAGCGACTGATCTGATCTGATCTGAAGATGGAAAAAAGATATGGTAGTCTTTGAATAGAAGGAAGATATTCTCGAGGATTTTAGAAGTCTTATCAAGATGCTTTGTCAGTTAAGTTGGTGCTGGATAAGCTGTTTTTACAACAATCCCCCCAAATACACTCATTCAAATAAGTATTCTGCTCCCTAAGTTATAGGTGAGTATTGGTGGGAACTTAACCCTACAAAATAATACAGAAATTCAGGTTCTCTCTATTTTATTCCTCTACCATCCCTGAGGCTGTTTTCCTTTTCCAAGTAGTCCAAACTCTCTGTCCATCGGGTTCATGAATCAGTTTGCAAGAAGCAAAAGAGAAGCTTATGGCAGCTGATCTGGAAGTGGTGCAGCTCCTATTCTCACAGCCCGCTGCCTAGATGCAAGAACGATTGAAATATATATCTCTGGCTGGCTGACTCTGTTCCAGTAAATCTAATGCAGCTCTTTATTAAAAAGAAGAAATAAAGACTGCATATTGGGAGTCTGCATAATTGGGAAACAATTAGCAGTCTCAGATACAAAGTCAGAAACAGGATAGAATAAAGGACTATGAAACAAACGTTGAAATCAGTGTGGAAAGAAGAATTAAAACCTTCTCTGGGAAGTAGGTAAGTAACTTCAAAGTAGCAAAGAAAGTGATATATATAGAGAGTTCATAAATGTTAGGTTCTCCCTTGAGAATATTGAACTATTTTATTGAAAATGTGAGGTTTAGTGATTTTGAGAAGAGAGAAACTTGAGCCAGTAATATCTGTGGAGAGTAATGACAAGCAATTACACATTCATGGAAGAAGGCGGACCCCAAGTTTGGGAAGGAAGGAGTTAGCACAGAGGAAATTAGACGTCAACAGGAAAAACTAAGTACAAAGAAATGCTAGTTCTGGAGATAAAACCTGAGAAAATGAGAAGAAAAATGTATCGACTTGTAGCACTTTTGTTAATATCCAGTGTCAAGCACAAACTGGCCCTTGGCCTCTACCTCTACAAGGATTAAACCACGTGCTGCCGCAACCGCTGATTCTTCCAACACACTCTGAAAAGGTATCAGGGTGGAGAGCAAAAATGAGACACTCCGAGCTCTGGGAAAAACTGGCAGAACAGGTCTTCAGGGAGTTAGGTATTTTCAGGAGCTGATTTTATGAACCCAATTCTTGTATTTCCTCATATCTAGAAAAAGCACTAAAGTCCATCCTGGTGATGACTACTCCACGTGACTAGCAGAAACTTTCTGAAAAAAAAATATATATAGATAGATATATATGTTTTTGATTGCATGGACTGTCCCTCCACTAAAGTCACATGTATACTGACCGTCCCCTCTACCTCTTTTGGGCAGTTTCTCAGAGCTGATTGAAATGCTGTCTCCTGACTTATAGTCCTCCTTTTGCCACAAATAAAATGTAACTCACAACTTTCACCTTGTGCACATTTTTTAAGCCCACACCAAGATAGAAACGAGGAGAGATCAGAGTATGTTAACAAAAAGGTAACCGAAGAAATATCTTGTCTTATGCATCATTTCTCATCTTTCTTTTTATCTCCTTTTTAACAGTTCTTTGTAAAGTATTATAGTAAGGAAACAACTCCAATTGCACTTGAATATAACTTATATTTCAATTATATGTGATAATAAAAATAACAAACTGAGCAAAATATTATTTATGGGCAGAATCTGCTTAATCTGGACTCTTGGCATTAAAAAATGCACCTTCGAGACTGTCATCTCCCAACTGCTATCTCCCTTTGATGGTTGCACACTCCTTCTGTGTTCGGGGTTCAGTGTGGAGGCCAGCTGGTGTGCATACACTGACTGCTTGTCCAGGTAATTTGCCCCAGTCACGTCATTGCTTCTGGTGTTGGCTTTTATCCTGCTGGTAACAATGATGATGGAAGGATTTGAAGCAATGGGTAACATGATTTCGTTCAGGTTTTAAAGAGTTTATCATGATGGCAGAGTGGAAAACTGATGGCAAGGGAGTCAAACTAAAAAACAGGGCTGATACTTTAGAAATCAACAGTATTAAACCAAATGAAAGAAGATACAAAAGGCATGACTCTGTCTTGTGGGCTGGTAAAGCATCATTATGAACACAGCTTATACGTGTACAAAATACAACTTAGCTGACAGACAATAAAATATATACTTTGTTCCATAATGGATTTGGAAGAAGCCAGAATCATTAAATATTATGGACAATGCCACAAAAATATTTCCTAGTGGGTAATATTTTTTATAAGTTCCCAGATTTTTTTTTTTTAAGTGTCTGCAAGTTTGGTTAACTTTTACTACAACCTGAAGGAAGCATGGCCACAGCAATATACTTATGAGGATGTATTCTGTTAGTCTTATTTCTGTTAGAAGAGCTTCAGTGCTGTGCTTTTAGAAATGCAGTACTTTGGTATCTCTCAACAAATTTTGCCTCAGAACTCTTGAAAAATCTTATTTCTGCTATTCAGGACCTCTTGGCTATATACTAATAGATTTCCAATCCACTGAGAAGCAAACCCTTACAGACACTTTTCAGACTTCCAAAGGTCTGATTAAATGTGCCTTTACATCAAAAATCAATCTTTTTTAAGGCAAGCAAGGGATTTGCTCTGCAGAGCACAGACTTAACATGTTAGACAGGCTCTCCTAGACTTTTTAAAATATCCATCCTTTGCCCTTGCAGGAAGTCACTCTTCTGTGGCTATTTATAAAGGCAGATTTTCAAAGGTCCCAAAGCTCAATTCATATCACATTGGCTTAATCATATGCTCTCATTTATAAAGGCTATTCATGAATTACACAAAAGTTACATGCTAGAAATGTCACAATCGGTAATTAGTAGATGTACCTTTTTGATAACATTGGTTGGTTAGCTAAACAATGCATAATCTTTCCTCTTTACAAACTTCCGAGCAACATATAGGAAATATATTTTCAAGGAGTTATACCATTTTCATAGAGTAAATAATATTTTGCTCTCTAGAACTGTCATAATAATAAAACAAAATACTAGAGGTGAATTTAGCTAGCATTTATTGAATTATTTATACATGAAACATAGATAATTGATTTTATTTAGTCTTTTAAAATAACTTTCATGGTTTCTTATACTTGTTAATCTAGTGTCTCCTAAGAGATGTATGTAAGCTCCTTGGGGATAGGGATCCCATATAATATTTTCCTTACCTTCCCCATCACATTCAGCACAGTACTAGACATTAATAGATAATCCTCAATAAATATAAACAAGCCTTTAATACCAGAACAAGTCCAATAGCAATTTATTTTTACTTTGTGAAGTGTACCATTCAGCTCAATAAACAGAAGAGTGGACTGAGATTAACAGCTTCCATTGTCATTTATTTGACATTATTATGTCATTCACAGATCTTTGTTATGGCTGAAGCAAAATATTGAAGCAGTTAAGAAAACCTTTTCACCGATTGTCTCAAGTGTCATATTGACCTCTTATAGGTCTTGTCATGTCGTTGTCTGTTTTACTTGCTTCAGCTGTATCAGTTTGTTATTTCTTAAGCTTTCACTGTACCACTACTTCTTTATTAAATATCAAGTCTCTATGTGGTTTCCCACTATGTCTTTCTGACGTTCCAAAGTTAAATCATTTTGTTAATTTGCAAACAAGTCACACAAAAGTGGACTTAAAATAATGAAAGATGTCTCTGCACGTGATCACAGATTTCTTGCAGAGGCTGGGACAACACATGCCAAAGGAAGATGGATCATTTACCAACTTGCCAGAATTAGGTCCTAAAAACTCAATAGGCTACTCAACAGGAGCACTGAGTAAAACTCCAGGAGAAAATGATAGCGATTCACATTTCTAACACAGTGAACCAGAGCAACTCAGACTCAACCCAAACCAAACATGACATCTTATCTCAAATCTTCTATATTCTACAGATTGGTGATCATACTTACATCTTGTTGTCGATGGCATCAACATAATTTCTTCTGCATTCTCACAGTCCACATTTGGTCACCAGGTACTACTGATTCTGTCTTGATATCATTCAAATCTCTACTTCTTTCTATCCCCAGGGCCACCACCATATGTTGTAACTACTGTTATCCTTTTCCTAGGGGCACCAAAAGACCTCTTGATTAATTTCCCTATATCTAGACTTGCATCATTGGAGAAGGCGATGGCACCCCACTCCAATGTTCTTGCCTGGAAAATCCCATGGTTGGAGGAGCCTGGTAGGCTTGGAGAAGGAAATGGCAACCCACTCCAGTGTTCTTGCCTGGAGAATCCCAGGGGCGGGGGAGCCTGGTGGGCTGCCATGTATGGGGTTGCACAGAGTCGGACATGACTGAAGAGACTTAGCAGCAGCAGCAGCAGACTTGCATCATAATTCCATTCACTGCCTTGCCTCCACTGTTCACTTTCAAAACTGAACTATGATCAAGTTCATAGTTGAATTTTTTGATTAAATGTTCCCCTAAATCCCCCATAACCTCTGAGATAAAATCCAAATTTCCTAGAAGGATATTCACACCCCTTTCAATCTAGGTCATGATCCTATCCAATCTCATCTCTCACTTCCTGTCCTAGTTACATTGTCTTTCCCAGTAATCTTCCAATTTCAGCATCTGTTTGTTCAACCATGTTGTTGCATGTGGCTGCCTTCACTATACTCCCACTCCATGTCCTTTACCTAGAAAACTTCCACCTAAAAAAAAACTCTCAGTTTTTGTTTCATTGTGCTTCACCTCCTCCAGGCTTCATGCTATCTAAAGAACATTTTGTTGCTATACTTTATCTTTGACTGAAATAAATTATGGAAGCCTAAATTCCAAAGACGACTAATTGTTGTCTTTAAATGATAAACAAAATGGATGTTGAAATTTGTACGTCTCAAGAAGAAACAAAAATATAAGTTCTGCTACTTGGAAGTGTCAAGGGGAAGGACTGAAAGGGTCTCAATGTCCTGTGTCAACTGATGCATCAGTCAAGCATAATTTTCAAACTGGAAACAGTGGAATAGGATAATAAAAAGTTAAAACAGATGTATTGGTTCCCTATTGCTGTTGTAACAAATTACCACAAATTTAATAGCTTAAAGCAATACAAATGAATTATATTTCTAGAAATCAGAAGTGTAAAAGTGTGTCTTATAGGGCTAAATAAAGGTGGCAGCAGGGTGATCCTCCTTTCTGGAGGCTTTAGAAGGATTCTGTTTTCTCACCTTTTCCACTTTCTTGAGGCCACCTGTATTCCTTGGCTCAAGTCCTTCTCCCACCTTCAAAGCCAGTAATGGCCAGTCAAGTCTTGTTTACATGGAAACACCTTGATATTGACTCTTCTCTCTCCCTCTACCACATTTAGAAGACCCTTGTAATGACACTGGCTCATGGAATAATTGAGGATAATCTCCCTATTTTTAGGTCAGTTGATTAGCGACTGTAACTCGATCTATGATCTTGATTTCCCTTTGCCATGTAATCTAACGCATTCATAGGTTCCTAGAACCAGGAGGTAGATACCTGGGTGAGGGGGTGGGGACATTATTCTAGCTATCACAACAAATAATATCATAAGAGTGCACATCTTTCTTCAAAAGAATTTTCTCTATGTTTGTATATTAATTTGTGATTAATTTGGGAGATTCTGTAGCCAGAAACACCTTGTTCTCCCATTTAGCTGGAAAGTTATCAAATTCCATATATGGGGTCTCCCTACTTTTGAAATCTTGGGATATTAGAGCTTTCATCTGGTAGATTCGTAGGGATATACATGATTTTAAAAACACAGCCTCTTCTCACAATCACTATATTGTAAAATAGAATAATAACAGAGTTATTTTGAGAACTAAATGATTCAAAATATGTCAAGTGTAAAACACATATGATGGCCAAGGTTCACGGCATGATGGAAGAGCTCAATAAATAATAATTATGAGTATTTTATGTCTTAGTGAATGGTAATGGTTATTATTATGAAGCTGGATGAAAAGTTGTTCTTTTTAAACCTACCAAGGGTTTGAGTTAGATGCCTTGGGAAGATACCAGAATTATTTTTAAGCAGCAAACTACTCTTACTCAGTAAAACAGCTAGCTAGTTTCTTTCAGAATTATGAAAGCCAAGGCCTTATGGATGTGACCTAGGAGGACAGTAGAGTGTCCAGCAGAATAAAAGAACACATCTGGAAGTTTCCTCCAGGCAGCTGGAACAGGAGATGCAGAGGTCAGAGTGGAAGCTGAGCATCACACAAAGAGCAGAGGTCAGATAAGAATATTGGCCAAAGACACATTCTCCAACTCAGAGAAAGCTAAAAAAAAAAAAAGAAAACTTTTAAGAACCCTGACTGTCACAATCATAAGTTGTTCTTTCTTCAGTAATGTGCCATAAATGGCCCTATTACTTCCCAAATTTTAGTAGAGGGCAGTTCCCATCAGCAGTCTTGGTTAGTGGTGCCATGAGGGATGATACAAAAGGGGCCCATGTTCAGTCTGCAGCAAAGCAGCCTGAGCTTCAGTGTGCAAGGTTAGACCAGACAGCACAGGGAAGCAAGGCCATATGGGGAATGACTCATCAGTGATATGAGAGAAACCTCTTTCTTTCCAAACATGCTAGAGGGAGGAGAGCACTTTTATCTTCTTTTTTGAGGAGAGGGAAAGCAGAGAGAGTTCATTTCTGACTGGACTTTTTTGTTGTTGTTGTTTAGAGCTACCCTGGTATCAGGTATTTGTGAATTAGTCATCTGATGATGATGATGAGAGTTTTGTCATCATTATGATTTCTGGATGATCTACATTATTTTGGCATTAAGAAATATTGGCAAATTATTTTCAGAAGTACCATAAGGAATATTTAAGAAACCTTGGAGGCACAAAAGAAATAAAAGAAGAATGAAAATGTCATATTTTAATTTTCTAAAAAGAAAATAATATTTCTACTAAATATTCTAGTACATAAAAAGAGGTCAGCAATGCAAAGTTTTGCAAAAAAAAAAAAAAAATCCAAAATGTGCTTCTTAAATGATGATTTGTACTTTGAGTATATATACTAGGTCACTGGGAACTTGAATGGATTCGCTGTACAAAAGATGTCATATGGAGTATTTTTTTTCTATTTTAAAAGTATTTCTAAGCTTTTCAAGGCAACTAAGAAGCTGCCAGAAAAGACAATTTTTGCCTCAAAGATGTAGAAAGAGTAGAAAAAGTTTCTTCCAGAACATAAATAATGATCTTGTCTTTGGTGATATTACATTACCCTCTTTAGGGTACTAAGTTACAAACACAGCAATATAACACATTCTCTAAAAGTCTAAAAGATATAACATATAATCTAAAAATATCTAATGTAAATAAGATGTAATATTTCCCAGCCTGTGTGAATACATCTCAATTCTTACGGTAAAAATGTTTCAGCCTCTCTAAGGTCCATTTCTACTATAAATGTACAACGTAACTGATAACATTTTAAATCATATTACACAGCTGACAAATATTTAAGAAGGTAGTCTGCACAGTCTTAGTTAAACCACAACAGTGATTGTGGAAGGAATGTGTACCCGCATGTGTTCAGGAGAGACTCAGAGAGCCCTGTCACTCCTGCTTTCTGGTCCCCAAGACCCCGTGCAGCCCCTCCCCCTGAGTGTGATGGGCTTGTCCAATAGCGTATGGTAATGTGATGAGATGTCACTGCCATGACGATTGCATCATTGCATAAGAGTATGATGTTTGTCCAGCTAAGCGTCTCTCTCCTCTGCTGGTTTCGATGTTGCCAATGGCCATGTTGGGGAAATGCACCTCAGAGTACTAATGTTAGTCTCAAAGTGACAGCCAGCAAAGACAGAAGCCATCAGTCTAACAATTCCCAAAAAGCAGATGCTGCCAATAACTACCTGAGTTTGAAGCATATGTGTGCCAAGCCAAGCTTTTAGATGAGAGCCCAGTTCTGCTTGACGTTTTGACTGCAGCCCCACAGAAACCAATTCAGCTATGGCTGGACCTCTAACCCACAGAAAATGTGAGCCAAGACATAGAAGCTGCCTAAACATCCACTATATGGAGGAATGCATAAAGAAGATGTGGGAAATACTTACAATGGACTACTAGTCAGCCATTAAAAAGACGGAATAATGCCATTTGTAGCAACATGAAGGGACCTAGAGATTGTCATACGGAGTGAAGTCAGACAGAGAAGGAGAAAAAGCATATGATACCCCTTATAAGGGGAAGCTAAAAAGAAATGATACAAATAAACAACTTACAAAACAGGAACAAATTCACAGACTTAGAAAATGAACTTATGCTTCCCAGGGGGAAGGATGAGGGGGAAGGACAGAGTTTGGAATGGACATGAGCATGCTTCTACATATAAAAAGGATAACCAACAAGGTCCTAATGTATAGCATATGGAACTCTACTCAATGTTATGTAGTAGCCTAGACAGGAGGGGAGTCTGAGCAAGAATGAATACATGTATATGTATGGCTGAGTCCCTTTTGCTGTTCACCTGAAACCATCACAACACTGTTAATCAGCTTTACTCCAATATAAAATAAAGTTTAAAAAAGAAGAAAAAAAGTGAGCTAATAAATATGAATATTTAAACTTTTTATGTTGAGATAAGTATAGATTCCCTTATAGTTGTATGAAGTTCTGTTGAGAGATACTCTGTGCTCTTTGCCCAGTAGTTCCTGGAAACATTTCTGCAAAGCTCTATAGTATCTCAATCAGAAAATTGAAACGGCATAGTAAAGGTACCAAAACTGTCCATAAGCAGAGAAACCTCATGCTTCCCTGTTGTAGCCATGGTCACTTCGCTTTCACCTCCACTCCCTACTATACTCTTGACAACCACTCATATGTTTTCCATTTGTATAATTTTATCATTTAAAAACATTCTATAAATGGAATCACACACTATGTAAACATTTTGGACTGTAGCTTTCCACTCAGCATCGTTCCTGACAGATTCCCTCAGGTTGTGCCATGTCTCGACTTCATGGTATGAAAGTACCACAGTTTGTTTAACCACTCTTCTTGAAGGACATCTAGATTTTTTTCCAGTGTGGGGCTATAAGTATTCAGCTCAGCCTTCACTGGACATAAGTTTTCATTTTTCTGGGATAGATGCCCAGAAGTGCAATTGCTAGATTATATCATAGTTGCATACTTAGTGTTTTCTTTAAAAATTAAACTGCCAAATCTTTCTCCAGGGTTAATAAACTATTTTACATCCCCACCAGCACTGTATACACAAGCCAGCTTTTCTGCATCCCCACCAGCATTTAAGTCTGAATGCAGTGGTATTCCTTTGGTTTTATTTCCCTTTTGTCTAATTACGCTGAACATTCTGTAATGTGCTTTCTTGTCAGTTGTGTTATCCACTTAAGTGAAATGTCTCTTTATTTCCATTTAACAACTGAAAGTGAAGTGTTAATCACTCAGTCATGTTGACTCTTTGTGACCTCAGGAGCTATAGCTCTCCAGGTTCCTCTGTCCATGAGACTTCCCAGGCAAGAACAGTGAAGTGGGTTGCCATTCCCTTCTCCAGGGGATCTGGATCCCAAACCAGGAATCAAACCTCCGTCTCCTGCATTGCAGGCAGATTCTTTACCACGTGAGCCACCAGGGAAGCCCATTTAACAATTGCCCATCGTCAATTATCTATGGATTGCTTGCTTGTTAGAATGTTGATTGTTCTTAAATATTTCAGATTCTAATCCTTTGTCGGATACACGGTTTCTAATATTTTCTTCCAGTTTGGATTGTCATCCTCTTAACATAGTCTTATTCGGGGTAATATTTTTAATTTTGAGGAAGTGCAAATTATTTATTTTTCCTTTTATAGATTGTGCTTGTGGTGCCTAGTCTAAAAACTATCTGCCTAATGCTATATTATGAAGATCCCTTCCTACATTTTTTTCTCAAAGTGTTATAGTTTTATATTTAAACCCATGATCCATTTTTAGTTAATCTTTTATATCATTGTAAGAACAGGTCAAGGTTCGTTTCTCTTACTACTCTTTTAGAACAGTTTGAGATTCACAGCAAAACTGAGGGGAAGATACAGAGATTTCCCATATCATCCCTGTCCCCACACATGCACCACCTCCACCCCTGTCAACATCCCCCACCAGCTGTTACAACTGCTGAACTTACGATGATAGGCCATAATCACTCAAAATTCATAGTTTACGGTACTGTTCATTCTTGGTGTTGAGCATTCTACGAAAAAAAATTTAAAAAAGTGAAAGTCACTCAGTCGTATCCAACTCTTTGTGACACCATGGACTATCCAGTCCATGGAATTCTCCAGGCCAGAATACTGCAGTGGGTAGCCTTTCCCTTCTCCAGGGGATCTTCCCAACCCAGGGATAAACCCAGGTCTCCTGCACTGCAGGCAGATTCTTTACCAGATGCACTACAAGGGAAGCTCAAAAATACTGGAGTGGGTAGCCTATCCCTTCTCCACTGGATCTTCCCGACTCAGGAATTGAACCGGGGTCTCCAGCATTGCAGGTGGATTCTTTGCCATCTGAGCTATTATGGGTCTGAACAAATGTCTAATAACATGCTTCAATCAATATGGTATAGTACAAAGTATTTTCACTGTTCTAAAAATTTGTACTTCCTACCTGCTAACTCCCCTCATCCTCCACAACTCTTGGCAACTACGGATTTTTTTTACTGTCTATCATCATGTTGTTGTTCAGTCACTCAGTCATGAGCCCCCAGGGACTGCACGACAGGCCTCCCTGTCCTTCACCATCTCCCAGAGCTTGCTCAAACTCATGTCCAATGAGTCAGTGTTGCCATCCAACCATCTCATCCTCTGTCATCCCCTTCTCCTCCTGCCTTCAGTCTTTCCCAGCATCAGGGTCTCTTCCAATGAGTTGACTGTTTGCATAAGGTGGCCAAAGTATTGGAGCTCTAGCTTCACTATCACTCCTTCCAATGTATATTCAGGGTTGATTTCCTTTAGGGTTGATTGGCTGGATCTCCTTGATGTTCAAGGGACTCTCAAGAGTCTTCTCGAGCACCACAATTTGAAGGCATCGATTATTCCACACTCAGTCTTTTTTATTGTCCAGCTCTCACATCCATACAAGACTACGGGAAAAACCATAGCTTTAACTATATGGACCTTTGTAGGCAAAGTAATGTCTCTGCTTTTTAATGTGCTGTCTAGGTTTGTCATTGCTTTTCTTCCAAGGAGCAAGTGTCTTTTAATTTCACTGCTGCAGTAATTTTCCACAGTGATTTTTGGAGCCCAAGAAAATAAAAGTCTGTCACTGTTTCCATTGTTTCCCCATCTATCTGCCATGCATTTCCCCATCTATTTGGCTATCATCATAGTTTTTCAGAATGTCATATCATTGGAGTTAGTTAGACTGTATACAACCTTTTCATAATGGTTTTTTGCACCTAGTAATATGTATTTAAGGTTCCTTCATGTCTCATTATGGCTTGATAGCTCATTTCTTTTTAGTGCTCAATATTCCATTGTCTGGATATACCAAATTTATCCATTCACCTTCTCAGGGACATTTTGGTTGCTTTCACGTTTTGGCGCAATTGTAAAGGAACTGTAAAGAAAGTTGCTATAAACATTTATATGCAGGTTTTTGTGTGGTCTTAAAATTTCAACTCTTTTAGATACATACCAAGGAACAAAATTGCTAGATCATATGGTAAGCTATGGTTTTTCCAGTAGAAAACCTGTATATGGTTTTTCCATGTACAGATGTGAGAGTTGGCCCATGAAGAAGGTTGAGCACTAAAGAACTGATGCTTTCAAACTGGGGTGCTGGAGAAGACTCTCGAGAATCCCTTGGACAGCAAGGAGATCAAAGCAGTCAATTCTAAAGGAAATCAACTTTGAATGTTCATTGGAAGGATTGATGCTGAAGTTGAAGTTCCAATATTTTGGCCACCTGATGCAAAGAGCCAGCTCATTGGAAAAGAACTCTGATGCTAGGAAAGATTGAGGGCAGGAGAAGGGACGACAGAGGATGAGATGGCTGGATGGCCTCACCGGCTCAATGGACATGAGTTTGAGCAAGCTCCAGGAGTTGCTGATGGACAGGGAAGCCTGGCGAGTTGCAGTCCATGGTGCTGCAAAGAGTTGGACATGACTGAGTGACTGAACAATAATAGAAGAAGAAGATGTTTAAATTTATAAGAAACTGTCAAACTATCTTTCAAAATTTTTGTACCATTTTGCTTTCCCACCAGCAATGAACAAGGATTCATGCTGCTTTACATCCTTGCTATGAATAGCATTTGGTATTACCAGTGTTCTGAATTTTGGCCATTCTAATATGTGTATGGTCAAGCGTCCACAGTGGCTCAGCAGTGAAGAATCTGCCTGTGATGCAGGAGATGCAGCAGAATTGGGTTCAGTCCCTGGGTCAGGAAGATCCTCTGGAGGAAATGTCAACCCACTTCTTTACTCATGCTGGGAAAATACCATAAACAGAGGAACCTGGCAGGCTACAGCACACAGGGTCCCAAAGAGTCAGAAACAACCGAGCACACACGCATGCACAATAGGCATTTGGCAGCATCTCAGTAACATTTTTGTTTATATCTCCATGATAACAACTGATGTTGGGCATCTTTTTATGTGCTTATTTGCAACCTGTATATCTTCTTTGATAAACTGTCTCAAGGTCTTTGGCTCATTTTTAATTGGATTGTTTTCTTATTGCTGAGTTTTAAGAGTTCTTTGCATAATTGGGTAACAGATCGTTATTGGATGAGTCCTGTACAAATCGTGGACTCTCCTAGTGTGTGGCTTGTCTTCTAACTCACTTGATATTGACTTTCACAGAGCAGAAGTCTATAATTTTAATGAACCTGCATTATCAATTATTTCTTTCATGGATCATGCCTTCAGTGTTGTATCTAAAAAGTTGTCACCATATCCAAGGTCATATAGTTTTTCTTCTGTGTCATCTTTTAGTAGTTTTTTTTTTTTTATTTTTTAATTGAAGGATAATTGCTTTACAGAACTTTGTTGTTTTCTGTCAAACCTCAACATGAATCAAGCATAGGTATTTTGTATTTTACCAAAGTTTATTTTTGCCTATGGATCCTCAACTGCTCTAGTATCATTTGTCAGAAAAGCTATCTTTTCTCCAATGAATTGCTTTTTCAACTTTGTAAAATATTTGGCTATTTGTGTGAGCCTATTTCTGGGCCTCTATTCTTTTTAATCCATTGATACATCTCTACCAATACTATATAATCGTTATTACTCTATCTATATAATATCTTAAAAATCTGATAGGCTGATTCTTCCTATTTACTTTTTACAGAATTGTTCCACCTGTTTGAGATCCTATCCCTTTTTTTATATACAAATTTTAGAACATCCTATTTCTACAAAATGTCTGTATATATTATTTCCTTTTATTCTCACATTGGCTAAAATTTCCAGTACTGTGCTAAATAAGAGTGGTAAGAACAGACATCCTTGCTTGTGCTTAAAATAAAGAAGGAAGCATTCTGTTTTTCTTTATTAAGCCTAATTCCAGCTGTAGGATTACTGTAGAGACTCTAAATCAAGTTGAGGAACTTCCCCCATATTACTAGTTTTCTGAAAGGTCTTATCACTGGTGAGTCCTGGATTTTGTCAAATTCTTTGTGTGAACTGGATTATGTCATCATGTGGCTTTTCCTTTAGGTGGTTTATATTGATTTATTTTCAAATACTGAAACAGCCTTGCATATTGGAATAATGCTTATTTGACCATATAATTATTTGTGACTAAATTCTAACAGTATTTTGTTAAGGAATTATATATCTTTTCTATGAAAGATATCAGTCTATGGTTTCCTTCTTTTGTACTGTCTTTGTCTAGTTTTTGCTATAGAGGCAATACCAGCTAAAAAATGAATTAGAAGTGATCGTTTTTTTTCTGTTTTCTGGAAGAGACTATTTCAATTGGAATTAATTCTTTCAAAGTTTGGTATAACTCTCCAGTGAAACCATCTGGGACTAGATTTGCTTTTTTAAGAAATTTAAATTATTAATTCAATTATCTTACTATTTATAAGTCTATTCTAGTATCTATTTTATATCTAATGAGTTGTGATTGTTTGTATATTAAAGGAATTCATCTTTTTGTCAAGTTTTATGTGTGGAGTTGTTTACACTATTTTCTCATTTATCTTTTTAAGGTCTTTGGAATCTGTAGTGATATACTCTATTCATTTCTGATACCACTAATTTGTGTACTTTTTGTTTTTTGTCAGTTTTGCTGGAGATTTAACAACTTTATTGATCTTTTTAAAGTACTAGCTCTATATGTCTTTGATTTCTATTACTTTTTCTGTTTTCAATAAATTTTACTGATTTTTGTTCTCATCTCTATTTCTTTTCTTACATTTACTTTGGGGTTTATTTTGTTCTTATACTAGGTTCTTTGGTGTGGAGGGGTTAGATTACAGATTTGAGACTTTTAATCTTTTCTAACACATATATTTAGTACTACAAATTTCTGTCTCCTCACTTATTGGCTGTATTGCACAAATAAGTATGTATTACTTTCATTTCTTTCAGCTCCAAGTATATTTTAAAATTTCTCTTAAAATGATCTCCTTTAGACAAAAGACCTGTATATGGAAAACTGTAAGACACTGATGAAAGAAACTGAAGATGACATAAACAGATGGAGAGATATTCCATGTTCCTGGGTAGGAAGAATCAATATTGTGAAAATGACTATACCACCAAATGCAATCTACAGATTCAGTGCAAACCCTATCCAATTACCAATGACATTTTTCACAGAACTAGAACAAAAAATTTTACAATTCATATGAAAACACAAAAGACCCCAAACAGCCAACGCAGTCTTAAGAAAGAAGAATAGAGCTGGAGGAATCAACCTTCCTGACTTCAGACTATACTACAAAGCTACAGTCATCAAGACAGTATGGTACAGAAATGTAGACCAATGGAACAAGATAGAGAACCCAGAGATAACCCCACACACCTAGGGGTACCTTATTTTTGACAAATGAGGCAAGAATATATACAATGGGGCAAAGATAGCCTCTTCAATAAGTGGTACTGGGAAAACTGGACAGCTACGTGTAAAAGGATGAAATTGCAACACTGCCTAATGCCATACACAAGGATAAACTCAAAATGGATTAAAGACCTAAATGTAAGGCCAGAAACTATAAAACTCATAGAGAAGAACATAGGTAGAACATTCGATTACATAAATCAAAGCAAGATCTTCTATGACCTACCTCCTAGAGTAATGGAAATAAAAACAAAAATAAACAAGTGGGACCTAATTAAACTTAAAAGATTTTGTACAACAAAGGAAACTCCAAACAAAGAGAAAAGACAACCCTCAGAATGGGAGAAAATAATAGTAAAGGAAACAACTGACAAAGAATTAATTTCCAAAATATACAAGCAGCTCATATTAGAAAAGCAATATTAGAGAAAACTCAATATTAGAAAAGCAAACAACCCAATCAAAAAGTGGGAAAGGGACCTGAAGAGACATTTCTTCAAAGAAGACATACAGATGGCTAACAAGCACGTGAAAAGATGTTCAACATCTCTCATTATTAGAGAAATGCAAATCAAAACTACAATGAGATACCACGTCACACCAGTCAGAATGGCCATCATCAAAAAGTCTACAAACAATAAATTCTGGAGAGGGTGTGGAGAAAAGGGAACACTCTTGCATTGCTGGTGGGAATGTAAACTGATAACAACCACTATGGAAGATGGTATGAAGATTCCTTAGAAAGCTAGGAATAAAACCACCATATGACCCAGCAATCCCACTCCTAGGCATATACCCTGAGAAAACCAAAACTGAAAAAGACACATGTACCCCACTGTTCATTGCAGCACTATTTACAATAGCTAGAACATGGAAGCAACCTAGATGTCCATCAACAGATGAATGGATAAAGAAGGTGCACATATATACAATAAAATATTACTCAGCCACAAAAAGGAACACAGTTTCATCTGTTTCAATGGGATGGATGAACCTAGAGCTTATTATACAGAGTGAAGTAAGCCAGAAAGAGAAATATAAATATCGTATACTGACACATACATATGGCATCTAAAAAGATGGCACTGACAAATTTATTTTAGGGTGGCAATGGAGAAACAGACATAGAGAACAAACCTATGAGTATGGGGGAGGAAGGGAGGGAGAAGGGGAGATTTATGGAGAAAGTGACATAGAAATTTACAATACCATATGTAAAATAGATAACCAATGGGAACTTGCTGTGTGACTCAGGGAACTCAAACAGGAGCTCTGCAACAGGCTGAAGGGTGGGGTGGGGAGAGAGACGGGAGCGAGGTGGGGAGGGAGGGGACATGGGTGTACCTACAGCTGATTCTTGTTGATGTACAACAGAAAACATTATGTAAAGCAATTATCCTTCAATTAAAAAACTTAAAAAAGAAAAGATGTTCTCCTTTATCTATAAATTACTTAGAAATAAACTGTTAGTTTTTCAAGTATTTGGAAAGTTTCTTATTTCTATGTTATCAATTTCAAATATGATGCCAAACTATATATCTCATAAGATATTGTCAGTATTCAAAATACATGAAGAACCTAACAACAAAAGACAGCTAAGCCAACTTAAAAATGGGTAAAAGACTTGGGTAAACAGTTTTCTAAAGATATATAAATGGCTAACAAAGCTCGTGAAACAAGGCTCAGCATCATTAATCATAAGAGAAATAATCAAAACCACAATGAGATACCACTTCACACCAACTAGGATAGCAGCAGCAGTAGCAGTGGCAGTGGTGGTAGAAGAAATAGTAGGAGGAACAGACAGAAACAAGTGTTGGTGAGGATATGGAAAAACGGAAATGTTGCATATTGCTAGTAAGAATGTCAAGTGATATGGTTGACATGGAAAGCATTTGGTAGTTCCTTAAAAAATTAAAAATAAAATTACCATATGACCCTGAAATTCCAATCCTAAGTATACACAATCTGAAGAATTAAAATCAGAATTGTGTTCAAACAATAACTTGCACACGAATTTTCCTAGCAGTATTATTCACACAAACATTAATCAAGAAATGAATGGATAAACAAAATGTTATGTATCTATACAAAGGTATATACTTCAACCATTTTTTTAAAAAAGAGTGAAGTACTGATACCTGCCACGCTATGAATGAAACTTGACAATATTATGCTACGTGAAAGAAGCCAGTCATGAAAAAAATAGTAATATATTATTTCATTTATATGAACTATCCAGAACAGGCAAATCTATGGAATAGGAATGTAAAATAGCGATTTTCTAGGGTTCAGGGAATAATGAAATAGGGGAGAATAGCTAAATGATTTGGGGTTTCTCTTTGCAGCAATGAAAGCATTCTAAAATTGACTGTGGTAATAGCTGCACATATCTGTGAGGATACCATAAACTAGCGAATTGCACATTTTAAGCCGGTGAATTGTACAGCAAATGAATTATATCTCCATATATCTGTTTTTTAAAAGTGCATATGATTAAACTATAAAATATCATGTTGGGAAATAAATAATGATATCTTTAAAAAGTACACAAAGAAACAGAAGGAAACCTATAAAACACACAGCCATGTCATTCTTTAGGACCTGCATTCTCAAGCTTGTCTGTCTTCTCTCCACCTTTCAGTCTGGATGCTTGCTTCATATATAAATGTCCAGGTATTTTACTTTTACTTGGCAGAAGGAATAGGAAAAAGAACTACTCTATCTTCCTGAAAGTAGAAAGCTCCTATGTGTGCTATTTTAAGCTGATACGTTTGCAGTAAAAATGTCATGCAACAACAAATAATACAACACATGTGTGAGCATTAAACACCAGCAGATAAACATTTACCATTGAGCATTCAGTTCAGTTCAGTCGTGTCGGACTCTTTGTGAACCACAAGTCTGACCCCATGAACCACAGCACGCCAGGCCTCCCTGTCCATCACCAACTCCCAGAGTCCACCCAAACTCATGTCCACTGAGTCAGTGATGCCATCCAACCATCTCATCCTCTGTCATCCCCGTCTCCTCCTGCCTTCAATCTTTCCCAGCATCAGGGTCTTTTCCGGTGAGTCAGTTCTTCTCATCAGGTGGCCAAACTATTAAGAGTTTCAGCTTCAACATCAGTCCTTCCAATGAACACCCAGGACTGATCTCCTTTAGGATGGGCTGGTTGGATCTCCTTGCAGTCCAAGGGACTCTCAAGTCTTCTCCAACACCACAGTTCAAAAGCATCGATTCTTCAGCGCTCAGCTTTCTTTATAGTCCAACTCTCACATCCATACATGACCACTGGAAAAACCATAGCCTTGACTAGATGGACCTTCGCTGACAAAGTAATGTCTCTGCTTTTTAATTTGCTGTCTAGTTTGAGCATTACTGTAAGCATTAAATCAGATAGTGTCAATACACTGATAACAACATACAAAGCTAACCTAGGTACCAGCTTCGCATAGTGGTAGAAAATAGATGATAGTTCAAGTGCCTGCTCTTCCAATTATTTAAAGTGTCCACTGATCAGTATTTTTGAACTCTAATTGTAGGTTAAAGTTACCTGAAGAGTTATACAAAAGCAAAAATCCTGAGCTTTGGTAAAGATTGATTATAACAAAATAGGCATAGATTCCTTAAATCAAGATTTTTAAAAACTTTCTATGTGATTCTCATGGTCAGTGAGGTTTTTTTTTACATTAATTTATTTTTTACTGAAGGAAAACTGCTTTACAAAATTTTGCTGTTTTCTGTCAAACCTCAATATGAATCAGCCATAGGTATACATATATCCTCTCCCTTTTGAAACACCCTCCCATCACCCTCCCCATCCCAACCCTCTAGGTCATGAGTTTTGAGAACCACTCCTTTAAACCTATGACATAAATAACTTAATCTAAACCAAGTTCTGAGCACACTACAGCATTCTGAGGAAGGAAGAGTACCCATTTTCTGACCTGGTCCATGATCAGCTGCACTGCTTTATAAGTCTGTCAGTAGTCAATTCACATGATTCTGAGCCTCGTATTCCTCATGTCTAACCTGGAAGAAACTGTTCCTAATGCACGGAGTTAATTAATCTAATGATGAAAGTAGGTAACATATATAAAAGCACATCAGACATTATAGGGGCATTAGTTCCATACTTTGTTCCTTAAATGTCTCCGCAAAATATAAGTAAAATATCCTTATTATCACAACCTAATGTTTAAGAGAGTTCCAGAAATCATCTAAATTTCTGCTTTATTGACTATGCCAAAGTCTTTGACTGTGTGGATCACAGTAAATTGTGGAAAATTCTGAAAGATATGGGAATACCAGACCACCTGACCTGCCTCTTGAGAAATCTGTATGCAGGTCAGGAAGCAACAGTTAGAACTGGACATGGAACAACAGACTGGTTCCAAATAGGAAAAGGAGTATTGTCACCCTACTTATTTAACTTATATGCACAGTACATCATGAGAAACGCTGGGCTGGAAGAAGCACAAGCTGGAATCAAGATTGCCAGGAGAAATATCAGTAAGCTCAGATATGCAGATGACACCACCCTTATGGCAGAAAGTGAAGAGGAACTAAAAAGCCTCTTGATGAAAGTGAAAGAGGAGAGTGAAAAAGTTGGCTTAAACCTCAACATTCAGAAAATGAAGATCATGGCATCTGGTCCCATCACTTCATGGCAAATAGATGGGGAAACAGTGGAAACAATGGCAGAGTTTATTTTCTTGAGCTCCAAAATCACTGCAGGTGGTGACTGCAGCCATGAAATAAAAAGACACTTACTCCTCAGAAGAAAAGTTATGACCAACCTAGATAGCATGTTAAAAAGCAGAGACATGACTTTGTCGACAATGGTCTGTCTAGTTAAGGCTATGGTTTTTTCCAGTAGTCATGTATGGATGTGAGAGTTGGACTATAAGGAAAGCTGAGTGCCAAAGAATTGATGCTTTTGAACTGTGGTGTTGGAGGAGACTCTTGAGAGTCCCTTGGACTACAAGGAGATCCAACCAGTCCATCCTAGTGCTGAGTGTTCATTGGAAGGAGTGATATTGAAGCTGAAACTCCAATACTTTGGCCACCTGATGTGAAGAATTGACTCACTGGAAAAGACCCTGATGCTGGGAAAGATTGAAGGCGGGAGGAGAAGGGGATGACAGAGGATGAGATGGTTGGATGGCACTGCCGACTCAATGGACATGAGTTTGAGTGAACTCCGGGAGTTGGTGATAGACAGGGAGGCCTGATGTGCTGCAGTCCATGGGGTTGCAAAGAGTCAGACACAACCGAACTGAACTGAACTACAAGTTTTACATAGTGATTTAAATGCTAGGAAGGAAAAAGATATACTAGTCCAACCATCTGAATGCTACATATAGTTTTTTGGCTCTTCTAGGGCCATCTATTGGTATGGTTGGTTTTTAACATAAATACTGCAGAAGTGCCTCTTAAGTAAAAAAAGTAGGCTTATTTTTTCCATCAATTACTGGACTTTGCTTAATACTTCTACACTCTCCATCTCCCTTTTCCAAGATTGCTGCATTATCACCCTTGTCCAGGAGTTACTGAATTCAAAGGACCAACATGTTATCCCCAAAATGTCTCTTCTTACAATCTAGAATCATTTTGCATTTTAAAGAGGTCTTACTGTATCTATGAAATTGGGAATGTTTTCCCCCAAGATAGCAGTCTTTAAGGTTTGTGGATCCCCAGTGAAGGCATCCTAAGAGATATCTCTGCATTGTCTATCCTTTTTTTAACCTCCTGAAATTTGTTTTGAACCCACTCAAGTGGGTCACACTATAAAACATGTGGAACAGATCTGAATGATGTAATGCAAACCCCGAAACTGCCCTGTTCCATACAGATACATCAGTACTCAGAGATTGACATTTTGACTTAGTGAACACAACGGTTACTAACATTCCCACCAATTTGATGGTTTGGTTGATTGCAGAAAAGCCATCATTTCAGAGTTTTAGAAAGTTAGTCTCCTCCTGGTGTATTTAAACTATAAAATACCACTTGACATATCACATGAATTCATATCACAGAAACTGTCTCATCTTGAGACAATTAGACCAGTCGAAGCATGACTAGATTCTAAAGTGTAACATTTGGGATTACACTGTACATTAAATCAGAAGCTGAAATAATTCATTAAACCCATTATAGGAGCTTCAAAGACAAAACCCTGCAGTCTGCAATAAACAGACATAATATAAAATGACAAAAGAAAATATCATGCCTGAAGGAAAACAATTACATTTTCTATTTATAAGGACCATTAGAATAACTAAGTCATATTGTGAAAGTAAGATAGTAAAATGGTTTGTTTTAATAAGCTACTGCCAAGGTATTTTAGGAAAAGAATATTTTGGAACAGCAGAGATGAATCATCCTTAAATGCAGATTATATTTTCTAAACAGATACTTTTGGTCAGGGTCTGGGTTTAATGTTTGGCTAGCTTTTAAATGCTTTCTTACAGAACTATTTTTAACTGAGTCATGATATTCCTTTAATTCTCAGAAGTAGTTTTGTGCAATTCGGAGTTTGGGGAGGCTGAAAATAGATGAATCAGACAGTAACAAAAGCATGGAGCAGGAGAACAAAGACATGTGCATTTAGAGCAGTGATTTAGGGTTTCTGGGTTTCTGTTGCTTTCTTTACCTGAAAAGTCTAAGCCTTTTCATTTTCTTGAATCTAAACAGAAGCCAAATGGACTCTCAACTATGCCAATCTAAACTAACTTCCTATTTTCCTCCTAGAAAGTACTATTAACTTTCCCCTGAGAAAGATAGGTTACAGAAGAGCCAAATAAATAAGACTCCATTTAGAGGACCCTAAGAGTATACACAGTGCACACAAAAATCAATGTGAGCCCCTCTGACAGCTGAAATGAGACGTCTCGAAATGTTTTGCCAGCTTCATAGAGCATTGTATATTTGCAAAGTACCCTCTCTGCTTTTGTGCTCCTTTATCTTGCTTAGCCTTTCTCGTTAAAAATACAATTCTGCCCTTTTGCTAACATTTCCTAGGCTTAGGTGCTTTCTTTTAACACCTAGCCACAAAAACTTTAGTTGGTAGCACCCAGCATTGCTGAAAGCAAATTAACCTGGATGAATATGCACCCTGGGATTATTCGATAGTATAGTATTACTGATAATTTCTATTTTGATGTTTGGCCTTCTTTTCTTTTCATGTCCCATGGTATCTAGACAGATTACAGAAAGTTGCCTGGAAGGAAAAAGAAATGCCCTGTTTTATTTTGCAGTATCTGACATTCTCATGCCTAAACATGGAGAATTGAACTGTGAGGCACAGGCTTAAAGTTTGGAGAGAGAGAGACAGGAAACTAGTTAGCTAGATCAAACCATGTTTCCCAGACAGGGACAAAGGAAAACTACAGTAGTAAAGTATCACCATTTATTAAACACATATACAAATTTGCTACAGAAACAAATAGCTGAAATGCTAAACGTGTTTTGCTAAACTTTTCATACTTGATTCTGAAAACTGATTTCATTTTTAAGAAAGAAGAATTAAGAAGAAAATGATTCATTTTAGGCATTATTTATTCTATTATTACAATGGTCTGGCCTACAATTGCTTTTGAGGCCCTATCTGACCACTCGTTTAAAATTCAACTCTGAATGCCCAGTTCATTAACTTGCTCAATGCCCAATGCCCAATTAATGCCCAATTTACTTTAACTTGCTGTACTCTTTCCTTGTTGTCAACTAACATAACTATATCAATTATGTATTTATGATTATTATCAGCTGCAGATTTCCTTGTGTTTAAGTATAAGATCTATGAGGACAAAAGTCTTTGTTCTATTCATTGGTGTATCCCAAGAGTGTAGAATAACACCTCACAAAACATATTTGGTGAATGGATGAATGAATAGTACTATGGCAGATGTTAATCAGGATCTTTGACCTGCTATTTAGAAATCAGCCCATGGTAACTGACTTAATTTTTAGCATTGGCTCTAACATTTAATCTCTTTATTAGCTATTGACTATAATGTACTTTACCTGCCTCCACTTTATAAACACAAACTCTACAGTTTGAAAAATACTGCATTTTTTCCCAGTCTCACAGGAATGTGCAATAAAACCTGGAAGAGACTTAGGACATAGAGCATTAAATGTATACTTTCTGTGGCAACACAGTGAATAAATACTGGAATAAATAACTTCCATTCTTTAAACAAACAACAGATAAGAAAAAGGAGAAAAAATAGCAAGCTACATCATTCGCCTTGGCTTAACGGACCAGCAGAATCAAATATTAAAATGCTGAAATGAAAATAATAACCCCACAGAACTCAAGAGAGCTTGTGCTTCATTGCTGAAGTTCTGAACTTCAATAGAGAGGAATACTAGACTCTTGTTTAGAAAATGATTCTTCGTGACATTTCAGTGAGTTGTCAAATCTATAACCTCTGGTTTTGACTGTGCCAGAGGATGGTGCCTTTCCTGGGAGGCAGGTTACACCTCTGCGAGTGGTTAAAAAGGAAGGGCGAGCTTTCTGCACACGGCACCACTATTCACTGAAGAAGGTTATTTTCATGCTAAATCATCTGCACAAAACCATATGGTTAGAAGAAAATAGATTGCTAGCCAATATAGAGCATCTCCAGAGGGCACTAGCCTGGCATCAGATGCCTGCTGATTTGTTTGCTATTTGAATAGATGCCTTCTTTTCTCTTGGCTCATGGAAAGAAATTGTGATTTGGGGCAATAATTCCACTTGAAAAGATAGAACAGAATGTCTAAAGTTAGAAATATTTCCCAGTATTTTACATGTATTTCTGTGTGGACCTGAATCTTGATCTTAAGGAACCTACACCTCAGTAGAGGATAGCACATTCACATATAAAACCATAGTGTAATTATAAAGCAACAAATGCCATAGAAGAATGTCAATGTTTTGGTAAAAATTAAAAAAAAAATACTGAAAGCATATATTTTGGATTTACAGCCTTCAGAACTGAAGAAGATAAAACTGTTTTTTTAAGCTCTGTAGTCTGTGGCACTGTTATGACATACCTAAAAATGTGATAAAATACATTAGAACCCAAAACACTTTCTCTTCTGGAATCAATTAATAAAGATAAAGCAGACTGATGGACAGGTGATTTTCCCTCCTGTAAAGATAGTAGTCAGAGGGCATTACCTCTGTGGGAGAAAGCCTTCATTTTGGTACAAAGAAAAAGATTAAATGTACAAGAATTTCAGGAAAGAAATAAGTATAAATACAAAACAACTAATGTTTGCGATTTACTTTTACCAACATCCTTGTGTTTAATGTTATGAACCCTGTGACGTGGATTTGGAACAATAGACTTCAGTCTGTAGGCTTGTGTGCCCGGCACACGCAGCTGGGATTTGAACCCAGGCCCCTCAGCTTGAAATCCTGTTCTCTCACAATGTCACCTCTGTGCGCCAGTTCCATTTGGGCTGAATTTCTTTTGTGTTAATAGCCTTTAGTGAAGGAAACTCAGTTTCTTTTAACCTTGGCAAAGACCTTGTTCCCTGTAAGCAATGGAAATACTAGCACTCTGTGGTGTAACAGGTAAGTGCTTTTTTATTTCTAATAATTTTAAGTTAATGATGTTGTTCTTATAATGACAGTTCAGTTCCTCAATATATGTGAGATCACTCAGCCTTGTGGGTTGTTATGTGTGTCTTAAAATCAAATGGCAAATGTATTATTCATTATTTCAGAATGCCCGACATATAATACAGAAATGACTCAGTTGTCTAAGCAGAAGCCAGGTACTCCACACGATTATTGCTACATTTCTTGTTATGAGGGTACAATGGACTCAATTCGATTATTTCTATTTTCTAGATGATTGTATAATAAGAATTGATATTTATGATGAGAGAATTGCAGACTTTCTAACTTCAAATAGCCCATTATATATTGCAAGCTTTATTTACAAGTCAAAAAAAAATAGAGATATGAGTTTTCATTAAATTTTTGACCAAAAACATTGAAATTAATAGCACTTTGTATTGCCGTATGTCATTTATCACTCTCTACTTCCACTATAGTTTTATATATACGTGTTTTATTCTCCACTGATTTGTAAGTTCTTAGATCGGGATTCATGTCTAATTCACCACTGCGATCTCACTTTGCCGTCTTTGTCAGTTTTCAGTAAATATTTCATTCATGAATGAACTCATTACAAGCAAAATTGTTTCTTTGTATCACTCAGTTATTAAAAATGTGAACCAAAATGATCCACTAGATTAACTTAGAACCTATTACACAGAGTGAAGTGAGTCAGAAAGACAAAGATAAATATCGTATTATAACACATATATACAGAATCTAGAAGGATGGGAGAGAAGGCAATGGCACCCCACTCCAGTACTCTTGCCTGGCAAATCCCATGGATGGAGGAGCCTGGTAGGCTGCAGTCCATGGGGTCACTAGGAGTTGGACATGACTGAGAGACATCACTTTCACTTTTCACTTTCATGCATTGGAGAAGGAAATGACAACCCACTCCAGTGTTCTTGCCTGGAGAATCCCAGGGACGAGGGAGCCTGGTGGGCTGCCGTCTATGGGGTCGCACAGAGCTGGACACGACTGAAGTGACTTAGCAGTAGCAGTAGAAGGATGGTACTGAAGAACTTATTTACAGGGCAGGAATAGAGAAACACAAAGAAAACAGACTTATGGCCATGGGGAGAGGGGAGGAGAGGGTGGGATGTCTGGAGAGAGTAACATGGAAACTTACATTACCATATGTAAAATAGATAGCCAATGGGAATTTGCTGTATGGCTCAGGAAACTCAAACAGGGGCTCTGTATCAATCTAGAGGGGTGGGATGGGGAGGGACACGGGAGGGAGGTTCAAAAGGGAGGGGATCTATGTATACCTATGGTTGATTCATGTTGAGGTTTGACAGAAAACAACAAAATTCTATAAAGCAATTATCCTTCACTAAAAAAATAAATTTAAAAAATGATCCACTAAGTAATGATTTTATATCAAAGAAAATGCATACATCAAAATAAAAGTATTTGTACCTCAGACAGATTCTAAGCAAATGAAGTACTACCATATGGAAGAGTCCTTTCATCTGTGTTAAACAGATTTTTTATATTAATTTATAAATGGTATTGATCAAATTTTCATGGCACAAAAAAACTTTTCTTTCTTAAAATTTATGCATTTGGTCTGTGGCTTAAGAAATCAAAGTCCATTAGTCTAGCTTATTTATACCATCACCTTGGCACATGGAACTCCCCTGGGATATCTGGAAAATAATCATTCTCTCCTGCTGTTTCAATTAGCACTCTAGAACACTCATGATCTTTACTAGAAACTGTCTTTGACACCGTAACACTCATCAGCTTGAAATATATTTTTTGACAGTTCTGAGGCAAAAGGTTTAGGATTTTTTATTAAGGGACTCACATGGGGATGAAAATTACAAGTTGAGGAAGACGTGGGGCAAGACGCTCAGAGAAAGTGATCACCAGTCCCTCCTGCTGTTTTAGCAAAATAACAGAGCCTATACACTAGGGCAGAGCTGACCTTAAGATGCTAGGAACGCACATGGCCAGCTCTCCAAATGAGAGAGCCTTTGATTCCTAAGCCTCATCAGCTAGGGTGACAGGACCTACTTTCTCACTCTGCCTCCCCTTGAGTTGAGACAGTATGAGTATTTCTTTAATCTTTCCCCACTTGATTATGGGACTTCAGTCCCCTGTTAACAAGGTGTATTGAGCCTCTTCTCTGTGGAGAGCCTGTGCTGTTGCACCGTGTATTGGCACAAAAGAAAGGGGGAAATTATCCCTGCCTTTGAAGATCTCCAAGCATGGAGAACCTGGGTAAGAAGTTAACGCCGACATCATTCATTCTTTCATTGGACCATAAGAAGAAAGACAGAAATGAACAGGAATAAGTGCTGCCAAAGCCATTTCTTCTGATTTGGGCATACTGTAATAAGAAAGACACCTGGGATACAATAAGAATCCTCAGCTCACATAAATTGGCCCAATTTTTAGGCAAGAACCCCACATGAATTTGAAAATACACGCCATTTACTGAAAGGTGACCTTATTAAGAAAATTAGCAACTACATGCTGTAAAGGCATGAAATGTGTGATAAAACGGTTCTAAAAATATCTTAGTGCAGCCTTCACATTCTCAAGCAGAGGCGACTTGATTAACGAAGGTGAAATCAAGCTTCGTTAAGGTCTATTGAAATCTCATTTCTTTTAAATACACCATTGTCTTAAAGTAAAGATTTAGAGGATCTCTCCTCAAAAGATTTTACTTCCTGCTAAAAGGTTGTTGGGGATTGTGTATATGTGTTGTGTGTGTGTGTGTTTGCTTTTTCTGTTTCCTGTAGTTTCACCTATTGTTCCAAGTATAGTGTTTTGATAAACAGATAAAAACAATGTATGACAACTCACTGAGAGAAGGAAGCCAATTTCTAGTCCTTTTGTGATAACTTTAATCTCTCCTCATATCTTTTCCCTTGCAATGTTCTTTATGATCGATAAGTACGTTTCTCAGGGTTCCTGAGATTGATTGTTTTCATCACAGGCAAGAAATTTATTCCACCTAAGTTCATTGAGTGCTATCCTAACTCAATTTTACCCTATCTCTGTCTCTCTCTGTCCCTCAGGAATCATTTTAGGTAAAAGGAGAAAAAAACTACACTAAAGGTAATTAGGAACTGTGATAGGTAATACTTTGCCAAATATTGACCTCTGGAAAGTAGGCATGTACTTAAATTTGAGTTTCCAGCTACACAGAGCAAAGACCTTTTATATAAGTGAAAGGGCAACACTTGCGTTGTTGCATCTATAGAGTATCCAATCATTAACCAACGCATGCTGTTAACACTGCTTATTAACAGGCTATACTTTCACAGACCTCTGTATTACTGGGGAAAAAGAAATCCTGAACTTTCGTTCTTTCTCTGTGGAATAATGAGGGGGTAGAAGAGCAATGACTCCCCACTGACAAGATATTTCTTAATATTCTACAATAGTGCTCCCCAGACACTTTATTCTGAAATATTCAGCTACTACAAACAAAGAGAGTTGGGAATGAAAGCAGATCAAGGAGCTGTACTTTGTGAGGAAGGGAATGGGTGGTAATTGGATTAGGCAGTCTGGATAGCCAGTTCTGAAACAGAAGTAATTTCAGAAAAGAATCACCAAAAGTAAAAAAGAGGAAAATATTATAGGTTCTATAGTTGATATTAATGAAAGTTTCATTACTTTGAAGCCAAAGTTAACTACCTTTATAAAACATAATTTAATGACTTTTAACAAAAGCACACACAAATTCATTTTAACACACTTTATGCATGTGTTGGGGGATTCATATAGTCAAAGCTATGACTTTTTCAGGAGTTATGTAAAAATGTGAGAGTTGGACCATAAAGAAGGTTGAGCACTGAAGAACTGATGTTTTCAAATTGTCATGCTGGAGAAGACTTTTGAGAGTCCTCTGGACAGCAAGGAGATCAAACCAGACAGTCCTAAGGAAATCAACCTTGAATATTCATTGGAAGGACTGAAGCTGAAGCTCCAATACTTTGGCCACCAGATGAGAGGAGTCAACTCATTGGAAGAGGTCTTGATGCTGGGAAAGATTGAAAGCAGGAGGAGAAGGGGACCACAGAGGATGAGATGGCTAGATGGCGTCACTGACTGAATGGACATGATTTTGTCTATTCACAAAATCTGGGAGATAGTGAAGGACAGGGAAGTCTGGCATGCTGCAGTCAATGGGGTCGCAAAGAGTAGGACATGATGTAGCAACTGAATGACATATAAACGGTGGCTCAGATGGTAAACAATCTGCCTGCAATGGGGGAGACCTGGGTTTGATCCTGGGTTGGAAAGATCCCTTGGAAAAGGGAAAGGCTACCCACTCTAGTATTCTTGCCTGGAGAATGCCATGGACAGAGGAGCCTGGTGGGCTAGTCCATGGGGTAGCAAAGAGTTGGACACAACTGATCAACTAACACTTTTTTATGCATACATAGGCTCAGATACTGACATAAGTGCTATACAAGGTACATTGGATTTTCTTCTGAAAGAAAGGAATATATTTTATTTCTTGAATTTGAATATCTATATCATTCATGCAAACTAGCTTATTGTAAGTTCTTATTCTGGGTTTTAGGCGCATATAAACTTGAGGAAAATGTGGTCTTTGATCCAAGGAGCATATAGGCTAAGAGAGAAGTTATAGGATACACACATATCCCTTTTTGTTAAATAAAATATATTAAAAATCATTAGAGGTTACAAAGTGCTATTAATTGAGAGGGGTATTTTTACAAGCTCTTTCTAGAGAAAACAGAAAAGGTTCCATGGAGCCAGTAGCTCTTGAAAAGTGTCTTGTTATTGTTTAGTCACTAAGTCATGTCCCCCCATATTGCTAAGTCTGTGACCCCTTGGACTGTAGCGCACTGGGCTCCTCTGCTCATGGGGTTCCCCAGGCTAGAATACTAGTTGGTCGCCATTTCCTCTCCCAGAAATGAGCCTTGACGTTTGGACAAAATTTAGAAGAGATGAATTGGCAGGAAGGGCTTTGGACAGAGTGAACAGCATTAACAAGAACCCAGAGGAGTGAGAATGTGGGTATCCTGTGAGAGTGAATAACACAGTCTGACTGGAGAATATAATATGGGGAAAAGAAGACGGAAAAGGCAGCTTGATAAAATTCATCCATGTTGTTGAATGCCAAGATGAAAATCTGGACTTTAATCTCAAGCAATAGATGAAGATGAGAAATATACTATATATTGCAAGAATTTTTATAGCTTCCAAAACCTGTTCTTCTGCTGTATCATTAAATTCCCCATCAGCCCCATAAGGTAAGCAATTTATATACAGGAGTCTATAAATGGGATTCAAATTAATTCTTGTTCCACAGCTCTTTCCTCTACATGGTCATGAACAACTTTGAAAATTTCATCAAAGCTATAAACTTCTTCCCAGAAAAATGCATATGCAAAATTTACATATATAAAATTTTTCTTAAACTTTCAGGGTCCTCACTGATTCTCATTTTCATTCTCTGTTAGAAACTCTTGCACTATCCAAAGACATCCCCCAGTGTAAGAATGCATTTTTTTCTATGATCCAATAATATTTCACATTGAGAAACAGTCAGAGAATTCTAAGGAAGTTACTGAAAATATCATTATTTTTTCTCATAACAGAAATATGAAGGGAGTATGTATGTTACATGATTAACTAAAACAATATAATAATTCCACCCAATAGTTTGAAATATTATTTTTATAAAATAAAAACAATATCTTGATCTAAATCCATACCAACCCACAATCATTTCAGACCCTTGAATATTTTAATTAAACTTTGTTTGTCTTAATATTTTATCTAAAGCTCTACTGTTTTACATTTTCCTATATCTTTCAATTTAAATATCAACATTTGCATCAATGAGAATTCTCATGTTTCAGCTACTCAGAGGACAAAGCTTTATGGACAAAATATGTAAATCTTGAGTTTCAAATCTATACTTACTAACTGTCTGAAATGGGACAAATCACACCTCCAATAAGCCCATGAAAATATCTAGGATTTCTCTTTAAAATAGGAATAATAATTATCCTCTACCTTAAAAAGTTACTATATCTAGAAAACTTCTAAATAATAGAAATAGTATCTAATACATGATTCAATAGCCATTTTAAAAAACCTAATAGTCTTAACAGCATTAAATTTAGGAAGCAGAGAAATTATTTTAAGAAGGAAAGAGTCAAAAATAAGAAGCTCCATGTATCATGAAAGAGAAAGACAAATAGTACAAGTTATTTAATAAAGACGTATATAAAATGCTATATATTTAAAACAAGTTATAAAGACACATAAACAGTACAAGTTATATAACAAAGACATATATAAAATACTAGAAGAACACAGACACAGATGAAGAATTGGTGACTGAGAGGCCTGAAGTGGTCCAATGAAGAGGTAATGTTTGAGTGGAGTCTCTGGGAGGAGTTTTCTATTAATACCTAATAATAGCAAGGCTTATCATTAAAGTGATTCTCAATATAAAACAGAAACATCCCATTCTCATATAACATATTAGCCCATGGCACAGTGCTTAAGCTTCAGAATAAAAATCTTAGGTAAGCAAAATAGAAATACTGTATCTTATATGCTATTAATACTTACGAGTCCATACATATGGTTGTACATACACAATACCTTTTCAGTTATATGGAGAAAACTTGCACTTGTTTGAAATTCAGGTGTCAGAAAAAATAGACCATATAAGTGATGCTTACAAAACAACAAATGCGAATTTTCAAGAGTTCAAAATTCCATTATTCCTCAGTTCAGTTCAGTTGCTCAGTCGTGTCCGACTCTTTGAGACCCCATGAATCGCAGCACGCCAGGCCGCCCTGTCCATCACCAACTCCTGGAGTTCACTCAGACTCATGTCCATCCAATCAGTGATGCCATCCAGCCATCTCATCCTCTGTCGTCCCCTTCTCCTCCTGCCCCCAATCCCTCCCAGCATCAGAGTCTTTTCCAATGAGTCAACACTTCGCATGAGGTGGCCAAAGTACTGGACTTTCAGCTTTAGCATCATTCCTTCCAAAGACATCCCAGGGCTGATTTCCTTCAGAATGGACTGGTTGGATCTCCTTGCAGTCCAAGGGACCCTCAAGAGTCTTCTCCAACACCACAGTTCAAAAGCATCAATTCTTTGGTGCTCAGCCTTCCTCATAGTCCAACTCTCACATCCATACATGACCACAGGAAAAGCCATAGCCTTGACTAGACGGACCTTTGTTGGCAAAGTGATGTCTCTGCTTTTGAATACAAGGGAATAGTCAACAGCTCCCGGCAGTCATTAACTCATATTAATTTCTTTTCACTAAAAACTTAATTTTTTCAGGTTTTTAATTATTTTGGCAATTTTTTCTCTTTTATTTATCATGAAGTGATTGTATTATTTTAGCATGCTAAAGAAAATGTGTTTTTGATACCTCAACTAGTACAGCCACTATGGAGAACAGTGTGGAGATTCCTTAAAAAACTGGAAATAGAACTGCCTTGTGATCCAGCAATCCCACTGCTGGGCATACACACTGAGGAAACCAGAAGGGAAAGAGACACGTGTACCCCAATGTTTATCGCAGCACTGTTTATAATAGCCAGGACATGGAAGCAACCTAGATGTCCATCAGCAGAGGAATGGATAAGAAAGCTATGGTACATATACACAATGGAGTATTGCTCAGCCATTAAAAAGAAAACATTTGAATCCGTTCTAATGAGGTGGATGAAACTGGAGCCTATTATACAGAATGAAGTAAGCCAGAAGGAAAAACACCAATACAGTATACTAATGCATATATATGGAATTTAGAAAGATGGTAACAATAACCCTGTGTACGAGACAGCAAAAGAGACACTGATGTATAGAACAGTCTTATGGACTCTGTGGGAGAGGGACAGGGTGGGAAGATTTGGGAGAATAGCATTGAAACATGTAAAATATCATGTATGAAACGAGATGCCAGTCCAGGTTCGATGCACGATACTGGATGCTTGGGGCTAGTGCACTGGGACGACCCAGAGGGATGGTATGGGGAGGGAGGAGGGAGGAGGGTTCAGGATGGGGAACACATGTATACCTGTGGCGGATTCATTTTGATTTTTGGCAAAACTAATACAATTATGTAAAGTTTAAAAATAAAATAAAATTTAAAAAAAAAACTCAAAAAAAAAAAAAGACAAGGAAAAAAAAAAAGAAAATGTGTATACTCTATTAGCGATATAAAGGTAAATACATGTATTCTTACATCTTGTTATTTCTATAGAGTAGAAAGCACTTGAATCTTCATAAACTAACACCTTTGCTATATTTTCCTGAATCAAAATATTTGTCAGTTTCTGCAGATAAATTATATTGGCAGCTATCACACTAGTGGGAGGTGAGACCACAGATGGAATGACTAGAGGCAGAACCAGGTGTGAGCTGGGGCTTCTCCTGTGCTCAGCGGCTGTCACCGTTCTATCAGCAGCAGGGTCAGGTGCCAAGATGCTGGAGCTGAAGCCCTGAGGGTCAGGCTTTAGGCCAGGCTGAGCAAGATAAAAAGAGCGAGAACCCAAATAAACAAAAGAAGAAAGAGGAGAAAATACAACCAATATCACAGCAACACAAAAAAAATCAAAGTAGAATACTACAGTTCTATGCCAAAAAATTGCACAACCTAATAGTAGAAACAGATGAATGTCTAGAAACACACAAACTCCTAAGACTGAATCAGTAAGAAACAGACAATCTGAACAGATTGATCACTAGCAGTGAAATTGAATTAGTAATCAAAAATCTCCCAGCAAACAGAAGTCCAGGATGGGACAGCTTCAAAGGAGGAATTCAATCAAACATGTATAAAAAAGAACTAGTACCTATCCCTTCCAAACTATTTCAAAAAATTGATGAGGAGGGTAGACTCTCAAATTTATTCTGAGACCACCATTACCATGATACCAAAACCTAACAAAGACACTACAAAAAAATAAAATTATAGGCCAGTATCTTTGATGAAGAAAGATGCAAAAAATCCTTAATAAAATATTAGTAAACCAAATTCAACAATATATTAAAAGGATCATACATCTTGATCAAGTGGGATTTATTCCAGGGATGCAAGGATGGTTAAATATCCACAAACCAATCAATATTATATACTACATTAACAAAACAAAGATAAAAATCACATGATCATCTCAAAAGATACAGAGAAAGTATCCAACAAAATGTAACATCCGTTCATAATAAAAACTCACATCAAAGCTGGTATGCAGGGAGTAAATCTCAACACAGTTCAGTTCAGCTCATTTCAGTCGCTCAGTTGTGTCTGAGTCTTTGCAACTCCATGGACTGCAGCATGCCAGACTTTCTTGTCCATCACCAACTCCCGGAGCTTGATCAATCTCATGTCCATGGAGTTGGTGATGCCATCCAACCATTTCATCCTCTGTTGTCCCCTTCTCCTCCTGCCTTCAATCTTTCCCAGAATCAGGGTCTTTTCCAATGAGTCAGTTCTTTGCATCAGGTGGCCCAAAGTATTGGAGCTTCAGTGAATATTCAGGACTGATTTCCTTTAGGACTGACTGGTTTGATCTCCTTGCAGTCCAAAGGACTCTCAATAGTCTTCAGCACCATGGTTCAAAAGCATCAGTTCTTCAGCACTCAAACTTCTTTATGGTCCAACACATTTGTTCATGACTATTGGAAAAACCATAGCTTTGACTAGACGGACCTTTGTCAGCAAAGTAATGTCTCTGCTTTTTCATATGCTGTTTAGGTTGGTCATAGCTTTTCTTCCAAGGAGCAAACTTCTTTTAATTTCATGGCTGCAGTAAAGGCCACTTATGACAACCCCATAGCTTACATCACACTCAGTGATGAAAAGCTGAAAATTTTTCCTCTAAAACCAGGAACAAGCCAAGGATGCCTATTCTCACAACCTCTATTTAGCACCATAATGGACAGCCTAGCCACAGTAACCAGACAAGAAAAAGAAATAAAAGAATCAACCTTAGAAGGAAAGAAGTAAAACTGTTACTGTGTACAGATGACATGATACTAAATACAGAAAACTCTAAAGTCTTCATCAAAAAACTACTAGAACTAAGAAATAAATTCAATAAAGTTTGTAGATACAGGGTTAATATGCAAAAATATACTGACTGTCTAATAATAAACCATCAGAAAGAAAAAGCAAGAAAATAACCCCATTTAAAATCACATCAAAAAGAATAAAATATCTAGGAATAAATTTAACCAAGGAGTTGTAAGACCTATACTGTTTTACCTATACTGTAAAACACTGATGAAGTAAATTAAAGATGATAGAAAGAAATGGAAAGATATTTCACATTCATGGATTGGAAGAATCCATATTTTTTTAATGGCCAGGCTTCCCTGGCTCAGATGGTAAAGAATCTGCCTGCAATGCTGGAGACCTGGGTTCAATCCCTGGGTTGGGAAGATCCCCTGGAGAAAGGAATGGGTACCCACTCCAGGATTCTTGCTGGAGAATTTCGTGGACAGAAGAGCCTGGTAGGCAACAGTCAATGGATTTGCAAGGGATTGGACACAACTGAGTGACTAACACCTTTACCCAAAGAAACCTACAGATTTAACGCAATTCTCATTAAAATAACCATGATCTTTTTCACAAAATTAGAACAACTAACCCTAAAATTTACATAGAACCACAAAAACCCTGAACTTCAAAAGCAATCCTGATAAAAATTTAACAAGGCTGGAGGCATATCCCCCCCAGACTTCAGGCCATTTCACAAAGCTATAGTAATCAAGACAGTATGGTACTGGTATAAAAAGAGATACATAGATCAATGGAACAGAATAGAGAACCCAAAATTAAACTCATAATAAATTTTCAAATAAATAATAAATGTCTGAACACTTATTTTTAATAACAATTTATTATAAAATTAAATTTAAGTCTGGAAACCACAAAACTCCTAGAAGAAAACATAGGCAGAGCATATTTGATGTAAACTCTAGCAATATTTTCTTATATATATCTCCCAAGGCAAAGGAAACAAAAGCTAAAATAAACAAATAGGACTATTTAAACTTAAAATTTCTTCATAGCAAAGGAAACCATGGATAAAATGAAAACACAGTCTACTGAGTAATGTTTGCAAATGACATGACTGATAAGGGGTTAGTATCCAAAATACATATACAGCTCATACAACTCAGTATCAAAAAAACAAACAACCCAATTAAAAAATGGGCAGGAGAACTGAATAAACGTTTTTCCAAAGGAGACATACAGATGGCTAACAGGTACATGAAAAGATGCTCAACACCACTAATCATTAGAGAAATGCAACTCAAGACTACAACAGAATATCTAAACTCACATATGTCAGAATGGCTATCATCAAAAAGACCGCAAATAACAGATGTTGTGGAGGATGTCGAGGAAAAGGGAACTCTTGTACGCTGTTGGTGAGAATGTACGTGGGGGCAGCCACTGCGGAGAGCAGTATGGAGGTGCTGCAAAGAAGAACTACAATCAGAAATATTACATGATCCAGTGATTCTACTCCTGGGAACCTATCTGAAGAAAATCAAAACCCTTATTGGAAAAGATACATGCATCCTACTGTTCACAGCACAATTCTTTATAATAGCCAAGATATGGAAGTAAGCTGAATTTCCTTTAACAGATGATTGGATAAAGAAGAAGCACGGTCTATAAATGCACAACAGATTACGACTCAGCTATTAAAAAAATGAAATTTTACTATTTGCAACAACATGGATGGACCTGGAGGATATTATCCTTAGAGAAGTTAGTCAAAGACAAATAGTATAGGTGGCATCTAAAAATTAAACAAATCAAGTAATAGAACAGAACAGAAACAGAATCACAGATACAGAAAGCAAATTAGTGGTTACCATTGAGGAGAGGGAAGAAGGAGAGCAAGACAGGTGAACAGGATTGAGTTGTACATTATGCTGTATAAAGTAAAGAAGGATATATCATACAGCACCAGGAAGCAGTCAATGTAGTAGCTTTAAATGAAGTATTATCTATAAAAATGTGCAGATCACTATGCTGTACCCCTTAACCAACACAATATCATAAATAAACTGCACTTAAAAAATTATACAGGGTCCACACCACATTATGCTTCTCATTCTTACTCAGTGATATTTACTTTAATTTCCTGAATGTGATATTAAATTTTGGTTTCAAACAGATAAGCAACATAGTAATATCCATGAGATAGTTAAGTCTCTCTTGTATTGTTCTTCAGTCACTAAGTGGTGTCCAACTCTTTGAGACCTCATGGACTGTAGCACACCAGGCTTCCCTGTCCATTTTATTTAGAGTTTGCTCAGATTCATGTCCATGCAGTCAGTCATGCCATCTAACCATCTCATCCCCTTCCACCCCCGTCTCCTTCTGCCTTCAATCTTTGCCAGCATTGGGGTTTTTCTCATTAGTCGACTCTTGTCTATTTAGAGTAATAGCCACAATATTTGTGGACTCTGTAACCTGAAATCCACACCTTATTCTCCACTGTGAAGTCTCCCTCTTCAAATAACCTGTTTTGATTATTTAAATCTAAACATCAACTGTGATATCTCATCTGATTTTACGTTTATAAATAAATAACATAATCTAAACCAAAACATTTAAGATTATAAAACATGCACTCATTACATTAAAGACAGATTAGCCACCACAGATCATATGCTGCGAACTGGTGTCATGGTTTAAAAATCAGTTTAGTTCATGCAAGATAAGGAACAACTGTCTCATGAGAGTCAACTTCTAACTCTAAAATTAAGGATAGTAAGACAAGGCCCTGCTTTGATAACATTGGACATTGTGGAGAAAGGAAATAGTTACCTGTTGTTTCCACAACCATGCAGTTAAGATAAGCCAGAAAGAGAGCATGACAATGAATATTTTGCACAGAGATGATTTAATAGAGATTTGAAAAATTAAATGCAAATAGAAGGAGGCACACTTTTCCTCATACTGCATAGTTTATTTGCAGGTCTGGCATTCTTTTTATTTATTTTTAGTTTCTGAGCTCTTGAGAGTAGAGATTCATGTTTCATATATATTGTTATAAATCACCAAACAGCCTGGCCATGCTCCATAAATATATAATAAAAGGAACACAAACATCCAAGCAATAAACTGAAGTCCACAACAATTCAACTTCTCAATTCCCAATTACTCTTCAACTTCTTTTGGCTATAATTCAAATTCTTAAGACCTCTGAGATGTTCCCCAATAGGGAGCTCTTTCCATGTACCTAAGGACTGACTCACTTTCAAGTCTAGTACTTACAAACATTAATTTTTACCAGGTACTATATTATAAAATAGCAGGCATTGGTAGTATTAAATTTTTGAAATACCACAAAGCTCCCTACTCCATCAAATGGCTTTATATATATACATATATATATACATACATATATACAATATATATACATATACAATATATATACATATATATAATATATACACACACATATATATACACACATATACATATTATATATGTACATATATAAAAATTATTTATTTATATATATATATAAATAATTGGAGCTAAATTTATCAACTTTAACATTATTCCCAACCCCATGAAGTTAAGGAAGACTCATGAATCCAGAACTGGATAAACAGTTTTTCCAGAAAGCAGTCACAGAGATAACTTGGGACTACAATATTAATTCATCTCACACGCTAGTAAACTAATGCCCAAAATTCTCCAAGCCAGGCTTCAGCAATATGTGAACCGTGAACTTCCAGATGTTCAAGCTGGTTTTACAAAAGGCAGAGGAACCAGAGATCAAATTGCCAACATCTGCTGGATCATGGAAAAAGCAAGAGAGTTCCAGAAAAACATCTATTTCTGCTTTATTGACTATGCCAAAGCCTTTGACTGTGTGGATCACAATAAACTGTGGAAAATTCTGAAAGAGATGGGAATACCAGACCACCTGACCTGCCTCTTGAGAAATCTGTATGCAGGTCAGGAAGCAACAGTTAGAAATGGACATGGAACAACAGACTGGTTCCAAATAGGAAAAGGAGTACATCAAGGCTGTATATTGTCACCCTGCTTATTTAACTTATATGCAGAGTACATCATGAGAAACGCTGGACTGGAAGAAGCACAAGCCAGAATCAAGATTGCCGGGAGAAATATCAATAACCGCAGATATGCAGATGACACCACCCTTACGGCAGAAAGTGAAGAGGAACTAAAAAGCCTTTTGAGGAAAGTGAAAGAGGAGAGTGAAAAAGTTGGCTTAAAGCTCAATATTCAGAAAAAGAAGATCATGGCATCCGGTCCCATCACTTCATGGGAAATAGATGGGGAAACAGTGGAAACAGTGTCAGACTTTATTTTTGGGGGCTCCAAGATCACTGCAGATGGTGATTGTAGCCATGAAATTAAAAGACACTTACTCCTTGGAAGGAAAGTTATGACCAACCTAGATAGCGTATTCAAAAGCAGAGACATTACTTTGCCAACAAAGGTTCGTCTAGTCAAGGCTATGGTTTTTCCTGTGGTCATGTATGGATGTGAGAGTTGGACTGTGAAGAAAGCTGAGCACCGAAGAATTGATGCTTTTGAACTGTAGTGTTGGAGAAGACTCTTGAGAGTCCCTTGGACTGCAAGGGGATCCAACCAGTCCATTCTGAAGGAGATCAGCCCTGGGTGTTCTTTGGAAGGAATGATGCTAAAGCTGAAACTCCAGTACTTTGGCCACCTCATGTGAAGAGTTGACTCATTGGAAAAGACTCTGATGCTGGGAGGGATTGGGGGCAGGAGGAGAAGGGGACGACAGAGGATGAGATGGCTGGATGGCATCATTGACTCAATGGACGTGAGTCTGGTTGAACTCCGGGAGTTGGTGATGGACAGGGAGGCCTGGTGTGCTGCGATTCATGGGGTTGCAAAGAGTCAGACATGACTGAGCGACTGAACTGAACTGAACTGACAATATTAATGTCAAATTACATGACGTGATTTCCAGATGAAGAAACAGAGAAGTATGAGGATATGTTCCTCCAAATGTGAATAAATTTCTCCCGAATATTCCAAATGTCAGGCATAGCTGTATAAAATTGCACTGTTGATTAAGAAATGTCTGTAAAAGTGTATAAATTCTTCATAGCCCCTTTCATATTTACTATACCAAATATTTATGGCAAAGTAACAGAAACTTATGTGAAATTGTTTTCACACTTACACTTATCTTCAAAATAAATGTTATTAAATAAACAATCCATTTTAATCCCAAAATATACTGGACTATAGTAAATTCTTTATAATAAATAATTGTGCCTAGCTGATCTGAAACAGAAATGGGCCAAGATTTTATTTGGTATATTGGCCAATAACAACTTGATCCTAATTTTAAACTTAATAGAGGGACAGTCAGATTCTACCCCACCGTCCACACTTCACCTTGCCTTTTTCCTTACTCTATAAACATTTGGACATAATATTTTCTTTTATTCTGGGTTAGGTTTTAGTAACATACATATGGTGATTTTCTTTCATTATACATAGAGCTGAGGCAATTAGGTTTCTAAGGTAAAACATTGGAAAAGAAATTGGTTTGGAAAACTATAAAGGCATTAGTTCTGATCTCATATGAGCAAGATGTATAATCTCTAAAAAAATTTTATTATTGTTCACACATATATGGTGCCTCCTTTCACAGCTCCTCCTTATGGAAGGACACTATATCTCTTTAACAAATTTGCCCATGTGACTTGCTTGGACCAATGAAAGTTGTGGGGTGACAGGTATCACTTTTGAACAATGAGTGCATGATTAGCATTTTCTTCATTGCCTTTGTCAATTTAATTAATTGGCTGTGTTCCAGAAAATGTCTACTTGCTCATAGAACCTAGAAGAAAGATTTGTTATTGGTGGTCAGTCGCTAAGTCATGTCCGTCTGTGTGATCCCATGAACTGCAGCATGCCAGGCTTCCCTGTCCTTCACTACCTTCTGAATTTTGCTCAATCTCATGTGCAGAATCGGTGACGCTATCTAACCATCTCATCCTCTGTAGTCCCCTTCTCCTTTTGCCTCAGTCTTTCTCAGCATCAGGGTCTTTTCTAGTGAGTCAGCTCTTTGCATCAGATGGCAAAATTATTGGGGTTTTAGCTTCAGCATCAGTCCTTCCAATGAATATTCAGGGTAAATTTCCTTTACAATTGACTGGTTTGATCTCCTTGCAGTCCAAGGGACTCTCAAGAGTCTTCTCCAGCACCACAGTTCAAAAGCATCAATTCTTCTACATTCACTCTTATTTATGATCCAACACATCTGTGCATGACTACTACAGAAACCATAGCTTTGACTATATGGACCTTTGTCAGCAAAGTGATAACTCTGCTTTTTAATATGCTGCCTAGATTTGTCTGTCATAAGATTAAGTGAAGTAAAACCACAACTGCCTTGAAATGGACATGTAGCATAAAAAAAGAAATGAATCTTTTTTCCTCAGTAAGCCACTATAATTTTATAGTTGTTGCCCAGAATTACCTAGTCTATTCTGTCTGATATACCTTCTTCAATATGCTTTGAAAATAGATGATGGTTTATTTTGATGGAGTGACTCATCATTATTCACATATCAGAATCTTTTTTAAAATGTACTCAATAGGATAATTTGTCATAAGGAGTTAATTTAAGATGAACAAATCACCAGTACTGGGTAACAGTACATAGAAATAGTTTTGCCGTAAAAATTCCCTTTGATAACTTGATTTTATTCAGCTCTATTAAACAAAATTATCACACACAAGTTCAATCCATGACTTTATAATGTGAGCTTTTTCCTTTTAGAAAGTTTTCACATAGAGAAGAAAGAATGAGGAATATAATTAGTGAAACCACATATAATTATTTCCCTTTCTGTAAGAAGCATGTACTTTTTTTTTTTTTTTTCTAACAACAACAAAAAAGCACGGCTTCCTGGTCCAATGAGAAAAACCAAACATGGGGAAAATGTTCTTTGGTTCAAAGCCCAAATTTCCCACTTCACTTCTCATTTTGTTCCTGAAATGCTGGCACTAACAGTGATTTTACAGTGTAAACAGCTCAGTATTCGCTTCATTTCTGGTAGTTGCTAATGGCCTTTTATCGTAACTTATGAGGATTATTTGTTCTTCACTGCCGTATAACATGTCTGATAGATCACATCAAAACTAAATGGAGGTGACAAGGTATATGGCATCACTGGTGTTAGTAAAAGCTTTCATACACCCAATCAAGCAGTGTGGACAAGAAATGATATTAGCATCAGAAACCTTGACAAAGAGAGAGGAAGGGAAGGGCAAAAGAGAGGGAGAGGGGAAGAGAGGGAAAGGAGAGAGAACATCCATGCCAGTAAGCTTCTCGGTAGCCTTAGCAGGAATTAACAGGCTTTATTTTATCACATTTCCTGATAAAGATATTACTAAGAACTTCAGAATACACTTTCTGAGAATGGTTTGCAACTAGAGAAGTCTTTTTTAACAAACACTAAAATATGGACAGATTTTCCCCAGCTCAATAGGTTTTACAAAATGCCAGGCAACAGAACAATGGGTTAAGAAAATAAAATACTGAGATATCTTCTCTCACTGTGCTGCACAGTCACACAGTAATTGAACAGTGGGTCCGGGCTTCTACCACTGTGATCTTCAAGAAGATCTTCAAGGCCTTCACTGTATGCTATGTTTAAAAAGGTGGTTTGTGATCTGGGCCACCTGTAATCCTCCCATCCTATCTTTAGAAGGCACACAATTAGTCTTCAAGCAGGCAGTGGTAGATGCCCCCTACACTGGGCAACTGATCTGTGGCAATGGATATGCTTTGTTTTCATATCTGTATCAACACAATATCTTTATTTGCAAGGCCTGCCATTCTGAGTTCCCTGTGAGAAGTGATTTCCCCTTGAAGAGAGAGTCTGTTCTCACCTCCCTTGGACACAAGTCATCAGCCAGCACAGCAAACAAAGGAAAGTCATAACGCCAGGAAAACACAAACAGCTTTTCCTGGAAAGTCATAACGCTAGGGAAAAAACAAATATCTGGTCCTGGAAAAAGATATTTTCAGTGATTATTATTCTAAGAAATGGGAGAAAAAGAAATTTGAAAACACTCTCAGTTTAATGAATCATTTCTACCTTTTTTCTTCCAAACAATTTAAATATACATAAATGAAAAATATAAAAGCATTCACTTAGAGCAATGTTGTTTTACTCTAGCGTGATAAGCCTTTAGCAGCTCTTCAAACGCAGTTAGGGTGAAGGATATTTCTTGATCTTCAAGGAAATTAGTTGAAATTGCAATGGTTAGAAACAAGAAAATTGTTTGCAGAAAAGCAGCTAGGTTTCTCTCAAAATCCAGACAAAAGACTAAATAGAGAACTTTGAATTATGCTGATTAGATACGGTTCAGGGCAGCCACAAAAAGTTAAAGTCCCAGTTTTTGTAAACATGTAAAAAATACCCGAGAAAACAAAATAAGTCATCTCAACCCTCAAAAACATAGTATACTATTCTGAGCTAAAGGGGACAAGCTTCCCATTTGGATGATCAAATGTAAGTTGTCTGCAATAAAGATGTTTTCCTGAGGCAAACTACTACATAGCCAAGGAAGTATTTTCATATGACAATAATATCTGAATTAGTAAGCACAGCCATTTGGCAAGCATGCCTGATCTGAGCTTGGGTATCAATCTTACTTGTTCAGGAAAGATACAGCCCACATGAAACAATCTAAGTGCATTTTCCTCTGCACTGTCTTTCTGGAAATTATGACCTGCTGATCTTAAATCCCTAGCCATGAATACAGCATTGGGAAGAAGCTGGCATATGCAACCTTGAACTGGCAGTTTTAACCTCTGAGATGGGCTTGATTGCCCTGGCCTTTAAATGTCAGGGGCTGTGCAAGAAAGGTTGAGACACTGCTCTTAAAGATCTAGTGGCACCAAGATCCTTCCTGCTGATGGAGAAAAAGCAAATAGCTCAATTCTTTCAAAATCCAGAAAATGTATGTTTCTCAAATGACACCAAGTTGGCAAACATTTATTACTTTTGTTCTTCAACTAAGAGAGATTATATTAGTAACTTTCTCAAAGGTAGTCTTTAATAGTTAAAAGATGCATCTTAAGCAGTTTCTTAAAAAGAGGAAAGTGAAATTGGAGATAAATGCCTCTACCTGGAGTTGCAGAGCAGACACTAATAAAGAGTAACTATGAGGTGCTTACAGTCCTAAGGAAAGTGATATTCTGACCCCTGTTCATCTAGAATATATGTTCCCTCTTATAAAAACTGCTTTCAAGCTTAAAATAGGAAAAACAATAAATTATATTTATAGAAAGGATAACAAATATAAACTCATTAATATTTCTACTGGATATTTATAGTCATTTTTATAAGTGTCCATAGAAGCAGGATTTTGAACACAACTTATTTCCCTAGGATAGCACTGTCCACAAGAAATATAATGAGAATCACATATGCAACTGTAAATTTTCTAGTAGCCATGTTGAAGTAAAAAGAAACAAGATAAATGAACTTTGTATATGTGTTTTCTTACAGATATTTATATGTGTGTGTACATTTTTAGAATTTTATATCACAGTATACTTGACTTACAATGTTGTGTTAGTTTTAGGTATACAACAAAGTGCTTCAGTTATACATATACATATATTCATTCTTTTTCAGATTCTTTATCCATATAGGTTATTACAGAATGTTGAGTAGAGATCCCTGTGCTGTACAATACAGTAAGTCCTTGTTGGTTATCTATTATATATACATTATATATGTGTGTGTATATATATATATAAAGTGTGTTTATTTTAATCCCAAGTTCCTAATGTAACCCTCCTTCTCCAGGGAAGTGAATTTTATTTCAGCAACTAATCAATTTCAAATTTGTACTGCATTTGTTTGAAATTTGAATTTAAATGAATTAAAATTATATTTAAAAGTAAGTCTCAGTTGCAAAAGTTACACTGCTAGAGCTCAGTAGCCACACATGACTAGTGGCTCCCATACTGGACTATTCAGCCTTAAACTCATCAAGTTCAATGTATATTCACATCAAAATTTAGGAAAGAAAAGCCCAGATGAGACTAATAAACTTCTCAAGGCTTCCTAGCTATAGAGCAATGCAATGTCAACTAGAAGCTTTTTTCTAGGCTTACAGCATTGCTGCTCTATTTAGTTTTGTTGAACTCACATGAGGTACGTTTACATTCTACATACTGAAGTAGAAAACTTAGAGGGTTATCCTTTGTTCTGTTCCATTCAGTTCAGTTCAGTCATTCAGTCGTGTCCAACTCAGCGACCTCATGGACTGCAGCACGCCAGACTTCCCTGTCCATCACCAACTCCCGGAGCCTCCTCAAACTCATGTCCATTGCATCGGTGATGCCATCCAAACATCTCATCCTCTGTCATCCCCTTCTCCTCCCACCTTCAATCTTTCCCAGCATCAGGGTCTTTTCCAATAAGTCAGCTCTTCGCATCAGGTGGCCAAAGTATTGGAGTTTCAGCTTCAGCATCAGTCCTTCCAATGAATATTCAGGACTGATTTCCTTTAGGATGGATTGGTTGGATCTCCTTGAAGTCCAAGGAACTCTCAAGAGTCTCTGGAAACACCACAGTTCAAAAGCATCAATTCTTCTGCACTCAGCTTTCTTTATAGTCCAACTTTCACATCCATACATAACCACTGGAAAAACCACAGCTTTGACTAGACGGACCTTTGTTAACAAAGTAATGTCTCTACTTTTTAATATGCTTTATAGGTTGGTCATAGCTTTTCTTCAAAGAAGCAAACATCTTTTAACTTCATGGCTGCAGTCACCATTTGCAGTGATTTTGGAGCCCAAAAAATAGTCTCTCACCATTTCCATTTTTTCCCCATCTATTTGACATGAAGTGATGAGACAAGATGCAACAATCTTAGTTTTCTGAATGTTGAGTTTTAAGCCAGCTTTTCCACTCTCCTCTTTCACTTTCATCAAGAGGCTCTTTAGCTCTTCTTCACTTTCTGCCATAAGGGTGGTGTCATCTACATAGCTGAGGTTATTGATACTTCTCCCAGCAATCTTATTTCCAGCTTGTGCTTCATCCAGCCCACCGTTTCTCATGATGTATTCTGCATATAAATTCAATAAGCAGGGTGACAATATACAGCCTTGACATATTCCTTTCCTGATTTGGAACCAGTCTGTGGTCTCATGTCTGGTTCTAACTGTTGCTTCTTTGACCTGCACACAGATTTCTCAAGAGGCAGGTCCGGTGGTCTGGTATTCCCATCTCTTTCAGAATTTTCCACAGTTTATTGTGATCCACAGAGTTAAAGGCTTTGGCATAGTCAATAAACCAGAAGTAGCTATTATTCTGGAACCCTCTTGCTTTTTCAATGATCCAGTGGATATTGGCAATTTGATCTCTGATTTCTCTGCCTTCTCTAAAACCAGCTTGAACATGTGGAAGTTCACGGTTCACGTATTGCTGAAGCTTGGCTTGGAGAATTTTGAGCGTTACTTACTAGCATGTGAGATGAGTGTAATTGTGTGGTAGTTTGAACATTCTTTGGCATTGCCTTTTTTTGGGATGGGAATGAAAACACCTTTTCCAGTCCTGTGGCCACTGCTGAGTTTTCCAGATTTGCTGGCAGATTGAGTGCAGCACTTTAGGATGTGAAATAGCTCAGCTGGAATTCCATCCCCTCCACTAGCTTTGTTTGTAGTGATGCTTTCTAAGGCCCACTTGACTCACATTCCAGGATGTCTGGCTCTAGGGGAGTGATCACACCACTGTGATTATCTGATTCGTGAAGATCTTTTTTGTACAGTTCTTATGTGTATTCTTGCCACCTCTTCTTAATATCTTCTGCTTCTGTTAGGTCCACACCATTTCTGTCCTTTATTGAGCCCATCTTTGCATGAAATGTTTCCTTGCTGCTGCTGCTGCTGCTGCTGCTAAGTCACTTCAGTTGTGTCCGACTCTGTGTGACCCCACAGATGGCAGCCCACCAGGCTCCCCCGTCCCTGGATTCTCCAGGCAAGAACACTGGAGTGGGTAGCCATTTCCTTCTCCAATGCATGAAAGTGAAAAGTGAAAGTGAAGTTGCTCAGTCGTGTCCAACTCCTAGCAATCCCATGGACTAAAGCCCACCAGGCCCCTCCATCCATGGAATTTTCCAGGCAAGATTACTGGAGTGGGTTGCTCTTGCCTTCTCCTTGGTATCTCTGATTTTCTTGAAGAGATCTCTAGTCTTTCCCATTCTGTTGTTTTCCTCTATTTCTTTGCATTGATTGCTGAGGAAGGCTTTCTTATCTCTCCTTGCTATTCTTTGGAACTCTGCATTCAGATGCTTATATCTTTCCTTTTCTCCTTTGCTTTTCACTTCTCTTCTCTTTACAGCTATTTGTAAGGCCTCCCCAGACAGCCATTTTGCTTTCTTGCATTTCTTTTCCATGGAGATGGTCTTGATCCCTGTCTCCTGTACAATGTCACGAACCTCATTCTGTAGTTCACCAGGCACTCTGTCTATCAGATCTAGTCCTTTAAATCCATTTATTTAGGTCATACCTGAATGGTCTAGTGGTTTTCCCTACTTTCTTCAATTTAAGTCTGAATTTGGCAATAAGAAGTTCATGATCTGAGCAACAGTCAGCTCCCGGTCTTGTTTTTGATGACTGTATACAGCTTCTCCATCTTTGGCTGCAAAGAATATAATCAATCTGATTTCGGTGTTGACCATCTGGTGATGTCCATGTATAGAGTCTTCTCTTGTGTTGCTGGAAAAGGGTGTTTGCTATGACCAGTGTGTTCTTGTGCAAAACTCTATTAGCCTTTTACCTACTTCGTTTTGTACTCCAAGGCCAAATTTGCCTGTTAACTCCAGGTAGCTCTTGAATTTCTACTTTTGCATTACAGTCCCCTATACTGAAGAGGACATTTTTGGGGGGTGTTAGTTCTGGAAGGTCTTTTCGGTCTTCATATAACCATTCAACTTCAGCTTCTTCAGCATTACTGGTCTGGGTGTAGACTTGGATTACTCTGATATTGAATGGTTTGCCTTGGAAACGAACAGAGATCATTCTGCCGATTTTGAGATGGCATCCAAGTACTACATTTCAGACTCTTTTGTTGACTATGATGGCTACCCCATTTCTTCTAAGGGATTCTTTCCCACAGTAGTAGATATAGTGGTTATCTGAGTTATCTAATAACTCGGATCTATGAAAACAAAATCATTGGTCTCTTGGATAGCAAGGAGGTCAAATCAGTCAGTCCTAAAGGAAATCAACCCTGAATATTCATTGGAAGGACTGATGCTGAAGCTGAAGTGCCAATACTTTGGCCACATAATGTGAAGAGCCCACTCACTGGAAAGGACCCTGATCCTGGGAAAGATTGAAGGTAGGAGGAGAAGTGGGTGACAGAGGTTGGATGGCATCACTGACTCAATGGACCTGAGTTTGAGCAAACTCCAGGAGATGGTGAAGGACAGGGAGGCCTGGTGTGCTGCAGTTCATGGGGAGGCAAAGAGTCAGACGCAACTTAGCAACTGAGCCACAACCATGCTATAAATCTCAGAAATTTCCAAACGGGGCTTTTATGACACATTCAGTGGCTCTGCAGCCTGCTTAGACGATTTACTCTTTCCTTGAAGTGAGTCAAAGGTCCAAACTGACACAGGTCGCCTTCTCATAATTTTGCTTCTCATTTTAGTTGACCGCTTGGTTAGTCGTTTTTACTAAGGCTCTTATGGCAGGGTCAGCCACAGTCCAGAAATAACGTGCCTGTCCTGCCACATCCAGATTCTTTTTTACAGGGTACTTTCAGGCAACCGGCCACAGGCAGAGTCATTTCAAATAACTCAACTGGAACTGATGATGAATCTCCCTCACTGTGGGTGCTCCCATCCATCATCAGGCAGACCCTGCCCTCTGTAGAGATGATACATCATTACAGGGCTCAGGGCCCTAAGAGTGAAGAATCACAAAGAATGATCCACAAAGGGATGTGTTTTGTCAGCACAGGATAGGGCCACACTGAACAAACACTAAAACTCAGAGCTCTCTTCAGGTGTGAGTGATTTTCCTCAGGAAAACCCTCTCGTTTGAGGCTCACTGTTGACTGCTGCAAACATGCTTTGTTGCTTCATAAAATTAGGAGTCCTCCTTTGCCTTCTCAGACCATATATCCCTCTCATTGAATTACCCTCTAATGCCCTGCACTGAACTAGGAAGTGTCCCAGCGTGCTGTCAAATCCTTTTATTTTTGTTATGAAGCAGGTTCTACCTGAAGGAGATGCCCATTTGTTGCCAAACTTAATTAAGGAAAGTTGGATCTTTTAAAGCAGGCGAAGCATATGAGTTGCTAAATAGCAAAGGGCATTTTCTGGCTTTTCTACAGCATTAAAACAACACCGTGTTCTCTCCATCTAAGCAAACAGACAAAACAGAACACTTCTAACTCCAGGTCACATCATACCCATTCTTCAGTCGTCATTATCCCCATTTAACGGCTGGGGAAATTGAGAGAGTGGAAGATAATTAGAGCTACCTAGTGCTTGGAAATAAGAGCCAGAGCTAGAAGTCATTAACTCTGTCAATCTCCACAGCACAGCTAAGGCACTATGATTTGAAAAAGAACAGATGGTAAGTGAAGGCAAGGACGAAGATGGAGGTCTTCCTTTAGTAACTTGGAAGGCTGTCAGGTGCTATTCTGCATGTTAAGTATGAAAGAACTTCCAAACTTTGAAAGCCAGTCATACTGCCTTACATGAGGTTGTAAAAATAGTTCTCTTTGGAAAGTGTGGCCCATATTAAAAATATCCTCAGTGACCTGTTTTCAAGGAGTCCAATTCAAACAAGTTATTTTTAATAATAGGTGGTCGTCCCAGTGGTCTGTTTAAAATAGATTATCCTGAGTAATTAGAGACAATTGTGCTTTTTGTTAGATGAAGTTCCCCTGGGTTGTTTTTTTTTTTTTTTTTCCGTGTCATTCATTTCTATAGAACCTTCAGAAAAATTGAATCCACAAATTAAGTCCATCTTTTTCTCTTGACAAAATTCCATCCTATCAAGGTTCTGCTGCCCTCCCCAGAAACCTAAGGGAAAAAAAAGCTTTTCTGCAATGCAAACTCGAGGACCAAGGAGTTTAGACACTTGGCTTTCATGGTGTTCTGCCATATACTTATCATGGATATTATTGAATTTTAGTAATAAATTTATATCCATACTTACCATTAAGATAAATTATTCACCTCTTAGCTACATCCTTTAAAACTTCACCAGAGTGGTAGCCACTAACCATTCATGCTGAGAGCACTTGAAATGCAGCAGGTTTGAACGGAGGTGTGCTGTAAAGGCAAGCTGTGCGATGGACTCTGAAGCTCAATACAAAATATTGACAAGTTTTAAGACTTATTACATATTGAAATGATCATTTGGATTTATTAGGCTCAATAAAATCTTTTTGAAATTAATTTCACCTAGCCGTTTTGTTCTTTTACTCTTTTTTAATGTGGCTATCATAAAATTTAAAACTACACATGTGCTTATATTTCTACTGAACAATGTTACAATAGAGTAGGAGTTGGCAAACTTTCCTTTAGAAGGTCCAGAGAGTAAATATGTTAGATTTTGTGGCCATATGGTTTCTGTTTCAACTTCTCAACACTGCCATTATAGTATGAAATTAGGCAGTGACAAGAGCAAATGAATGGTCATGGTTCTATTCCAATAAAACTTTACTTAAGAATGTTGAAGTCTTTTTCTCTTGATTTTTTTCAATCGTCTAAAACATAAAAAAAAATTTTTCTTCATGAGTCATTCAAAAATAGATGGGAGATGATCAGCCAGATTTGGGGCATGAGACAGAGCTTGCTAACTCCTGCTACATATGGGCCACAGAAGAGGCCGTGTAGGGCCAGTCCCATCATTCACTGAAGCCCATTGTCCACGCTGGGCTTCCAAGGTGGCTCAGTGGTAAAAATCCATTTGCCAATGCAGGAGACTCAGGAGACATGGGTTGGATCTTGGGTTGGGAAGATTCCCCTGGAGAAGGAAATGGCAACACACTCCAGTATTCTTGCCTGGTGAATTCCATGGGCAGAGGAGCCTGGTGGACCACGCTCCATGGGGTCACTACAGTCCATGGGGGTCACATGACTGAGCGACTGAGCACTCACATATTGTCCATGTTAAAGAGGACTAGGTTATGTTATAAAATTAGGATAGAAAAGAAAATCATCAATGAGGACTGCAGGGACAAAAGTAGAGGCAGGGTTGTCACAAACCACAGGGTTTTTTTTTTTTTTTTAGTCCACAGGGATGAGTACCAACAAATTTTATTACAAATATCCTTATGCTAGTAAATTTTTTATGGGAGTTTTTAAAAACGCGAGAGATGATGAAGTTGAGACAGAAGGTGGAGGAGAATTCACAGATGTTAGCTAATTCCCCTGCAGAGGTTTCCATTGCCCAGCCTGCTGAGCAGTAGGTGAATCAGCTTTGGAGACTGAAAAGAGAAGTCTGTGCCTTGGCAGAGCTGAATAACAGATGAGGTTTGTTACTGACATTTTCTCATCTCTTCCCTCTTTGCCCACTAATCCTTGACCTCAAGCAGCTTACAACCTCATGGGCAAACAGGTTTTAAGCAAGTAAACAGACAGAGAAGTCATTTGAAATCATGAAAATACTCCAAAATAAAAGACAGGTGCACTATAAAAGTGTGTATCAAACTTAAACATGCATCAGATTAACCTGAGGAGTTTGTTAAAAGGCCAAAGGGGAGTTGGTAGATCTGGGTGACACATTCCATGTTTCTCACAGACTTTTAGGTGATACTGGAATTCTTGGTCCTTGGACCACACTTCACTATCATGCAAGGCAAGGTTCACACCAGCAGGTATTTTTGTCTGTTTCTGTCTTTTGGGTTCACTAATGTATCTGAAGCACCTAGAACAGTGCTTAGCACATAGTAGGCACTCGATACATATATTCTGAATGAAGAATATAGGAAAAAATGATATGAAGGGATATATCATTTAGACTGAGGTATCAGAAAGCAGTCTCTGATGGGAAAGCTATTTTAGCTGAAGCCCTCTCATGTTCTAAATGCTACTATTATCTCCATATCTCCTCCATCATTTACTCTCAATTCAAAAACTAGGTTCTCATAAAATACATCAAATAAAGATAATGATCATTAGGAGCTTCCCTGGTGGCTCAGACGGTAAAGAACCTGCCTGCGATGCAGGAGACCTGCATTTGATCACTAGGTTGGGAAGATCCCCTGGAGAAGGGAGTGGCTGCCCACCCCAGTATTCTTGCCTGGAGACTTCCAAGGACAGAGGAGCCTGGTGGGCTACAGTCTATGGGGTCGCAATGAGTCAGACACGACTGAGCAACTAACACTGTAGGCACTAGGTTCTCATAAAACATATCAAATAAACATGGTGATTATTGGTAACTGTCAAATATGTTGCCTCTCCTGTGACATCTGCATTCCTAACATTGGTGCCTGGAGAAGGAATATCTTCCAATGAATGACCCTCTAACAGTGGAGAGTAAGGAGCAGTTACAAGAGAAGAGGCAAATATTTGGTGTCAGTATCCTTTCGCTTATACCAAATAATTGAGCAACTACCAGTGTCTACATAAAACTAGTGATACAATCATTAACAATTATGTGACATTTTTAAAAATTAAGGTTAGCATTTATGATTAAAATAAGGCTAACTTATAATTAACACCGGTTCCCCTTATAGAGGAACGGATTAAACAATGGATTTTTAGAGTTGCAAAGGATGTAAGAAATCATCTTCTTCAACCACTTTATTAAGGTAAGAATGTTTAGTCCATAGGCTGCTGTTGAATGGTCATACAGTCTGAGATCCCTCACAAAACAATCAATTCCATTTTTTTAGCATCTGATAAATGATACTAAATTGTTTAATAATTTCTCTCTTTGCCTAAAATTTTTATATATTATTTCTGGTTCACTTTTTCAGCAGATACTTTGGCAACAGTGTGCTAAGATATGGCAGAACAGTCATCTGCAGGCCCTGCTTGTATCATCCTGCCCTCTGGAACCCACTGGAGTAAGTCTGATCCATCTTCCCTGTGACAGGGCATCATAATTTTGGAAGACAGTTATTCTTAAAGATGTGGAAAACTGCCCATTCGTCTTCATGAGAAGTTAGTTCATTTGGTCACTCTTTCACAACTGCCATGTGGTCAGTTGCTGTGCTAAGCACAGGGCTACTGCTTTGCCCAAGAGAGACATGGTCTTTGTCTTAATGGAAATTAAGGTTTATTTGGAAGTACATTCATCGAAGAAGTTAATACAACATTGAGTATGATGACAAGGCAAGAAACGATGTGATGAAATCTAGCCGGGTCAGAGGACAGGGTCCTAACAAACTGATACTTAAGTCATATTTGGAACAAAGATGGGTATAGCACAAGTGTGGCAAAGGCAAGTGTTAAGAGCTGAACTTAGGGAGGTAATCAGGAACCACGTCACAAAGGGCTTGGGAATTTATTTTGAAGCTTTTGCTCTTTAACCAAAAGTCAAGAAGAAGAAATTATAAAGAGTTTAGAGTGACATGACCAGATTTGAATTCTATAATAATTACTGTGGTTTCAGTGTTCAGAGTGGAATGGAGGTGAACAAAACTGGAGGCAGGGAGATATATCAGTGTTTCTCAAAACCATCAGGGATATTCTAGAGCTTTTATCTAGGTTCAAGTGGGGCCCGAGAGTCCATATTTCTAACAAGCTCCCAAGTGATGCTAAAACTGATGAACTGAGGTCCTCCCTCTGAGTAGCAAATAGTAGGATCTGGGGTAAGAAACAATGGAGACTGGATGAGGCAGCAGCAGTGAGACTGAAGAGAAGCAGGTGGATTCGGGGGAAGAAAACAGACTCGGGAGCAGGTCTTTATAACCATATAGGTGTGGGAGATGAGGAAAGAATGCCTCTCACATTTCTGGCATAGCTAGTGGGATGGGGGAGGCTGTGGTGTCTTTAAACATGTTATTTACTATTCAAAACAAAGCACTTTATTATTTTCAGCTTCTCATATATATATATATATAAGAAATTTTCTCCACTCAGTTGCCTCTGGTCCATGAAATCCAATGTATTTATTCTCAAATGTTTTAAATGGTTTAGAAGATGCATACATTTAAGCATATTGCCTTGACCTGGTATTTGGGTTCTTTCCAAACAAACAATCCAGGGATTAGCTTCCTGGCTACACAGCGACATGCACATTCAGAATCTACAGTCTTGCAAGCATGCAGATCTGTACTCCCACAATGCACTGTGGAACTTCAAAGGCAAGCACACCAAAGGGGTTTCTTTTGACTTTAGCAGCAGAAGTGGGTAACTTCTGCTTATTTCCCAAAAAGGCTCATTTCCCCAATTTTTAATATGGGCATGATAATGATAGTAGAAATTGCATTTCTGTGATGGGCTGATATGGTTTTTAACAGCTAGGATTCCTTCCACACTCCCACAGCATATCCCCTGGCAGATTTCTGTTAAACAGAGGAGGTAATTTAAAGGTTTGATTAGTATAGATTTCTGGAAGTTCAGCACACAGAGCGATTGCAGTCAGCCTTGCTAGGATAGTTGGAGTGAAGGAGACTGGGAATTTGATGTACTGAAACAATGAAACCTCATTTTGAGAGACAGCTCTGTTCTCTTCTGTCTGAAATATCATATCCACTTTGTGTTTTATGAACAAAGTGTTTATTTGTTGAACTATTCAGGCAGAGAATTGATGAGCAGGTCCTAGGCTTACCAGCTGACTTGGAGAGCTAACATCTTCCTGGTTGTAAAGCTTAAAAAAGATTGTTGTTTATAGTATATATTCCATAGTTTTCCATCTACTTAAATTGAAGCTGACAGAAATTCAAAGTCAATGCTTTCCTTATGAAGTGATTCTTTGTGATGTAATTACAGAGTGAAATCTCTTGGCTGAAATAGGATTTTCTCCCCTGGAGATGACATTAAAAAGAAATAGAGATTACCAATAAACAGCCTGAGAACCCAGATGAGTAGCACTGAAAGGGAGTAAAGTCATTTCTTTAATTCTCTTGAACGCTGTCAGAAAATAACATCATCCCATAGAAACAAGTAATTCAAACTAGGCTTCAGGATCTGAGCCAGCCAACCAAGGCATTGCTGGAGCCCCAGGAAAAGCCAGGTGGCTGTCTCATAATAGAAGATAGCTTAGGTGTACTTGGCCAGTGCCCAACACTCTTCAACAACTCCTCTGCTGACCAACAAGGATGGTCCCTGTGGCAAAGATATTAATAATTCCATTTCCTTTGCTCCTGAGCTCATGGGTAGAATTCCCTGGCCTCCCTTGCATGTAGATGGGTCCAGTGACTGAGCCCTGATGTGGAAAATGGGGGGAAGTGAGGAATGCCTCTTCCAGGACTGGCCTGAAACTCCTTCCACGAGTTCCTCCTATTGCTCTCTCTCTTCTCTCTTTAGCTTCCCTCTGCAGAAGATCCAAAGGAGAACTCTGACAAGATGGAAGAACCAAAGTCTGGAAATCCACTGATTTTTTTTTTTTTTTTTTAATTGCAGCAGCATCACACAATGACCAATACAGTCCCTGTGAGCCAAGTCTGGTGGCTTCAGAGCCCGAGTTAATTGGACCAAGATTGAGTAGCTCACTCTTGCTGGGCCAGGTTCTCGTTCTCTGCACTGACCTCTGGAACTGAGGACATGTCAATTTAGGAGCTGGGAGCAGCCTCCTTTGGTCCTTTGGAGGTAAAAGTAAATAAAACCAAAGTGCTGAAGTGAGTAATCAAGGCACAGTACCCGGGAGAGAGACCATGAGACCCCAGAGATGTAATGTAAGATGTGATGGAACAGCTTGGCTTCCTGAAAGTTTTGATTTCCTGGTTTTCTTTTCTCATTAATTAAAACTTCTAAGCCTTTCTTTCAGTTGTCTTCTTCTGATCGCAGCTGGGAGTTGGGAAAGTTCCTACAGCAGACCTCATATCAAGGCCATTAATTGCTCTTCCTCCAGAGACTAATCACTGCACTTGTTCTCTAGTGAAGACTCAAAAGTTCAGATCACACTGTTCCAATTTAGTAATTCAGGTACTTCTTCCCCAACAGCAGCAGGGAGCAAGAACCACTATCCCATCTGGACGGCCTGTTGCTTTATTTCAGATCACATTGTTTGTTCAGAAGAGCAAGGCCCATTAGCTAAATGAAGATCCTCTGGCTTCAGTGGTGGGGAGAAAGAAGGAAAGTGCTAAAACATTTTAATTACTTTTGGGAAGCAGGGAAAACAGAAGTGGATGGTGTCTCCATGCATCTGTAAGAAACGTATCAGAGGCAGATAGAAAGGGAAAATTAAGCAGACAAAAAGAAATAAGAGGAAGAGAAAATGAGGATGGCAAACCCTGTAATCTCTCCATTTAACACGTTTCTTGCTGGCAGGTCCAGTTTCACTGATGGGACTTCCACAAGGAATTAAGTGGCCAAAAAATAAGACTGTTCTTAGAAGCCTTGACCAGTTCAAGCTTCTTCAAAACAAACTTCGGTTTGAAGCAAAAATGAGGTTCATTTTGTATTTGGGTTTGAAGTGTTCAGGGAGCAGGGGAGAAGGCCTGTAGATAAATGTAGTTATTTTTTAAACTCTGCATCTAAAATGCTACGCATATGGGAAAAGGAATAGAATTCTGCATCCTGATAGGAAAAGAGAGAAAAAAATGTGTAGACTCCTGAAAAGGCCTTAAGATAGATAATGCAATTTTTAAATCAGTGGCAATCGAATCAGTCATGATTCTTAAGCCAGGTCTGTGGCCGCTCTATCTTCCTGCGTGATATTGCCTTTCTCATCTCTGATATCCCCATCTCTAGTTCATCCTAGGGTCAAATTCTCACAGTACTACCGGAATGATATGTATACAGCATTGATCTGACTATCCATTACTTGTGTAAAAAATCTTCAATGCTGTCCCCTATTTTGTCAATAAGAAGCGCCTCCAGATTGTGTGTGCGTGCTCAGCTGCTCAGTCGTATACGTCTCTCGTGAACCCAGGGACTGTAACCCACCAGGTTCCTCAGTCCGTGGGATTTTTCAGGCAAGAATATTGGAGTAGGTTGCCATGTCCCACACCAGGGGATCTTCCCACCCCAGGGATCTAGCCTAGTGCAATCACCCTTTACCTGTAGGTTTGAGCCTATATTTTCCTTCTTCCTACTCCACATGCAGTCAGACCAAGCTCCTGTCTCTTCCTCTGACATTCGGTATATTGCTGTCTTAGGCCACAGTGCCCTTTCCATTCCCCACACTTTAGCAAATCACGGACAGCCCTGAAAGCGTATTTTTAAAGTCTAATTTCCACTGTTAGTTCTTTACTGGTCTTTCCCTCCTCTTAACCTGATGGAACTTTTTTTCTTCTAAACTGTTAATGAATTTGTCAGGTGCCAAAGAGATATAACTGACATATTACATTCGTCTCAGGTGCATGGCATTATGATTTAATATTTATATATTACAAAATAATCACCATACTAAGTCAATCACCATAATTATTTTTTTTTCCTTGTCATGAGAACTAGAACTACTCTTGCAGCAACTTTCAAGGGTGCAATACAGTATTATTAACTACAGGCACCACGCTGTACGTTATATCTTCATGCCTTATTTTATAACTGCAAGTTTTTACCTTTTGACCACCTTCACCCGTCTTGCCCACCTTCTGCCCCACTCAAAGCCCGTGGTAACCATCAATCTCTGTACCTTTGAGTTCCTTCTTTTTTTTTTTTTTTTGGTTTAACATAAAATGAGGTTACATGGTATTTGTCTTTTTCTGTCTGACTTATTTCACTTAGCATAATGCCCTCAAGGTCCATTTACATTATCACAATGGTAAGATTTCCTTCTTTTAAGTCTGAATGATACTCCACTGCATGTGTGTGCGTGTCTCTCTGTAACCCTTTCTTTATCTGTTCATCCATCATCACTGGATGCTAAGGTTGTTTCCAGATCTTGGATATTGTAAATAATGCTGCATGAACGTGAGGATGCAGATATCTTTTTGAGTCGGTGTTTTCATTTCCTTCAGATAAATATCCAATCATCATCTTTATAAGGAATCAGAAAAATAATCTTTCCAAAGCTACAGAGACATCAGGAGGAAGAGCCAAGGTTTTAATCCAAGCACGCTGGCTCCAGAGCCTGCTATTCTTACCACATTACCTCTTTTACAATTTCTGCTCTGTTCATTGTTATTTGAAATTTGCATATCATCCCACTAGAGTACAAGCTCACCAAAGGCAGAGATATATTTTTCTCTGCATTCCTGTCAGTGATTAGAATATTACAGTGCATATATGAATTTTTCCTCAATTGAACTGAATAAAGAAGTAGTTTAGAAAACTACATATGGAAGTATATAAGAGTTTATACTGTGATTGATTATTCCTTTGGGATGCTTCTGGTAAAGGTAGACAGTCAATTCCTAAGCAGTAGATCCAATTAAATAACCCATCTCTGTGGATTAAAAAAATAACTTATTTTTATCACTCATAATCTTTGTGGCATGAATCCTTTTTCTTACTAGGAAACATAAAACTAGAGAGAAGACTTCACAGAACTTAAAGGTAAAGGAATCTCTAGAAAATAAAAATGTAGCCACATTCCACAGCCATGAAAATAAAATATTTTCAAGATGATCTTTCATAGCCTTTTTTACTTTCCTATCTTACACCGCTTTCATGGAATTACCAATGAATACTATCTTAGTACTATAAATCTATAAAATTTAATGTCTCCAATGAACAGTAGAAACTTAAAGGATTCACTCTAATCTCTTTGACCATCATACAAATGACCAGATACAGTTTTGATCCAAATGGTTCTGTGGGATTTTTACTATAAAACGGAAATGTATCTCTTTTCCTTCCCTGATTTCTTTTCATGCTTTCCATGTGATGCTATTTTGTTTATTTTTACATGTCTCGTACGTAAGCAGGTCTCAGCAACCATAGTAGAACAAAAAGCGTACGGTCCTTTGAATGATGGTTACAGTCGATGCTACCACTTCATTTGTACCTTTTAAAAGAAACTGCTGATAAAAGTTACTTAATCCTATTACATTTAGTAAATGTTTCCTAATTCTGATAAAATAATATGTAAAATAAAAATTTAAATATAGGGGATTTCTTTGACTTACACATTTTAAACTCCTAGCATTTCATTAGACTGATGAGACTGTTTCACTCCCTATTTACTTGACATGGGGCCACACAAGCATCTAACTAGATCGCTGCTGTGCTTGCTTTGAAATGATTGATTACTCAAGTCTTGCTGCATCAGAATTATAGCATGTGTGGGTGTGCTAAGGCACTTCAGTTGTGTCCGACTCTGTGTGACCCCATGGACTGAAGCCTGCCAGGCTCCTCTGTCCATGGGGATTCTCCAGGCAGGAGTACTGGAGTGGCTTGCCATGCTTTCCTCCAGGGATCACATCTGAGTCTCTAATGCATCCTGTATTGGCAGGTGGGTTCTTTACCACTAGCTCCACCTGGGAAGCCCGGATTACAGCATATTTCCTCCAGAAGGAAGAAACATGGAGCGTCAATGTGCCAGGGACAGTCTGCATTGCCTTTTTCCAGAGCGCTGGACCACACCATTCTAAACTTGGAATACTGCACTGCCATCTGGGGGTATAATTTTAACAGTCATTTGCTGTTGAGCTGAGAGGAAGAGGTGAGATTCCGTAACAATCTGAAAAAATTGAGAGTGATGAAAGTGCTTCTCAGATAAGTGTGAAGTCCTGTTCCTACCCTTGTTGTTTTTTTTTTCCCCCTAAAGCAAAATACATACACATCTAAATACATTTGTTTCTTTCAAAATAGGCTTCAGTCCTTATGCTGTATCACTTTCTTTTTTGACTTTATTTTACTGCCTGTAAGTCAAAATTTCACCTAGCATAAGCCCCTCTTTGCAAGGATGAGGAAATGGGCGTCCAATATTGCTACAAGGTGCCCTGTCTTATAACTTACTAATGGCAGATCCAAAAGACACAAGTCTCCTGTCTCCAAATTAAATGTCCTCATTTCTGCAAGATCTTGTTCCCAGTAACATCAGGCCACAGAAGCTTCCCAATCTTGTAAAGAATCACTTGGCCAGTCTCCAAGTAGAAAAACACATGTTACAAATGAGTCAGCAAAAGTGTTGATGTTAAGGTACATACATACCTTTGGTAGAAGACAAGATATTAAGGCGGAAGAGTGAGGGGCACTGATTGATTTGTGTGCTTAGTTTATAGACTGGCCTACTTATCCTTTATGAGCCTTTGATATTTATTTCCCATAAGGTTCAGAGCTGTTGCTGCATTTTAAAAGGAAAAGGAAAAGAGCTTTGGTCCTTGCATAGTGAATATTAGAATTAAAAAAAAAAACCTAAACCACATTAGTTTGATCTCTGCTTAGCAAGACAGCCAATCAATGGGTTATATAGAAAGTATAAATAAATCATAAATTAGCAGGAAGTACAGCTTCACATAGTCAAGTATTTTTTATGTTAGGTTTTTTAACTTATTTGCTATATATATATATAAGCATCACTAACACTACTCATTTATTAATTTATTCATCAATATTTATTTATTCCTATTCAAAAGGGCTGGGTAATTTATTGATATAAGCTAAAATTAAGTCAGCTTTACTTGCATTAGAATTCAGAAGTCCTAAATTTTACTCATCATTGAATGGGATTTCCAAGGGTTCTTACCCCTACATACAGGGAACATCTGGGGACATTCCTCTGAATATCCCCATAGCTCAGTATACTTGTCCAATCCTTTAGGCATAATAGATAGAAACCTTTCTCCGTAGCCAAGCCTTTGGAATAACTGTTGAAGGGAAACAGGTTTGCCACCCCCAAATATGCCCCTGGGTATAAGATTTTATCTTGGGCTAACTATTTTTAATAAACTGCAGACAAGGGAGAAGCTTTGAAAACCAAGCTAAAGTTACCTTTTTCTTGCATTTATAATGGAAATCTCCATTTGCAAAAATATCTCCCTCTCTGTAGCAGGAAGAAGAGGATGATCAAGCCCAGAGAAACTCTTATCAGTGAAGAAGGCACATACTTAAATCTTCACAATCACTATATCCTGACTTACTGTGCTTTCCTTGGGAACCTCCCATAACTGCCTTCCCTCAACATCTAACATCCTTTGTCTTTAGCTGGAGATGATAGTATTTAAGGCGGTGATTTGGGCCACCACAACTTCACCTTCAAGGAGTTACTCAGTGTTCTTAGGTATCTCCCAAGTATACAGAAGGTATATATGTTATTAAAGTTCGGTTGTTTTTCTCCTGTTAAACAAGAGAGTTCCGGAAAAACATCTATTTTTCTGCTTTATTGACTATGCCAAAGCCTTTGACTGTGTGGATCACAATAAACTGTGGAAAATTCTGAAAGAGATGGGAATACCAGACCATCTGACCTGCCTTTTGAGAAATCTGTATGCAGGTCAGGAAGCAACAGTTAGAACTGGACATGGAACAACAGACTGGTTCCAAATAGGAAAAGGAGTACATCAAGGCTGTATATTGTCACCCTGCTTATTTAACTTAGATGCAGAGTACATCATGAGAAACGCTGGACTGGAAGAAACACAAGCTGGAATCAAGATTGCTGGGAGAAATATCAATAACCTCAGATATGCAGATGACACCACCCTTATGGCAGAAAGTGAAGAGGAACTAAAAAGCCTCTTGATGAAAGTGAAAGTGGAGAGTGAAAAAATTGGCTTAAAGCTCGACATTCAGAAAACGAAGATCATGGCATCCGGTCCCATCACTTCATGGGAAATAGATGGGGAAACAGTGGAAACGGTGTCAGACTTTATTTTTGGGGGCTCCAAAATCACTGCAGATGGTGACTGAAGCCATGAAATTAAAAGACGCTTACTCCTTGGAAGGAAAGTTATGACCAACCTAGATAGCATATTCAAAAGCAGAGACATTACTTTGCCAACAAAGGTCCATCTGGTCAAGGCTATGGTTTTTCCAGTGGTCATGTATGGATGTGAGAGTTGGACTGTGAAGAAGGCTCTGCACCAAAGAATTGATGCTTTTGAACTGTGGTGTTGGAGAAGACTCTTGAGAGTCCTTTGGACTGCATGGAGATCCAATCAGTCCATTCTGAAGGAGATCAGCCCTGGGATTTCTTTGGAAGGAATGATGCTAAAGCTGAAACTCCAGTACTTTGGCCACCTCATGCGAACAGTTGACTCATTGGAAAAGACTCTGATGCTGGGAGGGATTGGTGGCAGGAGGAGAAGGGGACGACAGAGGATGAGATGGCTGGATGGCATCACTGACTCGATGGACGTGAGTCTGAGTGAACTCCGGGAGTTGGTGGTGGACAGGGAGGCCTGGTGTGCTGCGATTCATGGGGTTGCAAAGAGTCGGACGTGACTGAGCGACTGAACTGAACTAAATGTCTTTTATTACAGGGGGAGAGGATTCAGCCAAGAACTTAGAAGGGCAAAGGGAAAATTATCTTTCCTCCCATACATTTAACTAAAGATCATTTTTAGGGGAGGAGGTTAGCATAATTGCCATGGAGACAGAGTTCATGAGTCATTGATCTCCTGAGGTGGCATAAAGAAGTGAATGCTTAGGAGGAATGAATGGACATCAGAGTAAAAGGATATTAACAGAATTAATACAATGCAATGGCCTCTTCAAACATTTTAAAACTATAACCCAAAGCACACATACATTGTATTGTCAATCATACATAGGTACATGCATTAGAAAAGCTATCTGTTCATATGCTATAACAGACACATGTTATATAATGATGATTTAAACAAGAAAGTTCATTTCTCTCATGTAAAATTCCAAAGAGACCCAGGCCTGAAATGTTGACCTAGGATCCTTCTATCTTGGTGTCCCTCCTTCCTGTTCAGACCACTTTTTTGTCTAAGATGGGTGCTTTACTTCCTATCATTATCCCCACATTCAGTGTGAAAAAAGGCAAGAGAAAGACACGCCTATGTTCTTAAAAGGCATGTCACAGAAGTTATAGTTACACACATACGTCAGTTCATACCCCACAGGCAGGACTTGGCCATGGGCCACATCCAGATGCAAAAGGGGCTGGAAAATGCAGGCCTCAGTTGGGTAGACATGTGACAAAATAATATTCTATTATATGTAAAAAGGTGTGTTAGGTAGGGTATCACTGGCTGGTATTTAAAAAAAAGGAGAGAAAGAGATGTGCCTCCAAATGCAAAATAGGTCAAACACAATAAAAATTCACTTCCCATTTATGTTTGGCCCATATTTAGAAACTAGTTGAAAGACAGCTCTGCTATCTTCAGTATATAGACTCTACTTCTGGGGGTACAGGATTATATCTCCTTTCCAGCCATGGGATAGTGAGGAAAGAGGATGAAAAAGGTATTTGTATTTCTTAACTTGGCCAAGAAATGACAGACTCCATGTGTCACAGGGGCTTGCATTTATTACCAAGTCATTAAATGATCTCATTTAGGTACAAGAGGACTAGAAAATGTAGTCCCTGGATAAGCATCCACTTCCCAAGATCAACACTCTACTATACGTGGGAGCATGGATTTCAGTGGAAAGGGAGTTTTCTTTGCAACAGAAAGTAGATGTCTTTGTCCTCATGACCCATTCAGGTCACAGTTTCTTTACTTTCATAGCTAGACTAGGTTCCTGTCCTCCCATTCTGCAAGAGAGACAACCCCAAAGTCCCATCTGGGTCATGCATCCTGTTCCAAGTCTAGCATCTTTGGGTAATGCCCATGTCTATCAAAACTGGCAGTGGTTTTTCAGGATGTCTAGAAGCCAAAATGGAGTTATCTGTCCCCATCTCCAACCTAATATAAAGTGCTGATAAGAAAAGAACATATTAAAAAAAAAAAAAAAAAAACAGCTCTGAAAAGAGAGGAACAAGAATAGCTCATAGTAACTGGACTTAGCGCCATGGAATAATTTCCTATGTTAATATGCTACCTGGCAGCTCTTGACTCCACCCTGTGGGGCATACCTCCTTGGTCACTGTCCTGCCAGTGTCTGATTTTGTCTTCAGACAGGTTTTTATATGGCCACATACTAAGTAGGCATTAGAGAATGTTCCCAGCTTGGGGACTGCAGAATGTTGGTACTCTGATTCCTGCTGGTAAGACAAACAGGTTTATGGAGACAAAGTTTGCTTTAAAGGGTGAAAAGTAACAGAAGTCTACAAGTCTGGCCCATGATTTCTTTGGTAACATACTGTAGCAAAAAATTTAGAGGGTCCCTGGACTCTTATTTCCATTAATTCTAACTGCAAACGAATAAAGACAAAATTATCATCTGTATGTTAGTTTTTTAGCCAAAATTCTGGTCTTTTGTTTACTTGCCTCTGTGCCCTATAATTCACTCTCTTGCTCAATTTAATAGTGGCCACCTTAAGGCCAAATAAAACAATTGGCTTCAGTAGGAAGCGAAGGTCCTTAATTTAATGTTCCCCCTGGGCTGGCTCCCATTGTCTGGTAGTCTTAATGGTTTGTCCAGTCTTATCTCCTGCTAAGGCTGTTTCTGGAGTTAGAGACTCATTTGATCACTGCCTCAGTTTGGGCACAAACATCTTTGTTTCTTGTCAGGACTGATTTATAAAACCCTGTATTTTAAGACTCTCAGTCCATTTAGTTTGCAGGCCAAAGAAACAGAAAGCCTACCTTCCCAGAGCCTCACTCTATTTTTTTTTTTTTTTTTTACTCTTTGCTTGTTCTAAGATGAAGTCACCTCTCTGATAGGCCTTGTCACATGGCAAACTTAAATATATATATATATATATATACACATATATGGAAAAAATAGCCAATAGGCAACAAGAATATGTATCAAAGGCTTGACTGGCACATGGTCTTATATATAAGATCTGTCCACATGAAATGTGGTCAATGTTTCATCACAACACACTTATTATCAACAGCTTTCCAGTCCAATATTTGTGTCTTCATTCCATTCCATCCAATACTGAAGCCACGTACTATCTTTAAGTGCTGCTCCTACAGTCCCATTCCTGCCTACCATGTGTGTGTGTTGGTTGCTCAGCTGTGTTTGACTCTGCAACCCCATGGACTGTAGCCCATCAGGCTCCTCTGTCCATGGATTTTCCAGACAAGACCACTGGGGTGGGTAGCCATTTCCTTCTCCAGGGGATCTTCCTAACCCAGGGATTGAACTGGCATCTCCTGCATTCCAGACAGATCCTTTACCATCTGAGCCACCAGTTGGAATACCAATTCAATCATGGTCAGAAAGAATCTGAAATAATAAAAGTTGAAGCAGGAGATGGGTTATTTATTCTTAATTAGGAGACAGTGAGGAAGTCCAGAGCTGATATGAAAGTTCTGTAACCATTAGGGGTGTAGGCTTATTTAACTTCCTTGTCTAGTCATTCACAATATGTGATTTCTATTTAGTGCTTTGGCTACTCCAGCTGTCACCAATGTTTGTTTTCCAGCTAAGGGAGGAGTCAGAGGAAGGAAGAGGTCCCATTTCATTCCTTCAAAGACTCAATCCCAAAGCAGGGCACTGCACTTATCCCTTTAGCCAGAATTAGATTGTAAAGCAGGAAAAGAAATCTTATCCTCAACTTACCTTAGGTTTACCTACTGGGACCATGTAAATTACACTGACCAAAGACAAATTAACAAGAGAGGAAAAAACCAACCCAGAAGTTTATTAATGTGTGTGTTGTGCATATACACGCAGGATTTCCTATTGAGGCACAACCCCAAAGGACTGGTTAGAACTTGGCATATATACCATCTTAGGATAAAAAAGTGGAATTTGCTCAGTCATGTCCAACTCTTTGCAACCCCATACAGTCCATGGAATTCTCCAGGCCAGAATACTGGAGTGGGTAACCTTTCCCTTCTCCAGGGGATCTTCCCAACCCAGGAATCGAACCCAGGTCTCCTGCATTGCAGGTGGATTCTTTACCAGCTGAAACACAAGAGAAGCCCAAAGGCTAAACAAAGGAAAAGGAGCTTCTGCTTTGAGGTAGGGCAGGTGGATTAAGAGAAGGTAACCAGACAAGTAGAGTAAACGGGGTTGTTTTTAAGCCTTGTTGTGCAGATGTAAAAGTGGGTGCCTTCTCAGTGGATGGGTTGTTAAGAGTTCTCTTCTTCCTTTTATGTGAGAAGGAGACATCTTTCACAAAATGGAAATTTCCTTTACAAAGGGAAAAACAGGCACCCTGTTTTTAGAGCTTTTACTGCCTCTCCTGGTTTTCAGTGGCCTTCAGCTCAAAATAAAACTGGCATATTTTGTGGAGGCATATTCTGGTACCCTTCAAAGTTAGATGACCACGTTGCTAGAGGATAACTGTGAAAGATAGTTAAAATGCAGTTGCTTATCATTTGAGAAGAGGAGAATAGGTATCTGGAGAAAATGCAGCAGTCTTTTCCATTCATTTGTATGTATAACTGAAAGAAAAATTTAACAAGAAAACTACTCTTTGTAATACCTTGTGATATTTTCTGTTAGTCTATTCCAATAAAAGTGATATTCAAGCCCATAAATTGATTTCTCCATTCATTAACTCATCAAAACCAGTTTTAAATCCATGGGTCGAGAAGACAAATTTCAGTTCTACATCCATCAGTCTACTTCTGTTAGGGGAAGCACACTGATTGAAACTGCCCACCCTGGCCAGGCACCATAGTAACCGTTTGCATGAGTTGTTTTATGACAGGAGATCCTGATAAGGAATACAGAACTAATAAGCCACCACCAACCGGAAGAGTTCGGGAAAGGTCGAAAGGAGACACCGCGTGTCCGTCCACTTCCCAGAATCCCTCTGGCTAGCATCCATCTTGGCTGAGTGATGCAGTGCGCCACCAGGAAAGACTCTGAATTAGAATGATTGGCCAAAGACCACCGGGAAACTAATCCTATCACCATAAAACCCAAGACTGCAAGCCACGCGGCAGAGCAGTTCTCCTGGGTTCCCTTACCCTACTGCTCCCCACCCAGGTGCCCTTTCCCAATAAAATCTCTTGCTTTGTCAGCACACGTGTCTCCTCGGACAATTCATTTCCGAGTGTTAGACAAGAGCCCAGTTTCGGGCCCTGGAAGGGGTCCGCCTTCTTGCAACACTTCTGCATCCTAGATTTCTAAAGGAGGCTTATATTTGATGATAATCTCAGGTATAGGATGCTGTCAGGAACAGAAAACAAACCAACTCCTAGATATATGACAAAATAACAAGGACAAAGGAGAAGAAAAGGGAAATTAAACTCCCAACAGCCTTTAACTGGAGACTTAAGTCTTTCACAATCAGAGATAAAAAGCTCAGAGATCCAAGCACCTGCAGGTCTTAACAGATGACTCTGAATACTTTCAGCGGGTTTCATACCCTGCAGGATTAACTACAGCCTACTACTTTGCTATTCAAAATAAATAATAATACCCCATCACCATACCTCAAATTCTAAGGATCTCTCTGAGCTCACAGTCACACCCTTTTCAGACTGCATTTATCCCCAGCACATGACTAGGATAGGAAAAAGCAGCTGTCTTTTTCTTAGCACAGGTCTGAGGGTGTACTCCATATGGCTTCGCAGGAGAAAAAAAAAATAAATTTAAAAAATGAATTACTTTCCTTTTATAAAGTTGTTTTTTTTTTTTTTTAATTTCCATTTTGGAATTACATGAAATCTGGAGGAAAATAAACACTGATTCTCAGCGGATAAAAATTTCAACACTGAACAAGGTTTTGCAAGTGTTCAAACAAAAATGAATCTGAGACAAAGCTTTACTTTAAAAATGTGGTTTGAGGCAATACACTGACTCTTCAGAGAAGGTGGTGGTGCTAAACTTTGATGCTTCCGGGTTTTTCATTAATTATTATTATTTAAATAAAATTGCTTGTAAAATAGCAATATGCTATTAAGAGCTTTCATTCCAGAAATAACAAACCCAACCTCCCATTAGTATTTCCAAAGCAAATATAAAATAGTAAATTCATTTCAGAGTAATCAGGAGTTATTCTGCCTAATGTGACAACCTAACAAAGATCCTATGCTCCTCCTCCAACTACATCAAACCCTGTAATGAGGACTGTAACACATTTGCCACGTTCTACTTTCTGCTCAATCACATTCCATAATTGATTATCACTAATCTGATATCTCCAGTATTTTGGCATAAAACAGTATAATATCTGAAACAAATTTACCAGTGTTGTCATTACAAGATGATATCTCATAAGTGCACGCTAAGTTGCTCGACCCCATAGACTGTAGTCTGCCAGGCTGCTCTGTTCATGAGATTCTCCAGGCAAGAATATTGAAGTGGGTTGTCATACCCTCCTCCAGGGGATCTTCCTGATCCAGGGATCAAACCCTCATCTTTTGAAGTGAAGTTGCTCGGTTGTGTTCGACTCATTGCGACCCCATGGACTGTCACCAGGCTCCTCTGTCCAGGGGATTTTCCAGGCAAGGGTACTAGAGTGGGTTGTCATTTCCTTCTCCAGGGGATCTTCCCAACCCAGGGATCGAACCCGGGTCTCCCACATTGCAGGCAGACGCTTTACCATCTGAGCCACCAGGGAAGCTAAAAGACGGGTTATTTCAAACAGATGGCATTTAAATGATAATATTTTAGAAGCATGCTTCTCTTTTATGTTCACCCTCTCCTTTAACCCTACCTTTGCCTCCCTTTTGCTTTCCAGGTGGCTCAGTTGTAAAGAATTCTCCTGTAAATGGAAAAGGAACAGGAGACATGAGTTCGATCCCTGTGTGAGGAGCCCACTGGGCTATAGTCCAGGGGGTCACAAAGAGTCAGACATAACTGAGCTACTGAGCACACACACACAAGCATGATGCTGCCCTCTGATCACCACAGAGAGGAATCCGGCTGACTTAGCTGTGTGATTTGGCTCATATGATCTGCATAGTAATCCACATGAGTTCAAACCATGCAAGTTGGTGTGGGGTTTGAAGCTATGTCCAAATCCCCTTCCTCTTTTTCTTGTACTTGAACTTTGAGTGCTGCTCAATCAACCTAAACATGAGAGTTTAGCCCAAATTTTGGTCATGGTATCTGCTTTATCTGGAATCAGTTTCCCTGTCAGTAATCCCACTGCTACCTCCCTCCTGCATGCTTCCTGAAATCTCATGCTCACCTAGAGTTTGTCCTTAACGCAGGCACTGTAATTGTTTGCATTGATAGCTGGCCTTTTAGATAGTCAGTACCCTCTCCCGAGTTCATCCTAATTATCTCAGCATCTAGAACAGTGCCATGCATAACACCACCACAATAAAAGTTTCCTAAATGAACTCGTAAACACAAGAACATGAAGATGCTCATCGCAGCCAGAACGAGGGGGGCCGCGGGAGTGTGAACTCAAGGAGGGGAGAGGTCGGGAGCACGAAGGGGACTTCAACAAATGCAGTGCCGTCCGGAAGTCGCCAGTAAACATTCACCTCTTGTGTTCTGGCTCACTGGCTTTTTCCACGTTTCCAGTTGACTCAGATGCAGTTACAAGCATGCTTATAAAATACAGAAGTACTGAATTGGGTAAACATTTTCATTCTATCAATTTGTAAAGACTGTGATTGTGCTCAAGCCGAGTAACAGGCACCCTTAAGTATCCGATTCTGATGCTAAACCAAGTTCTACTTCCTGACTTTCTATGGGCTGGGAGCTGGAGCACCTCTAATAGCTCACAGTGAAGACTTCCTGGTGATGGGCATCTATTTTCCAAGCCATCCAAAAACCTTTCATAAGAGCCCAGAATTAGTCATTATAAAGCAGTGTGGAGAAGTCACAGAATGGCCCTTTGTGTTCTGACAAAAATGTAACAAAATAATATTTGGTTGAGCACTGAGTTTATTAGTAAGATATAATATATAATAGAAGAAAGCAATAAATGAATTACTTTTTTGCCCCTCAAACTCTTTCAACTTAAAAAAAATTTTTTTTTTCTGATTTCTAAAGCCTCTTCAGTTACAACTATCATTTATGTACTTTTGTCTCTCAGATAGGATTTAATCCATAAGAACTAAGACTTTTAGCATTTGCACTGAAATGACATGGGCCATAGCACATAGCAAAAGGCACTCAGACAGTTATATATTATATACAAGAAAAAAAGAAACAGCAATGGAAAGGCATACTTTGGTCTCATTTTCTCTGGAGGCTTAAAGGCAATTATAACTGTTTTCTTCTTGGGAAGATTTGCCTGGAAGCTTTTTCTAAGTTAGACTTGAAAGAGGTGACATTCTTCACTTTCATTCTTTGTAATATATCTGATATTTTTTTCCTTAATATCAGACACAGAGAATTTGGGGAAAAAATAAAACACAATAATTTGAGAGAATCTTAAACTTATTCCATAGGAGTCCACAAGAACCAAGCCAGCTGCAAAGTCACTGCCGATTCTATATAGTATAAGAAGTCCTAAGGAACTCAACTCCTATAATCAGCTGCTTTTGCCTAATCTTACACTACCCTATACCATGCTACAAGGTGGACTCAAATCGAGAGAAAAGGAACAGTCTGGAATATACTACCTTAGAATTAATCAGGCAGCAAGATAGACTTCAATGGCTGATTTATTCACTTGCTCAAATAATTACTGTGTGGTGTATGACTCACAAGGTCTAAGCCCCTGCAACTCCAGTCAGTAGAGACAGGTTGCTTGTATCCACTAGGGGGAGACAAACACGTAAGGCAATACACATAATTCATTTTTTAACACAGCAGTCCCTTAGCTTGGGCTCCAAAATCAATGCAAATACTGACTGCAGCCATGAAATTAAAAGATACTTGATCCTTGGAAGAAAAGCTATGACAAACCTAGACAGCATATTAGAAATCAGACACATACTTTGCCAACAAAGGTCCATCTAGTCAAAGCTATGGTTTTTCCAGTAGTCATGTACAGATGTGAGAGTTGGACCATAAAGAAAGCTGAGCACCAAAGAATGAAATGCTTTTGGACTGTGGCATTGGAGAAGACTCTTGAGAGTCCTTGGACTGCAAGGAGATCAAACCTGTCAATCCTAAAGGAAATCATCCTGAATATTCATTGGAAGGACTGATGTTGAAGCTGAAACTCCAAAACTTTGGCCACCCGATACAAAGAACTGACTCATTAGAAAAGACCCTCATGCTGGGAAAGATTGAAGCGGGAGGAGAAGGGGACGATAGAGGATGAGATGGTTGGATGGCATCATTGACTCAATGGACATGAGTTTGAGTAAGCTCCAGGAGTTGGTGATGGACAGCGAAGCCTGGCCTGCTGTAGTCCATGGGGTTGCAAAGAGTTGGACATGACTGAGCAACTGAACTGAATTGAGTCCCTCAGCATATAATGGGGGCACAAAGATTTCTATCAACTTGTCAAGGAAATGCTTCATAGAACCAATGAAATATAGAACTGTAAAAGCAGCAGCTGCTGCTGCTGCTGCTAAGTTGCTTCAGTTGTACCCAACTCTGTGCGATCCCATAGATGGAAGCCCATGAGGCTCCCCCGTCCCTGGGATTCTCCAGGCAATAACACTGGAATGGGTTGCTATTTCCTTCTCCAATGCGTGAAAGTAAAAGGTGAAAGTGAAGTCGCTCACTCGTATCCGACTCTTTGCAACCCCATGGACTGCAGCCCACCAGGCTCCTCCATCCATGGGATTTTCCAGGCAAGAGTACTGGAGTGGGGTGCCATCGCCTTCTCCAGTAAAAGCATCAGAGAAAAGAAAGAGATGGCCTTAGGAAAGAGAAACTTGAGGAACTACAATTCTGTTGATATGGTTGGAAGATATAAGGGAGGGATGATATGGATTTAGGGTAGGAAAGCTGGTTAAGGCTGATGTCACACATGCCTTTAGAAATCACATTAGTTTTGAATCTCATCTTTAAGTCAATAAAGAGCACGTATATAAATTTAAAATAGGTATGACAGGAAAACCCATTCCAATAGTCCAGGAGAAAGATAATAAACACTTAAATGAATCAGTAACAATAAGAATGGATAGGAAGTGGCTAAACTAAGAGACTTTAATGAGAAAATACATATAAGCACTAGCTTGGTGCCTGGTAAAGAGAAATGGTTAGATATGTGCTGTGCTCAGTCACTCATTCATGTCTCTTTGCAAACTCCATGGACTCCTGTCAAGCTCCTCTGTCCATAGAATTTTCCAGCCAAGAATACTGGAGTAGGTTGCCATTCCCTACTCCAGGGCATCTTTCCAACCCAGGGATCGAACCTACATCTCTTGCGTCTCCTGCACTGGCACGTGGGTTCTTTACCACTAGTGCCACCTGGGAAGCACATGGTTAGATACATATCTGCTATATTCATTGGTGTATTTTTTCATCCACAAGTAGATTACTTTGAATAGAATCGGAGGCTAAGGAAAAGTCAGTGATTGTTAGAGCAATAATGACCACAGATCTAAGCATTAGAGGCTTATGCCCAAGTCCTGCACTTTGGCAGCATGAAATGATCCTGTTCTGGCCAAGTCCATCTTCAAAGTGTAAGCAATATGGATTCAAGGAGACCTACCCAGCCAGAGTCTCTAGCCTTCTTTTTCCACATCATGCTCCCAGTAAATAGGAAACCAAATTCCATGCCCACATAAACCTCATTTATCTTGTGTCTCTTTGTTGGGTTGATTATCCTAAGAACAGACTGAACCACTGGTATGCACATCCCCAGGCTGGACGGGTGACTAAGGGAGAGCTGTTTATGGGGGCAGGGATGGAGCTTGGATCTGTGGATGTCACGTCTACATGCAAGTGGGGAATTGTCTATGAGGGTATGCAATGGTGAATGGAGAAGGGGAGTAGGCAGCAGGCTACAGACCAGGGACCCTGGGGCTAGGAGACGGCTTTCTCTGTACCACCACGTTCTAGCAAAGATATATGATGAATCCAAGAATTCTAAATTCAAACTTGGCTTTTCACATCATTATAAATGTTTACTTGTCAAGCCTGGATGGCAGCACATATTTTATTTAATGGCTTAACTTATGATATTTAAATATGTACATATATGCCATGTAGACCTCTATTTTATACTTGTCCTGAGCCCTGGAGAGATTAGAAATGAAATGTGAATTTTCTTTAAAAAGCTTATCAAACAAAATTCCTACTTTGGATATAATTCAAACACTTACAAATACAAAATGCTTTCACAAGAAGGTTAGGAATATTTCCAAAGTCATAGAAGAACAGAGATAGGAAATATAAAAGAAAGATGAAAAGATATGAGAGACATAATGAGAAATGTCTTTCAGTTCAAAGAGGAGAAATGAAAAGAGAACCAAAATTTTCAAAGAAATAATGTCTGAAAACTTTTAGAATTTATAGAGATGCATTTCTTCAGGTTCAGGGAGCTTAACAAATCCAAAGCTAGATACATAAAAATCAAAACAAATGTTTTACAGTAAAAATTCATAAAGGAGGGGGGCAGATTTCAAAGCAATTACAGGCAAAAGATGTAATATGCACATAGAAATAAAAATGGCACCAACATGAGACTTCCCAAAGCAACAGAGGAAGCCAAAAGACTTCTGAAAAAGGTAAAAAGGTAACTGTCATCCCAGAGTCAGGCACACAGATAAATTATCATTCAACAGCCAAGGCTAAATAAAGACATTTCCAGATAAAGGTAGGTAGTTTATTACAAATAAAGCCTCCTTAAAATAACTTCTTTTGAGGAAGTAAGGAGTCATATTGAAAAATATTTCAGAATCTAACACTTTGTTTTAGAACAAAGAAAATTATAAACATGGATAAATTAAATCTTGACAGTAAAAATTAATAATGATAATATGTCAAATTTGAGTAGTGTTATGGGTTGAATTGTGTCCCCTCCACTACTTGGCATTCATATATTGAAGTCCTTAACCCATAGTAGCTCAGAATGTGACCACATTTTGAGATGGGTCTTTACAGAGATAATCAAGTTAAAATGAGGTGGGCCCTAATCAATTTAAAAAATTGGGGTGGGCTCTAATCTAACAAGACTGGAGTCTTTATGAAAAGGGGAAAATTGGACACAGACATGCAAAGAGGGAAGATGATGCAAAGAGACACAGGGAGAAGATGACTATCTGCAAGACAAGGAGAGTGGCCTGAAACAGACCCTCAGACAGAAGCAACCCTGCTGATGCCTTGACTCGGTACAGCTACAGTTACCGCTAGGTCGCTTCAGTTGAGTCCAACTCTGTGCAACCCCATAGACAGCCCACCAGGCTCCCCGGTCCCTGGGATTCTCCAGCCAAGAACACTGGAGTGGGTTGCCATTTCCTTCTCAAGCGCATGCATGCATGCTAAGTCGCTTCAGTAGTGTCCGACTCCGTGTGACCCCATGGACAGTAGCCCACCAGGCTCCTCTGTCCATGGGATTCTCTAGACAAGAGTACTGGAGTGGGGTTGCCATTTCCTTCTCCATGACTCTGGACACCGAGACACAAAACTGTGAGGCAATGAACTTCTGTTATTTAAGCCAGCCAGGCTGTGGTGAGAAATAACAGAATCACAGTTTTCTACTGAATTACATAAGACTGATGTTGGTGACGGAGAAGGCAATGGCAACCCACTCCAGTACTCTTGCCTGGAAAATGCCATGGACAGAGGAGCCTGGTAGGCTGCAGTCCATGGGGTTGCTAAGAGTCGGACACAACTGAGCGACTTCACTTTTATTTTCACTTTCATGCATTGGAGAAGGAAATGGCAACCCACTCCAGTGTTCATGCCTGGAGAATCCCAGGAACGGGGGAGCCTCGTGGGCTGCCGTCTATGGGGTCGCACAGAGTTGGACATGACTGAAGCGACTTAGCAGCAGCAGCAGATGTTGGTGATGGACAGGGAGGCCTGGCGTGCTGCGATTCATGGGGTCGCAAAGAGTCGGACACGACTGAGTGACTGAACTGAACTGAACTGATGTGGACGGTTTTAAAACTTTCCAAGGTTTAAGAATATTATAGAGATAGTAACATCACATTTTAAGTATGTATGTGAAAACTCTGATGAACAAATAATGGGTATGGAGAGTGTATTTCCAAAATTAATTGAAGGGAGAAAATAAAATTTAAAAACTCAATTTTAAAAAAAGGCAATAAATCATGAGGAAATACCTAAAGGAAGCTAAAACATAGTAAGTACAAGTGAGATGGCAGAAATAATTGCAAATATTAATATACCGTTTATTTAAAAAATCAAATGAACTAAACAACTGTTGAGTAGAAAAGATAGATAAGATTAAATAACTAAAATCTAGCAATAACTTTTACAAAATATATACCTAAAAGTACAGCTGAAAAGTAGTTTGGAAAAAGAATTGTAAGAAAATTAAGAGTAAAATATTTTTAGGTATATCGTTAAAACGCCACAGCATATTTTTATAAATCATTTTTAAAAATCAGGTTAAGTAATAGCATTTCCCATGTCACTAAAAGGTGGCATGTATTATTTATATAATAATAGGTAATCAGGGAGAAAACATTCATTCTTTTCCTTTTAATATATAAAAAACATATTGGGTTTTAAATAAAACAATGAGGGTCCACAAAGACAAGATACAGCTTTACTAGTACATTTTCTATATCACATATAAATATTACACTCATTAAAATAATAACTTTTCTAGCAACTTTGATATGCATTAAGTTATTAGTATAGTGTTTATCTAGAGACTGCAAAATCTAATAAAATTTCAACTAGGAACATCTAAAATCCATATTTTTACTTTTTTGATAAATTATATTCTAGGTCACCTGAAAATTAATATAGAAATTAACCATAGATATATACAAACTACAGATATGACAGATACCAACATTACCATATATAGGTCATTGAGCTAGCAGAGAATTAGTGACTTTAAATGAGTGAAAAGATAAAATTTTAAAGATAGAAAATAACATTTTTTGATTTGCCAGAAACAATCCTTAAGTGATCAATTTTTTCAGATTGTTGTTGTATCTGTTTACCAAATTAAATAAAAGATAAAAAAGTTTTTCTTTATTTTCAGGTATGAAGTACATAATGGAAATAGTGCTAAATCGTGATAAAATAGTACTCAATTAAGAATGCTAAAATAAAAAAAAGAATTAAGAGTATCTGACTGTCCCATGTGTGAAATGATGGTTTCATCACAAAGGCTATTTTGAATAAATTAGGGTAGTCCCCAGCTGTATACAGGAGGAAGGCGGGAGCCTGTCCTGTGCCTCACAGGACGCCCTGGCTCCTCTCATCCCCTCCCCAAAGTCACGACAATATTCAAAACTGTCTACAGACATGGCAAAATGTCTCTCATGAGGCAAGATTATTCCGGGTTGAGAGTCACTGATTTGAGAATTTCTAGCTTATTTTATTATTATTTTTTCTTAATGTTACTTCAATAGTCCCAATTGTATTTCATTTTACTTTGGGTTATAAATATGCTCAATATATAGGCCAGGAAACTTTAGCTAAGAAAATGACTGACACTTGAATGGAAGCAGTGATATCTATATAAAGCACATATTTTCAGGGTATTTTTAAAGTAGCCTGAAATATTTTTAGCTCTCTAATATGATTACTAAGGAGGCTCATTAGCATTCTTTTTGGCTGGTTTGATGTATTAGGGATCTTAGTTGCAAATAGAATCTTAGTACAAATTTAATTTAAAGACAGACAAGTCTGAGGATATCTCGTGTAACCCGAGGGCAGCATAGCAGCTGGTCTGTCTTCTGTAAGCTGGGGTAATGTACAGCCCAGAAATAATCTCACTCCTCTTCTTTCTCTTTATATGTCTACTGTATGCTTTTATCTTAAACTTTTTACTATGAAAATTTTCAATTATACACAAAATTAGAGGAAAGGATATAGATAGCTAACAGCAGTTCACCTATAACTTAGCTTCATCAATTAAAATATTCTCTCATTCCCATTTCATCTCTTACTTTCTTCTTTCACTCCACATTATTAGAACATATTAAGGCAAATTCTGGACTTATTATAACATTTCTGTAGCAAATATTTCTGTACACACCATTAAAAGATACATTCTTTTTAGTAATATAATCATAAAACCATTATCACATGTAAATTAAATTAAAATAATAAAATAAATTTACAAAGTAAAGTTAATTTATTAGTGTCATCAAATATGCCATCAGTGTTTAACTGTCCTTTGATTGTGTCATAAATGCCTTTTAATAGTTGATTTGTTTAAATTGGAGTACAAACAAGTTCAACATTTAGCACTTGGTTGATCTGTCACTCAAATATGTTTCAATCTATAATAATTCCCAAATCCTCTCTTTCCATAATCTCTTTTGATCAAAGAAACTGAGTTACTAATCGTATAGAAATTTCTAAATTACAGATTTTTGCTAACTATATCACCTTACCATAAAATGTCTCTCCCTCCTGTCTATATCATTTAATTTTGTATTTAGATGCTGATAAGACTTAGATTCACATTTTTTGGCAAAAATAGTTCATAGGTAGTACTATATACTTAGTTCTTAGTTCTTTTGATTCTATCAAACCAGAAGCAAAAAAATGTTGAATAGTCTCTCCTACGTGAAGTTCCCCACCTCTTCCTCTTCTCTATTAAATGTCTAATAGTCCAAAATTATGTAGTTTCTTAGCATTATATAGTTTTAGTGTTTGCAATTATACCACATGAACAACTGCTGCTGCTGCTAAGTCGCATCAGTCGTGTCCGAGTCTATGTGACCTCATAGACGGCAGCCCACCAGGCTTCCCCATCCCTGGGATTCTCCAGGCAAGAACACTGGAGTGGGTTGCCATTTCCTTCTCCAATGCATGACAGTGAAAAGTGAAAGTGAAGTCGCTCAGTCATGTCCGACTCTTAGCGGCCCCATGGACTGCAGCCCAGCAGGCTCCTCTGTCCATGAGATTTTCCAGGCAAGAGTACTGGAGTGGGGGCCATTGCCTTCTCCAGCATGAACATGAACAACTAGTCTTCTTTAAAATCCCAGTGAGCCCATATCAATGAGTCTATTTTGGAATGGATTCTAAATCATGTCTGAGCATTATAGCCACACCATTGTGATAAGTGGATAACTTCCCAAATGTTATTTGAAGAGGCTAAAACTCATTCAGAGGTATAACTCATAGTAAATTTGCTTAAAACAAAAATGTCATGGCCTTATAATCTCACTATAAAGCTGGTGACAAAACGAATAATAGTGATCCACTAGATGTGACTACTGCTTTAGACCTTACTAAGCAGTTTCACATCCTCAATTTCATTCAGTTCCCTCGACAGATGAGAGCAATGCCGGCAAGCTGGCTGGTGCCTGGGAATGGATGTGCTCCTACCTGAGAGCCATCTGTTCTTCTCTGGTAGAAGGGGACTGATGGCGTGATGTGATTGTCTCTGTAATGAATGCAGTGCTGCTACCAGAGACAGCCCACTCAATTTTAATAATCAGCTTTAAAATATGAAAATTGGAGTGGTAAAGTTGGACTAGGTCTTGATGGACAACACTATGCAAACAGGATACACAGGTAATGTAGGAAATATTTTAATGATGGTAGGGATCATCTGCATCATATTACAGAAGAGGAAACTGAGACCAAACACAGGAAACTTAAAGATGAAGCCATCGCCCATGGGGATTGTGTTTCTATTTATTCATACTTCACTAATTACTAAGATCCTTATGATCTGTGCATTGGTGGTGGTGGTTTGGTCGATAAAAGTCATGTCTGACTCTTGCGACCCCATGGACTGTAGCCCACCAGGCTCCTCTGTCCATGAGATTCTCCAGGCAACAATACTGGAATGGGTTGCCATTTCCTTCTCCAGGGAATCTTCCCAAACAGAATTGAACCTGGGTCTCCTGCATTGCAGGCAGATTATTTCCCAACTGAGCTATAAGGGAAGCCTGGGTCTGTGCACTAAGAATTACTCAGTACAACACTAGACTGAGACCTTAAACATTCAAAATTAGATATCTGTGAGAAAATCTTGACAGAAGGCCTGTCAGGGAGATGTATGTACTCATTTCTAGACAGGCTGTTCCAAAGACAGGAAAAATAAAAAATAAAATGAACATATGGAAATTCATAAAAAAAGGGAAGATTATTTAACTTCATTATATTACATATAACTAGCCTTCCCTGATAGCTCAGTTGGTAAAGAATCCGCCTGCAATGTAGGAGAACCCAGTTCAATTCCTGGGTCAGGAAGATCTGCTGGAGAAGGGATAGGCTAACCACTCCAGCATTCTTGGGCTTCCCTTGTGATTCAGCTGGTAAAGAATCCACCTGCAATTTGGGAGATCTGGGTTCAATCCCTGGGTTGGGAAAAATTCCCTGGAGAAGGGAAAGGCTACCCACTCCAATATCCTGGCCTGGAGAATTCCATGGACAATCCATGGGTTCGCAAAGAGTCGGACACAACTGAGCAACTTCACTGTATGTAGGTCAAGGTGAAATGTGATAAACCATTGACACAAACGATTAAGATAATGTTATAAATGCTATTAAAATGTTCTATGCAAAAACTCTAGCAAGCTAGTTCCAATCAGAGGTAATTAAAAAAACTTACTTCATCCTTCATTTTAAAGGATGAATAGGATTCAGGCCTTCTAGGCAGAGAAAACAGCTTGAGCAAAATAAAGAGTTTAAAAAAAGAAAAAGCTCACATTCTCTAGAGGGTACAATGAATGTCATGGTTTAAGGAAAAAGTAACTGAGAGGAAGGATAAAGACAAGAGATCAAAATTCAGTTGGATGGGGCTTCCCTGGTGGTCCAGTAGTTAAGAATCCACCTGTTGATGCAGGGGGCACAGGTTTGATCCCTAATCTGGGAAGACCCCACATGCTGCAGTGCACCTAAGCCGGTGTACTTCAACTACTAAAGCCCATGTGTCTAGAATCCCTGCAAGAGAAGCCACCACGATGAGAAACCCATACACTGCAAACAGAGTAGCGCTCATTCACTGCAACTAGACAAAGTCCATGTTCAGCAATGAAGATCCAGCACAGCCAAAATAAAATAAATCTTAAAAAAGAAAAAACATTCAGTGGGATGAAGTTGGGAGGGCTTTGGATTCTGTGCTAGGGAATGGGGCTCCATTTCATTGACAACAGTATATCTTCAAAGGGTTTTTAGAAGGGACATACATACTAATACACTAATGCAGAGAGATGCTTCTATAGCTGTAGAAAAGATTACAATTGAAAGGGAAAAAGAGTGGGCATGGGAAGAAAAGCAACCAACCTCTGAAGAGGGAAATTAAAGTATGGAGGGAACAATGAACAGGAGAGTTGAAGACAGAAACAACGAAGCCATGACTACACAATGCTTAAAACCACCTGCCACATCAGTTTGATGTTTCCACTTTTCAGTCGATCAGTTTTCCGTGTTTCAACTTCTGTGTGAGTTTCTGTGTTATGTAATTTTAAACCGCCAAAAATGCATCCACTGGATAACAGCACCGATGAACACTGACTGTTTCACTCTTGCTGACATAAAATAGTATGTAACACTGCTTGGCACAACATAGTCATTCAGTGGGTTTTTCTTAAAGGTAAAGTGTGGAAGAAATTGTAGGCTGCAAACAATGTGTTAACTAAGATAATGGGATTCTCTTGCCTTGGTTTTAGGTTTTCATGACCCTGCTGAGGAACAACTGAAGACCACAGCCACAAAAAGGCCTATCTCCATAGGAATTTACAGAACCATTCAGTGCTCACATATAAAATACATAGGTAGAAATAATAGGTGAAAATGTGTATCTTTGGGGTCAACATAAGTTCTTAAAAGCAGAAAACGTTTGTTCGTTTTGCAAATAAACAGGCAGGAAAATTAATCCAGAAATTATATTTTATATCTGGGTGAAAAACTGAAGAAATCATATGATAACCAACTTGCTACCATCTAGAAAGAGTAAAAAAATTACATGCAAATCAGGGTTTTCTTTTGAAAGAAAGTATCAGAGCAGTTCATATTTCTCTTTGTCAGAGAGTCTAGCATCTCTGATGAGAGGAAGACCTCCAGAAACTGGGTAGAGTCAAGACTTCCATTAGACTTCTGTTTCATCACATATAATCATTTTGAACACAGGTCAATTCAATATCGTGTTGCAAGACACTGGGACAGATAAAATTCAAGTCAACCTCTAGCGTCTTCATGCCACCTGGGCCCCATGGGGCTCACTGGATCTCCTGCCCCTGCATCAGACAGCTCAGAGCAGCCCCATGTGGACTGCTGGTCTCCCTTTCCAGGTTCTATCTTGTTGCTTTTAGTTATTCATTCATAATGGGAATAATACATCTTCCTATGGTCATGGACTAGCCAACCCCTCTCCAGTTAGTCTGCTGCATGTATGTATCTATGGTGACTGGGGCAAGGTAGGGTCATTATGACAGAAAGACAAGCAGACAAGTGTTAATATTTAATTTCTGATGTTCCTGTCCACAGCCTCATGGGACTAACCTGGGAGTGGCCATACCCATTCACTCCCTCATTCCTCCAAGCAATAAATATTTCCTGAATGTCTACTTGATTCCAAATACTGTCCTAGGCCCTGCACATTGTGAATATGCTTCTTTCCTTCATGGAGATTATATTCTAGTTACATTTCTAGAAAAACAAATAGGTAATATTTGCAGTGAGGATTCATTCTCTGGGAAAACAAAATAAAGCAGATTAAGGGGAACAGTGTCCATTTAGGGTGAGGGAAGGTGAGAGGTAAGCACAATCTTTGAAAAGGACTCAGTGAAGGCCTTGCTGGTAAGATGACTTGTTTGAGCGAGTCCTGAAGCAAAGGAAGCATTTAACCCCATGAACAACTGTGGGATGAGAACTGCAGGCAGATGACAGAGCAAAGCAAAGTCCCTGAGGCGGGGGCATGCTTGGTTCATTGAAGGAACATTAAGGGGACTTACCAGTGAGGCTGGAAGGGGATAGACGAGGGGAACAGTGTGATATGTGTCTAGGTCTGGGTTCAGAAAGACAACTGAGTGACACGGGTTGGCTAATGTCACCGAAAGAAGCATTTACTGCAAGACAGCCTGCCACATCACACAGAGCCACAGGGGCAAGCACTGCGTTTGGTCAGGAGGCAGAGCGTGAGTGAAGGGGAAGCACAGCGTGCAGCCTTTACCGGGGTTTCTGGGGGAAAGACAAAGGAAGCAGGGTGCACAGTTCAGGACTGGCTGGTGTGAGTAATTCCAGTGGACTTTGGAACACTAGGGTTCAATCTAGTTATCTGGTATCTGGTCCCCGTCTGGGCAGGAGAAATTCTGAAGTGCTGTGTGAGAATTAGATAAAAGGTGGTTGGACGCACCGACTCAGTATAGATTAGATGGTTAGTAATACAGTTTTTAAGTGCCTGCAACAACTGGATCACAGTGAGATATAAGCAAATTTGATCATTAGACTGGCCCTGTGATTAATGGATGCCAGATGGACAAATAGAAAATTTATGAAAACACAATTCAAATACCGTGGTAGGAGACAAGGCCAGAAAAGGAAAAGGTGCAGATGATTGAAACAGGTGTCTATAAGCCCTTGTAAGTATTCTGCATGCTATTCTCCATGAGATAAGAAAGTAGTGAAAGCATTGAGCAGAGGAGTGACTGCCTGACTTACATGTTAAAGGGACCTCTGTGGCCGCTGGGCGGCTGTGGTGGAAACATGCTGGGAAAAGGGAAAAGAATGTTAGTGGTCTGGTCTTGGACTTAACTAAGTTTGAGGTAGTCTGTTAGACCTCCAGGTACACCTGTCCTGGCCTGTTACATAAATCTGCTTCTATATATCTGGAAATCTTTGGGGTCTTTCAGATGATTTTTTAAGGCCATGAGACTCCATGAGCTCCCTCCAGAGAGTGGGCAAGGACAGCAAGGTGCAATGACCGAGCTCTGTGGTGCAGCAACATCCGGAGGTGAGGGTAATGAGATGGAACTAATAAAACAGGCTCAGAAGGAGCCATGAGTAAGAGAGGAGAACCCTAATGCTTTGGAAGCTGTGTGAAAATTTTCCTCTGAGAAAGAAAAGGTAATCAAGTGCTGAATTCTCTTCAAGGTTTTTATATGATGAGGTTGACTGGATTTAGCAATTTGGAGGTCTTTGGTAACATTGATAAAATGTGTTTTAGTGGAGTAGTGTGGGTAAAAGAGTAGTTGGAGAGAATTCAAGAGAAAATGGGAGGACAGAAACTTCAGACATAGTGTATATGGGGTGGTTGGATGGCATCACTGACTCGATGGGCATGAGTTTGAGGAAAATTAGGGAGATAATGATGAACAGAGAAGGTTGGCGTGCTGCAGTTCATGGGGTCAGAAAGAGTTGGACACAACTTAGCCACTGAACAACAACAAAATCATAGTGTATACGTGGCTCAGACAGTAAAGAATCTATCAGTAATGCCAGAGACCCAGGTTCAGTCCCCAGGTCAGGAAGATCCCCTGGACAAGGGAATGGCTACCCACTCAAGTATTCTTGCCTAGAAAATTCCATGACATAGGAGCGTTATGGGCTACAGTCTATGGGGTCACATGACTTTTTCAAAGAGTTGTATAAATGAGCAGAGAATTGGGAGGACGGCTGGAGATAGATACTGGGTCAAGGGAGTTGTCATTTTATTTTTAATATGGTTAGTATCACAGTATGTGTTCATGTTTGCGGGATTAAACCAATCAGGAACAATAAAGATACTGGATAGAGTGAGGGAAGTAAGTGTGGAAGTGTTCTTCAGTGAGTAAGACCTAGTGAGATCAAGTGAGTAAACAGGAGAAATTAGTTTTAGACAGGAGCAGGAGCATGTTATCCACAGTAACAGCAGGGAACATAGATCACAGGGATACAGGAATAGGTATGTCATGGTAGATGTGGTGGAATTTATTTCCTGATTGCTTTCTATTTTCTTCAGGGCAATAAGAAGCCAAGATTGCAGAATGGGGACGAGGTACTGAATCTTTTCCACTTCAAAGTCCTAAAGTTTACACCATCTTCGCACCACTGACAAACAATAATTCTCTACAGTATTTACATCCACTGGACCATATCTCTGGAGAAGTGTATGCCAGAATACGCAACAACTAAAGATCGTCCCCCACCATGTACTTCAGAGGTGCCTCTTCAGAGAAATGATGCCTTATCCCACCTCCACTGGGAATCCATTAATGAGTTTTTCTCTAAGGATACTCTCTGCCCCATGTCCTCACTGCTTGCTGGACATGTCTAGGCTTTTATGATATATAGAAATAGGCTCATTGTTGGTTCTGAGACAGATAATACACAAACGTATGGTTACCAATACTGATAAGTGCTGTGAAAAAAGGAGGCGAATTTGAGCTGAAGTCTGAGGAAGAAGGGTGACAGGCAAAACAGAAGAAAGAGCATGCACGATGGCCTTGATGCTGGTGCTGGAGAAACCAGAGAGGCCAGTGGAGCAGGAGAGAGAAGGGAAGGAGGAAAGGGCGAGGGGGCCGGGCAGTGAGTTAGGTCATGCAGAATTTCGTAGGCCATTTTCTCTATTTTGCTCTTTATCAGAAGACCAGTGGAAAGCCAATGAAGTCATTTATGCAAAAGATGTAGCGGATTTGCATTGTGAAAGCACTTCAGAACTCAGGCAGGCAGAGGTGAGAGATAGGTTTCCCTTTTTATGCAATGAGCTCCAAGAATAGGGAGGGTAGTTTAAAGCAGCCAGAACATCAGCTATGCAGGAGCAAAGTGCAATAGGTGCGTTAGGACAAACAGATGAACACAGGAAATGCAGGTGGGAAGGCAAGATTGATTTAGTCCATCATTTAAGTCTTCCACCTCGCAATGTTATATCCCACAGACAGCATTTGTCATAACAAGTAAGGTCACTTTCTGAATCGCCTCTTATTTTTCTTTACCAAATCCGCTACTGGTGTCTTCCACTTTCTCACTGAATCTTAACAACTATCATCTCTTCAGCTTCCACAAAGATTTCAAAGGCTCAGAACGTAAAGCCCTTTCTTACAGCACACTCTTCCCTCCACTGTCGTTTCCTGTCCTGCATCTTTATCACAATTGCTACATTAAGATGGTTGTACCTTCTTACTTCCAGTGAGCCAGCCACAGCCTCTTAACTAGAGTTGTCTGTCTCTCTAGTTCTCTGTCAGAAACCCTCAATCTTGGGGCAGGATTCAGGGATTAACTAAAAGTGTTGCCTCAATGCTAAGCAATCATTTGCTTGAAAGCAACCAGGTAGAATTATTTGGTTGATAACTTGATCAAAATGAGAAATTTATTTTTAAAAAAGGTGTGCTAAAGAATCACTATTATACTATATATTGATTTGCAGGTATATCTCATTGGTAACCTTATACAGCTGAGAGCCCGAATTACAGAGAAGAGAAAGTCACAGAGTTTCTCTTTTAATATGAGCAAAATTACTGCTGAGTATAATGAACTTTTTAGTTGCCAGGAGTACTGTAACACTAATGAAGAATAAAAATGATTAAAATATTTTAAAATGGTAACTGAACAAATATTTTATATGACCTACTTAAAAAGTATGGATCATTATCTACAGCATAACAGTTTTGTGAATTTTACAATATTTTCAGGTTACTTTGTTCAATGATGACAAAGCTACCTAGAGTTTATTTTACACATAATGTGTGTAAACTTACATATATTATATCAGCATGATTTTTAAATTATAGATCTTTTCACAGTGGTGAATACTAATAGGGACAATATAATACCCAATTCTAAAAATCCCCCCTAGCCACCTTTTGGACTTGTTTTTTATCTGTTCTTAGAAATCCATTCAATTTAAGGATCTCCTGAGTTAAATCCATAAGTGAGTCCTTGGGTGTAGCCCTCCACGTGTCCAGTCAATGGCAGTTTTAAATAAAATTTCATCTGGGTTCAGTACAGCAAATTAGCCGTGGGCTTGGAAGCCTTGTGCAAAATTATAGAAAAGACACTAGTTTTGCTCTTTATATTTTTTTGCTAGAAATGAAATGTATAGGGTATGGAGGAGGACACTTTCAGTTGCTTACACAACAGTCATTCTTTCCTCTGTCCTGTTCTTTGCTAGTATATTCTACTTTCTGCTATAGACACAGAAAACGCCACATAGTCACTCAATCCTTTTCAGGTAGAGCATGAACATGTGACCAAATCTTCATAAGTAGGACACAAGGTTAAGTTTGCTGATAGGTTCCTGGGAAGCATTTTTGTTTTTCAGAAAAAGAGGATGTCCTGCCTGGAGCTATGGCAGCCTTCTGGTGACAATGAGGAAACTAACTTATGGATAGATGTCAACACTGAAATTGCAGATCAGAAAAAAAAGAACTTGGGTCCCCAGTGTTATAATAAAGTATCTAAACTGAGCCTGGAGTCACTCTACATTTATACTTATATTATATGGTCTATTACATTTTTCCCTTGCATAATTTATCTTTGTTCGCAAATAATGAGCTGATTAAATCTCTAAGTAAACATGTTCATTAAACATTTTACTAGTAGTTACAAGCACAAAGGTAATGGAGATTTCTTATCTCCTCATGTTTTTAACAGATTCTATCTTGATTGTGCAGATTGTTAATGGTAAACAAACCTGGAATTTATCACTTATGAGACTTGGCCAAATACAAAATGCCATCTCAGTTACATAATTAACAGTATAAAATGAAGAGTTTTATAACCATCACATTGCCCTTTGTGTAAACAAGGCCCCATATACATTGTTAGAGACTTTATATATTAAATCTGGGCTAGGGTAAATATCAATGCTATAAGGAAAGACATACTAATAGAATACTGTGTTATTAGTCCCCAACTTTACCATATTTCACCTCTACTTCCTCTAAACTATTAGAATAATTTGACATAGGGTCATATCTCCAGATTTTGTAAATGTGATTTGACAACTGAACTCTTAGGTGTCTCACTGCCACTGCTTCTAACTTCCACTTTCTAATAAGAAATATCAAAAGGCAACTCAAGCAGGACAATACTATTTTCAGAAGTCTGAACAGCAACACTTGATGTTTTCTCCCTTCTAATTAACTCTGTATGGCTTCTTGCTAACAATAGGCCAGACCCTGAAACTGGCCACAGATAAAATCTTTATTTTAAACTGTGGCTTGAGATCTAAAGAGGAAGACTGTAGAGCTTTTAGAAATCCTTGATTTTGAGCTGAGTTCAGTAAGTAGATCTCTTGTTCGAGGAGGAGGCTGGGGGCAGCCTACTTAAGGAGGAGGGAGAAATACGTGTGTATTTGTATGATTTACTGCACAGACTAACATTTCCCTCTCGAATCCACTTTTTCCTTCTTACATAGTAATAGGATTTTTGTTTAATCACAAAGCCACTCAGTGTAAAACAATGTTCCCCAACTTCCCTCACAGCGAGGCAGGATCTTGTGACTAAGTTCTGGCCAATGAAATATGAATGGTGCTACCATGGACAATTTGCAAATCACATCCATAAAGGAAAAAATGCAGCCTCTGTTTTCCATCTTTATTCTCCCTTCTTCTGACTAGCAAAACCTATATTATACGATGAGATGGAAGTTGTTTGTTAAAGATGAAAGGGCAACAAAACAGAAGGAGCTTGAATATTGCATATTTGTAGAATTACCATGCTAGCCTGGACCAATTTCCTAAGCATTCACATGAAAGAGAAAAAATTCCGTTTTGATCAAAACACTATTACCTTTGCTCTCTACTACTAAGATGAACCAATAATCAAACTAACATATTCACTCATCCTCATAAAGAATCAGCATTTGTCCCCTCCCCCCCCATATATGTGTGTATACACACACACACACACACACACACACACACATATATATATATATAGTATTTGGTCCTTTAAATAAATAAAACTTTAAGTTTATTTTTTGTTCTCTCTTGAAAGATTAATATGGTCACCTAAAAGTGATATCACTAGCGAAAAAGGAAGACTAGATATTGGGGAACAACGAGCAGTTTCTGTCATACTAGATTATTTTGGTAAATGAACAAAATGCAACTTCAGTGGCACATTGGTCTAAAATATTATTTAACAAGTTTATTTCTCAATTATCACCATCCACAGATTTTCCTCACCTGTTATTTTAAGAAAGTGTTAGCATTTGCCCAAAGTTCTCAATATAATCTTTTCTTTGCATCATGAGCCTTCCCAAAATAATCAGGTAGCTTAAAACTTGTTCCTAGAAAATCATTTTGGTTGGAAGGATGTCAATACAGATGCTCCTACATTTCTAAATTTTTAAATTAAGAAGTTTTGTGCATGTACAAAAGCTCCTTCTATGGCAAAGCACCTTAATTCTGGTTTTATAGGCATTTGGAAGGAGGGTGGTATAAGGTCATATTATTTTCTTCATTCTATTTTTGGTTTTTGCATTTGTTCCTATTTAGAGTTGGTGTTATGTATTTTGCGAACTTAAGTTCACCAGCACTTCAAAAATGCAAAAGCAGTGAGAATGTGAAAAGTTCCAAGTAAAGAAGACTTCTGATTTGGAATGAAAATAGTAATAGTAAATTAGGTAATTTGTGAAAAAATAATGCATGTACATAAAGAATAGTAGGGAACGTTACTTTAAAGTAAAACAGTGCTGCTGCTGCTGCTGCTGCTAAGTCGCTTCAGTCGTGTCCGACTCTGTGCGACCCCATAGACAGCAGCCCACCAGGCCCCGCCGTCCCTGGGATTCTCCAGGCAAGAACACTGGAGTGGGTTGCCATTTCCTCCTCCCATGCATGAAAGTGAAAAGTGAAAGTGAAGTCGCTGAGTCGTGTCCGACTCTTAGCGACCCCATGGACTGCAGCCTACCAGGCTTCTCCGTCCATGGGATTTTCCAGGCAAGAGTACTGGAGTGGGGTGCCATTGCCTTCTTCCAAAGTAAAACAGTAAGCCCATGCAATGTGTGGAAAGAGCTGTGGACCTTTGCAATACGACACAATCACCAGTGATAAGAAAAATGAGTTACAAAAGGGAAACCCAGATCTGTGTCGCTGGATCCACAGTCACAGACTGTGCCAGATGCTGGACTCACTGAGAGGCCATTAAAAATCCTGATGTCTACTCACCCCTCCCCAGAGGTTTTAACATAATTGGTCTGTGATGTAGCATGTGGCCTGGAGATCTAGATTTTTTTCAATCTCTCCAAGTGTGCAGCCAAGACTGAGGATCACTGAATTAAGGTAACAGCATCCTTGCCAGATGCCAGCTGTATAATGTTAATGCAGGAGGTTGGGAATTCATTCAAAACCTTAAATTTAAGATACAAGAAGGGTCTGATTATAAAAACATCTCAAGCCACAGAGGGTCAGAGTCTATTACTCCATCTATAATGGAGTAGATCCTAAGATTCTATAACACTGGCCATGGTACCGGCAATATTCTACATCTGTGGCGAATAAAATAACCACTTGCCACATGTGACTGGAGAGAATTAGAAATGGAGCTAGTATGACTAAGGTCATTTCTGATTATAATAAATTTCTAATATTACTTAGCTAATAAATAATATTTTAAAAATCAATATTATCATTAAATGTTAATAAATTAAATAGCTATAAGTGGTAAGTAGCTATCTTCCTGGATAGCACTGACTTAAGATAAAGTGAAAGAATGTCATGTTGGTACATTACCTGATTTCACAGATTTTCAATGTTGATAAAGTGGGTAGCCTACTTTAGATAAAGTTGCCATGTAAAACATGTATTTGCAAGAAATACCATGAATTTTTTTAAAGCTACAGAGAATACAGTTACATTCATACTTGCAGAAGAACTATAACCTTTAATGATCCTTTGCAAATCTTGAATCCCTGAACAAACAGACTTAAAAAGAGACTTTCAGAAGCAAAAACTGGCTGTAAATATGAATTTACATGTGGTTTTAATTTTGACAATGGTTATTAAATCAGCTACCTAATCTATAAGTAGAAAAGTATGTCAATAAGCTTCATGTCTGAAATAAGCCCACGTGAAGGCACACAGAGGTATAAAGTAAGAATCTGTGCCCATAATATAAGCAAGCATCCTTTTTTCTCTCTTTACACGAATAACTAGAATTGTGTACTTGCTATAGACAAGACCCTGGGCTTACAGCTTCAGATGCATATTCTCACTTTATTCTCATAATCATCTAAGGAGACAGGTACTGTTAGCCACACTGAAAACATGGAGGCTCACAGGAATTTTTTTTTTTTTTTCAAATTCATTCAATTCATGAGTGTTAAAGCTGAATGCTGTGTTGTCTTTATTAATAGTAATAATTGGCAAACCTTCTTATATTTACATAGCGGTTTTAAGAATGTTTTCCTATTGCTATTCAACATTTCAGTACAGAGAATCACTGTCTTCACAAGGTATAATCTGTGTCTATGTGAGAATGCATTTTTGCTCTGTTACTATAACTTTATATTTCTATAGCTCCCAGGGATGGGGGAGCCTGGTAGGCTGCCAACTATGGGGTTGCACAGAGTCAGACACGATTGAAGCGACTTAGCAGCAGCAGCTCTCCAACAGTAGCTTTAACAAAGCCAAATTCTAGAAGCCACAGTAACAAAGACCCATTACTATTCATGCATTAGAACAACTGATTGCTTCCAATTGTCTTCTGTAGTTTTGCCAAGGCAACAAGAACAAAAGTAGGATAATGACTATCGCCCATGCCTTTTGCTTTGGAACTATTCATTAAATAAAGATAATTTAGCCAAAATACACTTCAAAAACTCTTGCTGATTTACACATTTCTTACACGAGCATTCAGCAAGTGACAATGGCACTAAGAATCTAAATTTATGGTAAAGAGATATCACAGGGTTTTGAAGTAGAGAGGGCATTTCTAACTGCTGACATTTAAGAATGGAGAGACAAAATAATGAGACTTTGGGAACATGTCTACAAACGTGACACCAATATACTGAACATCCATCTTGAGTTGCCTCCAGAAAGCTTGATGTACACTTAATGCATGAGGCCGCCATACCAGAGCCTCTGGTATGGTAACCAAATTTTGGTAACCAAAATTTACCACCTGGTTTTGTATATTTTACTCAAGATACCACTAGAAAGATGTGGAACCAACTGAATTGTCACCAGCAAGTGAGTTCTTGCCAGGATAGTCTCCAGATACCTTGGAAATGTCTCCAAGGCCTCATCCAATAGAGCAATGTTGCCAGTTTCAATCAGGAAATGAGACAGTCCGAAGATGCACATTCCCATATTTTCCAATGCTGCCTCTACTTTTGGCTAACATAAATGTGTATATTCATACTAATATTTCAAAATCTTTTTTTAAAATTTATTTATTTTAATTAGAGGCTAATTACAATATTGTATTGGTTTTTTGATGTATGGCAAAATCAAAATCTTTTTAAAAAATATGGAGTCATCTAAAATAAAATCTAATTTCAAAATCCAATGAAAGCTGCTTATTTTATATATATATATATATACACACACACACACAAACTATATATGTTCCAGGCACTGTGCTTATTTCATCTCATTTAATCCTCTCAGTGCTATGAAAAAGACATTATTTTCTATAGCTCACCTCTGAGAAACTGAAGCTGAGGGGTAAATGACTTTCCCAAAGTAACATAACCAGTAGGGAGGCATGCCTGGTGTGCCATGCTCTCAACCATTCTCTTTATGCCTAGCTAGGAATATACGTGGAGGTGGTTAAAAGTGTTCTAGTCTTTTCTTGTCTGAAAATAGACTCCATTTTCTTTCACAGAAAACAGCTATTTTGAAAAGAACAGTGTGTGTAGTTTTATAATAGACTTCAAAGATACACTTACTTTCCCACTAGTTATCCAAAAATAATCAACAAGAAATAATTTCTTTCATTTTCTACAGCACGCTGGAGCCTTTTCTTACTTTTCCAATGTTAAATGGATTTAAAAGCATATTTATTAACTGAAGTCCATTTTTTTTACACTATGGATTGACTTCTTTCTTAATAAGAACCTAAATTGAGTCAGAGTATAAACTGCTGCATTGTTACAGACCAATGAAACAGATGGTAACCTAAGTCTAGAAGGGAAAACAAGATCATGTAAATACTAGAAGAAAACATGAGCAAAGTTTTCCAAAGTCTTGAAGCAGAGAAAGCTTCCAAATTAGATAAGTACAACACCGCACACTGATTGTACCCCTGGAGCTCTAAAAACCTTCCAAATTATGACCTCAGTTCCACAAGCCATTGAAAGTTCTGTAAATTCAACTTCTGCAAGATTAAAATCACTCTAAGAAAAGCAAATTACAAACAAACCTAATAAACATCACAGAAAGAATATACAGGAAACTCTAAAAATTAAGTAAAAAACCAAGATTCCATAGAAAAATGGACAAATAATATAAACCAAGTATTTATAGGATAAAAGAAATAAAAGTCTCTTAAAACTATGAAAGCATAATCAATCTCTGTCAGAATAAAAGAACAGCAAACTATACAATGATATAATTTTAACCTATTTAGATATGGCAAAAATCTAAAATTTATAATAAGCTCTGTTAGGTTATTTGAAAGAAAATAATTCCTCTTATACACTACTAGTAGAGTAAAAAATTATGCAATGTCTATGGAGGCCACTGGACAATGATTATTAAAATGAAAATGCATTTACTGTGTGATGCATCTATCTCTAGTTCCAATAATTTGTTTTGCAAATTAACAAGCATATGTATAATATAACAAATCTATAGGGCTAATCAGTGCAATCATTGCAAGATAATCACGATGATATGATCACTCACCTAGAGCCAGACATCCTATAATGTGAAGTCAAGTGGGCCTTAGAAAGCATCACTATGAACAAGGCTAGCAGAGGTGATGGAATTCCAGTTGAGCTATTTCAAATCCTGAAAGATGATGCTGTGAAAGTGCTGCACTCAACATGACAGCAAATTTGGAAAACTCAGCAGTGGCCACAGGACTGGAGAAGGGCGGTTTTCATTCCAATCCCAAAGAAAGGCAAAGCCAAAGAATGCTCAAACTACTGCACAGTTGCACTCATCTCACATGCTAGTAAGGTAATGCTCAAAATTCTCCAAGCCAGGCTTCAGCAATACGTGAACCATAAACTTCCAGATGTTCAAACTGGTTTTAGAAAAGGCAGAGGAACCAGAGATCAAATTGCCAACATCCACTGGATCACCAAAAAAGCAAGAGAGTTCCAGGAAAACATCTATTTCTGCTATATTGACTATGCCAAAGCCTTTGACTGTGTGGATCACAATAAACTGTGGAAAATTCTGAAAAGATGGGAATACCAGACCAGCTGACTGGCCTCTTGAGAAACCTATATACAGGTCAGGAAGCAACAGTTAGAAATGGACATGGAACAACAGACTGGTTCCAAATAGGAAAAGGAGTATGTCAAGGCTGTATATTGTCACCCTGCTTATTTAACTTATATGCAGAGTACATCATGAGAAACACTGGGCTGGAAGAAGCACAAGCCAGAATCAAGACTGCCAGGAGAAATATCAATAACCTCAGATATGCAGATGACACCACCCTTATGGCAGAAAGTGAAGAGGAACTAAAAAGCCTCTTGATGAAAGCAAAAGAGGAGAGTGAAAAGGTTGGATTAAAGCTCAACATTCAGAAAACGAAGATCATGGCATCTGGTCCCATAACTTCTTGGGAAATAGATCGGGAAACAGTGTCAGACTTTGTTTTTTGGGCTTCAAAATCACTGTAGATGGTGACTGCAGCCATGAAATTAAAAGACGCTTACTCCTTGGAAGGAAAGTTATGACCAACCTAGATAGCATGTTAAAAACAGAGACATTACTTTGCCAACAAAGGCCCATCTAGTCAAGGCTATGGTTTTTCCAGTGGTCATGTATGGATGTGAGAGCTGGATTGTGAAGAAAGCTGAGTGCTGAAGAATTGATGCTTTTGAACTGTGGTGTTGGAGAAGACTCTTGAGAGTCCTTTGGACTGCAAGGAGATCCAACCAGTCCATTCTAAAGAAAATCAGTCTTGGATGTTCATTGGAAGGACTGATGCTAAAGCTGAATCTCCAATCCTTTGACCACTTCATGCGAAGAGTTGACTCATTGGAAAAGAATCTGATGCTGGGAGGGACTGGGGGCAAGAGGAGAAGGGGACGACAGAGGATGAGATGGCTGGATGGCATCACTGACTCGACGGACATGAGTTTGAGTGAACTGTGGGAGTTGGTGATGGACAGGGAGGCCTGGCGTGCTGCGATTCATGGGGTCGCAGAGAGTCGGACATGACTGAGTGACTGAACTGAACCGAACTGAATCATTGCAATATTTTTCTGTACTTGCAAAAAGCTGAGAAAGTAAAACAACAGAAAACATCTATCAGTTGTGGGAATTCGTTGTTAATTCAGTCTCTCCATCATGGCTCACTCTTTGCGACCCCCTGGGCTGCGGTGTGCCAGGCTTCCCTGTCCTTCACTATCTCCTAGAGTTCGCTCAAACTCATGTCCATTGAGTCAATGAGGCCATCCAACCATCTCATCCTCTGTCACCCCCTTCTCCTCCTGCCCTCAATCTTCACAGCAAGTGGCCAAAGTACTAGAGTGTCAGCTTCAGCATCAGTCCTTCCAAAGAATATTTAGTGCTCATATTTCAGGGAATACAGTAATACATATAATTGGTTTAAACACAATCCTACAGTTGCAAATTTTTTTTCCTGTTTTCAATTTTTCCCCCCATAATTTTACATGTCCGAAGCTTGTCCTAGAAAAGAATTAACACAGACTGGGCTATAATAACATGGAATTCTTGGAGCACATGAGACCCGGATTGAGCATGAGAACAGAACTCACATGATCCCCCTGCTCCAGAGAGAATCCAGCATAGCACAGGCACCAAGCCAGAGGAAGGGAAGAAAACGTGAGCCATGTCCAGGCAGTAATTAGTGAAGAACAGGAGTGAGGTCATGGCATTAGGAGAAGAAAGAGATGAAAGAATCATTTGAACCATATCCAGGTCCTGAGATGATGAGGAAGAAGAGAGAAAAGGTTACATCAGATAATTTTGCTGAAAAGTTTGCTTCAGCAAAAGACTGGGAGTATTTTCAGAGACCTGGGGAGATAAGAAATATCCCATGCAAAAGGTGGTAAAAAAGTAAACAAGCAAATACAACCTTCCTTCATATCCTCAACCATGACAAAACAGATTCACTGAGATGCTGCCAGACTGGACTGCCAGGCCTCACGGTTCTCTCCAGACATCTTTATAGTTGGTCTCAACACTGTGTAGGGACATACTTCAGTGATCTACAGTACCATAAATGCAAGAAACTAGTTAGTGACAATATTTACTCTCAGCAGTAAACCCCAGCATAAAACACTCACTCTTATTCCAATCATTTTGGCATTAGTCTAGACAACAGTCAAAAAATCAAAAAGATGGGGAAACAACTGGAGAGCAGTCATATTCTGGATATTGTAGTGACAGATCTGAATTAAGAATTTTGCTGCAGTTGTCTTAAAGATTACCAAACAAATTTGAAAAAAAAACCACTTCAACTGTGCATAAAAGGCAGGTTGAATTTTTCAACGTGTGTACTTCCAGCTATACCCAGAACGTGAAGTTTTTGTCTCCTCTGTGGTTATTTAAAATAGTCTCGCAAGAGCTAAGACTATAATTTCTGAATATATAAAGTTTCAGGGGACCATATTTTAGCTGTAGAAATCTGATTGGCTAAATCACTTAGTAATACATAATTTGAATCTCAATTTCTTAAGACTTTATATACATTGTGACTGCACTAGATAGGAATTAGTAAAATTGGAACTTCAAAATATAAAGGCTTTATCTGTACACACCATAAATACGAACATCTTGACTCAAATGACTATAATCAATTCACCAATCTGTACAGAAAAAAAATCAAACTAATTTTGTTTGTGTTTACTAGAACCTTTGTTTTAGAAAAATGATTATTTAAATTAATACTTCATTCAAAAGTATTATGTGAATACTATAGTTTTTTAAAAAAATCATTGCATTTTAGAAATACTCAACTGGGATTTAATAACTTAATCTAATATTAAGCATTCATTTAATCTGATAATTAGTGTTTTCTTTGAAAGAATTCCTATTTCCAATTATTATTGTAAGATGGAGTCACAGTGTATATATGTCATTCTGCAAAAAAATACAACACATGATGATGCAGAATGTGATTTATTCTGTTTGAAATAATATCTTCTTAAGGGTAAATTACAAGTAATTTTATATAGAAGTATTTTTGAGAGCCTGGTTTTGGGACTAATTATTTAAAAAAGTCTTGCCATGTTTTATAAAGTTATTTGTTACAATGCTTATGGAATTTGAATTGTAAGAAGTGAACTACATAAATCTGATTGACAATGTTATTAGATCATATGAGACCTTTCCAATGTACTGCATATGATGTCAGGATTATTAGATAGGATTTTGTAGAAAATAACCACTTAAACTTTTCCTTAAATTTAAGAAAAAGTTAAATACACACAAGATAAAGAGGATCCACTATAGGGCGACTTCAATAAAGGTCTATGCTTGAGCTTTACTAGATGTTAAGAGAATATGATGACCCAAATGCCTTGTCAACACAAACAGGCGAGTAGAACATAACTGGATTTTAATATTATACAGTGGTTAGGGGAAGAGTTTCCCCAGGACGAGAAACCTCATAGCAAGAAGACAAACACAGAAACTCAAAACCAAATTCACTCTTTGATCCTATTTTTCACTTACAGAATTTAAGGACTTTTAGGTATTCTCTCAACTACTATAGAGATCAATCCTCAGAGACCAAAAAGACTAAAAACCAAGTAGTCAAAAATTACTAAAAATAATTCCAACTCTGTAACACATTTTATAGACAAAATCAACTCACCCTTTGGACTTCAGGCAAAGTATAACTTAACTTCCCAGCAGCACTGCAGCCTACTTGCTACAAAATTTTTAAGACTGGAAATACTGGTATGCTAATATTTCTTATCTGTGGAAAACTGCTAGCTGTTTCCTAACATCTTTCTCTCCTTCCTCCGTAATAATGACTTCAGCTGACCATACATCTGCCCAGCTAGACAGAATATTTCCAACTCACCTGGCAACTAGATAGGTGATTAAATTCATAATAAAGGCAGTGAACTTAACAGCAAACTTCTCCTCACTTTCCTAATAAACTAATGCCCTTCATTTGGGGTCATCATCTTCCATGGGTGGGCGATGACTCAGCTTCAATCACATAGATAAACATACTACCTCTGAGGGCGGGAGACATGGGGGAAGGACCATTTCCCTAACAACTCTTGAAGCAGGTCAGCTACAGCAGCTGTGTCTGGGTAATTGCATTGTATAGTATTTGAATAACTGTATTTGAGGAGCTTATTGATAGGGCAACTCAGCCTTTACCCTCAGACATACATATATCCTCATCCTGTACGGTGACATTCTCAAAGAACAATGACTTATTTACTTAGTCCAGGGCCTGACTCATACTGACATTCAAGAAATGTATACTGAATAGATGCTGAAGAATTCTAAGACTGACTACTGTTTTTTTAGTCTACCACAGCGTCACACCAAAAAACTTCATCTGTTTGAGCACAGTAATCAACTTACTCCCCTCCGGGCTAAATGCCAATTCTTTTAACCTTTCTTTGAAAGACTTACTTTTCAGCACTTTAATCATTATGTCATTGTCACGCTCTTCTGGATTCTGTTCAGTTTCTCAGAATTTCTTTAAAATATAATGATTAAATATGCACATAAGCTGTACAGTGAAGGAGTTTGGAGCATGTCATCACCAAATATCCCACATGGGCATACTGACAATTTTGAGTTAAAGACACTTGAAAAATAGCAAATACAAGAACAATACTTGGATCTTCTTTCCAGGAGATGACATTTCAACATGAAAAATACTGTCTTTTTACCAGGACAGTAGTATTATTAAGGATGAGGGCTTGAGACTTAGGGAATTCTGTACAGACTTTGCAAAAATCATTCTCATATTTCTTTACATTCCCCATATACTTTATCACTTTTCCACAATTTCCTCTCTTTGTTCAAGCTAAGATAAAAGTTAGGTTCTACAATGTCTTCGGGTCTTCAATCCTTATGAAGGTTTCCATGTCATGTAAAACAATATAAATCTGTGTGCTGTTTGCCTGCCAATCTGTCTTACATCAGGCCCAGCTGAAAAACCCTAAGAAGGTTGAAGTAATCCAGGAAGAGTCTGAGTAATGCAAATTCAAATAGTAAGAGTATTCCAATCCCTCCCTGTGACATTCAGGCATATGTTAGTATATTAGTAAGAAGAGGAAGTACTTAGTAAGTAGATTAGTTGTTCACCTCAGAATCATAACAACAATTTATATTTACTTCATGATGCAAAAAAAAAAAAAAAAAAAAAGCTCTACTGTTTCTCTAAGCTATGTATTTGCTCCTATAAATCACTGTCCTTACTATTAGTACCTACTTGATGATGTGTCTTCTCCTTTTGAATTCCACTATGTTTTTATGGAATTACATCATTTTTATTATCCACTTATACCATAGATTTTATTTTACTGGGTTCTCATAAAACCATCAAATAACTTTGGAAAGGGCTCTGTGAATTACTGTCTTAAATGTTACTGAGGTTGATCCAGAGCCACTGGTAATTATCAATATTGTGATTTTGCTGGATATCAACAAACGAATTACTTAAGGGACTGCATTCAACTCCAAATGATACAATTTGCTTTAATCAGATAGGTTTATTTCTCTCACCTAAAAATAAGCCGAGGAAGGGAATAAGGGAATCGATTGATTGGCATAGCCATTCCACATGCCAGACTTCTATTCATTTTGTTTGGTTTTGTTTTGCTTTGCCTTGCCATTCTTTGAGTGGGTCCACTACCCTAATTATTGAGAGAAAGCTACCACACACAAAGAACAGGACAAGGGGACATACGAGTGTGTCTACCCCCTTTTATTCAGGATAACAAGGTTTTCCCATGAGCCCCATCCAGTAGATGCCTGCCAGAACTTCATAATAGAGCTACCCATAGCTACATGGAAATTGCAGGAGGCAAAGATTTGAACTGGGCATATTGCTTCCTGGAACAAATTTGGGATATATTAATAAAGAAAAGGGAGAAATTAGCTATGGGTGGTGAATTTGCCATATCTTCAGAGAAGGCAATGGCACCCTACTCCAGTACTCTTGCCTGGAAAATCCCATGGATGGAGGAGCCTGGTAGGCTGTAGTCCATGGGGTCGCTAAGAGTCAAACACTACTGAGCGACTTTCCTTTCACTTTTCACTTTCATGCACTGGAGAAGGAAATGGCAACCCACTCCAGTGTTCTTGCCTGGAGAATCCCAGGGACGGGGGAGCCTGGTGGGCTGCCATTTATGGGGTCGCACAGAGTCCGACACGACTGAAGCAACTTAGCAGCAGCAGCAGCAGCCATATCTTATTCTGTGAGAGCCCAGATTAGAATTTCTAGGTTACGAATAAGATTTTATCAGTGAGCAGATCAATAATTATATCTTCTTTCCCATTAATAAGCATAACACTGTCCTCAGTAACCATATTCTATATAGCACATTTTAGAGCAAAATTAATGTTTGATTAATTACTTTGATATTTATGCAAGTCTGTAATTTCTGAAATTTCTGGTATGAATTCTTAAAAACTTCAATCATCCCATTTAAACAGCCTTTTAGCAATACAAGGCCCATGTGGTCAAGGAACATTGAGAAAAAATTAAAATCAAATTTTTAAGTTGTTTAGGACCTCACTTCTGAAGTCCCCACTCTGAATGTCCTCCTCCTTCCCCAATGTAGGGAAGTCGTGTGAAGATGACTGAGGTGGATTTACGTGTCTCCATAGATGTGTCTACTTAATGGATCAGGACTGTTCCTTTGGATGCGGGACACATTCAGTATGCAAGAAGCTTCAGAGGCAGGTTCCTTTTATTTGCTTTTCTGCAGGTGATTTACACAGTCATCATTCAAGCCAGAAAGATAAGTCCTCATGATGAATATTTTCTATGTTTTGGTGTGGCTGTTTACTGTTCCCAAATCTAGTGAATTAAGGATGAATTTTAACACCTGCTGCATATTTTCCAACCTGCTGCATATTTTCCATTCAGGAAAGAAAGAAAAGTGAAGTCACTCAGTCGTGTCTGACTCTTTGCGACCCCATGGCCTATAGCCCACCAGGCTCCTCTGTCTATGGAATTTTCCAGGCAAGAGTACTGGAGTGGATTGCCATTTCCTTCTCCAGAGGACCTTCCTGACCCAGGGATCGAACCCGGGTCTCCTGCATTGCAGGCAGACGCTTTACCATCTGAGCCACCAGGGAAGCACCAGGAAAGCACTCCATTCAGGAGCCCTTTGACAATTTAATACCCTCCTAAGTACCATCAGAAAGCAGAGAGATCACTTGGCTGACAAAGATCCATATAGTCAAACCTATGGTTTTTCCAGCAGTCATGCACAGATGTGAAAGTTGGACCACAAAGAAAGCAGAGCACTGAAGAACTGATGCTTTCGAACTGTGGTGCTGGAGAAGACTCTTGAGAGTCCCTTGGACTACAAGGAGATCAAACCAGTCAATCCTAAAGGAAATCAACCCTGAATAGTCATTGGAAGGACTGATGCTGAAGCTCCAATACTTTGGCCACCTGAGGCGAAGAGATGACTCATTGGAAAAGACCCTGATGCTGGGAAAGAGTAAAGGGAACCAGAGAAAGGGACAACAGAGGATGAGATGGTTGGATGGCATCCCCGACTCAATGGACATTAGTTTGAGCAAACTCTGGGAGATGGAGGATAGGGAAGCCTGGCATGCTGCAGTCAACGGGGTCACAGAGTCAGACAAAACTTAGTGACCAAACAAAAACAATAATTAACATCAGAACTTTCTGGCCATATGGCAGATAAGAGTAGGAAAATGCCCTGACTTTTAGATTAGATATGCTTGAGACTGAATTCTCTCTTTCCTATCATTGGGTGGTCCTCATCAAGTCATTTGAACTCTCAGACCCGGTATCCTTAGCTAGGAATTGGGTTCATATCTCCTTGCAAGACAGGAATTAAAATGGTCTCTTTTTGTTATTGTCAAACTGCCTACTCTACCACAATGACTCACCAGAAGTAGGATTTCACAGCAATTATTTCCAACTTCAGCAAAACTTTACTTCAAGGAACCTAGGAAAAGACATCTTTAGCATGCTTTGAATCTTTGAAAGTTGACAACCTTTAGGAATGGTACCCAAGGGCTATTATTTTTCATCCTGCTGGTGTCTAGAATTATAGATCTATATGTAAAGAGCGGCTTTTGTCATTCTGAAATTTGTATTGAATGTTTTGCTAAAAATAATACACTAAAAGTCGAAACATTGACAGCTAAAATGATATGAGCACAGCACCTACTCATCATCATTCCAAGTGAATCTCTCTGCCTCAGTGGTGTGATGCTATTTTGCCTCTTTGTTTAGCACATATTTCAGATTCTTACTGTCTCTGCAATTATTACATAAGCTGGTACACTTTGGGTGTTTACTAAGTTTAACCATTTAGATAAAGGATTGTTTTAAACTTGTGTAAGGCTTCTATTATAAAGATGGTATACTTAATTTGCATTACCTTGGGGCTATTTTTTAAAGTTTTTAATTCACTTTGTACTACAAAAAGTGTGATGCAATTACTAAAAATGAAACTCTTTCTCAGGTAGTATGGATTATATGCAGTTTGAAAAATTATCCCAGGATGCACATTAGATAGTTATTTGTTAACAAAAAACATTTTAAATAATTCAGTTCAGTTCAGCCACTCCGTCGTCTCCAACTCTTTGCAACCCCATGGACTGCAGCATGCCAGGCCTCCCTGTCCATCACAAACTCCCAGAGTTTTTCAAACTCATGTCCACTGACTCAGTGATGCCATTCAACCATCTCATCCTCAGTCGTCCCCTTTTCCTCCCACCTTCAATCTTTCCCAGCATCACGGTCTTTTCCAGTGAGTCAGCTCTGCACATCAGGTGGCCAAAGTATTGGAGTTTCAACTTCAATAGAAGTCCTTCCAATGAATATTCAGGACTGATTTCCTTTAGGCTGGACTGGTTGGATCTCCTTGCAGTCCAAGGGACTCTCAAGAGTCTTTACAAACACCATAGTTCAAAAGCATCAATTCTTCAGCACTCAGCTTTCTTTATAGTCCAATTCTCAAATCCATACATGACTACTGGAAAAACCATAGCCTTGACTTGATGGACCTTTGTTGACAAAGTAACGTCTCTGCTTTTTAATATGCTGTCTGGGTTAGTCATAACTTTTCTCCCAAGGAGTAAGTGTCTTTTAATTTCATGGCTGGAGTCAACATCTGCAGTGATTTTGGAGCTCAAAAAAATAAAGTTTGTCACTATTTCCACTGTTCCCCCGTCTATTTGCCATGAAGTGACAGGACGGGATGCCATGATCTTTGTTTTGTGAATGTTGAGCTTTAAGGCAACTTTTCACTCTCCTCTTTCATTTCCATCAAGAAGCTCTTTGGTTCTTCTTCACATTCTGCCATAAGGGTGGTGTCATCTGCACATCTGAGGGTATTGATATTTCTCCCGGCAAACTTGATTCCAGCTTGTGCTTCATCCAGCCCAGCATTTCTCATGATGTACTCTGCTTGTAAGTTAAATAAGCAGGGTGACAGTATACAGCCTTGATGTACTCCTTTCCCTATATGGAATCACTCTGTTTTCCATGTCCATTTCTAACTGTTGCTTCCTGACCTGCATACAGATTTCTCAAGAGGCAGGTCAGGTGGTCTGGTATTCCCATCTCTTTCAGAACTTTCCACAGTTTACTGTGATCCACACAGGCAAAGGCTTTGACATAGTCAATAAAGCAGAAATAGATGTTCCTCTGGAACTCTCTTGCTTTTTAGATGATCCAGCAGATGTTGGCAAGTTTATGTCTGGTTCCTCTACCTTTTCTATATTTAACTTGAACATCTGGAAGTACACGGTTCACATATTGCTGAAGCCTGGCTTGGAAGATTTTGAGCATTACTTTACTAGCGTGTAAGATGAATGCAATTGTGTGGTAGTTTGAGCATCTTTGGCATTGCCTTTCTTTGGGATTGGAATGAAAACTGACCTTTTCCAGTCCTGTGCCACTGCTGAGTTTTCCAAATTTGCTGGCATACTGAGTGCAGCACTTTCACAGCATCATCTTTCATGATTTGAAATGGCTCAACTGGAATTCCATCACCTCTACTAGCTTTGTTTATAGTGATGCTTTCTAAGGCCCACTTGACTTCACATTCCAGGCTGTCTGGCTCTAGGTGAGTTATCACACCATCCTGTTTGTCTATGTCATGAAGATCTTTTTTGTACAGTTCTATGCATTCTGGCCACTTCTTCATAATATCTTCTGCTTCTGTTAGGTCCATACAATTTCTGTCCTTTATTGAGCCCATTTTTGTACAAAATGAACTCTTGGTATCTCTAATTCTCCTGAAGAGATCTCTAGTCTTTCCCATTCTATTGTTTTTCTCTATTTCGTTGCACTGATCACTGAGGAAGGCTTTCTTATCTCTCTTTGCTATTCTTTGGGACTCTGCATTCACATGGGTATATCTTTTCTTTACTCCTTTGCTTTTTTCTTCTCTTCTTTTCACAGCTATTTGTAAGGCCTCCTCAGACAGCCATTTTGCTTTTTTTGCATTTCTTTTTCTTGGGGATGGATGGTCTTATTCTCTATCTCCTGTACAATGTCACGGACCTCTGTCCGTAGTTCATTGGGCATGCTGTCTATAAGATTTGTTCCTTAAATCTATTTCTCACTTCCACTATATAATCATAAGGGATTTGATTTAGGTCATACTTGAATGGTCTAGTTTTTCCCTACTTTCTTCAATGTAAGTCTGAATTTGGCAATAAGGAGTTCATGATCTGAGCCACAGTCAGTTCCTGGTCTTGTTTTTGCTGACTGTATAGAGCTTCTTCATCTTTGGCTGCAAAGAATATAATCAACCTGCTTTCAGTATTGACCATCTGGTGATCTCCATGCGTAGAGTGTTCTCTCGTGTTGTTGAAGAGGGTGTTTGCTATGACCGGTGCGTTCTTGGCAAAACTCAATTAGCCTTTGCCCTGCTTCATTCCGTATTCCAAGGCCAAATTTACCCCTTACTCCAGGTGTTTCTTGACTTCCTACTTTTGCATTCCAGTCCCCTATAATGAAAAGGACATCTTTTTTGGGGTGTTAGTTCTAGAAGGTCCTGTAGGTTCTCATAGAACCCTTCAACGTCAGCTTCTTCAGCATTACTGATGGGGCATAGACTTGGATTACCATGATATTGAATGGTTTGCCTTGGAAACAAACAGAGATCATTCTGTCATTTTTGAGATTGCATCCAACTTCTGCATTTCAGACTCTTCTGTTGACCATGATGGCTACTCCATTTCTTCTAAGGGATTCTTGTCCACAGTAGTAGATATAATGGCCGTCTGAGTTAAATTCACCCATTCCAGTCCATTTTAATTTCCTGATTCCTGAAATGTTGATGTTCACTCTTGCTTTCTCCTGTTTGACCACTTCCAGTTTGCCTTTTTCATGGACCTAACATTCCAGGTTCCTATGCAATATTTGTCTTTACAGCATCAGACTTTGCTTCCATCACCAGTAACATCCATAACTGGGTGTTGTTTTTGCTTTGGCTCCATCTCTTTACTCTTTCTGGAGTTATTTCTCCACTGATCTCCAGTAGCATATTGGGCACCTACCAACCTGGGTAGTTCATCTTTCAGTGTCCTATCTTTTTGCCTTTTCATACTGTTCATGGATTTTTCAAGGCAAGAATACTGAAGTGGTTTGCCATTCCCTTCTCCAGTGGACCACATTCTGTCAGAACTCTCCACCATGACCTAAATTTCCCTCTTAACTCATGTGCAATAATAGAGCAGCAAAGAGGGAAATGTATGACCTTTTCAGTGACATAAGAGTTACTTTAATCTCTGTTTTCAGGATAAAGGCTGCATCTTGGATATTTCCTGCCATATGGAGGAGCCATTATGGCTCATACTCAGTGCCTCACATGGCCTTTTCTCTGTGCATTGGTATCCTTGGTGTCTCTTTCTCCTTGTATAAGGACACCAGTCATATTGGATTAGGGTTCCATCCTTATGACAACATTTAACCTTAATTGTCTCTTTAAAAGACCCACCTTCAAAAACAGTCACATTGAGGGTTAGCACTTTAGCATACGAATATGAGGGTTAGGGGGAGTGGGGCAGATACACAATTTAGTCCATAACATCTGTGCTGGCTGCAGTACAGGAAGCCCTGTCTCCTCTGCAGTTTCCAACCTGTTTTTTTTTTTTTTTTCTGCACTGGGTCTTCCTTGCTTCATGTGGGCTTTCTCTAATTGTTGCAGCAAGCAGGAGCTAGTCTTTGTTGTAGTTCATGGGATTCTTACTGCAGTGGCTTCTCCTGTTGTGGAGCATAGGTTCTAGGCATGTGGGCTCTGATAGTTGCAATGTGCAGGCTTAGTTGCTCTGCAGCATGTGGGATTTTCCTGAGCAGGAATTGAACCCATGCCCCCTGCACTGGCAGACTCATTCTTATCCACTGTACCACCAGGGAAATGCCCAACAAAGATTTACTGGTGGCAGAACAAGAAACGTTTAGGCCTTGGGTAACTATTGATGCATGTTACCCATGGGGAAGGGAAGTGAGGTATCATTTGAGCTTTTGCACATTCTATAGGAGATAAACCCTTTCTAATTAGGGTTTCAGCAGATGCTTTCATTCTGGGGAATTATAAAAACTGCCTATTTTCCATAGTAAGGAAGACTGATCACAGGACACATACATGCAGACAACAAATGCATGCTATGTGCTAGCTCTGGTGGACACATCTCTAATTAAAGCTAATTTTTCTATCACTGTTTCTTCCTTAGAATTCTCTGCAACCCCATCAGGAGATCTTCCCCATTCTCAGTCCCCTTATTTAAGCTTCATTTGCAGCTTTAGGGCAGTGGTTCTCAAACATGAATGAATCACCTGGAAGTTTTGTTAATGTACAGATCGCTGGGCCCCACCCCCAGAGATTTTTGATTCTAGAGACATGCCCATGATCTTCATGTCTAACAAGTTCCCAAGAGATTCTGATGCTGTTGTTCTGGGGATCACAGTTTAAGGATTCCATGGCTTATATCAAGAACCAAGTCTAAACTTATCTTCACACTTGTAAGTATATTTTTAATGACTACATGTTTTATGGCCTCTAAAATAAGAGCATAAATTTCAGAAGCTTGGAATTTCCTGCTTCCAGTGAAACCAGACCTATTAGCTTACTTGCCTAAATTATCCAAAGTAACAGGATATCTGAACTGACGTCAGAGATGAGCCTTAATGATGTAATATGCCATCCACATTTTAATCCAAGGAAGAGAAAACAGCTCCTCTGCAACCTCTTTCTCTCCTTGTAGAGTAGATTTTCTGTTTTCTCCCCCATGACACCATCCAGAACACAAATAAATACACTAAGACGACTAAACCCAGGGATCAAAAAGAGAGAAAAAACATTTCTACCAGATTTCTTATTGATTATTATCAATTCAACCTTGAACTCCAGTAAAGTTGTCAGCACTTTTTGAACCACTTATAGTCTGAAATACTGGACAAGTTTTTAACCTCTCTGAGTTTCCATTACTTTGATGGGGTCTAGGCAGGCTGCTTCAGATTGTGCCACTTTGGAATATGGATTTCTTTGAGCTAAAGATACTCAAGGATCTACAGACTCAAAGAGCTTTTTACCTCCCCCTTAACTGCCCACAGAATTCAGCACTGTTTACGACAGCCTAGACATGGAAGCAACCTAAATGCCCATCAGCCAGAATGGGTAAAGAAGATGTGGTACATTACTGAGCCATTTAAAAGAAAGGAGTAATGCCATCTGCAGCAACATGGACACACCTAGAGATTGACATACTGAGTGAAGCAAGTCAGACAGAGAAGAAGTAATATCATATGGCACTCCTTATATGTGAAATCTAAAAAGAAATGGTACAGATGAACTTAGAAGACAGAGGCAGACTCACAAGCATGGAGAATGAACTTAACGGTTGCTGAGGGGAAGAGACAGTTAAGGAGTTTGGGATGGACATGTGTGCGTCGAGGGCTCAGTCGCTCAGTTGATTCCAATTCTTCATGCCCCTGTGGACTGTAGCTTGCCAGGCTCCTCTGTCCATAGGATTTCCTAGGCAAGAATACTGGAGTGGGTTGCCATTTACTCCTCCAGGGGATCTCCCCAATACAGGAATCGAACCTATGCTTTCTGCATGTCCTGCAAACATTCTCATTTCCCATCTCACTGTGAATTATCTTCCTTTCCTTTGAGGCCCTGATCCTTACCTTCTTAGCTCAGGATGGCATATAAGTCTCATTTGCCTGACCATCTGGGAGACTCTCACGTATGGAGGGCTCCTTTATATACGAAATTAAATTTGTTTTCTCCTATAAATCAGTCTTGTGTGCTTAATCACTCAGTACTGTCCGACTGACTGTTTGCGACCCCGTGGACTGTAACCTGCCAGGCTCCTCTGTCCATGGGATTTTGTAGGCAAGGATACTGGAGTGGATTGCCACTTCCTTCTCCAGTGGATCTTCCTGACCCAGGGATCAAACTCAGGCCTCCTGCACTGCAGGCAGACTCTATAGTCTCTGAGCCTCCAAGGAAGCCCAAATCAGTCTTATGTGAATTTAATTAGATCAGTCAAATGAACTCAGAAGTGTTAAGGAAAAAATTTCCTCCCCTACACCTTCACTTATAAATTGAAATAATGGTACTCGTCTCTCGTATTTTCAGAAGAACGAAATCACTAGTGTTTCCCATCACCAAGCCACAAAATACTGCTAATGGCTCTTAATCCTCCCTTCTACCTCTGATTATCTTAATACTTCATAAAAACAAATTATGGGGCAGTGTCGTTTTGCTTTATCATATAGCACCACCGACTCAATGGACATGAATTTGAGTGAACTCCGGAGTATAGTGAAGGACAGAGAAACCTGGCAAGCTTTAGTCCATGGGGTCACAAGGAGTCAAACACGACTAAGTGACTGAACAGCAACAACTTTTATCCTGGAGAACAGTGTAATTGTAAATTCAGGACTTCTGTTGATGAAAATTCTTTAATGTTATTAGCTTTCTAAGCTGACTTTTATTCGGTCCTTATTTTTATTGATTAGATTTTAAATTAAAATTGTCACTTCATGTAAAAATCCACTCTTCCTTTGCATCTTAATCAATTCCTTTTTTCCAGATTTCATTGCTTCCCTATATTACTGTCAAGACCTTGATTGCAGGGCAGGAAATGCTTAACTCATACCAACTTATTACATGTTCCTCTTCATCTTCTCTGGGTTTATACTAAAAAATATAGTAAAGATTTCCAAGGTTTGATACAGAGAAGTAGCAATAAAACACATATTGTGAGCACTTGGTACATAATACCCACTGTTCTAAGTGTTTGCTATGCATGGCCTCCTTTAATTTTCATAACTCTTTCAGGTAGCTATTATAACTATCCCAATAATAATGTGGAAAATGAGGTACGGATAAATTAAGCTTGATAACACACAAGTCTAGGAATATGTTTCAGAGCCAGAATTTTAAGCTGTCTATCTAATTCCAAAAATCACAAGTTTAATTGTTAGGCAGAGTCCTGTTGAAACGTATAATAGTGCTGGATTAGTAAAATAATTTTCAACTATTATGTAAGACAGCAGTTCCACAATTACCACATCATCGCTAAATGAGATTTTTACCCACTGCCACCAAAGAAAGCATCACATTTTTCATCAAAATTTTGTCCATTGTTAGCCATTAGGCTCTACGCTCTACACACACAATCAAAGCATGTCTTAGAAAAAAGTCAACTTTATCAGCCACCGCATATTAAAATCTAACCTGTGCCATTAGATTTCTACTTATTAGATGGTGGCAAAGGATAACGCCATGAGAGTTTCTAGCCTTGTCCATCCTTTAAACCATTGCCATTAGAGTAATATCTCTGTCTCCCAGACATGAAAAGAAATGAGTAAACAATCCATCTCTTCTAAGTCAATTATTTCATGTAATGTTTGAGAAATTATATTTGTTGCTACTAAGACAAGCTAAGATCTCTGATTATTATTCTATGATCAGAATCTCTCAACAGCTTTTGACCTAAAATTGCTAGAAAGGAAGAAACTCACTGGTTACTGTTCATTCAGACTGCTATGATTTTTAGGAGGATGGCAGGGCCTAGCCATAAGGGATACTGATAATTACAAGGCGGGGAAAAACCACATGGATCACTAAAATCAGAAGCAAAAGAAGAGACTGCCTTTGGCAGCCAGCCCTTTTCTGTATATTCCATTTGGTTGACATTCCTCTATGATCAGTTCTTAGTTAAACCCAGTATATATATATTTTTTTAGAGAAAAAGCCAGAAGTTGCAAAAGCTGTGATTCAGGAAACAACCTCAAAGGTTTTAAGACATGCAAACAATATTCTATTGGAAGAAACTATAATCTATTGACACAAAACCTAGGATATTGACGTTAAAGAAGGGAAGGCAGAAGGGAGAATATAAATTAGAAGCAAAAACCAAAGATGCTAAAGTTGGTGATTTAGAGTTGGATGATGCATAAGAGCCAAAGAATGTTTGCAGAAGGAAACAGGCATAACTCAAAGCCAAAGCCAAAATGACGGCTTCCTCAGTTTCTAACTGGCTGCTTCTCTCTAGGACTCTGCACTGCCTGAGACAGAGTGAGGTAGAGAGGAAGGCTGCTACCGGAGCAGCGACCATCACAGATGAGTCAGGTCCCACAGTCCTCTGCGTGTCAGTTTCCCGAGGCTGCTGTAACAAATTGCCATAAACTTGTCATCATCAAACAAGACAGACACCTATTCTTTCACAGTTATGGAGGCCAGAAGTCTAAAATCAAGGGATCAGCAGGATCAGCTTCCCTCCAGAGGCTCTAGGGAAGATGCAGCTCCTTGCCTCTTCCAGCTCCTTGTGGCATCTGGCATTCCTACACTTATGACTGCACCACTCCAGTCTCTACTGATGTGCTCACATCATCTTTTCTGCTGCCTGTCTCAAACCTCCCTCTGTCTTTCTCTGATACAGAGCCTTGTCAGTGGATTTAGGGTTCCCCTAATAATCGAGGATGATCTCATTCCAGATTCTTAATCACATCTGCCAAAGTCATTTTCTTCAAATAAGGTAACATCAAATGGGTCTAAGCATTTAATGTGGAGGCTTATCTTTTGTGGGGAAGGGGAGAGGTACATGTCTACCAACTACACCTTGAATGAATATTCTCCACAAACAGAGTCACTGAAGAGCTGAAACAGTCTGTTTTCCTATTGATAACTGTCTCTTCTTCAGATGACGATGAGCTCAGACTTCTTTTCTTATGATCAGGGGGCAAGGGTAGAGAACGGAATAGAGAGGTGCACTTTGCCCAGACGGGCCTTTTCTCCAGCTGACTTTGCTCACAGCCAGTTCCAGCTCTGTGAAAAAAATTCTAAGGATGCATACCTAATATTATTAAGATATTCCAAACAGATACTTATTCCCCACAGAAAAATATTTTTTTAAAAATTTTCCATTACCAACAGCAATTTTCTTCGGACAAGTTGAAGTTTACACCAAGGCTTTACACTTTCAAGTTACCAGAGATCAATTGAGGGTCTCTGATAGTCATAAATAATCCTAGGCTTGAGTAAACAAAAAGAAAAATGTCCAACACACAGCTGGAGTAAATCATGCCCTTGAACATCTGGCTCGATGGGATATTAAAATGTTATTGTCTGTCTTTCTGCAATAGGCATATTTTATAATCACCAGGGATGTTAGAAGCTCAATTTCCCAACAATAGAAGTGAAGGACGAATTTTTGCTGACCAAACAAAGGGTTGCTTTTTTTTATTCAATACTCCTCACTTTCTTTCTTAAAGCATATGACCCAGGGCTCCAGAAGGAGTTATGAATACTAAAGAATTACAATTAGACCCACAAATTGAGTTTTCTAAAATCAAATTATAAATAATTGAACTGACTTTATAAAAGTCATCATGTTTCTTGGCAAGCTGAAAGTAGATACACAGGCATAAAAATGGCAAGATTTTAACTCCTGTAATCTTTATTACATCCAGGAAGAAGTAAAAAAAAAATCAAACAACAAAAATAAGAACAAAACAAACATCTGAGGTCCACTTGAAAAACCTATGGAATGTCTTTCATCTCGTCTTTTTCATCACCCAAATATGAAGACACTGAGACAAATAATTGGTAACAGGAAAAAGAAAAAAAAAAAAAAACCAAATCAGAACCCACTTGAGTCTAGTTCCTAGTTTTGTTTTTTTTTCTTCTGCAGATGCTTTTCCTTTTTTTCTTCTGCAGATGCTTTTCCACTCAATTCGGTATCAGCTCCACCACAGAGTGCCTTTTCTATTTCACATTCACTTCATAACCTTCATCTGTATGCCTCTTTAAAAACAAAGCTAACTCACAAAAACAATTTGCTTCACTGGAGGCGATAATACAGGGCAAGCTGATGTGGGAAATTTCCACCTCTAACACTAAGTAGTTAACAGGTGCAAAGACAGTAACAACAACCAGCTCTCTCTCTGTCTCTCTTGCTGTTTGTCTCTCTCCCCTCCCTCCGCCCTCCCTCACTGTCTCCTTCTCACCCTTTGTGATTCCTGCTCCCCTGATTCTCTGTTCCTGGCTTCCGAATGGGAACCCAGCTGTCAGCCTTGTGCTGCAACGCGAGGGGTGTCAAGGGCATTCTGCTAAGCAATGAACAGGACCATTGATCACTGTTTTTCTTCAGTGTTTACGGAGACTCTGGGCATGAGCGGTGTCTTTGCCGTGCAGAAAGCAGTGAGAGTGTTGCAAGGTTTGGCTTTTTGGAGCAACACAATAAGCTTATTAGGTTTGGAATATTCAGGAGGTTAAAATAGCTGTCTGTGTTTCATCATTATTGCCTCAGTGAAAGCATATACGTGCTTACATTCAAAAGCCTAAAGCCAGAGTCTCTGCATGGCAAAGATAGGGAAGAAAATCTTTACCCCCACACTTCTATATTGAAGCCGCGCAAGTGACAAAACAAAACACTCAGGCATAACCATTTTAGTCTGATAACTGCACACTTTAGACACAAAGAGAACAAAAGTAAAGAATACTCAAATTACCATTTGCAAAATAGCCATGAATTTTTAGCATAAGCATGAACCATGGAAGCAATACAAGTTGTTCTTTAAAAGCTTTGGATAAGCTTTTAAAGTTATGGATCTGCAATACAAACAAATTTAAACCTAAGACGACATCCCGTTGCCATGACAATATGATACACCAGCTCCCTGTCTTGATGGATCGTGGGCTTCAGGAATATGATCACACCATAGTACTATCAGGTCTCTCTGATAACAGCATGCTGCTTTTAAATCTTATTAATGTCCTATCAGACATGTGTTTTTGGTCTTAAACATAGATATAATGTCACAAATAACCTAGCATGAATAAAAAAATATTATGTATATTTCTTTCAGAGTATCTTTTTATCTGATGTTCACAGTAACTGTGAATTTGCTCACAAGATCTTTAAATTAGAGGGAGAAAGGAAATCTACTGTTCAAAAATGAGAAGCAGTGTTTGTCAGAATCACTAGCTTTTAATGTCTGCATGAAAAGAAAACTATTTACTAATCTGAAGCCTCAGAAAAACTTAGAAAAACTTATTATATTCACTACACAATGGTGTCTACAAATATACTTTAAAGAAAAAACAGAGGAACAGAGGACAGGCCCTAACTTGTCACAAACAACATGAGTCATAAAGAATGTCTTTTGAAGCACACAGCCAACAGCAAAAGAGGTTTCTTCCTGTCAAGGCTGATGGCAGCTTATCACCAGGCCTTGCGTTCTTCCCATTTCCTGAGTTTCCTTGCCTTCTCCTTGCCTTATTATTTTGGAAGTGATAAGAAATGAAACCCAAAACAGCATTACCATTCATTCATTCTCTCATAAACATTTTCAACAAGCATTTTTATTAGGAAAAACAGACCAAAAGCTCAGCCTACTGAGGAACACAAATCTGAAAAAACTAATTTTAAAGGAACCTTCTTAAAGGCTGTAATCCTGACTATAAAGGAGTTCATAAAATCACAAAGGAATGTAGTGATTTTGCACAGGAAAATTCAAGAGAGAAAGTTATGTTTGAGGTGAACATTTTCCCAGGCAATGAGGGATGAAAACGAGAAGGGCCATTTCAAGGAAAGGATGTGTACAAAGGCACAGAATTTTGGAATTCATACTCTATTCCAGAATGTTGGAATTTTGGGAAATCCTATCAGATCTGTTTAGCTGGAGTGAGGTGCATATGGGAACACAGTATGAAAAATGTTTGCGTTAATACAGAGTTTGTACTTTGTCCTGACAGGAACCCATCAAAAACCATGTGGAATTACAAACCATGTGAAAACAAGGTCCACGAAGTACTTGAGAAAACTCTTCCAAACAGAGTGTGGAGTATTCGACTGGGTTGAGGTGAGACTGAAGACAGCAAAACTAACTGGCTCTAAACAATCCAAATGAGAGAGACTTGAGCAAAGATAGCATCTGTAGAGAGATCTGGGAAATACATAAGTGGTGAATTTAACAAACCCTGAACAAACCTTGGTAATCTGCTGAATATAGAAGTTAAAGATGAAATATATCTGGGATCAGTGATTGCATGAGTGCTATTACAGTTTTCCACAGTGAGAAATATGATTCAGGAGACAGTCATGCCCTAGATGGATTAGTGAATTACAGAAAAATTCCAACCACTAAGGAGTGAAGAGGGCAGATCAAATACCAAAGGATACTAATATCTACACCACAAGAGACATACAGAGGACGAGGAGACAATAGAAAGAAACCAAAAAGATAGAAATTGGTAGCCTTTTTTTAACAAAGGCATTTCAAGAAGAAAAGAGCCTGCAACTCTGAAATGTATTTAAATGATGTTTTAGTGTGATAAAGATATTTGCTAGTACTAAAAAGTATGTAATATTTTATACTTTATAGTACATCCTTGCACAATATATAAGCATCATTTGATTTCAACCATAAATCTGTACAACTAGATTAGGTATTATCATTTATGTCAGTATTTCATGGAAGAGAAACTGAGTGCTAGAGAGATTAACTCCCTCAGGGTTACACAGCTGGTAACACAAGCTGCTGAATCCATTTTCTCCACATAGTTCATTAAATAATCTAGTTATATCTGAACTGCATGGAGAGTTTTTTTTTTTCATTAAAATATTTAGAAAACTATGTCATTAGCTAAAACCAATCCACATATTCTCAATTATAGAAATTATTTAACTAACTAAACAGACAATATTTGAAGATAACTGCTTTCAGTACAACTATAAACTCATTTTTTTGGTGGAACTTAGATATGACTGTTATAGAGTTTTTTTTTAAAAAAGTCTAGAACAAAGTGTCATGAACATTTTCTGTAGAAAGTATTTTTACTCAAGTCAGAGAATCAATGTAATTTTTACTTTCAAGTGAACACTACCAGCCTCAAAATGACAATAATTACCCATTACCTGCTTCAGATATACAAACAGGATATTCAATTTTAGACTCACTAAGTAATGTGGCAACCTATTAACTGAGCCAAAAAAAATCAATAGAAAGAATAAAACTATTCCAAATAATTCCTTTAAAAACATTCAAAAATAGCACACATAAATCTCTTGCATAGATGCATAAAAGCTAAATTGTAAAATGCTTGGGAAACCTGGCCCTCAAGAAGTGACAGAAAAAATAATGAATGTGCTAGAAGAAGAACTGAAACTAAAGGCATATTTGCACAAACATCTTTCAGAACTGTGAAAGGTTGTGCAAGAGCCATAGAGAAGTCAGCAAGTGCCCTGAGATCAATCCCCAGCTCACTGTGGTCATTAAGCATGTCTCACTCCTATCAATCCTTTGCAATACAGAAAATCATTACTTTTGAAGCTTAACTAGCATTTTATGTAATTATATATATATATATATAAATTATTTGGTGACAGGAGAGGGGATACTGCTTTCCCAGTCCTCACTGAAGATGAAGAATCACTGGCTGAAGGAGGTTGATACTGGCCTAGTTTTATTAAAAGGAGAAGGAAGCAAGCCAGAATGTGAATTCCTATGTTCTGACTCAAATCCTTAGGTCACCACTCTCTGCTCCCTTTAATAAATTTCTAGTTTAACACTCCCATGATAAAGCCCATGAAATGATCTTTCACTAGACAGGAGAAAGTCAAACCATATTGAGATGTCAACTGTCTCTGTTTTATTATGAAGTTACTCATCTTGGCCATAGATGGCTAATTCCTTTTCTTCTCTAAACAAAAAGTATGGTCACAAATAACCAAGTGTGTGTGTCCTAGGTTGTATTAAGCCACTAGTGTGTTACCACAGGACTCAGACACTTTGCATTTTAATTGCATGCATTGATTTCAAAACTCAGTCCCATGGCAAATCACCATAATAAACACTTCAAAAGAAGTCTCATCTCTTTATGCATAATGCGAGCATCAAATACAATGACCTTTCCCATATTTGCACATTAGTCGTTTTATTTTACTAAGGGTAATGAATTCCTTTGCTTCTCGATTTGATCCTTGTTTTTGTAAAAAAATATTAATCATCTGTTTTTCAGAAGTCTTTCTTTATAAGTCAAATTTTAAAGTCTTTCCGCTATAACCAAAGATATAAACATGAAGTTCACAGATAATAACCGTGGATTCCCTAAGCCTCATAACAGTATTTCAAGTAGGCCAGTTAAAACATGCCTGCAAATAGAAAAAAAAAAAAAAGTCTACTAAGGCTTTATCCCTAGGACATTTTTAGGGAGTAAAGCAGTTCTGAAAAAGCATCATTGGGCTTCTTTAGAAAGTCACATAGATTTATGCATAGCATCATCAATGTTAGGCTTCCAGAGTGAAGCAAATATTTCAATTATTGATTTAATTAGATGTGGGCTGTGTTTGTGCAGTGTGTATGTGTTTCTGTACATATGTCTCCCAGAATCAATGAGACCTGAGCTGAAACACTGTCAATGGGTATATTGTCCAAAAAAGGAGTACAGGTTCACACATCATAATTATTACTATAATTATACTTACACTTCATGGGAAATAGATGGGGAAACAGTGGAAACAGTGTCAGACTTTATTTTGGGGGGCTCCAAAATCACTGCAGATGGTGATTGCAGCCATGAAATTAAAAGACGCTTACTCCTTGGCAAGAAAGTTATGACCAACCTAGATAGCATATTCAAAAGCAGAGGCATTACTTTGCCAACAAAGGTCCATCTGGTCAAGACTATGGTTTTTCCTGTGGTCATGTATGGATGTGAGAGTTGGACTGTGAAGACAGCTGAGCACTGAAGAATTGATGCTTTTGAACTGTGGTGTTGGAGAAGACTCTTGAGAGTCCCTTGGACTGCAAGGAGATCTAACCAGTCCATTCTAAAGGAGATCAGCCCTGGGATTTCTTTGGAAGGACTGATGCTAAAGCTGAAACTCCAGTACTTTGGCCACCTCATGCGAAGAGTTGACTCATTGGAAAAGACTCTGATGCTGGGAGGGATTGGTGGCAGGAGGAGAAGGGGACGACAGAGGATGACATGGCTGGATGGCATCACTGACTCGATGGACGTGAGTCTGGGTAAACTCCGGGAGTTGGTGATGGACAGGGAGGCCTGACGTGCTGCGATTCATGGGGTCGCAAAGAGTCGGACACGACTGAGTGACTGTACTGAACTAAACAACTAGTTATTGTTAATTATGTCCCTATTCTTTCAACAATTTTAAGCACCTACTATGTGCTAGGCACTGGAAACACAAGGACAAGAGCTGGAGCCCGATCTCAGGAAGTGACATCGTAAAATATATCGACTAGCAAAATATGTCATTATCATTATGAAACATATCTTTACATAAATATAATTTTGAGAAAAGTGACTCCACAGTGAAAAACAATTTCCCCACAAGTAAATTAAAATTTTCATCCTGAATTCTCATGATTTTAAGTGCAGGAGAGTGTTCCTACATATTTTCATCTTAGCCTGCTAAATACAGTCTTGCTCAATTAACATTTTGGTGGGAGAGGTCAATCCCTAAGGACCTATATGAGAAAAACAACTCTCAGGCAGGCTCCTAAGTGCAACATTGTAGCCAATTGTTAACAACCTGGTAGGTAAATGACATAGAAAAACATAAAGGAAAATTGCTGGACCATTTGAAGAAGTATGGAGCAAGATATGAGAGGGAGGTGGTAAGGAGGACCATAGAGTATATGAAGAAAAGAAAGAGATAACAAAAATTATTCAAAAGTAGAGAGACAGTCAAGGGATACTCCCATCAGTGGCACCATAGTCTGTCCCATAGCTAGTCACTGGTAAGATGCCACTTGTGATGCCTCAGTGCTGTTTACACCACATTATTTATATTTAAATAAAACCTTTGTACATCTATTATTCCAAATATAGTTACCTCTAACTCATTTCATGAAAATTTTAATAAGAATAATAATTAGCATTTGTTGGGGATTCCCTGGTGGCTCAGAGGGTAAAGCAACTGCCTGCAACCAGGAGACGGGGTTTGACCCTGAGTTGGATAGATCATCTGGAGAAGGGAATGGCTACCCACTCCAGTATTCTTGCCTGGGAAATCCCATGGACAGAAGAGCATGTATTGCTTTTTGTAGGTGTAGTCAACATGTTAAATGCTTTAGGTACATTACTTATTCTTAATATGCAAAACTCTATGAGATACATACCACTATTATGCCAGTGTGGGGATAAAGAAAGCGTGCGACACAGGTTTACTTTATCATACTCCTTTCCATTTGTCCCTACTCTGTCCCCCCAAAACCTGACATATGTGCCAGAGTCTCAGGGAAGACTCAAACAATTAACTGTGTAATTCTGGATAAGTTTTATACCTCTCTAAGGTTTAATTCTTCATTTCCAAAAGGGATATATTAAACTCAAGTATATCATATTACAGGCCTTCCCAGGTGGCACAGTGGTAAAGAATCTGCCTGCTAATGCAAGAGACGCAGGCTTGATCCCTCGGTCAGCAAGATTCCGTGGACAAGGGAATGACAACCCACTCTAGTATTTTTGCCTGGGAAATTCCATGGACAGAGGAGCCTGGAGAGCTACAGTCCACAGGTTGGCAAAGAGTTGGACACGACTGAGCATGCATATCATATTATGCTTGGGGAGGACTGAGTAAGATAATTCATATTAAAGTTTTCATTTATAATCACAACAAAATAAACACTCAATAAGTAAAAGAATTATCAATTACCATCATTATCTATTTTAGGTAGGTGATTAGACAGCAACATAGAGCATCAAAATCTTAGAGTTCTGCTCATACTTAACTGGCAAGTCTATTATAATATACCAGAGTGGATATTGATTTTAAAGTGAAATGCTAGATTTCCATATCGGATTATGGTTTTCTGAAAAACGTTTTTTAAATACTGTCTAGAATATCAGCCCCAAACGAATAGCATGAGTTCAATGTAATTAGATGAAAAAACCTAACTACTGTTAATGTTTGCCATTATTGTATATCCCGAGGGTCTCCCTGCATTTCTGCACATGCTACTCATGCCCATGGGATCTGAAAAGTGGTGTAAGCAACACGAGTGTGTTATGATTCCTGTCGCAGCACAGGTGCTAAGTCAAGTCAATCGTCTCTGACTCTCTACGACCCCATGAACTGTAGCCGCCAGGCTCCTCTGTCCATGGGATTCTCCAGGCAAGAATCCTGGAGTGGGGTGCCATGGCTTCCTCCAGGGATCTTCCTAATCCAGGGACAGAGCCAGTGTCTCTGTGTCTCCTCCACTGGCACACAGGCTCTTTACCACTACCACCCCAGGGTCAGCATATAGTTATATCTCTAACGTCTACCGCGTGCGTCATAAGGGGTAGAATACTTCTGAAACAGTAGATGTTCCCCCTTGTTAGTCCCCTCTATTGCCCTCTGCTTGGCCCTGTTTCTTCCCTCATGCACTGCTCTGCCCCCCAACCCCCTTCTATGAACAGTGACTAGGCTATTCGGTGATCACTGTGGACATGGAAAGCAAGGTAAAAAAGGAGCCAGTTAGTGTTGACTTATGAACACTCAGCAGTCATGTTAAGGGGAAAAAAATTAAATATAAACAAAACACTTAAGAAAGACCATTTGAAGAGGTTCCAGAATTTGAAGTAACAAACAGAAACTGGAGGAAGGCGGAACCACATTTGCAATGGCCATGTAGATGTGAACAAAGCATGTTCTATCAGAGATGAGAGGGGACCAGACAGGATGAAGGTCACCTCAGTGACTGCCTGCACACTCAGGCAACATGCAAGAGCATGTACCCTCCCTTCACAGGGCCTGTCTCATTACCTCGGACTGCTGTAACAAAAACACCATATACTGGATGACCAGTAAGCAAAAAAATATAAAGAAAGAAAAGAAAAGACTACCTCACATTTCCGAAGGCCAAGAAGTCCAAAAACAAGGAATAAACCGATTCAGCGTCTGGAGAGAGCAGGTTCCTGGTTCAACAACCGGCCGTCTTCTCAGCGTGTCCTCACATGATAGAAGGTACACGGAAGCTCTCTTGAAATCTTTCTCTCTTTTTAAAAGACATTGGACCCTGGTAGCCAAGTGTGGCTTACAGAGCCCACCTTGCTCTCTTGCCGGTGGCAGGTCCTCTTCCTACACAGCCCGGAATCCGGACGGACCCCGAGGGCCTGAACGATGTCAGCTGCGGCACATGCGCAGTCTGCACCCGACAAGGGCCCTAGGACATCAGGCCCAGCTGGCCTGATGGAGAGGGCGTGCTCTACGCTCTGTGCTTTTAAGGAGATTTGAATCTTTACTGGCCACAGGACTGGAAAAGGTCACTTTTCATTCCAATCCCAAAGAAAGGCAATGCCAAACAATGCTCAAACTACCGCACAATTGCACTCATCTCACACACTAGTAAAGTAATGCTCAAAATTCTCCAAGCTAGGCTTCAGCAATACATCAACCGTGAACTTTCACATCTTCAAGCTGGTTTTAGAAAAGGCAGAGGAACCAGAGATCAAATTGCCAACATCTGCTGGATCATCAAAAAAGCAAGAGAGTTCCAGAGGAACATCTATTTCTGCTTTATTGACTATGCCAAAGCCTTTGACTATGTGGATCACAATAAACTGTGGAAAATTCTTCAAGAGATGGGAATATCAGACCACCTGACCTGCCTCTTGAGAAACCTGTGTGCAGGTCAGGAAGCAACAGTTAGAACTGGACATGGAGCAACAGACTGGTTCCAAATAGGAAAAGGAGTATGTCAAGGCTGTATATTGTCACCCTGCTTATTTAACTTATATGCAGAGTATATCATGAAAAACGCAGGGCTGGAAGAAGCACAAACTGGAATCAAGATTGCCGGGAGAAATATCAATAACCTCAGATATGCAGATGACACCACCCTTATGGCAGAAAGTGAAGAAGAACTAAAGAGCCTCTTTTTTTTTTTCTTTTTTTAAATTTTATTTTATTTTTAAACTTTACATAATTGTATTAGTTTTGCCAAATATCAAAATGAATCCGCCACAGGTATACATGTGTTCCCCATCCTGAATGCCCCTCCCTCCTCCCTCCCCATACCATCCCTCTGGGTCGTCCCAGTGCACTAGCCCCAAGCATCCAGTATCATGCATCAAACCTGGACTGGCATCTCGTTTCATACATGATATTTTACATGTTTCAATGCCATTCTCCCAAATCTTCCCACCCTCTCCCTCTCCCATAGAGTCCATAAGACTGTTCTATACATCAGTGTCTCTTTTTGCTGTCTCGTACACAGGGTTATTGTTACCATCTTTCTAAATTCCATATATATGCGTTATTATACTGTATTGGTGTTTTTCCTTCTGGCTTACTTCACTCTGTATAATAGGCTCCAGTTTCATCCACCTCATTAGAACTGATTCAAATGTTTTCTTTTTAATGGCTGAGTAATACTCCATTGTGTATATGTACCATAGCTTTCTTATCCATTCATCTGCTGATGGACATCTAGGTTGCTTCCATGTCCTGGCTATTATAAACAGTGCTGCGATGAACATTGGGGTACACGTGTCTCTTTCCCTTCTGGTTTCCTGGTACTGGCACAAAGACAGAAATATAGATCAATGGAACAAAATAGAAAGCCCAGAGATAAATCCACGCACATATGGACACCTTATCTTTGACAAAGAAGGCAAGAATATACAATGGATTAAAGACAATCTCTTTAACAAGTGGTGCTGGGAAATCTGGTCAACCACTTGTAAAAGAATGAAACTAGACCACTTTCTAACACCATACACAAAAATAAACTCAAAATGGATTAAAGATCTAAACGTAAGACCAGAAACTATAAAACTCCTAGAGGAGAACATAGGCAAAACACTCTCTGACATACATCACAGCAGGATCCTCTATGACCCACCTCCCACAATATTGGAAATAAAAGCAAAAATAAACAAATGGGACCTAATTAACCTTAAAAGCTTCTGCACATCAAAGGAAACTATTAGCAAGGTGAAAAGACAGCCTTCAGAATGGGAGAAAATAATAGCAAATGAAGCAACTGACAAACAACTAATCTCAAAAATATACAAGCAACTCCTACAGCTCAACTCCAGAAAAATAAATGACCCAATCAAAAAATGGGCCAAAGAACTAAATAGACATTTCTCTAAAGAGCCTCTTGATGAAAGTGAAAGAGGAGAGTGAAAAAGTTGGCTTAAAGCTCAACATTCAGAAAACAAAGATCATGGCATAAGGTGCCATCACTTCATGGAAAACAGATGGGGAAACAGTGGAAACGGTGGCTGACTTTATTTTGGGGGGCTCCAAAATCACTGTAGATGGTGACTGCAGCCATGAAATTAAAAGACACTTGCTCCTTGGAATAAAAGTTATGACCAAACTAGACAGCTTATTAAAAAGCAGAAACGTTACTTTGCCAACAAAGGTCTGTCTAGTCAAAGCTATGGTTTTTCCAGTAGTCATGGATGGATGTGAGAGTCAGACTATAAAGAAAGCTGAACACTGAAGAATCTATGCTTTTGAACTGTGGTGTTGGAGAAGACTCTTGAGAGTCTCTTGGACTGCAGGGAGATGCAACCAGTCCATCCTAAAGTAAATCAGTCCTGAATATTCATTGTTGAAGCTGTAACTCTAATACTTTGGCCACCTGCTTCAAAGAACTGACTCATTTGAAAAGGCCCTGATGCTGGGAAAGATTGAAGGTGAGAGGAGAAGGGGACAACAGAGGATGAGATGGCTGGGTGGCATCACCGACTCAATGGACATAAGTTTGAGTAAACTCCAGGAGTTGTTGATGGACAGGGAGGCCTGGTGTGCTGCAGTCCATGAGGTCACAAAGAGTCGGACATGACTGAGTGACTGAACTGACATATCCGAGACCTATCTGTGTGATTCTATAACACATGTGTATTTAAATATGCATATTGAGTTGTCAATCAGTTCGGTTCAGTTGCTCAGTCATGTCCGACTCTTTGCAACCCCATGAATCGCAGCACACCAGGCCTCCTTGTCCATCACCAACTCTCGGAGTTCACTCAGACTCACGTCCATCGAGTCAGTGATGCCATCCAGCCATCTCATCCTCTGGCGTCCCCTTCTCTTCCTGCCACCAATCCCTCCCAGCATCAGAGTCTTTTCCAATGAGTCAACTCTTTGCATGAGGCGGCCAAAGTACTGGAGTTTCAGCTTCAGCATCATTCCTTCCAAAGAAATCCCGGGGCTGATCTCCTTCAGAATGGACTGGTTGGATCTCCTTGCAGTCCAAGGGACTCTCAAGAGTCTTCTCCAGCACCACACTTAAAAGCATCAATTCTTCGGCCCTCAGCCTTCTTCACAGTCCAACTCTCACATCCATACATGACCACTGGAAAAACCATAGCCTTGACTAGATGGACCTTTGATGGCAACATAATGTCTCTGCTTTTCAATATGCTATCTAGGTTGGACATAACTTTCCTTCCAAGGAGTAAGTGTCTTTTAATTTCATGGCTGTAGTCACCATCTGCAGTGATTTTGAAGCCCAAAAAAATAAAGTCTAACACTGTTTCCACTGTTTCCCCATCTATTTCCCATGAAGTGATGGGACTGGATGCCATGATCTTTGTTTTCTGAATGTTGAGCTTTAAGCCAACTTTTCCACTCTCCTCTTTCACTTTCATCAAGAGGCTTTTGAGTTCCTCTTCACTTTCTGCCATAAGCGTGGTGTCATCTGCATATCTGAGGTTATTGATATTTCTCCTGGCAATCTTGATTCCAGCTTGTGTTTCTTCCAGTCCAGCATTTCTCCTGATGTACTCTGCGTATAAGTTAAATATTCAGGGTGACAATATACAGCCTTGATGTACTCCTTTTCTTATTTGGAACCAGTCTGTTGTTCCATGTCCAGTTCTAACTGTTGCTTCCTGACCTGCATACAGATTCCTCAAAAGGCAGGTCATGTGGTCTGGTATTCTTATCAATGTCAATAGGGCTATAAATTTATGCACTTAATTTCTAGTAAATTCCACTTAGTAAATAATATATATAATTTTTCCCTAGAAATCTGTAAATATCTATAGACAAGAATGCTGTTTTATTCATCTTTGTATTAGCAGGGCTCTGCTCAATTCCTGAACTTAGTAAATACTTTAATCTTTTAAACCATTAAGTAGTCATTGAATTTAATTAAATGACTACATTAATTTAATGACTACTGTTTAGTAGTCATTTTAATTTCATGTATATGAAATTGACATGATCAGGAAATGTGTTTTGAACAACATTATTTGGCAGCCATGAGTAAGACAGTGTGCACAGTTCATCCAGAAGGCTACTGAAACTCCAAGGAAAAAGGCTGTAAAGACCTGAGCTAGGCTGGTCCACTGAGAACAGAGAGGGGGACACAAATGTAATCACCAAGAGGGAATTGGTCCCACTTGGCAGCAGTTTCCTAAACCAGAACTTGTGTGAAGTTAAGCCTAGAATGGTTTCTACCCTTGGTTAAGTGCTTAGGGATACAAAGTAACTACTAGCTGTCAGAGATTAAAAAGGAACCCACTCCAGCACTCTTGCCTGGAAAATCCCATGGAAGGAGGAGCCTGGTAGGCTGCAGTCCAGTTGGTTTGCTAGGAGTCAGACAGGACTGAGCGACTTCACTTTCATTTTTCACTTGTATGTGTTAGAGGAGGAAATGGCAACCCACTCCAGTGTTCTTGCCTGGAGAATCCCAGGGACGGCAGGGCCTGGTGGGCTGCCGTCTATGGGGTTGCACAGAGTTGGACACGACTGAAGTGACTTAGCAGCAGCAGTAGAAAGAGCTTTAGAAGGAATATAGTTTTAGAAAGGAAAGTATTCAAACAGCTCATCCATTTAAATTGTCTGCATTTAAGTGTTCTGTCTAGCTAAAACATGAAACACATCCATCAAGACTGAAAAATACCCTTATGTTCAATATGAGATTGTTAATAGGGCTTCAAGTGCTCAACTTTAACAATAACAGTGAAAGCAATTATTATCAACTTTCAGTTAACAATCACAAGTAAATTCATATGTGAAACACTTGCTGGATTTGATATGTGTATGTATATTCATCTCAAACTGGAATTGGAACTGTTTCCAATTCCACACTTAAAAGAAACAGGTTAGTAAATACTGCGGTGCCTGGGGTCTTTATTATCTTCAAGCAGTGGTGAAATAGAATATAAAGAGAAAGAAAAAGAAGAGATTCATGTCTCCATAGTAATATCATTATAGGCATAATTTACAAGTATAACTTTTTTACATTACAAAAATATGAAGCTATATTCTTAGTATTAGAATTTTACCTATGAAAAATAACGAAAAGTTGTCCAAAGTACCTTGAATATCTACAGAATTTTTTTTTGTATCTCACTCTTACTTATTTTTACTTAGTATTTTTTTGAGATACATGCCTATCGAATGTTATAATATCTCATTTGTCTTTAAATTTTATGCATTATTTTACAAAGTATAATTTAGAAAGATTTGGTAGGAAACTACAACTTTTGACTTTTGGTGAGTTTTTTCAATTTCAGATTTGACTACTGTATTCTTTGACATAAATTCTGTGAGAAACCAATCTCTATTACAGGGAATTTCTTTTGAAGGCATGTTTGCACAACACAGTTTAATCTAATACCAATATTTATTATATATAATAGTGGATGAAAATTATTTGCATGGTTTTTAATTAAAACATTAAGAAATACTCTCAGTGCACACCAAACAGTATTAGTCACATATGCAAACAGGGTCAATCAAACTCTTATTGAAAGAAGGACCTAAAATTCTAAAATTGCAATTACAAAAAAGTAATATACTAATTATTGAAATTAAATGATAGAAATAAACCACAGAGCTCTGTTTAGAATCTTTAACAATTTGCAGGGAAACTATCTCAGAGGTAAGGGAGACCACTGATAAACTGCTGCTGCTGCTGCTAAGTCACTTCAGTTGTGTCTGACTCTGTGCAACCCCATGGACGGCAGCCCACCAGGCTCCCCTGTCCCTGGGATTCTCCAGGCAAGAACACTGGAGTGGGTTGCCATTTCCTTCTCCAATGCATGAACGTGAAGAGTGAAAGTGAAGTCACTCAGTCGTGTCTAACTCTGTGCGACCCCATGGACTGCAGCCCACCAGGCTCCTCTGTCCCTGGGATTCTCCAGGCAAGAACACTGGAGTGGGTTCCATTCCTTCTCCAATGCATGCAAGTGAAAAGTGAAAGTGAAGACGCTCAGTCATGTCCAACTCTTAGCAACCCCATGGACTACAGCCCACCAGGCTCCTCCGTCCATGGAAGAGTTCTGGAGTGGGGTGCCATTGCCTTCTCCTGATAAACTGCTAACTGCTAGTGCCAAAAAAAAAAGAACGTGAATGAAAGGAATGCAACTTGACTTAGGAAAAAGAAGTTAAAATAAAAAAAAAAAAAGAAGAAGAAGAAGAAAGAAAATCACTTACCTCTCACTGGGTGCCTCTTCCCAGCCATACTAGTCTCACTAGTCAAGAGGGTCCTGAGACTGTTAACTTTCATTTCCATAGTATATGTGGTCATTTTGCCACCAAAGATCCATCTAGTCAAAGCTATGGCTTTTCCAGTAGTCACGTATAGCCTCTCAAGTTGGACTAAAATAAAGCTGAGTGCCGAAGAATGGGTGCTTTTGAACTGTGGTGCTGAAGACTCTTGAGTGTCCCTTGGACAGCAAGGAGATCCAACCAGTCCATCCTAAAGGAAATCAGTCCTGAATATTCATTGGAAGGACTGATGCTGAAGCTGAAACTTCAATACTTTGGCCACCTGGTGCAAAGAACTGGTTCATTTGAAAAGACCCTGATGATGGGAAAGATTGAAGTGGGAGGAGAAGGGGACAACAGAGGATGAGATGGTTGGATGGCATCACCAACTCAATGGACATGAGTTTGGGTAAACTCTGGGAGCTGGTGATGGACAGGGAGGCCTGGCATGCTGCAGTCCATGGGGTCGCAAAGAGTCGGACGCGACTGAGTGATTGCACTGAACTGAACTGAAGCTTCCTCGTACATGTACCACAAAATCCTGTTCTAAGCAGAGTTTGGTCCTTATTCTTAGTAAACTTTATAAACATTTCATTATTGCATTCTTGAATTATTTCTAGTCTAGGAGGAATGGAAGAAGAAAGAAAGAAAGAAAGAAAAAAAAAAAGAACCCAAGTGCCTGCTATGCACACAGGCCATCCTGAGGAAAATATACATGTCCACTGCTGCCTTCTGCTTGGGACAGTGGCATCCAGGACCATGGACAGTTCTGCCCTCCCCTTTGACCAAAGTTAACTGCACCTAACAGGCTCCTTCATTTTCTGACGCACTGAGCATCTTTAAGTATTCTCTGAGGGGCAGGCATCAATCTAGGATTTCTTCAGCTGAATTATATTGAACAGCTAGTGCTCACTGTCCAGTTTTCCACAAGCATGTTGTCTATGCCCCTTGACTTTACCAAAATATAGGATGGTCACCGGTCTCCTGTGACAAAAAGCCCTGCCCAGTGGGCATTCCGTGAACAAGATGGTGAATTTCCAAGTGAACCAGATTCTCCTGTAACTCTAAGGCATGCAGAGAGATTCAGATAATGGTTGCAAAAACCTTGAGAAAGCACATGTTATGAAAAAAATCGGCTAGTGTGATGAATTGGAGAAGGCAATAGCAACCCACTCCAGTACTCTTGCCGGGCAAATCCCATGGACGGAGAAGCCTGGTAGGCTGCAGTCCATGGGGTCACGAAGAGTTGGACACGACTGAGTGACTTCACTTTCACTTTTCGTTTTCATGCATTGAAGAAGGAAATGGCAACCCACTCCAGTGTTCTTGCCTGGAGAATCCCAGGGACGGGGGAGCCTGATGGGCTGCCATCTCTGGGGTTGCACAGAGTCAGACATGACTGAAGCAACTTAGCAGCAGTTAGCAGCAGTGTGATGAATAGTGAAAAAGTAATCATAGACCCCAAAATATTAGAGGCAGAGAGATGGGGAGAACAGAAGAAAGTCACCCAAATCATAGAACACTAGTATACTTTGGGGGAAAAAAAAAAAAAGCCTATTTCTGAGGAATCAGTGAGTTCCTCTGAATAATCTTCCAGCTTCCAAATGTCAAACCAGTCTCTGTAAGGCCTGCCTTAAAGGCAATTGCTGCCTTTCACAAGTTCTAGCTGCTATTTCCTCCTGCATGTTCGTATAATAAACCTCCTTTATGTATCCCTTTTCTTTGCAAACTAAAAGAATCAAACAAAAAAGGGACAAAAGGGACACCCAAGTTTCTGAGTCAGAGGGGAAACTCAACACATCATGTAAAACTTGAACATCTATATTTCTTTCCCAGCTGCCACGTACAAGCCAAGTCCTGCTGCCTGACTGCTGGGCAGGAGAGCTGACTCAGCCCCATGCCATTCTGAGGGTGACTGCTTGCACCTCCAAGGGTTTCTGTGTCCTTGGGGATGTAGAAGGATTGTGGGTATGCCCTGCTTTCTTTCTATTCAGCTCAATTTTACCATCAGGGTGATAAGTACATGATGCCATTTAAATAACCAAGGACCTACTTGAACTATTAATAAAGGACAAAGTATCATTTAAATATTCTTGTTTTTTTTTTTTTTCTTCTGAGAGGAAACTGTCTGAGAAGTTATTTTCTGACCCACAAAGTGTCCTTAAGCATCCTTGGAGGATGAGCAATCAAACTTGCAACACCTTAAGTTGCATCATCTTAAGCAGAGGCAAGTCATGAGCAACCAGTAGCCTGTGATGTCCATTACGTAAACATTACGTAAGTTTTTGGTGGGCAAGTTTATCACTTCAAGGGTCACTGCAACCTGACTGAACACACACAGGACTCCAATGAAGTTTTATGCTTTTTTTTTACTCAAAGACATAAGCAATTTACCTAAGCTGTAGAGGTTTAGCAAGAGGAGGGGTGTAGGATATTACTCCACACCCTGAGCTAGACCCCACTGCCTCACTCCCTCCTTTATCCTGGATTGTCATTTGGGTGTGTTGCTTATTCTGTCTCTGCCCTTTACTTTCAAAAGATCTCTCTAACCCTCATTTTCTTCTTAGATGTTATGATACATTTCTATAGAAAATTAATCAGGTCCTACTTCCTATTGCCTTAAAATTTTTGATTTCAAGTGTTAGGTAAATATTCACACATAATTTCTGCCATCTCTTATTGACCACTTACTGACCAAAGACGTATATCTTTTGTTACCCAAATGATATTGACCAGAGATGTTTCAGTATTCACTTACATAACAAATCACCAGCAATAGGCCTTAGCTTCTGCAAAAATCCCCCAGCAAATTATATGTGAAGACAGAAACAGGCATTCATTTCTCAGTCTTGCTTTGTTCTGTAAGAGAAAGAGAGAAAGCAGTGAATGAATTCTGGTCTAGCTTTTAGGGATGAGAATTATTGACTTTAGTCCTGGCTTTCATTGGTTTTTCTCATTTTATTGTGAAGAACTCTGTTATATCCCCATGGGGAAGATACATTCCTATTAATATGATTTTAAAATAAATTTTAATTTTAGGATAGTTTTGGATGACAGAAAAATTGCAAAGATGGTACAAAGCATTTCCATATACCTCACCCTCAGTTTCCCCATTAGGAACATTAGTATGATACATTTCTTATAATTAATGAATAAATAATGATAGGTTCTTAATAACTAAACTCTCCATTTTTTTCAGATTTCCTTAGTTGTTCCCAAACGCCTTCTTGTAGCTTCAGGGTTCCACCCAGGACGCACATTATATGTAGTTAAGATGTCTCCTTAACTTCTTCTTGATTGTCACAGTTTCTCGGACTTTCCTTATTTTTGATGGCCTGGGTAATTTTGAAGAGTACTGCCAGATTTTTTCATAACACATGACTTCATTGAGATTTATCTGACCTTGGCTATGGGTTTTGGGGAGAAAGACCAGAGAGGTAATATTTTTTAGAGACCATTGTCATCAGAGTTCATCAAGGGTGTGTACTGTCAATACATCACTGTTGACATTAGTCTTGATCACCTGACTGAGGTGTTGTTTGTCAGGCTTCTCTATGGTAGAATGGCTCTTTTCCCCTCTTTCCACACTGCCTCTTTGGGATGAAGTCCCTGTGTACAGGTCACACTTAGGGAATGGGGAGTTATAATCCACTTCCTTCAGGACAAGATATCTACATAGATTATTCAGATTTTCCTATGTGAGAGATTTGTCTATTCCCCATTTATTTATTTATTCATTTATTTACATAAGTATGAACTCATACATATTAATTAATGATTTGGATGAAAATCCAGAATGGGCTGATCAAATTGCTCCAGCTCTGGCTACTGGGAGCTCTTTAGCTGGCTCCTGTATCATACATTCCATCTGTGGTAGTACTGCTTCTGAAATTAAAGATGCTCCAGGCTCAACTTGTATGTTTATTGACCACGTTCTAGATTTGACCATTTCTTCAAGAATCCTTGGTAACCAAGATCTAGAACCAGTGTGCTCATTATTGTGAAAGTCAAAGTGTTAGTCACCAAGTTTTGTCTGACTGTTTGCGACCCCATGGCCTGTAGCCCACCAGGGTCCTCTGTCCATGGCATTTACCAGGCAAGAATACTGGAGTGGGTTGCCATTTCCTCCTCCAGGGGATCCTCCCAACCCAAGCACTGAACCCAGGTCTCCTGCACTGCAGGCAGATTCTTTACCATCTAAGCCACCAGGTTTACGGAGATGATATTAATGTAATATTTTGACCACAAGTCTCAAGGAGTAACACATCTGGCCTAATGGTAAAAGGCCATCTGCCACCCTTGCTATGTCAGTAAAACCCACTATATCACTAAACTTTTAATCCATTAGAACTAGATTATCCACTAGAATTTATCTATTAGGACTTAGTTTATTCACTTTCAACTAGATACAATGTATAGCAAAGTACTTGATTCAGAGTAAAACCTTGGAAAATGCCTTTGTAACAACGTTTTGAGGAAAGACAAGCACAATCCCATTTACCAGTGAAGAAATAATAATACAGAGAATTATAATAACTTGTGCAAGTCACACAGATTAAAAGTACCTAGGTTAGAGTCTTCTCTTACCACAGCAAATTGCCTCTTGTTTTCTTCCTTAAATAAAAATTCTCACTAGTATCTTCATTCTTAAGGATTCCTCTTATACACCAGCCAGAGAAGCCTGGTTGGTGTAACTTTCCAGAATGTAGAGTGCCAATTGGCAACTTCAACAGAGGGCAAATGTGGGCTATTTTTGCAGATGGCAGATACCACTGATGGAGTTTAGCATTCTGCCAGTGAGCTTGTGCTGGACTTCAGTGTCCTCCTCCTCATAGCTCCAGTAGCCAATAAAGTGTTAGTAATGTCATTCTAATACGATAATTACATGGCTCTGATCAAAGCAAATAATGATTGCTGGTTCCCGTTTAAAGCGCCCATAATGAATGGAGAAGTCAACCACAAAACATAGACCTTTTGGACCAAGTCAAAATTGCAAAATGTGTGCCACTGCCTGGATGAGGAGTTGGCAATTCAGACCACGCATTTATTTCCCTTCAGTATACCGTGACTCTTTTCAACACAGAGAGTAAACAGTTCACTGTCCAAAGTCCTGAGGTTGGGAGTCCGAAGTTATCACTTCTCTAATTTTATTTACACCGCCCCCCATTTCCCAACATAGATATAGTAGATAATCTCTGGTGATGTATTGTACCATGTCAGTAAGAGAATCTGTTCATTTATATAAAGAATGATGCAGGCTTCACCTTTCACAATCTAAACACAATACACGAGAATTTACAGAAGCCTCTACTGAGTAGAAGTTTGGAACTACTTTTCCAAACCCAAAGGCTCCCAAAGGGGGAAGAAAATATTCAGGAAATCTGAATCATATAAATCAAAGTATTAAATAAATAGATTATCTTTTTTTCTGCATTCATCTCAGATAAGGCAAAGCTGGCATTTTTTTATTGTGTAAGTTAAGATCAGGTTTTAGAAACTGGAAGAAACTTAGATGGAGTTAAGGAGGAATAATCGCTTGTCTATGGGAAAATTCTACCTGAAAAGAAATATAAATTAAACACTCAATCAACATTCTTCACATAGGTTTTTCCATGGTTCTGAGAGTGGTTGACAAAGAAGCTGTACTTTTTATTGCTTTTAGCAAATTTTGATAGCAAGAAACTAACCATAAGAAGAGAATATTTTGAAGTTGAAGGAATTACCAAGTTTTTGTTTCTCTGATTTCGAGTTATATGTTATCTTTATATTTTAAATATTTCTTATTAGACACCTCATTTGCAAATATCTTCTCCCATTCAGCAGGAGAACTTTTTGTTTTGTTGATAGTTCCCTTCACTATGAAAAAGTTTTTTAAATTTGATGTAGTCCCATTTGCTTATTTTTGCTTTTATTTCCCTTGCCTGAGGAGACAGAGCCAAAAAATATTGCTGAGAGCAATGTCAAAGAGCATATTGCCTAGATTTTCTTCAAGAGTTCTTCCCTGGTGGCTCAGCAGTAAAGAATCTGCCTGCAATGCGGGAGACCCAGGTTCCATCCCTGGATTGGGAAGATCCCCTGGAGAAGGAAATGGCGACCCACTCCAGTATTCTTGCCTGGAGAATCCCATGGACAGAGGAGCCTGGTGGGCTCCAGTCTGTGGGTCGCAAAGAGTTGGACACTTACACTTTCACTTTTCTGTGGTTTCAGGTCTTACATTTAAGTCCTTAATTCAGTTTGAGTTTATTTTTGCATATGGCATAAGAAACTAGTCCAGTTTGATTCTTTTGCATTTAGCTATCCAGTTTTCCCAGCACTAACTGCTAGCATTCATTGTATCTTAGAGAAAGCAAGCGAATTTCAGAAAAGCATCTACTTCTGATTCATTGACTACACTAAACATTTGACTGTGTAGATCACAAAAAGCTGTAGAAAGTTTTAAAGAGACCACCTTACCTGTCTCCTGAGACCCTGTATGCAGGTCAAGAAGCAACAGTTAGAACCGGACGTTGGAACAACAGACTGGTTCCAAATTGGGAAAAGGGGTATGACAAGGCTGTATATTGTCACCCTGCTTATTTAACTTATACTCAGAGTACATCATGCAAAATGCTGGGCTGGATGAATCACAAGCTGAAATCAAGATTGCTGGGAGCCAGTCCAGGTTCGATGCACGATACTGGATGCTTGGGGCTAGTGCACTGGGACGACCCAGAGGGATGGTATGGGGAGGGAGGAGGAAGGAGGGTTCAGGATGGGGAACACATGTATACCTGCGGTGGATTCATTTTGATATTTGGCAAAACTAATACAATTATGTAAAGTTTAAAAATAAAATAAAATTAAAAAATAAAAAGATTGCTGGGAGAAATATCAACAACCTCAGATACGCAGATGATACCACTCTAATGGCAGAAAATGAAGAGGAACTGAAGAGCCTCTTGATGCGGGTGAAAGAGGAGAGTGAAAAAGCTGACTTAAAACTCAACATTCAAAAAAATGATTAGGTGGTCCACTCCCATCACTGCATGGCAAATAGAAGGGGGAAAACTGGAAACAGTGACAAACTTTATTTTCTTGGGTTCCAAAATCATTGTAGACAATGACTTCAGCCATGACGTTAAGATACATTTGCTCTTTGGAAGGAAAGTTATGACAAACCAAGAAAGCTATGATTTCTCTTGTGGCTCAGAAAGTAAAAAATTCACCTGCAGTGTAGGAAACCCAGGCCTGGAAGATCAGGAAGATACCCTGGAGAAGTAAATGGCACCCCACTCCAGTATTCTTGCCTGGAGCATTCCATGGACAGAGGAGCCTGGGAGGCTACAGTCCATGGATTGCAGAGAGTCTGATACGACTGAGTCACTGACAAACCTAGACAGAGTTTAAAAAGCAGAGACATTACTTTGCTGACAAAGCTCCATATAGTCAAAGCTATGGTTTTTCCAATAGTCAAGTACGTACGTGAGAGAAGGACCGTAGAGAATGCTGAGCACCGAAGAACTGATGCTTTTGAACTGTGGTGCTGGAGAAGACTCTTGAGAGTCCCTTGGACTGCAAGGAGGTTAAACCAGTCGATCCTAAAGGAAATCATCCCTGAATATTCATTGGAATTACTGATGTTGAAGCTGAAGCTCCAGTACTTTGGCCGCTTGTGAAAAGCCGATCCTTTGGAAAAGACCCTGATGCTGGGAAAGACTGAAGCCAGGAGAAGGGGATGACAGAGGATGAGATGGCTGGATAGCATCTCTGATTCAATGGACATGAGTTTGAGCAAACTTTTTAAAATTGGTGTGTTCATATTATGTATTTCTTTCTGATGCAGTCATGGGAGACTGTGCATTTCCAGGAATTTATCCATTGAATTATACATTGAATCCATCTTGGCTATACTTTAAAATATATATTCTTTTGTAAAGTGCCAAAAATCTTGGCTGAATTATTTTCTGCTGTTGAGTAGAAAGTGGGACTTTAGACAATAAGCTCGGATAATTAGTTGAGGAGATTTCCTAGCAAAATGTTGAAGATGTAACCTGGTTTCTCATTGCTGCTTATAGCAAATGTGAGAGCAACAGATAAATTTTAAAAGGAACTGTTAAGCAAAAAGGAACTTTGTAATTTGGAAAAATTTCAGCCTGTTCAGATAGTATGATCTGAGCCAGGGCCAAAGTCTGACTGTACAAGTTTTTTCTGGAGAGATTAGACATGCAACCCATGGATCCAATCAGTCATTTAAGCAGAACTGCTGCTAGCTTGGACAGAAAGGAGCAGAAATGAGATGAAATAAAGGCAACTGTTGGAATTCCGAGACTCTCTATGCAGGACATAGGCTAATAGATCCGTGAATATATATAATCCTTCACAAAAAAAAAATAAAATAAAATAACTGTAAGTGTCACTCAGAGGTCTCGTCAACAATTATGACTATCCTCCCATTTGTGGGTTGCCTACTTAAAAGTGTAGGTCTTGACTATATTACATCCCTGCCCTTCCTACCTATCTAATTGTAGTTCCTTCTTTATATTTCTAGTTACGGAAAATCTTTTCTGCTAGTCCTTAGGTCATTATCATACAGCTATTCTGTAAATAATTGTAATTATGGTGTGCTTATGGGAGGAATTGAGCTCAGGCTCCTCCTATACTAACACCTTGGCCACACAATAAATTCTTAAAAGTAGAATTGTTGTGTCAAATCTTATTTATTTTAAATTTGAATGTACAATGTCAAATTAATTAACAGGAAAACTGGATATAAGTGGTGAAAAAAAAACCCATTTCACCATAATTTGTTAGACTGTGTGTATGTGTGTGGAAGTTGCTCAGTCATGTCCAACTCTTTGTGATCCTCTGGACCATAGCCCTCCTAGCTCCTCTGTCCATTTAATTCTCCAGGCAAGGATACTGGCGTGGGTTGCCATTCCCTCCTTCAGGGGATCTTCCCAACCCAGAGACCGAACCCAGGTCTCCTGCATTGCAGTCAGATTTTTTACTGTCTGGGCCACCAGGGAACTGTAAATTTCTCAAACTCAGGGACTGCTACTGTCCTGGATTTTGCCCTATTCTCAGCATCGTAACTACATCTAGCATGCAGTCAGCACACAGTAAATATTACTTGACTAAATTAATAGAGATTATGTGGGATTTAAAGAATTTAATTTGCATCTGATTACTTTTAGATTTGAAACTGAACCCCTTCTCTTCAATATACTCACTGGGAACATTTTGGCTATGAAGTAAGAACAATCCTCTCTCTTGACACTCTACATGAATTATGTACCCATTGTGCTTTGCCGTTTACCAGTTTGCATGACCTTAGGCTAATTGTTTAATATCTTAGAATTTCCAATTTTCCATCTGCGAGATGAGTATAATAAAACCTCACTCTGTCTACCTGTCAGAACTGTTGTGAGATTTAAAGGATATAATGTGAGGTAAAGGGAGTTTGTACAAAATAGAATGGTCTACAAATAAAAGAGATTAACAATTAAAGACAGGTTTAATGTTCTGGAATGCATTATACTTGACTCATATTAACCTGAAAAGATTCCTGCAAACATCCTAAAGCTCCAGGCTCAAAAGCTACCTTTTCTGGTGCTTACCTGAGGATGCCTCGTGATGGTGATTTCTTTTAAAATTGGGAAACGGCATTTTTTTTCCACGTTTATCTGTCATACTTAGCTGAACAAAGTCACTTCCCTTCTCCAAGCACGACATCTGCTATTTTCTCTTTGTAAGCACAGAAATCTAAAAGCAATAACATAAAAAAATAAATAAATAAAACCCCTGCAGCTTAAGTATTGATTAAAAACAAGCTTGGTTCATTAAAAACACTGCTGGGATTTGAAGCACTTAGAGGTAATTTTATTTTACTTAGCATTAAAAAATATAGTGATTTATAGATCTTAGTGGCTCTGAGAAGGAGTTAGTTGTTATTTAAATAAGTTTTGGATGTAAAAAAAAGATTGTAGAGTAGAGTCCAAATAGCCCCTTATTCCATTTGGTACCTACATATGGGGAAGATAATTTTCTCCTTAAAATAATATTATGCTTCCGCAATATTTGTATAGCACTTTTCTACATAAGGATCTTTCATATAGTGTATCTATCTCTTTGTCTCATCCCGGAATTTCTTGGTCCTCCTCCAACAAAGACAAGGTCAGGAATGTGATGGAGGTGAGCTGAGTAGCCACTAGCTACTGTCTTTAGGGATTCTCCCAGAGAGGGAAAAAAATCTGTGCTCCTGTCAAAAGGAAATATGTGTTCCTATCTCAACCGACCGCATCATGCTTCTTCTTCCACTCAGGTGTCGTCTCGGTTGGAAGGAAGAATGGTGAGTCACAGGGTGACCCAGACCCTTCGCCCTCCTGGCAGGACATTCAGCTAACACCACGCTCCAGACAAAGGGAAATAAAAGCCATTGTGAACTGACATGATTTTTAGACTTGCTTAAAACTCTTTGATAATAAACTCTGTCATGGATTTACATGCTTAGATTTTTTTTCTAAATATTTTAACACTGTTTTTCCTGAACATCTGTAATCTTCAGGATTGACACACATCCGTCACAGCGTTTGTTATATCCATGTATCAATTATGTTATTAGCATCTTCATTTCTTTGCTTAAAATAGATTTTTACTTAACTTTTATTTTAAAGGCAGTTTCAAACCCATCATTCTTTAAAACTATAAATATAAAATGATTATAAATAAAAATGCAAAAAAACCAAAACAGTTATAAAAATTCCACTTTATTATTATTGCATGCCCTAAAGCTAGTTTTCTATCTTTTTAAAAGGGGCAGTGGTAGAAAGATGTTATGATAAATAGAGTGTCAACAGTTCTTGGTCTGAGTTGATCAGAGGATTGAGAGAGAGTTGAAAATGGAGCTATGTTCCGCAGTCATTGTTATGTAACATCATGTCCGTGAACCACCTAAAAAGATCTGTCTGAAATCCAGCGATACTTAACATATCCTTTGGGAAGTACAATAGTGCTGTATTTTTTTTTCACGATGTATCTTTGAGCGCGTTTTACCTCCAAATCTGGTGCTCCTACTTAAGCAGATAAGGCAGATATGACAGCCATTTTTACTGTACAGACAAATATCCAAAGTGAGTTTTCCAATTTTCATCCAGATTCCTTGATATTTATTACTTAGTTGTAATCTCTGGCTATGACTGAAAAACTGAAACGGAGTCCATAGGAATAAATGGCATTTTGGGCCTATTATCCCCGAATGATCTTCAAAAAGAGCTTGGGGTGCAGAAGCAAGGTGCCAAGTTTCTCAAACTTTCATGTTCATGTACATAGTCTGCAGATGTTTTTAAAATGCAGGTCTGGGCAGGGCCTGAAATTTTATATTTCCCACAACTTTCAAAAGATGTCAGTGAATGTGTCAGAAGTGATAAGCTAATGTACTTCCATGGAGTAGCAAGTGTGTAGTTGAGGGACAGGCTGTGAATTCAAGCTTTGGAGTTTTAATGTCTACTGAATGCCAGATTCAACATTTTCAAATTATGTGAATATGGACAACTTATATAATTTCCTGCAGCCTGTCCTATCTGTTAAGTGGGATAAGAAAGAATGGGAGCTGCTCCACTGGATTGTTATGCCAAACAGATGAGTTTATACACGTAAAACACTTTGAACTATACCTGGCACTTATGAAGCCCTTAATTCACGCTAGCTCTTATAACAAAGCCAAAGATGATAAGGAGGTCACAGTTTCAGTATATTCTTCCTTGAATAGAAGACTGCTGCCACATGGGCCAAATTCTATTATTAGCACATCTTGGAAAACGCCTGCCATATCCCATCATATCTATGGTCACCCCTTGCTACTCTTCTTTAATAGACTCACTAAGTCTGTGTGATAAATTCTCAATCCCTTGTTTTATGACAAGGTCATAAAACTTAAGCTGGCTTGTGATAATTCCTCTAATGCTAACTTGTAGTTCTCACTCTCAGACATTCTAATCTTTTAGCCAGATCAAACAATTTCGTACTAAATAGGCAATGCTTTCTCATATCTCTTTGCCTTCAAGAGATTAGAACTCTGGAAACCTAGCTTGTTTGCCCAGAGAATGTTACCTCCCAGTGGAGAACTAGAGTATCTTCTATGGAATTATACCTTTACCATCTTGGATTTTTGTTTGTTTTTCTTTTTTGCTATAGTACTCTTTATTATATGATTTTCTAGAATAGATATTAACTCTATGATTGTTCCATGTGTTAAATACTTGGGAGCAAAAACTGCCACCAGCACCAGGTAGTAAAGTGAGAATTGTTATTTCAGCTATTTCAGCATTCATTATACTGGTTGGTGCACTGGTACTACACATGTGTTGAATTAATGAAAATTAGAAACTAAAATGATACACACATATATATGCTTATAGTATCCTCACTCATTCAGACAAATTTTCCTTCACTGGGGGATATAATAATGTTTGACTAGCCACAACTTGATACATATTAAAGGATCATGATTTTAAAGAATCTCTAAAAGGATTCAAAATTGATCCATAACATGTAATCAATATTTCTCATATCCTTCACAAAAGAACTTTCAGTATGTAGTGTTTAAAAAATCCTGGACCCTATTCCATAATATATGTTTGTGTATATATTTTAAAACACAAAGATTTTACATTAATTATCATTAATTTTTTTAGTCTATTTTTTTTGATTTTTTTAAAAATTTTATTTTATTTTTAAACTTTACATAATTGTATTAGTTCTGCCAAATATCAAAATGAATCCGCCACAGGTATAAATGTGTTCCCCATCCTGAACCCTCCTCCCTCCTCCCTCCCCATACCATCCCTCTGGGTCGTCCCAGTGCACTAGCCCCAAGCATCCAGTATCGTGCATCGAACCTGGACTGGCATCTCGTTTCTTACATGATATTTTACATGTTTCAATGTCATTCTCCCAAATCTTCCCACCCTCTCCCTCTCCCACAGAGTCCATAAGACTGTTCTACACATCAGTGTCTCTTTTGCTGTCTCGTACACCGGGTTATTGTTAATTTTTTTTTAAATTTCATTAGCTAATAATGCTTTTTAGTTCATCATTGATTGCAAAAAATATGACTGAATTAATAAAACCTACACTATGTATCAGATTTTTATGACAGGCAATTTTTTATTTCTTTGTTTTCCAATATTTTGATATCCCAAGTTTAATTAAAAAAAAAACCTTTTTCCTATTTTATGAAACTAAATGTAGTTTTATATTTCCTACAGTTTCATATTATTAACATATTGGCATTTTTTAAATCAGGAGGCATTTTTATATCTTTGATGTGATAATTATAACTCATAGTATCTTTTCAGAAAATTATGATACATAAAATTTTATTCTTTAAAATGATGTTATCTTAAACACAATAAAATTCAGTATGTGAGGGGAAAAGTGGCTAGAGATTTATATGATCACATAGAAGGGATGCCTAGGGTATGACTGAAAGCATGATATATTGACAACACAGATCACCAATAGTGGACATTTTGATGTACATCTTCTTGTAAGGAGATATGTTACATATTATTGCTATGAGTGTCTAGGAACCATTGATTAGTCATGGAGACTGTCTCACATAAATACTCCTTGAAATCTGAAATGAAGAGGTAAAAGCACCACTTTTAATTCTGGCTATAATGAACTAGTTTGCATCAGACCAGTCCTCTCGCCAGTAACAACAGGAGAAGATGGATAATACACATTTAAAACACCTTTTTGAAAAAATGAGAGAGCGAATAGAGCACCCAATTTATACCTAAGATCCTGATGAGAAGTGCAGAGGGACAGTCTGTCATTTAGCACATTTTCATCAGTGATGGATGAGCCACTGAGTAGGTTGAGCAGTTTCAAAAGCCTGGAAAGAAAAGAAAAACTAGAGACTATCAATGAGGAGGGAACCTGGTGAAATTCTCAATTTTTCAGTTGGATTCTTAGATGGCTACACCAAAAATTAATGGAGAATCAGTTACAGTCTTCACAGTGACAGAAAGACAATTTAATCTATGATAGGCTTCAGTGATTTTTCCAAATCTAACTCCTGCTACAGGCCAGCCAGAGGAAATCCTCAATGAAGAAACATAAGATCTTCAAAAGATCCAATTTGTATCTATAACTTTTCATATATAATTTTCAGCATGCTATCACAAATAATTTGATACAGCAATAGATTACACTGCATTTGACACATGAATTATTACAGTCAAGACTTTTAAAAGTCTACTGGAGATTCTGATCTTAGAGATATCAGACTTTGACTTTGAGATAGTTATAACTAAAATATTTAATAAAATTGGGGGGGTGGTAATATGGTTAATTTTGGCACATAACCAGGATCTATGAAGAATTACTATGGAAACCATGGAAAACCAAGAGTTAAAGAACACAATAAATATCAAAATAATTCAGTAGGTAGAATTAACAGCAGATTAGACAAACTAAAGAGAAGTGTAGTTGGAGAGAAATAAGTTAGTAGAATATAATAAGATTTTGGATAAGAAAGCTGTAGTACATGTACACAATGGAGTATTACTCAGCCATTAAAAAGAATCCGTTCTAATGAGGTGGATGAAACTGGAGCCTATTATACAGAGTGAAGTAAGCCAGAAAGAAAAACACCAATATAGTATACTAATGCATATATATGGAATTTAGAAAGATGGTAATGATAACCCTGTATGTGAGACAGCAAAAGAGAAACAGATGTAGAGAACAGTCTTTTGGACTCTGTGGGAGAGGGTGAAGGTGGGATAATATGGGAGAATGGAACTGAAACATGTATGATATCATATATGAAATGAATCACCAGTCCAGGTTAGATGTATGATACTGGATGCTTGGGGCTGGTGCACTGGGATGACCCAGAGGGATGGTATGGGGAGGGTGGAGGGAGGGGGGTTCAGGATGGGGAACACATGTATACCTGTGGTGGATTCATGTTGATGTATGGCAAAACCAATACAATATTGTAAAGTAATTAACCTTCAATTAAAATAAATAAATTTATATTTAAAAAATAAAAAGATTAAAGTAAGGAGAGTAAAAGAAAGAAAATACAGAAAACTAGTTTATACATAAAACTACAAAATATTATTGAGAGATACTATAGAATGCAAAAAGAGTTGGAGGGATTTTCATAGATTGGAAGACTCAATAATGCAAAAATATCAATTTCCTTCAGATTTATATATAATTTCAATGAAATCAATTAAAATTCTAGACATATTTTTTCACGACATATGACAAACTGATTTTTGAAATAAAGAGAAGATACAGAGAGGCAGGAATAGTTAGACAATTTTGAAGAAGAAAAGTAAAGAAGATACACAATGATCTTATCTGTATGTGGGTCAGGAAGTGACAGAACTGGACGTGGAACAACAGACTGGTTCCAAATAGGAAAAGGAGTATGTCAAGGCTGTATATTGTCACCCTGCTTATTTAACTTATATACTGAGTACATCATGAGAAACGCTGGGCTAGATGAAGCACAAGCTGGAATCAAGACTGTTGGGAGAAATATCAATAATTTCAGATATGCAGATGACACCACCCATAAGGCAGAAAGTGAAGAGGAACTAAAAAGCCTCTTGAGAAAAGTGAAAGAGGAGAGTGAAAAAGTTGGCTTAAAAGTCAACATTCAGTACACGAAGATCATGGCATCTTAGTCCCATCACTTCATGGGAAATAGATGGCGAAACAGTGGAAACAGTGACAGACTTTATTTTAGGGGGCTCCAAAATCACTGCAGATGGTGATTGCAGCCACGAAATTAAAAGACGCTTACTCCTTGGAAGAAAAATTATCACCAACCTAGACAGCATATTAAAAAGCAAAGATGTTACTTAGCCAACAGAGGTCCATCTAGTCAAGGCTATGGTTTTTCCAGTGGTCATGTATGGATATGAGAATTGGACTGTGAAGAAAGCTGAGCACTGAAGAATTGATGCTTTTGAACTGTGGTGTTGGAGAAGACTCTTGAGAGTTCCTTGGATTGCAAGGAGATCCAACCAGTCCATCCTAAAGGAGATCGGTCCTGGGTGTTCATTGGAAGGACTGATGTTGAAGCTGAAACTAGCAATACTTTGGCCACCTGATGCGAAGAGCTGACTCATTTGAAAAGACCCTGATGCTGGGAAAGACTGAAGGCGGGAGGAGAAGGGGATGACAGAGGATGAGATGGTTGGATGGCCTCACCAACTCAATGGACATGGGTTTGAGTAAACTCAGGGAGCTGGTGATGGACAGGGAGGCCTGGCGTGCTGCAGTCCATGGGGTCACAAAGAGTGAGACACGACTGAGTGCCTAAACCGAACTGAAATGAATGATCTTAATGTTAGTTACCATTCCAATCTTTTTTATGCAAATTTGATCTTTTTTTTTTCAGTAAATAGATTTTTTAAAGAATCAATATCCTCTTTACATGACCTATCTTTGTTCATCATATAATTTATCATCCATCATTCTTTAAATTTTCATGTTTTCACAGATATCATTATAAAATATAAATATATGAAATGGCTAAGTAATTTATATTAATAGTGTAACCCAACTGTAAATAAAGATTCAGAATCACATTTGTAACCACATTTTTTACTACATTTAAATTGTAATTAGATAGCATTGTTTAACAAACACTTTATATTTTTAGTTTTGCTGCTTCTTTTTGTCCATTTCTTTAATAGGTTAATAATAATTACAATAAAAACGACCTAAAAAGGTAGTCTCATATACTAGCCTAGAACTTAACCTTCTTGTGCTGTGCTTAGTTGTTAAGTCCTGCCCGACTGTGTGACCCCATGTACTGTAGCTCGCCAGGCTTTTCTGTCCATGAATTCTCCAGACAACCTGGAGTGGGTTGCCATGCCCTTCTCCAGGGGATCTTCCCAACCCAGGATCAAATCCAGGTATCCTGCATTGCAGGTGGATTCTTTACTGTCTGAGACACCAGGGAAGCTCTAACCTCTTCTTGCTGCTGCTGCTAAGTCACTTCAGTCATGTCCGACTCTATGTGACCCCATAGATGGCAGCCTACCAGGTTCCTCTGTCCCTGGGACTCTCCAGGCAAGAACACTTGAGTGGGTTGCCATTTCCTTCTCCAACGCATGAAAGTGAAAAGTGAAAGCGAAGTCGCTCAGCTGTGTCCGACTCTTAGCAATCCCATGGACTGCCGCCCACCAGGCTCCCCAAGTCCCTGGGATTCTCCAGGCAAGAACACTGGAGTGGGTTGCCATGTCCTTCTCCAATGCATGAAAGGGAAAAGTGAAAGTGAAGTCGCTCAGCGGTGTCCGACTCTTAGCGACCCCATGGACTGCAGCCTACCAGGCTCCTCCATCCACGGGATTTTCCAGGCAAGAGTACTGGAGTGGGGTGCCATAGCCTTCTCCGAACCTCTTCTTAGGTAGTTCTAAAACTGACCCTGAAATAAGATTCAAACAATTTTTATTTGTTGGTTTGATCAAGTATTATTTTATTGTATCCTACACACAGCACTTTTCTCATTTACTTTGTAAAATCTTTTAGTGATAATCATTTAAATTCATGATTATGTACACACTATAAAAAAGAGGTGAATTTACACAATTTTTGCTCAGGGGGATGACATTTCATTTTTTGTGTTCATCGTTTAAATAAGCATTAAGTATATTCTACTCCTTCTTGACTATTTATCACCACCTACCATCAAGTCACATGTTATAATTAGAATGATGACAGTAACGTCTGTGCTGTTATCTTAATAATTTAATGTTCCTTTGAACCTTTTGATAAATTATTTATTTTAGGAAATCTATTCTCATACTTCTAACATTGTTTAGTTTCTTCATTCTTGAATTATCATTGCAAATTAACACATATTTTCAAAATAAGGTATAGTAAAGTGGTAAACTGTGGATGCAATGAAATCACACTGAGAAAGTGGAACTAAGCAATACAACAGTAAACAAATGATCTGATCTACAGTAATTGCAGCAGAAAGATGAGCAGATACTTGAGAATCAAGTTTTTCTCTAAGTAATTGAAATAAAAATAAAAATTAGACTGGTTTACAAGGTGATAAAGAAAATAGCCTTGCAATATGACAGATTCAATAAGCAGTTATTATACTATTCTATGGAGAAGGCAATGGCACCCCACTCCAGTACTCTTGCCTGGAAAATCCCATGGAAGGAGGAGCCTGGTAGGCTGCAGTCCATGGGGTCGCTAAGTGTCAGGCACGACTGAGAGACTTCACTTTCACTTTTCACTTTCATGCATTGGAGAAGGAAATGGCAACCCACTCCAGTGTTCTTGCCTGGAGAATCCCAGGGACGGCAGAGCCTGGTGGGCTGCCTTCTATGGGGTCGCACAGAGTCGGACATGACTGAAGTGACTTAGCAGCAGCAGCAGCAGCAGCATAGCTATTCCATCCCATTTGTTGTTGCTGTTCAGTCGCTCAGTCGTGTCCAACTCTTTGCGACCCCATGGACAGCAGCATGCCAGGCTTCCCTGTCCATCACCAACTCCCAGAGTTTGCTCATCATGCAGTCAGTGATGCCATCCAATCATCTCATTCTTTGTCACCCCCTTCTCCTCCTGCCATCAGTCCCAGCATCAGGGTCTTTCCCAATGAGTTGGCTCTTTGCATCAGGTGGCCTAAGATTGGAGCTTCAGCTCCAGCATCAGTCCCTCCAATTAATATTGGGTTGATTTCCTTTAGGATTGACTAGTTTGATCTTCGTGCAGTCCAAGGGACTCTCAAGAGTCTTCTCCAGCATCACAATCCAAAAGCATCAATTCAGCATCAATTCAATTCAAATAATGCCATAATTACTATGTGTTGCTTATTGTAGAACAGTACACTCTATTCACACTGATACAACTGTCCCATGGAATTCCTAGTATTATAAAAGAACCCACTGTCAAATCATATCTATGAAATTGGCTGACATAGTAAAGTGGGATTCTACTGATTTGCATACTGGTTGGCATGCATTAAAATGCCTTTCAAGAGGGTACACACTCAAAACTCTTTGCCTCTTAATATTCAGGAAAATTTGGCATTGAACTGAAATGTGCTTTGGTTGTCCTACAGTTGTGAAAACTCACTGACATCCTTGTATGATTTGTCATCTGGAAGTACTCTAGTTTGAAATGCAAGATTGCAAGTACTCTGAAGTCTGTTTTTAGATGAATCCAGGTTACTACAGCTGCACGGAATATGTTCCCTTGCTCTGTTTGGTCTCTACTCAAGCTGAGTTTTGTTTTCTTTCTGTGTGTGTGTTTAAGTCTTTTATTTGATGTGAACCATTTAAAAATTCTTTTGAATTTGTTACAATATTGCTTCTTCTTTTTCTTTTCTTTAATGTTTTTTGTCCACAAGGCATGTGGAATCTTAGCTCCCTGACCAGGGATCAAACCCACAGCCTCTGCATTGGAAAGCAGATTCTTAACCAGTGGACTGTGAGGAAATCCCTCAGACTGAGCTTTGGTATGATGCTTTCCCTGAATAAACAGGGAGGGTTTGAGTATACTTTGTGGATGTGTTCTAGCTACTACTTTTTGTTGTCATTTAGTCACTAAGTAACGTTCAACTCTTTTGTGATCCCATGGAATGCAGCCCACTAAGGCTCCTCCATCTGTGGGATTTCCCAGGCAAGAATACTGGAGTGGGTTGTCATTCCTTCTCCAGGGGATCTTCCTGACCCACGGGAATCTTCCTGACCCAGGGGATCTTCTCAACTTAGGGATCTCCAATGCAGGCAGATTCTTTACCACTGAGCTACCGTGATATAAAACTTATACTACTTCATAAAAGTTTGTTGCAAGATATGCTGCTGCTGCTGCTGCTAAATCACTTCAGTCGTGTCCAACTCTGTGCAACCCCATAGGCGGCAGCCCACCAGGCTCCCCATCCCTCAGATTCTCCAGGCAAAAACACTGGAGTGGATTGCCATTTCCTTCTCCAATCCATGAAAGTGAAAAGTGAAAGTGATGTCGCTCAGTCATGTCTGACTCTTAGCGACCGCATGGACTGCAGCCTGCCAGGCTCCTCCGTCCATGGATTTTCCAGGCAAGAGTACTGGCAAGAGTGGGGTATCATTGCCTTCTCCGGTTGGAAGATATACCTGGAGCAATAAGAGAGATGAAATACCAGGGAATCTAACAATAGTAACTGGGAGGTTTTGATGACCAAGAGTGACTTCATTTCTCTATCATTACTCTCTAATCTACCTTACTCTAACCCTAGGCATACAATATGAAATTAGTAGATCAGATATATGTAAAATTAATTCAAAATGTTTAATTTTATAGTTCAGTATAATGACTTTAAAAGCTGGGACTATAAGGCACAGGTATATCAATAAAATATATTTAATATTCAGTAAGATACTGTTTGGGCTTCCCTGGTGGCTCAGACAATGAAGAATCCGCCTCCAGTGTGGGAGACCTGGGTTCTATCCCTGGGCTGGGAAGATCCACTGGAGAAAGGAACGGCTACCCACTCCAGTATTCCTGCCTGGAGAATTCCATAGTCAGAGGAGCGTGGTGAGCTACAGTCCATGGGGTCTCAAAGAGTTGGACAGGATTGAGCGACTAGGCACACACACAAGGTACTGTTTACTTCTTGATGGCTCAGCAGTAAAGAATCCTCCTGCAGTGTAGGAGACAAAAGAGACACGGGTTCAGTCCCTGGGTGGGGAAGATCCTCTAGAGAAGGAAATGGCAACCCACTCCAGTATTCCTGCCTGGGAAATCCCATGGACAGAGGAGCCAGACGGGCTATAGTCCAGAGGATCGCAAAAGAGTTGAACATGACTGAGCCACAGAGCACAGAAGATACTGTTTTATTATCTTTGGAAAGATTCTAACAGATAAAAAAGAAAATACATACAGCATTCAGAGCTGAATACTTTAGAAAAGTCACTAGTTATATGAAACCAGTGGCATAATCACCTTGAGTAAGATTAGACTCTAATCTGAATTTTGGCTACAATAAGACTCAAACATTCCTTTTTGTGCTACCTAACCAGTGTTCTCTGTAAATTTTGAAGTCTGTGGGCTGTAAGAAGGGTGTCATTAGAGCTGTCAAAAGAATATTACAAAAAAAAAATACAAGACCCTCTGGTACTGAACATCTTCAAGTTGTATTCCTGGTTTAAATCTCTGGTCAATAAGTAATATTTGTTATCTAAGAAAGTTATCATATAAAAACGGTCCATGTGGAGACTCTCTTAAATTAATTGTAATGAATTTAAAGACTTATCCATAGGGAACTAAAGTACATAAAGATAAAAATTTAATATTGTAAAAGTTTATAATTATAATTTTTATAATAATTCTTAATTTTTCAAGTTGGGGAAGACTACATATTAATAACAAATCATCTTATAAGTGATTGCTCACATTTGTTAGACTTCCAAACAGAATAGGAATAGTTGTAAAGTAAGCTTAAACGTTTAAGATCTAGCTTCTTTAAGATGAAATATATATTTTAAAAACTAAATTTGACCTCTGAATAATCTTTTGTGTCTGAAAAAGTCATTCTGAATCCATCAAAATTCACTCCACCAGTAAGAAACTTCAAAGTTGATAAAATATTTTTTCATTACTATAATCTGCACCTTAGGTAATTTATGATAGCTATTGTCCATCACAGTGTGGGTTTTATTGTGCCTCTGTAGAGAAACAAGTTTTCACAAGCAATTGATCAATCAGACATCTTCACTGGATATGGTATGACCTATGAAAACTCATAATGCTAATGAAAAAGGAGATACTTTATCAATATGAAATAAAGTTACCCAATTTGCCTTATAAGTAGATGTCAAGTATTTTCAATAGCATCTTTGTTACCATAATTAAATTTGAAATTTTATATAAAACAGACTCAAATTTTTTTTATTTTACTCTTTGTTGAGTTGTATACATGAACATACTGTTCAGGATCAAATGTTTGTGAACTGCACAAGCCCAGGAAATATTTTTCATGTTGCAGTTTATACAAGCCATGGCACCTCAGATTTGCAGCTTGATCCATAGTCATGGAAACTTTTATATGGTAAAGTAAAAATGGTATATTCTTCAAGAAAAATTTAATAAAGTTACTGATTTAAATGTTATTTGCTTCATCTAGTTCATCTGGAATGTTAATTTGCCCATGTAGCACATCTTACTTATAAGCACAATATTTTTGATCTCCCATAGCATGCTGTTGTAGCTAGATACATTTTTCTCACAGCAAAGTGAATGTAGGATTATTTAATATTGCTTGGTAATGTTATGAAAGGCATTACAGGCATTGTAGTAATGCACATTACTCCCAAATCTTTCACCTCAATGTGCAGTCAGCCAAATTATATATTTATTAATTTTGTTAAGCTGGCCTCGTGAGTCAATAGAGTCCCTGTTAATTAAGTTTGCTGATGAAATGACTAGAAGCTTGGAGAATAGCTTTGGAATTAAAAATGAGTTTAACCACCTGGACGGGATTTATGCATTGGATGAGGATTGTACCAGATGACCTCTATGGTCTTTTTCCACTCTGGGATTGTACAAAAAAACTGTGGAATCAATATAACAAAATATATATGAGATGAATTCAATTCAACAAAGGTTAGATGGAATCAATTCATCATACATATGTGTATATATATATATATATATATATACACACACACACACACGTAGTATCAAAATCAGAAATAAATGGTAAGCACAGACATGACTTTGGATTTTAATAGAGAGACAGTCAAGATAAGGCTGATTTAATAATGATACTGAGATGTCTTGCTTTCTAAAACCTTTCTATAGATCACTTTTTAGTATGAGAGACTACCTGGGTGTTCAAACCTGTGGTCTCTACATCCTGTCTAGTCAACAAAATTATAACATCTTACAGTTAATGGAACTCCTGTAGCCAAATTAAATTTTGACCAAAACAATATGTGGACAAGTGACATCAATTTCAGGTCTTCCCAATAAGTGCATATTCATGCAATCCTACTTTCTCTCTCTTTTTTATTTTTTTCATCTTTAATTAACTGTCATGGAATGACTTCCAGGGCATTAGTAACCAAGAAAGTGCAAGTTGGAACCTCAGTGAGGTATCTCAATGAGATATCTTTATATACTGCCAGAATGGCTATGATTTTAAAATAACTTATAAAATAATAGTGGTAAGATTGTGAAAGAACAGAAATTCTTATACACTGATAATTATGGTATAAATTGAAAAAGAGTTTGATGCTACTGAAACTAATCACGTGTGTGTGATTATAAATATATACTATGATCTAACAATTCTCCTATGTATTTCCCCAACAGAAATGCACACATAGCTTGACCAAACAATTACATAGGGATGCTCAAAACAACTTTATTAATAATAAAATGAAAAAAAAATTATCTACAGTAGAATAGCTAAATTATACTATTTTCATACAATGGAATATGATAGAACCAAAAATGTCTTTAGTCAAAGTGGAATCATGTAATATTGAACAAAAACACCCCAAAACAAAGACCAACATATGTAATTAAGTTTATATTAAGTTCAAACATAGGAAAACAAATTAATATGTATATAAATAAGGTATATAATAATATGTATATAAACAATTATAAAAACTAATTAATAGGTATATAAACACACATTCAGTGTATTTGCGGGGTGGTGGGGAAATACTGAATTGTGAGGGATTGATAAAAGCCTCTGTAATACAGATAATGTGGTATTTCATTTGATTTTGGTTGTAATCCCACTGGTGCATTTATTTGTAAAAATTCATGGAGCTTTACCCTAAAATTTGTTCAATGTAATTTTTTTTTAATGTTTACAAAAAGTTATAGTCTAATGATTTTAGGTTCTGTGTGTTAGTGGCTCAGTCATGTCAGACTCTGCGGTCCTAATGTCTGTAGCCCTCAAGAATGCTGGAGAGGGTTGCCACACCTTTCTCTAGGGGAATCTTCGCAATCCAGGGGTTGAACCCCGGTCTCCTGGATTGTAGGTAGATTCTTTACTGTCTGAGCCACCAGGGAAGCCCAAGAATACTGAATTGGGTAGCCTATCCTTTCCCCCAGGGAACTTCCTGACCCAGGAATCAAACTGGGGTTTCCTGCACTGCAGGCAAATGCTTTACCATCTGAGCTACTAGGGAGGCCCGATTTTAGGTTTATTATGCCAAATATACATCTGAAATATTAAAACAGTAGAAATTTTATGCAGTTTCCTTTCTCAAAGGAGATTCAGTGATTTAAATGCAATCATGCCCAGAGGCAAGTTGGGAGATTAAATGCCCTTTCTGGGTCCCTGTCAGCCCCAGGATCCTAAGATATTTCATACAATGTGTTGTGTGTGTGTGTGTTTTAACCCTTGATCTGTTTCTCTAATACTGAACTGTCCAGGGCTGAATTTAAGACCCTAGGGGGTTTCTCACAAGGGCAGCATAAGGAGAGAGCCTGTCACCTCCCTAACAGATAACATGATGGGAGTTGTATCCAGTGGGAAAACTCAACGGCACTTTGTGCAGTCCTGCGTCAGTTGGATGGATAATGCAAGGTCATATACAATTTTCTCTCTGCTCTCACCTCTGGATATTTTAACATTATTTCTTCACAGGTTTTCCTTCTTGTTGTATGCTTTGCACTAGATTTATTCTTCCCCTCAGAGGTACTAAATTGACTTTCCTTTTGTCAACTTTGGAACAATTTTTTTGAACATTCTAAGTCTGTGAATACCATATGGAATGAAGAATACTAGTGATTTCAGAAATTCTGTGGAAAAAAAATAATCAGTGGATTATTTTTTCATTATGTAAACATGGAGACTAATTGATCAAATATGTTATTTTGCTTTTAAACACATATTAGTGTCATGAGGATGCAATAATCAAAGAGAGAAAGCCGTAAAAAGAGATGGGGAAAAATATGCAAAATGTACTTATCATGACTACAGAGATTTGAGGTTTCACTTATTAAATTTTCTCTTATGGTAATTATAACATTTCCTATCAATGCTACTTGTAAAACCCTTGAATGACTCAACTTCAAATATTTTTAAATTAACTAATTCACACTAAAGAGCATGGAAATGTGAATAAAATTTTAATGCTAAAATACTGAAACTTGCAAATAAAGTTTAATACTAATTTCCTTCTAGTTTATGAAATGCAGTACATATATTTTGCTTTGGCATTGTTGAATATCCAAAAAAAAAAAACAATGAAGAATTAGTTAACTTCCTCTCAACACAGACATTTTAGGAATATTTTTAGTTTGAGAATTCAGTGGGTACTAGAAGCCTAGTATTTCTGGAAGTTTCCCAAGTAAAACATTTACTCTGGAGAATAAAATCCCAGATTTGAAGATATCTACACTGATTGACACTACAGTATTTGTTCCCAGGCTTTTAAGGCTCTCCAAAGGCTGTAATTTCAGGACACTCATTCAAACTTTGTGTCACTGAATTGTTTGGGGCAACTACAGAAACACAGCATTCCACTGGCACTGTGCATCTGTGTACATAGCATCTCTAAATGCAGCTAATGGAATCTCAGCAGGAAACCAGAAAAGACTTTTCCAAACTCATTACATTTGCAGGTTACTCTAGTTGAAAAATTGATTTTGCACTGGAAGGTAAAAACCTAACTTCACAATGTCATCAATCATTAGGAAAACGCAACTGAGGCCTGAATGTAAAACTTAGCTGTTCACAATTCATAGAAAATCATTATGTCATTCAAATATAACTAAAATGTCAATATAATTTGAAATAAAACTTATAGAAATGCATACAGAAAATTAGTATTAAAAATACAGTGTCAATTGCTAGATATTCTAGTCCATGGAAAATTTGTAAGAGGGTGTATAGTAATGAGGATTAGTTTTCAATCAAGGAGAACCTGCTTCTTCATAGGATTAATATCAGAGCAAAGACTCTGAAATTATGCCATCATATCAGCATGTCTAACAGACAAATGAGTAAGTTTCACTTATTCATTCATTCAGTGATTCATTTAACTTTTGTTTTAGATTTAGCTGTGTAAATTTTTCCATAAAAATACAGTAGATTTTATAAACCTCATGTTTCTAAAAGTAGAGAACCCAGAAAATAGTTGTAAACACCCAAGGATTTTGTAGACCACTGATTGAAAAACACTGGTCTGGTTGATTTAAGATAAATAATGATATCCTCTTAAAGAGTTTTGAGAATGTAGACTCTATAACCATGTCCAGAACCCTGTTGTCGCCTGCCAATCACACAGCTACCATTTACGTCAGATAAGAATTTTTCATTAATGCTTCCTGCCATATTTATAGACCCGGTGTCTTGGACATCTTAGACTTTAAAGTTATACCTCACCTGTGGGAGGCAGCCTCTAAGATGGGGCCAACATCCTGCTTCCTGATATTCCTGCACTCTAACCCTTGTGTGTGGTTAGACTTATTTACTGACTTCTAACTAGTAAAATACAGCAAGAGTAACAAGAATTTCATTTCTGAGATTAGGCTGTAAAAAGGACAGTGGCCTCCACCTTGGGTAACGCTTCTTTTTGGTTCTTTCACTCATTTGCCCACAATGTGTTATACTATGGCAAGCTATACTATGGCGAGAACCACGAGGCAAGGGAATAAAGAAGTTCTCTGGCTGGCAAATGTTAAGGAACTAAATTCTGCCACCTGAAATGAGAAAAGTCTTGGCTAACAAGCCATCAAACAATTGACTTCTGTGGGAAACTTGATCCTATCAACCACCACATTGCTGCTACTGCTAAGTCGCTTCAGTCGTGTCCGACTCTGTGAGACCCCATAGACGGCAGCCCACCAGGCTCCCCCGTCCCTGGGATTCTCCAGGCAAGAACACTGGAGTGGGTTGCCATTGCCTTCTCCAGTATCAACAACCACACTACTGAGCTTCAAAACAAAAAATAAAAAACCTTTGCCCACTTGAGCCTCCAGATGAGGCCACGAATGACAGCTTGACTGAAACGTCAGGAGAGAACTAAACGTACAGGCGCCCAACTAGGTTGAGCTCAGAAAATAAATCCAGAGGCACTGTAAGATAATAAATGTTTGCTGTTTTATGCCACAAAGGCTTGAGGCAATTCTTCACACAGCAATATATAGTGAAATTCTTTTTTATATCCATAGCAAAGTGCAATTAATGTGTTTTATTACATCTTATAATTGGCTGAATTTTAATATGCCTAGAAAACATTCATTGTTAAATTTGGGGTATGAGTATACTGGAGTTTATGACAATCTTTACCTTTGTATATTTAAAAAAACATACATAAAAGTTCTTAAAATGCTATATATCATTAGAGAGAATCCACATTTCCCCTTCCCCCTTTTTCCTCAGATGAAACATCATTTCCTCTTACATTTTCTCAAAGGAATTGTTCCTCAACTTCTTAGTTATTTTTTTCCATGTATTTCAGGGCAGGGGTCTCAAACGCCTAGGATCTAATGCCTGATATGAGGTGGAACTATATATAATAATAATAGAAATAGGGTACACAATACATGTTATGTGCTTGAATTATCCCAAAACCAACCACCCCCATGGTCCCTGGAGAAATGTCTTCCACAAAATGGATTCTTGGTGCCAGAAAAGTTGGGGACCACTGGTTTAAAGCATATTGAAATAATTAGATACATCAGCCCAAGAGCAACATAGCATCAAACAACAGCAAAAGCCTTAATAGATTTTTATTAAATGTAGGATTTGTAGGGATGATTTCTAGATCAGAAATCTATGTAGTAAGTATTAACCTTAAAATTAAGCCAGTGTTAGTGTTAGTCACTCAGTCATGTCCAACTCTTTGCAACCCAATGGACTGTAGTCCACCAGGCTTCTCTGTCCATGGAATTTTCCAGGCAAGAATACTGGCATGGGTAGCCATTCCCTTCTCCAGGGGATCTTCCCTACCCAGTGATCAAACATGGGTCTCCTGCATTTCAGGTAGATTCTTTACCATCTGAACCACCAGGAAAGACAATAATTAAGCAAACCTGAGTTTGAAACCACATAAGAACTGGTAATATTACTTACCCTCTTTTTTTTTTTTTTAATCCTTAAAACTGATTTAACAAAACTTGTCCCATTGGCCTATGATAAAGGGCATTCATGTAATACTAGCTAACATTTGGTGACTACTTATTATGTATTAGAAAATTTTCTTCTAGTATTTTTAAAATCTCATATAAACCATAAGAGAACCAATGAGACAGAGACTATTTTTTTTCTCCTATATATCAAACAGGGAAACTGGGCAGCAAGATATTAAGTAACTGCCAAGGACAAACAGATAGTAAGTGATAAATCTTGGAGTTGAACTCTTTAAGACTGTAATCACTGAGCTATTCTATAAATGAGGTAATAAGTGTTATATACCTAAAGTAGCATCTAGCACAGCTTAATTTATACCAGCTTAATTTCTTTCTCTTCATCATCCTCAAGCAAAGACAGACTTGAGAGAGAGAGAGTTAACTATCTGTATTTCTCAGATTTCTGCTGACATATGCTTTATTAGTAGCATCAAATCTCCATGGCTTAAAGCAACAATTTATTTCATGCTTACAGCTCTATAGATGAGCTGGAAAGCTCTATTTCAGATTTAAGATTAGGGTTGGGACCATGTATTTCTCATTCTAGTCTATCAAATACCCAGAGTGAGTGCTTATCATTTATGGGTAGAAGAATCTCCAAGAAGGATGAGAGAAACTAATTAATGTTCCTTGTGGCTTCACCTCAGAGTCCATACATTCTCACGGAACCATCATCTCACTGCCAAAGGAAGTCAGATGGCCAATCCAAAATCAATGGGCAAGCAAGAACATTAAGATTACCAAGAATCACAACAGGGATGGGGAAGAGATAAACAATAATAAGGCATTTATGGAAATGTTATCAAGTAAACACTGAATAAGTAGTTGGAATATTTATACTCTACAATTTTATCATAATTTATAAAATCACCTAAATTTGTCATACTTTAAATCTACAATTTAAAAATTGCTTCCTAGTTAATTAGTCATCCACTGCTTAATGTGTCTATTGGCACAAGCCATCTTTTTATTATTTTTTTAAACCCATCCTTTTCAAAATAAGGAAACCATGGATCTTTAGTCATTCTCTGGAAACTCTTTATTCCATAATTCCTCATCGTAATGCCTAACAGTTCTAAATTACAGAAATTACTTTGTAAAATAAGTCTTTCATCACTGTACATTGAAATGCATAATGTTCTTCAGGTACTCTGAGTGAACGCTTTCACAATTTTAGTTTGATTTACTTGGGTAGAATATGACTGATACTTATTTTAACCAACTCCCTATATCTGACTTCTTTAGAATCAGAACTTAAGGAGCATCCAAAGTCTTGGTGTTCCAATTAAACCCTATGGTTTGTTATCCCTCCTTCAATATCAAGGACACAGAATTGCCACTTTTGTCTTTATCCAGGGATATCCCTCTTAGTGTTTCTACTTTACTCATTGTTTTGTTTGTTTTACAATGAATGGTTTAAATGTCTGTACCCCTCAGTTACACTGTAAATTCCTTCAGAGAAGGGAATGAATCTTATTTATCTTGGTATCATTTGCAGTTGTTGCAGTGCTTAAAACATATTAGGTACCCAAAGGTTGGTTGGTTGGTTAGTCATTAAGTCATGTACTCCTCTTTTATGACCCCATGGACTGTAGCTCACCAGGCTCCTCAGTCCAAGGGATTTCCGAGGCAAGAATAATGGAGTGGGTTGCCATTGCCTTCTCCATGGTATCTTTCTGACTCAGGGATCAAACCCAATACATGCATATTAAATAAAGATTGACTGAGTAAAAATAAATGACATAATTTTTAAATAGCCTCCCCCTCAAAGTTATAGTTGAAAGTTCTACTTTGAAAATAACAGTTGAGTAAGAAATATCTCAATTAGTTCACTTTCTATAGAAAATACATAGCTTGAATTATTAGCAAGTAAGATGAAAAAAGACCATCATTTGTGAAACCAGCAGGCAATGCACGCTGCACTCCCAATGATAAAATTAAGGAAATTCAAACATAATTAGCATGAGCCTCTACCAGCTCTAAGCTCAGAGAACAAAGGAAGGAAAACTATGCAGAGTATCACATGCACCAGCCATGCCCTAGGGCTCACAGCAGCATTTCTGCTTAGATGGAAAATAAAATCTGAAGAGGCATTACTGAGATGAAATTATTATTGTAGAAAAAGACCATCAAAAGTTGTCGAAGCTCCTGCCCCATCAGTTCAGTTCAGTTCAGTCTCTCAGTCATTTCCGACTCTTTGGGACCCCATGAACCGCAGCACGCCAGACCTCTCTGTCCATCACCAACTCCCAGAGTTCACTCAGACTCATATCCATCGAGTCCGTGATGCCATCCAGCCATCTCATCCTCTGTCGTCCCCTTCTCCTCCTGCCCCCAATCCCTCCCAACATCAGAGTCTTTTCCAATGAGTCAACTCTTCACATGAGGTGGCCAAAGTACTGGAGTTTCAGCTTTAGCATCATTCCTTCCAAAGAAATCCCAGGGATGATCTCCTTCAGAATGGACTGGTTGGATCTCCTTGCAGTCCAAGGGACTCTCAAGAGTCTTCTCCAACACCACAGTTCAAAAGCATCAATTCTTCTGCGCTCAGGTTTATAGTCCAACTCTCACATCCATACATGACCACTGGAGAAACCATAGCCTTGACTAGAAGGACCTTTGTTGGCAAAGTAATGTCTCTGCTTTTTAATATGCTGTCTAGGTTGGTCATAACTTTCCCTCCAAGGAGTAAGCGTCTTTTAATTTCATGGCTGCAATCACCATCTGCAGTGATTTTGGAGCCCAGAAAAATAAAGTCATCCTCTGTTTCCACTATTTCCCCATCTATTTGCCATGAAGTGATGGGACCAGATACCATGATCTTAGCTTTCTGAATGTTGAGCTTCAACCCAACTTTTTCACTCTCATCTTTCACCTTCATCAAGAGGCTCTTTAGTTCCTCTTCACTTTCTGCCATAAGGGTGGTGTCATTTGCATATCTGAGGTTATTGATATTTCTCCCAGCAATCTTGATTCCAGCTTGTGCTTTGTCCAGCCCAGCATTTCTCATGATGTACTCAGTATATAAGTTAAATAAGCAGGGTGACAATATACAGCCTTGACGTACTCCTTTTCCTATTTGGAACCAGTCTGTTGTTCCATGTCCAGTTCTAACTGTTACTTCCTGACCTGCATACAGGTCTCTCAAGAGGCAGGTCAGGTGGTCTGGTATTCCCATCTCTTGAAGAATTTTCCACAATTTATTGTGATCCACACAGTCAAAGGGTTTGGCATAGTCATTTTAGTGAATACCAAAATATTTCCTAGAAATTCCATTGAATGTTTACACCAATGTTTATTTCTTCAATACATGTTTACTGAGTGCCTATTTGTGCCATGTATCATCTTATATGAAAGGCAGAAATAGAGGACAGTATAAAGTCCAGGCAAGGGGATGTAGAATGATATCTAACATAAGAAGAAGACATTTTAGTACACTCATTTCTATGAGAACATTGAAGAACTTTCAACCTGGGCATGAGAATTAGGGATAGCTTCCTGTGGAAGAAGTAATTTCTAATCTGAGAACAGTAGAATGAATGACAACCAGAAAATGAAGAACTTTCTAGAAGAAATAAAACCTGGGCTCAATTTATTTTTTTTATAAGCTATGTTGTGGAGCTTGTACTGGAGAACTTGAGAACCACTGCTATATGAACATCCTTCCTTTTGGTAAAGAGCTCCCCAAAGAAGGCATACAGAGGGCTTCTCTCATGGTTCAGTGGTGAAGAATGCACCTGCCAATACAGGAGACCTGGGCTTGATCTCTGATCCAGGAAGATCCCACATGCTGAGGAACAACTAAGCTCATGTTCCACAGCCCTTGAGCCCCTGCTCTAGAGCCCAGGAGCCCCAGCTACTGATCCCAGGTGCCACAATTACTGAAGCCCATGTACCCTTGAGCCTGTGTCCCACGGCAAGAGAACCCGCCACGGTCAGAAACCCATGCACCTCAACTAGAGAGTAGCCCTCTCTCTCTGCAACCAGAGAAAAGCCTGCACAGCAGTGAAGACCCAGTACAACTAAAACTTAATAACTACTTTAAAAAATACAGCTCCAAGGATGTTCTAGAAAAGAATTTTTCTTTTTTAAAGGGAACACAGACAGACATTTCCTCTCTAAAACTCTGGGGATTTAAGATTCTACAAGGGATCAAAACTTAGTCAACCAGAGCAGACTGTGCCTGTGACATAATCCTGGCTGTATTTTGCCTTTCTTTTGTTCTATTTTCTGAGCATGGATTGTATACAGTTTCCAATATCCTCACAAAATTCCATTTCTGTGTAAGGTAGCCCAAGTTGATTGTTTTATTTACAATCAAATTCGCTGATAATTTAATTAATTCCTTATTGCCAAATTCAGACTTAAGTTGAAGAAATTAGGGCAAACCACTAGACTATTCAGGTACGACCTAAATAAAAGCTCTTATGATTATACAGTGGAAGTTAGAAATAGCTTTAAGGGAATAGATCTGAAGATAGAGTGCCTGATGAATTATGGACAGAGATTCGTGACATTGTACAGGAGACAGGGATCAATGATCCCTATGGAAAAGAAATGCAAAAAAGCAAAATGGTTGTCTAGGGAGGCCTTACAAATAGCTGGGAAAAGAAGAGAAGTGAAAAGCAAAGGAGAAAAGGAAAGATATAAGCATCTGAATGCAGAGTTCCAAAGAATAGGAAGGAGAGATAAGAAAGCCTTCCTCAGTGATCAGTGTAAAGAAATAGAGGAAAACAACAGAATGGGAAAGACTAGAGATCTCTTCAAGAAAATGAGAGATACCAAGGAAACATTTCATGCAAAGATGGGCTTGATAAAGGACAGAAATGGTATGGACCTAACAGAAGCAGAAGATATTAAGAAGAGGTGGCAAGAATACACAGGAGAACTGTACAAAAAAGATCTTCATGACTGAGATAATCATGATGGTGTGATCACTCACCTAGGGCCAGACATCTTGGGATGTGAGGTCAAGTGGGCCTTAGACAGCATCACTATGAACAAAACTAGTGGTGGTGATGGAATTAAAGTTGAGCTCTTTCAAATCCTGAAAGATGATGCTGTGTAAGTGCTGCACTCACTATGCCAGCAAATTTGGAAAACTCAGCAGTGGCCACAGGACTGGAAAAGGTCAGTTTTCATTCCAATCTCAAAGAAAAGCAATGCCAAAGAGTGCTCAAACTACCGCAAATTGCACTCATCTCACACACTAGTAAAGTAATGCTCAAAATTCTCCAAGCCTGGCTTTAGCAATACGTGAACCATGAACTTCCAGATGTTCAAGCTGCTTTTAGAAAAGGCAGAGGAACCAGAGGTCAAATTGCCAACATCCGCTGAATCATGGAAAAACCAAGAGAGTTCCAGAAAAACATCTATTTCTGCTTTATTGACTATGCCAAAGCCTTTGACTGTGTGGATCACAATAAACTGTGGAAAATTCTGAAAGAGATGGGCACAACAGACCACCTGACCTGCCTCTTGAGAAACCAGTATGCAGGTCAGGAAGCAACAGTTAGAATGGACATGGAAAAACAGACTAGTTCCAAATAGGAAAAGGAGTATGTCAAGGCTGTATATTGTCACCCTGCTTATTTAACTTATATGCAGAGAACATCATGAGAAACGCTGGGCTGGAAGAAGCACAAGCTGGAATCAAGATTGCCAGGAGAAATATCAATAATCTCAGATATGCAGATGACACCACCCTCATGATAGAAAGTGAAGAGGAAAGTTAAAGAGGAGAGTGAAAAAGTTGGCCTCACGCTCAACATTCAGAAAACGAAGATCACGGCATCTGGTCCCATCACTTCATGGGAAATAGATGGGGAAATTGTGTCAACTTTATTTTTGGGGGCTTCAAAATCACTGCAGATGGTGATTGCAGCTGTGAAATTAAAAGACACTTACTCCTTGGAAGGAAAGTCATGACCAAACTAGATAGCATATTCAAAAGTAGAGACATTACTTTGCCAGCAAAGGTCCATCTAGTCAAGGCTTTGGTTTTTCCAGTGGTCATGTATGGATGTGAGAGTTGGACTGTGAAGAGAGCTGAGTGCCGAAGAATTGATGCTTTTGAACTGTGGTGTTGGAGAAGACTCTTGAGAGTCCCTTGGACTGCAAGGAGATCCAACCAGTCCATTCTAAAGGACATCAGTCCTGGGATTTCTTTGGAAGGACTGATGCTAAAGCTGAAACTCCAGTACTTCGGCCACCTCACGCGAAGAGTTGGCTCATTGGAAAAGACTCTGATGCTGGGAGGGACTGGGGGCAGGAGGAGAAGGGGACGCCAGAGGATGAGATTGCTGGATGCCATCAATTACTCGATTCTTACAGCAGCAGTGGAACAGTTAGAATTTGAATAAGTAAAAGCCTACCTCTTTACCAACTGAGCCGCCAGGGTAGCCTAAAACCCTACTTCAAAGTGGCTTAAACTGTGCAGGACTTCTGTTGGAGTTCAGAGGTAGATTGTTGATTTAATCCAGTAGCTAAGATTAACTCTCCCTGAATCATGCTCAACTCTTTCATCATATTTGGGTGCCGTTTCTTATTAGGATAATATGAATGAGGTAGAGCAGTTTGGGGCAACACGTCTGTGCTCGAAAGTGCTCAGAAGGAAGAAATGACTTCTTTTTGTAGCTGTTTCTTAAGGGAAAGAACACATTTTCCAAAAGCTCCAGAAAGCCCGTGCCCCTTTATCATGGGTTATATATCAGAGCATGTGTCTATAGGGGAGCAAAATTTGCCACCCCAAAATATCTCTTTGGAATGGTGATTATTTCCAGATGAAAACAGTCAAGCCCCAGAAGACTGAGGGAGTAACTCTGACCATCTAACTGCCTAAAGGATATAGAGGCCTTAGTCCACGATGGAAATTGTCACCATAGAATCACTGTCATATAAGTTAGGTGTGTAAACACGGAGGAACCCAGCAGTCTGCTGTTGAAAATTCTTCACTGTGTCCTGTTGTCTCTGCTTGGTCCAGCAAACATTTTTCTACCAAACATTTTGCTTTTCCATTGCCTTCTACCCCTTTGAGTTCCTAAACGACTACCTTCAACATTCCCTTTTGTCCTTAGCTGAAGATGGTATTTAAGGGAAGGATTCAACCATCTTGATGAGTTACTAAGCTTTTCTGAATCTCTCCCATAGATACATGTTATTAAACTTTTGTGTGGTTTTCTATTAATCTGTCTCACATCAGTTTAATACTTAGGCTAGCCAGAAGAACCTAGAAGACTGCTCGAAATTTCTCCCTCCGCAATATGTCCATTCCTGAAATAATTATTGTGGCTGGGTGAGTTGCATGTGTCACAAGCTTAGACGTGAGTTTTTCTAGCAAGATTGATAAAGTATGTAATAGTAAAAAGAAAACAAAAGAAGCATACAAATAGTATTTCTTACAGGGGCAATATGGTGATAGTACATTAGAGAATGATTTTTGATAAGAGAATATTATAAACCACTTTATGCCAATGTATATAAAAATATAGATGAGCAATCGTGTGTAAAGAATACATTACAGGGGCTTCCCTGGTGGCTCAGTGGGAGGGATCCAGCTGCCAGTGCAGGAGACTTGGTTTTGATTCCTGATTAGAGCAGATTCCATGTACTTAGGAGCAACTATGCTGGTTCACCACAGCTACTAACCCTGTGCTCTAGATCCTGGGAGCCCCAACTACTGCGCCCATATGCTGCAGTGACTGAAGCCCACAAGCCCTGGAGACCGTGTTCTGCAGCAAGAGAAGCCACTGCAATGAGAAGCCTACTCACTGAAACCAGAGAGCAGCCCCTGCTAACTGCAGCTAGATAAAGCCCCACACAGCAATGAAGCCCCAGCACAGCCAAAAGTAAATTTTAAAATATACAAATAAATAAAAGAATACATTACAAAACTTGATTTAATAAGTAGAAAAGCTGAATAAATCAGTAGACATTAAAATTTAATCATGTGAAAAAAAAACTTTGTCTAAAATTGTTATTCAATCCAGATCATTGCAGAGTCAAGTTTTACCAGACCTTAAGTATAAGTAATTTCTATATTACTAAAATATTTTAGACTTTAAAAATATATATAAAAAACAATCTTAATCATTTTGTGTATCTAATATAACATATATGGAAATTAGGCAATGGCATAAAAATTAAAGTTCATTTTTAGAGATACATGAAGAAAGTAAAAGAAAACACGGAAATCAAATTCAACCTAATAGAGTATTTAAAAATACCAAGAAATGTTTTTATTCTGGAATGCAAGATTGATACATTTTAAAAATTAGCATGCAAAAAATATTCACAAAATAGTTGTTATTTACACAGAAAAGACAATCCTAGACATTTCTCAGTCTAATAAAGAGTTTAATAAATCTGTCAAATATGAAAAAAAATACTAAAATCATTAGAATTTTTAGAAACAAGCAATAGCAAATTAGAAAATTCTTATGTAAAGTGTAGACATTCGCAAAGCAAAGAAAATTATCTTAGTACCCATTAGGAGTAAGCCTAATAAAAATTGTGTGAGGCCTGCAAAGAAAAAAATACAAAATATTAAAGAACACAAAAGATGAATAAGTGAGGAAATACATTATATTCCTATTTAGACAGAAAGCAAAACTTTTAACATGTCAGTATTGGCCAATTTTGTATGGTAGGCACTTGATATTTTTATGGTACTTAGTGTATCTTGTCTTTTTATTCATTTATTTATTTACTTTTCAAAACAAGGACAAATCAGTATAAGAAACTTTATATCTCCACAAAGAAAAATATATTTTACTTCATAAAAAATGGCAGAAATTTCCTACTAAGGCTACTTTAGAAGTAAAATTTGACAGAATTATTATATTCCTTGAACCAAGACAAATATGTTTAATGTGGGGTGTCTGCCTAAAAATATTTGCTGATTGAGATCAGGAAATATTAAAGTCTATTTAAAAGTATGTAAAGAGAATTGAACGGTAGAATTAAAACCTTAGATAAAAACTTCCAAAATTATTTTCTGCTCCCTTTTTTATTAAAATGATTATGTCAATGTATACTATTAAGATGAGCATATGATAAAATTGTGATAATTTTTCACTTCTTCAGAAAAAAACAAATAAGCTAATGTGATTGAAAAGTGTTTATGAAACAAAAGGGAGGTGAGTTTTCAGGAAAATAATATTTTCAAGTTTTATCAATGTATTTCTCTTAACAACCTCTGTCTTACTCATAGGGTTTCTTCTACTACACTGAATTACATATATTTTCTCTCTGAAAGCTGTAGTAACACCTTTCAGAGTCCCCATAAAACAGGATTATTTTTTCCATGAGAATTAGTGAAGGACTTTTTTTTACATCTTATTTCCAAACATTATTAGATATTTGACACTTTGGATGATTTAAATTACTTTTGATGAGCTAGAGATACAGTTTTATCACATTTTTTGATCAAATCAAGACAAAACAAAATTGCAAACTGGTTTTAGTTTCTCACCAAGACTCGATTAAACTAAAATGGGAATAATAGAGTAGATTTTCTTATTTTTTTTAAACCAAAGAATGTATCTCTGGGGGTAAAATATCAACATGTATAGGAATCTTGAATTTAGTTGTTCTCCTCACCAAAGTTGGGAGTTGAGAAGTCACCAGTGGCTAGACACAAGATATCAGATAGCTATATGACAAAGAACTACAAATCCTGAGCATATCCTGCCTAAATGTGTCCTGCTATCGTCTCAATAATCAAAATTCTACGTGTGATTAAACTTTAATTTTAAACTTTATTGTCTCTAAATGTTTTCCCAATTGATTAAAATAAGACATGAATTCTGCCTGAAAGCTAATCTCAGGATTTGTGACAACCATGCTTAGAATCCCACTCTGCTAGATTTGAAGAGAACATTCAGATCATATAGCCAAAGCTTCTTCCCAATGTATAAATGATTTCCTTACACAACAATACCAGCAAATAGGCCAGCTTCTGCTTAAGCACTGCCAAGTGCTTATAAACTTTCACAGATACCCCATATGACCTGATCAGTTCAGTTCAGTCACTCAGTCAAGTCTGACTCTCTGCAACCCCAGGGACTATAGCATGCCAGGGTTCCCTGTCCATCACCAACTCCTGGAGTTTACTCAAATCCATGTCCACTGAATTGGTGATGCTATCCAACCATCTCATCCTCTGTTGTCCCCTGCCCTCAATCTTTCTCAGAATCAGGGTCTTTTCAAATCAGTCAGTTCTTCGCATCAGGTGGCCAAAGTGTTGGAGCTTCAGCTTCAGCATCAGTCCTTCCAGTGAAAAATCAGGACTGATTTCTTTTAGGATTGACTGGTTTGATCTTCTTGCAGTTTAAGGGACTCTCAAGAGTCTTCTCCAGCACCACAGTTCAAAAGCATCAATTATTCAGTGCTCAGCTTTCTTTATGGTCCAAATCTCACATCTATACATGACTACTAGAAAAACTATAGCTTTGATTAGACGGAACTTTGTTGGCAAAGTAATGTCTCTGCTTTTTAATATGCTGTCTAGGTTGATGACAGCTTTTCTTCCAAGGAGCAAGCTTCTTTCAATTTCATGGCTGTAGTCACCATCTTCAGCGATTTTGGAGGCCCCCCAAAAATAAAGTCTGTCACTGTTTCCATTGTTTCCCCATCTATTTGCCCTGAAGTGATGGGACCAGATGCCATGATCTTAGTTTTCTGAATGTTGACCTAATACCCAATACCAATATTGACCTTTCTCCTTATTCCCTCAAACCAGACAGTGAAGGGTCAAATAGAAACAAATCTGGACTTAGATAACAATAGACGTTATTTAAAAGAAAGACGTTATTTAAAAGAAAGACTATTGCACTAGGGAGAGTTCTTCAATCTTAGAAATCAAAATTTTTAAATCAAATTAAAAAAAAAAGGTTTACTTTATAAGGAGTGGGTAAGCAATAAGTATGCAGAGTTCCAGAGAAGAGCAAAGAGAGAGAGATAAGAAGACCTTCTGAAGTGAGCAATGCAAAGAAATAGAGGAAAACAATAGAATGGTAAAGACTACAGATCTTTTCAATAAAACTGGAGATATCAAGGGAATATTTCATGTAAGGATGGGCATGATAAAAGACAGAAATGGTAAGAACCTAACAGGAACAAAAGAGATTAAGAAGAGATGTCAAAATAGTAAAGATTAATAAAATTAAAAGCCAGTTCTTTGAGAAGATACACAAAATTGACAAGCCTTTAGCCAGACTCATCAAGAAAAAAAGAGAGATGAATCAAGTCAACAAAATTAGAAATGAAAAAGGAGAGGTTACAACAGACAATGCAGAAATACAGAGGATTATAAGAGACTATTATGAACAACTATATGGCAATAAACTGGACAACCTGGAAGAAATGGACAGATTATTAGAAAAGTTCAGTCTTCCAAGACTGTACCAGGAAGAAACAGAAATTATGAACAACCCAGTTACAAGCACCGAAATTGAAGCTGTGATCAAAAATCTCCCAGAAAGCAAAAGCCCAGGACCAGATGGCTTCACAGGAAAATTCTGTCAAACATTTAGAGAATAGCTAATGCTTATCTTTCTAAAACTCTTTCAAAAAATTGCAGAGGAGGGAATATTTCCATGCTCATTCTATGAGGCCACCACCACCCTGATACCAGAACCAGACAAAAACAACACAAAAAAGAAAACTGCAGGCCAATATCACTGATGAACATAGATGCAAAAATCCTCAACAAAACTTTAGCACATTTAAGCAACACATCAAAAACCTCATATGCCATGATCAAGTTGGGTTTATTCCAGGAATGCAAAGATTCTTCAATATATGTAAATCAATCAATGTGATACACCATATTAACAAATTGAAAGATTAAAACCATATGATCATCTCATTCGATGCAGAAAAAGCCTTTGACAAAATTAAGCAGCCATTTACGATTAAAACTCTTCAAAAGATGGGCATAGAAGGAACCTACCTCAACATAGTAAAGGCCATATATGATAAGCCTACAGCAAACATTATTCTCAATGGAGAAAAACTGAAAGCATTCCCCCTAAGATCAGGAACAAGACAAGGGTGTCCACTTTCACCACTATTATTCAACATAGTTCTGGAAGTCTTAGCTACAGCAATTATAGAAGGAAAGGAAATAAAAGGAATCCAGATCAGAAAAGAAGAAGTAAAGCTCTCACTGTTTGTAGATGGCATGATACTGTACATATGCTAAGTCACTTCAGTCGTTTCTGACTCTGTGCAACCCCATAGACGGCAGCCCACCAGGCTCCCCCATCCCTGGGATTCTCCAGGCAAGAACACTGGAGTCGGTTGCCATTTCCTTCTCCAGTGCAGGAAAGTGAAAAGTGAAAGTGAAGTCGTTCAGTTGTGTCCGACCCTCAGCGACCCCATGGACTGCAGCCTACCAGGCTCCTCCGTCCATGGGATTTTCCAGGCAAGAGTACTGGAGTGGTGTTCCATTGCCTTCTCCGGATACTGTACATAGAAAACCATAAATATAGTACCAGAAAATTACTAGAGCTAATCAGTGAATTTAGCAAAGTTGCAGGACACAAAATCAATACACAGAATTCTCCAACCTGCATTTATATATACTAACAATGAAAAATCAGAAAGGGAAATTAAAGAATCAATCCCATTCACCATTGTAACAAAAAGAATTAAATATCTAGGAATAAACTTACATAAGGAGACAAAAGAACTGTACACAGAAAATTACAAGACACTGGTGAAATAAATCAAAGACCACATAAACAGATGGAGAGTTATTTCATGTTCCTGGATAGGAAGAATTAATATTGTGAAAATGACTATACTACCAAATGCAATCTACAGGGTAATGCAATCCCTATCAAATTACCAATGGCATTTTTCACAGAACTAGAACAAAAAATTTCACAATTCATATGGAAACACAAAAGACCCTGACTAGACAAAACAGTTTTGAGAAAGAATAGAGCTGGAGGAATCAACCTTCCTGACTTCAGATTATACTACAAAGTTACAGTCATCAAGACAGTATGGTACTGGCACAAAAACAGAAATACAGACCAATGGAACAAGATAGAAAGCCCAAAAATAAACTTGTGCACCTATGGGTACCTTATTGTTGACAAAGGGGGCAAGAATGAGGCAAAGATGGCCTTTTCAATAAATGGTGCTGGGAAAACTGGACAGCTACATGTAAAAGAATAAAATTAGAACATTTCCTAACACCATGCACAAAGATAAATTCAAAACGGATTAAAGACCTAAATGTAAGACCAGAAACTATAGAACTCTTAGAGGAAAACATAGGCAGAACACTCAGTGACACACAGCACAGCAAGATCCTCTGTGACCCACCTCCCAGAGTAAGGGAGATAAAACCAAAAGTAAACAAGTGGGACCTAAAAAGCTTTTGCACAGCAGAGGAAACTACAAGCAAGGTGAAAAGACAACCCTCAGAATGGGAGAAGATAATAGCAAATGAAACAACTGACAAAGGATTCATTCCCAAAGTATACAAGCAGGTCATACAACTCAATACCAGAAAAACAAACAACGCAATCAAAAAGTGGCAAAGAGACCTAAACAGACATTTCTCCAAAGGAGACATACAGATGGCTGCTGCTGCTGCTGCTAAGTCACATCAGTCGTGTCCAACTCTGTGTGACCCCATAGACGGCAGTCCACCAGGGTCCCCCATCCCTGGGATTCTCCAGGCAAGAACACTGGAGTGGGTTGCCGTTTCCTTTTCCAATGCATGAAAGTGAAAAGTGAAAGTGAAGTTGCTCAGTCGTGTCCGACTCCTAACGACCCCATGGACTGCAGTGCACCAGGCTCCTCCGTCCATGGGATTTTCCAGGCAAGAGTATGAAAACATGCTCAAAATGGCTCATTATCAGAGAAAGTAAGTAAGGTAAAGTCGCTCAGTCGTGTCCGACTCTTTGAAACCCCATGGACTGTAACCAGGCTCCTCTGTCCATGGGATTTTCCAGGCAAGAGTACTGGAGTGGGTTGCCATTTCCTTCTCCAGGGGATCGTCCCATCCCAGGGATAGAACTCAGGTTTCCAACATTGCAGACAGACGCTTTACCATCTGAGCCACCAGGGAACCCTTAATATTAGAGAAGTGCAAATCAAAACTACAATGAGATATCACCTCACAGTGGTCAGAATGGCCATCACCAAATAGTCTACAAACAATAAATGCTGGAGAAGGTGTGGAGAAAAGGGAACTCTCTTGCACTGTTGGTGGGAATGTAAATTGATACAACCACTATGGAAGATGGTATGGAGATTCCTTAAAAAACTTGGAATAAAACCACCATATGACCCAGCAATCCCACTCCTTGGCATACACCCTGAGGAAACCAAAATTGAAAAAGACACATGTATCCCACTGTTCAGTGCAGCCCTATTTACAAGAGCTAGAACACGGAAGCAACCTGGATGTCCATGGACAAATGAATGAATAAAGAAGTTGTGGTACATATACACAATGGAATATTACTCAGCTATAAAAACTAGCACATTTGAGTCAGTTCTGATGAGGTGGATGAACCTAGAACCTATTATACAGAGTGAAGTGAGTCAGAAAGAGAAAGATAAATATCATATTCTAATGCATATATTCAGAATCTAGAAAAATGGTACTGAAGAATTTATTTAAAGGGCAGCAATGGAGAAACAAACATAGAGAATAGACTTACGTACATTGGGAGAGGGGAAAAGAGGGTGATATACATGGAAAGAGTAACATGGAAACTAACATCATCATATGTAAAATAGATAGCCAACAGGAATTTGCTGTATGGCTCAGGAAACTCAAACAGGTGCCCTGTATCAGTCTACAGGGGTGGGATGGGGTGGGAGATGAGAAGAAGGTTCAAAAGGGAGGGGATATATACATACATATATATATATATATATATATGTATATATATATATACACCTATGGCTGATTCATGTTGAGGTTTGACAGAAAACAACAAAATTCTGTAAAGTAATCATCCTTCAATTGAGAAAAAGAAAAAGAAAAAAAAAAGAAGAGGCAAGAATACACAGAAGAACTATACAAAGGTCTTAATGAGCCAGATAACCAAGATAGTGGGGTCCAGTCACCTAGAGCTGAACATTCTGGAGTGTGAGATCAAGTGGTACTATAAACAAGCTAGTGGAGGTGATGGATTCCAGCTATTTAAAATCCCAAAAGATGATGCTGTTAAAGGGCTGCATTCAATATGTCAGTAAATTTAGAAAACTCACCAGTGGCACACAGGACTAAAAAAGGTAAGTTTTTATTCAATCACAAAAAAAGAGCAATGCCAAAGAATGCTCAAGCTGCTGCACAACTGTTCTCATTTCACATGCTAGCATTGTTATGCTCAAAATCCTTCAAGTTAGGCTTTAGCAGTACGTGAACTGAGAACTTAAAAATGTACAAACTGGATTTAGAAAAGGTAGAGGAACCAGAGATCAAATTGTCAACATTTGTTGGATCATGAAGAAAGCAAGGGGGTTCCAGAGAAACATCTACTTCTGTTTCATTAACTACTCTAAAGCATTTGACTGTGTGCATCATAAAAAACTGCGGAAAATTCTTAAAGAGATGGAAATACCAGACCGCCCAACCTGCCTCCTGAGAAATATGTATGTGGGTAAAGAAGCAACAGAACCAGACATGGGACAAGCGACTGGTTCCAAATTGGGAAAGGAGTATATCACCCTGCTTAATTAACTTCTATGTAGAGTACATCATGTGAAACGCCAGACAAATCACAAGCTGGAATCAAGATTGCCAGGAGCTATATTAACAACTTCAGACATGCAGATGATTTCCCTCTAATGGCAGAAAGCAAAAAAGAACTAAAGAACCTCTTGATGAGGGTGAAAGAGGAGAGTGAAAAAACTGGCTTGAAATTCAACATTAAAATGACTAAGATGATGGCACCCAGTCTCATCACTTCACGGCAAAGAGATGAGGGCAAAGTGGAAACAGTGACAGATTTTCCTTTTGTGGGCTCCAAAATCACTGCAGACAGTGACTGCAGCCATAAAATTAAAAGACACTTGCTCCTTGGAAGGAAAGCTATGACAAACCTAGATAGCCTATTAAAAAGAAGTACATCTTTTGCTGACCAAGGTCTGTATGTATAGTCAAAGCCGTATTTTCTCCAGTAGTCACGAATGGATGAGAGAGTTGGACCATAAAGAAGGCTGAGTGCCAAAGAATTGATGCTGTTGAACTGTGGTGCTGTAAAAGGCTCTTAAGAGTCCTTTGGACCTCAAGGAGTTCAAACAAGTCAATCCTAAAGCAAATCAATCCTGAATATTCATTGGAAGGACTGACGCTGAAGCTGAAGCTCCAATACTTGGGCCACTGATGGGAAGATTCAACTCACTAGAAAAGGCCCTGATGCTGGGAAAGACTGAAGGCAAAAGGAGAAGAGGACAGGAGAGGATGAGATGGTTAGAAAGCGTCACCAAGTCAACGGACGTGAATTTGAACATCTCCAGGAGATAGTGGAGGACAGAGGAGCCTGGCATGCTACAGTCCATGGAGTCATAAAGAATCAGACATGCCTTGGTGACCGAATGACAACAAAGCAGTAAGTAAGAGGAAGTCAGCAACAAAAAGGGAGCAAGCAGTCTATGTCCTGCAAGGGTGGACAAGGTTGTCTTGTGGTCAGCCGCTTCGCATATGCTGATAGGTGGGTGTGTTCTGCATTCTAGTGGCAGTTTGTGCTTGGAGGCAAACTGATGTTCTTGGCCTTCAGGGAAAGATATGAGCCAGATAAAGCTTGGTCAAGACAAAGCAGAAGTTTAAACTTGGGAAATTATGAGCACTTGGTGACGGGCAATGATGTGTACTTGGAGAGTGGCTATGTGGTATAGTCTGGATAATAAGATGTAAGTGGAAGTTGACTTCTGCTTTTGTCCTCCTGATAAAAAGGGAGGGACCCATTTAGCTGGCAAACATCTTTTACAGACATGTATCTAGAAATAGACCAACAATGTAAGGAGTACGAGGAAGAAAGATACAAATGCAGGATGAGAAAAGGATTCAGGTCACTATTGGAATCATTGAATCATCATAAATGTCAGGATGACCTTCTTTTGAAAAAAAAAAATTTAATGCTGTTACAGTATGTGAACCGTGAACTTCCAGATATTCAAGCTGGATTTAGAAAAGCCAAAGGAACCAGGGATCAAATTGCCAACATCCACTGGATCATCAAAAAAGCAAGAGGGTTTGAGAAAAACATCTATTTCTACTTTATTGACTATGCCAAATCCTTTGATTGTATGGATCACAACAAACTGTAGAAAATTCTTCAAGAGATGGGAATACCAGACCACCTGACCTGTCTCCTGAGAAATCTGTATGCAGGTCAAGAAGCAACAGTTAGAACCAGACATGGAAAAACAGACTGGTTCCAAATCAAGAAAGGAGTAGGTCAAATCTGTATACTGTCACCCTGCTTATTTAACTTATATGCAGAGTACATCATGTGAAATGCCAGGCTGGATGAAGCACAAGCTGGAATCAAGATTGATGGGAGAAACAATATTGATGTGTATCAATAACCTCAGATACACAGATGACACCACCCTTAAGGCAGAAAGTGAAGAAGAACTAAAGAGTCTCTTGATGAAAGTGAAAGAGGGGAGTGAAAAAGTTGGCTTAAAGCTCAACATTCAGAAAACGAAGATCATGGTATCTGGTCCCATCACTTCATGGCAAATAGATGGGGAAACAGTGGAAACAGTGACAAACTTTATTTTTTGGGCTCCAAAATCACTGCAGATGGTGATTGCAGCCATGAAATTAAAAGACACTTGCTCCTTGGAAGAAAATTTATGACCAATCTAGACAGCTTATTAAAAAGCAGAGACGTTAGTTTGCCAACAAAGGTCTGTCTAGTCAAAGCTATGGTTTTTCCAGTAGTCGTGCATGTATGGATATGAAAGCTGGACTATAAAGAAAGCTGACCACCAAAGAATCAATGCTTTTGAACTGTGGTGTTAGAGAAGACTCTTGAGAGTCCCTTGTATTGCAAGGATCCAACCAGTCCATCCTAAAGGAAATCAGTCCTGAATATTCATTGGAAGGAATTATGTAGAAGCTGAAACTCCAATACTTTGGCCACCTAATGCAAAGAACTGGAAAAGACCCTGATGCTGGGAAAGATTGGAGGCAAGAGGAGAAGGGGACAACAGAGGATGAGATGGTTGGATGGCATTACTGACTCAATGGACATGAGTTTGAGTAAACTCCAGGGGTTGGTGCTGGACAGGGAGGCCTGGTGTGCTGCAGTCCATGCGGTTGCAAAAAGTTGGACATGACTGGGCAACTGAACTGAACTGAACATTAAGTTACAGCAGTCAGAGTTCTGTTATGCAGCCAAACACAATATTAACTGACATAAAAATTTTTTAATAATCTATTGTAGAAAGTTTCCAGAAATAAACATTAATTTATCACATTTTTAAGACTCCTAAAATCTCCCATTGTTTATTCGCTAAATCATGTCTGACTCTTTGCGATACCATAAACTGCGGCATATCAGGCTTCCCAGTCTTTCACTATCTCGCAGAGTTTGCTCAAACTTATGTCCATTCTACTTCACTATTTTTGTTAGTTTTCACCCATATATGTCACCAATACTGTGGATTTTCAGTTATTCTTCATTGTTATTTTCAAAGATAAATAATTATTTCCTTCCTTTTCTTATTCCTATGGATTCCTAAGGATATTATCCTTATATTTTGCCTTTTACTTTAATTACTGACACATTCATTTTAATATATATTTATTTACTAATGTTAATAAATATATAGGAAGCCAAATGTTCACTTACTGTTAGTATATATTGTTTATTCTGCATTCTGTCACTGCCTTTCACTTGCTAGATAGTCCATAAACACTTCTGAATAATTTCATGATATTTTTAATTATGAGAAATTATGAACATTGAAGGAACTTGGAAAGCTCTCATTTGGTTGTAATGGTATTTCAAAACATCACCACTGTGCTAATAGCTACATGACAAGAATTAACCAAAACTAAACATGAATATCTTTCTGAAAGTCCTTTTTAAGTTAATTGAATTATTTCAATTGCCTTAGAGAAGTCCAATATTTAAATAAATCCTGAGGTGAAACCTTTTAGAAATGTAATAAGTCTCCCTTTGTTCAACCCATAATTTATCTGCTGGGTTTTCCTATTGCCCTAGGCAGAATTTGGAAGACAAAAGCACTTGCTATAATCAGTTATGTAAGTCTTAACCAGGATGTCAGCAAATAATTTGAATAGTTGTCAGGGAGACGAAGGAGAGACAAAGCGGGGGCTCCAATAAGAAGCCGGAGCTCTTCCAATCAAGAATTCGAGTAAACAAGATGATTTTACCTGGAAGCAGCTTGATTGTACTGGCTGGCTTTGCCTAAAGTCAGGCTACCTGTGTACCACTTCACGGTCAATGCAATGCTCATCCCCTATGTAAATCTGCATCTCTCCTGACTTATTTAATAAAGATTATCCTTGTATCTATGTGGTTTTGAGTTGTTAAGATTAGTTTTTATCAGACTTTTCTTCCATGTACATCTTGGGGTGATCAGTGTGGTAGATAGAAGATCTGAATCAAGGCTTGATAGTGTCCAAGATGCAATGAAACGAAATCCAGGCAATATGCCCTATCGCTACTGCAGTTAAACCAATTCCCTTAGGGAAGACACACATCAAAATAAGTTTTAAATGTGTCTATAAATATATTTGTTTATTGTTTCCCTGATAGCTCAGTTGGTAAAGAATCTGCCTGCAATGCAGGAAATCCCAGTTGGATTCCTGGCTCGGGAAGATCTGCTGGAGAAGGGATAGGCTATCACTCTGGTGTTCTTGGGCTTCCCTTGTGGCTCAGCTGGTATAGAACTTGCTTGCAAAGCCGGAGACCTGGGTTTGATCCCTGGGTTGGGATGATCCCCTGGAGAAGAGAAAGGCTACCTACTCCAGGATTATGGCCTGGAGAATTCCATGGACTTGTAAAGAGTCGGACACAAGTGAACAACTTTCACTTCCAATGAAGAAAAAGATTAATCCAAAGAAAGAAAACATTAGAATTTTTTCATAAATCAAAAAGTCATATATTTCAAGCAAAGTGAATATAAAAGGCTAGCATTTTTCCTTATAGGTATATAGGATATATAGAAAAATGTTTTATAATTAGGAATTCAATTATTTATAAGTAAATGAATGCTTCCAAATTTCATATGTCTAAAAACAACATTCACTATTACATTCTAATTCTTTTAAAACATTGTCTTGGCAACTAACTGTGCATAATTAATTTTGTTTAGTGAAGTTTCTAATCATGAAATGCAAAATCAAGCTTCATGTTAGGTACTATATGAAAGACAATATATTCTAAATGAATAAAATTTCCACTTAAATACATGAGTTTTCTATTAGTATATTATACTGCTCTTTACATAAAGTGCTTCCCTGATAGCTCAGTTGGTAAAGAATCCTCCTGCAATGCAGGAGACCCCGGTTCAAACCTGGGTTAGGAAGATTCCCTGGAGAATGTATAGGCTGCTGCTGCTGCTGCTGCTAAGTCGCTTCAGTTGTGTCTGACTCTGTACGACCCCATAGACGGCAGCCCACCAGGCTCCCCCGTCCCTGGGATTCTCCAGGCAAGAACTCTGGAGTGGGTTGCCATTTCCTTCTCCAATGCATGAAAGTGAAAAGTGAAAGTGAAAGTTGCTCAGTCCAGTCTGACTCTTAGCTACCCTATAGACTGCAGCCTACCAGGCTCCTCCATCCGTGGGATTTTCCAGGCAAGAGTACTGCAATGGGTTGCCATTGCCTTCTCCGAAGGTATAGGTTACCCACTCCAGTATTCTGGCCTGGAGAATTCCATGGACTCTATTGTCCATGGGGTCACAAAAAGCTGGACACGACTGAGAGATTTTCACTTTCACTTTTTTACATTAACACATAAAATAATTATTGATGAGTAAAATTTTAAAACATAAAAAGTATCACCAAATCCTTTAAATAAACACAAAAATGTCTGATTATAATTTGAAAGGCATTCAATTCTAGGTACTTATAAATAATTTCCCTGTGAAAGAAGGCATGTTTATTACAAGACTCTTACAAAGAAAGTGCTAGTTGTTTTTAAATTGTTTTTATAAGCAACATTCAACTGTTATATTGATTAAATTACAGTACAATTTGTTATGCATTTATAGCCAGGATTTGTTACTATAAGAACTCTGCAAATCAAGTCTATATAATGTTTATTGCCAAGGCCTGCAGATTGAATTTAGGGAAGAATAAAAGAAAAAGAATTGGAAGGCAACTGAAAAAGAAAAAAACCTGTGGTAAAACAATTGTAATAGTATGTTTAATACTGAACAAGTGAGAATTATTTTGCCAAACCTGAAATGGTTTTGTAGATCAACTGGCAATTATTTAAGGAGAGGAAACTTTCTTGTACATTTTGATTTAGTCATTATCTCTTCAGTCCATCTCAGCTTTTATTACTTTGAAAAATCTAGAAAAATAGGCCATTTGCATTACATAATTATGTCAGTGGACTTGCAAGTTTCAGCATTGCTTTCTTTGAAATCAGAGGGCATGTCAAGACCAATCGGTTATGGTGACTAATCACCACGGTCCCCGTGCCTGGGCTGGCCGCCCTCAGCTGAAGACCTCTGCCACCTGTCATTATTATGGGCTGTCTACAGGCTGGCTGACCCCAGCTTCCCCCAGCTCCTCCACAGCCCTTTAACACTCAATGATTAATGAACTGTAAAATAACAACCAACCTTTGAGCAACTCAAGATTCCCTTCCATGAATACTGAAAGAAAATGCAAAGTTTCTTCCCTGAAGTTGTCAAGATTTTATGGGCAGACTTTCCTTTTTCATTTCTTTTTTTACCCTCTAGCTCTAGTGAATATTTTGTTGCCAATCAACGTAAGAATAAAAAAGTCAAACCACATATTCAAGACCATTTCTTGTTTTCTATAGTAACCCTAAGGTGCTGCTTATAAGTTTTCATCATTTTATTCCAAACTGTACCAACTACTATGATTCATGGTTTGCTCTTTCAGAACTTCCATCTTGGGGCTGTACTTTGGCACAAGGGACTTTGGGAAAGAGAGATAATTCAGTGGAGCAAATACAATTTGAGAGCTGAGAGCAGGCTGAAATCCCCAAGCTTACATAATCAAGTGAGGAACGTTTAATGCATGTCGCAATGTTTTTTTCTAATAACAATATTGTTTCCTCATAGAACATGCCCATACAGTACAGTGACATTACAAGCTATAGGGGAAAACCACAAGTTCAGGAAAAGAGAAAATAAAACAGAAACCTAAGGAAAGAAAGATGAGAACTGATTTAATGCTAGCACATTGATTTCTAGACATCTCATCCAAATTGCATTTCCCAGCAAACCTCTGTTGCTTAAGAATTCAATTCCAATTGATTTAAAAGATTATCATGGATCTAGAGTACAAAAAACTAAAAGCCGACTTTAAATTTCAGTAAACTTGGATTTAGCAAATACACTGTAATTAAGTTCTTCTGTAAATGAAATAAATTTCTTCTCTTTTGCAACCATGCTTCTCATCCTTCTTTTTATTACAGAAAAATAGCAAATATGAAATAACACATAATTTCCCATTAAACCCTTTTAATTCTATTACTGATTTATAAAATTGCACTGGTCAAAAACACATTTCTCATTTTTTCTTCTGTATTATATTTTATGGCTTTTGAAACATTTAAAATTCTATGTTCTATTCTTGCTGCTTATATTTCAAGAATAAATATTTTGGTATTCTCCGAACTGAAAATCAAATTCAAAACTCTTCAAATATCTTATGAAAATTTCTTTCTCTTCCTTCCAACACACTGACTAACATACATAGTGCAGATGATGCTTCAACAACACAGGTTTGCATGGATCCACTTACCAGTGGATTTTTTTGTTGATAATACATACTACAGAATTTCATGAGAGGTTCTCTGGTGGCTCACATGGTCAATAATGGCCTATAAGACAGGAGACCCAGGTTTGATCCCTGGGTCAGGAAGATCCCCTGGAGAAAAGAATGGCAACTCACTCCAATATTCTTGCCTGGAGGGTTCTATGGACAGAGGAGCCTGGTGGGGACAGTCCATGGGGTCTCAGAGAGTCAGGCATGATTGAGCAACTAACACTCACTTCACTTCACAGTATTTCATGACCTGAGGTTGCTTGAAACTTCCACTGATATGGAAATTCGAATAGGGAGAAACCACATATTTATCTATTGTTGTTGTCTAGTCGCTAAGTCATGTCCAACTCTTTTGCAACCCCATGGACTGCAGTCCACCAGCCCCCTCTGTCTATGGAATTTACCACTCAAGTATAATGAAGTGGGTTGCCATTTCCTTCTCCTGCACATCTTCCTGACCCAGGGATCCAACCTGTATCTCCTGCATTGGCAGGTGGGTTTTTACAACTGAGCCATCAGGGAAGCCCAGTTCAGTTCAGTTTCTCAGTCGTGTCTGACTCTTTGTGACCCCATGAATTGCAGCACACCAGGCCTCCCTGTCCATCACCAACTCCAGTTCACTCAAATTCATGTCCATCGAGTTGGTGATGCCATCCAGCCATCTCATCCTCTGTCGTCCCCTTCTCCTCCTGCCCCCAATCCCTCCCAGCATCAGAGTCTTTTCCAATGAGTCAACTCTTTGCATGAGGTGGCCAAAGTATTGGAGTTTCAGCTTTAGCATCCTTTAGCTTTAGTTCCTTCCAAAGAACACCCAGCACTGATCTCCTTCAGGATGGACTGGTTGGATCTCCTTGCAGTCCAAGGGACTCTCAAGAGTCTTCTCCAACACCACAGTTCAAAAGCATCAATTCTTTGGCACTCAGCTTTCTTCACAGTCCAACTCTCACATCCATACATGACCCCTGGAAAAACCATAGCCTTGACTAGACAGACCTCTGTTGGCAAACTAATGTCTCTGCTTTTGAATATGCTATCTAGGTTGGTCACAACTTTCCTTCCAAGGAGTAAGCGTCTTTTAATTTCATGGCTGCAATCACCATCTGCAGTGATTTTGGAGCCCCCCAAAATAAAGTCTGATACTGTTTCCACTGTTTCCCCATCAATTTCCCATGAAGTGATGGGACCAGATGCCATGATCTTAGTTTGCTGAATGTTGAGCTTTAAGCCAACTTTTTCACTCTCCTCTTTCACTTTCATCAAGAGGCTTTTTAGTTCTTCACTTTCTGCCATAAGGGTGGTGGCATCTGCATATCTGAGGTTACTGATATTTCTCCTGGCAATCTTGATTCCAGCTTGTGCTTCTTCCAGCCCAGCATTTATCATGATATACTCAGCATATAAGTTAAATAAGCAGGGTGACAGTATACAGCTTTGATGTACTCCTTTTCCTATTTGGAACCAGTCTGTTGTTCCATGTCCAGTTCCAACTGTTGCTTCCTGACCTGCATACAGGTTTCTCAAGTGGCAGGTCAGGTGGTCTGGTATTCCCATCTCTTTCAGAATTTTCCACAGTTTATTGTGATCCACACAGTCAAAGGCTTTGGCATAGTCAATATTGTAAAGTAATTAGCCTATAATTAAAATAAATAAATTTAAATTAAAAAAATAAATAAAGAAGAAATAGATGTTTTTCTGGAACTCTCTTGCTTTTCCGATGATCCAGTGGATGTTGGCAAATTGATCTCTGGTTCCTCTGCCTTTTCTAAAAGCAGCTTAAACATCTGGAAGTTCACGGTTCACGTACTGCTAAAGCCTGGCTTGGAGAATTTTGAGCATTACTCGTGTGAGATGAGTGCAATTGTGTGGTAGTTTGAGCATTCTTTGGCATTGCCTTTCTTTGGGATTGGAATGAAAACTGACCTTTTCCAGTCCTGTGGCCACTGCTGAGTTTTCCAAATTTGCTGGCATATTGATGATGCACTTTCACAGCATCATCTTTCAGGATTTGAAATAGCTCAACTGGAATTCCATCACCTCCACCAGCTTTGTTTGTAGTGATGTTTCCTAAGGCCCACTTGACATCACATTCCAGGATGTCTGGCTCTAGGTGAGTGATCACACCATCATGATTATTTGGGTCGTGAAGATCTTTTTTGTACACTCCTTCTGTGTATTCTGGCCACCTCTTCTTAATATCTTCTGCTTCTGTTAGGTCCATACCATTTCTGTCCTTTATCAAGCCCATCTTTGCATGAAATGTTCCCTTGGTATCTCTAATTTTCTTGAAGAGATCTCTAGTCTTTCCCATTCTGTTGTTTTCCTCTATTTCCTTGCACTGATCACTGAGGAAGGCTTTCTTATCTCTCTTTGCTATTCTTTGGAACTCTTCATTCAGATGCTTATATCTTTCCTTTTCTCCTATGCTTTTCACTTCTTTTCACAGCTATTTGTAAGTCCTCCCAGACAGCCATTTTGCTTTCTTGCATTTCTTTTCCATGGGGATGGCCTTGATCCCTGTCTCCCGTATAATGTCATGAACCTCATTCCATAGTTCATCAGGCACTCTGTCTATCAGATCTAGTCCCTTAAATCTATTTCTCACTTCCACTGTATAATCATAAGGGATTTGATTTAGGTCATACATGAATGGTCTAGTGGTTTTCCCCACTTTCTTCAATTTAAGTCTGAATTTGGCATTAAGGAGTTCATGATCTGAATGACAGTCAGCTCCCAGTCTTGTTTTTGCTGACTGTATAGAGCTTCTCCATCTTTGGTTTCAAAGAATACAATCAATCTGATTTTGGTGTTGACCATCTGGTAATGTCCATGTGTAGAGTCTTCTCTTTTGTGGTTGGAAGAGGGTGTTTGCTATGACCATTGTGTTCTCTTGGCAAAACTCTATTAGCCTTTGCCCTGCTTCATTCCATACTCCAAGACCAAATTTGCCTGTTACCCCAGGTGTTTTTTGACTTCCTACTTTTGCATTCCAGTCCCCTATAATGAAAAGGACATCTTTTTGGGGTGTTAGTTCTAAAAGGTCTTGAAGGTCTTCATAGGACCATTCAACCTCAGCTTCTTCAGCATTACTGGTCGAGGCATAAACTTGGATTTACTGTGATATTGAATGGTTTGCCTTGGAAATGAACAGAGATCATTCTGTCATTTTTGAGATTGCATCCAAGTACTGCATTTTGGACTCTTTTGTTGACCATGACGGCTACTCCATTTCTTCTAAGGGATTCCTGCCCGCCTTAGTAGATATAATGGTCATCTGAGTTAAATTCACCCATTCCAGTCCATTTTAGTTCGCTGATTCCTAGAATGTGGACATTCACTCTTGCCATCTCTTGTTTGACCACTTCCAATTTGCCTTGATTCATGGACCTGACATTCCAGGTTCCTATGCAATATTGCTCTTTACAGCATGGGACCTTGCTTCTATCACCAGTCACATCCACAACTGGGTATTGTTTTTCCTTTGGCTCTATCCCTTCATTCTTTCTGGAGTTATTTCTCCACTGATCTCCAGTAGCATATTGGGCACCTACCAATCTGGGGAGTTCCTCTTTCAGTATCCTATCATTTTGCCTTTTCATACTGTTCATGGGGTTCTCAAGGCAAGAATCCTTAAGTGATTTTCCATTCCCTTCTCTAATGGACCACATTCTGTCAGACCTCTCCACCATGACCTGCCCGTCTTGGGTGGCCCCACACGGCATGGCTTAGTTTCATTGAGTTAGACAAGGTTGTGGTCCGTGTGATCAGATTGACTAGTTTTCTGTGATTATGGTTTGTGTGTCTGCCCTCTGATGCCATCTCGCAACATCTACCATCTTACTTGGGTTTCTCTTACCTTGGACGTGGGGATCTCTTCAGGGCTGCTCCAGCAAAAACGTAGCCACTGCTCCTTACCTTGAACGAGGGCTATCTCCTCACAGCCACCCCTCCTGACCTTGAATGTGGAGTAGCTCCTCTCGGCCCTCCTGCGCCCAGGCAGCCACCGCTACTTGGACGTGGGTTTGCTCCTCCCAGCCACCACCCCTGACCTTGGGCATGGGGTAGCTCCTTCTGAATGCTGCTAAGTCGCTTCAGTTGTGTCCGACTCTGTGCGACCCCATAGACGGCAGCCCATCAGGCTCCACCGTCCCTGGGATTCTCCAGGCAAGAACACTGGAGTGGGTTGCCATTTCCTACTCCAATAGCTCCTCCTGAATGGCTGACTATAAATTATCCAAAGGTTTTCTACTATGTGAAGGGTCACGGAACTACCTCTGCATTTTTCAAGGGTTCAATGTAATAGATTATGTTATTGTAAAGATAGTAATTTTTCTGAGATGTGAATTCACATCACGACATATCAGGATAGCTCAATGTTTTGACACAGTATAAACATTATTTGTGAGAATTTAGAACAAGCATTATTAGTTACCCAATAGATTTTAGTTAATTGTCTTCAGATATAGTGACTATATATATATATATATATATATATATATATATATAAAACTACTTTGGGCATCAGAAAACATCTTTAAATTACTACTATTTATGTTTCTTAAAAAATAAGTTTTGTTAAAACAGAAAAAAACACTTCCATTTTGTATCCTGATGAAAATATAACTTCAAATAGCTTCTATAGCTTTAGAATCACAATTTTTGTCTCTAACTCCTCAGTACAGAGGAAGCAGCAACATGAAAAACCGATAGTGATTGTGAATTGACCCATTCAGGATCAGTGCAGCTCTTTGGATACTTTAAAATGAATATTTATTATAAAATTAGGTTAAAATGCTAGGTTATTCAAAATTTTCAAATTAATATTTTCCTCAAGTGAATCTGATCCTGTTGTTGTAGAAGTTGGGGTGATCAAAATATGTAATACAGGCTTAAAAACTCTATTTAAAATTACCAAGTTTTTCACAATTGTTTCAAGAAACAAATCACCAGAACAACATTTTTGAAAGCTGAGACAAGTTTTTCTGTTTGTTTGTTGTTGTTTTTCCTATATTTTTATTCACTCTCTGATAGCCCTCTCAGAGGACAATGCTCTACAGCCACAGAACAGGATAGCAGAGTACCCTAGTGAATCAAGGGAATGTGGTCCCTACAGGAACCATTCTCCTTAGTGGCTATGTGGCATCAGGTTAAGAAAGCAACTCACGGGATAGCCATTGACCCACCCATCTACATCAGTTCAGTTCAGTTCAGTTGCTCAGTCGTGTCCGACCCTTTGAGACCCCATGGCATGCCAGGCCTCCCTGTCCATCACCAACTCCCAGAGGTTACTCAAATTCATGTCCATTGAGTCAGTGATGCCATCCAACCATCTCATCTTCTGTTGTCCCCTTCTCCTGTCCCCAGTCCCTCCCAGCATCAGGGTCTTTTCAAATGAGTCAGTTCTTCACATCAGGTGGCCAAAGCATTGGAGTTTCAGCATCAGTCCTTCCAATGAATACTCAGGACTGATTGTATAACGATTCTTATTTTCTTAAAGATATATTAAAGATTGATTAATTGGTACCAAAATTGGCCAAGGTTTAGGATTTACACCTCTCAGTTCTTCAAAGTGATGGCCTATTTATATATTCATTGATTCATTCACTCATCCAAAAGCTACTGATACATGTTGATTGATAGGCATTCTTCTGTTTGCTGAGAATGAAATAGTGTACAGAATCAGAAATATTGCCCAACCCCAAAGAAGTTCCATCTAGTGGAAGAAAACAGAAAATATGTAAGTTGACAAAAAAAAAAAAAGTTAATTTCATAAGTGCTCTGAATGAAATAAAAGATGCTGCTGCAATACCATGCTTTAAGTAGGAGAGAAACTAATTTTCTGAGTAGTTTAGAATAACTACTCTAGAGCGATGTGTTCCTCTGTCCATGGGGTTTTCAGGCAAGCATACTAGAGTAGGTAGCCATTTCCTTTCCCAGGGGATCTTCCCAACCCAGGGATCAAACCCAAGTCTCCTGCATTGCAGGCAGATTCTTTACCATCTGAGACACTAGGGAAGCCCAGAGTGGTATACTAGAAAGGATTTTCTAAGAAAGTGTCATTTGAGCTGTGACACGAATGGTGTGTAGGAGCTAGTCATGCAGAATTTGAAGCAGTCCATGCAGAAAAGGCCAGGGAGGAAGAAATTTTCCTCTGATTCTATTAATAGGTTCCCCTGGCTGGCCCAAGAATTAAACAACAACAACAAAAAGGGATCTTAGGAGTAGTGGTTTGGGACTTGAAAGGGAAGGAAGGCAATTGACATGGAGATGGAAAAGCAAATGTCTGGTAACCGAATGTTTGCTGGGCCAAGTAGAGACAATGGGACATAGAGAGGAATTTTAAGTAATAGACCTTGCTGGGTTCCTCCTGTTTATACACCTAGTTCATACTGTAGTTATCTGTGGTGATGGCTCCCTTCCTGGAACAGGTCTTCTATCTACATTTCTTTAGGCAGCTGCTGCTGCTGCTGCTGCTAAGTCGCTTCAGTCATGTGAGACTCTGTGCAACCCCAGAGACGGCAGCCCGCCAGGCCCCGCCGTCCCTGGGATTCTCCAGGTAAGAACACTGGAGTGGGTTGCCATTTCCTCCTCCAATGCATGAAAGTGAAAAGTGAAAGTGAAGTCGCTCATTCGTGTCCGACTCTTAGCGACTAGGGTGAAGGTTAACATTTCTTCCTGAGTCTTTTGGGTCTTAAAAATAGTCAGTGTAAATTAATTCTCATGCCAGAGAGGCACATTTTGGGGTGACAAATTTTGATTTCCTAAAAGGCAAGGGGTTGAGATTGAAACAGAATTGAATAGTTCAAAAACTAAAGAATATTTTATATGGTATCATCTTTTCTTTCTTATGTGCCGCAATTTAAATATTTGCAAAGGGAATGAAACTCAGAATGTTCAGAGATTTTGAGGGAACAAGATCCTCACTTTCTTCTTTGAGGAGAGTAGACTATTTTGACATTTGAAACTGGTTTATCGAAAATGTTTGGGAAAAAAAAAAAGAAAATGTTTGGGAATTCATCCAATCACTTATTTATCAACCACTATTTTGGAAGTGAGCTTTGGGCTTGGTCTTTAGCTAAGTGATCTGAGCCCAAGTTTACAGGCCATAGAATTACTATTTATTTTAAGTGGTGTTACATGTATAAGCACATGTGAAATTCACAATAAGCCTATGAAGTAGAATTAATTCCATTCAAATTTTGTCACAAAATGTTAGGAGTAGTTCTTAAATACTTGAATCAAGAATACTAAATCCAGAAATATTAAGCTTCTAAAGACCCATTTCTTTGAGTATATTTTTATTCTGTGTTCTCTATTGAATACCTGACTACTTTATTTCTCCTTCAGAATGCCTTGCATCCATCTTTTTTTTTCTAGTCCAACTATTATTCTGATTTTTAATCACCTTATGTTCACTCTTATTTTTTAATGCCTTTTCATCCTTCTCTTTCTGACAAAATCCTACTTATTCTTCCAAAGCCCAGCTTCAAGCTCTCTTTACCTTAATGTTCTTCCAATATCTGGGCCAGAAGGAAGAAGAGTTTATGTCTCTTTGACACTTAGCACTTTAGGTATCAGTTTCCCATCTACATGAGATCGTTCGAGAGCCAAGGAAGCTGAATTTTTTAGCTATGATATCTCTTAGCTCTTGGCAAACTGCCTGCCCAGAATGAGCACTAATGGAGAGGGCAGACACAGGGGTGCTGGATTCAATTCTCTGCCTCACACTTTTTCTGCAAAGGGAGGAGAATGAAAACCTGGAGAGAAAAGAGGGGAGGATCATGGGGGCCTCCCTTTCCTTCTCAAGGAGAGGTGACTTATCTAAGTGGTTAAATAGAGGAAGAACCAGAGCATGAAAATCCCTGCTCCTGTATTTCTTGCCAACAGTTTTGCTTCAAGATGCAGGCTTTCTTTTCTTTTGGAAAGCAGGTGCTGCATCTGTCAAGGGGAGATGACTATATTTCTGAGTGTATGGATTTTATTTTGAAGGAAGAATATTAGGAAGCCTGATTGGAGTTATGAATCTGAAATACAATTTCCAATTTGGTTTGTTAATAATAAAGTTGTAGTAGTATTTTGATCTCTGACTCTTCTTCTATTTTAAAAAGATAAAACAACTTAATAGGGTCTTGATGAAAGAAGGAAGGAATATACACCAAGTAGGTGTTGATAACCTATCCACTTATCTCAGTTTTCCTTTGGGGTTTATTAAGTCAGTACTCTTGTAAGACCCACAAAATAAGACAACAGTCTAAATTAGTATTTTCTGTATAAGAGTGGCATCACCTGACAGCCTAGAGAGCACCACAGTGTGGCACAGTTATGTTTTTATTATTATTATTTTATTGTCCAAATAAAAGACCCTCTCAACTTTAAAAAATAGAGGACTGTGTGCTAAATATCTTCTCAAACAACATTAATGAAAAGTTATATCAAATAAATACTTCATATACAAAAAGAGGCAAGTTTTGTGTGTTACTATTTAGCCAGCTGTCCGCATTTATTTCAATACAACTTTGGGTGTTAAAGACTGACATTTTTAGAAGGTAGGAACTTTAAATTCCGAAAAAAAGTGAAATAATAGTAAGTATTCCATGATTAAATAATTGTCAATAGGAAATTAATATCTAATATCCTTCCACATAAACCAGAAATGATGCATAACAAATACTTCCCCAGACTCTCATTAGGTTTATGGAAGAGCCCCTTCTGTGGAGGAAAAAAGAAAGAAACATTTAACATCATCAAAATTAATTATTGAGGAAAACTCACATAATAATTCTCAACATCAATGCAGCTGTGAAAAATAGCTCTGCTAAGAAAGTTCCCTGCATCTTATCTATGTCTAAACAGTACGTTTCTAAAATAAACCATGAGTCACCCCAAAAAACTAGAAATGTGAATTCAGCAGCAAAGCAAAATCCAAGTGAAAATCACATTGTCTTTTTTTTTTTTTTTTGACAAGAAGTGACTTTCAAAACTTTTCTTCTAATTCCCCTAAAGATTTGATGTTTTCTAATAATGTTTCTTTTTTAGGGCAACCATGTTTCCCTCTGTAATAAGAACCAGACAATTTCTAGGGAAGCAATATCATTGTTAGAATACAGCAATTACCTAACAATTTCATTCTCTCTGAAAAAAATAAAATAAAAAAATCACTACATACAACACAATATCCTCTTATTTCTTGTAGGACTTTAGGTTTTAATTCATGTATTCCACTCTTTAGAACTTTTCAGTTTTACCTCTCCATGAATTTGACATTTCTATTTGGGTTCACTGGAAGAGAAATAAAGCTTAAGCTATTACAGCTGGGAGAAATTCATAGTATTAGTCACCAGTACACAGGCTCATCTATTAACAATTTCCCACAATGTCTAAGATGGAAACTACACATCACAGAGGCTGTTCTATTGGAGCCAGGCCTCCTTTAGCTGAGATCTCACCATCTAAACACATTTTTCACAAGTTGTACAAAAAAAGAAAAAGAAAAAAAGGCCCCACTTGTTAGGTAAAAGAAGCACCAAGCTTCTCTAAATCTAAAAATAGCATAATCAAAGAAGAGGAAATTTGTTGGTGAGTTGTTAGCCACTTGCCATTGCATGAATACCACACCATACTGAAATATTACCTCTCAACCAAGAATCAGTGATTCTCCCATACATTTCTACACCATCACATGTTCCTAGTGCAAATCATTACCCGCATCTGTTAGCACCCAGCCCCTGGTGAAGTCTTGGCTTTAGAGGAAATGGATATTTTGTCAACTTTGAGTAAGACAGTGTTGCTCTAAAATTAGTCAAATTTAAATGAATTTCCTAAGGAGGAAAATTCAGAACTAAGACTCTCTCTCCAACTCATGCACCTGTACTTTACTCCACAGGATCTAGGTTTAAGATTTCCCCTGATCCTGATCATGCAGGAGCTCAGCAGAACTCAAGAATGCACTCTGACCTGCCTCAGCCACTCTGACCCTGTTCACTCTGCTATTAATGACCGTCTTAAGGCTATTATGTTTTGGTGGTGGTTTTTGCAATCTGTCCAAAGTCTACTTAACACTATCATCACTCTTTTTTTTCTATTCTAAACAGTGATCTACTTTTCCACAAATTGCCTTATCTATAGAAACCATCGATACGCAATGTGTAATAGGAATATAAAACAGTTTTCTTTGAGCCAAATAGGATGCTATCCCAGAAGACAATGTCTCAGGTAACTCTGAAGAAGTACTCAGGGCAAGTATGGTTTTCAGTACAGTTTTATACCTTGTTAGAACAAATAACATCAAACAAGTCAGGGACGCATCATTTCAAGGTTTTAAAAAACAGATCAGCATGTCCACAACAAGTCAGAGTGGCCTTGATACCTGGGAAGGGAGTCTTCTTATTTAAAGAATACTAGCATTCACATCGGAGAAGGCAATGGCACCCTACTCCAGTACTCTTACCTGGAGAATCCCAGGGACAGGGGAGCCTGGTGGGCTGCCATCTATGGGGTCACACAGAGTCAGACATGATGGAAGTGACTTAGCAGCAGCAGCAGCATCCACATCCCAGGAAGAGAGGCATTCACTCTTCATTTTTTTTTTTTTTTCACTCTTCATTTTTAACATGAATATTTTTACTTCTGGTCTATGTTCTCCTTAATCATTAAAACACATGCACAATATATATTTGACAAGCTGAAAATAGACTGTGTCAGCATCAAATTTGAGTTAGATCATGTCTAAGCCAGAAGGTTGTTGTTGTTCAGTCGCTCAGTCGTGTCCAACTCTTTGCAACCCCAGGGACTGCAGCACGCTAGGCATCCTTGCCCTTCACCATCTCCTGGAGCTTGCTCAAACTCATGTCCATTGAGTCAGTAATACTATGATATTTTCTGGCAATTACTCATGTCAAGAATATAAGATAAGAGTATTTAGGGAAAAAATACAAGACTAAAACAGAGTAAATAAATGTGCTTTGTGAGTGGCTACTTATTCACCCTCTTGGTGTTTCCTTTCATATGGAAGAGACTCCAGTAAGGTAACATTCCTCGTCTCTGTCTCCTTACTCATTTTTCCCCAGGTATATATGGTGACTTAAAATGATTGGTGATTTTGCAATGAAAAAGTGGAGACTCCCCTTTTCGTCCTCTTTGGAGCCAGCGTGGTTTCAGGAAAAGACATTCTGCTTTGCTTTTAATGTGCTCTGACCCAGAGCCAGGCTTGCCTGTGGGTGGGTTTAGATAATTCTGTGGCTCTATGTTAGACATCCCACCTTACTGCAGACATAAGCCACCACTGCATTATCAGTATTACCAATAACGTTGCTTTATTCTTTTGCCTTATATGTCAGTTCAAATCTGCAGGTAGGAAATTGATAATACCGCTTCTTAGGCTTCCCAAGCCCTGCAAGTTTGAAGAAAATATATTTTACTAAATTTGTTTATCACTAAAGAGAATAAATAATGTAAAGATCATTACTATATGTCTATATGTTTGGAACAATCAAGGGACCTGAAAGAAAACCATTCTTTTCTCATGCTTTCTTTCTGACCAGCCAGTCTGTTATATAAGAATTTTAGCATAAAAAAGCAATTATCTGAATAACCTATTCAAAGATACAATAAGACATTAGTATTTGCAAAATTTCATTTTATTAATTCCAGATCAATAATTTAATGTGAGGTAATAGCAGTCAAATGATAATTAATAGCTAAAATTCTTGGGCACTAATAATGATGATAATTCTATGGAAAACATGTTGTCTACTTAATCTTCAAAACAGCCTGACATGAGGTACTATTATTATCTCCACTTAAAAGTTAAAATTCAAGCTTAGAAAATGTGCTTGAGGACATAGAAGAACTCTTTCCCAATTCAAAACCAAGTCTATTTAACCAAAATTTCTAAATCATATTATATATTTAAATATCTCAAAATCATATTTTTTAGCATGCTCTTGCTAAACTAGAGAAATTATTTGGAAAATGAATTCAACTTAATTCAACCTGTACTTGTTGCTTGAATCTCAAAAATATGCAAATACATATTTTCATAGATACATATTAATCAAGGATACAGCACTGAAAAGTTCACAGATTTTTATTAGGAACCTATTGTCTTTAACAAAAGATTTGCCTGGAAAAGGATACGTAAGACTAGGATTCTTAAAGGTTTGAAAGAACGGAGATACCAAGAGATTGTTTTAGTGAGTAGATGTCTATCCTGAGGAACGCCATAGGAAAGTAAGAACTAACGTGTGCACACAGTCAAATTTCATAGAGAAGTGAGATGCTGATTTTACAAACAGCTCCAGTGTCACCTCAATTAACTCAAATATCTTCTGCCCTGACATAATGATAACTCCATTTGTTTTTTTCTCTCTCCACATGCTCCCTTTTTTCCTATTCGGCTCCTGGCTGCCTCATAACTTCTGCTTTCCCGAGACACCAGTTGCCTCATGGCTTTTGTAACAGATAAGCCCATCTTACATCATTGGCTTTCTGACTTGTTCAGAGTCAACCTGTCACAGGTTGATGGATTATTGTCTTCATGCTTTTGACTTCATCCTACCCTAATGTATACATACCAAGCGAATTTTGTTTGTTTCTGAACCAGACTTTCTCTGGCTCATCCTGAAACCTTTCCTTTGATGTTTCATCATGCTTGATCCTAATTATTTCAAAGAAAGACAATGCCTTTGATGATACCCCTACTTGCTGTAGAGGCACATAGATTTGCTATAAGACACAGTATGGAGTTGCTTAGTTCTTTTTTCTTTTTAACTTCAGTGTCAGCCCATAAGTTTTTTGTGGTTATGTTTTTAATCATCACTGAGAGGGTTGCCAGTCAACTAGCATAACATGCATTAGGATTAACATCAGCACAATTATGCAGGTGCATATCCCTTTTATTCATTGCTGTATCATAAAATTGGGAGGTACAATTTAAGCCACCTTAATCAAAACTGTAGTTTCTTTTCTCTGTAGACATATTTCCCTCCATCACTTCTAGTAATACATTCTACCTTCCTGTTGTTGAGGAAGGGGACATTTCTCCCTCTTGAGTTATTCTGGCTGGACTAACAATAAAATTGACACCAGACAAATTAATATGAGAAAAAGAAACAAATTTTAATTTAATTAATGTCCCTCAGTAACAGATCCTAAAAAGTTGCCAAAGTAGGCAGTTTTTATGTTTTTCGAAAGAAACAATACATTTGTGAGGAATTACTAGAACAAAGAGATTTAGGTTTTGGATGCCCAATTAGTGAAGAATCTAAACAGTGTAGGTTTCAGGTAGTAAGTTAAAGCAGTAACAAGGTTTGTTTACATAGACCTCTTAGCCCCAAATTCCCTGTATGTGGCAATAAGGTTTCCTTCTACCCCCAGATTCAGGGAGTCCACCCTTCACATGATATATCTATTTCCTATTCTCAGGAAGACAGAAAGGAGAGTCAGTGTTTCTCATGAGATGGTCATTCTTTAGTCACTTTAATTCAAAATAATCAATACACCACTGAGGCATATTTACAGTGACCTACCCTGGTCTCCAACACTGTCCACAGAGATGGATCTTAACCAGAGTGTCCTTCACCCAAGAGCACACTGAGTGACCCAGGAATGGGTTTATGACCCAAACCGAAGGAATCAGAGTCCTTTCCCAGATTTTATGGAACTAGAAATTCTTCTTTAGAAAAAATTCTCTCATGATGTAATTCCAAAGCTGTTCAGCAATTACTACTTTTACCACAAGGGAAAAGTTTGTCTACCAGGGAAGGAAATAGGACCAAAGGGAGATAAACATGCAGAGACAGAGTCACAAGAGTTCTGGTCATGGCCAAGCCCCAGCTTTATTCCTCAGGCCCCTAGAACTGTCCAAGTCCTGAAACTGTAACCACAGAACCAGCCCAGTCTGGCCCTATCCTGTTTCTAGCAAGAATACTGGAGTGGGTTGTCGTGCCCTTCTCCAGGGGATCTTTCCAACCCAGGGATCAAACCCGTGTCTCTTATGTCTAATCTGTATTGGCAGCTGGATTCTTTACCACAAGCACCATCTGGGAAGCCCTTCTTTTTCACAGACAACAGAGCACAATTGCAAGTCATACAGTCATGGGCAGAAGAGAACATTTTGACCTCAAATAACACCCAGAACCAAGGTTTCTCCCTTCATGGAATCAAAAGACCAGGGTGCCACTGGAACTGAGTGTCAGATCCTTTCTGAAGTGAAGGGCCTAATGTCCAAGAAGATGCAGTCCGGAAGTCTCTTAACCATACCTTACCATAAAGGGCCACGTTCCAGAGCCCTCCAATCAAAACCTGCCCACCAGCACTTCAGCATAATAATCCTCTTTCCCTGACTCATAAAATTTTGACCAAAGCCAGGTAGGGGAAACAGATTTGGGCCATGCCTCCTGCTCTGCAGTATTCCGGCCTAGAGAATTCCATGGACTGTATAGGCCATGGGGTCACAAAGAGTCGGACACGACTGAGTGACTTACACTTTCACTTTCACACTTTCCTTGACTGTTGTCTCCTTGACCATTGACGTTGCATTAAAGCCCTTTCTTTTTTCAAAAGTCAGTGCCACTGTACTGGCTTCTAGGTGGTCAGTCAGTGAGTCCTTGCTCCGTAGCAAAGCTGTTCCTTCATTGTGTGAGCTCCCCTAGCCCACTTCCAATAAATCTTGATTGCTTAAACTAGTTCAAGTTAGGTTACTATCACTCAAACAACAGAAAGTCATGATATAGCATTCCTCTTAAACTATCACACATTTGTGCTCCTTATTAAGGAAGATGCTGATTGTATCTTTCAAACTCTATCAAGTATATCTGTGTGTTAGTCACTCAGTCATGTCTGACTCTCTGTGACCCCAGGGACTGCAGCCTGCCAGGCTCCTCTGCCCATGGGATTCTCCAGGCAAGAATACTGGAGTGGCTTGCCATTGCCTTCTCCAGTGTGAATTTTAGTAGCAGTAGTGTAGTTGCTAAGTCACGTCCAACTCTTGCGACCCCCAGACTGTAGCCTGTCAGGTTCTCCTGTCCGTGGGGTTCTCCAGGCAAGAATACTGGAGTGGGTTGCCATTGCCTTCTCCACTATCAAGTATAAAGCATCATTTAACAGACTCCTCATCCAAAGCTACTTGAAAGTGCCTCTAGTTCCCCACAGGTAACAAAAGTGCATTCTTTATTCTGCAACTACTTTCCCCAATGTGACTTCCTGTGTGTATCAGCCTTACTGTTTTTCTCAAAGAAGCAAAAAAGATCTTTCCAAAGTCTCTTCTTTCATATTTGTGTCACTTCATTCTCACCCATTTTTGAGGATCTCTCATATTTCTCCCTTCCTATTTTCTCTAGAATTGTAGTCCAGATTGTTATGCAAATCTATGTATCTGATGTCTATTTCCCATGTTCTTCTTCGTGTCATTTCCACAGTAATCTTTTTAAAGATTAAAAATCTTTTAAAATCCATTTTAAAATGTCATTTTGAGTACCACTGCTCAACAAATTCAGATGAAATTTATCTATAGGATAAGCTAAACTTTTCAACTTGAAATTTAAGGTTACTTTTGTACCCTATTCTAACCATTTTTACCCAAACTTTTATTGCTTTCTTTCAGAAATCCTACAATTTCCCATGTAATATTCCCTAGTCACATATATATTTCTACCTCGGCACCATTCATTTTGTCTAGAAAGCCTTCCTTATTTCCATCTTATTCTCTAAGCGTTGTCAAGCTCAAACAATTTTCTCTTTGGAGAATGTGTTTGCCTTGAGGCTAAATAAACTAATCAAGAGAAATTGAAACTTAATGTGTGAGGGAGGAGAAAAACATGGAGATAAGTATGTAAATCAATTTACTATGGAAAACAGTAGCTATAACATTGAAAGAAGGAAGACACCGTGGATGGCACCAGGGAGTCATATGAGAAAACAGCCGAGCCTGGTACCAGTCCGTCTAACTCCAAATGCACTCAGAACCTCAAATGCAAATATGTAATGCTAAGCAGGGTCTAAGTACTGTGAATTTTAAACTTTAAGAGAAAAAGCAAAATCAGTTCATGGACTTGGTAGACTTTGGTACAAGGGGAATACGCTGTTAGAAAGGCAAATAGATCTACTAAGGAATGGAAAAGACGTGGCATAATTTTATGTCCATCTAGAAAACCAAGATTCTAAGAGGTAAAGCTTCTTAAGATCTAAAAGGTAATTTTTTATTTTAAAGACCAATAATTAACCCATGAGATTTTGCTATGGGGTTACAGAATGGGTCCTCGTCAGGAGGTTCAGCTGAGGGGTAAAATTAGGATTAGGGCCACTAAATGGGAAAAAAGAAGCTTCCTCAGAAGCAAGGTTTAGTACTATATTGAGAGAATCCTTTGACTCAAAACAGAGTGACAAGTTCTGTCTTAGCTTTGCTGAAAATTAAAACTCCCAGAGAGAAGAAGAGTCAACTAAGGGAACTCATTTAGAAGCTAATTTTGACCAATGAGGAGGACTGGATGGTAAAATTAATCGGATGCAAAACTTGAAAAAGGGTATTAAAATACCATGAAAATGCTAACCCAAAGAGAGCTAGCATGACTAAGCACAATATGCTTTAAGGTAAAAAGCACAATTAGAAGGAAAAAAAAATGTTCTCTACATAATGAAAGTAATACTTAATAGAAAAATACCAAAATTTAAAATCATCTTGTATCCAAGAACACATCTCAGAACACAACTGAGGCAATTATTTGGAGAAATTAAAAAACATACTACCAAAGTGGGACATTTTAAAAAATCACATTTTCTCTAGTAATTGGAATATTCGGCAAATAGTCTATAAGAACATAGGCGATTTGAACATATCAATTAACAAATCTGGCATGAAGACACATGTATAGAACACTGCATGCCACAATTAAAGACTACACAATGTTTCAAATTCACAAGATAGATTTACGTAAACATTATCAAGCATCAAATAATAAAATGAGTCTGAAATAAATACCAAAGGATAGAGGTAACATGTAGAGCACATTCTTAATGATAAAGCATTGCACTTACAGACAATTTTAAAAATAAACAAACACATCTGAAAAGTTTAGAAAGCATTTCTAAATAACTAAATCAAAAAATAATAGAAGTTAGAATAAATTTCAAATATTCAAATATGAAATTGCCACATGTTAACACATGTATACCTGTGGCAGATTCATTTTGATATATGGCAAAGTCAATACAATATTGTAAAGGTAAATAAAATAAAATTAAAAAAAAAAACTCTGTGAAACAAGCTAAAGCTTTACAAGTTTTACCTCACTACACAAGTTTTCTTGATATGAATATTCAACATGATGAACCACAAATTTTTGCTCAAATTCATTATCTGAGTCAAAACTTTCTATTAAAAATCTACATTTATAACCAGGGGAAAAAAATGTTGAATTTGTACACTCCCATGGTCATAGAAAGCAATGTGTCTTCTAAGGATAGTATTTTAATCTCCTATTATTTTAAAAGATTCTGCCTAACCATTACATGTTCCCACATATTCCCTGGGCATTATAGTTTTCTTATGCTAAGCAAATGGATTCTGTTAAAATTAACTTATTATTTCACTATTTTAATATGCTAGAACATATTCTTTGTAATGTACACTTTGCAAGTATCATTTATATCTGATTAAGAGTCATCACTGCAGAGAAGGCAATGACAACCCACTCCAGTAGTCTTGCCTGGAAAATCCCATGGACGGAGGAGCCTGGTGGGCTGCAGTCCATGGGCTTGCTATGAGTCAGGCACGACTGAGTGACTTCACTTTCACTTTTCACTTTCCTGCATTGGAGAAGGAAAGGGCAACCCACTCCAGTGTTCTTGCCTGGAGAATCCCAGGGACGGGGGAGCCTGGTGGGCTGCCGTCTATGGAGTCACATAGAGTCGCATACAACTGAAGCGACTTAGGAGCAGCAGCATCAAGAGTCATCACTGAATAGTGAAAATAGTGGAATAAATGGTTTCAGATGCTTTCTATTATAGAACAAAATAGCTTAGAATAAAAAAGAATAGCTTAGAATCAAGAAAGCTTTAGTGGGACTTCCCCGGTGGTCGAGTGGGGAAGAATCCACCTGCCAGTGCAGGGGACATGGGTGCAACCCCTGTCCAGGAAGATCCCATAAACTGTGGCAACGTAACCCATGCACCACAGCTACTGAGCTCACATATCCTAGAGCCCATGCTCTGCAACAAGAGAAGCCTGTGCACCGCAGCTGGGAAGGAGATGCCACTCACTGCAACTAGAGAAAGCCTGAACACAGCAACGAAGACCCAACACAGCCACAAATACATTTATAAATAAGATTTTGAAAAAAAGTAAGTTTTAGTGATATGTGAAGCAACTTGAGTGAGAGCTTAGGATGATCCGAGAATGCATTTGAACCATTTAAAAATGGAATATAACACACACATAACATGCAAATATGTTCTGTCCAACATATTTCCAGGTATGTATTAGATATTAATAACAAAGGATGTCTGTATTTGCAATAATTGTATGAGGACAATACAATCTTAACACAAGAGTAAATATGGAAAAACTGAAGAAAACTAATGCAAAAGTTATATTCACAGGCATACACATATTAATCCTAAATAAAATATTGGCAAAGACAATGTAGCAATGTACATAAAATTTGGTTCATCTTAGACATGAAAACACTATTTAACATTTGAAAATGTAACTAACCATGCTAAAAGATGAAAGAAAAAAGGAGTATCATTACAATAGATATGGGGGAAAGATTTTTAAAAATCAAAGTTCTTTTTTAATTTATTTATTTTAATTAAAGGCTGATTACTTTACAATATTGTATCCATTTTGCCATACATCAACATGAATCTGCCACAGGTGTACACGTGTTCCCAATCCTGAACCCCCTCCCACCTCCCTCCCCATACCTTCCCTCTGGGTCATCCCAGTGCACCAGCCCTAAGCTTCCTGTATCCTGCATCGAACCTGGACTGGTGATTCATTTCTTATATGATATTATACATGTTTCAATGCCATTCTCCCAAATCATCCCCTCACCCTCCCTCTCCCACAGAGTCCAAAACTCTGTTCTATATATCTGTGTCTCTTTTGCTGTCTCACATACAGGGTTATCATTACCATCTTTCTAAATTCCATATATATGCATTAGTATACTATATTGGCGTTTTTCTTTCTGGCTTACTTCACTCTGTATAATTGGCTCCAGTTTCATCCACCTCATTAGAACTGATTCAAATGTATTCTTTTTAATGGCTAAGTAATACTCCATTGTGTATATGTACCACAGCTTTCTTATCCGTTCATCTGCCAATGAACATCTAGGTTGCTTCCATGTCCTGACTATTGTAAACAGTGCTACAGTGAACACTGGGGTACACGTGTCTCTTTCAATTCTGGTTTTCTTGGTGTGTATGCCCAGCAGTGGGATTTCTGGGTCGTATGGCAGTTCTATTTCCAGTTTTTTAAGGAATCTCCACACTGTTCTCCATAGTGGCTGTACTAGTTTGCATTCCCACCAAGGGTGTAAGAGGATTCCCTTTTCTCCACATCCTCTCCAGCAGTTATTGCTTATAGACTTTTGGATAGCAGCCATTCTGACTGGCATGAAATGGTACCTCATTGTGGTTTTGATTTGCATTTCTCTGATAATGAGTGATGTTGAGCATCTTTTCGTGTGTTTGTTAGCCATCTGTATGTCTTCTTTGGAGAAATGTCTATTTAGTTCTTTGGCCCATTTTTTGATTGGTATGGTGCTGGCACAAAGACAGAAATATAGGTCAATGGAACAAAATAGAAAGCCCAGAGATAAATCCACGCACATATGGACACCTTATCTTTGACAAAGGAGGCAAGAATATACAATGGAGAAAAGACAATCTCTTTAACAAGTGGTGCTGGGAAAACTGGTCAACGACTTGTAAAAGAATGAAACTAGAACACTTTCTAACACCATACACAAAAATAAACTCAAAGTGGATTAAAGATCTAAACATAAGACCAGAAACTATAAAACTCTTAGAGGAGAACATAGGCAAAGCACTCTCTGACATACATCGCAGCAGGATCCTCTATGACCCACCTCCCAGAATATTGGAAATAAAAGGAAAAATAAACAAATGGGACCTAATTAAAATTAAAAGCTTCTGCACAACAAAGGAAACTATAAGCAAGGTGAAAAGACAGCCTTCAGAATGGGAGAAAATAATAGCAAATGAAGCAACTGACAAACAACTAATCTCAAAAATATACAAGCAACTCCTGCAGCTCAATTCCAGAAAAATAAATGAACCAATCAAAAAATGGGCCAAAGAACTAAAGTTTTTGTAAGCTATGGTCTATTGGAAACTATCTTAACTTGTTAGATGCTACCTGACGAGCATTACAGAAAACACTATGCTTAAGAGGAAAATGCTAGCTGAAGAATGAAATGGCAACCCACTCTAGTATTCTGGCTTGGGAAATTCCATGGACAGAGGAGCTTGGTGGGCTACAGTCCAAAGAGTCGCAAAGAGTCAAACACAGCTGAGTGACTAAACCACCACCACCACCACCACGTTTGGTGGGGGTGGTGTCTGGCACCACGGTTCCACCTGTGGTTGTTCCCACTTTGAAGATGTTTCCACCAGCTCCTTGTTTTGTGCACTTCTGTCCTTTAAAATTAAGTGGAATTAATACTCAAGGTGTAAACACTGTTAAGTATTCAGTAAACCTGTGTGTGTGTGTGTGTGTGTGTGTGTGTGTGTGTGTTTAACAAAACCTCCATTTTTTAATGGTTGATACCTCAAGAGAGTTTTGGAAACAAAATTGTTGTATTTGTCATCATTATATTTAAAATACTCAGAAGTAAACTAAATTATCATGATTGCTTCTAAAAAGAGAGAGAAAAAAGGTTAAACATTAGAAGTATTTTCTTCAAAGTCAGTAAGAGGATCTCACCATTACCATAGCTCAGGTTTATTGACATTACATTTCAGGGACCTCAAGAGGGGAAAAGAAGAAATTACAGTGTTTCATAAAGTTTGGGCTTTTGAACTAAGACACTATCATATCTATAATACTCCAATAGCTTAAACCATGCCAACAGCTAGGCCAGATACAGTGCAGGGGGAGATTACACAAGAGTTTAAGTACAGAGAATGGGGTTCATTGGGGGTAATTTTGGGACAATCTATCACAGATCTTTCAAGTTTGTTTATATATCATATTAATACAAAAATGAGGAGGAGAACGATACTGATGATGATAATGATGATATGAAAGATTGGAGGGAACCTCATTTAGGAATTATATGACTGCATCTGGAATACCCACACAGTGGAACAGCATATAGCTGTAAAAATTAATAAATTAGAGCTATTATTATAAACACAAATAAGTCTCACAAATATAATGTTTAGAGTGAACAAATAAAAGTCACTTGAGGACTGTATAATTGGATACTAATTATATAATTTTAAGTATTCAAATCAAGCAAAACAACGTTTATATATCACTTATATGTGTATATACATTTAGTGTAACTATTTTTTAATGAATAAAATAAAAAATTTTAGCACAGTAGTTAGTTTAGTTTTAACTATGTTTTTTTAAAAAATGGATACATTTTTCATTCATTTTTTTAATAAATGTTATACTTCCATTACATCCAAAGACTGTACTAGGTGATGGAGAAATAACAGTGGAAAGAAAGGCCTGGTCACTCTTTCATGATACTTAAAAGGAGGACTATATCATCTATGGACAGTTTTAATTTATGTTTTTCTAAATAAAAAAAAATTTATAACTAATGTTTAAAGTGGTAGCTTTTGACAAAATAGAACAAGTCTTATGAGATTAACTATATCTATTTAAGGCTAACTTCTTCTAGTTCTTTTAAGGGTTTCTGTTGTTGTTTTAAAGGCCAAGAGAAATACGCTTGATGTAGTAAATCTAGGAGTTAGCAATTCTGTGACAACATATGAGTTAACTGATATTTATCTAAAGTGGTTGTTTGGGGGAATATTGTGTAGCTTGCTTCTCCATGCTAGATCCTACTTTGATCTTTTAAGAATTTTTTGTTGTTTTGTTTGTTTCTTTCTTAATGGTTTTGGCAAAGCTATTGATGATAGGTTTATGTTTATTTTTCCAAATTAAAATTGAATAAATAGAGCTTAACAATGTACTGGTTAATATTGATATGCTAGTTGTTAATATACTAGGAAAGTGAAAAAGCTGGCTTATACAACATACAAAAAAACTGAGATCATGGCATCGGGCACCATCACTTCATGGCAAATAGAGGGGGAAAAAATGGAAAGTGTTTGATTTTATTTTCTTGGGCTTCAAAATCACTGCAGGCATTGATTGCAGCCACAAAATTTAAAGATGTTAACTCCTTAGAAGAAAAGCTATGACAAACCTAGACAGCATGCTAAAAAGCAGGGACATCACTTTGCCAACAAAGGTCTGTATAGACAAAGCTATGGCTTTTCTAATAGTCATGTACAGATATGAAAGTTTGACTTTAAAGAAGGCTAAGTGCCAAATAATTAATGCTTTCAAATTGTGATGCTGAAGAAGACTCTTAAGAGTCCCCTGGAGAGCAAGGAGATCAAACCAGTCAATCCTAAAGGAAATCAACCCTGAAAATTCATTGGAAGGACTGATACTGAAACTGAAGTTCCAATACTTTGACCACCTGATGATGCAAAGAGCTGACTCATTGGAAAAGATTCTGATTCTGGGAAAGATTGAAGGCAGGACAAGAAGGGGACAACCAAGGATGAGATGGTTGGATGACATCACCAACTCAATGGACATGAGTTTTAGCAATCTCTGAGAGATTATAAAGGACAGGGAGATCTGGCATGCTGCAGTCCCTGGGGTCACAAAGACTTGGACATGATTTAGCAACTGAAAAACAACAGCGATCTATATCTATATCTATATCTATATCTATATCTATCCCTTCTCTAACCTTGATGGCTATCAATTACACTGGCTTACATGGATTATCTCAATTAGTTATGAGTTAAGTTGAAATTTATATGCCTACAAAATTATAGGTCCCAAGTCTTGAAATGATTTTCTAAAGAACAAAGCAATAGACATAATAAGCCTCTTGAGAGAATAAACAGGTGATTATTACTTCAGAATATACATTGCTGCCACCTTTCATTTTACTTGGCTTCTGGTTACAGCTTCTTGAAACACTTTTTCACAAAAGAGAAAATTCACCTTTTTAGTTACCAAAATTTAATAAAATGAAAGGATACATGCCAGAACATTTTGACAATCCATAAAGGACACAATGGAACACTTCCAGATCAACAAAAAGTATAACACAAGTTGGGCTTATTCCATGCCAAATAAAACCTGTCATTTGCTGTCTGCCCCTCTAAGGATTAGCTCACTGGCCACTGCAGTCACTGACCTTCAACAGCCCCCTAAAGGAGTTCACGGTGGATATCAGGTACTTTTTGCTCAGGGAAAAACTGGCAGAATGGGCCTTCAGATAGTTAAATATCTGGAGAAGATTTCATGAGTCCAAATTCCTGAATCTGCTGCTGCTGCTGCTAAGTCGCTTCAGTCGTGTCCGACTCTATGCGACCCCATAGACGGCAGCCCACCAGGCTTCCCCGACCCTGGGATTCTCCAGGCAAGAACACTGGAGTGGGTTGCCATTGCCTTCTCCAGTGCATGAAAGTGAAAGTGAAGTCGCTCAGTCGTGTCCGACTCTAGCGACCCCATGGATTGCAGCCTACCAAGCTTCTCTGTCCTGAATCTACTCCTATCTAGAAAAGCACTAAAATCATTAATGGAGACACGACTCACAGCAAGCCTCTGCCAAAAGGTGTGTTTGACCACATGTAAGCCCCTTCACTAAAATCAGATATAATACTGACCTTTCCCTTGCCTTTTCTGAGCAGTTCCTCAAAGCGATCTCCTCATTTTGACGCAAATAAATCTTAACTCTCAACTCTCACATTGTGCATTTTACTTTTCAGTTGACACCCAGAAGTACAAGGTTAGCTTAGCATTGGGGAATCAATTAATATCATTTACCGTATTTACAGAATAGAAGGGAAAAAATTATGACCATCTCAATCAGTGTAGAAAAAACACTTGAAAATTTAATACTAATTCATGATTAAAATTTCCCACTAAAAGCAGAAGATAATCCCTTTAAATTGATAGAGTATTTAAAAAAAAATCAGACCTAGAATCTTGCTTAATAAGGAAAAACAAAAAATATTTTGCCCCAAGGTGGGAGCACCAGAAGACAAAAACAGCCACTTACTACTGCATTAATCTTTGTACTGAAAGTCCTAGCGAGTGCAGTAAACCAAGAAAAAAATATGTACTAGAAAGAAAAAAGTAAATTATCTTTTCCTAGAGGATATTTTTGTACTTATAGAACATCCTTAGGAATCTACAAAAAGCTACTAGAATGAATAAATTATTTTAGTAGGTAGCAGGTAAAAAATGAGTTTTTTGTTTGTATAAATCAGCAATATTTGGAAAATGAAATTTTAAAATTACCATTGACATATATACAAGCAGCCCATGCATCTCAATACCAGAAAAATAAACGACCCAATCAAAAATTGGGCCAGAGAACTAAACAGACAGTTCTCCAAAGAAGACATACAGATGGCTAACAAACACAGGTAAAGATGTGCTCAACATCACTCATTATCAGAGAAATGCAAATCAAAACCACAATGAGATACCATCTCACTCCAGTCAGAATAGCTGTTATCCAAAAGTCTGCAAACAATAAATGCTGGAGAGGGTGTGGAGAAAAAGGAACCCTCTTACACTGTTGGTGGGAATGCAAACTAGTACAGCCACTATGGAGAACAGTGTGGAGATTCCTTAAAAAACTGGAAATAGAACTGCCACACGACCCAGCAATCCCACTGCTGGGCATACACACCAAGGAAACCAGAATTGAAAGAGAGACGTGTACCCCAATGTTCATTGCAGCACTGTTTATAATAGCCAGGACATGGAAGCAACCTAGATGTCCATTAGCAGATGAATGGATAAGAAATTTGTGGCACATATACACAATGGAATATTACTCAACTATTAAAAAGAATACATTTGAATCAGTTGTAATGAAGTGGATGAAACTGAAGCCTATTATACAGAGTGAATTAAGTCAGAAAGAAAAACACCAATACAGTATATTGATGCATATATATGGAATTTAGAAAGATGGTGATGATGACCCTACTTGCAAGACAGCAAAAGAGACACAGATATAAAGAACAGACTTTTGGACTCTGTGGGAGAAGGTGAAGGTGGGATGAGTTGAGAGAATAGCATTGAAACATGTATATTACCATATATGAAACAGATCACCAGTCCAGGTTCAAGACATGAAACAGGGCACTCAAAGCTGGTGCACTGGGACAACCCAGAGGGATGGTATGGGGAGGGGCGTTGGGATAGGGGACACTTGTACACCCGTGGCTGATTCATGTCAATGTATGGCAAAAACCACCACAATATTGTAAAGTAATTAGCCTCAAATTAAAATAAATAAATTAAAAAAAAAAAACTTACAGTAAAAAAAAAAAATACCAATGTCAAAGCACCCAAAATATTAAATACCAAGGGGAACATTTAACAAATTATGTGAGAGGGATACACATTAATAAATACAAAGCATCAGCGACAGAACTAGAGAAGACCTAAGTAAACAGAGGGAGGGGCTTCCCTGGTGACTCAGTGATAAGGAATCTGCCTATTAAGCAAGAGACGTGGCTTCAGTCCCAGGGTCAGGAAGATCCCCTGGAAAAGGAAGTGGCAACCCACTCCAGTATCCTTACCTGGAAAATCCCATGGACAGAGGAGCCTGGACTATAGTCCACAGAATTGCAAAGAGTTGAACACAACTGAAGCGACTTAGAAGATAAAGAGCCAAAAACATGTTAAAGTCTGGCCAGAATTAGAAGACTTATCTTACTAATTTTCAAAACTTATTGTAGAGCTCAAGTTCTCAAGACTGAGTGGTGTTCGTGTAAAGAAGATGTGTAGATGATCAACAAAGAGGTCATAAATAGAAGGGCACAAATACTCTACTGAGGATGCAAAGTAATTCAGTGAGTCTTCTTTCAACATGTTATAAAGAAGAGCTATATATTCACAAGGAAAAAAATGACCATTAACCATAATTTCAACTTGTACACAAAAATCAATTGAAATGGGTTATAGATTAAAAAAAAACTATAAGATTATCAGAAGAAAACATAAAAAATATTTGCAACCTAGAAGATAAATAAATATTTCTAAGGATACAAAAGCACTTCCTACAAAGAAAACAAAGCAAAAAAAATCAACAGTCTCATGAATAACAAACTGTTAGAACTTGTACTCAAACTTACTCTGACTCCCAAAATTAAGTCTGCAATATTATACACATTTTCTCTGGTTTTTCTCTTTCTTATTCTTTTTTTCTGTTTCACATGAACTTCAGGACATGCAGAAGACAGGCTATTCTTCATTAGAATAAATAATGACAAAATATTTTTAACTTCTCAAAAAGCCTTCTGATTTCTTTGGATTTCTAGTAAAGGTTTATTTTTATTTGAGTTTCCCATAAATGCCGAACACAGAATTGTTGCCAAATATTTGTGTAAAATAAAATCAGCTTCTCATAATGAGAACTACTTACGAGAACTTACTGTCTACATTCCAAATGCAATTCCATATGTTCTCTGGGTATTAACTCACTTAAATCCATGAGTTTAGATGTTTTTAACACCTCATTTTTACAGATGAGAAAACATGGAGTACAGAGTGGTAATTTACCCAAGCAGGTTCACAATTTAATGAGACTCCCCAACAGAATTTGAATTCAGGCATTCTAAAACCCACAGTCATACACTCAACCAACCACAGTGCACAGCGTATGTATTTTACAGCTCATTGTTCCCCACACTTAAACAAACAAAATAACCAGGAAGTCTTGTTAAAACACATCTTTTGGCCCACCACCAGAGACATTTTAGCTCAGGGAATTTGCATTTCTCACAAAAAAAAAAAAAAAAAAAGGGTTTCAGGTGGAGCTGATCCTTCTAATCTTCATTCCAAACAATAAACCATGTTTGAAGGCAGGGGTACAGTTAAAATCATTTCACTAAAGATCTTTGCATTTCCCTGGTGGCTCAGATGGTAAAGAATCTGCCTGCAAATGCAGGAGTCCTGGGTTTGATCCCAGGGTTGGGAACATCACTGGGTGAAGGGAAAAAGCTACATCAGTCCAGTGTGGTACCTTCAGTTCATTTGCTCAGTCGTGTCTGACTCTTTGACCCCATGGGCTGCAGCATGCCAGGCTTCCCTGTCTGCCGGGGACCAGCCCCAGCTGATCCAGGGTATTCGAAGGAGAGACGGCCTAGGCGACTATTTATATGCTAATTAGAGATATAGAGAACAATAGAATGAGGATAGCTCAGTAGGAAAATTCAGTGGAGAAAAGAAGCTGAGTAGCTTGGTTTACGCGGGAGACCAATAAAACTTCAAGACAAGAAGTTTGCACCACTTACATAGGCCGCAGGCGCCCTCTCGAATAGCGGAAGGTGCCTCACCCTAGACACCTTCTCGAGTGGGTCTTAGAAGCCCAGGCATGATTAGTAAGCGTGGTGGGTTCCGCACTCCAGATGGAGACTCAGCTGGAAGTTAAAAGAAAGAATGACATGGGGAGACCAAGCGTTGGTGAACAAGGCCCGTAGCTTTATTTTCAACAGGGGCTTTTATACCCTAAGTTACACATAGAGGATAATAGGGGATGCAAAGTCAGCAGTCTTTGATTCTTATCAAAGACCAAGGTTTCTTTCCTGCAAATGTATCGTATACAAATGGTTTAGGTGATTTACATCATCTTCTGGCCAGAAGGCCTACTAACATTTTATGACTCTTGACAAGGACTTATCAACAAAGACTTATTTTCTCTAAGAGTAATTATTTCAAGGTTTGGCACCATCTTCCAAAGATAAAATTGCATTCCTATAGGGCGGATGTGTAATGGGTTTACAACAAAGAAAGAATTTATTACCTTAAGGGTCTAAAGTTACTAACACCAAGGCCACTACTTATTTTTTCTACATACCCACTATTAATTGATACATATTCAAGGATACAATTCAGGGGATGTGAAAACTTGGCAACAAGCATTGACTCATCAATGAAATCCTTTACTAGTTTATTCTGACAGTTTTTAACTCTCTGAGAGGCTCTAAGCTATTTGAATATCTTAAGCTTCCCATGCCTCTCGAGGCTGGGAGACTGTAAACAATCGTATGCATAGCTGCAGGAGTCCGGGTAAACTTGTCAGGCGAGTTAGAGAGCCATCAGAGGGGTTTGGATTTAAACACTCCTAATTGCCCAGGAACTTTATTAATTGGAGCTGTAAGTTAACTCTTTGACAGAGAGAGAGAGATGGTGGTAGGGGACAGCCCCCAGTAAAGTCAGAGGTGAGAGCACAAAGCAATAAAGTAGGCAGACTCTGGTTTTTTGGGGGAAAATGCTCGAGAATATCCGGGGGGACTCCTGAGGCTCGATCCCGCCTTTGCGTATGCCGAGCCTCCTTCCTCATGACCTTTGTCACGAGTGGAATGCCTCACCGGCTCCCCGCACCTGTCCATCACCAACTCCCGGAGATTACTCAAACTCATATCCACCAAGTCACTAATGCCATCCAACCATCTCATCCTCTGTCATCCACTTCTCCTCCCACCTTCAATCTTTCCCAGTATCAGGGTCTTTTCCAGTGAGTCAGTTCTTCTTATCAGGTGGCCAAAGTATTGGAGTTTCAGCTTCAGCATCAGTCCTTCGAATGAATATTCAGGACTGATCTCCTTTAGGATGGACTTGTTGGATCTCCTTGCAGTCCACGGGACACTCAAGAGTGATGTTCAAAAGCATCAGTTCTTTGGCACTTAGCTTTCTTTATGGTCCAACTCTCACATCCATACATGACTACTGAAAAAACCTCAGCTTTGACTAGACAGGCCATTGTTGGCAAAGTAATGTCTCTTCTTTTTAATATGCTGTCTAGGTTGGTTATAACTTTTCTTCCAAGGAGTAAACGTCTTTTAATTTCATGGCTGCCGTCATTATCTGCAGTGATTTTGGAGCCCAGACAAATAAAGTCTGTCACTGTTTCCACTGTTTCTGCATCTATTTGCCATGAAGTGATGGGACCGGATGCCATGATCTTCATTTTCTGAATGTTGAGCTTTAAGCCAACTTTTTCACTCTCCTCTTTCACTTTCATCAAGAGGTTCTTTAGTTTTTTGTCACTTTCTGCCATAAGGGTGGTGTCATGTGCATATCTGAGGTTATTTATATTTCTCCTGGAAATCTTGAGTCCACCTTGTGCTTCATCCAGCCCAGCATTTCTCATGATGTACTCTGCATATAAGTTAAATAAGCAGGGTGACAATGTACAGCCTTGACATACCCCTTTTCCTATTTGGAATCAGTCTGTTGTTCCATGTCCAGTTCGAACTGTTGCTTCCTGATCTGCATACAGGTTTCTCAGGAGGCAGGTCAGGTGGTCTGGTATTTCCATCTCTTGAAGAATTTTCTACAGTTTATTGTGATCCACACAGCCAAAGGCTTTGGCATAGTCAAAAAAGCAGAAACAGGTGTTTTTCTGGAACTCTCTTGCTTTTTCGATGATCCAGCAGATGTTGGCAATTTGATCTCTGGTTCCTCTGCCTTTTCTAAAACCAGCTTGAACATCTGGAAGTTCATGGTTCACGTATTGCTGAAGCCTGGTTTGGAGAATTTTGAGCATTACTTTACTAGTGTGTGAGATGAGTGCAATCATGTGGTAGTTTGAACAATCTTTGGCATTGCCTTTCTTTGAGATTGGAATGAAAACTGACCTTTTCCAGTCCTGTGACTGTTCCTGAGTTTTCCAAGTTTGCTGACATATTGAGTGCAGCACTTTCACAGCATCAACTTTTAGCATTTGAAGTGGCTCAACTGGAATTCCATCACCTCCACTAGTTTTGTTCAAATGTGTACATCTTTCCTTTTCCCCTTTGCCTTTAGCCTCTCTTCTTTTCTCAGCTATTTGTAAGCCCTCCTCAGCCAATCACTTTGTCTTTTTGCATTTCTATTTCTTGGGGATGTTCTTGATCACTGCCTCCTGTACAAAGTCATGAACCTCTGTGCATAGTTCTTCAGGCGCTCTCTCTTTTAACTCTAATCCTTTGAATCTATTTGTCACTTCCACTATATAATCATAAGGGATTTGATTTAGGTCATACCTGAATGGTCTAGTGAGTGGTGTAAGATGGTGAAGTAGAAGGAGGTGCGCTCATTTTCTCCTGCAAGAACTCCAAAACTACAAGTCACTGCTGAACTACCATCGACTGGAGAATGTTGGATCCCACAAACAAAAGATACCCCATGTTCATGGGCAAAGGAGACACCCCAGGAGGATGGGATAAGGGGTGAAACCATGTTTGGAATCAAACCCCATACCTGCCAGAGATGCTCAGAGGGCTCAAACAAACCTTGTGCACACCAGGACCCAGAGACCCCACAGAGACTGAGCCAGAACTGTGTTTGAGTGTCTCCTGTGGCGGTATGGGTCAGCAGTGGACTGCTGCAGGGCAGGGGCTCTGAGTGCAGTAGACATAGGTACGGCATAAGCCCTCCTAGAGGAGGTTGCCATTAACCCACTATAGAGCCACCAGAACTTACACAGGACTGGGGAAGCAGACTCCTGAAGGGCACAAACAGAACCTCGTGCACCAGGACCCAGGAGCAAGGAGCAGTGACCCCACAAGAGCCTGACCCAGACTTGCCCATTAGTGTCCAGGAGTCTCTGGCAGAGGAGTGGATTGGCAGTGGCCTGCTGCAGGGTTGGGGCACTGAGTCCGGCAGTGTGAGCATGGAGCTTTTGAAGGAGGTCTCTTTTATCCTCATTACTTCCACCATAGTTTGGCCTCAGATCAAACAACAGAGAGAGAACACAGCCCCCATCTATCAACAGAAAATTGGATTCATGATTTACTGAGCATTTCCTAGCCCATTAGAACAAGACCCAGTTTCCCCCTGAGTCAGGCTCTCCCATCAGGAAGCTTCTGTAAGCCTTTTATCCTTCTCCAGCAGAGGGCAGACAGAATGAAAACCACAATCACAGAAAACTAACCAATCAGATCACATGGACCACAGCCTTGTCTAACTAAAAGAAACTGTGAGCCATGCCATGCAGGGCCACTCAAGATGGATGGGTCATGGTGGAGATTTCTGACAAAATGTGGTCCACTGGAGAACGGAATGGCAAACCACTTCAGTATTCTTGCCTTGAGAACCCCATGAACAGCATGAAAAGGCAAAAAGACAGGACACTGAAAGATGAATTCCCCAGGTCAGTAGGTGCCAAATATGCTACTGGAGATCATTGAAGAAATAACTCCAGAAAGAATGAAGAGACGGAGCCAAAGCAAAAACAATACCCAGTTGCGAATGTGACTGGTAATGGAAGAAAGATCCAATGCTGTAAAGAGCAATATTGCATAGGAACCTGGAATGTTAGGTCCATGAATCAAGGTAAATTGGAAGTGGTCAAACAGGAGATGGCAAGAGTGAACATCAACATTTTAGGAATCAGTGAACTAAAATGGCCTGGAATGGGTGAATTTAACTCAGATGATCACTACATCTACTAATCTGGGCAAGAATCCCTTGTAAAAAGTGGAGCAGCCATCATAGTCAACAATAGAGTCTGAAATGCAGTATTTGGATACAGTTTCAAAAATGACAGAATGATCTCTGTTCATTTCCAAGGCAAACCATTCAACATCACAGTAATCCAAGTCTATGCAGTAGATGCTGAAGAAGCTGAAGTTGAACGGTTCTATGAAGACCTATGAGACCTTCTAGAACTAACACCCAAAAAAGATATCCTTTTCATTATAGGGGACTGGAATGCAAAAGTAGGAAGTCAAGAGACACCTGGAGTAACATGCAAATTTGGCCTTGAAATACAAAACAAAGCAGGTCAAAGTTTAACAGAGTTTTGGCAAGAGAATGCACTGGTCACAGCAAACACCCTCTTCCAACAACACAAGAGGAGACTCTATACATCTACATCACCAGATGGTCAACAGTGAAATCAGATTGATTATATTCTTTGCAGCCAAAGATGGAGAAGCTCTATACAGTCAGCAAAAACAAGACCAGGAGCTGACTGTTACTCAGATCATGAACTCCTCATTGCAAAATTCAGTCCAGTACAGTACACTGCCATCTCACTTCAAGACAGTAAGATGGAATAAACCCCTTTAAATTTTATGGTTTGATGAAAATCTTTACCCAATCAACATGGTTTAACGCTTAGAGACAACCAAAACATGGTTTATATAATAACTTAAAAAGTATTCGTTGCCTCTCAAAATGCAGAGAAAAACAGTACATAATAGGATGACGTTGCTCATGGCCATTCCACAGTGAAAAGGAAGGTAAGAAGACAATAAGCATCCACGCTTCTGAAATCTGTTGGGCTTAAGGGCTAAATTCCGTCCCCCATTAGCTTGAGATATAAACTCATGAACTAATATTTCAGTCAGGACTGAATTCAGTTCAGGAAACAAGAAGAGCATTTTATCTTAGAAGCTTCTCATGCATACTTTTGTTTCTAAAAGGGGAAGTTAATTTGGGAGAAACATGCAAATCTTAGCTCCCAGGATAGAGTGGGAGAGACTGCTCAGAACAAAAGCCTGAGCATTCCATTAAGGGAGGTTGTCAGACACAGGCTATCTGTGAAAAGACAGCTGCTTGAACTTAAGCACCAGTTAAAGATGTTACAGGCTTTAGTCACTTTTCTTTCCCAATAACATTCTACTTGTGTATTTCAAAAGTAGATCAACTGAATATTCTATATAAGGTGGCAGGGAGAAGGTATATGCTTTGGGTCCTTTAACTTAAAAAGCAAATATTGGGGGAAATAATTTTCAAATAACCTCTTTACCAAGTCTTAGCTGCATTTGTCCTAAAGTGGCCAACTGTCAGACTCCCTGCTGTAAACTATACTTGAGAACTTAAAGGGTCATGCCTTAAAGATATAATTTTCTGGTATCTTTTGTCTTTTTCTTACTGTCATGTCTTGGCACATAGTAATTTCTTAGAAGTTTAAAAGTTTGTTCATTGCTATTTCCACCTTGAGGAAGAACTTCATTCAAGACCCATATTTCCCATATTTTCAGGTACAGTGAAAAATATTTCTTGATGTTTCTCTGGTTAAAATTAAACAAAAAATGGGGGGCTGGGAAAAGAACACACAAGCATTAATCCATGCCAGTCATACTATATTTCTAGTATGAATTATTAAAACATTGTTAGTTATTAAACCTGAGGAATAGGCTCTTGCTCTGGAAAACACAATGTAGGCATATACCAAATGCTCATAAGTTATATTAATGAATATTCATTAATACAAGTGCATATCTTATAAGAAGCCTATGGAAAAGTTCATGATAATGGTCAAAGGAACTTAGTGCAGCTCTGGACCTAGAGGCTGTCTGCCAAAGGTCTTCTTCCACTTGATAGCTTAGACAATTCAGAATGTGCCCAGATGAGTCCTTCCACAATCCACTGCCAAGCCCAGGAGGTGCTGTAACACTTGTAGGTTAAATCTGTTTTATTTGTCTTCTGTTACTGAGCATGGAAGCACTAATTGCAGAGGAGAATAAGCCTACTTAAGAAATTATTTGTGCTTACCACTATGTCTTGGAGAAGGCAATGGCACCCACTCCAGTACTCTTGCCTGGAAAATCCCATGGATAGAGGAGCCTGGTAGGCTGCAGTCCATGAGGTCGCTAAGAGTCAGACACGACTGAGCGACTTCACTTTCACTTTTCACTTTCATGTACTGGAGAAGGAAATGGCAACCCGCTCCAGTGTTCTTGCCTGGAGAATCCCATGGATGGAGGAGCCTGGTAGGCTGCAGTCCATGGGGTCGCTAAGAGTCAGACACAACTGAGTGACTTCCCTTTCACTTTTCACTTTCATGCATTGGAGAAGGAAATGGCAACCCACTCCAGTGTTCTTCCCAGGGACAGAGGAGCCTAGTTGGAGGCCGTCTATGGGGTTGCACAGAGTCGGACACGACTGAAGCAACTTAGCAGCAGCAGTAGCCACTATGTCTTAATCATCTTCAAACTGCTATACTAGAAGATACATTTTGAATCTTTACATCTAGGACTCCAGCAAATATATGTTTTGAGGACTCCTGCAATATTCAGCACAAACTCTTACGGGGAATTCACTGAAGAGCTTTATATCCAAGTGGGAAAGGTTTTAATATGGATTTTGGAGGCCTCCCTGCTTTAAATCATGTTTAAAACATAAATAAATAAACAGCCACATTGATCTATCCAATTGGTTTCCCTGGTGGCTCAGGGGTGAAGAATCTGCCGGCAATGCAGGAGGCACGGGTTCCATCCCCGAGTCAGGAAGATCCCCTGCAGAAGGAAATGGAACACATTCCAGAATCCTTGCCTGGGAAATCTCATGGACAGAGGAGCCTGGGTTCTATAGTCCCTGGGATCACAAAGACACAGACATGACTTATCAACTAAACAACAACAACAATCTATTCAATAAATTTCAAAAACGACTTAAATGAGTACTTCTTGCGTAAGTGTCAGAGAAGAAAATCATAAGAAGTATCTAGAGGTGTTGAAGAAGCACATTTTACCTGTTAAAGACAGAAGGTTTTTCTCAGGAATCAACTATTAATCTCAGTTTTTCTAAATTACTGTGGATAAGCTAAGGGGGAGACAGGTGGAAAAGATAAAGCAGTAGTAATCCAGCCATATTGCCTGGATTATAATCCAGTCTTTGGTTGTAAAGATCAGGGAGAAAGATGCAGTATAAAGAGTTTGAGAAATGGAATAAAAGTCCGTGACTAATGTGGAAAAAGCAAAGGAAGAGAAAAGCATGACAGGAGGCTGGTAGACACTGGAGCAGGCAGAGCTTTGTCAGAGATATTGAGGATTTCAGACGATACTCTAAGACAGAGGGGATCATTGAGGGTTTTAAGCAAGGCTATGCTATTACAGCATCTACCTCTTTAAGAAAATCTCCCTCCATGCTGTATGGAAAATTGGTTGGAGGGGCAAGGGAGGAAGCAAGAGACCAGGAAAGAGACTCTTCTGTAGTCCAGGGAGAAGATGATAGAACTGTGCACCAATTTAGTAGGAGTGGAAATGTACAAAAACATTTATTTGTAGAGGAAAAATAGATGGAATTGGAGAATAAGGAAGAATGAGAGTTCAAGGATAATTCCTGTATTTCTGGCTTAAGAAGCAGTGAGTCAGAGAAGTAATAACCTGGACCAAGCCTGGGGTTTATGCATTTATTCAACAAATACATATTGAATACTTGCTATATGCCAAGCACCATTCTAGGTGATTGGATCTGAAATAGAGACATGTATCTGGAATAATAATGCCTGATACTTATGACTCTTTAATGTGTCCCAAGCACTGTAAAAAGGCAAAATGGCTGTCTGAGGAGGCCGTACAAATAACTGTGAAAGAAGAGAAGTGAAAAGCAAAGGAGAAAAGGAAAGATATAAGCATCTGAATGCAGAGTTTCAAAGAATAGCAAGGAGAGATAAGAAAGCCTTCCTTAGCGATCAATGCAAAGAAATAGAGGAAAACAACAGAATGGGAAAGACTAGAGATCTCCTCAAGATAATTAGAGATACCAAGGGAACATTTCATGCAAAGATGAACTCAATAAAGGACAGAAATGATATGGACCTAACAGAAGCAGAAGATATTAAGAAGAGGTGGCCAGAATACACAGAACTGTACAAAAAAAGATCTTCATGACCCAGATAATCACTCACCTATAGCCAGACATCCTGGAATATGAAGTCAAGTGGGCCTTAGTAAGCATCACTATGAACAAAGCTAGTGGAGTTGATGGAAATCCAATTTAGCTATTTCAAATCCTAAAAGATGATGCTGTGAAAGTGCTGCAATCAATATGCCAACAAATTTGGAAAACTCAGCAGTGGCCACAGGACTGGAAAAGGTCAGTTTTCATTCCAATCCCAAAGAAAGGCAATGCCAAAGAATGCTCAAACTACCACACAATTGCACTCATCTCACGTGCTAGTAAAGTAATGCTCAAAATTCTCCAAGCCAGGCTTCAGCAATACATGAACCAAGAACTTCCAACTGTTCAAGCTGCTTTTAGGAAAGGCAGAGGAACCAGAGATCAAATTGCCAACATCTGCTGGATCATTGAAAAAGCAAGAGAGTTCCAGAAAAACATCTATTTCTGTTTTATTGACTATGCCAAAGCCTTTGACTGTGTGGATCACAATAAACTGGAAAATTCTTCAAGAGATGCGAATACCAGACCACCTGAACTGCCTCTTGAGAAACCTGTATGCAGGTCAGGAAGCAACAGTTAGAACTGGACATGGAAAATCAGACTGCTTCCAAACAGGAAAAGGAATACATCAAGGCTATATATTGTCACCCTGCTAATTTAACTTATATGCAGAGTACATCATGAAAAATGTAGGGCTGGAAGAAACACAAACTGGAATCAAGATTGCCGGGAGAAATATCAATAACCTCAGATATGCAGCTGACACCACCCTTATGGCAGAAAGTGAAGAACTAAAGAGCCTCTTGATGAAAGTGAAAGAGGAGAGTGAAAACGTTGGCTTAAATCTCAACATTCAGAAAACTAAAATCATGGCATTTGGTAACATCACTTCATGGCAAATAGATGAGGAAACAGTGGAAACAGTGGCTGAATTTATTTTGGGGGGCTCCAAAATCACTGCAGATGGTGATTGCAGCCATGAAATTAAAAGACGCTTACTCCTTGGAAGAAAAGTTATGACCAACCTAGACAGCATATTAAAAGCAGAGACATTACTTTGTCAACAGAGGTCCGTTTAGTCAAGGCTATGGTTTTTCCAGTAGTCATGTATGGATGTAAGAGTTGGACTATAAAGAAAGCTGAGCACAGAAGAGTCGATGCTTTTGAACTGTGGTGTTGGAGAAGACTCTTGAGAGTCTCTTGGACTGCAAGGAGATCCAACCAGTCCATCCTAAGGGAGATCAGTCCTGGGTATTCATTGGAAGGACTGATGTTGAAGCTAAAACTCCAACACTTTGGCCACCTGATGTAAAGAGCTGATTCACTGGAAAAGACCCTGATGCTGGGAAAGATTGAGAGCAGGAGGAGAAGGGGATGACAGAGGATGAGATGGTTGGATGGCATCACTGACTCAAGACATGAGTTTGGGTGAACTCTGGGAGTTGGTTATGGACAGGGAGGCCTGATGTGCTGAGGTTCATGGGCTCGCAAAGAGTTGGACACAACTGAGCGGCTGAACTGAACTGAACTGAAGCACTGTAATAATTGATAGTGTGTGTGTGTGTGTGTGTGTGTGCATGTGCCGTTGCTCAGTTTTGTCCGACTCTTTTTGATCCCATGGACTGTAGCCCACCAGGCTCCTCTGTCCATGGGATTCTCTAGGCAGGAATACTGGAGTGGGTTGCCATTTTCTCCTCCAGGCAGTCTTCCCAACCTAGAGACTGAACCCATGTCTCCTGCATTGTCAGGTGGGTTCTTTACCACTGAGCCATCAGGGAAGCCTATATATATTTACAAACACACACACATACACACACACACACACACACATGATTATAAATTCACTTAACCCTTAATAAGTGTTATATAATAGAAACTATTTTGCAGGTGAGAAAAATGAGACATAAAAAACTTAAGAAACACGTAGTAAGTAGTAAAATCAGAACGCTACCTGAGCACTCTGGCTCCAGTGTACACACTTTAAACGCTGCACTATACCACAGAACAGAACGGACCACCACACACATACGTTTTGAGCCATTAGAAGTGGCAAACACTGTTCTGTGCTCTCCAGGTCTAGGTCAAGTAGGAAGAGTTAGTAAGTGTCACAGTTGACGTATCTATGGAGACATGCTTGCATAACCTCTCAACGATAATGGAATTTCATTAGACAAATATTTAACTTTTGTAATTTCACTGTATATGATTGACACTAAAAGAGAGGGAGGAAAAACAATACCAAATTCAATAGTGTGGAAGATTTTGGCTGCTGTTTCAATCAGTAGAGATTATCCCTGGGGATAGAATGAAGCGAGAATGATGCATCTCCTGGAAACTCAGTCTCGGTTCCCAACTGCCTTCCCCAAATGTGCACCTGTCCCAGAAGACTGTGTGATTCTTGTGTTAAAACCCATGTCTCCTCTCCTCAAACACAACTACCTCATCAATTGCACATATAGAGAGACCAAGGCTGCTTACATGACCTCTATACTAAGTAATCATATGTATATCAGCACTATGACACCTCCTTAAGTGACAAGTTGCCAGATTATATTGTTGCTCCTATTTGTATGGCAGATTTTAATCTTTTTCTTGTTACTTTCTACACTTGGAATGGTAGCATTATATGCACCCCCCACCCTCCCCCACCCACCACCACATTGCATGTAACTTTCTTTCCTGGTGGAAGACATGTAAACATCTTCTACTGGCATCAACTTGATGCTTGGCCATGTGACTTGCTTGGGCCGGTGGAATGTGAGCAAGAGGGAAAATTTCCTTAACTGCACAGAAACTTAAAGAGCCATCAATCAGTTTTCCCTTTGCACCTCACTATGTACAGCAAAATGAGCTACCTCAATGGCTTAGCGCATAAAGAATCTGCCTGCAACGCAAGAGACACAGGAGATATAGGTTCAATTCCTGGGTCAGGAAGATCCCCTGGAGGAGTAAATGGCAACCCACTTCAGTATTCTTGCCTGAAAAATCCCCAGGACAGAGTAGCCTGGTGGGCAACAGTCCATGGGATCACAAAGAGTTGGACACGACTGACTAAGCACAGTCTACAGCAAGAATCGGACATCCTGAGAGGAGCACCCACACAGGCTGGATCGCAGAATGAAGAGAGCACGTGCAGCCAACCTGCAAGTAAATCTAGCCAGTGAACACAAGAAAGAAACAAATCTTGAGTTTAAGCTGCTAAAACTTAGGGACTGTTTATTACTGCAGGGCAACATAGTCCAGGTTGATTAATACTAAAATCCATGACTACTATTGCCTGAATTGGAATATGTGAGAATTCCCCTTGAAATTCTACCTTTAGAACCTAATCTACACAAAGTACAACTCCAGGTACTCGTCAGAGTTTCTGTTACCTCTCTTAACTACAGATGGTTTCAGATCTCGTGACTGAGATGGCTAATGGAAGCCCTATCATTTGATTACCAGCCCAGTCATCTGTACTTCCTTCCCCCTTCCTGATCTTCTGCCTAGAGAGCCAGCAGCTTTTTAAGTTTTACTGTGAAATGTTTTCTGAGGGAAAAGAAAAAGCAGCAATCTCACACACACACACACACACTTCTTGTCCATTTGTTCTCCCTGATCTTGATTTCATGAATATCCTGTTCTCACTTTTGTAGACAAATGCCTGGCTGCTTACCAGATTTCTTAGATTGGAAATCTGATTTATGCTTGTATTTTGCCAGGGGTAATGGATGTTTTCTTCATGAAGCCTGTACTAATACAACACAGACACCTTCATAAACTCAAGGTTCTTACAGAAACTGCTGGGATTTGCTAAGTTTTAGTCTTAGTTGGTGTTAGACACTCAGTCATGTCTGACTCTTTGAGACCCAATGGACTGTAGCCTACTAGGCCCCTCTGTCCATGGGATTCTCCAGGCAAGATACTGGAGTGGATAGCCATTCCCTTTTCTGGGGGATCTTCCCAACCCAGGGATTGAATCTGGGTCTCCTGCACTGATTCTTTATGGTCTGAGCCACCAGGGAAGCACAACTTTTAGCTTTAACACTAACTTCAGCCTTTGTCACTAACTAAATCTCTCTCTTTCTCTCTCTCTCTCTCTCTCACACACACACACACAAAGCAAGTCCACAGGCCACCTAACATTCAGTATTTCTAAATGTTCTCCTTTGTATATGACGTCTGGTGGTCAACTCCAGTGGAGCATGGGTGGACGAATTCAGACCGTAGCACTTGACAGAAGGTGCTGACAGAAGGTGCTGACAGACGTGCGATCAGGGCAGCCCCCAGAGAGCCTTGGCCCACACCCAGCCAGCGTGAACAGCCTGAGGCATGAGAAGAGGACGACAGAGTGAAGAGACTGTGGGATTTTTTTCCTGGTGACTTATAACATACTGTAACAAGATGGCGAGTTGATGGGGCTGGGCACCAATAGTCTCCTCAGCCCTCGATTTTCCTACCACACATCAAGTCACGTGAAGAAACAGCCCAGTAGGTTTACCTAAGGAAGGAGGGAATATATCCCTGACAGTACTTATGATTTGAAATTTAAGAACCAGTCCTAGGGAAATAATCCCAAATGAAATTTTATCATTTGACTTGAGCTCTGACAAACAGATTTTTGTTCATCACTTTTCTGGATATTGAAGGGAAAGAAAAGTGACTCTTTTCCTTAGCAATTTTCTCTGTATTTGTATGCCAATCTTGCTCATGAGCTGTTTTTTTTTTTTTTTCCCTTAAAATTTAAACACTCTTTTCCTCCTACCCAGTGGATAGAATGCCAAGTGCTATTCTCCGATCAGCTATTGATGTGGTGCCATCTGCTACCTATGAAGCACGATTTCAAGGAAAGCAATGGTGTGGCATTTCTTAGCTTAAATTGTTCCAGGCAACCCTTTCTTCCAAAGTGCTAGACACAAACCTGTTTGTTCCCTGTCTGCCACCAGAACTTGTTTATGATTTTGTATTATTTATAATTTATATTTAAATGAATTCATAAAATATAATGGAAATTTGCATTTGAGTTGATAGGTTGCATAGAAGGTTTTTAAACCATTATTTTCCTCAATAAGGAGGTTCTCATGGACATGCCAGTCAACCAAATGAGCTTTCTATAAAACATCACTCCCCATAAGTTTTCTCTTCTTATTTAAGCAATGTTAACCCCTTATAGCAAAGAGTTGACTCATTGGAAAAGACCCTGATGCTGGGAGGGATTGGGGACAGGAGAAGAAGGGGATGACAGAGGATGAGATGGCTGGATGGCATCACTGACTCAATGGACGTGAGTTTGAGTGAACTCTGGGAGTTGGTGATGGACAGGGAGGCCTGGCATGCTGTGATTCATGGGGTCTCAAAGAGTCAGACATGACTGAACGACTGAACTTGAACTGAACCCCTTATACCCTCCTTGGGTTAAAAAAAAAAAAAAAGAAGACGTCAGTGAAGAAAATCTACATAATTCTTCAATTTGAACTTTACCATTTATTAAACTGCTGGTCAAATAGAAGTTTGATGTAATGGTATCACAAGAATCATAATTACCCTCATTTTAAACATAGAGCAATAAATTAACTGAACATGTGCTGTTTTTTCACATGATGCAATGTTTGAATTTCTACTTTCCTACATCTATGGCTTTTTCCTTCTCTGTTTACATAACCATGTATTAAATATATGTTCTCTAATTACATATTCTTTTGTTGTCAAGAAATATAAATGTATGAAGCTAAATAAAGAAAATATGGAGTTATTTTTATCATCATGAGCATTGTAGTTTATTAGTCACTCAGAAATAAAAATCAGTGTACCACTGTATATAATTAGGACCAGGACAAGAAAGTCAAGGATTAAGATGACTCTTTCTCTCGGGTCATAGTGTTTACCACACATATATATCGAGTAACCTCTATGATCCAGGCACTGTCTAGGCAGCAGAAATGAGAAATTGTCTTTGCCCTCTTGACACAGTTTCTTGGAGGTCACGGACATTAATTAATTATTTAAAATATTTTTTAAACAGTAATATTGTACAAAGAAGAAATATTAGATGCAGAAACCAGCTGATTTTGAGAGGATAGCAAAAACTTCTTAGAAGGGAAGTTGAGATTGAAATTTTAAGAAAAAACAGAAGGCAACCAAATAAGTTGATGCTATGAAGTTTCAATTAGTATAATTGTGTATTATCTAAACCCATTCTCTTTATACATCTGCTTTATCCTTCTGTCTATGCAATTTATTTTGCCTATGTATAAGTTTTGCAGAGACCCAAAATATAGATGATTTCAAATCCAGTAATTACATAATCCTTAGGCTGTTACATGGAGAAGGCAATGGCACCCCACTCCAGCACTCTTGCCTGGAAAATCCCATGGACAGAGGAGCCTAGTGGGCCGCAGTCCATGGGGTCGCTAAGAGTCAGACAAGACTCAGCAACTTCACTTTCACTTTTCAGTTTCATGCATTGGAGAAGGAAATGGCAACTCACTCCAGTGTTCTTGCCTGGAGAATCCCAGGGACGGGGGAGCCTCGTGGGCTGCCATCTATGGGGTCGCACAGAGTCGGACATGACTAAAGCGACTTAGCAGCAGCAGCAGTAGGCTGTTACAGGTAGCCTACAGTCTCTGTTGTTAAACTGGGGAATCGGACTGACTTAGCCTCATCCATGGAGGGTTTGGCTAACATTTGGTGCTCCCACTGGTGGAGTCAGCCTCTGGAAGGGGAATAAAGCAGTGTCAGGTCTTGAAGTAAATGGCTGTGGCTGTGATCAGAAAGGACATGCAAGAAGGAAAGTAGAGTGTTGCAGGTAAACTAATCGCCAGGTCTAGAATACAAACAATTTTATGTGCACATGCGTATGCCCTGCCTCACGGATGTACTCTTTGCTGTTTCTCACTGCTGGTAAACAGCTGTACACACCCTAATCCAGCTGACTGTATGATGACTGTATAGCAGGGGTAAGGAGCTGAGGAGTAGCCAGAGTCAGTAGCAAATTGTTGAAAGGAATCTGACTTCCTTGGGAAAGGAATTCATGACCTTGACTTGCTGTGGTCTCTTCTCCTCTATGAATTACTATTTCTGCTTTGAAAAATTGTTGAATGCTAGATGACTTGGATGTTCACAATAAAAATTTCTCTATCAATAGTAAATTGTTGAGTTCTAGAATCAGGCCCCAGTTTGAATCCAATTACTAAAGTTACATAACGTGGCTAAACCATAGGACTCTTCATTCATACAACTGAGATAATACCTGTGTGCCAACTAGGAATTCTGGGGAATAGTATTAAATAGACTATCCAAAATACAGTGACTTAAACACATATGGGGAGAAGGCAATGGCAACCCACTCTAGTACTCTTACCTGGAAAATCCTATGGGCAGAGGAGCCTGGTAGGCTGCAGTCCATGGAGTCGCTAAGAGTTGGACACTACTGAGCTACTTCACTTTCACTTTTCACTTTCATGCATTGGAGAAGGAAATGGCAACCCACTCCAGAGTTCTTGCCTGGAGAATCCCAGGGACGGGGGAGCCTGGTGGGCTGCTGTCTATGGGGTTGCACAGAGTCGAACATGACTGAAGTGACTTAGCAGCAGCAGCAGCAAACACATATGGATTAATCTATCTCATTAAAAAGGTACAGATGCAAGAATCACAAAGCTTATGGTAGCGGGGGCTTCAGGAAGTCATTCAGAACCTAAGATCTTTCTGGCTTTTTGCTCCCCCTTGCTCAGCACAGGCTTCCTTCCTCAGGCTCCCGTAGTCCATGCTGGTTGCTGAGTCACTAGGCATCACACCTGTGTTCCAGAAAGTAAAAAAGGCAAGGTGAAGGTAGAGGGTGGGCTCAAAGGGAAGCTCCTGACAGCATCAAATCCACACGACAGTTTTGTGCACCTCTCACTGGACAGAACTCAGTCCCAGGGCCTTGTGAAGCTACCATGTGGGCTTGGAAAGGGAATCTTTTAGCGAACACTTTATCACTTCAGCTAAAGTTTGGGTAGAAGAGAGGAAAAGAAAAATTAGACTGGTAAGTAACCCGCAGTCTCTGCCACGATGTCCCACACAGGATTATAGACAAATTCCATGCGTTAACCCATGTTAACTTCTTAGCACAGAGTCTGATCCTCTGTCAGCACCCAGAAGCTACCGTTACTACTATTAGTCAATTACTAGGGACATTGGATTCCACTATGTAAAATTCATTAAAAAGGAAATTACCTATAATTCTGGAGTATGCAGACTTCTTTATTCTATTTGGTACTGATAGAGTTTTAAAGGAAATGAGTTTTAAAAGTCATAAACAAAATGTATAGGAAAAGCAGTTCAAGCCAGTAGTTGAAAATTATACCTTGAAAAGCTTATATGTCAACAAAATTTTATTAAATTGAAGATCCCAACCTGAGACACTGAAGAAATCTAAATACATAGGGGAAGAAAATGGTTTCCTTGAATTCAAGAATAGTTTTCATAAAAATCTGAAAAGGAAACAATAATGGACTGTGGGCTCTTTCTTATGCTTCACAGATTTTCACACAGCTCAGCGCAAGTGCTCGTGTGGGTGGAGAATGAGGGGAAGCAGCCACGTTCCTGTTCTTCTCAGATGTCTCTAGTCTCTGCTAGCTTGCTTTTTTTTTTTCCTGTTTTTGCCAGCTTTTCCTTTTCTCTCTCACTACATCTCCATTTCTTTTCTCCTTTTCTCTGCATTTTCCTCTAGGAATCCTGCAACTTGGCAATCTGTTTGCAGTTTGATGCAAATCAGAACCCATGTTCTTGATTCCTTTTTAGAGGCTGCATCATCCTGAATCACTGTTCCAGGTTGTCCCAATGCTAATTTTCTCTTCTCAGTGCTCTCTCATAACTAAAATGGAAACATTCTGCAAGGAGCACAGTAGCAAAATGGCTTTCAATATCCCATAGGCCAAGGTGGGGGTGCCACCTTACGGGAAGTGGGCTAGCTGCCATCAGCCTCAACTTCCCTACAACTGGTATAATAACAGTATATGTTACATACTGACTTTTGTTAAGGGTTAAACATGGTGATGTATGTAACTTAATAGCCCAATAAGAAAGGTGGAGCCAATGTTAGCTCTGATAATGACAATAATGAAACTAGATACAGAAAAGCCACAGCCACGCTTCCAGTATCTATAAAATATTATTGTTAAATAATTATCTTACTATCTTATTTTTCTAGTTGAGCTATTTCAAATCCTAAAAGATGATGCTGTTAAAGAGTTGCACTCAGTATGCCAACAAATTTGGAAAACTCAGCAGTGGCCACAGGACTGGAAAAGGTCAGTTTCCATTCCAATTCCAAAGAAAGGCAATGTCAAAGAATATTCAAACTACCGCACGATTGCACTCATCTCACACACTAGCAAAGTAATGCTCAAAATTCTCCAAGCCAATCTTTAGCAATACGTGAACCATGAACTTCCAGATGTTCAAGCTGGATTTAGAAAAGGTAGAGGAACCAGAGATCAAATTGCCAACATCCGCTGGATCATCAAAAAAGCAAGAGTTCCAGAAAAACATCAACTTCTGTTTTATTGACTATGCCAAAGCCTTTGACTGTGTGGATCACAACAAATCATGGAAAATTCTTAAAGAAATGTAAATACCAGACCTGTTACCTGCCTCATGAGAAATCTGTATGCAGGTCAAGAGGCAACAGTGAGGACAGGACATGGAACAACTGACTGGTTCCAAATTGGGAAAGAAGTATGTCAAGGCTGTACACTGTCACCTTGCTAATTTAACTTATATGCAGAGGACATCATGCAAAATGCCGGGCTGGATGAAGCACAACCTGGAATCAAGATTGTAGGGAGAAATATCAATAACCTCAGATACACAAATGACACCACCCTTATTGTCAGAAAGCAAAGAACTAAAGTGTCTCTTGATGAAGGTGAAAGAGGAGAGTGAAAAAGTTGGCTTAAAACTCAACATTCAGAAAACGAAGATCATAGCATCTGGTCCTATCACTCCATGGAAAATAGATGGGTAAACAATGGAAACAATGACAGACTATTTGGGGGGCTCCAAAAGGACTGCAGATGGTGACTGTGGCCATGAAATTAAAAGATGCTTGCCCCTTGGAAGAAAAGTTATAACCAACCCAGACAGCATATTAAAAAGCAGAGACATTACTTTGCTGACAAACGTCCATCTAGTCAAAGCTATAGTTTTTCCAGTAGTCATGTATGGATGTGAGAGTTGGACCATAAAGAAAGCTGAGCACCGAAAAATTGATGTTTTTGAACTGTGGTGTTGGAGAAGACTCTTGAGAGTTCCTTGGACTGCAAGGAGATCCAACAAGTCCATCCTACCTGTGGCGGATTCATTTTGATATTTGGCAAAACTAATACAATTTGTAAAGTTTAAAAATAAAATAAAAAAAAATAAAGGAGATCAGTCCTGAATATTCATTCAAAGGACTGATGCTGAAGCTGAAGCTCCAATACTTTGGCCACCTGATATGAAGAACTGACTCACTGGAAAAGACCCTGATGTTGGGACAGTTTGAAGGTGGGAGGAGAAGGGGATGACAGAGGATGAGATGGTTGGATGGCATCACCGACTCAATGGACATGAGTTTGAGCAAGTGCGGGGAGTTGGTGATGGACAGGGAAGCCTGGCGTGCTGCAGTCTGTGGGGTTATAAAGAGTCAGACATAACTAACTGACTGAACTTACCTTATTTTTATCTTCTAATTATCTCACTATCTTACTATAAGTTCTGTCCACATGGAGCAAAATAAATAAAGAAAACATCAGAAACAAATATGCCATCTTTGATTCACCTACTGGGTACCTGTTATTGCCTGATGGAATACTGCAAATTGGCCAGTCTGTCCTTGTGGCTACAGTCCGATAGCCACACATTTTCTGTATATGAATTACAATGTCTTAGTCTCAGCCTTCTACCATTTGGTAACTCAGAAATATATCATCTCTAAATTTTTTCTTGTATCTTAAAATTATTTATTATTCATCATTCTCCTGACAGAATAATCCAGACTTTATAAAGTACTATACACAGTATCAGTCCTCATAGATATATCTTTAGTCTAATTAGAGTGGGTTTGTTTGTTCTTTGCCTGACTATATGAAATAAATGCTCCCACTCATTCTCTTCCTTCCGAAGCACATATTATTGTTTTTCTGTCTAATAGTCCTTTTCCCAAGGCACTGACATATCTTGACAGACTTTCCCTATCTCTGTCAAAAGCATACGTTCTTAAACTGTTTGGACGGAAGGATGTTTATGAAAATCTGATGAAAAGGATAGATGTTTTACCTGAAAAAAATGCACACATGTTCCTATGGATTGACTATGTCCTCTCCTAACTTCATTCGTTAAAATCTTAAACCCCATGGTGATGGTATTAGGAAGTGGGGCCTTTGGGAGGTGATTAGGTCATGAGGGTGGAGCCCTCATACATGAATTAGTGCCCTCATAAAAGAGACCTGAGAGAGCTCCCTAGAGTCTCCCACTACATACTGCTGAGTCACTTCAGTCATGTCTGACTCTGTGCGACCCCATAGGCGGCAGCCCAGCAGGCTGCCCCGTCTCTGGGATTCTCCAGGCAAGAACACTGGAGTGGGTTGCCATTTCCTTCTCCAATGCATGAAAGTGAAAAGTCAAAGTGAAGTCGCTCAGTCCTGCTTGACCTTCAGCAACCCCATGGACTGTAGCCTTCCAGGCTCCTCCATCCATGGGATTTTCCAGGCAAGAGTGCTGGAGTGGGGTGCCATTGCCTTCCCCACTACATAAGGATAAAACAATAAAAGGACCTGGAAGCAGGTCTTCACCAGACCATGCTGGAACCCTGATCTCAAGACTTCCAGCCTTCAGAATGGTGAAAACTAATATATTTTGTTATAAGTCACAGAGTTTATGGTCTTTTATTATAAAAACCCAAACAAACTAATTGCCAACTAGCTCTTCTCCCTTCCTTTTGGCCTTTTTTTTTTCTCGCTCCAGAAGGTAAGCCTTTCAAAAACTGCCTCCTCAAATCCTACATACTTTTAAATTCCTTTCTTTCATCTATGCTCTGATCTACCGGACACATTTAGTATTTCCAGCCTTCTTAAAGGCTTAATCTTTCTGGCGGCAGGTTTGAGTTAATTCTAAGCCAATTCCAGCTCTCACCTTCTCTTTCCCAGAATCGTTCCAGCCTCTCTTTGCTTACTGCAAGGTCTTGCTTTAGGAAGTGCTAGAAGGCAGTGGCACCCCACTCCAGTACACTTGCCTGGAAAATCCCATGGATGGAGGAGCCTGGTAGGCTGCTGTCCATAGGGTCGCTAAGAGTCGGACATGACTGAGCCACTTCACTTTCACTTTTCACTTTCATGCATTGGAGAAGGAAACGGCAACCCACTCCAGTGTTCTTGCCTGGAGAATCCCAGGGATGGTGGAGCCTTGTGGGCTGCCATCTATGGGGTCGCACAGAGTTGGACACAACTGAAGCAACTTAGCAGCAGCAGCAGCAGATGAGAGACCTCAGGCTGGATTTTGCTTGTTCAGAATTCTGCCTTAGAATTTGTATGAATTTTATTATTCCCTGTCTCTAAATTAGGCTGAACGTATTGATTTTTCCTCCTTGTTGATCCATATTGTTTGTGGAAGAAATACTAAGAAATATGGACATAGGCAGCCACCATTGTCCTCAACTATCTGGGGTTCCTCAGAGATAATTCTGGTAGCAGTGTGAAGGATGGATTGGAAGAAAGGCTAAAAGGTGGAAAGACTCATTAGAAAGCTATTTTAATAATGTAAATAAAATATGAAGGCCATAATTAACTCTGCAGATGAAGACAATATGGTGGGTTCAGTTGATATTGGGAATTTGGTAAGTGTCAAGCAGTGAAGGAGGGAAGGGTGACCCCTATGTTTCCGGCTTAGCCATTGAGTATCATTATGGTAGGACCATCCGGAAATAAAGAAAATAGGATGAGGGCTGATTTGGGCAGATAGAAAATGCATGTAGAAGGAATTTAATGAATTCAATTTCAGAACTAGGAATTTGGGATATCTGACATCCAGTTGGATTTTCTCACTAGGGATTTAGAAATAGAGATCACAAAAAATACTGTAACTAAAGATAGCAATCTGGGAGTCCACAACATAAGGCTGATGGGAAAAGCTCCGTTCACATGTGGGACTTTTCAAGGAAAAGGGAGTAGAAAAGAGAAGAGGAAAGGATGTCAAGATAAAAGCGTCAGTTTGATTGATGGCGTAGGCAAAGGAAGAGACTTGGAAAAGAGAAACCAGAGACACAGGGAGAAAATAGAAGAGGCCATTTTGGAAGCTGATGGTGAAATCAACTCCTTAATGGAAGCGTTTGTCTGCCTTCTCAATATGGAACAGAAAATAAAGAAGGAAGTAAAGGTATGGACATCAGGTTGCTTTGAGGACTTAAGATCTTTTGAAGTTTTTAGGTTTAGGAGGTCATTGATAATGTGTGCAAAGCATAGTTCTTAGAAGTTGGTGAGGATGAATATCAGATTACAGTGGGTTGAGGGATGAGTGAGAGGTAAAGAATTGCAGACATAAAGTATAGACCTCTTAAATCTATAGTGCCTCATCCATTTCAATAACTTAAAAACACAATAATAGCAGTAGTGAAAATATACCTAATAATACTCTCATAATATTTAGCACTCCTTATCTGTGGCACTTCTGACTATGTGTATCTTCCTTCTTTCTCCTTTTAAATGGAAAGTTCCTTTATGTAAAGAAACATATCTAAATCGTGTTTGTATTCTGCAGTAGTGAGCAAGTATGATGAATTAGTAAGCATCTGTTAGCCCAATGAATGAGCCAATGAAAGACTTAAAAAGCCAAGGCTTACCTTCCACATCCTTGGCATGATACTCAGTCCCTGTTTCCAGGTGCCACTTCCTATTAGAATATTTAGCCTCCAATTTGAAACAATGAAGAGATTCTGACTCTTATTTTATGAGATTGAATATCAGTCCCTGGCAACCACAGCAGAGGAGCCATTAGGGTGTATGGAAGACTCTGACAACGAGCTGGGGTCTGTAAAGGGCCATTCTCACAGGCTTCTTCCAAAGTGGGTTTCGGATCCTAATTTATTTCACCATTTATCTGTCCTTGTATAAGTAAAGAAATATTTTTTATATGTAACTACCCACAGGGGCTTTTTAATTTTATTACTGCTCTCTACAGTGCTGCCCAAGCAAATATTCTTTGAGCTTGTTTTGATTACTAACACAATTTGCATTTTTTGATTTCCAAGTCCACCTCAAAGTGAGACTCCAGCGGGGACCTCCAGATCTTCTCCACATTGGCTCTGTTTTGAAAGGCTTTGATTGATATAGGTTTCAGAGAACACACCACTGAGCATGAATATGAAAGCAACAGCATGTACACAGAGAAAAGAAGAGAAAACAACCCAGAGCAAATGTGCCAGAGCTTAGTTTTTAAGGAAAAGGAACCAAAGGACAAACGTGGATCAAAATATCCAATGCACGATTTCATACACTTTTGACTGTAACCCCAGGTAGGCCTTCCAATATAGGCCAACAGTTTTTTTTTTTTTTTTTTTTTGAAAACTAAATGAAGACGTACATCAGAAAAGTTTTCTGTTACAATGTAATCCAAATATCTGAACATATTTAATTTTTCCAGCTGGCTGTGGTGACTATATGAATATTTGCATGAAATTGGCTTGAACTCCTTAAATTCCCAATAATTACTTGGGTAGAGATGTGGTAGGCAAGCCCATGTTTCTCTGTGTCATTTCAGCTTAATTCTTACTCTCTGTCACAAGTGATATCTCCTACATGTTTGTTCTGCACCCCATTGGTCCATTGAAATCACACATATATACCTTTGTTCTCTCAAAAGCCTCCAATCCAAGGTGATGTGTATTTCAGATCTAACTTAAGAGTTTAGAGATAACGAGGAAAGAGGTAGGATTACTTAGCTGCACAGCAGGACAAATGACTTAACATTGACAATTAGACACCTCGCTTTTTGAACTGACCTAGGGAATTTGTGGTGGCCATTTTTCCTAGTAGGATTCTAACCTTGCATGATGTCACTATCCATCTTTCTCCTCAAACCAAGCTCGCTTATCCATAGCTGCCACCAAGGTTAAGATCATTTCTGTTGCAGAAATGTTTAGCTAACTCTCTGTTTTATCACAAACCATTTGCTCATTCCCAAAGAGCCTGATCCTCATACTTATGACTGAACATGACTCTTCTCTCTCTAGGAGGAGTTCTGTGCCAGACCTCAAAATGATACAACCTTTTTCTTCCTCTACTATTTCAAACTAAAGTTTACCTGGTTGTGCTCTCTGTGACAGAAATCGTGTACATACATCATCACAGTCTCATAAAAAATAAAGATACAGAGGATATATTTTACTTCCTTTACTCTTTCCCCAAAATTACTTATCCCAATTCTCCCCATCTTGAGCTTATCTCTCTTTCAGGAGATCCAATAAAACAGTTAAAGAAGGAAAAATAGTTTTGAGAGCCTTCTCTTGCAGTACCCATCCCCCAAATTGGTTCACTATATCCAGAGTGTTTATTATGCCCCTAGGATGGGTAATTTTATGTATCAACTTGCCAAGGCCATTGATATTGGTCAAACATAATTCTGGATGTGTCTGTGAGGGTGTCTTTGAATGACATTAACACTTGAATCAGTAGATTTAGTAAAGTAAATTGCAGTACATGGAATGACTAGTTCAATTACACCAGCCACCAGAGCAACCTCACGACAGTGCTGTAATTCTTTTTAAATTTTTCTCTTTAGTCCTACCTAAATCATACGTACACATTCAAAAATGTTTCTAGTCTACATTTTCATAATTTAAAGAGCTGGTGTCCCCAGAATGTCTGTTTTCACCTAAAAGCATTAAAAATTCCTGCAATACAGTTGGGCCCCTGGAGAAAGGAAAAACTACCCACTCTAGTATTCTGGTGCGGAGAATCCCATGGACTACACAGTCCATCGGGTCGCAAAGAGTCAGACACAACTGAGTGCCTTTCACTTTCACTTTTCACAGTTGAGAATTTCTCCACTGCTTCATCTCCCTCAAGTAATGCACCACGGACATTCTCTTTACAGCATGATCAACTCTGGGTTTCATGGCCCACTGCATTCTGTTTTCAAGCATTTGACTTACAAAGGTCCTAGGGACTGAAAAAGGGACTGGGAGAGGGAAGAAAAGGGGAGGGAAGTAGGGCCTATATGAGCCTATTTAAATAGATGTCAGCAAAGTCTCTGAGCACTGGTGGGCATCACCTGGATAAGTTCAGGCAGCAGTTTTTGATGAAAACTCCCTTGGCGTTGACAAGAAGTGCTAATGAGGCTCCCCAGAATCAGGAACACAATGACCTTGCTCAAGTGCTGCCGAGGCCCACACGCCTTGGCTAGTCTCCCTCTCTGCTTCCTGGCACAGGAGACTGAGAGCTTTCAGCAGTCTCCTGGTGCCGACTCTGATTTCTGATGCTCACTGCCAGTCTGGAAGACAAACACTGAAACTTGTCTCTTTTCTTTTGCACTCCTGCCACAACAGTCTTATTCTCCGGGCAATGTGCATACTCTGACTGATTAGGGGAAGAATTGGTTCAAGGAGGTTCACATTCAATATTCCACTGTACTACCTCACTGAATAAAACACCTACACTTCCTATTGCATATATTCCCCAGTAGCTGGGAGCAAGTAAATGACTAAATAAGTGAAACGAAGCAAATATAAAAGCAGGAGAGTTGCCACATAGGTCTGTGTAATTAAGGAGATCTTTAAAAATGGAGAGGGGATAGAAATCTGTAAAATTTATGCTCTTCAACTATTTGGTTATTTCTACCTCCTCCTCCCCAAACATATCTCTGTTCTCTATAGACAAATCCACAGATAATCTTCGATGGCTTTTGCTACACGGTCTAACCCTCAGGATCTTTTTAGGAGAGTTTCCACTTTGTCCAGTAAATAGTCAAAAAAAAAAAAAAAATCTGGTGTAAGTAGACTACAAACCACTTATCTAGTTAGTACTTTTAGTCTTACCCTCAAGTTTCCCACAGAGCTTTGGTTACCATTTGGCAGGGAGACGTGTGACTGTTAGGGCAGATGGGATAAAGCTGCAGGGTAGTGGGGAAACAACAAGAGCAGCTGGATACTGGGAGAGTAGGAGGCTTGTAAGTGGTTTGCTGGTCAATACAGATATCAACCATCACAAGAACTGCTAGCCTACAATCTGTAGTCTGGTGTCCTAAAGACGGGGTATTTTGCAGTTTCAATGTGGATATGACTCATTCAATAATAATGCAGCAACATTTTTCAATATCTACTATGGTCCCAGCCTCTGTTCCAGATATTGGAGCTCATATTTTAGCGTTTGCAGACCCATATAGAGTGACTCTAGTGTTGTGATTCTTCTGTTCTGCACTAATGTGGATGAGGCCATCTTGTTATGCAAGCATTGCTCCCTAGGACTCAGCGATCCTGGATTCTACTTCATGAACTTCCATTCCAACAGGTCTATAGTTTGTTCAGGGCATAAACTCTCAGATTTCTCATATGAAAAATGTGGATGTTAGTTTGGCACCTTAACACTTAAGCCCTTGTAAATACAAAAATGCTTTAAAATACTCAAGGGAAAATAGACTCAAATGAAAATTTATAGGTACAATCAAGAAATACAGGAAAATAATCAAGAGAATGAAAATGACATAAAGAAAGAAATTAAAAGGAATAGATGGAAAGCAGTGGAATGGAAGACAGGCAAAGAAAGAATAACAAAAGTATGATCAGAGTCACTGGAGGAAAAAAAACAAAAACAAAAACACAGTGGACCAGAGATAATATTCAATACTCTAATCTCAGAAAATTCTCCAAAAATATAAAATGAAACCCAGTTGTACACACTGAAAGAAACTAAAAAATTACCTGGACAAGTTCAGTTCAGTTCAGTGCATTCGCTCAGTTGTGTCCGACTCTTTGCAACCCCATGAATCGCAGCACGCCAGGCCTCCCTGTCCATCACCAACTCCCGGAGTTCACTCAGACTCATGTCCATCAAGTCAGTGATGCCATCCAGCCATCTCATCCCCTGTCATCCCCTTTTCCTCCTGCCCCCAATCCCTCCCAGTATCAGGGTCTTTTCCAATGAGTCAACTCTTCGCATGAGGTGGCCAAAGTACTGGAGTTTCAGCTTTAGCATCATTCCTTCCAAAGAAATCCCAGGGCTGATCTCCTTCAGAATGGACTGGCTGGATCTCCTTGCAGTCCAAGGGACTCTCAAGAGTCTTCTCCAACACCACAGTTCAAAAGCATCAATTCTTCAGTGCTCAGCTTTCTTCACAGTCCAACTTTCACATCCATACATGACCACTGGAAAAACCATAGCCTTGACTAGATAGACCTTTGTTGGCAAAGTAATGTCTCTGCTTTTCAATATGCTATCTAGGTTGGTCATAACTTTTCTTCTGAGGAGTAAGCATCTTTTAATTTCATGGCTGCAGTCACCATCTGCAAGTTAAACCACATCAATCAATTCTGATACATATCCTAGATAAAACTATTGGATTTCAAAGAGGAAGATCTTCAAGACATGCAGGCAAAATGCCATATAAAGATGTCTGACTTTACAAAACATAAAAATCAAGGCAATGGCAGGACTTCCAATTCTTAAAAATTCAATGAAAGAATATATGAACCAAAGATTTTGTAACCAATCTGCCTTTCAAACACCATGGTTGCAACAAAAGCCAATGAAAAATTTTCAATATACACTTCAGTTCTGTCACTCTGTTGTGTCCAACTCTTTATGACCCCCTGGACTGCAGCACAACAGGCTTCCCTGTCCATCACCAACTCCTGGAGATTACTCAAATTTAAGGCTATTGAGTAGGTGATGCCATCCAAAATCTCATCCTCTGTTGTCCCCTTCTCCTCCTGCTATCAATCTTTCCCAGCATCAGGGTCTTTTCTAATGAGTCAGTTCTTCATATCAGGTGGCCAAAGTACTGGAGTTTCGGCTTCAGCATTAGTCCTTCGAATGAATATTCAGCACTGATTTCCATTAGGATGGACTGGTTGGATCTCCTTGCAGTCCAAGGGACTCTCAAGAGTCTTCTCCAACACCACAGTTGAAAAGCATCAATTCTTAGGCCCTCAGCTTTCTTTATAGTCCAACTCTCATATCCATACATGACTACTTGAAAAACAATAGCTATGACTAGACAGACCTTTGTTTGCAAAGTAATGTCTCTGCTTTTTAATATGCTGTCTAGGTTGGATATTGTGATCCACACAGTCAAAGGCTTTTGCATAGTCAATAAAGCAGAAATAGATGTTTTTCTGGAATTCTCTTGCTTTTTCGATGATCCAGCAAATGTTGGCAATTTGATCTTTGGTTCCTCTGCCTTTTCTAAAACCAGCTTGAACATCTGGAAGGTCATGGTTCACGTATTGCTGAAGCCTGGCTTAGAGAATTTTGAGCATTACTTTACTAGCATGTGAGATGAGTGCAGTTGTGTGGTAGTTTGAGCATTCTTTGGTATTACTTTTCCTTGGGATTGGAATGAAAACTGACCTTTTCCAGTCCTGTGTCCACTGCTGAGTTTTCCAAATGTGCTGGCATAATGAGTGTAGCACTTTCACAGCATTATCTTTTTTTTTTAATATTTTATTTTATTTCATTTTTTAACTTTACAATATTATATTGGTTTTGCCATATATCAAAATGAATCCACCACAGGTATACACGTGTTCCCTATCCTGAACCCTCCTCCCTCCTCCCTCCCCATACCAACCCTCCGGGTCATCCCAGTGCACCAGCCCCAAGCATCCAGTATCATGCATCAAACCTGGACTGGCGACTTGCATCATCTTTTAGGATGTGAAATAGCTCAACTGGAACTCCATCACCTCCACTAGCTTTGTTTATATTGATGCTTCCTAAGCCCCACTTGACTTCTCATACCAGGATGTCTGGCTCTAGGTGAGTGATCACACCATCATGGTTATCTGGGACATGAAGATCTTCTTTGTATAGTTATTCTGTGTATTCTTGCCACCTCTTCTTAATATCTTCCACTTCTGTTAGGTCAATACCATTTCTGTCCTTTATTGTTACCATCCTTGCATGAAATGTTCCCTTGGTATCCCTAATTTCCTTGAAGAGATCTCATCTATCCCATTCTATTGTTTTTCTTTATTTCTTTGCATTGATCACCGAGGAAGGCTTTTGTATCCCTCCTTGCTATTCTTTGGAACTCTGTACTCAAATGAGTGTATTTGTCCTTTTCTCCTTTGCCTTTTGCATCTTTTCTTCTTTTAGCTATTTGTAAGGCCTCCTTGGACAATGATGTTGCCTTTTTGCATTTCTTTTTCTTGGGGACGGTCTTGATCATTGCTTCCTGTAAAATGTTACGAATGTTCATCCATAGTTCTAATCCCATGAATCTATTTGTCACTTCCATTGTATAATCATAATGGATTTGATTTAGGTCATACCTGAATGGTCTAGTGGCTTTCCCTACTTTCTTCAATTTAAGTCTGAATTTGGCAATAAGGAGATCATGATCTGAGCCACAGTCAGCTCCTGGTCTTATTTCTGCTGACTTCGTCTGTCTTTGGCTGCAGCTTCTCCATCTTCGGCTGCAAAAAATATAATCAATCTGATTTCAATATTGACCATGTGGTGATGTCCATGTGTAGAGACTTCTCTTGTGTTGTTGGAAGAGGGTGTTTGCTATGACCAGTGCATTCTCTTGCCAAAACTCTGTTAGCCTTTGACCTGTTTCGTTTTATACTCCAAGGCCAAAATTTGTCTGTTATTCCAGACATCTCTGACTTTTGATTTCCAGTCTCCTATAATGAAAAGGACATCTTTTTTGGGGTGTTAGTTCTAGAAGGTCTCATAGGTCTTCACAGAACCATTCAACTCAGCTTCTTCAGCTTTACTGCTCAGGGCATAGACTTGGATTACCATGATATTGAATGGTTTGCCTTGGAAATGAACAAAGATCATTCTGTCGTTTTTGAGATTGCATCCAAGTACTGCATTTTGGACTCTTTTGTTGACTATGATGGCTGATCCATTTCTTCCAAGGGATTCTTGCCCACATTAGTAGATGTAGTGATCATCTGAGTTAAATTCACCCATTCCAGGCCATTTTAGTTCACTGATTCCTAAAATGTCTATGTTCACTCTTGCCATCTCCTGTTGGATCACTTCCAATTTACCTTGATTCATGGACCTAACATTCCAGGTTCCTATGCAATATTGCTCTTTGCAGCATTGGACCTTGCTTCCATCACCAGTCACATCCGCAACTGGGTGTTGTTTTTGCTTTGGCTCCGTCTCTTCATTCTTTCTGGAGTTATTTCTCCACTGATCTCCAGTAGCATATTGGGCACCTACTGACCTGGGGAATTCATCTTTCAGTGTCCTATCTTTTTGCCTTTTCATGCTGTTCATGGGGTTCTCAAGGCAAGAATACTGAAGTGGTTTGCCATTCTCTTCTCCAGTAGACCATATTTTGTCAGAACTCTCCACCATGACATGTCCATCTTGGGTGGCCCTACATGGCATGGTTCATACTTTCTTTTAGTTAGACAAGGCTGTGGTCCATGTGATCAGATTGGTTAGTTTTCTGTGATTGTGGTTTTCATTCTGTCTGCCCTGTGCTGGAGAAGGATTAAAGGCTTATAGAAGCTTCCTGATGGGACAGACTGACTGAGGGGAAATTGGGTCTTGTTCTGATGGGCAGGGCCATGCTCAGTAAATCATTAATACAATTTTCTGTTGATGGGTGGGGCTGTGTTCCCTCTCTGTTGTTTGGTCTGAGGCCAAACTATGGTGGAGGTTATGAAGGCCTCCTTCAAAAGGCCCCATGGATACACTGTTACACTCAGTGCCCCCAACCCTGAAGTAGGCCACCCTTGACCCACGCCTCCACTGGAGACTCTTGGACATTTACCGGCAAGTCTGGGTCCATCTCGCGTGGGGTCACTGCTCCTTTCTCCCGGGTCCTGGTGCACAAGGTTCTGTTTGTGCCCTTCAAGAGTCTGTTTCCCAGTCCTGTGTAAGTTCTGGCTGCTCTATGGTGGGGTTAATGGCGACCTCCTCCAAGAGGGCTTATGCCGTACCCAGGTCTGCTGTACCCAGAGCCCCTGCCCTGCAGCAGTCCCCTGCTGACCCACACCTTCACAGGAGACACTCAAACACAGCTCTGGCTCAGTCTCTGTGGGGTCTCTGGGTCCTGGTGTGCACAAGGTTTGTTTGAGCCCTCCAAGTGTCTCTGGCAGGTATGAGGTTTGATTCTAAAAGTGATTTCACCCCTCCTACCATCTTGCTGGGGCTTCTCCTTTGCCCTTGGATGTGGGTTATCTTTTTGGTAGGATCCAACGTTTTCCTATTGATGGTTGTTCAGTTGTGAGTTGTAATTTTGGAGTTCTCATAGGAGAAAATGGGGCTTCCCTGATAGCTCAGTTGGTAAAGAATCCACCTGCAATGCAGGAGACCCTGGTCTGATTCCTGGGTTGGGACTATCTTCTGGAGAATGGAATTATATATCTACTCCAGAATTTTGGCCTGGAGAACTCCACGGACTGTATAGTCCATGGGGTCACAATGAGTCGGACAGGACTGAGCGACTTTCACTTTCAATATACAAGAACTTAAGAAATTCTGTATATATCTGTCCTTTTTGAGAAATATCCCAGTGTACTATTTAGCAAACTGTGGTCCAAGGTCCTGTTTGGTAAGTTACAGTCACTCACTTGTAGTGCCTATGGTTACCTTCATACTATGACAGAGTTGTGGCCGAAACAGTTTGCGGTCTCCTGCTCTACATAGCCCCAAGATTTTACTATCTGGTGCTTTACAGAAAAAGTTTGCTGACCTCTGCCAAGCAGAGCACAAGCTCTATCCAACCAAGTAACGATGAGGAAAACTTTGGCATAAGGACTGAATGTAAGCACTTTAAAATGTAGGAATATACATATAAGACTAAAGCAAGGTCAGAGGTGAGAGTGGAATACTAATACCCAGTTGTTATATATGGTGATAAATTAGAAATATTGCAGTTGAAAATGGGAAGAGAGGAGGGGGAAAGAGGGAAATATAAAAAGTTCCTTGTTGCATAGGCAAAATGTGGGTGCTAAATAAAATGAAAGTTGATAAGCTAGGTGGTAAAAGGTTAAAAAAAGAACATTCGAAAGAGTAGCATTAGACAAAACAACAGACCTTCCTGTATAGTCCCCCATTTTTTAAATAAAAGAGCAAACTCTACATGCAACTTAAAAGAAAGAATCTCATAAGGCAACATATGTAATAAGTAAATAATATATGCCACATAGAGACCAAACATACCAGTCACAGAAATCGCTGTGAGTGGGCTTAATTCACTGTGTTAGTTAGCAGGGCTGCCGGAACAAAATACCACAGACTAGGTGACTTAGACAACAGAAATTTACTTTCTCGTTGTCCTGAAGGTTAGAAATCCAAGATGAAAGGGGCCAGGAGGTTTGGTTTATTTCGACCTTTGCTTGCAGGTGGCTGCCTTCTCTCTATATTTTCACATGTCTTTCTTCTGCACGTGCATCCCTGGTATCTTTCTTTGTGTCCCAATCTTTTCTTATGAAGACACTGTCAGATTAGCTGAGGACCCACTCTTGCAGAAACATTTTAACTTAATCTTTCCTTAAAGGCATTATACTCATATTCATCCCCATTCTATATAATGTAGTTTAGGGCTTCAATAAGAATTTTGTGTGTGTACTAAGTCACTTCAGTTGTGTCTGACTCTTTGCAACCCCATGGACTGTAGACGGCTAGGCTCCTCTGTCTATGAGATTCATCAGGCAAAGATACTGGAGTGGGTTGCCCTTACCTCCTCCAAGGGATCTTCCTGACCCAGGGATTGAACAGGGCATCTCTTAGGTTTCCTGTAAAGGCAGGCAGGTTTTTTACCACTAGCGTCACCTGGGAAGCCCTAATATGGATTTTGGAGGAACACAATTCATCCTAAAATGTTCATCTAGTAAAGAAAAAAGATTTTCTGTTTGGCTTAAAAAAACAAAACCCCATTATTGACCTCATTCAAGTATGAAAGTTGAACCAGACACATTTTTAGAAGAAATACAAACAATCCTTAAAACAAACTAATAAAAAAGCCCCACACCTGGAGGTTTTTACAAAGGAGTTTTATCAAATTTCCAAAGACCATATAGTCTTAATACTCTAAAGTTATTACAGAGCACTGAAAAGGAAGAAAAGCTTCCTAATTTCCCTTATGAAACAAGATGTTAATCTAATTTAAACCAGAAACAGTACAAAGGAAGAACATTAAAGACTAATTGCACCCATAAATACTGGTAAAAAAATTTTAAACAAAATATTAGTAAGCAAAATACAGCACCATATTAAGAAAATAATGTACCATGACCAAGTAGGATTTGTTCCCAAAATGTAAGATTAGTTTAACACTAGGAGATCTATTAATATCACACACCATACTATTAAATCTAAGGGGAATATTATGATTAATTTCAAAAGTGCTGAAAATAACTTGGACAAAAATTTAACATCCATTATTGCTAAAAAAAAAAAAAAAAAAACAACTCATGAAAATAAGAATTGAGACATAGATATTTTCTTAACATATGTGTGTATGTGTATACCTTACTCTTTAAACAGTTATCTTATTTAAAGGGGAGATAATTCATTACTTCATGCATTTCCACTATCCCTTTTACTTGTTGATATTTTACTAGGATATTAGTCAAATTAGACAACAGAAGTAAACAAGAGAATAAAAATAGATACAGGAGCAATATTATCTTCATTTGTAAATGGTATGATAGTATACTGGAAAATCACCAGGGAATCAATGATAAATTAACTCAAATAATCAAATAACTCAGTGAAATAACAAACTATAACATTAACATAGGAAAAACAAAAGTCTTCATATAAACATGTAATAAATGGTTAAAGGTCATAAAAGTAGAGAAAAAACCCATTTAAAATCTTATTTTTAAAAAAGATAGCATACTTGGGAATATATTTGATATAAAATGTATAAAATCTCTAAGAGGAAAATGGTAAAACAACTCAAAAGTCACAAAAATAGACTTGAAATAACATTCTTTTTCTTGGATAGAAAATCTCAACATAAAGATGTCAGGTCTCCCTCAGTTAATATATAAAATCAATATAACTCCAATAAAAATGCAAACAAGCTTTTCTGTAGTTAGAAAAATCACTATTAAAGTTCATATGGGAAAACAAACATACAAGAATAGTACGAAAAAATGGCTAAAGAAAAATTATGAGGTAAGAACTAGCCCTAGTAGGTATTAAAACATACTGTTTAGTGTCTCTGCCAGTACAAGTATAGAGCTGGTGCCTTGAGAGATAAGATGGTTAGTGGATGAGAATAGAAAGTCCATAACTGGATGCAAGTGTACATGGAAGCTGACTATCTGACAAAGACATCATTCTAAATTCCTGGGTAAAGGTGGAGGTTTTCAAATAAATGGTGATGGGTCAACTAAGGAGTCATTGTTGGGGGGGAGATAAAATTAAACCATATTTCACACCATAAACAAGAATAAACTACAAATGGATTAGGAACCAAAATGGAAAAAAACCCACAAATGATAAGAGAAAACACAGATGAATTTTTTTAACTTCACAGAGAAAGGTTTTTTTAACTATGACTCAGAATTCAGAGGCAATAACAAAAAGGTAAGTTCGACAATATTTTTAATTTTCATGAAAAAAAATCACAATAAACAAAGTCTAAAGGGAACTAGGCTACAGTCCATGGGGTCACAAAGAGTCGGACACAACTGAGTGACTTCACTTTTTCTGTTTAAGTAACATAAGGACCTTTATCTCAGCATGTCTTCTTACTATATTTGTTATTCAGTGATTTCTTTAGCCAGAATAGTAACCTAACAAACTCATTACATTTGAGATAAATTTATGGAAAGTCATCTCTAAAAGTAAAAAAAAAAATACATATGAAAATAAAGTTATTTTACTAGGAACAGCATGTGCTTAGTATTTCCTGAGTATTCATGCTTCAGGGTTTTATTGACTTATAGTATGACTTCCAAGAATGCAATCTGAGCAAGGCAGGGAATAATGGCCCTCTATAAAGAAAGCTGAACACAAAGAATTGATGCTTTTGAACTGTGGTGTTGGATAAGACTCTTGAAAGTTCCTCGGACTGCAAGAAGATCCAACCAGTCGGTTCTAAAGGAGATCAGTCCTGGGTGTTCATTGGAAGGACTGATTCTGAAGCTGAAACTCCAGTACTTTGCCCACCTGATGTGAAGAGCTGACTCATTTGAAAAGACCCCGATGCTGAGAAAGACTGAGGGCAGGAGGAGAAGGGGACAACAGAGGATGAGATGGTTGGATGGCATCACCGATTCAATGGACCTGAGTTTGGGTGGACTCCAGGAGTTGGTGATCGACAGGGAGGCCTGGTGTGCTGAGGTTCATGGTGCTGCAAAGAGTCGGACACCACTGAGCAACTGAACTGAACTGATAAGTCTTCTCAAATAAGGAGAAAATGTTTAACCTCACTCATAATGAGATAATTGCAAATTAAGATAATGCTAAGATGTCATTTTTGATCTGTTAGAGACTGGAACAGTTTTAAAATACAACAGAACATTCTGTAAGCGAAACAATTGGGGAATAGACACTCTTATACATTGCTGCTAGAAATGAAAATAGATATATAGCCCTTCTAAAATGAAATTAGCACTGCCTAACACAAGGATATAGCACATATGGCTCAGACCAACAATCATACATTTAGGAATCTACCCTCAAAATACACTTCCAATAATACAGAAATACATATGCATAAGGTCATTCATTGTAGCATTGTTTGTAATTACTTAATATGGAAACAACCTAAATATTCATACATAGGAAAGCGGTTGAGTAAACTCTAGCATATCTTATAGAACAGAATCCTACTCAACTGTAATAAAAGAATTAATAATAAGTTCATGACCTGATATGGAATGCTTTCAAAAACATACTGCTAAGTGAAAAAAACAAGGCACAAAACAGTATGCAAACTTTACTTAAGAAAAGGAACATAAGAAAAAACATACGTACCTGTTCATTTGTGCAAACCAAATACTGGGAGGATAAACCAGAAATGAAAACAATGAATTACCTATAAGGACTAGTGAAAGACTGTTGTGAGAAGTGGGAACACGGTAGCAGGGACAGGAGAGAATGATGTTTCTCTGCGTACATAGAGAAGCATGTACTTTTTGTGTGTGTGTGTGTGTGTGTGTGTGTGTGTGTGTGTGTGTGTGTGTAGCTCTGACCCAAAGACCCATAGTAATGTTTCACATACTCAAAATAGAAAACAACAAAAAACAATAAAAGCAGCCAAAATAGGTAAGAACCCAAAATAGAATACAAACACTAACAAATGAGCATTAAATGCACTACAATTGAATAGTAACCACATTCATTCATTCATTTGTGGTAGGGAAGAGAAAAATAAACTTAGATAACTGGAAAACTGTGTCTAAACCAGATACGAAGGAGCTAAGTCGCTTCAGTCGTGTCTGACTCTGTGTGACCCCATGGACTGCAGCCCACCAGCCTTCTCAGTCCATGGGATTCTCCAGGCAAGAGTACTGGAGTGGGTCAACATTCCCTTCTCCAGGGGGTCTTCAGATACAGCAAGACCAAAAGACTGTACATGAATGTTGTTATCTAGCTGATAAAATCTTTCTCACAGGGGTATAAGTGAGTTCAAAAACTGTTTATATGTATACTAGATTAGAGCCAAATCGGTAAATATATGATAGATAATGAGAGTCTAGTTTCTCTCTGTTGGAGTAAGATGCTCAAAAGAAGAAAAGGAAGAAAGCTAAAAATGAACACTTGTTATCAGACTGGGGTTCAATATTGCAGTGAAAATTTATGGTTCTAATACAAATATGTGGAGTGTGTGCATTCTCAGCCAAGTCAGTATGCAACTCCATGAACCGTAGCTCACCCGGCAACTCTGTCCATAGCATTTTCCAGGCAAGAATACTGGAATGGTGGTGCCGTTTCCTCTAGCAGGGAATCTTCCTGCCTCGGGTATCAAATCAGTCTCTCTTGTGTCTCTTGAAATGGTAGGCAGATTCTTTACCACTGGTACCACCTACAAAGCCTCACTCTTTCCAGTACTTTTGTGGTATTTGGAAGATAAGGCCTATGCTGTATATATTCCCCTGTGCCACCTACACTGAGAATTTTTGATTACACATAAATAGTTGTAGACAAGCCACAAATCTTATTCGGTGAAATCATTTTGGTTTGGTGAGTCTAGTCAAGCAAAGATATTGGATGGTTCCTATGTTTAATTTCCTGTTTTCTCTGATAACACATCTTTCTGTGGTGAAAGCAGAAGAACAGGATATTTATTTATCTATTTCTACTGAGCATAATTTCTACTGAGCATAGTTCACATTGCTCTCAACACGCAGTCTAGAGTTGCCTAAAATCCTTTCCTTGGATCATAACAGTACCTTGAAACCTATAATTTTCTAAGTATTGGTTTTGAATTCATGGATATTTAGCCAAATTAAAGTTTTATCTATTAAACATGATCATAATTGATTAACTTTTAGAATAACAAATTGGGGAGAGTCCTCCTTAGATTATAATTGAGATAAAAAGTTAATTATTGTAGGGGAGGAAAATTTGCCACCCCAAAATGCATCTCTCTTTGGCACATTAATTATTTTAAGCTGATTATTTTTTAAGAAATAGAAGATATGAGAAAAATTCTGAAAACCAAGTAGGAATTACCTTTTTGCAAGAAATATCTATTCTGCTAAGTCACTTCAGTCGTGTTCGACTCTGTGCGACCCCAGAGATGGCAGCCCACCAGGCTCCCCCGTCCCTGGGATTCTCCAGGCAAGAACACTGGAGTGGGTTGCCATTTCCTTCTCCAATGCATGAAAGTCAAAAGTGAAAGTGAAGTCACTCAGTCGTGTCCGACTCCTAGAGACCCCATGGACTGCAGCCTACCAGGCTCCTCCGTCCATGGGATTTGCCAGGCAAAAGTACTGGAGTGGGGTGCCATCACCTTCTCTGAAGAAATATCTACACATAAGGGCAATCTCCATCTGTAAGGGTGTCTCCCTTGCTTTATCAGAAAGAGGAAGATGACCACATGTCTAGAAATTCTTATGAATGGAGAAGTGAAGTGAAAGTCACTCAGTTGTGTTCAACTCTTTGCAACCCCATGGACTACAGAGTCCATGGAATTCTCCAGGCCAGAATACTAGAGTGTGTAGCCTTTTCCTTCTCCAAGGGATCTTCCCAACCCAGGGATCGAACACAGGTCTCCTGCATTGCAGGCTGATTCTTTACCAGCTGAGCCACCAGGGAAGCCCGTGAACAGAGAAGGTAAGGACTTAAATCTGCACAACAACCTTATTCTTGTTTACTGTGTTTTCCCCACCGTGACATCCTCTCTTATCTTCAGCTGAGGATAGTATTTAAAGTGAGGGTTGTTGCCATTTGAGTGATTTTTTTGTTTGTTTGTTTTCCTGGGTTTCTTCCATGTATCCATGTTACTAAACTTTGTTTGATTTTCTCCTGTTAACCTGCATCATATCAATTTAATTCTTAGATCAGCCAGAAGAATCTAGAATGTTAGAGGAAAATTTCTTCTTCCTCGACACTCTGCTCTGATTTCTCCATGAATCATTAATCAACTAATCCCTTTGGTTTTTTGTTTTTCTTTTTTCTTTTTTCTTGGGCTCCAATATCACTACAGATGGTGACTGCAGCCATGATATTAAAAGAAGCATGTTTCTTGGAAGAAAATCTATAACCAACCTAGATGGTGTATTAAAAAGCAAAGACATCACTTAGCTGACAAAGGTCTGTATGGTCAAAGCTATGCCTTTTCTAGTAGTCAGGTATGGATGTGAGAGTTGGACCATAAAGAAAGCTGAGCATCAAGGAATTGGTGCTTTTGAACTGTGATGCAGGAGAAGACTCTTGAGAGTCTCTTGGACTGCAAGGAGATCAAATGAGTCACTCCTAAAGGAAATCAGTCCTGAATATTCATTGGAAGGATTGATGCTGAAGCTGAAGCTCCAGTATTTTGGCCACCTGATGCAAAGAGCCAACTCATTGGAAAAGACCCTGATGCTGGGAAAGACTGAGGGCAGGAGGAGAGGCGGGCGACAGAGAATGAGATGGTTGGATGGCATCACTGACTCGATGGACATGAGTTTGAGCAACCTACAGGAATTGGTGAAAGACAGGGAAGCCTGGTATGCTGTAGTCCATGGGGTCACAAAGAGTCAGACATGATGAGTGACTGAACAAGACAAGACAAACCCCTTGTTTCTAGTCAGTATACAGGCTAGACCCCATCTGTTTTACAGTCATTATTGCTATTCACCAAATAAGAGAGAAATAAACTTTTGTGCTAATACTCTAAAATTTTGCAGTACTGTTGTCTAAAATGATCCACAATGTGCAAGTTGAGAGTTAAGCTTTATTGAGGGCAAAATGAGGACGGCAGCCTGGGAGACAGCAGCTCATATAGCTCTGAGAGACTGCTCCAAAGAGGCAGTGGGAGAAGCTCAATATACCAGGTTTTGGTGGAGGGGGATTCTGTGCAATCAAGCACTTACTTTACAAAAGTTTTTCTGCTAGTCATGAGGAGCTAATGTCACCATGAAGGGATTTCATGATTTTCTAAATATGAAGAGATGCAAGGATTGGGATCATGAAATCACCTGTCCCACCAGTTTCCCTGGAACACAGAGTGTCTCACTCTCACCCTGAATTCCTCTCGGGGCTGCTGAAGGTGGGCAGCTGCAGCAGGGCAGGGTTCAATCTCTGCAGAGGCAGATGGCAAATGCCCATGTGGTTGTTGTTCAGTTGCTGGTAAAATTCTTGGCAAGTGCCAATCTGAAGTTGACAGTATTTATTACTGGAGCAAAACTTAGCCTATCTTAACTGGTACACTATTGGACCAACACGATTAAGTATGGTGAACACAATGATTTTCCATCCAGGATCTGAAGGTCTGATGGCAGAAAAGAAGACTAAAGAAACAACCACATCCTGGATGAAAGACACAATCAATCATTATTCACTCAACAAATATTTGAGCACCTACTAGGTACCACTCAGAATAGTGGAGGGCATAAGGGAGGTTGTGGCCCTGGGTTTACTGAGCCTATGTAAAGTGTTATAAAGAAGCCTACGATGGTGCTAAGGTGTGAAGTGGTTATGGTACCAAGAAAATGGGGAAATTTGAACTGGCCAGGGAACTCAAGAAAGGCTACTGGAGAAGGCGGACTTTATCCGAGATACAAGTAGTGAAAATGAATTAACAAGATAGGAAGATGTGAGAAGCGTTCTGAACACAAAGTCAGTCCTTGGGAAGGCCTAGGATAGAAAAGAAGTTAAGGAGCAGGAGGAATTTAAGGTCAGTATGATTGAAATGAGTAGGACCTGTGGGGCCCTCCTGGGTAAAAAGCCTTTCTTGTCCCAGATTTCTTCTTGGCAGAATAAAGGCCGTAGCCTCCTAGACCTTCCTAAACACCAAAGAGCAGACTCAAACAGTTGTTAATGAGAGAAGGAAGGGCATGCAGAAACAAAGGAGGAGCAATCAAAAAACAAGCAGTGATAAAGCAGCATCCTGGTTCCTCCTTAGGGGATATACACAACAGTATTTTTGAGATCTTCTGCAGGAACAAAGACCCTCCCCATCCAGGTGGAGGGTGGTCACTGCAGGCTGAGCACAAGATTCCTAGAGCACTGCCAAGTTACTTCATCACCAACCAACCAGAAGAAAGTCACGTACCCTGCAGACTTCACCCCAAATTTTGCCTATAAAATCTCCCAGAAAACCATCAAGGAATTCAGGGATTTTGAGCACGAGCCACCCACTCACCTTGCTTGGCCCTGCAATGAAACTCTGCTCCAAACTCTGCCATTTTGGTTTATTTGGCCTCACGACACACACCAGGCACATGAACTTATGTTTGGTAACAGATATACAACATATTTAAGGGCACAGAAGAGTTCATTCAGGGCTACCCTGGTGGCACAGTGGTAAAGAATCTGCCTGTCAATGCAGGAGACACAGGAGACGAGTGTTTGTTTGATCCCTGCGTTGGGAAGATCCCCTGGAGTAGGAAATGTCAACACACTTCAGTATTCTTGTCTGGAAAATTCCATGGACAGGGGCCTGGTGGGTACAGTCCACGGAGTTGCAAACAGCTGGACATGACTGGACATGCACACAAGTAGTACAGGAGTTCATCTGACTGATAAGCAAAGTTTAAGGTGGGGACAAATAGTTTAGGATGATTTGGGGTTAATTACCAGGAGTTATAAGTTGTCTTATGATAATTTTATGCTGGGTAATTGTGGGGTATTGGAAGGTTGTTAAGAAGGGAGTGTGGATTCATTTTGATATTTGGCAAAACTAATACAATTATGTAAAGTTTAAAAATAGAATAAAATTAAAAAAAAAGAAGGGAGTGACAAGAGCTTATGTTTATTCTAAAAAAATCAAATAAAATCACAGAGTGACATTTAGATAATGTATTAGAGAGGGGCTAGGGAGAGGAGTCGTCTTTTCTAAATCCATCTTGTCTACAAGCAGATAACTCAGTGCTACTGTGTCTTCTTAAGGAGAGAGAGATAAAAGGTCAATAACATGAGAAACGGGAATTCATTCTTACAATAAACACAAACAAAACTTATTAGGAAAAAAGTGATGTGATTATAGGCTTCTAAGCCTGTATTGCATTAAAATAAAAAGTCATTTTGCTATAATAAATAAATATAATTGTAACAATGATTTGAGCTCACATGGGAGCTGAGGAACTAATTATTTTCACCTTCTAAAGTGCCTATTGCTGTTTATCAAGTTTGCAAGATAAATGCTTTAATTCATTATAGTTACAAAAATCCCCTTGCAGTAACTTCTTTATCACTGTACTTACAAAATGAATTGATTTTCTAACACTTTCTAACTTTTTTCAATTAGCACATACTCACATTTGCACTTTATTAAATTCAGCTTTCCTTCAGGTAAAGTATATTATCAACTTATCAGCCCCCAAAAGTGTGGATTCCAGAATCAATCAAAATTTGAAAATTTAATTTCCTCCCTTATGAATAGAGTCCACCTCTTTTCACCTTCTGTACAGGGCTCACTGCTTTTATTAAACCAGACTAGTAACTCTGCCCTCAGAAGGTTTAGCTGTATTCTAAGAACTGAAAAATTAAATTGCAGGTTGGTACAAAAGCTCAGTATATCATGAAGAAGATGATTGGAGAAAATTTTTTTCAAAAAGATTAAACTCTCCAGGTATGAATTTTCCTTAGTGTGAATTTGTCTCCTCTTCTTCAGAACACACATTTTAGTAAGATAATTTGTAATACTATGTGCCAATCAAGAAATCAATTTCCATGAACTTCCCTGGTGGCCCAGTGGTCAAGAATCTGCCTTTCAATGCAGGGGACAAATATTTGATCCCTGGTTGGGGAATCAAAATCCTACATGCTGCGGGGCAACTAAGCCTGGATGCCACAACTAGAGGGTCTGCATGTGGCAACCAAGACACAGCATAGCCAAAAATAAATAAATCAATGAATATAAAAAAAGAAACCAAATTCTACCCTTTATAATGCTCAGAATATCAAGTATCTATAATATATTTCTGTTCTTATTACCTTATTTAAGCACCTCCTAGAAGAGGATGAAGTGGCATTTAAGACATGGGAGGAAGAAGCAGAGGATGTAATGGGAATTTTAACTGCATCAGAGATTAGAATAGATCTAAGGTGCTCTATTATACAAATAGCTCTTAGACACCCCAAATATTAGCCTGGACAAAGAATAGCTGTCTCTTCCTAATATTTTCTCCTTCAGTACAGAGTAACTGAGATTTATGGGGTGACTGTTTTTAACCACTTCTGAGGTTTCTCAGTGAAAGCTGTCACTACCCATATGAAGTCTAACCCCTCAGCTTAAGTAAATTTTAAACAGCTTTCTTCTTAACTATTGGCTTATTATATTGCCTTTCTTAGGGCATTTACTTTATACTTTCTCTGGCACTTGGAGATGTAAATCTTCTACAAACCAGATTTTTTTTTCCCTCGGGTATCTATAGAGACTCATTCCTTTGAAATGAAATAATCAAGAAAGATGGAGCCTCACATGAAAAGACGTTCAACATCTTTACTGCTGCTGCTGCTGCTAAGTCGCTTCAGTCGTGTCTGACTCTGTGCAACCCCATAGACGGCAGCAGCCCACCAGGCTTCCCCGTCCCTGGGATTCTCCAGGCAAGAACACCGGAGTGGGTTGCCATTTCCTTCTCCAAACATCTTTACTACAGCAATGCAAATCACCTCATACCAGTCAGAATGGCCATCATTAAAAAGTCTACAAATAACAAATGTTGGAGAAAGTGCGGAAAAAAGGGAATTCTCCTACACTGTTGGTGGAAATCTGACCTGGGGCAGCCACTGTGGAAAACAGTAGGAGGCTACTAGGATCCAGCAGTTCTACTCCTGGACATATGTCTGGACAGAACTATAATTTGAAAAGCTACATTTGCCCCTATTTTCATAGCAGCGCTATTTACAATAGCTAAGACATAGAAATAACCTAAATGTCCATCAACAGATGGATAAAGAAGATATGGTATATAGACACAGTGCAATACTACTGAACCATAAAAAATAATGAGACAATGCCATTTGCAGCAACATGGATGGATGAACTTAATATAATCATTATATTAAAGAATGAAGTAAAGTGTGACATAAGTGAAGTCAGAAAGAGAAAGATAAATATCATGTAATATCACTTATATGTGCAATCTAAAATGTGACACATATGAGCTCATCTACAAAATTGAAACAGACTCACTGATACAAAAAGCAGGTTCTTGGTTGCCAAGGTGGAGTGGGGGAGAGGGCTGGGTGTGGGAGGTTGGGGTTAGCAGATGCAAACTACTGTGAACAGAATGGACGAATAACAAGGTCCTACGGTACAGCACAGGGGCTATATTCAGTACCCTGTGATGAGCCATAATGGAGAAGAATAGGAAAAAGAGTGTATATATGCATATATACATATATGGAAGTTGCTCAGTTGTGTCCGACTCTTTTTTCTGACCCTATGAACTATAAAGTTCATGGAATTCTGCAGGCCAGAATATTGGAGTGGGTAGCCTTTCCCTTCTCCAGGGGATCTTCCCAACTCAGGGATCAAACCCAGGTCTCCCACATTGCAGCAGATTCTTTACCAGCTGAGCCACCAGGGAAGCCCATATATATGTGTGTGTGTGTGTGTATATATGTATATACATATAACTGAATCACTTTGCTATACAGCACAACTTACCACAAGATTGCAAGTCAACTCTACTTTAATAACTTTTTTTAAAGAAAGGTGGAATTATTTGTTCTAGCACATATGGACACCTTATCTTTGACAAAGGAGGCAAGAATATACAATGGATTAAAGACAATCTCTTTAACAAGTGGTGCTGGGAAATCTGGTCAACCACTTGTAAAAGAATGAAACTAGACCACTTTCTAACACCATACACAAAAATAAACTCAAAATGGATTAAAGATCTAAACGTAAGACCAGAAACTATAAAACTCCTAGAGGAGAACATAGGCAAAACACTCTCTGACATACATCACAGCACGATCCTCTATGACCCACCTCCCAGAATATTGGAAATAAAAGCAAAAATAAACAAATGGGACCTAATTAACCTTAAAAGCTTCTGCACATCAAAGGAAACTATTAGCAAGGTGAAAAGACAGCCTTCAGAATGGGAGAAAATAATAGCAAATGAAGCAACTGACAAACAACTAATCTCAAAAATATACAAGCAACTCCTACAGCTCAACTCCAGAAAAATAAACGACCCAATCAAAAAATGGGCCAAAGAACTAAATAGACATTTCTCCAAAGAAGACATACAGATGGCTAACAAACACATGAAAAGATGCTCAACATCACTCATTATCAGAGAAATGCAAATCAAAACCACTATGAGGTACCATTTCACACCAGTCAGAATGGCTGCGATCCAAAAGTCTACAAATAATAAATGCTGGAGAGGGTGTGGAGAAAAGGGAACCCTCTTACACTGTTGGTGGGAATGCAAACTAGTGCAGCCACTATGGAGAACAGTGTGGAGATTCCTTAAAAAGCTGGAAATAGAACTGCCTTATGATCCAGCAATCCCACTGCTGGGCATACACACTGAGGAAACCAGAAGGGAAAGAGACACGTGTACCCCAAAGTTCATCGCAGCACTGTTTATAATAGCCAGGACATGGAAGCAACCTAGATGTCCATCAGCAGATGAATGGATAAGAAAGCTGTGGTACATATACACAATGGAGTATTACTCAGCCATTAAAAAGAATACATTTGAATCAGTTCTAATGAGGTGGATGAAACTGGAGCCTATTATACAGAGTGAAGTAAGCCAGAAGGAAAAACATAAATACAGTATACTAACGCATATATATGGAATTTAGAAAGATGGTAACAATAACCCAGTGTACGAGACAGCAAAAGAGGCACTGATGTATAGAACAGTCTTATGGACTCTGTGGGAGAGGGAGAGGGTGGGAAGATTTGGGAGAATGACATTGAAACATGTAAAATATCATGTAAGAGGCGAGTTGCCGGTCCGGGTTCGATGCACGATGCTGGATGCTTGGGGCTGGTGCACTGGGATGACCCAGAGGGATGGTATGGGGAGGGAGGAGGGAGGAGGGTTCGGGATGGGGAGCATATGTATACCTGTGGTGGATTCATTTCGATGTTTGGCAAAACTAATACAATTATGTAAAGTTTGGAAATAAAATAAAATTTAAAAAAAAATTGCCAAACATGTAAATGCAAATCCAAAAACTCTCATTGGCTTTGCAGGTGAGATAAAGGAAGTAAACATGAATATTGAACAATTCATTCAAGCCAACAGTGAATGCCTATTTTCCTTATTCAAATTAATGATTTTGTGACTACTGCATCAGACTGTGTCAGTTAATTGCATTCTGGGAAGACATTCTATTGGAATCAGTGAGTTTCAGGTATGGATAAGGTTTTTTGTTTGCCTGTTTTTTTAATTCTTCCTATTGCTACATTTTAAAATTGTGTTTAAAGATAGGTTTTTACACTTTTATACACTTTACTATAAATACTCAATTTTTAAATCCAATACAGTTTTAGCCTTAGTAATTAAACAAATAAAAAGATGCTAAAATTTTAAAAGCCAAAAAAAAAAAATAAAATAAAATAAAGAAAGGTGGAGCCTCAATCTCCCAGTCTCTGTGAGAGTATCAGAGCCTACCTTCATGATCAGCACCAATTAGCAACCTCAGATGGCTTAATCTCATAAATGAACCCACCAAAAGTCCTCCTATACTTACCCCCGGCTCATCGCAGTTTTATCACTTTTTGTATCAGTGAAATTTAGTTCATTATCTCTCTTCCTGTAACAGTCTTAATTCCTACTGTAATGGTCTTGAATAAAGTTGTCCTTTCCTGTAACATTAGGAAGAGTTTTACTTGGACAAGTCACATGCTGATGGCCTCCTCTGATGCAGAGGTTCAGGGCACTGTTTGAGCATAGTTTAATGGTTAATGGTAACATTGTACAGGAGACAGGGATCAAGACCATCCCCATGGAAAAGAAATGCAAAAAAGCAAAATGGCTGTCTGAGGAGGGCTTGCAAATAGCTGTGAAAAGAAGAGAAGCGAAAACCAAAGGAGAAAAGGAAAGATATAAGCATCTGAATACAGAGTTCCAAAGAAGAGCAAGGAGAGATAAGAAAGCCTTCCTCAGCGATCAGTGCAAAGAAGTAGAGGAAAACAACAGAACGGGAAAGACTAAAGATCTCTTCAAGAAAATTAGAGATACCAAGGGAACATTTCATGCAAAGATGGGCTCAATAAAGGACAGAAATGGAGTGGACCTAACAGAAGAGGTAGATATTAAGAAGAGGTGGCAGGAATACACAGAAGAACTGTACAAAAAAATCTTCACAACCAAGATAATCACAATGGTGTGATCACTCACCTAGGGCCAGACATCCTGGAATATGAAGTCAAGTGAGCCTTAGGAAACATCCTTATGAACAAAGCTAGTGGAGGTGATGGAATTCCAGTTGAGCTGTTTCACATCCTCAAAGATGATGCTGTGAAAGTGCTTCACTCAGTATCCCAGAAAATTTGGAAAACTCAGCAATGGCCACAGGACTGGAAAAGGTCAGTTTTCATTCCAATCCCAAAGAACGGCAATGCCAAAGAATGCTCAAACTACCGCACAATTGGATTCATCTCACACGCTAGTAAAGTAATGCTCAAAATTCTCCAAGCCAGGCTTCAGCAATACGTGACCTGTGAACTTCCAGATGGTCAAGCTGGTTTTAGAAAAGGCAGAGGAACCAGAGATCAAATTGCCAACATCTGCTGGATCATTGAAAAAGCAAGAGAGTTCCAGAAAAACATTTATTTCTGCTTCATTGACTATGCCAAAGCTTTGTGGAAAATTCTTCAAGAGATGGGAATACCAGACCACCTGACCTTCCTCTTGAGAAACCTATATGCAGGTCAGGAAGCAACAGTTTGAACTGGACATGGAACAACAGACTGGTTCCAAATAGGAAAAGGAGTACGTCAAGGCTGTATATTGTCACCCTGCTTATTTAACTTCTATGAAGAGTACATCATGAGAAACGCTGGGCTGGAAGAAGCACAAGCTGGAATCAAGATTGCCAGGAGAACTATCAATCACCTCAGATATGCAGATGACACCACCCTTATGGCAGAAAGTGAAGAAGAACTAAAGAGCCTCTTGATGAAAGTGAAAGTGGAGAGTGAAAAAGTTGGCTTAAAGCTCAACATTCAGAAAACTAAGATCATGGCATCTGGTCCCATCACTTCATGGGAAATAGATGGGGAAACAGTGGCAGACTTTATTTTGGGGGGCTCCAAAATCACTGCAGATGGTGATTGTAGCCATGAAATTAAAAGACGCTTACTCCTTGGAAGGAAAGTTATGACCAACCTAGATAGCATATTCAAAAGCAGAGACATTACTTTGCCAACAAAGGTCCGTCTAGTCAAGGCTATGGTTTTTCCAGTGGTCATGTATGGATGTGAGAGTTGGACTGTGAAGAAGGCTGAGCACCAAAGAATTGATGCTTTTGAACTGTGGTGCTGGAGAAGACTCTTGAGAGTCCCTTGGACTGCAAGGAGATCCAACCAGTCCATTCTGAAGGACATCAGCCCTGGGATTTCTTTGGAAGGAATGATGCTAAAGCTCAAACTCCAGTACTTTGGCCACCTCATGTGAAGAGTTGACTCATTGGAAAAGACTCTGATGCTGGGAGGGATTGGGGGCAGGAGAAGGGGATGATAGAAGATGAGATGGTTGGATGGCATCACTGACTCGATGGACATGGGTCTGAGTGAACACCGGGAGTTGGTGATGGACAGGCAGGCCTGGTGTGCTGCGTTTCATGGCGTCGCAAAGAGTCGGACACGACTGAGAGACTGATCTCAACTGAACTGAACTGAGGAATAACAGCATTTCAAGACTGGAGGTTGTGAGTGTGTGTGTGTACGTCAGCTGGGTGAGTGAGGGCATGTCTTTCTCTTGATCTCACCATCTCATCTCAGTGCTCCAGTAGATGACTCCCTGTTCCAATCCCTCCCCCACAAGAGAAGAAGAGTGAATTGTTTACTCATCAACCTTGGAATTTAAAACATCTGCTTGACTATGGGGCAGAGCAGTTTGAGAGAAAGTAAGCACTTTATGTTTATTAAATTAATCAACTGAAAAATAAATAGGTTTCAAACTTGGGCAAGGAGCATTTTGGGAGAAAAAGAATCTGCCAGCAATGCAGGAGACCTGAGTTCGACCCCTGGATCCAGATGATCCCCTGGAAAAGGGAATGGCAACCCACTCCGTATTCTTGCCTGGATAATTCCATGGACAGAGGAGACCCGCAGGCTACAGTCCATGGGGTAACAAAGAGTCAGACACGACTGAGCCACTGACACCTTCACTTCAAGATTTGGTCAGTTCAGTGCTTAAAACCTGAAGATATTAAAATTATAAATTCTGTTTAAAATATTTAAGGGGATTTAATTAACACTATTGCTCAAGGAACTGATTATCTGAGATCTTAAACCATTAGACTTGAGCAAATCAAATTTAATTAAAGAATAAGTAAGGGAGTAGAGGTGACTGTTGGTTCTCAAGTAGAATTTATTAGATGTATAAATGACAAGATAAATTTAGTGAAAAATAGCTTAAAGACCTAAGGAAAACATGATTTTTTAATTTGGAACTCTAATAAACTGATTGTCAATTTAACTACAAAATGTAGAAGTATATTCATTGCCAAAAGGCATTCTAAGAACTCACATTAACTATTAAAATACTTTACTGATATACCTAGCCTTTCAGATATTGTTTTGAAAAGCATGACCACAGATGTGAATGCCACTAAAAGGTTAATAAAAGGACTCTGAACATTAACTATGGTGACCTTCTCTGTACAAACTCTTTTGGATCGTTTATTAAAAAGCAATCAACATTCTAAAAGAAATGGCCCTTCAAAATAAATCTTCTGTAACCTAAAATATCAATAAAGATACTATTTGGTGATTTTAATTGATGTTTATTTTTGCAAGCATACTGTTAAAAAACAAGACAACAGGCGAAAAATGGAGTTGCTTATGCTAAGGCTAATGTCACCAAACTGCCAAAATGAGACTTGACTTAGAGTTTCTGTTCTCTCAGAAATGGAATCTTAAACCAGTCAATTAGGAATAACCTGATCAGCAGTAGTTAGGTAAGCTGCTGGATAGACCCCCTGCTATTCCGTAAAGCAGGGTTCTCTAGCCACCCCACCTCCCCTGGTTCAAAACCAAGCCATACAGCAGGAGATGAGCAGCAGGCGCAACCAAAACCGTCCCCTTCCCCACCGCACACCCTATCCCGTCAAAAAGTTATCTTCCGTGAAATTGGTCCCTGGTCCCAAAATGGTTGGAGGATCTCTGCCCTAAAGGTACAGGACCTTGCAGTAACCAACCTGATTTTTCTTTTGGTATAACATTCTTATTCCCAAGTCCTTCTGCCTGTAAAAGTTTTTCATTTTGAGTGGCTCCTCAGAGCTCCTTTCTGTCTGTCAGATCGCATGCTGACCAATTCACAAATCATTGAACAAAAAGTAGGTCCTTAAATTGTCTCAGTTGAATTTTTTTTTAAACAATATAAAATTTCAATAGATCCTTCACCCCTAGTGACCCAATTCTACACATGGGTAGAATTTTATTTAATGTAGTTGAACTAGTCACTTAAGTCTGGGACAAAATGGAGTTGGCAATGTATGTGCCTTAAAAAGAAGGAAACGTAACTTTACCTAACATAAGTTGGCCAAAGCAGGTGCCCGAAAGAGAATGAAACTTAATTTTACCTAACATAAGTTGCAGGAATTTACAGAACTTCTCAGAAGTCCACAGAGGATGCGAGCCGGTCTCCAAATGCCAGGTGTGTGTATCTCATCTCTGGATTTCCTTACTCCCCTGACTCAGCTATCTGCTATCCCAATGAGGACAGAGAGCTCGAGGCAACCAATCAGCTAAAAAAGTTCCACGTGTATCCCATAAAAACTCCTCAGTCTGTGAGCAACTCAGAGCTGTTCCTGTAGCCTTGAATTTCTCAGCTTGCAGGCTGAAGCTTTTGCAATAAACTCATCTTTCTGCTTTTTTCACTCCATGTGCAGAGTTTGGCTGTTGACAATATTTTATGGTATATGAGACATCTTTGTCCTAGAAACAAGCGTGATTCAATTGTGCCTATTTAGAGCATTTCCACATAACTTTACCATTTTAAATTATTATGGAGGTAGAAGGCATTAGGTAAGTACCTGAACCTAATCCACTGTTGCTATTCTAGTTATGAGTGTTGAGACACACATACAAAATCATATTATTTAAAAAACTGAAATCAGAGTGCTAATACCTTATAAGGCACAGTCCTGGTGGCTCAGTTGGTAAAGAGACTGCCTGCAATGCGAGAGACCTGGGTTTGGTCCCTGGGTTGGGAAGATCCCCTGGAGGAGGGCATGGCAACCCGCTCCAGTATTCTGGCCTGGGGAATCCCCATGGACAGAGGCGCCTGGTGGGCTGTAGTCCATGGGGTTGCAAAGAGTTGGACACAACTGAACGACTAAGTACACACAAGATTTTATTTCACTTCATTTCTTACTGGGGTCAGGGGTCTGTAAAGAATCAGGTGTATTTGCGCTAACTCTTATAGAATTGCTAAGAACTTGAATGTGATGCACACGTATTTTATATAACTAAATGTCTGTTATCACCGATGTGAATTCACCAGTCATAAAATTGTTCTTATGGGAAATATGACACATTTCAAGGAGCCCTGATTTATTCTTTGAGTTTCAAGAGATAATTTTGTGAGAAAATGGGAACTTCCTGCTTTCAGACCTATGAAAGCAGGCCCTGTTCCCTCTTCGAATAAACACATCACAAAGATAACATTACCATACGAATGGATGTCACCAATGAGAACTCAGCAACACTTAATAAAAAAGCTAATTGCAAAACCTTTGAGAGGAAAAGCCTGATGAGACTTCTCAGAATGCCAAATGAAAAATAGATGTCGGTTTAAGTGTAATTAAAGAAAGAGAAACTAAGCAAGGATGGAGAATATAGGAACCTGGGGCAGTGACAAGGCAGAGCAGAGGAGACGATGGAAGACTTTTTCTAGTGGATTTGAGGGAGGAGAGGAGGCAAAGAGGAAGCAAGAGCAGTGACACTGACATTGGTATTTACTAAAGGCAGTTTGGTTTCCCCATCAAAAACAGAAAGCAGTTCTCAAGGCCACTGTCCGGCCCAGGAAAAAAGGGCCAGAGAAAACAGCGTGGCCCAAGGCCAGCCTGTTTCACCCAGCAAGGACTGACCTCGTTCTGCGAACTGTTGGAAAGGATTGCATGGACAAAGCTGTGGGAGAAATTCAGCACTTTTCATTTTTCATCCAGTTCAAATCAAAACCAGGACACAATCAACATAACAAAAGGTATGCCGATACCTTAATATAATTCTATTGCATTCATCAAAAGCCTTTCTCTCTTTAGAAGCCTATTCTCTGCAAGCAGTTAGATGTCTCACAGAGCTAATGAAATGCATTATCAAAGAAGCACTAGTATTCATGGGCATTTGCAAAAGTATAGGCGTGGCCACCTACTGGATACGCTGTGAAGTGCAAGGAGAGTTTCCCTATTGAAAAATACCTCCCTCCTGGGCTCGGTACTGTGCACAAAAAGGTACCCCCAGCTGGGTCATTCAGACTAAGGAATTGTTTTCTGTGAAGTCAGGTGAAAAGGTAAGGTTAACTGAAAGGAAAACTAGACTTCTTTTACAGGCATGATTCTCATCTCTAATAGCATTGTAGATGGTAACTTGGGGGTATCTCCCCAGCTTTTCTTCTTTGTAAAGTACTCCAATTAAAATGAGTTGGCCTGAGAGAAATATTTATCTGGGGAGATCCTGTCATTCTAATCATAGCTTGCTGGGCAACCAAGGATACATGATTCAAGCTGGGCCAGTCAGGATCTTTTACTCAAGAATTTAAACTTGGATACACAGAAATTAGGAGTTGCAAATTTAGATGAATGAACTCTCTCTTAGGATTTTTGCTTCTCAAATCTCAGTCATGCAGGTAGACTTTTAAAGGAGGAAAATATTTTGAAATCTTGGTAATATCATCATAATTTTTATATGACAATATTGGATAAGCATAAATGTATTTGCATGTATAGCCACTATCTCTTTACAAGGTCAAAGGTAATTATAAATACAAACAAAATTATAATAATCAATAACAGTTAAATGAAGAAGATAAATTTCATATGTAGAGAATGATGTTTTGTTTAAAGTATATCACTGACTGCTCAGCATGTTATGTTGAAAAACTGATTTTCCCATGACTAGACTTTCAGTCAGTATGTTTGACACTATGAGCTGTTACAACATTCATCTCAAGTGCCCACTGCTTACGCAGAGACTTTGTTCTTAAATCAACAGCCTTCAGTCTTTAAAGTAGCACTGCTTGGTTGGAACTCCACTATAAATATCCAAATTCAAGGTCTTAAATCATGAACAGAAATCAGTCAGTTAGCCATATTTGGTTTTAAGATAGTTTTCCAAATGATCCAGAATGTGGGTGTGTTGTTTTTTTTTTCAATAATCATCATGCCAAATATATCAAATATTTAAATCCAAATAAATATCATAAAATGTATCCCTATTTTCCTAAGTCTTTGCAGGTTCCAATTTGAGCCTCATTGCTCTAGAGAACAGAGAAGGCAACGGCACCCCACTCCAGTACTCTTGCCTGGAAAATCCCATGGACGGAGGAGCCTGGTATGCTCCAGTCCATGGGGTCGCTAAGAGTCAGGCACGGCTGAGCGACTTCACTTTCACTTTTCACTTTCATGCATTGGAGAAGGAAATGGCAACCCACTCCAGTGTTCTTGCCTGGAGAATCCCAGGGACGGGGGAGCCTGGTGGGCTGCCATCTCTGGGGTCGCACAGAGTCGGACACGACTGAAGTGCCTTAGCAGCAGCAGCAGCTAAGAGCAGCAGCAGCAGCTAAGAGCAGCAGCTCTAGAGAAATAGCTCTAGAGAAACCTTCTCTGAGCAGCAGCTCTAGAGAAACACTAACTGAACTTTCTGCAATAATGAAAATGTTCTATATCTGTTCTATCCAATACAATAGTCCCATGTGGCTATAGGGTTACTTGAAATGTAGCTAATGTGATTGGTCAATTGAATATTAAATTTTATTTAATTTTAACTAATTCAAATTTAAGTAGTCACATCTAGCTAGCAGCTACTGTAATGGCCAGGAGAACAGTACTTTTTTTGAACCTCTGTCAAATGCTGGCTTTCCAAATATTACCAAAACAACTTCTTATATAACAAAAATTACCCACAGAATTTGGGGTCTTCCCAGGTGGCACTGGGAGAAGGCAATGGCAACCCACTCCAGTACTCTTGCCTGGAAAATCCCGTGGGAGGAGCTTCTTAGGCTGTAGTCCATGGGGTCGCTAAGAGTTGGACATGACTGAGCGGCTTCACTTTCACTTTTCACTTTCATGCATTGGAGAAGGAAATGGCAACCCACCCCAGTGTTCCTGCCTGGAGAATCCCAGAGATGGGGGAGCCTGGTGGGCTGCCGTCTGTGGGGTCGCACAGAGTTGGACACGACTGAAGTGACTTAGCAGCAGGTGGCACTAATGGTAGAGAACTCACTTGCCAATGCAGGGCACTTAAGAGACGAAGGTTTGATCCCAGGGTCAGGAAGATCCCCTGGAGGAGAGCACGGCAACCCACTCCAGTATTCTTGCCTGGAGAATCCCATGGACAGAGGAGCCCGGAGGGCTACAGTCCATAGGGTCGCATGGAGTCAGACATGACTGAAGTGACTTGGCACGTACCCACAGAATTTAGTAATTTAAAACAACACTCTTTCGGTTCACAGTTTCCATGGACCAGGAACTGGGGAGCAGCTTAGCTGGGTGGTTCTGGTTCAAGGCCTTGTGGAGCTGTAGTTATGTTTGTGGGGACTGCAGGCATCTGGAAGCTCAGCTGGGCTGAAGATTAACTCTAAAATGGTTCACTCACAGCTTGTTGGCAGAAAGCTTTGTTTCACAGCCAATGGGCTCTTCCTAGGGCTGCTTGCTGTATTCTCACTCATGACAGCTGGGTTTCTCTGGACTATGCAGTCCAGGAGAGCAGGCTGAAGTGCTTTCTGAGACCTACTCTCTAAATCCAAATTCCTCACTTTCTCTTCAATCTATTCGTTAGAAGCAAACCACCACATTCAGTAGAAGCTCAACTGAAAGGGAAGTGGGCTCCAACTCTTGAAGGAAAAAGTATCAAAGAATCTGTATACATAATTTAAATCCACTATAGACAACTTATTTAAAGCAATGGAACTAATAAGTGGAAAAGCCTGCATTTGAATTTGTTTGGAGAAATGGAAATATTTCCTGCAATATCAGTAAATAAGGATGTCACATGATCAGCAACTGCAGCCTTGCAATGTGAGCCTGTAGCCTGAGGAAACTGAGGGAAGAAAAGAATAACTGCCCTAGCAGCCCTCAGACTGCAGCCCCTCCCTACTCTGATTCCTGAGGAAACTAGAGAGCTGAGGTGCACATCAAAGGATGATTTCAGGGAGTCCAGACTCTGGGAGCTTCCCATATGTAAAAAAGTACCAAATTTCTTAAGTTGGAGTATCTGGTTTTCTTTAATTAACAGTAATCTTTTGATGTGCTGGACTATTCCCTCTGTTGCAAAATCCCTATATACCCTAGCTCCCCTCTTGCCTCCTCTGAGCACTCTTTCAGACCTGAGATGGTGTCTCACAGGCTGCAGTCCTCATCTTGCCTCACATAAAGCACTCACGTTGTGCGTTTCTTCCTGACAGTTTCAATCTTTGCCTGGACCAGATGTTTTAATCACAGCTCTCTACTGTCTAGAGCAACCATACATTTGAACACATGATCTCTTGGGAGTACATTTAGAAACCAAATGCAAGTATCTAGCTCAATTTTTGTTGATTTCAAAGGTATTTGAAAAACTTGTTAGTTCCTGAATGCTATATTATAATTTGGCATTTTTTTTAAAGTCCTATATATAAGTCAAGTATATAGACTTATGTCTATAACTTTATGTCTATAAGTCAAATAATTAGACTATGTTTACAAAAAAGGTACTAGAATCAATGTGGCGTTTGGAATCCCAGAATCCACTGTTGTATTGAATAACCAATTAAACTGCCCTTCCAGGGGTCTCAGAGCGATTCCAACCTCCTCTTTGCTGGGCCTGTGTATAGTCTTATTTCAACTGTGTCCCACATGGTTAGGCTAGGGAATTTCAGCATCAAAGAAGCACAGTACAAGTGACGTTTCCAACTTATGCCTAATCTCTCAAAGAACAAAAAAGAGGATCCGTGTACATAGTCAATAAGAATTCTTACTAAAATCCCCACTTTTTTTCTATTCTCTAATATCACAGAATACTCCCAAGGCTCGCATTCTGACAGAACTCTTTGCATCCTCTATGCCCTTCTATGCCTTGCTTTCTCCCCTTCTCCCACTCCACCTACAATATGTTGCTTTCACAAGAGCCTTTCTTTGAGTCAGTATCCCCGGAATATATTAGCTATTCTTTCCTCATTATTGTTGAAAAGTTTGGCAGTAAAGCGGCCAAGTTTGCTCCTGTCTTTTCTCTCACAGACTCAATACCACAACCCAAAGCACTAAAGATCTTAAAAGCAGAAGAGACGGCAAAACAATATAGTTATCTGCAACCTACCTTGGAGTAGGCGTAGTAACCTACCATCATGCAGTAGGCGAGACACAAGTTTATAAACGTTTTTTCTGCCAGGCTAGGCACAGCTGAGACAGCCACACTTAATGGTGATTGGAAAAACCACGCACACCCTTTCTTTTCCATTTAAATATGAAACCCTTAGCAGGAAAATAAGTTAGTAGAGAGAACAGAAGCAAAGAGATGAAGAGCTATATGGCAGTAAGCCTTGCATAAACATTAGACCTGAGGCAGAAAGAAGCAAAATAGTTTTAAAATAAAGTCTAATTAACTGAGGCAACTCAAGTGTGCCTCTCCCTGGCAACCCAGAGGAATCTAATATACATATTTAAAGGGATAAAAATTGTGTTCGTTATCTTCCCACAAGTTTTACTTGGGGTTTCTTATTTCTTTTTTTAACCTCAATGTTAGTCTCAACACGGATTGTTAGAGCAATAGTGATGGCTAATATATCCTGCACTGTTAGTATGTATCAGAAACGGTGCTAAATATCCTAATACATCACCGTTATTATCTCCATTTCTACATCAAGATTTTAAGACAGAGTACCTCCCGGGTGGCTCAGTCATAAAGAATCCACCTGTCAGTGCAGGAGACACAAGAGAGATGGGCTTATCCCTGGGTTGGGAAGATCCCCTTGAGGAGAAAATGGCAACCGACTCCAGTATTCTTGCTGGAAAATTCCCTGGACAGAAAAGCCTGGCAGGGTACAGTCCATGGGGGTTACAAAGAGTTGGACATGACTGAGTGACTGAGGATGCACATACCTAAAAATAATTAACCCCGCAAGTCATACAGGTGGGAAGTGGCAGAAGTGGGATTTGAGTCTAGATACTCTGGCTCCAAAGGCTGACTTCTAGCCATGGCAGTCTTTTGTTATCCTACATGAGATTCCCTGGATGCCAAAGGATAATTTCTAAATGTCTTATCCTGACAACAAGTAGCACCTTCACTATTTAGCCAACAACCTTTAACTTCAACTCCATCACTTCAACCCTTATCACCTCCAGACTCTCTTCCCACAGTCACCCAAAGCATGCACCAGCAGGCTCTGCACCACCTTCCTGCACTGCTGTGCTTCCTGAAACCAGAAAGCCTAACTGAGAGAGGGTAAGATCACAGAGAAACCCGCGCAGGAGAAGCATCGGGTCTCCCAACTGCCACGGTTTCAGACATCTGAATTCTGAGGCTGTAGAATCCAACTTTGATGAACAATGCGATCTTTCAGACTATATTATAAGTGTTTATTTAGACTCTCAGCTGAAGAACAAGGAAAATGAAATTTAGTCCCGAGCTGTGTGAACATGGTCTGACTCTTGGATGATTTATTTTTTATGACAGATTCCATTTTCTGCTGCTGGCATGATTACACGGGAATACATTTGTCCACTGAGAGTACATTTGTGTCTTTTGCATGGGTTAAATCAGTGGTAGCATTTAATTTGTGCACTATTATTCACTTACCAGACCAAAAGACGGTGCATGCTCAGAATTACTAAGTTTATTCAAATGTTATTACAGGAATCAGTCTTGAGAGGCAAAGGGACATCAGTGCCAGCTTGAGATTCTCTCGTTATCTTCAAAGTGCAGACATCATCGAGATGAGTTTCCTGGATAAATCTAAGTTTGAAGACGTATCAGTATATACTCTGTTAGGAAGCCTGTATTGCAGTATTGTTTGCTCTGTAATGCAGTTGTTGAAAACAGATATGTAGAGTGAAAGTGGGTGGATGTACGTGAACGGGGACTGGGGAATGCTCTTCCGAAAGAGGCTGTCCTTTGTCAAGTCTAGCCGATTATAATGATGGAATGAGGTCCAAGTTGCTGGACATTCTCATTTTGAGAGAAACCATATTTCTGGATGTCTATATGAATACCCTGATGTTTAAATGTTGGCAAGTATGTAGTAGTAATAGTTGTAATTAGTAGCAGGTAAGTAGGTAAGTAGTAAGTGGTAGGCGTAATTCTAAGTATGACCTTCCACGTCTCATCCTATCCCTTTTGAATGTAAATGGGATCTGTTAATATGACGAGGTATTTGTTCCATGACTTTCATGTTATGGGGCAAAACGTTGATTCTCTAAATTGATCTAATCAATGACATAGCATCAGAGGGGGAAAGCAGGAGAAATTGTAGATATGATAGGCATTTGCTGGCTTTGGTGCTATAATATAGAAGGCCATGACCAAGATCCAGTAAGCCTGCAGAAGCTGAGAGTGGTCCCAGCAGAGAGAAGGAACTTTAGTCCCACAACCACAAGGAACTGAATTTAGCCAATAACCTGAATGGGCTTAGATGCAAATTCTTCCTCAGATCTTTCCAGGAAGAGCTCATCTTAGTCAACACTTTCATCTTGGTCTTGTGAGACCCTGAGCAGAGAGTGCAACCGAGCCCAGTCTGACTTATGACTCACAGACTCTGAGATAATAAACAGATGTTGAAGGAGGAAACAGACAGAGCTGGACTCCATCTGAGGCCAGGCTGAGAACATTAGGCTACTCGTATGGTCACCCTCCCAATGGACTCTGAACTTTGTGCCTGGTGTCTATAGAAATGGCATACCAATGGAAAACCAGACCCCCGGATAAAGGAGCCTCAAGACTTGTACTTGGACTCCCTGTTGCCTAAAAGAATATGCTAATTATCTCTGTAACAGAACAAAGTGGCAAATTCCATTATGTTTATCAGGATATGACCACAGGCCTATTGATAAATATCCACTGTTTATCAAGTCTTGTGACACATGAATCATGGATTAACTTTGATCACATCTCTCTTTCACCTTGTCTAGACTAGTTTCAAGGAATTTGGGGAGATGGGTTTGAGGTTTGCAAGTACACTTATTTAAGGTTTGAGCAAGTACACTTACTTATATAAGGTTTTCACAAAAACTGGTCGGGGTCCTTGGCTAAGAGGACACTCTGCCTTGGGGCCACCAGTGTAATAAACTGCATCTGAGTGAGTTTGTTGCCGGGAACGCGTGGCTACAACAATGTGACCTTAGGTCACTAACTATGTGGATATTTGTTACCCAGCAACAGAAAGCTTAATACCGTAAGCAATTAAAAATTTTTAAAAGTTGTTGGTAGGTCACTTAGGACAAATCAGTCAAGGAAGTATTAGTTTGCAGCTTGGTTTTAACTAGGGCTTCCCAGGTGGCACTGGTAGATAAGAGCCTGCCTGCCAATGCAGGAGACATAAGAGACACAGTTTTGATCCCTGGGTCCGGAAGATCCCCTTGAGGAGGGCATGGCAACCTACTTCAGCATTCTTGCCTGGAGAATTCCATGAACAGAGGAGCCTAGCGGGCTACACTCCATAGGGTCACGAAGAGCTGGACACGACTAAAGCAACTTGGCACGCATGCATGTTATAAATGAGGTGAATGAATTCAGATGGAAGCATTTTTCCATCTTCCAAGGTAACAGACTATTCAATGTACTTCTTATGGTCATCACTTAAAAGCATCCTTAAAAAAATGTTTTGATTTGAAATGCAAATAAAAATTATCCACATTTTGGATAATGGATGAAAGCATAAGGTGATGAAGTACATAAGTGCATTGATTTATCAGCTTTGTGGATGTTTTCTGCATTTGTTACTTTGAGATCATTGAGGTAAATCAAGAAGAAGGAAAATTTCTGTTACTTTTTTCCTAAAAACAAACTGGGAATGATTATTTTCTTAAAACACTTACTGAATGCACCACAGATGTGCTTCATTTATCCTTGATTTTGGGCATATCTTTAAGACAAGTGGCAACAAAATTTGCATTCCCAAATGGTCTCTAGCTTGAATAGCAAACAGTACATACAGGTAAGTTCAGAAATTCCATATGAGGTAGTTTCTTTTGTGTAAACAAATTTTGGAAGATTATTCCAAGTGGGCCTGGAAATATATTTATGCTCATTTCATGTTCCCAACAATAGCATTCTTTGGCTAAAGTACTTTTCCAATATACAAATGATTAATTAGCAAATATCTTTCCTTGCAGGCCTTACAAGACACTACTTACCTATTCAGCATCTTTACCTGAACATCTATTATGTTTAAGGCACTATATCATGAACAGAATTCTAAGAAGAAAGACAACTGAAAAGACAGGATAGCTGGCTGGCTTCAAGTTCCTTACTGTCTTCCTTTTCTTATTCAATCTTTCTCTTATAGTTAGAAGTGGGCACGTATGGATTCTATTAAAGATGCTATCAATATTTCCTAACTACTGCTGTTCACCATCACACAGATAAGTAACAATTTGAAGACAGTTGGACCCATTAGATTGCAAGTGGAGAAGTTAGGGAACTTCAACATCCTCCCCAAATCTCCTCCAACTGCTTACAGCGACCCTGCCCAGGGGTGCTTACATATAAATGCTGGTGAGCTGGATCTGCACACAAGCAGATCTGAGAGCCTTCTGCCCTCCTTGGCGGATAAATGTGACAGATGCGTGTATTACCATTCACACAAGCACTCCCCATTTGGGCACGTTCAAATCCGGGGTAGAGCTTTTAAGAGCAGGTTAGAGCCCTGGGGTAAACCCGAGGGAACCCTGGCTAATCATTTTTCCTCATGAATTTTACACACACCTTGTTCAGACTCTGACTCAGCCCCATCACCCTAAGCCTCCTTTCCAGAATGCCAGGCCATTGCCTTACCTTGGGGGGTGGGGCTGGAGAGAGAGTCCGTCAGCAGCTCTTTCCAGGTGAAATTTCTATTCCCTGTGGCCTAAGGCCAAAATGTGAGGAGAGGAGAAATGCGATCCTTTCATTAGCACTTATTATGTCTTTAAAATCAGCCATCTGCATACTCAATAGAGCCATCAGATAATGGATGTTCAATAGATAAAGCAAATGTCTTATCTTTAGGGGCTACAGATGACTTTTGACACCTGTTTAGAAATGCTAAGGCATATGTAAAACATAATAATCACAGTATCACTGTTGCTTCTTTTGGAATTTTCCAATTAGTGTCCCAGACATATTAAACAGGACATCCATTAAACTCTCCCCTATGAACAGTAAGTAGTGTTGATTCTGGTATTCCACTTTTTTTCAGTTCGGGTCCCTTGTTCTATATGAAGAGAAATACAAAGTTACTTAATACATATTTTTGTATACCTTCTAAAAATTGGTTACTGCTACTCCCTAGAGAGATTTCTACGATATTGTTAACATAATATGCTAGAAGTTACAATTGTTTGGCCACAAAATCTTGTTTTTTTCTCTTCAAATTAACATGATAACAATTTAAAATTATTTACAATAAATGGTAATGGTTTAAAATTGTTTTTTTCCTATGACATGTTCAAACTCCTATTCCATTTTGGCCTTAGTAATGTTGAGACTTGATTTGCAACTTGACCTTTCTTTGAAATTAATAGTCACAGAGTAACTGGCTTCCGGCGGTATCAATATTTGCCTGGCTGGTAAAATGTTTTCCTCTGTTTGCACACGATCCACTTTCTAGTTCTCTGGAGGTCCTGGATATTTTCTGCAAATCATTCTGTGAAAAGGAAATTTCCAGAGCATACTGCAAATCCATGGTGTCCCGCAAGGAGTCATGCAGGAATCGCTCTCATGTAGTTAATACGCCAGCTGGCTCACTGGAAAACTTTCCTCTACTTCTGTTTTTTTGCTAATGGCATATAGAAATTTTGTTTCCAAGTTTGCAATTTAGATAACATTAGCATCAAGTATAATTTTATTTGATAACCCATTCATTTTACTTAAACCCTAAAGTGTGTTTGGGGTATTAATCATTTCCAGTTTCTGACTGTGCCCAATTATAAGACATCCTTTTTTCAAGCTAGCTAATAAAGCTCTTGGTTGGTACTGAAAAAGCAAACAGCTAAAGGGCATACTATTTTTAAAAAAGGCTAATTACTTACTGTGTTATATTAACAAGGGGATGTCTTACAGTGTGCTCGCTATGGTCAGCCCTGTGGCTTCTGCAGATGAACTAAATTTCTAGTACCAAATCTTTAAAAAAAATGTATAGTCAAGGAAATGTGAAGTTTCAGATCTTGGAAAGAAATAGTCACTGAATTTTAATATATAAGAGAAAGAAAGAAAAAAGCATTAGAGAAATAACTTTATAGGTTTGGGGGTTTCTGGAAAGGCAGACAAACAATTGGAATGTTTGGTAAACAGTGAACATTGGCAAAACCAGTAGGTGGCCAGCCCCCAGGGATATTTTATACAGATCAGGACATGCATGGCTGTAACCTGTTTCTTATATCTCTTGGTTAGCATGTTTGTCCATTTTAATGTGTTTGTTATTCTACTACCTCCAATCTTAAAAAATATTCTTTTTATATTTACATATGTTAATATTATTTTCAGGTTTGAATGGAAGTTCTGATCTAGCTCTGGGAGTCATTTTGCTACTTAAAATGTCTTTACCTGCTCATTCTTCTTCTTTTTAATCTAGAGAAGAGAATTTTTTCCTGTGGAAAAAGAATTTTTGTCTCTCTCTGAGGAGAGGTCCTTTTTTATCCAAGTGTAGGATGAGTAGACAATTTTTGTTCTGGGATTTAGAAAACATATGGAGATACGTATATGTAAAGATATAAATACATGTAAGTATATACATATAATTATTATATAATTACTCTATGTATACACACATGTGCATGCACATATGTACATATGTGTGATATTATATGAGATGAGATGTCCAAACAAGAAAGGAACACACTGCGATCTGAGAAGGCTGGTTGCTGGCTGAGGCTAAGGTTGGGCCATCTTATTCAGGAGTGGCCACTGTCCACCTGTGTCCACTTGCAGGCTGTATAGCAATTGAGGAACTCACTTTTTAACTTTAATGTTAATTGTCTAAAATTTAACTTTAAAACTGGTACTCAGTTCATGTTAACTATGTTTGGAACAGCTTACCTAAGTGGATCTTCTTAACTAAGTTTCTGAAATCTGTGTATAGATGAAGTTCTTCTGATGAATATTTAGACTCCAAATTGAACAACACAGGGTGGATTTCAGACAGTACAGAAAAAGAGAGAAAATGCAAACTGTTAAAGATTTTATTAAAACATATTTCAGCTTCTTTTATGTTGAAACAATATTTTGATATGTTGAGATAAGAAAGCATGTACATTATTATAATTAATTTTACCTGTTTCTTTTTACTTTTAGTAATAATGCTACTGGACAGTTTAAAATGGTATTTGAGGCTCCTGTTATATTTCTAGTCGAAGGGCTGTAATTGTCTAAAGAGTATGAAGTCTCACGCATGAGCAGAGTCCAGGTCAATTTCCTTCCCATGAGAAACCACTGCTATTGGCAAAGACTCTCTGAAGTGGCCAAACTGGAAGATTTCGCTCCAGCCACCATGAGCCTGACTTCAGCTGCTCATTGTATTCACTCTTGGCCTCAGAAGTTCAACCTGTACCAGGTTTCTGGGCAGCGCTGCCCCAACACTGTCTGAGTCTCTAGCCCCTCAACTGGCCAAAGAGCCTGCCCCGTCCCTGCATGCCCCCATACCCTGTGTAAGAGCTGGCCTAGGGATGGCAAGCTTACCAGGAGAGCCATTTGCCTGGGACTAGACATCAGGCCCTCAAAGAGATACTGATGTTAGGCATGCCATCATTCTCCCACGTTCAGAGGGTCTATAGGGAATTTGGTCCAGCTTCTTCACCTTGAATATCATCCTCTACAACCAACTTATACTCAGTTGCCTCCATTCAGAACACCAAGTCAGAACTAAACCAGACTCAGCACAATTACCAAAGATACCTACAAGCACCCAGGCATTCTTAAGCAGGCTATGACCGGACTTCTAGACTTTCTACTATGTCTTGTGAATATGGTTCTCTAGGAACTGACAGATACACATGATTTGTATCACAAATGATGTACAGAGTGACTCCATTTACTGTGGCTGCACTTCATTATCCGATGCCATCTATAGGGTATAAAAATCTAGATTAACACTGACCATGGAGTACTTAATTTTTCCTAGAAAAAAAAAGTCACAAAATGAGATTAGGATATAGATTTTCTGACTTGGAATTCAATGGTTTTACATTATACTCCTCCTTTATAAGTGTCCCATTAAACAGGCTTAAATATGTTGGTTAAAAACTAAAGCCAATGAACTATAAAGATGTTCACCACAGTGCTTACTCTCTCTTCTGTTTTATCTATTTGGTCAAGATCTTTCTTGTGGGAGAACTATCCCAAGGTGAAATTCACAGCACTTATCATTTCTTTGCTCAGGATTCCCATTTTGATCTTTCCAGGCTCCACCTATCTTCTAGGCTCTAGCATTAGATTTCCAACTGCTTGGTATATTTTATCTCTTCCTCTAAAAAATCCATATATTTAAATTGCACTATATAACTAAACCATCCTCAAAGGACTTGAAAAGCAGAAAGAAAAAAGAAAATCTGGTCGAAAGTACGTAGTACATTACATCTAAAGGGGGGAAAAATTCCAAGCATGAAGCAGAACTTTGTACTGGAGGACACAAACCCTCAGGTTTCTGTCCTCCTCCTGTGACCACTAAGCAGCACGCTCATTATTCATCTGTCTTTTCAGGGAGCTCCACCTGTGAAAGTGGCTCTTCTCAAATTAAATATTTTTATTTAGCATAAGCTTACGTTCAGCTGCTGTCTCCATGTTCAGAAATATTTTTATTTAGTAAATATTTATTGAGCATGCACTATATTCTAGGCCCTAAAACTGAACATAAGTGAGATCACAGTGTATATGTATATATGATATGTGTGCTCAGTCATGTCTGACTCTTTGCAAGCCCATGGACTGTAGCCTGCCAGGCTCCTCTGTCCATGGAATTTAATTTTCCAGGCAAGAATACTGGAGTGGGTTGCCATTTCCTCCTCCAGAGGTATATATATATGTGTGTGTGTGTATGTGTACATAATTTGATTTTATATATAAAAGTAAATAATTCAGAGTCTTGTCTGACCTTGTCTGAGGGATCCAAAAGGCTGTCTAAGGCATTTGAGAATATATAAGGCCCTTGGGGTAAGAGGACCCACTCCAGTATTCTTGCCTGTAGAATTCCATGGACAGGGGAGCCTGGTGGGCTATGGTCTGTGGGATCGCAAAGAGTCGGACACAACTGAGCACACAGCACTGGGCTAAGAGGAAGTAAATTACAGCAAAAGAAATGCTCTTCTAAACCTGGTCTCAGACAAAATATTATTGCTTGATGAACTCCAAAATCTTCTTTGAATAAATTAGAATGGTGATAAACGTTTAGTAGTGTTCAGTATTTGCTTAATTAGTTATGGGATTAATATTTGATTTGGGAAACCCTCCACTTACCCATCCACCTGACAGTTAAGCTGGGAATCTTTAAGTATTTTGTAATCTAACCTACATTTTTAATAAGTGTCTGTCTACTAGAAGAGCAACCTTTAAATTGGCCTACCAGAGGGTTGTTGTTTTTTTTTTTTCCAAGATTATACTAAAGTGTTGACACATGCTCATAGCTAAATTGTCTGGAAAGTTGTTGTTAATGTTTCAACAATTACTTCTTGGTTCTAAAACTAGGGTAATGTAGAGAGCAGAATCAAAATAGGGGTAGTGAACAAGGTAAAAAAGGAAATCAAGGGATAAGCGAAATCCAGGTTGAGCAAAGAATTGTCATTTGATATTTGAACCTTATTCCTAAAAACAAAATGCAGAAGAGATGAGGGAGGTGGGTGATCAAATTTCATACAGATCAATCTTTCTATAGTAGTGTTAGTCAATAGGAATAGAAATATCAAGTGAGTCACAAATACAAGCAGTATATTTAATTGTACAATTTGTAGTAGCCACATTAAAAAAAGAAAAATGATCAGGTGAATTTTAATACTACAGTTAATATAATCCAATATACTGAAAATATTTTCATCTCAACATGTAATCACTACAAAATTACTCAGTTGTACACCAACTTCAACTCTATCATGCTATAATAGAACACTGACAAACTTTAAAAATTCCAGTGATAAATAAAAGGTTCATGAATGTCTTTACAATTTTATAGAAAGGAACTTGAGAACTTTTTATTTTCCTTTAATAAGATTCTACTTCAGAGTGTGCTATGTTTAAATTTATAAATATGTTTTCTAGCAGAACTCCTGGGTAACTAACAGATAATGTATACTTGATGTGCAGAAGAGAGATTACAATGATTATGTATCCAGATCATCTCCTCTGAACTAAAAAGTAATATTAATTCAGTAATGTAATATTGAGTGGACATGAGTTTGAGCAAGGTCTGGGAGTTGGTGATGGACAGGGAAGTGCGGCGTGCTGCAGTCCATGAGGTTGTAAATAGTCGGACACGACTGAATGACTGATCTGATCTGAATGCAGTATTTTAGTTATTCATTTGTCCTACCCCCAAAGCAAAACACAATTGAAACTTTTTAAACATCTTAACTGATCAAAGACACAGATTTGGACATAGATTTATTTCTTATAAAAGTGTTTTTTCTTTTAACATGAACGTCCAAAAGTCTGAAATAAAGGTATGTGAATTTCTCCAAACTTAAAACATAACCCACTGGTACTGTTGACTCTATCAGTGTCGGAATCTCCTTTGGATAGTATTAATTGGGCTTCTCATTGATCATTCTCTTAGAGAACTTAGGTACCCATGAAAATAAGAAGCAGAAACCCAACAGTTCTAACTAGTTCCTTAGGTTTGTGGCCTGAGTCTCAATGATGCCTAAGAAAGTTGCCTGGCACATATTAGGCATGTAATAAATATTTATTGAACAATATTAATAATAATAGCCAATATATAGCACTTAAGGTGTGACAAACTTTTCTAAGTTCTTCATGATTTTAAAATATTCCATCTTCCCAAAATGCACTTGAAAGCATGCACAAATTCACTAATTATCAGAGAAAAGTGTAACAAAAGTACAATGAGATATCATCTCACAGCAGTCAGAATGGCTATCATCCAAAAGTCTACACACAAGTAGAAGAGGCCCCAGAGCGTAACTAAAGATTCCGTGTGCTGCAACTAAGACTTGGCACAGCCAAATAAGTAAATAAAATATTTCTAAAAGTCTACACACAACAAATGCTGGCGAAGGTGTGGAGAAACTCGCCTACACTATTGGTGGGAACATAAATTGGTACAATCACTATGAAGAACAGTGTAAGTGTGTTAGCTGCTCAGTCGTGTCCAACTCTTGGCAACCCCACGGACTGCAGCCCACCAGGCTCCTCTGTCCATGATATTTTCCAGGCAAGGATACTGGAGTGGGTTGCCATTTCTCCAGGGGATCTTCCCAACTCAGGAATCGAACCCGGGTTTCCTGCATTGCAGGCAGATCCTTATAAGGGAAGGAGATTCCTTAAGAAACTATTAAATAAACATACTGCTATCATATGATCCAGAAATCCCATTCCTGGGCATATATCTGGATAAAATCATACACTGAAAAGACATGCACCCCAATGTTCATTGCTGCACTATTTACAGCCATCAAGACGTGGAAGGAAACTAAATATCCATTGAAAGAGGAATGGATAAAGAAGACGTGGTACATATATACAATGGAATTATTATTCAGCCATTTAAAAAGAATGAAATAATGCCATTTGCAGCAACATGAATAGACCTAAAGATTATTATACTAAGTGAAGTAGGTCAGTCAGATAAAGACAGATATCATATGACATCATTCATACGTGGAATCTAATTTTTAAAAGATATAAATGAACGTATTTATAAAACAGAAACAGACTCACAGATTTCAAAAACAACCTTATAGTTATTAAAAAGGAAATGTTGGGAGGAGGAAATTAGGTAGTTGGCCTTAGCATACATACACTACTAGGTAGCTGGGCTTAGCATGCATACATTACTATATATAAAACAGATAACCAACAAGGACCTACTTGTATTACACAGGGAGCTCTGCTCAATATTCTGTAACAATCTATATGGTAAATAATCTGAAAAAAAAAGATCAATATATGTATATATATAACAGACTCACTTTGCTGTACACATGAAACTAACACAACATTGAAAATAAATTATACTTAACAAATTAAAATTAAAATGAAAAATAGGAAATAATCAGGTCAGGAAGCAACAGTTAGAACTGGACATGGAACAACAGACTGGTTCCAAATCAGAAAAGGAGTACGTCAAGGCTGTATATTGTCACCCTGCTTATTTACCCTATATGCAGAGTAGTACATCATGAGAAATGCTGGGCTGGAGGAAGCACAAGCTGGAATCAAGACTGCCAGGAGAAATATCCATAACCTCAGATATGCAGACGACACCACCCTTATGACAGAACCAAAGAGCCTCTTGATGAAAGTGAAAGAGGAGAGTGAAAACATGGGCTTAAAGCTCAACATTAGGAAAACAAAGATCATGGCATCTGGTCCCAACACTTCATGGCAAATAGATGGAAAAACAGTGGAAACAGTGACAGACTTTTTTTGAGGGGGGCTCTAAAGTGACTGCAGATGGTGACTGCAGCCATGAAATTAAAAGATGCTTACTCCTTGGAAGGAAAGTTATGACCAACCTAGACAGCATATTAAAAAGCAGAGACATTACTTTGCCAACAAACGTCTATCTAGTCAAAGCTATGGTTTTTCCAGTGGTCATGTATGGATGTGAGAGTTGGACTATACAGAAAGCTAAGCGCAGAAGAATTGATGCTTTTGAACTGTGGTGTTGGAGAAGACTCTTGAGAGTCCCTTGGACTGCAAGGAGATCCAACCAGTCCATCCTAAAGGAGATCAGTTCTGGGTGTTCATTGGAAGGACTGATGTTGAAGCTGAAACTCCAATACTTTGGCCACCTCATGCGAAGAGCTGACTCATTTGAAAAGAACCTGATGCTGGGAAAGATTGAGGGCAGGAGGAGAAGGGGACAACAGAGGATAAGATGGTTGAATGGCATCACCAACTCAATGGACATGGGTTTGGGTGGAGTCTGGGAGTTGGTGATGGACAGGGAGGCCTGGTGTGCTGCAGTTCATGGGGTTGCAGAGAGTTGGACACGACTGAGCGCCTGAACTGAAACTGAAATAAATAAATAAAATATTCCATCTTTAAAGCAATCTTATGAGTAGGAACTAAAACTATCCCATTTTACAGATTGGCAAACTGGATAAAAGACATACTTTTCATAAGACTTTAATATTAACATGAATACATTTACAAATTCAATAATGAGAGTATTTGTTACACTACTGATGTTATTAATGTGTTATAATGGCTGTGCTAATATAGTAGCTGGCATTTATTCCATTTCCTGAGTGCCAGGCATCATTTGAAGTACTTTACAGATCTAAATTCAATACTCCCAATAGCCCTATGAGATAGGTACTATTACCTCATGTTATAAATGAGAACACTGAGTTTTAGAAGATGCAGTCTTAAAAAAAAAATACTGTTGATCTTTGAAAACACAGTAATTGTAAGAGCTGGATATTATTCCAGTCATCCAGTTGATAGGTGAGGAAACTAGGCATAAAGAGTGTGAGTAATTGGCCAAGGTTACACAGAGAATGATACTGTTGGGACCCACACTTACACAGCCTGATACCAAAGGTGTGAGAATAATGTTCAAGTTTTATATCAAGTCAGTGTTTACCTGGATAAGATGAATTGTGGAAATTTCCAAATCTCTGAAGGTGTGAATAAAGGAAACATTTATCCATTTTTATCTATTACTGTTCTTCAACTCATTTTAACTAATATATATATATATATTTTTCTCAACAAGTGTCCTAATTTTCCTGCTTTTAGAATTAAAACCCTACTTAGAGTACCCAAGTAAGCATTCCAATTACTGGTATGAAAGACCAAGGTGCTTTGAAAAAAATTTCTCATTTTAAAGAGGGTTCCTTTTCTTTTTATAATCTCTTAAAAATAAACCATCACCAGAAGAATTCTTCTACGTTAAAAGCATCTTTAGAGCTAAAAGGTCAAAAAAAGTTAATGGAATAAAAACAAAGAAACATTTAATAAGTTGATATAATTAAGTGAATATTAATATTTTATTTTATATTAATGCTTATTTTATAATCACTTAGGTAGACTAATAATGAGTTTTCTAAAAATATTCACTGAATAAATAACTTTCATTTAAAAAGATATACCTAGTGCCTTCAATATATTTACTCATTTAAAAGCTATGAGGTTCTTTCTATGAGGAATATAAAATTAAAAAATCACATACATCCTACTCATGGCTTATTAATAGTGCAAGCAACATTTTAAAGTTTGATACTTTTGGTGCATAATTATTCAATTCTCTCCACATATAGACACCACACCTTGTTGTCAATAAATAATTCCACTTTAATGTCAAAGTAATAATTTAGACAGATACAGGGTGCACATTTGCAAAAAAATATATGCAAGCTGGTTTACAAGCTAGAGGAACAACCAACCAATAGAAAATACATCACCCAGTTAAGTCCACTGACACCAAGTAGTTGCTGTCGGGGCTTTACAAAGACTACAAAACTTTTCAGATGATTTATTTCACTGTTTCTATTTACACGGTATGTTACATCAAAAATGTACAAAATATAAAATGTATACAGACAAATGTTTCACAAACTAGTTTAAGTTGTGAACTAGGCGGACCTACTGGGATGTATTGCAGGAATTTCTGTTTAATGATCATGTTTGGACTGTGGTTCTCAAAACGGCAGGGAAAGATTAGCAATTTTCTTAGATCACATATTGTACAAGGGCCACCAGTCACTCATCCAGCTACGTACGTCGACGTTTCACTGCAGACGTGATCCACGTTTGAGGCTTCACAGTCAGGGTGCCCTTCCTATGTGCGCACATCCAGTCCCGACTTCCCTTAGGGCGATAGCACCGTGGAGGGCCTGCAGACTGAGCGACTCTGGCAGCTGCGCCGGTGTCTCGTGTGGTGGTTGTTCTACAGCAGCTGACCCGTGGGCCGTCACAGAGGGTAGCACCAATTGGACGTCCTGAAGTAGCAAATTTTCACACGCATGGACCAAGTCTACACCGTGGCCTAGCCCTTGGGGTGATGAATTTCAAACCTGTCCTCTGTGCGTGGTGGGAACTTCTCCAGTCACTCCCGTCAGCTCTCATATACTCTCTTGAAAGCCTGCCATGACAGATGCACTTTCAGACATTTTTACTTTTCCAAAAATGTATTGGCTTCATGGACAGTTTTGAAGCATGCTCACTCTAGCACTGATAGCTCCTGCATGGTCATCACGACTGTAAATACAGGACAAACACACCAGGTAACAACAGCATTGAGGGTCTGCATTCTGTATTTGTTTGCAACGTACAGGAAATCTCAGCAAGTGAAACATCTCTTAACACCCACAGGATAAAATACAATTTGTGTGTGTGTTTGTTTTGAGTTGTGCAAGTTTTTTAAATGATTATTTACAATACCTACCCAGTAGACTGTGCAAATCTAACCTTCTTTTACAGTATAAATGCCTTCTCATCCACAGTGACTTCACTGCTTCAGTGTTCTCGAATGCTGAATTTCTCATGTACAATAATACCCATCAAAACAACATGCTCAAAACTCATAATAATTAAAAAAAAAAAAATAGGAGAGAAAAGCCGAATAGTTGTGCTCATGCTGCATGTAGTGCTTCCAGCTCTGCTGGATAAAAATTCACCCTCTCCCGCCTTCTGAAACTCTTTCCCCTAGAACTGGATGGAAGATAGCCACATGGCTTAGCTTTTAAATGACAGTCAAAGAGGGTTTCTGGGTTACTTGAGTCTTTTGGAGGATAGGCAAAGCAATCTATTCTCAAGGTAAAAATACTGATCTTTCTCCTATCCATTTCTTCAAAAACAAACACAAAAATAGAGATGAGGCTACTGTGTTAACTGGTGTTATAAGTGAAGATGGTGGAAATTACCAATGGTTCAGGATTTAAACCAACTGTTAAACTGTTGTAGAAATCGGTTTAAGGCAGTGAGACAGCACCATAAGAAATGTTCCTTCTTTTCACTGACAAGGCTCAAACAAATAAAGCCCTAAAAAAGCCTGTTGTCAGTGTTGACTAATAATTGGTATAAAACTTTTTTTTTTTTAAGGGAATGGGCAGGTGGTTTAAAAAGACCACAGTGGGAAAAACAACCTTATCAAACCTGTGACTCAGACACTAAAGCGTGGGTGAAGCAACATCCCCTGCTCACGGCGGTAGAGAATGATGCTGGCACTCCTCCAGCTGGCCACAGCAGTGTTTCCCTGGGGTCGCACAATTCCGTTTGTGCTTGTAGAGGCCTGGCCTCTTCGTTTTGGAATGGGGTGAGCACACAACGCAAACACTACTGGGGCTCCGCGACCAGCACCATGTGGCACAAAGGAGGCTGGACGGGTCAGGAGAGTGGCCCCTGCTCGGGGAGAACCCCTCAGAGGAAACCAAGAGAAGGAACGACAATAACAGAAAAAGAACAAAGAAAAGAAAGAAAAGGTCTGCACTGTAAACTTTTAAAGAGAAAAAACAGAAAGTCCAGTTTGGCTATCCCACACGCAATCTTCAGGTGCCCTGTCGTTAGGGTCCTTTCCAGTTGAGTATTGGAGCCTTACATCACTCCACAGAGATTAAAAAAAAAAATGCCTAGAAAGAAAAGCAAGTTATGCTTCTGTGTCAACTGAGTATCTTGGCGGTTCAGACTTAGTTCTGCTGTCTCCTTAGAGACCACAACTCTGGGTCAGGGCCCTGACAGGATGCTTTCATACTGGCAGTGGTTTAATGAAAATACCTTACTTATCAAACATTTTTTTTTTTTAAGCATAGTCTTCTTCCCCTAACTTTTTTTCACCCTCTAGAGGGTAGATTCAAGAGACGAATCCAAAATGTCTTCATGATGGCTGGTGCTATCACTGTCGCAGCTTTGTGTGCCCGAGTAATTGGCTGCTTCTTGGAGTTTCATTAGCATATTCATCTGAAGAAAGAAAAAGAGACATCGATGGAGGCGATGATGCATGGAAAAAGCCAGGCCCAGAAAATACACGGCCCCGAGCCACACGAGGCACCCATCTCATCCCCTCCAAGGGAAACGGAAAACAATTTTAGACTTTGACTGGTTGCCCCGGCTCCCAGACTGCTTCTCCCACACATGACTACAACGGCAAACCATAAGGACAAAATAGGGCCTCTGGATAAGTCTTTTATTCGCGATTGTAAATGAATACAGCGCCAGCAGGGAGCGCGGAAAGGAAACTGTATCACAGCCGGACATCTGGGCTCGTGGCTGCAGAGGACGCCAAGCTGCCCAGCGTTTTGGCTGTGAGAAGCAGAAAGCGCTGAATGGCAACTGAAAGTCCTGAACGTTCCTACACGCCGACGGGCACACAGGCTTCCGCTCAGGGTCCCTGGAGAGAAGGCGGGGCTGGAGTAGAATGGAACCAGCTGCTTCATACAAGCCCCCCATCTGCTGCTTAAGCGTTGACCTCGAGGGGAGGCAACCGAATGAAGCCGACCATGAGCATTTGAAGAGGGCAAAGGGAAGAATCACCGTCAAGCTTCTGTGGCTGTTGAACACCTGGCTAAAATATGACGGATATCTCACTGAAAAGAAAAACCACCTTCTGGAACAAGAGCAGCTGCCTCAAGTTTCCCAGCCTTTTAGGACAATGGCAACGTTTGTTCTCATAAAAGGGACATGGGCAGGAAAGCAGCTGGGGAGAAAGGCAGCTAGTGTTTCCGGGTATTAGAAAATAAAAGGAGGCCACTTTGCTTGGATTTTGAGAGATCTGCAGATTCAGTGGTAGAGATGGATAAAGAAATCTTGTTCAAAAGCAAATCGTGAATAAATGATTTGACAGTTTTAGAAAGCACAGAAAAATTGGCACATCTTCGGGAGGGTATGGACTTGTTTTCTTATCAAGAGTTTCTGTTAATGGTAATAATCTTTGTATTGTTTAATGCATGCTAACTTTACTATTTATTATGTAATCAAAGATGTTCTTTTTTTCCCCCAACTTAAAATTTAGGGAAACTGATCCAATAGAAAGGCTAAATCAAAAAGGATTCCTTAGTCATATGTTAAGCTCTGCTTGCTGATACATTCAGTGTAAAATGTGTGTTCAATTAAAAAAATGTTTGTGAAATAAAGTGACACACTGGTAATTACCAGTTCCATCAAGAATGCCTTCCTGACAAAGAAGCTATAGTTATAGCATATTTTAAAGTCATTTTAATATTCTTTAGGACAATATTTTTCAACGTAAGTTTCTGTCTAATCCCCTGAATTTATTAAACAAGCTACATAAACATATAAAAGTAGCTGATGATAACCTCTTAAAACTCAGTGAGTCAAAAAGCTAAATGTCTCCATCAACATAGTGTTTCTTTCTCTCCCCCCTTCTCTGTCTCTCTTTTGAACACACACATACACTCCCACCTTCATGCACATTCATATTCCTTTGTCCTTTCTTTTGTTACTCTCTCTAAGTAGCTGGCTGTATGTTCAAGCATCTGGGTGAAGATAATTTGTAAAAAACAAAAACAAAAACACTGTGTTTTGAGCACCTTTCAAGAATAGAAATGCTTTCAAGGTTATGCCTTGATCTCAAAAATGCTTTCAAGGTTATGCCTTGATCTCAAATATTTGAAATCACTTGAAAGCTGACTGTTATAAAAGTTTTACGGTATAATAATAGTATTATTAAAGTCTTATGTTTTGAAAATGGTGCCATATAGTAAATATGTTCCATTAAAATAAGTTCCAAGTCTCAGATTCTTGGTAAATACATATAAAGGATTTACCGTGCCTTCTCAGAGGGTTGCTTTGTACATTCGAGTCAAAGGAGGTAGGTAAGTTTCACATCAATCAGTAATATGACTGGGTATAATCAGGGTGGATCATTATTATCTACACAAGTATTTCCTTGCACTCTTTTCCCCTGCTTCTTTCCCAGACCCATAGGCATAAACACAGTGCCTATCATTTGTAACACCCTGGTCAGGTCCTTATCATCCCTGGTATTGACACATCTGCCCGTCCTCCAGCCTCTATCCTCTTTCCTTTAACCTGCCCTCTATTCTATTACCAAGGTGATTTTTATAAACTGCAAATCTAGTAAGTCCCTTGCTCAAAAATCTTTGGTGGCTCCCCATTGTGTGGTAAAAATTTAACTTCAAGATAAACAAGGCTTCACATCACTTATCAATTGTAGACTTCTGTAGCTTTAATTCTTTCTGTCCCTTTTATTCTAATTCCACAGATTTGTATACAGCTCCCTAAACTCATTATTTTTATTGTACTGTTTCATCATGTTTCACTTGCTGTTTTTTACATTTTGGATCGTCTCTATCCAACCTCATTATGAAATTTTATTCATCCTTCCAGACCTAGCTCAAGAATATCGTCCTCTGAGGAGCTTTATCCTAACCACTTTCTCAACAGACTCGAAACTTTACCTAGAACGTGCTTCTATCATTATCGCACTGTAATTTATATATGTAGACATCTTTCTCCATGGCTGGATTATGAGCTTCTTAATGTCAGAAACGATACTGATTTTATGATCACCAGGATTTAGCCTGGAGTACATACTTATTATTTACTAATATGTACTGAATTAACGAGTCTATTGATGATGAATACACATTATATTTTCAATACTGTGAGATGTGCCAAAAACTTACATCCTTGTTCAGAGTCAAAAATATATTACTGACACTGAGGTGTTCTCTGAGTACTTCTGATTTAGATTGGACTACAAATATGTTGTTACCTTATGTCAGTCATTATAAAAATATAGAGCAATAAATGCAGAGAGATACTTGCCAATCAGAATGTGCCTGATTCACAGATATCTAGATGAGAAGGTTTTCTCATCTAATATGTCAAACATCATAACCCCTTGTTCTTTAAGATGTTGAGTGAAGCAGAGGGTTAGGAATCAGAGATTTTTTTTTTAACTCAAGTTCTCATTCAGAATGTAGAGATTCTGATCCCTTTTCTAAAGTAGAAGATAAGAACATCTATAGTCAGGGAAAAGAGTGATTAATGGGTTTAGCTCACCAGGACTGTGTGAACTGGGAAAATTTAGGACATCCCCTAAACGTCCCATACTCTATAGTGTAACCCTGAAAACAAACCTTATAAACACCTTACCTGTATCAGGAACTGTATGAGAAACTGCAAAGGGAGAACTGGAAATTATAAAAAATTCAGAAGAAATAACCCATATTTGTACTGTAAGGCTTATTTTTTGTCTATTACATATGGATGTGAGAGTTGGACTATAAAGAAAGCTGAGAGCCAAAGAATTGATGCTTTTGAACTGTGGTGTTGGAGAAGAATCTTATAAAGCCCCTTGGACTGCAAAGAGATACAACCAGTCCATCCTAATGGAAATCAGTTCTGAATATTCATTGGAAGGACTGATGCTGAAGCTGAAACTCCAATACTTTAGTCACCTGATGCAAAGAACTGACTCATTTGAAAAGACCCTGATGCTAGGAAAGATTGTAGGTGGGAAGAAAAGGGGATGACAGGATGAGATGGTTGGATGGCATCACTGACTCAATGGACATGAGTTTGAGTAAATTCTGGGAGTTGGTGATGGACAGGGAGGCCTGGGGTGCTGCAGTACTTGGGGTCGCAAAGAGTTGGACATGACTGAGTGACTGAACTGAATTGAACTGATCAGGAATTACTTAGTGTATAGTCACAGATTTGTGGAATTCAAAACAATTTCACCATCACTCTTGTTTAGTTATTTAGCTATGTATGAGCTAAAGGGCCAGACACTTGTTATAAAAATATAAGTTCAGGTCCTCAGGAAGTTTATGAAACTGAAAGTCATTTAGTCATGTCCAACTCTTTGCAAGCCCAAGAGTTGCAAGCCCCAACTCTTTCCAAGCCCTAGTCCATGGAATTCTCCAGGCCAGAATACTGGAGTGGGTAGCCTTTCCCTTCTCCCAGGAATCTTCCCAACCCAGGGATAGAACCCAGGTCTCCCGCATTACAGGCAGATTCTTTACCAGCTGAACCACCAGGGAAGCCAAGAATACTGGAGTGGGTAGAATATCTGTTCTCGAGTGGATCTTCCAGATCCAGGAATTGAAGTGGGGTTTCCTGCATTGCAGGGGGATTCTTTACCAGCTGAGCTACAAGGGAAGCCCCAAGAAGTTTATAGTTTAGATCAAATGTTCTAAATAAGAGATCCCTGGCCTCTAAGTAGATCAATGTATATTTCTTATGACTTTATGGAACTTTTTGACATAGTATGGAAAATCTTCTGTGTGCATGCATTTTATCAGGAAAAAAGTCATGAAACTTTATCAGATGGTTCATATGTAAATTCCAAGATGTTCAAAATGGTCAACTGAAATGATGAGATGTACATGTGTTGTGGTTATTAGTGTAAGGATATTCCACAAAATATCAACTTATAATTTTATGTCTTTATGTATGGTTGGAGACGGCAATGGCACTCCACTCCAGTTTTCTTGCCTGGAAAATCCCATGGATGGAGGAGGCTGGTAGGCTGTAGTCCATGGGGTTGCTAAGAGTCAGACACGACTGAGCGACTTCACTTTCACTTTTCACTTTCATGCATTGGAGAAGGAAATGGCAACCCACTCCAATGTTCTTGCCTGGAGAATCCCAGGAACGGCGGAGCCTGTTGGGCTGCCGTCTATGGAGTCGCACAGAGTCGGACACGACTGAAGCGACTTAGCAGCAGCAGCAGCAACAGGTATGGTTACAGACTATAATTTAATCATTTCTTTAGATTCCCTGGTGGCTCAGATGGTAAAGCATCTGTCTGCAATGCGGAAGACCGGGGTTTGATCCCCAGGTCAGGAAGATCCCCTGGAGAAGGAAATGGCAACCCACTCCAGTACTCTTGCCTAGAACATTCCATGGATGGAGGAGCCTGGTGGGCTACAGTCCATGGGGTCGCAAAGAGTTGGACACAACTGAGCGACTTCACTTTTTATGTTTAAGTAACATAAGGATCTTTATCTCAGCATGTCTTCTTACTGTATTGGTTATTCAGTGATTTCTTTAGCCAGAATAGTAACCTAAAAAACACATTACATTTGAGACAAATTTATGGCAAGTCATCTCTAAAAATAAAAAAATACGTATGAGAATAAAGTTATTTTACTAGGAACAGCATGTGCTTAGTATTTCCAGAGTATTCGTGCTTCGGGGTTTTATTGACTTATAGTATGACTTCCAAGAATGCAATCTGAGCAAGGCAGGGAATAATAGCCCTCTATAAAGAAAGCTGAACACCAAAGAATTGGTGCTTATGAACTGTGGTGTTGGAGAAGACTCTTGAGAGTCCCTTGGACTGCAAGGAGATCCAACCAGTCCATCCTAAAGGAGATCAGTCCTGGGTGTTCTTGGAAGGACTGATGTTGAAGCTGAAACTCCAATACTTTGGCCACTTGATGCGAAGAGCTGACTCATTGGAAAAGACCCTGATGCTGGGAAAGATTGAGGACAGGAGGAGAAGGGGACGGCAGAGGATAAGATGGTTGGATGGCATCACTGACTCAATGGACATGGGTTTGGGTGGAGTTCGGGAGTTGGTGACGGGACAGGGAAGCCTGGCGTGCTGAGGTTCATGGGGTCACAAAAAGTTGGACACAACTGAGTGACTGAACTGAACTGAACTGAATTCCAAAGTCAGTTCATTCTTCTCTACTGTTGGCAATGGAGCACTAATCCTAAATTTAGTTAGACAAAATTTTACATGTAAAATGTAAAATTGATACATGTAAAATAGTCTTTAGTTTTTCAAGTATAGATTATATTCTTTTTTTTTGTCATTTTAGAACAAAATTCAGCTTTTTCTTACATACCTAATGAATTGAGTCCTGCAATGTTTGAAGTTTATTTATTTATATAATTTTCTGCTTAATAAAAGAAAAATTATGGCCTCAGAGCTCAGCCTGGTTTAAGTGTTTTTGATTATTTTGAAGTATACAAGTTTGGTCTTTTTTAAGAGTTTCACCCAATGAATGTAGGCCAAAGGTAAAAATTTGAAAACTGAGTATCAACATCAGGACAATCTCAAATATTACCCAGGAAAATGAATTAGTGTCTCTGATGCAAATGACTAAATGCTAGTGGCTGCACACTGTAGTCAGGATTAGACAGGAAGAATCAAACATCGGCTTCTTACCAGGGGATCCCCCTCTGTGTCAGCTTGTGGAATGTGCTTTGAGGTTGTAGCTTCCTTCGTGGATATACAGCCCTCATACCCAACATCTTCTGGTCGCAACTGAAGTAATGCTGGGCCTTCCTGAGGCAGAGATGCTGAGCTCCATGGGTATGTATCAAGCACCCACTTGGAGGGATCTTCCCAAGGTGCTCGTTTCCCATACATCTAAAAAGTGATCACATATTTAGCACATATAAAATAAATTCCTTGTGTGTGTGGGTTTTTTTTTTTTTTTTTTGGCAATGCAGCTTGTAGGATCTTAGTTCCCAGAACAGGGATTGAACCCATGCCCTCAGCAGTGAAAGCCTGGAGTCTTAACCACTGGACCACCAGGGAATTCCCTACATCTCTGTTCAGTACAGAGGTGGCTACTAATTGCACATTGAGTCCCTGTGGGACTTTCAGGGGAATGAAGTGTCCATATGCTATTTCCCAGATTTTAAACTATCTGTATAGTTCACTTTAAATTTGAAGGCTAGACAAAATAAATGGGCAGCATTTGGGGGAGAGTATGAGGGATGTTTATTTTAAATACATAAAGAAATGACTACCCACATTTATCTTTGTTAGTAATTTTACAAACTAAATGAAAGCTCAACATTGAGAAAGGGAAGTTCCAGTAATAGAGAAATAAAAAGATTCATGCTAGACACTAAATACCTTTATTTACTAAAGTGTACTTTGGAAAGATGATGAATACAAGAGATTTCTTTTCTCTACTTCATTCTACTCAGATTTTCCTTGACAATAAGCATTCTTTCCCTGACAACCATTTCCATCAGATTAATTTCCTCTGTAATCTCATTGCTTCCTATTAAAACTTCTTTGAGATATTTGTTTGTAAGACCACTGAAAACTTTGTCAGAACTCCTCTGGAGGAAGAAAGTTGATAAGAAAGAGATTATAAAGCCTGGTTAAAATACAGGTAGTGGAGTAGACAGCAGATGAACACAAGTGACGTTAAAAAAATTTTAAACTGGAAGCAAAGCCAAAACCAAACGAGAAACAGCACACTAAGGAGACAGAGGTTGGTGGGCTTGGGGGAAAAAAAAAAGAAAAAGTACAGACCACAAAGGCATAGAAAGAAAGGTTAAAATTAAGAGTAGAGGGTAGTAACATAGGCACACTAGTTCTTTGATGGACTTTCCTACTCTACTGAGGGCAACCCTGGTTATTAGGTGTACATTTGGTCCCAGGAGGCACCGAATACCAGTGTGAAGCGTTTCGTGTGGTTTGCTGTGCTTCAGTGAGACAAAAACAAAATGGCGGATGCTGAGTCCAGGAAAGGCCCACAGTCTGCTTGGAACTGTCTTTTGAGCTTCTCCTGGAGAAGTTGCATGGGTTGTGGCAGGCTTGCCTTAAGGAAAAAAAAAGTTCAGGTCTTGATATCTACACATCTAGGGGATAACAGTCAGAGAAGGCAATGGCACCCCACTCCAGTACTCTTGCCTGGAAAATCCCATGGACGGAGGAGCCTGGTAGGCTGCAGTCCATGAGGTTGCACAGAGTCAGACATGACTGAAATGACTTAGCAGCAGCAGGGGATAACAGTAGGAGTAGTAATCAGCTTTTTAAAAATAGTTCTGTTATTTTGGAGCAGAAATTGTCTCTCAGTTAAAAATCTACTTAGATTGCTATACAACTTAAACTAATTGAAGGAAAGTATATAAATCTTGGAATGGAAACATTACAAAAAGAATATGAAAATCTAGCAGAATCAATTGATGATGTCCAGAATCATCATGGACAGCAAAATTGGGGGTGACCAATAAAAAGGTAAATAGGCTCAATTCTGTATTTCAGAGTTAAGTAGATGTTATAGAACAAGAAATGAAAGAAGAGACATTTAAATATTCAGAAGGAGATGATCTGACTGCTGACATTTCAAGAAAGACAGAATCATCAGGATAAAAATCAGAATCCAGTGCATCACAGTGTTTTTTCGAACTAGAACATCTGGCAAAGAGTATTTGCCATACGGTCCCCCACCAAAGCATCAGCCTTCATTTGGGGAGAAATTATTCTATTCCTCTCAACTCAGATTTTATCTTTGCAACCATGCTTTATTTTTCCACCTTTTGTTCCAGTTCATGGTTCTTTGTTGCCAGTATATCCAAGAAAATAGTTCATGACATGTGTGATTTCTCTTCTTCCTGTTCCTCCAGAAGTCACATATGGACCATCCCAAGAATATCATCTGCCAACAGACTTCCAGTCCAGCATATCCTTCAGTAGTGATAACTCTCTCCTCACCAAAGGGTTTTCCTTTTTTTCTCAAAGTGCTGTATCTGCCTCCTGCATCCTCCGTTCCCCCCAAGCCTCAGCTATTCCCTATGTTGTGATTGATCCAACTTTCACTCTAACCTACTAACAAACATCTAGAACCACAGCAGAAAACTTGAGATATTTTTATTTCTCCTCAAAAAAAATTTTTTGGAGTATCTCTCCAAATCTTTATTTAAAGGGAATTTTTATAGAATGATAAATTCTTAGGATGGTGCTTTATAAATAATGACTTGAACATTAAAAATGCTACATACTTCTAAAAAACGAGATTTAAGGATTTTTAAGGTATTACTGTTTTTGAGTTTTCAAAACCCTTCTAATTCTTCTGATGTATTAGCAAATGAATAAGAAATAAGGAAAATTTAATATATAAAGATTTGGATAATAGTTTACTAATGCTGAAATAGATCTAGAGGAACACATAATTAATTTAAATATTAATTTAAAAATCATGACCTCATGAATATTTTAAATAAAATTTCATACAAATATATGATGTTTTTGGAACAAATAATTGAAACCAAGAGACCCAACTTACTTCTGAGATAGCATAATAGTTTTAGATGAATCTTGACATGTACTAAGTTATACTTGAAAATCAAAACTTTTGGCACAGTCTTTAACTTTGGTGGAGACATTTTCTCAGGCTGGTTTGGCTCATACCATTAAAAATATGAAACTGAGTTATTTAAATCTGAGGTAGAACCAGTTGATAGCATTCTCTAGGATCATTACCCCTGTACGTTCTGAACATCCTCATAATATTCATCACGTTCACCATCCTGTTAGTTCTAAATCACTGCCATGCCTTTCTACAAGGTGAGGAAAGCATAAGGAAGTGAAAGGAAGTGAAATGAAGGAAAATAGACAACCAATTTTTTTTAGACAGTGATATAAAGACTTAACACAGAGCTGCAGATGACAAAATGTGAAAAGCATGAAGTATATCTTAGTTCTGGCAGTACTTGTGATAACCAGAAATAGAGATGCCTAAAACTGAGAACAGAGAAAAGCAAAAACTGCCTAAACCTTGGCTGAGTTATTGTAAAGATGACTGGATTTTTCTGCCACAAGTTTGGTGATTATACAATGCGAATCTTAAAAAAAAATTCACACAAGGAAAAATAATCAAGACTTACAGAAAAGGGATGATATATTTTGTTGAAAAGGGGTTTTCTTATTAGGGATGTATTTTGATTTCTTAGTTAAGAGTAAATAGAAGGGGTGGTTGCAGGGCCTTGATGTAAGGTAGAGGAGGGAGGAGCAGAGATGCTGCTAAACCAACCTGTTTTGAAAAATGAAATGCCTTAGATTTAGAGCACCTGTAAAAACAGAAAGGAATTTTGCAAGGGATGTTAAAGGGTTTCAAGCAATGAAACATCCTAAAGCAGGGAATCTATTAATGTAAGCACAAACTACTTGCTACTGATTATATAAGAAGAGAATAAATGGGGAATTTCCTAGAGATCCAGTGCTCCCACTGCAGGTGGCATGGGTTTCACCCCTAGTCAGGGAAGATCTCGCATGCTGTGTGACATAAGAAAAAAAAAAGAAGAGAACAAATGACCACGGTCCATATCAACATGCCTGTTTTATAAGATGCAGAACTGTGCAATTAACTAGCTATCTAATAAGAACAGTTCGTAAATACCAATGGCAATAAATTTGGCCTTCAGTGTGTTCTTATTGGAATTCTTTCTCCTACATATTTATTCTCAGAAAAAAATGTATTAGAAACTATTTGTTCTTTCAAGCTACCTTTATTTTTCTGCACAAATCAGAGAAATTATTTTTTTTGTTTGTTTTTTTGCTTTTAAAGGATGATTTTTTTTTTTCTATTTCGTTTTTTAAAACAGTTAAGAAAATTGAGTACTATACCTGCAGACCTTCTCTTACTGCCTCCAGAATATAAGGTACCAAAGAATAGTTCCAGAGATCCATGAACCATACTCTAGAACCTTCTACATCCATGGGACAAGGCAGGAAAAGTCGAGGGCCTGAGAAGAAAGAAATAACAAACCATTTATGAGAATCCCTGTATTTAGCAATCTAAAGACATATTTAGACACCGTTCTGGGGGTATTAATATGCTTCTTATAGGATTCTTAGAAAATTATAATCTTGGTCAGCTTAATTATTATCAGTGTTTTACTGAAGATCCATCTTCAGGACCCTCCTTTATTTTTACACTAAAATCTTAGTCTAATACATAACATTTTAGTATTAGGAGAAACCTTAAAGGTCATAATCCAGTCAATCTGCTCCACTTTACAAATGACAAAACTATGATGGAATGAATTGTCAAATATAAAATATGTCATTATTTGCTGGAAGTGGGCCTCTGCAGTGGTCTTCTGATCCCAATTGTAGAATTGTCCTAATTCTTTCTACACTGTGCCTTTAGTGAGTATATCTTTCTGATCCACAAGGATCAGCAAGGAAAAGGGGACTTTTTTTGTGTGCAACTTAAGAAGGAATATAAAAGTAAACATCTTTATGCCAACTCAAGACAAATAACTCAAACAATTGTATCTTCATGAAAATATAAAATGCCTAAATTATCTTAAAATCTCTCACAACTATAATTCATATATGCTAAAATTTGTTTTAGCATAAAAATGATACTCTAAAAAGATATGATTTATTTCACATGGCTACCTGACTTTTAGTTGTCTATATTAAACTAATATAGCTGTCTACATTAGTTGATGTTAGCAAAGTTTCATGCTTGTATGCGTGCTAAGTCTTCTCAGTCATGTCTGACTCTTTGCAACCCTAAGAACTGTAGTCTTCCAGGCTCCTCTGTCCATGGGATTTTCCAGGCAAGAATACTGGAGTGGGTTGCTATGCCCTCCTCCAGGGGATCTTCCCATCCCAGGGATTGAACCCACATCTCTTATGTCTCCTGCATGGATAGGCAGGTTCTTTACCAGTAGTGCCACCTGGGAAGCCTTAGTAAACTGTAACAGTCAGATGAAAAGACACAAAGCTTGAAGGCAAACTTTCGGAAGGAGGAAAAAAAAATGAAAACTTAAATTTTTGGAAGCTTCAAAAACATTAGCTTCAGTTGTTATTTTCTACTTCCAATCTGGCTATCTTAACCAAGTACTCTTAGTTCCTGGAAAATGGCATATTACAATTTTGGAGCTCACCAATTGTAACATCAGAAGAACTGTGTGTTTCTAAAAAACTGTTGAGATGATGCCACGTCTTAGGAATCCAATCTATAATTTTGACTAGGTCATTATTGCGAATGTTCCTTTCAATTTCCATCTCTATCAGTTTCCTTCGAAGGTATCTGCCTAAAAAGCCTTTCACTGGCTCTGTGTGGTTTGCACATAGTACCCACCTATAAAAAGAAAAAAAACCAATCAAAACCAAAACCCAGAAATCCTTATATAAATTAAACTTAAAGTCCACAGTGGTTCTCTCTCCAATATAAAGTAATAATGTTCCTATTTCAGTTGGAGGCCATATGTTAATGATCAAAGAGATGAGACAGTCTATTAACATTAGAGCTAAACTGTATGTAACTTTTCTTTCTGAGCTAAAGAGAAGCTCATGTGCGTCACAGCAGTGAGTGGGAGTGTGCACGCTGAGCACTCTTCTGTAGGAGAATCACAAATCCTGAAATAGGAACTCTCTTCACATTTCTCACATTTAGAAGAAAAGTATTCTACTTTAGCTGTAACATAGTGAGCAGGAAAAACATTTCTTTTTTCTTCTTTTTTAAAGAAACACTTCTGATTATAGGTCAGGGATCACAAAATGTCTGCTTGAGAAAGAGTGTCAGAAGAAGTGAGAATTATTTCCACACCCCAGGTTACCGATTCGTCAGTGTACAAATGGAAAAAAACAACCACCAAAAGCAAACAGAAAAGAGACAATACAAACAATTCCAACTTATTTTTACCTGAAATTGTGATGTAGCTCTAGATTTGGTGATGAAGAAACTCCCTGATTCATTGTTCCAATAATATATGGACTGGAGACAAAAAGAAAAGAAAATGTATATGCATTAAAGGTAAAAGATATTAATACGTTAAAATTGCCTCAGGAAACAATTTGGATAAACTTGTATTCTTCCCTTTAAAATTATGCTGTAAAGGGGTAATTTTATGACATTTGGCTGGAAAATGACAAAGATCACTGAAGTAGAAATTAAGATTTGGGGCTCAAATGTCAGCTCTGGCATCCTAGGCAAATCATTGTAATCATTTTCCCTCTCTAATCCCATGTTTACTCATATATAAAATAAAGAGATTAAGTAGAATAATCATAGGGATCTCATCCCACTCTAATATCTAATGATTCTTTTGCTTATAATCCAATTAATTAATTTTTCCTTTATTATTTCATATTTCTAGCAGAGATAACTGGGATACTTGCACCATTGAAACTAACATTTATGCAGTTGTTCTTATATGTTCTTTTTTAGAGATCATACTACAGTGAATCTTAACAATCTTTTCAGATTTTTTATACCCTACTTTAACCTTTTCTCTCATGTAAATAGCTAAACATTAGAATCACTAAGGACAAAGGTATATCTGAATGTAATAAATTTATTTCTATAGGAAGGTTGAATTTAAACTTTACTATGGACTAAAAATGAAACAGTTCTATAGCCTTGTTCTAGTTCTTAATTTCCCTGATTCAAACATTCTGTTATTGATAAGAGTCAATAATAGGGCTTCCCTTGTGGCTCAGCTGGTAAAGAATCCACCTGCAATGTGGGAGACCTGGGTTTGATCCCTGGGTTGGGAAGATTTCCTGGAGAAGGGAAAGGCTACCCACTCTAGTATTCTGGCCTGGAGAATTCCATGGACTGCATAGTCCATGGTGTCACAAAGAGTTGAACACAACTGAGCGACTTTCATATCACATCACATAGCCTCGTTCTAGTTCTTAATATTCCTGATTTAAACATTCTCTTATTGACAATAGTCTTCCAGACTTTTAGCATACGCGTGGAAGGTAATATCATCAAGTAAATACTGTTGCTATAAAAGCACCTGGGACACAGTTGTTGAATGAATAAATAGACGTTTGTAAACATGGTATAATAGTAATGAAGGCTTTTCAAATTAACGACATCCACTGCTGCTGCTGCTGCTGCTAAGTCACTTCAGTCGTGTCCGACTCTGCGAGACCCCATAGACGGCAGCCCACCAGGCTCCCCCGTCCCTGGGATTCTCCAGGCAAGAACACTGGAGTGGGTTGCCATTTCCTTCTCCAATGAGTGAAAGTGAAGTTGCTCAATAGTGTCCGACTCTTCACAACCCCATGGACTAAGCCCACCAGGCTCCGTCCATGGGATTTTTCAGGCAAGAGCACTGGAGTGGGCTGCCATTGCCTTCTCCGAATGGCATCTACTATAGGTCCTAAAGGGAATAAAGGCACAAGAATGCAAGTTTGATCCCCATTTTTCATATTTCATCATTCAAAATATTTCAAACATACCATTTATTGTATTTACAGTTGAGAAAACCATTGAAGATATCACTCAAAGAGCCCACATGATGAAGATTATCGAGAATTATTACAACTGGAAGCTCTGCACCATTATTATCAGCACTGCATTGTTCAGCCAGGTTAGCTAGATATTGTTGCAATTCCTTTAAAAAATAAAGAAAACAAACACATCAATGATAAATTCATACTAATGGTAAGCAATTCATACTTTAGGAATAATGCATTTTGTCTTCCATCTGAGTTCTGTGATTAAAACTCATAGATCATTCCATTGATATAAAATCTTATTCTACAAAGCAAAAAACATATAATGTTGAAAGTGTACATTTTTAAAGCAAAGAGAAAAGCCAGTACAGAACATCTGAAGCAAATATAAAACTGTAAACACAAGGACATATTTCTCAGTTTGTTCTCTCCCTGGAAGAAAGGCAAAAAAAAAAATGAATTCTTGATATGAGCTCTTATGGTAAACCATAAATATTGAGACTCCATTCTTACTTTTGATATAATTATAAAAATGGACTTTAGCAAGCCTTATAATTTGAGGTATAGACTAAATCCAAAATGATACCCCTAAATTTCCATTTAGACTCTAAACATCTTAATTATTTTGATGAGGTGCATCTGAAAATACAGCCCTGGGACTCAGATAAAACTGTGGTTGGTTGGTTGTTTGATTGACTTATTTATTATCTGCATGCAACTGTTGTAGTTTAAAACAAAGACAAAAGTTGTTATATTTCATTGGGTCACTTGACATTAGCATTTAGCATTTATTAAGTTTCTTGGTTATTTACAGGTATTTTTCCTTTCTAATAGCTTTTAATCTAAATATGATAACCAGTTCACTGATTGCTGTCACAGATGGGTAGGCCAGAAACATAATTAGGTTTCTTAGAATTATCCTAATCAGTAAGAGCATTTCCATAATATTTGCATATTTACAATGACATTTTCAATTTGTAAATCTTGAGCAGGGTTAAAATCAATTTCATGATGGATCTTGAAAATAATGAATAGAATTCCAAATGATAAGTATGTAGTTTTTTACTCTTGCAACACAGATTTAGCAAGTGCCTACTATGTGCCAGGTACTCTGGCATCAAGGATTTAGAGCTTACTTCTACATTCTAGGCATTATAGTTGACAAACAAAAGAGCAGGCCAACAAGTAAATCACAATGTAGTGTGATAAGTGAAATGCACAAAGCACTATAGAAAAACTAAAGAGAGATATCTAATTCAGATTTAAGGTTCAGAGAAATACGCTATGGGGGTGGGAGGTATAATTGAAGAATAAAGAGTAAAGCATAAGAGCTGGAAGATATGAGTGTGTGATGTGTTTGGAGAAATATTAGTGTTCTGCTTTTGCATAAAATGGTACACGGTAGTAGTGATCTCAATGAGAGAAAACAGAAAAGACTGAATCCATGCAGAGAAATTTGGATTTTACTATATAAACACAAACACCACTCATATGCTGTTGTTGTTTTGACAAGGGTAGAGAATTTATCAAAGAAAACATATATTTGAAGGATTTGTCATTGTTCAGTAGCTCAGTCATGTCTGACTCTTTGTGACCCCATGGACTGTAGCACACCAGGCTTCCCTGTTCTTCACCAACTCTCAGAACTTGTTCAAACTTATGTCCATAGAATTGGTGATGCCATCCAATCATCTCATCCTCTGCTGTCCCCTTCTCTTCCTGCCTTCAATCTTTCCCATCACCAGGATCTTTTCTAATGAGTCAGCTCTTGGCATCAGGTGGCCAAAGTACTGGAGCTTCAGCTTCAGCATCGATTCTTCCAATGAATATTCAGTGTTGATTTCCTTTTGGATTGACTGGTTTGATCTCCTTGCTGTCCAAGGGACTCTCAAGAATCTTCTCCAACACCACAGCTCAAAAGCATCAATTCTTCAGTGCTCAGCCTTCTTTATGGTACAACTCTCACATCCATACATGACTACTGGAGAAACCATAGCTTTGACTATATGGAACTTTGTTAGCAAAGTGATGTCTCTGCTTTTTAATATGCTATGTAGGTGGCATAGCTTTACTTGCAAGGAGCAAGTGTCTTTTAATGTAGATGCTTGAAGGACAGGATGATCAATTAGAAATGGAAAAACCAATCAAGATGCTTACTGCCTTGAGTAGGTTAGGCACATACAGTATGCAGATAACTACAATTCATAGTGGAAAATAATACATTACCTCAAAAGAGTATACAACAAAGATTTTGTTCACTGCATATAAAGATTACTTGTGGCTTCTGGGAAAGACTTTCTGGTGGCAGTATTATTTGCTATTAACTTTTTATTCTAAAGGTTAGGTGATCTTTTGATGCTTAAAAATGGAAGAATAGCTTTCCACATAGAGACAAACAAAGGCAAAACACAAAAATATGAGCTCCATGTAGGAAAGAACCAGTAGTATATGTTTTGTGAAAGAGTTGTAAGTAAATTGGAAAGAAAAGTTTGCAACTTTGAATGATTGGTAAGACTACTGGACTTTTCCTACTGACAGTGAAGAAACATTCACTATTTTGGAGATCTGAGTAATGTAGCCAGAATCATGATTTTTAAGTGAGGTAAATATATTGTTTAACTCTATACTCTGAGCACATCATGAGAAAAGGTGGGCTGAATGAGTTACAAGCTGGAATCAACAGAGGTGGGAGAAACAGCCACAACCTCAGATATGCAGATGATACCACCCTAATGGCAGAAAACAAACAGGAACTAAAAAGCCTCTTGATGAGGGTGAAGGAAGAGAGTGAAAGAGCCAGCTTAAAACTAAATACTAAGAAAAAAACTAAGATCATGGCATCCAGCCCCATTATTTCATGGCAAATAGAGGAGGAAAAGGTGGAAGTAGTGTCATATTTCCTCTTCTATGGCTCTAAAATCACTTCGAATGGTGACTGCAGAAATGAAACCAGATGTTTGCTTCTTGGCAGCAAAGTTATGACAAACCTAGACAGTGTGTTGAAAAGTGGAGACATTACTCTGTCGACAAAGGTCCGTATGGTCAAGGCAATGGTCTTCGAAGTGGTCATGTACAGCTGTGAGAGTTGGACCATGAAGAAGGTGGGGCAGTGAAGAATTGATGCCTCTGAACTGTGGTGCTGGAGAGTCCCCTGGACAGCAAGGAGATCAAACCATCAACCTTAAGGGGAATCAACCCTGAATATTTGTTGGAAGGACTGATGCTGAACTGAAATTCCAGTATTTTGGTCATCTGATGTGTACAGCTGACTCATTGGAAAAGTCCCTGATCCTGGGAAAGATGGGGGGGGAGGGCAGAAGGAGAAGAGGGCATCAGAGGATGAGATGGTTGGATGGCACCACCAATACAAGGGACATGAACTTGGGCAAACTTCAGAGATGGTGAGGGCAGAGAGGCCTGACCTGCTGCAGTCCATGGGGTTGCAAAGAGTCAGACACAACTGGGCAACTGAACAACAACAAGTATATTGTAAAGGAAGAAGAGAAATCAGTCAAGAGAATACTGAAATTGCTGACGCCAAGACACACTGTGGGACTCAAGAGGAATAATAGAGGTATGGGAAGATTTTTGACCTAGAGCAGACAGCAATGGGGAGTCACTGCTGGATTTTAAAGTGATCAGCTTTTAATTATGAAAAGACATTCCATTTCCACAAACTGAAAGCAAAAAGAGACACACAGAGAATTGGAATTTAATGGAAGTTGTAAATCAAGCAGTTAGTAAGCAACTGCAGTAGCCCAGGTAAGCGATAGAGTGTTCATTTGTTTGGGAGGGTGGTGGTAGCAGAGATGGATAGAAGAAGATGCATTTGTGATACATTTTTAGAGTTGGAATTGGCATTTCTAAATATGTATATTTACTGTACTAATGGAAACATATCTGTAAGCTAACAGAAATGTCTACCATATGCAACACGGGTATGGCTAATAGTGTCCAACTGGAACCGACACAAGTTCAAACAAGGAAGTTATCTGGATGAAAACAGATGTGGAGGAGATCAGAATGTTGAGGAATATTTACATTCACTGGAAGGTGAAGGAAAAACAGTCAGTGAACGACACTAAGAAGGAGCTTACTAGAAGGTAGGAAGGAAACAGGAGAGAATTCCATAATCATGAAAATGAGAACAATTTCTAGATAGGGGGATCAATTATAGTAATCAGGTACACATAAATCAAAAGAGAGAAAAGAGGAGGGAGGCGAGAGGAGAGGAGGAAGAGGAGGAGGTGAAGCAGGGAGGTGGCTGAGGGAGGGAGGTGGGGACAGGGAGGTGGAGAAGCTTGACTTGGATTTGGTAAATAAGAAGTCACTGGGTGATTTCTGAAAAAATAGGGCTAGAAGATTCTATTACAGTTCTCTTTTTTCTTGAGACTGGTAGCAGATTCCTTTGGGAATCTAATAAAAGGTATGGACCAGTCAGAAGTAGAAATAGGCAAATACAAGTAATTCAGTCATATAACTTGAGTTTTTTTTTTTTTTTTTTTTAACCCCACTTGAAATCATTTCATGAACTTCACTCTAGCTTAACTGGGGTAAAATCTTAGATTGAAGTATTGATATATTAGCATTAGAAGTTTTAGTCCAAGATCTAATAAGGCAGAAAAATAAACAGGTATATCTACCAGATGAATATTGATAATGAGACGAATCCCATACTTTGAAAATACACACAGAACACAGAGGTTGCATAAAAACTATTGATCACTGTTTTCCCTCATTTTGACTCTAGACACACTCAAAATGAATCTGCCAAGTCCAGCTTTCTGATCTTTTCCCACCTAACATTCCAAATGGCTTCAGCCGGCCACATATTCTTTACTGAATCCATCTCCAGCCTTCTGGGCCCACTATATCAAATGTCACAAAGTGTAATTGTTTATGTGTCCTGCTTTCAATCAAAGTATTCCAGCTGGCAGCTCAAGAGAGGGCTTGAAGAATGGGAAGAGGGACAGAATGTAAAATGCAGAGACACCCAAAACATGAAAAGATTTGTTTTCATTTGATGGTTTATTGGTGGACGTTTTTGGAATCACTGAGTACTTTGTGCCTTGTCCCTTCGGAGCTATCAGAGGCACAGCATAAAGCATGTCAGCAGTTACGCAGCTCTGATTCTCAGGGAAGGCGTTTATCTCCCACCTTATCCACCCTTTACTGTCGTAACCGACACTTAGCTGCCCCTCCCACAACGCTAGCCTGCCATCCCCAGTTTTCTATACCACTCTCACATACCATCAACTCCCAGAAAATTATCGCAAATTCTCTAAAAATGTGGCAAGAACTGGCCAAATTCTCAGGCCAGGACTTGGTATCCAACATTACTGATGGGTCATTCATATCTTACAACCGTAAAGAAATAATAAACATTTGTTAGTTGGATTCTGTGCTTTCTTGGTGATGAACACTATGTGACTTGTCCACGGATCTCTTCCTATAACTGTTCTCTAGTGTCATCCATTCTGTTCACTTTTGTCATGCTTTATTTATTACTTTATAATAACAAAGATTAAACTGACCTCATAATGGCACAAGTGATTTTATTCAGAAAAAGTAGAAAATAAGAGTGCTGGCTGTATTTGATCAAATTTTAAAGGCCATATAAATTGTTATTGCTTAAAAACATCCCCAAGCACTAAACATTTTTTAACTGAAATAAAAATAACAGATATAACAGTGTCTTATGGAGTGAGGCAAATTTTAGAACTAATGTAAGTTACCCTACTTTATTTTAGCATGTCAAATTATATCCTGAGGAAGGATGGTCAACTTGACTCAAAATTTGACTTTAAGTGATTCTCCAACTTTATCAAAGTCCCGTTTCCTCTAATTAATCTCCTATTTTCCAACCAGTTGCTTTTTTTTTTTTTCTTTTTTTTCCAGAAAAAAGTACTTCTAAAGAGTTCTTCCACATTAACATTAAGGAAAAATCAAAGAGAACACAGGGTAATTAAGATATGTCAATTCTTTTATCATTTTGGCTGAAAAGAAACAAAATATGTTAAAGCTTTTAAATAAAGCTTGCCAACATCCGCTGGATCATGGAAAAAGCAAGAGAGTTCCAGAAAAATATCTATTTCTGCTTTAATGACTATGCCAAAGCCTTTGACTGTGTGGATCACAATAAACTGTGGAAAATTCTGAAAGAGATGGGAATACCAGACCACCTGATCTGCCTCTTGACAAATTTGTATGCAGGTCAGGAAGCAACAGTTAGAAGTGGACATGGAACAACAGACTGGTTCCAAATAGGAAAAGGAGTATGTCAAGGCTGTATATTGTCCCCCTGCTTATTTAACTTATATGCAGTGTACATCATGAGAAACGCTGGACTGGAAGAAGCACAAGCTAGAATCAAGATTGCTGGGAGAAATATCAATAACCTCAGATATGCAGATGACACCACCTTTATGGCAGAAAGTGAAGAGGAACTAAAAAGCCTCTTGATGAAAGTGAAAGAGGAGAGTGAAAAAGTTGGCTTAAAGCTCAACATTCAGAAAATGAAGATCATGGCATCCGGTCCCATCACTTCATGGGAAATAGATGGGGAAACAGTGGAAACAGTGTCAGACTTTATTTTGGGGGGCTCCAAAATCACTGCAGATGGTGATTGCAGCCATGAAATTAAAAGACGCTTACTCCTCGGAAGGAAGGTTATGACCAACCTAGATAGCATATCGAAAAGCGGAGACATTACTTTGCCAACAAAGGTCTATCTAGTCAAGGCTATGGTTTTCCTGTGGTCATGTATGGATGTGAGAGTTGGACTGTGAAGAAAGCTGAGCACCGAAGAATTGATGCTTTTGAACTGTAAGGATTGCAAGGAGATCCAACCAGTCCATTCTGAAGGAGATCAGCCCTGGGATTTCTTTGGAAGGAATGATGCTAAAGCTGAAACTCCAGTACTTTGGCCACCTCATGCGAAGAGTTGACTCATTGGAAAAGACTCTGATGCTGGGAGGGATTAGGGGCAAGAGGAGAAGGGGACGACAGAGGATGAGATGGCTGGATGGCATCATTGACTCGATGGACATGAGTCTGGTTGAACTCCGGGAGTTGGTGATGGACAGGGAGGCCTGGCGTGCTGCGATTCATGGGGTTGCAAAGAGTCGGACACGACTGAGCGACTGAACTGAACTGAACTGAACTGATGAGGAGACCCAGAATTCATTGGAGGCATTAAACATGTAGGCTGAGGCAAACAAGCAACTGTGTCTTCTGCTTTTACTTAGAGAAGAGTTTAATATTCTGTCTCAGGTGCCATGTCTCTCTCTACTTAAAATGAGAATATTTGGTTCATCAACAATCTGAATAGTGCTGAATTCCAAGGACGTAGTCAGAATTCATGTGCTTTATTGAGTCAACGTGAGGAGATAATATCCTGCATTATACACAACTCTGCTCTCCTTGAAAAATACATATAAGACAATTTGAACAAAGGTCTGTGTGTGTCACAGGGGTGGGTGGTCTGTATGGGTCTGAGTGTATTTGTATAAGAAATCCTCATTGCAGCCAAGAGCTATAATTAGTAACTGTGGGCAACCCTTAGACAGTGCTTGCTATGTGCACTATTCTCTCTCTTCCTGGCTTCTATTTCTCTCTCTCTCTCTCACACACACAGAGTCACTCCTTTAGTCCTTAACACAACTTCACTATTTTCCCCATTTTATGGCTGGGAAAACTGAGGCACAAAGAAATTAAAGACTCAGCCCTAGGTTCCACAGTTGGTTGGTGTCATGAACTTAATGAACTATTCCTTTAAGGCATTTTTGTTCACTAAATTAAACATCTTTCAAGAATTTAGTGGTTTGGGGCTGCTTTGGGGAGTCATGTTTATTTTCTAAATATTTGTAGGAGGGAGGTTACTGTGAGACTGGGTCAGTTTAGATCATTTAACCAGGTCATTTTTGAAAAAAGTCACAGTGACCCAGTGTCATCTGGGTAACCTCGAGGTATTGCTAATAACAAATGTAGTTTCCTAAGAGAGCCTCTGGCTGCACTGACTGAGAATGTAGTTAGATTAACTATCAGTAAAAGTAGCCCTGTGTTAGCGGTATGTGACGCATCAACTATTTTCTTTTTAAAATTGTTGACTGCTTGGAGTATATGAAAGTACTGGCTGCGTTTTATATCCCTCACGGCTATTTGAGAGCTGAGAGTGTTCAGGATGATAATTCTGGTATGCCAGACCTTAGTATAGACTCATCTCACACACTAGCAAAGTGATGCTCAAAATTCTCCCATCCAGGCTTCAACAGGACACGAACCGTGAACTTCCAGATGTTCAAGCTGGATTTAGAAAAGGCAGAGGAACAAGAGATCAAATTCCCAACATCCACTGGATCATCAAAAAAGCAAGAGAGTCCCAGAAAAAAACATTTACTTCTGTTTTATTGACTACGCCAAAGCCTTTGACTGTGTGGATCACAACAAACTCTGGAAAATTCTTCAAGAGATGGGAATACCAGACCACCTGACCTGCCTCCTGAGAAATGTGTATGCAGGTCAAGAAGCAACAGTTAGAAATGGACATGGAACAACAGACTGGTTCCAAATCGGGAAAAGAGTATGTCAAGGCTATATACTGTCATCCTGCTTATTTAACTTATATGCAAAGTACATCATGTGAAATGCCAGGCTGGATGAAGCACAAGCTGGAATCAAGATTGATGGAAGACATATCAATAACCTCGGTTATGCAGATGACACCACCCTTAAGGCAGAAAGGGAAGAAGAACTAAAGAGCCTCTTGATGAAAGTGAAATAGGAGATTGAAAAGTCAACATTCAGAAACCTAAGATCATGGCATCCAGTCCCATCATTTCATGGCAAATACATGGGAAAACAATGGAAACAGTGACAGACTTTATATTTTGGGGCTCTAAAATCACTGCAGATGATGACTTCAGCCAGAAAAATTAAAATATGCTTGCTCCTTGGAAGAAAAGTTATGACCAACCTAGACAGCATATTAAAAAGCAGAGACATTACTTTGTCAACAAAGGTCCATCTAGTCAAAGCTATGGTTTTTCCAGTAGTCATGTATGGATGTGAGAGTTGGACCATAAAGAAAGCTGAGTGCTGAGGAATTAATGCTTTTGAACTGTGGTGTTGGAGAAGACTCTTGAGAGTCCGTTGGACAGCAAGGAGATCCAACCAGTCCATTCTAAAGGAAATCAGTCCTGAATATTCGTTGGAAGGACTGATGCTAAAGCTGAAATTCCAATACTTTGACCACCTAATGCAAATAACTGACTCACTGGAAAAGACCCTGATGCTGGGAAAGATTGAAGGCAGGAGGAGAAGGGGACGACAGAGGATGGGATGGTTGGATGGCATCACCGACTCAATGGACATGAATTTGAGTAAACTCCATGAGTTGGTGATGGACAGGGAAGCCTGGCAGTGCTGCAGTCCATGGGATTGCAAAGAATCAGACACAACTGAGCAACTGAACTGAAATGAACTGACTGAGACCTTAGGTGATGGTGAAATGGAATACTATTCAATTTCCTAAGTTTCCTACACAGAAATCTTATAGAAATATGATGTAAACAATTTTCTGCTCCCAGAATTTCTGCTTAGAATATATTAATCATACCCAAATCTCCATTATTACAATATTCCAGTTAATTCCTTATTTATTATGACCCAGACCAGATACTGACTTTTGAAAGCTCTGATTCCTCCAGGAAGAGTTCTAGCCTCTTGCTTCCATATTATTTACTTGGATCTCTTTTTGCTCTAACATTTCCTAAATGGATGTCTAAGAGAAATTAGACAATAGAGACCTTGTTCTTTTCTGCTGTCAATTCCCAATGCTTATGAAGTACTAGATAACTGAATGCCACTGAGCAGTCTTATTCAAATTCACAAATAGGATTTATTCATCCTCCAGATTCCAGCCTTAGCCAATGAGATAGACACGTTTCCAGGCACAACATGGAAGTTTCATGTAATCTTAATGCTTAGTTGAGTAATACAATTACGGATAAATGGCAGCGGTTGTCTTAGGAGTCTGTGACTTACCTTACTAGACTTGTGATCCACATTAAAAGTGGCGATTGCATCCTCTGTTTTTTTCCTCCCAGATTTGGTTATTACATATTCAGCAAGTTTGTGTGCTAAATAAGTCTTTCCAGTACCACTAGGTCCTGAGAGTATAATTCTGTGATGCTCCATCAACAAGTTAAAGTATCTTTGGGTAATTGGTTTAGGAATCAGAGTATCAAAAACAAAACTGTCCAAACTGTTTTCTTCTACCCCTAAAGGGAGAAACAAAGGGAAGAGAATGGCTTATGGTTCTACATAAGCTAGAATTTAAAACACAGTGTCAACTGGCACCTGGGCTTTGTTAGCCGTAGGAATAACACTCCTTGCAAGAGACTTTCCTTGACATTTCTGTCTCACAAACATGTGTTGCTATTTTAAGACAGAATACATGAGAAATAAGGCAGAGTGAACACAGGAATGAAAGCAAGCCAGTTGCTTTTCCTGAGACTCTCTCCCCTGTCTACTTCATGCTTCCCGCTTATGTTTCCACAGAGAAATGGAAGCATTACTATGAATGCTATCAAGAACTATTCTTCTCTTTGAAGGTGGTAATTTTGTTAAGCATAAATATAAAAATTTGTGTTCTTCTCTTTTCCCTCCTCTTTTCTCCTTCTCTGTACTTCCTTCTAGCTCTCATTATACATCCCTGCTATACCATCACTTAAGCTTTTGAAAAATATATATTGTGATATTTGGCAAGGAATTAAGGAGAGCAACAGTATCTCAACTATCTTAATCATAAAATCAAATATTGACAAATCCCTCTATTAATCCATAGTTACCTAGATATGTTCTGAACTCATCAACATATGTGAACAAGAAATTATGGAGACAAGGATACCTGAGATATTCCATTTACCTAGAAATAATCACATTATTCAAAGCAAAAGAATTTCTCATCCCTGATTCTTAACTTCCATTCTCTGTCCCCAGTGGGTATTCACTGAATATGTGCTTAGTCTCTTCACTGCGTCCAACTCTTTGTGACCCCATGGGTTGTACCCTGCCAGGCTCCTCTGTCCATGGGATTCTCCAGGAAAGATCACTTGACTGGGTAGCTATTCCCTTCTCCAAGGGATCTTCCCAACCCAGGGATCAAACTTGGGCCTCCTGCATTGCAGGCAGATTTTTTACCATCTAAGCTACCAGGGAAGCCCTTGCTAAGCATATATATTTTAAAATTGAAGGTATAGGGATGAATATATTACCTTAGACTATGCAATAAACTTTTAGAAATTTCCCCTAAATCAAAGAGGATAATGTAGAAAACCTAGAAATTTGAAATTTGACAAGTCACTTCCTTTATGAGTCCTTGAGAATCTTCAAAATTACATCTCAAAACTCAAAGACTTTAATTTACTTGATTTTTGTTTTTAGTTGGATTTTTGTGTTTTTAATATAAATATGGCTCATCTCATACCCAAATTATTAAAGTAGTTAGCCTACTTTTCAAATATGAAAATTTGAAGTGAAACTGCAAAAAAAAAAAAAAAAAGAAACATTGGTAACAATGAAATTGTGGGTTTTTTTTTCCATTTTTATTTTTACCTTTCAGGTTCACAGTGATGACGTTATTATCACCCACAAGGTACCCACACGGCAGCAGCTCAGGCACTTCTGGGCCATGGGATCTGGTCACGTCTCCTATACAGTAGCTGGCAATGCAGTCAGAGCTCAGACCAAGGCTAGCGGAGGTATCAATTCTGAACACATATTCCTGAAGTTGTATACACAAAGATGCAAAGTCAAAACAGAGGGACCACTCTTCTACCAGTGTAAAATTCACGGGGATATGAAACTAGCTATCATGAATTTTAGAACTGGGTACTACAATAACTATTAATATCACACAGCATAAAGAGAAAGCTTCCTTTAATATTTAAAATGCAGGAGAGGAAAAACAGATATGCACATGCCATTAAAGCTAAGGGAAACATCCAAAATGAAACACGTTTGAAAATTAGTATCAGGATATCTTGTACAACGTACCTTAAAGAGACGTCTAATTACACCATCTAAGACATCCCACTTGGTTTTTCCACTAACACCAATGGATCCTATCAAATATGCCTGAGACTTCTGATCCTAAGTAAGATCAAAATAAAATAAGATAAAACACAACTGCATCTTGTTTTATTATGTCTACTAAAATATTAATATTGGTGGTGATTAACACGAAAATATATATCAAACTTATGGTTTATATAATAGTAGACATACACAGTGGATTATACAAAATACCCCAGCAAACAAAACAACCAAAGTAACTAATTAACTAACAAGCAAAGTAACAAGAATAGCAACAAAACAAGAGAGAAAGAAGTTAGATGAAGTGGTATGGCCAAGGAAAACTGATTCATGACCTGTTCAGTAGAAAGGAAAGGTCCAGGAGAGAACAGCCTTCCATTTTAGCGAGCATGTACATTTCTGAAGAGAATCAGCTTGGTGGGAAGGAGATGGTGATAGAGATGCAACAGAACTATATCTTGAGTTCTAAAATGTCATCTTAACATTTTTGCAATCTAAATGTTAAGTCCAAAACTCAGTTTATTATTTTTTATTTAGATTATCTCTAAGATCGAATCCAAATTTGAAAAATAAGTTATCCATGGCAGTATGGGATTCATATATTCACAACTCAGGCTCTACTTTGAATTTATCAGAAAATTCAATATTTAGAATACTTGCCAGGAAATCCTACAGGATTACAAGGAATCCTTGAAGATTCTTGGAGAATCTTCAAAATTACATTTCAAAACTCAAAAGATTTTCATTGACTTGATTTTTTTGTTTTTTGGTAGGGTTTTGGTGTTTTAAATATAAACATGGTTCATTTCACAGCAAAACTATTAAAGTGGTTAGTTTACTTTTCATATATGAAAGTCTAAAGATGAAACTACATCTACCATGTAATTAAGAAAAGTGATGTTAGGTCAAGTCACTTAGCTGGCTCTGACCTACATTTCTTCATCTATAGCATTTAACTCTATAAGGGTAAATGATTATCACCACTACTTAGGTATAACCTGAAACTAATATTTGTTTTTAAAAAAAAGTTAGAAATTCATAGCAAAACCACTGTTATTTTTATACCACTGTTATAGACTGAATGTTCTTGTTCCACTCAAATTCATATATTAAACCACAACTCCCAATTGATGGTGTTTGGAAATGGAGTCAGCAGGAGGTAATAAGAGTTAAATTAGGCCATGAGAGTGGGTCTGACATCACAGGATCAGTAGCCTTCTAAGTCGGAGAAGGCAATGGCACCCCACTCCAGTACTCTTGCCTGGAAAATCCCATGGACGGAGGAGCCTGGTAGGCTGCAGTCCATGGGGTCGCGAAGAGTCGGACACGACTGAGCGACTTCACTTTCACTTTCATGCATCGGAGAAGGAAATGGCAACCCGCTCCAGTGTTCTTGCCTGGAGAATCCCAGGGACGGTGGAGCCTGATGGGCTGCCGTCTATGGGGTCGCACAGAGTCGGACACGACTGAAGCGACTTAGCAGCAGCAGCAGCAGCAGCAGCCTTATCTAAGTAGGGGAAGTAAGAGAGAGATCTCTCTCTCCCCAAGTACACACATTGAGGAAAGGCCTGTGAGAACATAGCCAAGAAGGTGCCATTTGCAACCCAAAGAGAGAGCCCTTTTCAGGAACCAAACCAGATAGCACCTTGATCTTGGACTTAATAACCAGGAGAAAACAAATTTCCATTGTTTAAGCCATCCAATCTGCAGTATTTTGTTATGGTAAATCAAGAAGACCAAGATATCTTCTTCTTAACATTCAGAAATATTGTCTTTCAGAATTATTTTGAAAAAGAAAACTTGTTTTCTGGTGTTAATGTAACTGAGTCAAAATGGACATGCTTACAGTGCTTTTAAGCTGCTGCTTTTAAATCAGAGATCGTTCAAGCTTCACTGAGACTATTATAGTCTTTTACAAAAAGACCCACATGGGAAATTCAGGCACAGATCTGCAGCTCAAGCAGAAAGCTTATGGCATTATAATTCTTAGAATATATGCTCAATGTAAAAATTCACAATTGCTAGCTCACTTTTCAAACTTAAATACTGCAATTATCTTAAAATTCTAAAGTTCTTTGCTCTTCTGTTTGATATGAAAAAATTGGATACCTACAAATTTGTATTTTTGGCCACTGAAATACAATTTCAACTTGAAAAAAAATTTTTTTGTTTCAAGAAGAGTCTAGGATCAGGATGACACTGCCAATTTGAAGGCAATATTTGATTCCAGAAAAATTAAATATTTGCCTTTTCAGCTAGGGCCTTGCTTAAAAATGATACACAAAAGTAGTATTAATGGACATTGTTATAATGAGTCTAATAAAATATATCTATCTTTCCAGTGTCTAGAATGGCCATATAGCTTATAGTCTCCTCTTTGTGGGAAGACCATCTTGACAGTTCTAGCAACACGGTACCATACATCATAAACATCACCTGTATTTAGTTAGACAAGATGCTATGTCAAAGAAAGCCATGTGTATCTTTTTAGGTTTTAGGAATGAGGGTGGCTGACAGCCGCTACTATTTTCAGTGAATAAACATGAAGTACGGAGACACATTTCTATCTATAGGATGAGGCCATTTCTTTTTGAGTCCCTAACTTTCATGCTTTTATAAACATATTAAGCCAATGCCAAGACAAACTCTGCTGGTGGTATATTTATCAGGAAAAATACTCATATTTCAATATATTTGACTTGTGGTCATTCACGGTAATAAAGAGCTTAAAATTAAAGAAATACCTTTGCTCGGCCGTAGCCCTTGCTTATGGAGACTATAATTTTCACACTGCGGCCATCCTTGTGTCCAGTTGCATCACCAGGATCATCCAGCAAAATATCTACCAAATTTCCAAAGAAACATACACACACATAACAGAGTCATGTTAGCTCGGATTTGTCTACTGTCATCACTTTCTCCCCCATAGTTTTACGCTTTTCAAGGGGAATATTTACCTTTTCTGCCATGCATTCTAACTTAACACAGGTGAAAAACCTCAGCTTTCAAGAAGATGGGTGGCTGTGGTTGGGTTAAAGTTTTCATCTAAGACTTTATTTCTGTTTTCAAAGATCTTCACCCAAGTGTTGGGCCATAGCAATAGATGAGGAAATAAGGGGTTTCTTCCCCTATTATGCACAGGTCTGAGTAATACCTGAGTAATATTTAGTTACCATTATAACTGCCACAAATTGAAAAGCAATCTGATTTTCTATCTAGCTGAAAATATCCAAGCTCAAACACCATGAAATTATGAATGCAAAGGTGCTGAGATTGACTGTCAACTGAAATTATTTTCAAGCATTTGGTACAAACACAGCTATATGACTACTTTTCCTTATATCTGTAATTTTAGGTAATGTTTTGAATTTCAATGATGGCATTATACTTCCCTGCAAAAATATATTAATTATTGCTCTTCTGTCCTCTTTCTGCTCACAGTTTCAAAACAAAAATGATATTTCTAGTAATCAGCTAAGAGTTACAGAAGCATGATAAAGCTAGTTAACCTTTAAACTATCAACTTTAAATGTGATTAAAGATTAATTTTTTAAATATAGTATATGAGATTAATGTTCAGTTTGGAGAATGAGTAAGGCAAACTATCCCACATATGTTTTCCTTTGAAAATGATGATACTATAGAGGCATATTTAATATGAAGATAGTGTTCTGTGGACAAAGGAAACTTAGCTATATGTTGAAGATCACATGTGCCTGGTGACAAGAGGACTCAATTGCTCACACTGTAAATTCAGAGAGACAAGGACTTTGTATCATTACATAAAAGAAACAATTTCATCAAATGGGTTCTGAAAATAAAATTGTTGTATTACTTTAATAATTGGAATATGCAATTTTGCAAAGAAAGGAGTTTAAAAAATGCCATAATACCGTAACAATGAAAAACAAATTTAGAGTTTAAGGAATATGGAGATTTTTTTGCTAGAAAATTTTAAATTGTCAAAGACAATCTCCCTTGCTGGAATTAATTTTTTTTTTACTAGATGAACATCCTCCTGGTCTCATCTTTTTGCTTATCCTGCTCAAAACTCTTCCTTAAGTGTCATTTTAATTCTCGTTCCTTTTCTCAAAATTTTAAACAGGCTAATTATTCACATCTAAATATCTTATAATTCATGACCAAATCACCTCTTTAGTACTTTGTTCAATTATTCATAATTGTTTATAAATATTCAAAAATAATTATTTAAAATAATAATTTATTAAGCATCAAAAAAATCAGGAACTGTCCTGGGCACTGGAAATGAATACCATGGTGAGAAAGAAGATGAATTCCCTGCTCTATCATTTACTGAACTAATTATAGTAATCACATCCCCAAGTCTTGGTTTCTTCATCTATAAAATGGGTTATAAAACCATCAGCTTGGTAGAGTTATCGAGAGCATAACAGACAATGCTTTTAAAGCACTTTATCCTCAGTATTTAGTAAGTTCACCTGTTCTAACCATTACTACTTTTCTCTGTGTGTCTATTTTAACTCCTTGTATTAACAGTTGGAGGAGAACACCGTGGCTCACTCTGGGTCTCCCCATTGGTACACCAATGGGATGATCACCGGAGCAAACAACTCTGAGGGAAAACAAACAACAGCCAATTTGAGATTAGGTTCTTTGTGTTTTGTTTTTGGTTTATTTATTTATTTGGAAAATAAGTTATGTTTTTCTGTCAACATATTGAAAATAGAATAAAAAGGTTTGCCATTCTGGTTCCAATCAAGTGAAATACTGACAAGAAAATTAAAGGTTTTTTCACACCTCTGTCTTCACTGGATGCATAGAACATGCACTATATTTGAGGAACTGGACCTCTGTCAATTGTCCTCTGTCTACTTCTTTTTTAATTAATCATGTACTCTACAAAGCTTTTCTGTTAAAAAGCCCCAGCATAAAAGCACTTTTAACTGTCAAGTTTGAGCCCACTAACCATGCAGAGTTCCAAAGAATAGCAAGGAGAGATAAGAAAGCCTTCCTCAGCAATCAATGGAAAGAAATAGAGGAAAGCAACAGAATGGGAAAGACTAGAGATCTCTTCAAGAAAATCAGAGATACCAAGGGAACATTTCATGCAAAGACGGGCACAATAAAGGACAGAAATGGTATGGAACTAAAAGAAGCAGAAGATATTAAGAAGAGGTGGCAAGAATACACAGAAACTGTACAAAAAAGATCTTCACAACCCAGATAATCACGATGGTGTGATCACTCACACTCAGCTGGAGCAGACATCCTGGAATGTGAAGTCAAGTGGGCCTTAGGAAGCATCACTATGAAAAAAGCTAGTGGAGGTGATGGAATTCCAGTTGAGCTGTTTCAAATCTTAAACGATGATGCTGTGAAAGTGCCACACTCAATATGTCAGCAAATTTGTAAAACTCAGCAGTGGCCACAGGACTGGAAAAGGTCAGTTTTCATTCCAATCCCAAAGAAAGGCAATGCCAAAGAATGCTCAAACTACCGCACAATTGCACTCATCTCACACGCTAGTAAAGTAATGCTCAAAATTCTCCAAGCCAGGTTTCAACAGTACATGAACCGTGAATTTCCAGATGTTCAAGCTGGTTTTAGAAAAGGCAGAGGAACCAGAGATCAAATTGCGAACATCCGCTGGATCACTGAAAAAGCAAGAGAGTTTCTGAAAAACACCTGTTTCTGCTTTACTGACTATGCCAAAGCCTTTGACGGTGTGGATCACAATAAACTGTGGAAAATTCTGAAGGAGATGGGAATACCAGATCACCTGACCTGCCTCCTGAGAAACCTGTCAGGAAGCAACAGTTAGAACTGGACATGAAACAACAGACTGGTTCCAAATAGGAAAAGGAGTACGTCAAGGCTGTATATTGTCCCCCTGCTTATTTAACTTATACGCAGAGTACATCATGAGAAACGCTGGGCTAGAAGAAGCACAAGCTGGAATCAAGATTGCCAGGAGAAATATCAGTAACCTCAGATATGCAGATGACACCACCCTTATGGCAGAAAGCGACGAAGAACCAAAGAGCTTCTTCATGAAAGTGAAAGAGGAGAGTGAAAAAGTTGGCTTAAAGCTCAACATTTAGAAAACTAAGATCATGGCATCTGGCCCCATCACTTCATGGGAAATAGATGGAGAAACAGTGGAAACAGTGTCAGACTTTATTCTTGGGGGCTCCAAAATCACTGCAGATGGTGACTGCAGCCATAAAATTAAAAGACATTTACTCCTTGGAAGGAAAGTTATGACCAACCTAGATAGCATATTGAAAAGCAGATATATTACTTTGCCAACAAAGGTTCGTCTAGACAAGGCTATGGTTTTTCCAGTGGTCATATATGGATGTGAGAGTTTGTGTGGAAAGCTGAGCGACGAAGAATCGATGCTTTTGAACTGTGGTGTTGGAGAAGACTCTTGAGAGTGTCTTGGACTGCAAGGAGATCCAACCAGTCCATTCTAAAGGAGATCAGCCCTGGGTGTTCTTTGGAAGGAATGATGCTAAAGCTGAAACTCCAGTACTTTGGCCACCTCATGTGAAGAGTTGACTCATTGGAAAAGACTGATCCTGGGAGGGATTAGGGGCAGGAGGAAAAGGGGATGACAGAGGATGAGATGGCTGGATGGCATCACTGACTCGACGGACGTGAGTTTGAGTGAACTCCGGGAGATGGTGATAGACAGGGAGGCCTGGCGTGCTGCGATTCATGGGGTCGCAAAGAGTCAGACACGACTTAGCGACTGAACTGAACCGAACTAAAATTGCCCAGGAACATGTATATTATTGGTTTTCAAGCGTCATCTAGTGGCTGTGCTTTGTAATCACCACAGGTCCTCCTGTAAATCTTTCTCAACCAAGTCTTTTATGTATACAAAAATGATTAAATGCTGTGTGTGTGCACTCAATTAAAGGAGCAGTTATACTTTATAACTGAATAGTTCATCAGATATTAAGACGTTAGGTTATATGATTCTATTTGCAACTGACTAAAATGCTACCCTTATTCTAAACTCAATACTGGAACCCAGCGTTTCCTTTTTGTCTGTTTGGTGACAGTTTAATAGAGCTGTAGCCCGGTGACAGAGGAGCACTGTATTCTCCCTGGGCTGCAAAATGCAGGATTACTAGTCAAATTTAGGAATAGTGCCTGAAACACCTGTAAATGGGCAAAACGCTATCAAAATGCACGGCGTTCTGATTATACAGTGATGAGTACAAACCATCATCAGAGAATACTACTCCTTCGTCCTATCTGTAATCCTGGAGGAAGTACTTGTCAAGCACAAACAATTGTTTTAAAAAATGATATGAAAACCGTATGTCTAAGTCGTTTCACTCTTTTACACAGAATGTTCTTTTAAGATGATCATGACTGAGAATGAACTTATAAGGAAAAAGGGCTATCTCTGAGAATTAGGGTGTTAACGCTTTGAAGAGGGAATGGGTGAGGGCAGTGGTGGGCAAGGGTCTCCAAATTCGAGGTGTCCTCGCTTGTGAAGTCCTAGGCATGCTATGATTAGGCACTGTGCGCGCAAAATCACCTGAGGTAACAGACTCCGCGATGTTCAGATTGTTGAGCGAGAGCCCTAAGGACTGGCGCGAGGAGGAGGAGGAGGTGCTGCTCGCGGACTCGGACGGGGGCCGAGCAGGCTTCGCCACGTTCCCCGTCTCCGCCTTCAGCCGGTCATTTTCAGCCTTCAGTATTTCAATCTCGTTCTGTTGTGAAATTGAAAAACATGGCGCTAACTTGAAGAGAAAACGGTATCAACTCTTTTAGTAGTAGTGTTAATCAGTGTTTTTTTTTTTTTTTAATGTGGTGAGATATTAAAAAACAACTACAAATTATGAAAACAAGATTTCCTTCCAAAGAAGGAAAAGTAAATCTCTTTCTCTGTCTCCCATATATACATATTCAGATATTCACAAATATAGATACACTGACCAGTGGAATTTTTTCACACTTAAAAAAAAAATCTATCATATATTTGAGGAGTTTTCCAGGATGTGGTCTCACCTGAATTAAGAATAACATAATTGAAGAGGTCATTCCATTTCTCATTTTAGAATTAAACACTACAACATGTATAAAAACAGATAACCAACAGAGAGACCTACTATATACTCAATATTTTGTAAAAACCTGTAAGGGAAAAGAATTTAAAAAGAATGTATCTATCTATCTATATTCAGGTATATATATATAACTGAATCACTGTGCTGTGCATCTGAAACTTTGTAATACAACATTATAAATCAACTATGCTTTAATAAAATAAAATTTAAAAATTTAATGCAATACTATTAATATCTCATAGAAGAAAATGCCCTTCGTAATATTCTGAATTCAGGAAGAGTTGAAAATCACAGTAAAACAAAAGTTATATAAATGAAGTGATTTAAAATTATCACTTCAGAATCCTAGCTAACGTCTGAAAAAGTTTTTGTTCCTTCGAAACAGAGCACTAAGCTCATAAAAACAACACAAGCCTTTTGATGAATATATCAGTGGTATAGGAATCTGCTTGGCAAAGAGCTTTTCCTGTTTCAGTCATCTGCGGTACCAAGTGATTATTGGTTGACAATAATAAAATGAAAGTCTGAGCACAGACTGGTTCTGAATTTAGCCTTCGGATCCTTTCAAGATATACAAAAGCTTTACTTTTACAGATGGCATTCTACATCACTTTTACTTTCATATTTAGAAAGCTTGTGTTATATTTCTGTCCTTTCCTCATTTCATTTGTTTTTCAATAAAAAACATGTAAAGGTGTTTGAAAGTCAGATTTCAAAATTATAGGAAGAAGTTACCAAAAGGTAAATCACGGGCAAGTCAAGAAGCAAGGGCTGCAGTAGTTTCTCTGAAAACTTAGCTCTCAGCCAGTTCAATCACTAGTAAAGGTGCCTTCAATGGTCCTTGAGTGCAACCAGCCAGTTTGCACTCCCATTTCCAAAGCTGGATTTTACAAAATTCTCCAACCGGTATTAGGAAAGGAGTTGCGGAGATTAAATAAAAAGAGTGCATTTCCAAAAGGGATTTAAATGTGAGATTTGCTTTTACAATAACTGAGACAAGAGAATAAGCAGCATTTCAAAGCTCTCCTGTTCACTCCTTGAAGGTGCTTACAGACCAACCTGCATCCGGTTCATGGCTTCCCGGATCTGATCGAGATGATGTGCAGAGCTGAGGGCCTCCAGCCGAATATCTGTTAATTTTAATTCCTTTTCTCTGAGCTCACTCTTCAACTGCAGAATTATCTCTGCCTCAGCCTCTGTGCATTCACAGATCCTGAAGAAAGAAACAAGCACAAAATCAGCAGTTGGGGAAGCCAGAGGATTAGGAAAGGCAATGATTCTTTTAAAAGCTGAACTGCAATAATATCCAGCAGGTACAGAGATTATTTGCTGCTGGCAAAACCTAGAGAAAAGGAAAAAGAGTTTTACAAACAGAAATACATTCATAGGTTCAAAATGGAAAAGAGTAGGTAGGCCTTTGTCTCTCTCTCTTTTTTTAATCTCTATTTTTTGAAGTTTAAAAACAACCTATCTTTACTGTATAGAAACTGATACTCAAAATTCCCTTGTTGCTAATATTTGTGGGGCTGAAAGTCAGAGTATTACTATATCTCATTCAACCATTTTTTCAAGGGACTTAACCTTCTATTTGCAACATATTAAATTTGTTTAAAACAAAGTTACTATGTATCAAAATGTTGATTTCTAGTTTTATAAAATTTTGCAAAGAATAATCTTATTTTGCCATAATACTATCTCCCGGTTACCACAAAACTTCAAAATGAATATTGTAGACAATAAATCAGGGAGATTAGTGTTGGACATTTAAATAATGGATGAGTGTTATATAATCCTTCTGGTAGGCTCGGCTGATTTAGGCGGTCAGCTAATGAAACTGAAGCAAGGTTTCAACCCAAACAAGCGGGCTAGTTGGGGCTGCTTGAAGGTCACATACACGACATCCTCACTGCTGTTGTGTTGTTGTTTTGTAGACAGCTTGGGAGGAAATGTGTCAAAAAGAATTTCTGTTGTATTAATGAGTAGCTTTTCTATTTAAAATGTGAGGATTAAGTTGCTGGTCACAAAATGACCCTGCTATGTTCTTCTAAGTAAGGGAATTAAACAGAGTGTGCACGGTCTTAAATGGTTCTATTTGTGGCCTTGTGTATATGACAGCTCCGGGGAGCTGCCGTCACGGGCACACATGGACTCTGAACTGAACAGTGTACAGAACAAAGAGAATTATCAGAGCACATGTTTAACCTTCTACATGTTTTATTCTTTCTTATAACATTCTAGTGGGATACTATAAAAAATGCTATGCTAGATTATCTAACACAATTGAAGAAAAATGGATTGCAGTTTGGCTTAAGGTAACAAAATTTTACTTCCACAACAGGAGGGCAGAGGAGGTAGTCATTGTTGAAACACATGCGAGTGATTTTAGAGAAAGCAGGAGTGAACACTGCTTAGGTTAGAACTGGGATCTGAGCAGTTTTCATGCATCACACTCCATTTTACCGGGATCTATGCTTGTAGATCACAGGGCCATTTTGCCGTTTCTTTGGTGGCCAGACAAGGGGTGACCTGCATTTAATGCACAGTTAGATAGATACAAGGACAAATGCCAGTGAAAATAATAACTTAGAAAAGGGGAGAATGAGATCAAGAATCATTCACGTTCTAATGTATGGAAAACAGAAGAGAAATGAATGCTGTCTGCTATTCTAAGGAAGATCTGGAAATAACGGACACAGAGACGATGCTGCGATTCCATTCAGAACACACACGTGGGCCTGGCCTGAAGTCGTCTTCAATAGATTCTTCCTTGTGCTGCAGAGGGGGTGACTTACGCAGAGGCAGACTGGGAGGGCTTCATGGAGGCTGACCCACAGTCACCCCCGTTGTGGGGCAACTTGGGGGATGCTGGGAGGGACGAATCTGTAAGCTCTTCAATGTCCGAATGTGAGGAAGGGGGCTTGGTGGACTTTTTCTTCCCAAAGGCTTGTTTGAATGAGCTTCTCAGCTGCAAGAAAGGACAGAAATTACCTTCCTTGTCTATTTGCACTGGGGGCATCTCGCTTTGGGCCGTTAGTTTGCAAGTGCCATCCTAGCCACTGCCTGGGGTCAGTATGTATAAGCAAAGGATTAACAGCTGCAGCACGGTATCTCTAATTAAAAAAAAAAAAGATACCGTGTTCTGTGTTTCTGTTTTATTTTTGTATTAATCCAGCACAGCGCAAACATGGAAGGCTTTTAAACAGTGCAGGGACAAGGGCATGGCCATCAGAGCACTCATTTAAAACGAAGTACCTTGAAGGGATCTCCTTTCAGAAGGCTCCTCTCTTCAAGGCAATTTGTTTTAAATGGCCACTTTAGCTCTACTGTCAAGTCAGGGCCTGCTGACAGTACAAACTTAAAAAGCAAAATGAAATCAAATTCACCTAACACTTCATCAATCGTGAGTTTCTATTCAAATTTTCAGTTCCCAGACTATGCAAACCAGAATTGGTACGCCCTACAGCGCTATTTGGAAAGTAGTTTTACTTCTCTTTAAAATTGAAGATTAAAATGAAAAGACACAAAGAAAAGACAAACAAGGTAATCTGTTTTTAAAAGGTATAAAAGCTTCCTGCCAAAATGAATAGCATTCATGCCAAGGGTGGGTGTTTTATAGATGCATGCCAGACTGTCCACGATTTATATTCACCTCACTTCCTCTAGAGTTCACCTTGCAGAAACATGAAAGAGTGCGCAATTACAAACCAAGGGAAGGAAGGCTGATCAGTATTTTAAAATATTACCTGCATCAACATTGTTTTTAAAACAAAAAAGATATTTCTCTCATTATTTACAGAAAGCACTCTAGTAAAATCCTTTCCTAATTTCATTTTGGATTTCATCAAGAGTTCTACTTATTTAAAATTTACTTTTCTTTCATAGCAGTCAAAAAAATCCTTTACTTCATTATTTTTTAAACATTTTGTAGTGGTAGCATCTTCCCCTCAGTTTTTCAGCAATTACTTTATATCATAAATTAGCTAACAAGGGATAGTTCTAGCTAACAAGGGGTAGTTCTGTTAAAGTACATTTTTATATTTCTCCTATGTTCTTTTGGTGAAAATATACAGAACTGATTTCTGATACAGTGGTACTTTCACACCAGAAGCTCTGTTGATGCAAGGGGTGCAGAAGTTTGCAAGGACTCGTCTTTCTTTTTTACCAATTCTATTTTTTTCTCCTCTTCTTCCATCAGCATCTTTACCACCATCACCATCATCGCCACTACTAACACCACCACCATCATCACCCTCATCCTTTTCTTCTTCTTCATCTCCACCTTCACAATAAGGTCCTGCTTTGAGCCATTTATTTATAGATGCTACTCTATTTTTCTTTACAATATCCCTGTAAAGTCAGTATAATTATCCAGTTTTTACAAACGAGAAAATTTAGGCTCGCCAAAAGGTGAAGTAACTTGCCTAAGAGCCAAAAAGTAAGCATCAGAGTTGGGATTCAAATCTAAGTTCAGTTAGTCCCAACTCCAAGATGTCTGTTCTTCAGCAACAGGCTGCCCTGAGCTTTTTGATGAGTATAGAATTTGAGGGGTGAGTCACCTGAATGAGACACTGTAAACTGCTGTGAATCTCTAAAGCCCAAAAGGAAAAATCCTGCCTCACTGTGCAGTAATAAGTTTGTGAATTAGATGAATGCTAATAGCTTACCCAATTTTTCTTTTTCTTCTTCTTGGAGTCGGCATCGTTACCACTGCCAATGCTGGAATGGCTTGTGGCACTGTTAATACTAGAAACGCTTTCAGAGGAATGCTGTCTTCTGATGCGGAGATCTAGCCACAGACAGAGAGAGCCACATTTACTCAAAAAGACTTGCAATCTGACCAAATAAGAATTTTAGGCTTTCTGAGAAGAAGTTCTCTAAAAATAGTCAACACAGCTTTGTATAGATCATTTCAATGCAGTTTTAGTTTTATAAGCTTAACAAAGTATCACCCTATTTGCTTTAATTAATTAGGTTACCTGTATTAAGATTCAATAGGAATCTCAGGTAAGTCTGTAGCATTGGCAGTTTAATGAATTCTGAGTTTTCTCGCCAAATTAAATGCTATGCTAGTGATTTTTACTGAATACCTAGATTAAACAGCACTTAGAAAATCATTTATCCCAATGATATATTCCATGGAGTAAATGGAAACTCATAATGGCATGAAAATTAATTGTGTCTTTTTAATATTTGCCCTTTGAATAAAGCTACTGAAGCCAGATATACCGACTTTCCATTTCATGGAAGCATACCTTGTTAGAGCCAAAACAAACCTTGTGAGTCATCTAAGCACTTTATCTCATAGATGAGACAACCGAAATGCAAGGAAGTACCTTGACCACGGTCAAAGAGCCAAAGTCATCAAGAGAGAATCTAGGTAGACTTCATTAGTGAATTAAATAGAAATCATATTTCAGTTCAGTTCTGCCGCTCAGTCATGTCCGACTCTTTGCAACCCCATGAATCGCAGCCAGCCAAGCCTCCCTGTCCATCACCAAATCCCGGAGTTCACACAAACTCACGTCCATCGAGTTGGTGATGCCATCCAGCCATCTCATCCTCTGTCATTCCCTTCTCCTCCTGCTCCCAATCCCTCCCAGCATCAGGGTCTTTTCCATGAGTCAACTCTTCGCATGAGGTGGCCAAAGTATTGGAGTTTCAGCTTCAGCATCAGTCCTTCCAAAGAAATCCCAGGGCTGATCTCCTTCAGAATGGACTGGTTGGATCTCCTTTTACTCCAAGGGACTCTCAAGAGTCTTCTCCAACACCACAGTTCAAAAGCATCAATTCTTTGGCACTCAGCTTTCTTCACAGTCCAACTCTCACATCCATACATGACCACAGGAAAAACCATAGCCTTGACTAGACAGACCTTTGTTGGCAAAGTAATGTCTCTGCTTTTCAATATGCTGCCTAGGTTGGTCATAATCTTCCTTCCGAGGAGTAAGCGTCTTTTAATTTCATGGCTGCAGTCACCATCTGCACTGATTTTGGAGCCCCCCAAAATAAAGTATGACACTGTTTCCACTGTTTCTCCATCTATTTCCCATGAAGTGATGGGACCAGATGCCATGATCTTAGTTTTCTGAATGTTGAGCTTTAAGCCAACTTTTTCACTCTCCTCTTTCACTTTCATCAAGAGGCTCTTTAGTTCTTCTTCACTTTCTGCCATAAGGGTGGTGTCATCTGCATATATGAGGTTATTGATATTTCTCCTGGCAATCTTGAGTCCAGCTTGTGCTTCTTCTAGCCCAGCGTTTCTCATGATGTACTCTGCGTATAAGTTAAATAAGCAGGGTGACAATAAACAGCCTTGATGTAAGTTCACGGTAAGCTCACTGGAAGTTCACGGTTCACGTATTGCTGAAGCCTGGCTTGGAGAATTTTGAGCATTCTTTACTAGCATGTGAGATGAGTGCAATTGTGCGGTAGTTTGAGCATTCTTTGGCATTGCCTTTCTTTGGGATTGGAATGAAAACTGACCTTTTCCAGTCCTGTGGCCACTGCTGAGTTTTCCAAATTTGCTGGCATATTGAGTGCAGCACTTTCACAGCATCATCTTTTAGGATTTTAAATAGCTCAACTGGAATTCTATCACCTCCACTAACTTTGTTCATAGTGATGCTTTCTAAGGCACACTTGACCTCACATTCCAGGATGTCTGGCTCAAGGTGAGTGATCACACCATCGTGATTATCTGGGTCGGGAAGCTCTTTTTTGTACTGTTCTCCTGTGTATTCTTGCCACCTATTCTTAGTATCTTCTGCTCTGTTAGGTCCATACCATTTCTGTCCTTGAATTTAACTCAGATGACAATTTTATCTACTACTGTGGGCAGGAATCCCTTAAAGAAATGGAGTAGCCATCATGGTCAACAAGAGAGTCCAAAATGCAGTACTTGGATGCAATCTCAAAAACGACAGAATGATCTCTGTTTATTTCCAAGGCAAACCATTCAATATCATGGTAATCCTAGCCTATGCCCCAACAATTAATGCTGAATAACCTGAAGTTGAATGGTTCTATGAAGACCTACAAGTCTTTTAGAACTAACACCCAAAAAAGATGTCCTTTTCATTATAGGGGACTGGAATGCAAAAGTAGGAAGTCAAGAAACACCTGGAGTAACAGGCAAATTTGGGCTTTGAGTATGGAATGAAGCAGGGCAAAGGCTAATAGAGTTCTGCCAAGAGAATGCACTAGTCATAGCAAACACCCTCTTCCAACAACACAAGAGAAGACTCTATACATGGACATCACCAGATGGTCAATAGTGAAATCAGATTGATCATATTCTTTGCAGCCAAAGATGGACAAGCTCTATATAGTCAGCAAAAACAAGACCAGGATCTGACTGTGGCTCAGACCATGATCTCCTTATTGCCAAATTCAGACTTAAATTGAATAAAGTAGGGAAACTCACTAGACCATTCAGGTGTGACCTAAATCAAATCCCTTATGAATTTACAGTGGAAGTCAGAAATAGGTTTAAGTGACTAGATCTGATAGAGTGCCTGATGAACTATGGACGGAGGTTCATGACATTGTACAGGAGACAGGGATCAAGACCATCCCCATGGAAAAGAAATGCAAAACAGCAAAATGGCTGTCTGAGGAGGCCTTAAAAATAGCTGTGAAAAGAAGAGAAGTGAAAAGCAAAGGAGAAAAGGAAAGATATAAGCATCTGAATGCAGAGTTCCAAAGAATAGCAAGGAGAGATAAGAAAGCCTTCCTCAGCGATCAGTGCAAAGAAATAGATGAAAACAACAGAATGGGAAAGACTAGAGATCTCTTCAAGAAAATGAGAGATACCAAGGGAACATTTCATGCAAAGATGGGCTCGATAAAGGACAGAAATCATATTTAAGACAGTGTAATTCTCCCATTACACCTAATCCCAGCCCATGACTTGGAAGAGTAATAGTAGTAGCAATAATAACAGGTAATATTAAAGCTAGCTTTTACTACATGCTTACTTTGCTCTGGGAGCAATCTTATTTTACTCTTAAAGCAAACCACTGAAATGAGTGTAATCACTAAAGTTTCCTTGCAGTAACACAGCTGAAAAAGAGGCTTAGATGGATCTTACTGTCTATTGTACTAACTGCCAGGTAATATGACTCGTAAAAAGCATGAACTTCTCTCTAGCTAATAAGATACTTGAAAAGGAGACTATTTGATACTAAATCATTTTTTGAAGGTAGCCACTCCATACAAGCTTATAAGATTTATTTATAATATTAAAATTGAAATTATTTCTACTCATAGTGAACTGACCAAAGAGTTAGTGAAGACACAAGAAATTTATAAAATTATTTTTAAGGTCAAATGTGCTTTTAGGCCATCTCTTACTGTTATATTTAATTGGAATCAATGCAGATTAGCCAAGCAAAAAAAATCTCAGTGGAACTTATCTGAGGTCAGAAATCACAATATAGCTTTCAAAAAGTTCCCATAGAAATAATAGTATATAATCAAAACTATTCAGCAAAGTAATTTGACAATAAAATGACCGATGGAAGTGGAACCTTAACTGGTTACTTTCAAATCGTACAATAAGTATATGTGTGGGTGGGTAATATACATATACATATCTCCATCTTTAATCTCATATACATACCTATCCATAAGTACTTTGACTTTTCCATTAAGAGAATAACCATGCTGAAAAATTTTATAGGAGGGTAAAAATATAATAGCTGTTTTTAAGAATCCCTAGAATTTGGTCTAAAAGTATATTTTTTTTAATGATGAAAACATTTACAGTTTTTGCATGCAAAAAGCATTACCAGTGCCAAAACCTAAATCATGGTATTTATGTGTGTTATTTTGCATCAACAATAAAGGAGCACAGTATACCTTATCAACTAATGTGGAAATTATGTGAATAAGCAATAAAAGAACATGTGTAGGTATTTGTGTTTTAAATATCTGCTATATTTGGCTACAAGCTTTTCTGAACAAGATTAGCATTTGCTAGTTTTCTCATCATAACTGACTTTTACAAATAAAGCAGATGTATTAAGAGTTAAAGTATTTCAGAGTTCTTATTATATCCAGAATTAATAAATTATATTTGACTTCAAATAATCCCAAAATGTTTAAAGATAGGTTAAAAAGTAGTCCTTGGAAGTATTAGCTATGTTCAACTATGACCGCATTTCCAATAAAGACTGGCAAGGGTGTAATTTCAATAACATTACAGGATGAAAGGAATGCATTTTACTTTTCTCTGACAATTCTTTTCTAGAGTTAAGTATTTGAGTACATGCAGCATCACAGAGTTCAGTATAAATGGTTGAGCAAATGAATACCAACAATCTGAATGAATGGAGAAGCTTATTTTAAACGATATACATTTCAGTTATATGTTTATTCATTCTCCACATTCCACTTCCCATCCATTGTGCTGTCACTTTCTAGTTGGAGCCATCGCCATCACTTACTTGCTCTAAGAAAGAACAGCCAGCCAAGTCATCTTCAAATCTTTTTAAAGAAAAATCTTTCACGCAATCCCTATCAAGCTACCACAGGTATTTTTCAGAGAACTAGAACAAATAATTTCACAATTTGTATGGAAATACAAAAAACCTCGAATAGCCAAAGTGATCTTGAGAAAGAAGAACGGAACTGGAGGAATCAACCTGCCTGACTTCAGGCTCTACTACAAAGCCACAGTCATCAAGACAGTATGGTACTGGCACAAAGACAGAAATATAGATCAATGGAACAAAATAGAAAGCCCAGAGATAAATCCACGCACATATGGACACCTTATCTTTGACAAAGGAGGCAAGAATATGCAATGGAGAAAAGACAATCTCTTTAACAAGTGGTGCTGGGAAAACTCATCAACCACTTGTAAAAGAATGAAACTACATCACTTTCTAACACCATACACAAAAATAAACTCAAAATGGATTAAAGATCTAAATGTAAGACCAGAAACTATAAAACTCCTAGAGGAAAACATAGGCAAAACACTCTCCGACATAAACCACAGCAGGATCCTCTATGACCCACCTCCCAGAATACTGGAAATAAAAGCAAAAATAAACAAATGGGACCTAATTAAAATTAAAAGCTTCTGCACAACAAAGGAAACTATAAGCAAGGTGAAAACACAGCCTTCAGAATGGGAGAAAATAATAGCAAACGAAGCAACTGACAAAGAATTAATCTCAAAAATGTACAAGCAAATCCTGAAGCTCAATTCCAGAAAAATAAACGACCCAGTCAAAAAGTGGGCCAAAGAACTAAACAGACATTTCTCCAAAGAAGACATACAGATGGCTAACAAACACATGAAAAGATGCTCAACATCACTCATTATCAGAGAAATGCAAATCAAAACCACAATGAGGTACCATTTCACGCCAGTCAGAATGGCTGCGATCCAAAAGTCTACAAGCAATAAATGTTGGAGAGGGTGTGGAGAAAAGGGAACCCTCTTACACTGTTGGTAGGAATACAAACTAGTATAGCCACTATGGAGAACAGTGTGGAGATTCCTTTAAAAACTGGAAATAGAACTGCCTTATGACCCAGCAATCCCACTGCTGGCATACACAGCAATGAAACCAGAATTGAAAGAGACACGTGTACCCCAATGTTCATCACAGCACTGTTTACAATAGCCAGGACATGGAAGCAACCTAGATGTCCATCAGCAGACGAACGGATAAGAAAGCTGTGGTACATATACACAATGGAATATTACTTAGCTATTAAAAAGAATACATTTGAATCAGTTCTAATGAGGTGGATGAAACTGGATCCTATTATACAGAGTGAAGTAAGCCAGAAAGAAAACACCATTAAATAACACATATATATGGAATTTAGAAAGATGGTAATGATAACCCTGTATGCAAGACAGCAAAAGAGACACAGATCTATAGAACAGTCTTTTGGACTCTGTGGGAGAGGGTGAGGGTGGAATGATTTGGGAGAATGGCATTGAAACATGTATATTATCATATGTGAAATAGATCGCCAGTCCAGGTCGATGCATCATACAGGGTGCTCGGGGCTGGTGCACTGGGATGAGCCAGAGGGGTGGTACAGGGAGGGAGGTGGGAGGGGGGTTCAGGATGGGGAGCACATGTACACCCATGGTGGATTCATGTCAATGTATGGCAAAACCAATACAATATTGTAAAGTAAAAAAGTTAATAAATAAATTTAAATAATAAATTAAAAAAAAAGAAAAATCTTACCATGACTCTCTTATTTAAGACTTCCCAGTAGAATCCAATTTGAGCAAGAATAGAAAACATTCCAACTCTTAAATACGGCCTACAGATTCCTAAGTAATCTGGTCAGTACTCATCTCTCCAAACTCGTTCAGTTTATTTTATCTTTGATCATTATCTTCTTGGGGTCAGTTCCATAAGGGCCTGGATCTCTTTTCTGTCTTAAGACCCTTATGGAATGCTTTTCTGTCAGTATTTACAATCTGTGGTACATATACACAATGGAGTATTACTCAGCCATTAAAAAGAATACATTTGAATCAGTTCTAATGAGGTGGATGAAACTGGAGCCTATTATACAGAGTGAAGTAAGCCAGAAAGAAAAACACCAATACAGTATGCTAATGCATATATATGGAATTTAGAAAGATGGTAACAATAACCCTGTGTACGAGACAGCAAAAGAGACACCGATGTATAGATCAGTCTTATGGACTCTGTGGGAGAGGGAGAGGGTGGGGAGATTTGGGAGAATAGCATTGAAACATGTATAATATCATGTATGAAACAAGTCGCCAGTCCAGGTTCGATGCACGGTACTGGATGCTTGGGGCTGGTGCACTGGGACGACCCAGAGGGAAGGTAGGGGAGGGAGAAGGGTGGAGGGTTCAGGATGGGGAACGCAGGTATACCTGTGGCGGATTCATTTCCATATTTGGCAAAACTAATACAATATTGTAAAGTTTAAAAATAAAATAAAATAAAAAAAAAACAATTAATTAAAAACTAAAAAAAAAAAAAATCTGCCTTGACAATTGATTCCTGGGTTTCCCATTATATATTACTATCTGGTAAAGGACTTTCTTGACTCTGTAACCAGAGTAGGTTCTCTGTACCCTTGCTCTCTATGGCACACATTCTTGTCCATTTTAGAACTTATAACTGTTTTACATGCACATTCAGCTACCCTAATCATCACAACAATTCTTTATTTCTGCTTTCCTTTATGATTAAAAGTTAAATGTTGAGAAAGACTATGTTTAGTTGGTCTACCATTATATATTCAGGGCTTTATACAGAGTATATCATATGGTAGGCGATCAGCAAGTAATTGTTGAATAAATATATTTTTATAATTCATTCCGTGTAACACTGAGTTTTAATATTAATCTGAATATCCTATATACATTCAATCCTTTATAACTATTTGTTTTTGTTAGTTTTAAACTTTATAAAACTATCATTTAATCTTTCTTGACCAATTTGTTAGTAACTGTTATCCTTTTGTTCATTTTAGTCTACCCTCTCACAAATCTGAGCAAAGGAATTCCTTTTTTTCAATTCCAGTAGACATTAAGCTACCTGTTGCCTGAGATAAAATGAATCTTTCCAGAAAGTTTTACTTCAGTGTCTTGTACCACAGTAAAGAAGGGATTAAGCCTTTTTAAATCCCTTCTGGACCTATTTACAACATGAAGATTTAGAACATAAGCTGCTTTATTATAGCTCTAAGATAAGCTTTAAATATGCAGTAATTTTCCATGCTGCATATAAATTAACTCCCCCACATGGAAAGTTGCTAAATTCTTAACAGCAGTAGCCCCTAGAGAACTAGTTTTTCTTTTAATTTCAGTATATCTCACTTTATATAATTATTTTCCCAAAACTTAAATTTTGTTTTTAAAAATTTATATTAGTATTTTCTATAAAATTTGAATAAGCCCCTTTCATGTACAAGGCATCAACATGGCCAGGATTTAGTATGAAGAAAACAAACCACGCTGCTATCAACCAGGAAAGGTAGACCATAAATAAATGAAGGCACCAAAGTGTAATGCAATTTTTTTAAGGGAACTACAGTTATTTTCAAAAACATCACAAAGGGACTTCATATAGTTTAAGAGTCAAGGAGGTACGTGAAAGTGAAGTGAAAGTCGCTCAGCTGTGTCCAACTCTTTGCAACCCCATGGACTATACAGTCCATGAAATTCTCTAGGCCAGAATACTGGAGTGGGTAGACTTTCCCTTCTCCAGAAGATCTTCCCAACCCAGGGATTGAAACCAGGTCTCCCGCATTGGAGGTGGATTCTTTACCAGCTGAGTCACCAGGGAAGCCCAGGAATACTGGAGTGGGTAGCCTATCCCTTCTCCAGTAGGTCTTCCCGACCCAGGAATCAAACCGGGGTCTCCTACACTGTAGGCAGATTCTTTACCAACTGAGCTAATAGGGAAGCCCCAAGGAGGTATGTTTAGGCTAACCCTCGCAAGATCTCAGAAAGTTTTTATGCTGAACAAACACTGTAGAAAGTGCCAAGCAGAATAAACAGAATATGTAAAGAACTTTGGAAGAACTGAAAGAAGTTCAGGATAGCTAAAGCATGAAATGACAAAATGCAAGACATAATGTCTAAAAGACTATCTAGAACATAAATGATGATCATTAAACACTTGTTGAACAAACAAAACTGGCAAAGAGAGATTATGTCATGTTACGGAGTCTGCATTTTAACTAAAGGCAATGGGATGCCTGTTAGACATACACTGTTGGGCCACTGCTCTGGTCTCAGGGTGAAGAATGGCACGAAGAGGCGAAAGTCACAGAACAGGAAGGCTCTTGAGGAGCTTGTGGCCGCAGTTCAGGGGGGAGATGAGGACTGGCGATAGGAGGATTGGAGAAATGGAAACAAGAGATGTTTAAGAGGTGGGGTCAGAACCTAGTGATTTGCTGAGTGAGGAGAGGAGGATTGCTGGTAATATGGAAAGATGGTGATGCTTTTGACTGAGAAAGCAGCATTGAAGGCATAAGCAGGTCTAAGAAGGAAGAAGACAAGTTCATATTTAGAGATGCTGAGTTTCAGGTAACAAACACACACCCAGAGATAACCAGGTAGAGTTCCCTCTTTAGCAGCTGGATTTACAGATGTGTGACTCAAGAGATGAGCCTGCCCTGGAGAGATATATTTGACAGTTATAAACACAAAAACAATAATTATAGAAAGAGTATTAGATGGCCTTGTATAAAAATTCAGATAGGATGAAGAGAATCATAAAATGTATAAAATTATAATGGAAGAGAGCTTAGAACTGGGCTCTAAGAAACATCAATATTTAACAAATGCAATAAGCAAGTGAATCTACAAGAGAAACAGTGAAAGAAACTTTCAAAAAGCATAGAAGAATAAGAATATGCATGTAAAGAGCATCAGAAGAAGTGATGTTTCAAGTAGGATGGAATGGACATCAGTATCAAATGCCATTTCTATGATAAATATAATAAGAATTTTAAATGTACTGGATTTAGAGTTATATAAGTCCTTATTGATGATGGAGAGAACAGTTTTGGTGGAGTAGTAGAAAGAAAACCACACTCCAGTGTCTGAAGTATGACTGGTTGTTAAAGACACTGAAGAATTCTATCAAACATTCATCTGGAAAAGGGAAGAGAGATGACAGAGCACTCAGGATTTAAGAAAGCATTTTTCAGCTGGTAAGAGTTGAGCATATTGAATGCTACTTAAAAGAGACTAAAAATAAGTAGAACTTATGTAAAGAAAAAAATGACATGACATTATCACAGAGTATTTCTTCAGTGGCAATCAAAGGTGTGGGGGTGGTGGCAAAAAAGATTATTTTATCATTAAGGTTGTCGAAGCATTGTTACTGTTTAGTTACTAGGTTGGGTCTGACTCTTTTTTGACCTCATGGACTGTAGCCTCCCAGGCTCCTATGTCCATGGAATTTCCCAGGCAAGAATTACTGGAGTGGGTTGCCATTTTCTTCTCCAAGGGATATTTCCAACCCAGGCATTGAACCTTTGTCTCCTGCATTGGCAGGTGGATTCTTTACCACTGAGCCACCTTGAAAGCCCTGCTGAAGCAAAGTAATAATTAAAAACACACCAACTTTTAGTCCATTTTCTTCCCGTCTTTAAGTTTTCTACAAAAAATATATTTCTTATTGCCCTCACACAGGAGTTTGGGTAAACTCTGGGAGTTGGTGATGGACAGGGAGGCCTGGCGTGCTGTGGTTCATGGGGTCACAAAGAGTCGGACACGACTGAGAGACTGAACTGAACCGCACAGGACAAGTTGCTCCCAATACCCACTACTTCACCATACTGATTGCTATGTTTTAATGTAAAGATCCAAATTTCCATATTTCTCCTCTGGTTTGTTTTGCTCAATGGCAGATATGAATCTATTACCTAATCTCTCTAGACCCAACTTCACCAAATCAAGAAGAGAGAAGAGTTCGACTGTAGGAGCCAATTCCTAAGGTCAGTTTGATACTGAAGGCTCCTGTTCTTAAATTCTGAGATTCTGAATAATAGCAATTATCAAAGGCAGTGTGACTGAGGAAAAGCAGCTTTGCTCTAATTAATAAAAATAGATGCCTATCAGACTGCATGAAAAAATGGCAAGATTTCTGAATATACCTTTGGGAGGGTGGTCAGGACCATTCAGTGCTCCCTGAATGGCTGCCTGGGCAGCAGAGTTCTGGGCCTTCAGCATTTCAATGGTTTCTCTTAGTTCTATCAGTTCAGACTCCTGTGAAACAAACAGAATTTAGAAGCTTTAATACTTTAGAGAGAAGAACAAACCACTTTTATTCACAGCTCCCTATCTAATGAGCTTGGTTTTATGTAGCACTACTGTCCTGGGAGATCTGGATGCTTGGCTGACCTTCTAAGCTGTATCCTACAATCTTTTACTTGTAAATGTAAGAAGCTAAATCTGATAGAGAATTTAAAAAATGTTTTGGTTACTCTCTTACAAATGTGATCTGAATAGTCTTTATTTCTCTAAAAGGGTACCCCAAACTGAGAGTTCCAGGGTAAAGAATCCGGGAATCTTGCCAATGCAGAAGACACAGGAGATGCAGGCTCGATCCTTGGGTCAGGAAGGCCCTTGGAGGAGGAAATGATAACCTATTCTAGTATTCTTGCCTGAAGAAACCCATGGACAGAGGAGCCTGGCAGGCTACAGTCCATAGGGTTACAAAGAGTCAGACATGACTGAGCATGCACGCACCCAAAGCTGACCAATGTGACCTAAAACAAGAGAGCACATTGCTCATTTAGATACCAAACTTATTACTACTACCAAAAGTATATCATATTGCATGTACTGTTAACTGGAAACCCTGAGGTTTTGTCAAATGAGTGATTTTAGATTTTCCCATCTGTTTTGCATCTGGGAAATAGTCTTCATATTCAATAACAAAACCTGGAATTCATTCCTAAGTCACTCCTATTAAATGCCATATTATTAAATCTGCTATCATATCAAGGTCATCTTAGATTTTGGCACGTTTTAGGCAATTAAATTCCTAGTATAAAGACCTAGCTTCAGCAAGCCAAAGAAATACAGGAATTTTTAAAAACTGAATAGAAATACATGTAACATATAGTCCTTAAAATAGTCAAATTATTTAAAAAGCTTACAAATAAAAATTTTATGACACTTATTTTCTTATTGGGACTTCCCTCGTAGCTCAGCCAAGGAATCTGCCTGCAAAGTAGGAGATACAGAAGACATGGGTTCAATCCCTGGGTCAGGAAGCTCCCCTGGAGAAGGAAGTAGCAACCCATTCCAGTACTCTTGCCTGGAGAATCCCATGGACAGAGGAGTCTCTCAAGCTACAGTCCATGGGGTCGCAAGAGTCGGACACGACTTAGCAACTACACCACCACCACCACCACAATTTTCTTATTGAATTTAGGGTAACTTTATGTCTCAATGAAAATTCTTGTCTAAATTTCATAATCCATAGTTATTTAAATGAGTATCTTTACCAGAAATAAAGGACTCACTATAAGGAAGATTAGATAACAGTAGCAACAACAACAACCAGGAACTGGAGTGTTGTTTCAGCGAAAGCAGTGTTTCCATCAGGAGCACAAAAACACGGAGTATCCCTGGCTGTGATAGCAATCCTAAAAATTAGAATCCTGTGGACCTCTTAGGGGGAGAATTCCTCCATAATATATTTGTCATTCATCATTTCTTCCAGTATCTTTGGCAGAAAGCCAAAGAACTGCACTTGAGTCCTTCACTCAGTAGTAAGCAGTTTATCCCTACTTAATGTCTCCCAGTATGTATCAAAAAAAGCAGGGTCATGATAAGTGCCACTGAAGAAAACTGCTTCATGCATGGGAATATCCAATGGCTATTCCAGCCTTCAACACTTTTTAAAAAAAAGATGGATGGTGCTAATTGAAATGATATCCAAGTTCAGAATAGATACTCAGCACCTCATATATCTATTTTCCTTGAGTATCTGGCATATTCCTAAAGACAGGCATTAAAAAAAAAACAAAAACCTCTTATAGACTTTTAATAGCTTATAAATCAAAGAATCTCATAATAGAAAATCGGTAGTGACCTCCTGGATTCACACCTGGATCCTCAAATATTTGACTGTAATTTCACTTGCGTTTATTTGTCATAAAGGAAAAAGAACATGTTTGTGAAAATTACCAATACTGTGACAAAAAATCTATCACAATTTGTCATATTTTTTCAGTCTCTCCAACTTCTATCTATATTTTGCCCCTTGTCCAACTAGTAATAGATTATTTTACCAAAATTTAATATGCTTCCTATTTAAAATAAATCTCCCAAGTGATAAAATATTTACTGGAAATTCATTCTGCTTTTACCAGAAATATATTCACAAAAGAACACCTATAGTGCATATTTAATGAATCACATAATTTAAGTAATTTTACAACTAGCATGGATGTTAAATTTTAATTAAACTCAGATTTTCATACTTGAATTTAAAATCAACAGTGCTAAAACATTTGCCTTTAGGTTAAAAGAGGAAAAAATGAAAATTAAATCTCATGTAAATGTCTAACAATTTAGCTTAATTTTATGGGTTGGTTGACTTATTTCATTTATTTCAAATTTTGTTCTTTTCTAGAGAAGTCTCTTCTAGAAACTATTATTTTTTTAAACTAGAAGTAGAATGGTCAGGTAATATTGATTTTTTCAGAAAACTGTATTTAATGAAATAGAATGATCACATTAAAAACAACAGCTATTGGCAGGGTAGTAATCACTCAGGGTGGCACAGTAAGCCAAAAGGGAGAATAACTATGTAAGAAATATTTCCATTATATATATGGGAAAATCACATCTATGAAAAAATTAGTTTAGCCAAACTCAGTACTTCCTCAGGAGAACTTTGTAAGTATAAGCAAGTACCTATAAAATGTCACATTGACTTTAAATAAACAAAATAGCTAAATTCTACACTGATAATCTGTTCAAATCTGAACTAGTTATCTCTCGTATCTTCCCAAATCCCTTTTTTCTTTCTTCTGTTAATGAGACCCACCCTCACCATAACTCCAACTAGCACATATTTTTCTCTGAGCCTTTCCACGTGATTTCTTCCTGTGCTTTGAATATCCTTCTTCACCCTTAAGGACTATGGTGAATTATCTTTATACACAATGACATGACATGAATTTTATTTTGAGGAAAAATGAAAAAGTTCCTTCTCTATATGTCCAGACCATTTAATGCATTGAGTGTAGTTAGCTGTTGAAGAGTTTATCTTTTCATCTGACTTATGATCTGATCTCAATAAATGTTGGAATGATTTTGTTCAAATGTCTGGTCTATATTAAACAGATGTTTCTTCCCTTCAAAGAATGATGAAACAATTCAATTCTATTGCATATTTTAACAAGAGGGTGTCTCATCAAATACATGCCATATACTAAAAACATCAAAACCTTAGCATTCATTATAAAACAAAAGTCTCAATATAGCTAAATCAGTGGAATTACATCCTTTGGATGGGAACAAAGTAAGTTTTTTTCTTTCTCTCTTTTTAGTATGTAAATGAATATAAATCATTTCAAAACTTCATTGAGACAGCAATTTTTTAAATAGTTTACTTCTAGGGTTCCTCTTTCCCCTTTATAATTAAATTGATTTTCACATTGTTTTAAGCTACATATTTTCTAAGATGTCATAATTCATGGAACTTCCAACGTTGCCTCTAAGTACAACTATGGTTTCTGTATTTTTTTTTTTTTTTTTTGGCCGTGGTAGGGAGAGAGTGAATCAGAAAAAGAATTAGAAGTGAGTTCCAGCGATATCCAACTATAAAATTCTTTGATAATCTGAAATATATTAACATACTCTTTTCATTTTAAAGGTGACTTAATAGAAGATACTTAAGTTTTGAGGATCCCTTTTAAGCCTTCAGAAAGAACCTGGAAAATGTAGGTACCATCAAGAGATGAATCTGAAGTCTATTTCTCCAATTCAGCAGTTTTCTGTTCCACTCCACTCATTAAGTGCCAAAGAGAAGACTGGGCCTAGACAATTCTGCAGAGGGTCTTGGGAATAAGATGATCAGACAGTATTTTGTTTATACTTCCAACTTTTCAAAACTGATACTTTAAAATGTGAGAACCAAACTAAAATTTTATTTACCTACAATGAGCCTTTCAAGATAATGATGCCTCAAACACAAGCTTGTCATGTAAGATTTCAGTATTCTATGACAGTTTCTTGTGTAAAAGAGGTTAGATGGAGTCAATATCTCTTCTAACTGTTTTGTACACATTTCTGAGGCAAAACAAGTTATCACAGTCAGATTTTAAATGCTTCAAAATAAAATGATCAAATATTGTGTCAGAATACTAGCCTTGCTTGGTGTTTTTCCAACCTAATTTCCTAACTACATCTGACTTCTTTCCAAATTTCTCCTGGACAGGCCTTGTTGAGAATCCCACAGCTTGGCAACAAATCTTTTCAACCAACCGGAACTTCTAGGCAAGGTTATTAAAATTTTTCCACTAAACCTGCCTTTTGCTTCCCCATATTGACACAATTAATTCCACATTATCGAGCTATTAGAAGACATGTTAGCTATTAGACATGTTCTTTGACAATGTCCCACTTGCCATTCCCTTGTGTGTGTCTTGAAATACCATGAGGTTTTCTACCAAATGAATCTGGCCATTCCTGGTTCTAAGTGAACTGAACTCGTCAAACCCCAGTAGCATAGGTAACTTGAATCTATAAGTAACTTGTGGATTCAAATTATGCTGCACCCTAAAAGGCTAATGAATGCATTTTCTGAGTCTAGTGATAAATTTTTAAAAAAACATTTCTAGATATAAATATTTTAACGTGAGCTAGGAGGAATTAATGTAAAATACCCAATTCAACTAAAATTTTAGCTTTTATGTTAACCACTTCCAGAGAGTTGTTTCTGAATTTCCTATTTTAGTATTTAATTGTATATTCATCTAGCTATCCAAAAACGTAGTTTGGCAGAGGTGAGAATAAGCAAACCCTAGATATTATATTTAGCACAAAGATCAATATCTGAGCTCCAATACTCATACAAAAATACATTGCTCTGTTGTGTTCTGACCTTGTAACAAGACTAACCTACCACACCTTAATATGTGTTCTAATCAGCTCTGGCACTAGATATAAAGAAGTGATTTGGGAGTCTTTTAATTATCAGTGAGTACACAGCCTTAGTAAATTTTCAAGGACAGCAAAACAGCAGTAGCTGTATAAAAATTTCATTCATAAAAATATAGATTTGCAGAATTCTTGCCATTTTGATGACCTTTATTGTAGCATAAGAAAATAAAATCCTGAATAATAATTTTAGTGACTTTTTTTTTTTTTCAATTCTGGCAAGGCTGGTACATTGCTAGTACCACTTTAGATGCAGTGAAAAGATACTGTTTCATCACAATGCTTCAGGGCATTAGATCTCAATTCTTTTAAACAATCTTGGTAGAAGAGTACTAGTCAAGGGACAAGGACCTGGAATCCAGGTAAAATTCTTGATCAAACTATGTTACCATTACAATTTGTTGAGCAGTAAGTATCAGGCAGTACCTAGAAATAATATTGCTGTCCAGGCAAACATTATTGACAATTACCTTAATTACTTCTACTTAGTAATTAAGTAGAATGCATGCATGCATCCATTCAAAGTCGCTTCAGTCATGTCCGATTCTTTGTGACCCCAGGGACTATAGCCCACCAGGCTCTTCTGTCCATGGGATTCTCCAGGCACGAAGATTGGAGTGAGTTGCCATTCCCTTTTCCAGGGAATCTGCCCAAACCAGAGATGGAACCCTCATTTCTTATGTCTCCTGCACTGGCAGGCAGGTTTTTCGCCACTAGCGCCGCCTGGGACGTCCACTCCTATTTACAGACTTACTCTTCTATAACATGTGAATCTTGTCTTGTGTTCAGTCATGTCTGACACTTTTGCAACCCTTTGGACTGCAAGCTGACAGGCTCCTCTGTCCATGGGATATTTCAGGCAAGAATGCTGGGGTGGGTAGCCATTTCCTCCTCCAGGGGATCTTCTCAACCCAGGGTTTGAACCTGTGTCTCCTGCCTTGCAGATGCATTCTCTACCCACTGAACTATCCAGGAAGCTTGATCTTTTGGCAACTACTGGAAATGCTGTTAAACTACTGGGAAATGTAGTCAAGATTTTTACCTCCATTAACTATCTTTCAATCTGTTAGTCTGGTGTCAAAAACCTTTGAATGGCTCCTTGTCCCCAAAGACCAAATTCCTTAGATATCTCTCAGGCCTTGGTTCCACATTTCCCCACACACTCCCTTCCCTTTTCCCTTCATTTCCCTCCTTGCTCTTCTCTCCCATGGTGTTCCTTCCTCTATGACTTGCATCCTTCATCTCTCCTGAGTTTATTTTTCATCCACCCAGAGCCTGACATGTGTCCGGTGTGCCACCTCATTTATAAAACTAGTGTGACCAGGCGACAGACAAGGAAAACACACTTAGGGTTACTAAAGGTGAAAGCAGTGTGGGGAAAAATAGGAGTTTGGGATTACCATATACACACTATCTATACAAAACAAATAATTAATCAGGGCCTATACACAGCACAGGGAACTATACTCAGTATTCTGTAGTGACCTCCAGGGGAAAAGAATTCAGAGAAGAATAGATGTAACTTATTATATAGCTATATATAACTGAGTCACTTTGCTCTATACCTGAAACTAATAAAAGATTATAAATCAACTACACTTCAATAAAAAAATAAAAACATAAGTAAATACATAATATTTACTTACAAACTAAACAAACCAGTATGAAAATGCAATGGTTCTCTGTGAAAACAGTCAGGGCATTATCCTGTTATATTTCTAAGTGTACCTCATAGTTTTCTGTCTCCCGAGTTATTCATTCATGTCTTTTCCTTTTTTTTAACCAGGCTACACATATATAAAAGCAGTGTTTTGACACATACATTTGGCAAGAGAATCAGTGTGACTTGGCACCTGGAAACAAGGAGGAAACTTAGAACACTATTCAAGGGAGCTATTTCTAATTAAAAATTTGATACACTTTTCAGGATATTGATGCCATATGATTATTAAAAATCCCACACTGAAGCAGGAGTCTTGGATTTGCGTGTTAGTGTAGTTCATCTATTTGTAAACTAGGTAACAAAGCACATGTGACCATCTTGGCCTTTAGTTCTTCATGTGTTAGCATTCCACCTTGCTTCTCAGTACAGCATACTGATTCTCAGCTTTAAAGTTTTTCAGTGGTGCTTGTCTTCGTCTGAAATCATGCATGTTGAAATTATATTTTTATCACAATCTATCATGTACTAGAATTTGAACTCTATTTTATATTATAACCAGTTATTAACTAGGATGTAAGTGTGTGTGTGTGTATGTGTGTTTGTATTTCACTGCTGAATTCTCAGTAGCTAAAATAGTATCTCATACACAATCAAAGTTCAACATAACTTTGGTGAATGACTCCATGGACAAAGGAACCCTGGAATTCTAGAAGAGAGTGTCAAAACCTGTGCTCTATATTATCTGTTCTTTTTTCCTCAGGTTTGTCGGATCACCAGAGAGTAATATGCCCTTTTATCTCAGCTCCCTGAAGAAATGGCTTTACTGAAATATGGCTAAATGTTATGCCCTCAGCTTTTAGAGAAATGCCTATTTGAACAGCGGTTTTGTCTTTTGTTATTTCATGACCTCAATTTAAGAAACTTTACAATAAATTTGTCCTTGAATTCAGTGTCTGTAAGTGTGTCTCTTCAATCTAAATTACGCTCTCCTGGTCAGAAAATGAAAACTACACATTCTAAGAAATCTCCCTTTGTGCCTTAGCTTCTTTGAGATCAATTCAATTCAGTAAGTCACTACTTTGGAGCAGTAATTACCTAGGCTTAAGCACCTTTTACATACATTCCTCTACTGGTTTTCAATAGATTCTGTTATTGAATTGTGCTATATCATAACCCAATAAATTTGATTCTTAAAACCACTTTGGAAAAAAAGCAAGTTATAAATCCCAGATTAATAAAGTAAACATTGTTAACAAAGTATAACGCTAATGTTAAAAAACCCAATGTTAATAAAATGAACATTGCTTTGTGGCTATATAGCTTTCAATTAAAAGAGCAATCATTCCATTTTCAGTTAAAAAATGTCAAGGGCAATTGCAGACATTATGATATATTCTAAGAAAGCTTTACAATTTTGGCAATATTACTTCAAGGATAATATGAAAACAATTATATAATTCTTTGTAGTATAGAGATACATTGCAAAATATTTAGAAATTTTTCATAGGTATTATAAAGTAATATACATGTATATATTTCTGATTTCCATGAGAAATTTTGCCTATAAATATAAAAGAGCTGAAGGAAATATGCAGAGGCAAAATATATCAATTTTGACTTCTTAAAGATACTTACACTTAAATATTATCCAGATTTCTAGCAATATGCCTGGCACATAGCCAGCGATGAATTTGGTTTACCTTACATTTTTTTAATGGAAGAAAGAAGAAAAATGTCAAGAAAGGTAACATTTGTTGATTATTCACTGCCTGTGATACATTATAATACCTCCCTTCTTCCTCATAAGGATTTTATTGGGTAGGTATTATAATACCCGCTTTTAAAATTATAAAGTTGAGAGTTAGGAAAGGTAGATTCTACAGCTCTTGGCAGACCTCACCAAGATTTAAACAAGGCTCCTGGACTCTAACATTTATAATCGTTACCACTAAGCTGCCCTAAAAAAGGCCTTGTAATCCTGTTTGCTGAGTCCTTATATTATTTAGTGAAATTGTAAATATGTATCCTCCCAAAAGATTAAGATAAAATTTATATTTACAGTCAAAGCGGTTTGTTATCGTCTGTTTTTGAACAGACTTGACAGGGATAGAGGATGTCCTCTTTCATGGGCACGATAGATTATGAAATAGGAGAATGAAAGATAAGGGCAAGCAGAATATAGTTTTATATTCATACCATGCATCTATAGGCATATTTGATTTTCTCTTTTGGTTTAACTGAACTGTTCACCTTTTTTTTTAAACTTTAAAAAAACATGATAAACTGACAAAACTCAGTAACACATGCTAGTTCTTTAAAGCCAGACCAGACTTTATAGAACTGAAGCCAAAACTGAAGCCATCCTCATGGAAAGATATAGGTACTGATTATGAAATTATCCAAAACCTAGGATTATGGATTTCTTTGAAAATTAGAGGAAAACCATGGACATCTGCTCACATTTTACACGTATGTGATTTTTAAAAATATTTCTACACTACTTTAGAGACTTTTTAGACACTTATCCAAGAATTCAGATTAGGGTCACCAAATTCATGACCAGAGGTAAGTTACTGGTCATCATATGGAAAGTGTCCAGATTTTTTCTATCTAGTATGGACCTTTTTGATATTTCTGCCTTTGTGAACCAACTTCTCTGTTTCTTTCTTTTAAGTACTCCTTCTCCCAATCTGTAAAATCCTTAAGTTTATTTTAAAGCTTTTGCTGCCACTTAGCTTTACTTCAAAAACAGCATCCCCAGATGCCAACACATCCTTGTTATTCCCCAATTACACAGGACTGTGTCTTGTCCCATGGATACTGGAACCTAAGGCTCCTTACTTTAAAAAGACCCTAACCTCAATTTTAGGCCTTTTTCATGAGTATCTCAGACCACAATATGGTCTACAATATAGACCACGAATTTGGGAAAATTCTTGTCAGCGTACAATTCCTGTCAACAGCGTTAACAATTATTCCTAGAATATTTTAACTCATCTCTTGTTTCTTAACATTAGATATTCTTTCAATAGTTCCTGTCAGAAGTAAAATAGTAGACTGCCTTTAAAGAATGTGAGTGTGTGTGTGTGTGTGTGCACGCACACACTCAAAAAGGTTAATCCGAGTCATAAGTCTTTAAATTAAAATCTGAAAAGAAAAGGGATCCTCTTGTCATAGTCCCAATATACCCGAGGGTGGATCCTTTCAATATTATTTCTAAGGAGCTGCATCTCAGGTGTTGTTTAAACATCTATGCAACTTGCTGCCTTATTTCAAGTCCCAGTGGCCATTCCTGAACATACCTTCTGTTCCGCCGTCATGGTTAGACTTTGCAGTCGGCCAGTCATATTCCCTAAACTCTTTTCAAAAGCTGCTACGAGGTGAGCCTGTGAACAAAATGAAAGGAACATATCTTAAATGTCAGAACCTTATGTGGATGGATGAAAACCCCTCACTTTACCAAAGTGCTTAATTTCAGGTATTCTTATTCTTTAAGTACTGTGACTATCATGGCTGGCTTTCAGTGCTGACTTTCCTTTAACACAAATCTTCATCTGTTATTTCCAAACTTCAGCTTAAAAATTAGTGTTTCAGTCCTGACATGTAATGTGAGTTCAACTACTGAAAGGGAATGATATTTTGCAAATAATAACACCTTCTAACTTGCACATCATAGAGCATTTGACACCCGCCAGAAAGTTCTGAGTTGCCAAGTTTTTAGACTCAAAGCCCAAGAGGAACTCACTGCAACAGTCAATGGAAGAACGTTCCTCACATTTTATACCTGCACGATGACCTTTGAAGATATTGTTAGCTCCTCTGCTGAATTGATGCTTCCTCCAAGTGTCAGACATCTGCTGACAGCTCTAACATTATCTTTCCTTTTTTCCTACTTACAGAGAATTCAATCGAAAAGAGTTGTCTTCACCCTCCAAACTCTTTTCAGTAAAAAGGGCTTTTATTTTTACTTTATTCCCTCCCACTAAGGAACTGTAGGTAGGCCAGTGAGAGATAATACTCGGTCATATTTTATTTAAGTTTTTGTGGCTCTGGGGTTTTCTTTTAAATCTCAGAGAATTATACACAGTGCAGTGTATAACCATAACTCTCACGATTAAGAGATATTTGACAATCCTATTACAGCTCTAAAATAGGCCAGTTTCTACTGACACACCATTATGCAAAGGCTTGAACCACAGAATACTAAGCATGAAGACATGCTTCAACCTCTCACTGTGGCTTGATGTAGAACCACAGATATGTTGTCTCAATGTGATGGAGTTTTATTGCATCCATAAAAGATTCAAGTATAGAATATTTTACAACTTCCACCTATGATAAACTATGTATGGGGGAACTTTAGTAAACGAGAGGTAAAAGAGAAAGGAATGAGAGGGTGCAATTAAAATAAATCGCTTTGTAACCCTACCAGAACTGAAAGGCTGAGGTACCTATTATCAAATGGATCACAGGTGTTCTAAGAGTTAGGGCACCAGAAGTTTATTTCATTATGAGTAACAGCCAGAAGTTCATTCCCTTATTGGTGTTAGAAAGTGTTCTAGTTTCATACAGCTAGAATGTACAAGTTCTTTCCATTAACAGGATGATATTAATATGAAAGTATATTTGTTCTGGCTCTGAGTCTATCCTGGGATGCCTTTCTTTTTCAGACATTGTAATATATAGAAAAATAATTTGTAGAAAATGCAATTAATCTTCAGTCCATGCGTAAAATTCTATTCTCTTTCCATTTATCTACAAACCAGAAACAGACTCACAGACATAGAAAGCACACGTGTTGCCAAGGTGAGGCGGTGGGAGGAGGGAAGAACTGGGAGTGAGGAATTAGCAGATGTAAACTATTATATATAGTTGATTATATATAGATGGATAAACAATGAGGTCCTACTGCATAGAAGATGAACTATATTCAATATCCTTTAATAAACCATAATGGAAAAATATATAAAAAAGAATGTCTACATATGTAAAACTGAGTCACTTTGCTGTACAGCAGAGATTGGCACAACACTGTAAGTCAACTGTACTTAATACAAAATTTGAAAAATAACCCAAAAACTCCAATCTATTCTTTTCCCACTCCCTTCTCCCTCTCTCCTCTTTTCTCTCTCTTTCAAACACATACACACAACCTTGAGAATGGTACTCCAAGGTGTGTTAGCAGGTTTATTTGGATAAATGATCTTTTTTTTTAAAAAAAGAACAGTATCTTATACTTCAAAATGTTTCCAATGACAAGGAAAGTCATTACATCAGACTCATTACCCTCAGAAATTGGCATAAGGTTGTGTTCCACTTTCTCTTGTACTTAACCTTCACACTATGCTAAAAGTGAAAAAAAGGAACATGTACAGCCCACTGGTTTATCACAGTGAACATTCATGCACTTGGCAGCCAAGTCAAGAAACAGGACATTTGAAGATCTGGAAATCCTCCCTTGTCCCTTTTTCATCTCTGTCCTTTCTGCCTTCCACAAAGATAACCACTATTGTGACTCGTGTGATAATTATGTTCTTGCCTCTATTTTATAGAGTTTGGCCACCTGAACCTGAATCCCTAAACACTATGTTTTAGCTTAGCCTATTTTTAAACTTTCCAAGTGGAATCAAGTGGCATGATATTTTTGGTGATGGCTTGCTTTTGCTTAACATCGTGTTTTCAGATTCACACATGTGGTGTGTTAGCAGGAGTTAGAATGTACTGTAAAGCACTGCTCTATCTGATTTAAAATTTATTTGTCTATAGTGACCATTAGAGCTGATTCCAGTTTAAACTGTTAAAAATAATTCTGCTATGACGATACAGTGGGTTACTAAATCCTAATGATAAAATTCCTTGCTTTCCTTTAAAATAGAAAAGTTTTGTTAATATTCACCAAAAGAAATGCAAGATTCTATATAACATTGAAAAGCTTCAAGTCTCTCAAATAACTGTAAGGTTTAGCTGTTGGACTATGAGTCCTTGAATGTGCCATTTTATAGAAAATTAGTTCATTTTACCATCTGAGCAATATATTGCTTATTGTAGTAGCTGTCAGTAAAGATAAAATGTTCACCATTAGAACGCCAATTTTTAATCTTTAGAACATTGCTCTTTATTATTTATATAATTAATATAAATTAATTAATTTATAATAACTTATAATTGGCTATAAAAGAATATTTTGAGTCATATTGTTCTCAATGAAAAGTATGTTAAAAGTATGTTTATTAAGTGCTGCTTTAAGTTATGTCTCCTTGGCTTAATTTATCACAATAGCTTTGTTACTTTGAATATAATACAAGGTTAAACTTCTCACCAATTAGATTAATAGAAAGGCAGTACAATAAGTAAATAAAGGAAGGAATTTCTACCAGTGATAATCTTTGTCACCTTATTGGAGAGAAAAGAGAATATAAGATCAGATTACACTTTAGGAAAATATATCTTATCTGAAAAACTTTATAAAATGATGACTTTAAAAAAACTGTGGATTTTTAGGGGGACTGTTAATCATAGTTTACAGGTTCTGAGTTTTCCCTTAGAAGTTGCATAATTTTCAAGTCAGAGTAAAATTGCATTAGTGTATTAAGGGCACACAGATATGGAAACAGTGACAGACTTTATTTTCTTGGGCTCCAAAATCACTGCAGATGGTGACTGCAGCCATGAAATTAAGAGACTCTTGCTCCTTGGAAGAAAAGCTATGACCAACTTAGTATAATAAAAAGCAGAGACATTACTTTGCCAACAAAAGTCTGTATAGTAAAAGCTATGGTTTCTCCAGTGGACATGTATGGATGCGAGAGTTGGACAATAAAGAAGGCTGAGTGTCAAAGAATTGATCCTTTTGAACTGTGGTGCTGGAGAAGACTCCTGAGAGTCCCATGGACTGTAAGGATATCAAACCTTTCAATTGTAAACAAAATCAGTCCTGAATATTGAATGGAAGAACTGGTGCTGAAGCTGAAGCTCCAATATTTTGGCCACCTGATGTGAAGAATTGACTCATAGAAAAGACCCTGATGCTGGGAAAGACTGAAGGCAGGAGGAGAAGGGGACGACAGAGGATGAGATGGTTAGATAGCATCACTGACTTAATGGACATGAGTTTGAGCAAGCTCCAGGAGTTGGTGATGGACAGGGAAGCCTGGCGTGCTGTGGTCCATAGGGTTGCAAAGTGTTGGACATGACTGAGCAACTGAATTGAACTGAACTGATTAATGAATATTCCCTGCTTGTGTTAGGTAAAGTCTGTCAAGGTAATAAAATAGACAAGACTGAATATTAGTTAAGGGATAAGTTTTTAAAATATACTGTCTTTAGTTTGGGAATCACATAACATAATCTGAATACACATGTAAAGAATTGTGGTACTAAACAATAAGATGGAATACCATTGTGAAAAATGCCTGCAGTTGCATTTGTTCATTCAGAATTCAACAACATCCCATCAATAAAATAAAAAATACTCTTTACATAGATGTATATGGGGATAGATAGATAGGTAGCTAGGTATAGATGATTTTATATACATGACTCTGAAACATCATAAAGATTTCATATATCTATATATCTATATCTATATATATAATTATCCCTACAGTGTTTGTCATTGTTAATTATGTGCAAAATATTTTTTCTTAAGTGAGATGCAGAAAAACAAAAGTAACTGCCTGATTATGTAAAAATACATTTAGTATTTGCTCTTTAGAGCAAAGAAATAGGGCACAATCCTAAGCAAAATAAAACCTGAGAAATGTTTGGTTAAATGACTTACGTGCTGAAAGGCAAAGCACTTTCTTTTGTTACACATTCATTCAGCAATATCTTTGAAAGCTAGTAGTAATAACTAGCCTTCGTGCCCATTTCCAGATTATCTAAGGGCTGACATTTGTAAGAAAATACGTTAAGACACAAATAAATGCATTCCACCTGGCTTGGCTTTAAGCAGTTGTGGGCGAGAGGTCAGGGGTAACTGGCTGTCTGTCTGATATGACCATTCGTTCCTGGGGGCCATGGACTGTGGGGCTCCTGTTCAATGGTTCAATGGTACTCATTCAAAGAAAGCCAGGCGACAGTACTGGCCCACATTGCTCCTCTCCTTTCTACAGACATCCTAATGCACACACCTCTATGAAGAGGCTTCCCAGGGCTTTCTCAGCTCTGCTCAGAGACCTGCACAAATTGCTGGGTAGGCTCAGTGTACCTTCCACTGAACGTGGGTTATACTCTGTCAAGCAAATGAGATGAGATAGCCATATATATTTCTGACTTACCAGTGCCCCTTTTAACAAAGGGGAAAAAGACATTTTAGTAGAGAAGCAGATGTTTCCAATTTAAATATTAAAACACAGATTGCTGTGTGGACTCCATATAAATATAATAATGTCAGGTCCAATCATCTGATACACCAATTACAAAAACCAAAAATACCCCAAATTTAGGAAAAACATTTAAGGCCTGACAGAATTATTTATATATTAAGTAAACTGAATAGATCTTAAAATGACTACTAAATAAACAATAAAATGACTACTAAATAAACAATAACAGTTAATGATATTTTCTATAGAACCAAACATTGCAACTTATATTTATACTACTACTAAGTCACTTCAGTCCTGTCCGACTCTGTGCGACCCCATAGATGGCAGCCCACCAGGCTCCCCCGTCCCTGGGATTCTCCAGGCAAGAACACTGGAGTGGGTTGCCATTTCCTTCTCCAGGGCATGAAAGTGAAAAGTGAGAGTGAAGTCGCTCAGTTGTGTCCGACCCTCAGCGACCCCATGGGCTGCAGCCTACCAGGCTCCTCCATCCATGGGATTTTCCAGGCAAGAGTACTGGAGTAGGGTGCCATTGCCTTCTCCGACTTATATTTATAAACCATGGCTATTACACTTCTATACAACAATGGCCGTTATAGCGATCTCATTTAACCAAAAAGTTAAGTTTACTTGCGGTTTGAATAAAATAATAAAAGACATATCTCTAACTCCAAATAGGAAATGTACAAGAGTAAACATTTTTTGACTTATATTGAAGCAATTTTACAGAAACTTTTTTCAGTCTTATAATTAATTTTTATAAAAGTATATTAAAATATGCGCATATATATTACATACATCAACAGATGCTAACTCAGAGGCAATGAAGTAAAGCACACTCTGGATGAAATTCAAATGCAGCATTTCCTAGAACTGAGGAAAAACCAAGCGTTTTCTCAAGTAAATCCTTTGATGACTCATAATGGTGCACTGAATCTAAAGTGACATTTTAAACTAGATGCTAAAGATAATGAATTCAAGACAGTTTGTACCTTATAAATAATTCAAATTTCTGAATGTGTATAGGAGATTATATCCTTAAAAATACAAAGGGACATAAATATATAAGACTCTACCCCTAGTAATTATGAAACTATTAAATGTTTAAAATAGGATTGGCAATAAAATTATTTTATAAACATTGATGAACTCATCCACTTATACAAGTTCTTCACTACTGCAATAGCTTTAAAGTGAATTTTGATAAACTGTTTTGTAAAAGAGTAGAAGATAATGCATATCTTCATTACCTGAATCTCCTGACTTTTATCTTCTGACAGTTTCAGCAATACATTTATCTGATGGTGAAAAACTTTAACAATGCATATTACCACCAAATAATAAAAGCACTAAATGGTGAAATAAGATAGAAATGTGCAAGAAATTAAAAACTAGACATCTCTTTTAAAAATTGTGATAGATCTTTAGGTGTTTGCTCTTTTAACTTGAAATAATTATACATTCACAAGAAGTTTCAAAGAGAGTACAGAAAGGACTCCTGTTACCCCTTTACCCAGCTTGCATCCATGGCTACATTGGAGAAGGAAACGGCAACCCACTCCAGTGTTCTTGCCTGGAGAATCCCAGGGATGGGGAAGCCTCGTGGGCTGCCATCTATGGGGTGGCACAGAGTCAGACACGACTGAAGTGACTTAGCAGCAGTAGCAGCAGCAGTGTAACGTCAAAGCCAGAAGTTCATTATTGGTACACATATGCACATGCACACATGTAAAGAACCACCTTTCATCACCACCAAGCTCTCCCTAGTTTTATACTCACCTCTCAGGAAGGAGGTGACCACCATTCCTAGACCCTGGCAATCAATACAATTTTGTCATTCGAGAATGTTGAACAAATGGAATTCTACAGCATGTGACTTTAAAAGTCAGACTTTTTTCACTCAGCTTAATGCACTTGAGATCCATCCAAGTTGCTGTGTGTATTAATAGCTATTGTCCATGGTATGTATGTATGTATCAGAAGTTGTTTATCCATCAACCTATTAAAACATTTCTGTTATTTCCAATTTTTTCACTATTAAACAAAATAAAGGTTCTATGTGTGGTGTTTTGTGTGGGTCTGAGGTGATCTGAGAATATTTCTAAAATGTATTATGACATAAAACTAGAATAACATACAAAATAGGATTAAGCTCCCAGCCATGTGTAAAATATACTATTACTGATAACACAGACATGGACAGGAAAGGCTGGAGATATTTGGATCATTTTTCCAAGACTAGCACTTTTTAAACAAATTTATGTATTTGCCACCACTTTCTCTAATTTTGTGTTTCTTACTTTTTTTCTTCTTTATTGACCCTTAGGGAGACAATATAGATTTTTTTTTCTCTAATTGCCCCCTTCTTCCATGGCCATTTTATTATCACAGATATGATGGATACCTATTTATATTCTCTCTGTATATCTCTGCTTTATGCATAAAAGAACACTTTTTTTTTAACTGTAAGAAGCTATACTCATGGATGAAGGTCATATCAATTGCCAGCTGAGGATTCATACTCCATAGTCATGAAAACAAATCAGTGACCACAGTGTGGCATGCATGACTTGAGAGAAGTGGTAGGTAGCCAGTGTCTCACATGTTTTTAAAATGTTTTTAAAATGTTACCCTTTGAAACAGTGGCACTAAGTTGTCCCCCAGGACAGTCCTCCTATGTTAGAACTTGGTTCCTTCCACCGGGGTGTGTGTGTGTGTGTGTGTGTGAGCCTTTGCAAGTGTGCACTATATATATATGTATTCATGAGTATATAGAAGAATAATGTTTAAAGGACACAGAAGAAATCAATAACCATGAATGGAATTGGGAGCCTCAGCAGGAAAAACAAATATATTTTCTTCTTATTAAATGCTTTTTAAATTTTTTATTTAATGCTTTATTTTATTTAATGCTTTATTTTTTATTAAATGCTTTTATTAAATGCTTATTTTAATTTCTGTTTTTCTTTTTAATACAATATACATGTACATTTGTCACTTGGTATCCATGGGAGATTAGTTTCAGGACCAAAGTCCATGAATGCTCACATATCATAGTTGGCCCTCCGCATTTGAATTACACATTCAAGAGGTCAACCAACCATGGATGGTGTATAGTTGAGCTCTGAACAACATGGATTTGAACTATGTGGGTCCATTTATATACAGATAATTAATGTGTGAATCCACTTATGTGAGGAGTTTAAAATATCCATGCATAAGTGGACCTGCACAATTCAACCTGTGTTGTTCAAGGGTCAACTGCATTACTTTTAAATGGAGATGGTATGTATATATCACTGTGTAAAAGCACAAATTCCATTTTGTATAGCAGTAATTTATTAATCCAATAACTGAGTATACAAGTCCATGCAAGAGACATTTACAAAAGAAAAGAAAACTCTGAGTAATCATTCAAGACATTTGTATCTTTACTATCCAGGGCATAGAAGCCTTCCTCATTGCAGACAAACTTCCCGCAAAGTTAAAAAAAGATAAAATCAATTCAAATACAGTGCTAAAATGAACTCCTTGTGAGGGAACGAACTTAAACACTGCAGAAGGAAATTCTCTCTTATTTAAATCATACACAATGGGCCCACACCTGCTCACTTTTGCTATGTCAAGCTTTGTTGAGATGGAAAAACTCCAGGGAGAGAGCAGAGCATGGTAAGGCAGTGAACAGGCCCAAAGCCACCCAGTGGGAGTGAGCAGATTGATGTTGAGCAAAGGTGTCAGGACACATGGCAAAACAGCAGGAGCTTCCTCACCCCTCACTGCTGCTTCGAGACCCTGTTCCTCAGGACCAGGCACAACGCCACATGTCCTCCGGGACGTCTGCATCTACTCTGAGTGCTCCCTGGCACACTGACAGATCTTCAGTAAATGGTAATATCATTGGCAGTCTTTATCACCATCATTTTTGCTATCTTTGGCTCCTTAAACTATGAGAAGGCTACCAAGGTTTTCGACAGAACTATAGCTCCTTTACAATATAGCTAAGATATCCAAATTCAGACCAACCTAATTTTGGAGAATTAATTGGATGCTTCATTAATTGTTCAATAAATTGTGCTGAAGGAGTCTGCGTGCATGAATTTTTTATCTTCCATGGTCAATCACTGTCAACCCCTCACTGTCTTGTGGCTTAAGAAAGTCTTATGTATGAGGAATGATAAAAATAAGAAATAAGAAAAGAAATGACCTTTCTAGATGTTACCAACATTCCAACCTTACAAGAGACAAAAAGCCATTTTAACCACATTCTGATTCCTCATCACCTTGGATTTAGATGTTATGATTCCATGTGCACGTCCCCTGATTTACAGACTTAAGTCTGTATCATGTGGACATCTAATGTTTGTGAGCCTGTTACTAGAATTATCTCATTTACTATATAAATGTCTGTTTTAATATGTCAAAAAAATTAAAAGTGACTTACATTTGCTGAAAGTTGAGATGTGAGGGTGGCAACTTTTTCTTGTGATGCAACCAGCTCTCTCCGTAGTTTATGGATTTGCTGAATGTAATTAAAAAATCAAATCAATATGGTAGTAGATTTTAACTTAAAACTAAGAACTTAGTCCAAAAAAGCAAACTCTATAATTAGTTCATTCTAATACCACTGTATCAGCACCAATTTCCAAAACTTAAAGAAATGTAAAAACTGGCTGAGTAACAATTAAATGCCACTTATAAGAAGAAAGGCAAGTGCCTGTGTTCACAACTGAAGTTTGAATTGGCACATTAAAGGATGCTTTTTTGTTCATTTGCTGTTTGCTTCAATGCTTATTTGCCATTGCTATTTGAATCCAGAATCAGTTCACTTTGTCTATTGGTCCTTCTATCTCTAGAAATTTATGGTAATAAAAGCTTTTCTTTTTAAAAATTAAATACATGTATATATTTTCTGAGTCTTTTCTTTTTCTATCCATTTTTGTATGTTTATTTTTATTTCCTATATTTTGATAAGTACTAATAAGCTGTAGAATATTCCCACAGTCACTGAAAGTTGGCTACAATTCAACATTTAATGATTCTATACTTGAAAATAATTTTATTGGCTGGAGTTTTCATTACTAACACTTAGAGAAGCCTTCTCAAATATTTATTATAATGTCATTTATTCAGTGAGTTACTATGAGCTCCAAGCAGAATCGCCTTACAGATTATCCATAGTTTGGAAAAACAGGGGAAAAATCAGTAAAACTGTGTAAATGGCTAGATAAACCAATAACAAAAATATGCTAAAACATTTTCCTTTTTCGGTTCACTCCATACTCAAATAAACTGAACCAAAAAAAGGTGAGAGTATGTATCATTTTTAAGTTTCAGTACTTTCCACAGTTTAATCTGCATGTCTTATGATGCCATGAAAAACAGTGATTAGTAAGGTTAAAATGTTTACAAGAATCTAAGACTAAGTTTACAAGTACACTTTTGGTCTCAAGGGATTTTAATTACTTAGATGCCAAACATTCTACTCTGATGATTCTCATTTCTTCAAAAACAAGTTGCTGTTGTTGTAGTTGGACTTTCAAAACACTATCTTAGTTTGAAAGAACATTCTTGGTACAGTTCATTAAGTGCTTATTTTTTCCTACTCATTAGATTTTTGTAGAGAAGAAATGGTGGTCAATATTCAAAGATTCTAAAAAAGAACAAAATTTTAAACTGGGAATAGAAGCAGGGGATATTAATATAATTTCAGTAGATGTGATTCCATTTGACTCCTGTACTTTAAAAAAAAGACACACCGAGATCCAAAGAGAATTTGGGTTCATTCAGATGATAGTGACCACAAATAGTTCTAAGAGGCATCTATTTCATTCTTAAAACAGTACAAAGTCCAAAGAACACTTCTCAAATTTCTATTCTCTATTACATGATTATGTTTCCTTTAAAATTAAGACTACAATAAACCTGAAACTAATGTAAATCATTAAAGAAAATGACCCACTATGGCTATGAATAATTAAAGTGGAGGTGGGTAACTACTAATATGGCAAATAGATGTGGTACTTGTACGCCTTAGTAGCTACACATATTATGATCAATGTAGGAAGCTCTGCCATGTCGCCATATATAAATAATTTAAGTTTTTCAAAATCATATTTACTCTTTGGTCTAGCAATTATACAGATAAAATTGGCATAATTTACACTTTCTCAATATTTTTATTGAAAGTGAAGTCGCTCAGTCGTGTCCGACTCTGCGACCCCATGGACTAGAGCCTACCAGGCTCCTCTGTCCATGGGATTCTCCAGGCAATAGTATTGGAGTGGATTGTCATTTCCTTCTCCAGGGGAATCTTCCCGACCCAGGGATCGAACCCAGGTCTCCCTCATTATAGACAGATGCTTTGCCACCTGAGCCACCAGGGAAGTCCTAATATATATATAGAAAATAAAATATATTTTAATGTACATATTGTAAAGTAAAATAGTACAAAACTTTAGAAGACGGATAAAATAAAACTTCAAAGGGAATAGTTCCTTTGCAAAGGCTATTGCCAATGCATTTTTCTTTGCTCAGGGTAAAACCAATCAAATAGTCATTAGCACATTGTGAATAAAGGCCTAATTGAAGTCCCTCTGCTCTCCTTGGAAGGACAACTTTCAAACAAAGGGAAAGAAAAAGAATGTTCTCTCCAGGTTGCAATCTGATTCGTATGTGATTATAATGAAATACTTGTGAAGTGTGTGATTAGAATAACATACTGCATTAGCCAAGTGATTAGAAGCAGAAAAGTACTGGGACCAAATAATAGATGGACTGAGATGCTGGTAAACTGCATTGTGGGGGTCTAGGGCCTCAAATGTAATACTTGCCATAATCCTGTGATTAGTCTTACAGCAGTGGGGGAAGAGACCACACATTTATTCATGCATCAAAGATTTTTAAGTGATTACTACTAGAGACAACTTAATAGGTGCTGAGTTAAGACCCCAAGCTAGAATGTGAGAAGAGAGTTTGCTTCTAAAAACTTAAGTTTCACTTTCTTTTAAGAGAAAATATCCAAGTCTGTTTATCATTGCTGGGTCACCTCTATCAGCAGAGTTGAGTCATGGGCTGTATCACAGAGCCCTCTGGCGGTAGAACTACTCATTTCATCCTAAATGCAATCGAAAATAGTCAACTAAAAATGCTGCTGGGTTCTTACCTCTGAATGAGCCTTCTCTTCAGCCTGTAAAAGATAAAAGGAAAAAGAATTTAACTGTAAATAATGAGTATTAATTTATTTCACAGTATAAAAGAATACAATAAATATACTGTGTCATTTAAAATGTTATTTTGGTCTAACGTAAGAATAATAAAATATAAGATATTAAATAAATTAATAGTAAAAGCAGGAACTGTAGAACTGCAATGATATTTATTTATATATAGACCATATTGTATTTTGAAAACATAGGTTATTTGACTGATGGATATATATTGTGTCTTAAAATCTTTAAAAGTATAGAATTAAAAGATGGTGCTGCCCTAAGATGCAGACAACAAATAACACAAACAAAAGTTATAAAATTATATTTTATAAAAGGTGAGTGCAGAAAAAAGTAATAGAGGTTTTTGTTTTTTTTTTTTTAATACAGATTTTAGGAAATTTGTGCTCCATGAAATCATAGAGATTTTTAGCCAAGACCTAGGAGTCGGAATTTTATTCTGTGATTTATAAATCATAAAGAATACCAAATACAACTACAGGAAAAACATTTACCTGTACTGACAGCCACAGAAAATCAGCTTATTAGTTACTATTTTGTTTACTTTTTCCTAATGATCATTGGAGAATGCAATGGCACCCCACTCCAGTACTCCTGCCTGGAAAATCCCATAGACCAAGGAGCCTGGTGGGCTGCAGTCCATGGGGTCGCTAAGAGTCGGATACGGCTGAGCGACTTCACTTTGACTTTTCATTTTTATGCTTTGGAGAAGGAAATGGCAACACACTCCAGTGTTCTTGCCTGGAGAATCCCAGGGACGGGGGAGCCTGGTGGGCTGCCGTCTATGGGGTCGCACAGAGTTGGACACGACTGAAGCGACTTAGCAGCAGCAGCAGCAATGATCATTAAATAAGTTTGTTTGGCTGCAAGTCAGCAAAACAGTAAAACACCCAGTTGTGAAGTGGTGAAAAAAGTGGTTGGCAAACACAGGCTCTACAGATGCCAGAAATAAGCACTGCTGTAGGACCTCAAGGGGTGTTTTGGCCTCAGCTGTAGAAAACTCCTAGCTCTGTTTTTCTTCTTCTCACAGGGCTGCAAAAATGCCAATGAGTTACATGTGTCATTATACTTGGGAAGCTCCCTCAACCTGAAAAAAGCTGGAGAATGCATAATATTGCTGAATATTACAAGTCTGTTCACTGCCTCGAGCAGCTCCAAGGCTGAAAAACAATCTCTTACCTCCTATCTCTCTTTTCCGGACACTTCCTGATTAACTGATGCAGAACTACCTGAACCACTTTTTAATTCTTTCATTTCTCCAGAAAACATAAAATGAATCAAAGTAAAATAACTCAGGATATTTTTTTATGCATAAGCACCTCTTTTAAACAGGGTTTTGTTCTTTTATATATTTTCTCTAGTCTTAAAAATATGTATAGTTAGTAAGATACTGGGATAGATAGTAACAAGACTGGGAGATGACTGTGGTTCAGATCATGAACTCCTTATTGCCAAATTCAGACTTAAATTGAAGAAAATAGGGAAAACCATTAGACATTCAGGTATAACTTAAATCAAATCCCTTATGATTATACAGTGGAAGTGACAAATAGATTCAAGGGATTAGATCTGATAGACCAGAGTGCCTGAAGAACTATGGATGGAGGTTTGTGGCATTCTACAGGAAGCAGGGATCAAGACCATCCCCAAGAAAAAGAAAGGCAAAAAGGCAAACAGTTGTCTGAGGGAGCCTTACAAATAGCTGTGAAAAGAAGAGAAGTGAAAAGCAAAGGAGAAAAGGAAAGATATACCCATTTGAATGCAGAGTTCCAAAGAATAACAAGGAGAGATAAGAAAGCCTTCCTCAGTGATCAGTGCAAAGAAATAGAGGAAAACAACAGAATGGGAAAGACTAGAGATGCCGTCAAGAAAATGAGAGATACCAAGGGAATATTTCATGCAAAGGTGGGCATAATAAAGGACAGAAATGGTATGGACCTAATAGAAGCAGAAGATATTAAGAAGAGGTGGCAAGAATACACAGAAGAACTATATACAAAAGATCGTCATGATCCAGATAACCATGGTGGTGTGATCACTTACCTAGAGCCAGACCTCCTGGAATGAGAACTCAAGTGGGCCTCAGGAAGCATCACTCCAAACAAAACTAGTGAAGGTGATGGAATTCCAGTTGAGCTATTTCAAATCCTAAAAGATGATGCTGTGAAAGTGCTATACTTAATATTCCAGAAAATTTGGAAAACTCAGCAGTGGCCACAGGACAGGAAAAGTCAGTTTTCATTCCAGTCCCAAGGAAAGGCAATGCCAAAGAATGCTCACACTACTGCACAATTGCACTCATCTCACACGCTTGTAAAGTAATGCTCAAAATTCTCCAAGCCAGGCTTCAACAGTACATAACCCATGAACTTCCAGATGTTCAGGCTGGATTTAGAAAAGTCAGAGGAACAAGAGATCAAATTGCCAACATCTGTTGGATCATCAAAAAAGTAAGACAGTTATGAGAAGCATCTACTTCTACTTTATTGACTATGCCAAAGCCTTTGACTGTGTGGATCACAACAAACTGGGAAGTTTTTCAAGAGATGGGGGGAATACCAGACCACCTGACCTGCCTCCTGAGAAATCTGTATGCAGGTAAAGAAGCAACAGTTGCATCTGGACATGGAACAACAGGCTGGTTTCAAATTGGGAAAGGAGTACATCAAGGTTGTATATTGTCACACTGCTTATTTAACTTATATGCAGAGTACATCATGAGAAACACTGGGCCAGATGAAGCACAACCTGGAATCAAGATTGCCAGGAGAAAGATCAATAACCTGAGATATGCAGATGATACGACCCTTATGGCAGAAAGCAAAGAGAAACTAAAAAGCCTCTTGATGAAAGTGAGAGAGGAAAGTGAAAAAGTTGGCTTAAAACTCAACATTTAGAAAACTAAGATCATGGCATCTGGTCCCATCACTTCATGGCAAATAGATGGGGAAACATTGCAAACAGTGACATACTATTTTTGGGGGGCTCCAAAATTACTGAAGATGGTGACTGCAGCCATGAAATTAAAAGTCACTTGCTCCTTGGAAGAAAAGTTATGACCAACCTAGACAGCATATTAAAAAGCAGAGACATTACTTTGCCAACAAAGGTCCATCTAGTCAAAGCCACGGTTTTTCCAGTAGTCATGTATGGATTTGAGAGTTGGACTATAAACACAACTGAGTGCTGAAGAATTGATGCTTTTGAACTGTGTTGGAGAAGACTCTTGAGAGTCCCTTGGACTGCAAGGAGATCCAACCAGTCCATCCTAAAGGAAATCCTGAATATTCATTGGAGGGACTAATACTGAAACTGAAACTTCTGAAACACCAGATACGAAGAACTGACTCATTGGAAAAGACCCTGATGCTAAGAAAGATTGAAGGCGAGAGGAAAAGGGGATGACAGAGGATGAGATGGTTGGATGGCATCACCGACTCAATGGACATAAGTCTGAGTAAACTCTGGGAGTTGGTAAGGGACAGGGAGGCGTGGCATGCTGCAGTCCACGGGATCACAAAGAGTAGGACACGACTGAGTGACTGAACTGAACTGAATACTTAGTAAGATAGTGGTTATATAAACAGTAGTTACCTAGTAGAATCCCAATAGCCTTTATAGCAAAACTGTTTTAAAAATAAACACTGACATAAAGCTTTAATGTTTTACATCTCAAATTTATTTTAAAGTTAAGTGAATCTTTAAGTAAAGATTCAATATTTTAAAATTATAATAATTTCAAAGTTTCATATAGTTTGATTTTTGAATCAGACATATATTGGAATTTTAAGACAATTTCATAGACAGAAAGAAAGTTGGAAGTTGTTTACCTTGACACATATGGTGTGATTAACCCTATTTGGTTTCCCTGGTATTTTGAATATTTACTGCCAGTTTATTCTGTCCAAATCCTGCTTTTAGGATTGCTAGGATTATACAGAACTGACGCTCAGTAAGTACTTTGCATGTTTAAAAGAGCATTGTATTTTATTTACAAAAATTGTCTAAAAAGAAATCCATCACATTTTTATTATTAATAAAAAACCCTGAATAAGTTACATACACTAACTACATGCATAACTATTACATATTAATTATATATATGTATATGCATACTGTATAGAATCATTTTGTTTGCTGACTTTTCATAACTTTTTCTTTAATCTTTGCTTTCTTTCATACGCTTTGGTTAGCAATACTTGGTAGCTGTTACCATAAAGTGGAAGCAATGAGCCAGATTATTAATATTATATTTCTTTTGGTGTTTTAGGTATAGATTGATGATATATGATGAAACATGATTACTTCTCAGTGTTAAATAATGGTTTTGAAGCTGGCTCAATGTCCTCAAGGATGGTAAACAGTATAAAACATCTTGCCTAAATAAAATATATATTAGATGTTTCTTTATTCTGTAGGCCTTTCTTGGCCATTCATTTATCCTTTCAAATTTATTAATTAAAAAATATTTGCTTTATTATTAGCTGTGTGTTAGGAAATATGCTGAAGGGATCCACAAAGAACTAACACAGCCCTCACTCTTATTAAATCAATACAAAGTAGATTAAAAGTACAAAACCAGTTCAATACAATTTTTAATGTACAGCCACTCAGAAAACATCTATTGCAAAGATCAAAAATTTAAATACTTAATAGAACTAGACACATAAATAAAAAGTGCCCTGGGTATTAAAACACACACACACACACACACACACACAGCCTTCCTAGGCTATTTCCCCCCACTTTTCATAAAGATATGGATACTACAGAGTTATTTCTTTTCTTCAAGAAATGCAAAAGCACAATAATAACTAACAATGCAAAATCAGCTTCAGTGTCAGCAAGAGAAGAATCGGTGGAGGCTGGGTCTTGTCTGAGATCACACTAACATCTTGTGTGATGAGATCACACACAACATCTTAAAGGGGTGATGCTGTAAACACTAGTGGTAAAGACTTCCTGCCTATGCCTATGGGGGAGACGTAAGAGATGTGAGTTCAATCCTTGGGTCAGGAAGATCCCCTGGAGAAGGAAATGGCAATCCATTCCTGTATCCTTGCCTGGAAAATCCCATGGACAGAAGAGTCTGGCTGGCTACAGTCCATGGAGTCGCAAAGGGTTGGACACGACTGAAACAATTTAGCATGCGTAAACCTGGAAGAATTTCATCTCCATGTTGCTAGATATTCCACTTACTTTCAAAAGGAACTTAGAAATTAGAATTTTCATGTAAAACTCCATATTTCATGGTGTTGGCTTAGAATTAAAAACAAACACACAAACCCAAAGTTTGCCAAGGGTAACAGCTTGGTGGGTCAGATTGAGTCTGTGTTTTTCAACCAGTTTGTAATCTCACTGGATCTTTCTGCTCAAAAATTCTGAAAGATGATTTATTCAGCTTTATAACAAGATACTTTTGAAAATTTCACCAAATTATAATTGGTAGAGACTTCAAAAGCTGTATGTGAAGAAAGAATCCTTTCAGTTGGATTTATTGTACTTGTAACTTGACAGGCAAATGTCATCTTTGTTAGTTTAATATAATCTGATAAATTGTGTAAATGATGGTATCAAAGATTGTTTCTATCCCTGGTTCCTAAGAACAGTGTATTGCCTAATAAAACAAAGTGTCTAACAATCTTCTAAAAAAAATTTTTCTTTTCTTTTCTTTATTTTTTTGGTCATATAGCTTGGCTTGCGGGATCTTAGTCCTCCAACCAGGAACTGAACCCAGGCCCCTGGCAGTGCAAGTGTGGAGTCCTAACCACTGGATTGTCAGGGAACTCTTTAATTATTTCATGAAGGAATATCATGCACAACTGTATTACTTGCACTTGGCATAATTTCAAAAGGTGCAATTCACAAAGACTATGATATCAATGGTGCTCCCATGAAGTTTACAGTTTTTTTTTTAATTAATGGTATAGAATGACCCTCTTCTCTAATAATTGCAGAAGTCCCTTGAACAGACCGAATAGATCTGGCTGCTCTTTGCCAACTTATTTTACAGGTATAGTCCAAAGAAATTGAGCAACTTTTCTGATGTCAAAAATGTAAATCAACCGAATCTTTATCCACAGTCCTTAAGGAGGCATGGAAAAAAATGATAAACTGATTCTTCACTTCCTGGTTTGAAAAACACTTTCACAGATACCTTTTCTTTGCCAGTTAAATCTCAGTGCATTGGTAATGGAGCACTGGAGACAGAGTGACTCATCATCTGGAGTTTTCTCTTCATTATTCCACTAAAAATGCATTTATCTGAATTGTCTAAGGTTATCAGTACAAGTATATAATTTCCATCATTTCCAATAAAGCTATTTAAATTTCCTCATTTCTGAATAATATCACCTTCTCATGTTTTGATCACCTAATCCACTATTTTCACACTTAACATGAGCATCTATTTTATCACATAAACATGTGTGTATAGTCTCTTTATTTTCATCTCTTCCTACTTCATATTGTACTCTTAATGCAGTACTTCCCATTATACTTTCTAATTTACCCTTGTTATTTTGACATCTCCTGTAAACCTACAATATCCAATATAGTAGTCACAGGAACATGTGTCTATAAAATTTAAAGTTGTCTTTGTTTAGTCACTAAGTCGTGCCTGACTCTTTTGCAACCCCGTGGATTGTATCCTCCCCAGTTCCTCTGTCTGTGGGATTTCCCAGGTAAGAATACTAGAGTGGGTAGCGATTTCCTCCTCCAGAGGAGCTTTCTGAACCAGGGATGGAACCCACGTCTCCTGCATTGACAGGCAGACTCTTTACCATCTGAGCCACCAGGGAAGCCCAAATTTATAGTGCGCAAAATTAAAAATTCAGTTCCTTTGTCATACCACATACACTTCAAATACTCGATAGCCACATGTGACTAGAAGTTACTATATTATCTAGTACAGGTATGGAGTATTTTTATTATCACAGAAAGGCCTATTGGACTTGTATATACTAATTAGCCATCTGTTTTTCCTCAGCTCATGCTTTTTTTCTTCTTGAATTTTTCTCAGGCTACATGAAGGTGGTTTCTTATCCAAATACTGCTTCTGTATAATTTAAAATATGATGACAATGATGTTGCACCTTTGATCTTATAGAGAGACTTCAACTGCAAGGGTTCAATTCAGAATATACCTCCCCTCAAGCAGTGGTATTGGCCTAATAGGAGGAATACTACATCTTAACATATTTTGTTTGTTTGTTTGTTTCCAATACATTTTAACATGTCTCACTTTTTTCTCCATTTGCCCAAAACAGTAGATTTATCTAAACACTAACAGTAATTTAATTATTCTTAGATCTATTGACAATTTTAGTCATTAAAAGGAGAAATGATAAGAAAAATATTGCCTCTGCCAATGATAGTTTGATCTTGAGGAACTTTCTAAAGCAATAAGTATATAAGAGGGCCATAATATTTGAACTAATGCAAATGAATGAAAAAATCAGTATTGCCCTTAATGCTTAATTACTTGGTGACAGCTGAGGCTTTTGAACTTTTCATGAACTTTTAATATGAATTAGGGGTTAGTCATAATGTTCAAGCCTCAATGAGATTCATCAACTAAAATATACTTAGGATGAAGGAATTTTTTTTATAAAACATAACTCCCTGTAGGCTAATTTTTAGAAAAGCATGAAATTATAGTAACTGGGCAGAAAACTTACACTTGTAAAAACAAAATATATTTCACACACTGGAAAAATAAGTTGATATACTGGCATTTGTCTCTTAAGAAATTAAGTTTTAAAAATCACCCTCTTTAAGAAGATTTAGTTTAAAAATTCATTAAGCCTTTTAGGCTTTTACCCTTTAATACAATTTTCTCAAAAAATGAACTTAAAAAACAAAAAAAAAGAAAATGAAGAAAATGCCATAAAACAGTTACCAGTCAGAGAACCAAACAAAGAAAAGTGATCAGTATGATAAAGTTATGATGGAGAATAGTACATGGTTTTAAGGGTTTTGAGTCATAAACCATCAGATTTTATGAAGTTCAGTTTTTCATCCACTCATTGATTACAAATACAAGTGTGTTATAGAAGAATTGGTAGAGTACCTGCCTCCTTAGTGGATATGCAAGAGCTTAGAGTACACCTTTATGTCACTGTGAAACTTCTGTGTAAATGTCAACCTATTTAAAAAGATTGGCGAAGGCAAAACGTTTTTTTACAGCCAACACTTACCGTGGAGTACAGAGAAGAAGTGCTGGAGACCAGTGATAATGAAGAGCCATGAACTGAAGAAAGCAAAAAAGAACAAGAGGTAAAATAATGATTTCTGTTCAGAACCCCCAGGCCTTTACTGAAAAATGAAGAATGGGTGGTTAAGGAAAAAAAAATTGCATAAGAATCTGAGGACAAGCCTGCTGTTAATTTTTAGAGATCCAAAGGTTGAGCCATGGAAAGGTTCCATACTTGTCCCCTAAAGTACTTCCTCCATCACGTACAGAGAAGAATTGACAAATGCAAGCCCTTCTAGTACGCCAGGCACATATTGCAAACCAGAGCAAGCTCTCACACAATAATTAATCCGAAAATCAAGGACATCTTAAGTTACTATGAAAGTGTAAACTTATAAAAAAATTTATGTATTTTATTCTATTTCATTTTTTATACAACACAGGTTGATTTTCAGTATTTTTCTCCATATACGTTCAGGGAAATAAGCTATTTCAACATTATCTGTGATGAGCTTATTATACTCATTTAAATGAAGTATGGTTTCTTCATAATTTTAGTAATAGAAAAGTACTTATTTCAAGGAGGTGTCTCTTAGAAATTAAGAGTGGAAATTTTATACTGTCTTTTGGGGAGGTGTAGAAAAATATCATCTTGATCAGTTAACAGAATGATTTATTACTTCTGCAAGTCCAAGGTGTTAAGCTCAAAGGAGGATACAATTGTGCTTAATTATACTTGTAGAAAAGTTCTTCCTCTTTTCATGGGATAATATACAGTTATTTCTGCTTATTCATCCATTAAAGAAACATTAGTTGGGTACACACAATGTGACAGGCGCTTGCTAGATGCTGGGACTATAACACTGAATGTCACAATTCTCAGAGCTCAAAAAGAAATAGAAATACATGTGACTAAAAACAAAATCACAACGGGGCCACATAGATACTATCGAGAGCAATGTACTGGGTACTAAGCAAGCCCCAGGGGCGCTCACACCTGGTCTGGAGAGGTCTAGGAGAGCAGGTGGGATGATAATAAAGCAATGAATTTGAGAGCTATAAGGTCAGATTATTTATCCACATAAAGGAAGGCCAGAATTTCCAAGCATATAAACAGTATTCTCTCTGCCAGGGAAACACCATAGAAAGCCATGAGCATGTTTAGTACATCATTTTTCCAGTATTTTTTTTTTTTTATAAAAGGCCTATCTGTGAAGAGAGAGGTAGAACCATTTTAGAAATGCAACGACTTTACATTTCAGCTTTGTTATATTTTGTCTACATCTGCAGCTATCAGGAGGCTCTCAGGGTAGAATTCACTATCTGTCACAGTGAATTCAGTGGTTTGGTTAATATCGCAAAAGGCAGTGGCAACTGCAGTCAACTGATTTAGTAATCACCTGGTAAATAAACATACTACAACGATGACCTGAAGACCATCAATTTTCGCAGCTGCCTCAATTTTAGTCAGAAGATGCTTTAAATAAGAAGGTAGGAAGGGAAAAAATAAAGGAACAGAATTGCTCTTTACTGTGTTTTCATCCTTAGAAATTACAGACGCAGAAATCGGATGTAACAAAATTATGAAACTTTCTCAAGTTTATACCACAAAGAGACAGATGACCAGTATGTTTCAAGATCGAGTCTTTTCTGTTATAGAAACTTACTAAGCTCAGGATAGTATAGCTGACTGCCTCTGATTTTATTCTAAGGAATTTGGACTTCAATGTTTACCTTTGTTTTATTCTTAATGAAAAGTGCTTTATAAAATATGTGTCAAAACCAATACAATATTGTAAAGTAATTAACCTCCAATTAAAATAAATAAATTTATATAAAAAATAAAATGGGTGTCACAATTTTACTTTGTGAGCATTTAAAAATAAATTCATTAAATCAAAGAGGAAAATCTCTCAAATATTATTATCAAATTTCACATTTGGGGTTATACAGTTTAGAAAATTATATACCCTGGAAAATCAATTAAGCCTCTTGAGCTTTTCAAAGAGTATTTGTTATAAAGTGCTCATGTAGAATTTTACAATGATAAAGACACTTATTAGGTCAGGTGAGAATTTTAATGTGACAGATAAAGGAAATATAACTTATAAAGCAAAATGTAGGTGTATTAGGAATTCTTAAATGATATGATAATAAAAACTAACACCAGAGGGAGTTTCTGAGAATAAACGTTGGCAGCATGTGGTTGTTTCATATGAGGATTTTTTTCTGGTTTATGTATCTTTTGTGGTTTTTAACCAACTTGTCAAATGAAACATTCACTTTGATATTTGGCAAACCAAAGCAAATAGTCTCTAAAATTGCCCAGGTTTGTGTAGGAGGACACGAGATTTATTCTGAACTGTTCTATAGCCAAGTATTAATCTAAACTATGTCTGTCATATTTCCAAATGCATAAAGAAACAGAAGGTAATACAGACTAAAATGTCTTCAAGTTTCAGGGCTCCCGAAATGGAACTAGCCTACTTGATTTACTCTTGAAGGCATCCTTTTGACATGAGTGATATGATAGCTTTCAGGTCTGAGTTAACCAGCTTCATCCTTATTTCCCCCACGCCTACCTTCTTCCATGCTGTCCCTGAATGAGCCTGAATGACTGATGGCCCGTGGCCTCTCCTCCAGAGACGTGGCGCTCCCACAAAGCTGGGAGTCGTCATAGAGATCGAAGGACGAGTCTTGGGCTGGGATGCTGTTTGAGCGCATCATGCTGGGCCCAGGAAGGTTAAACTGAGAAAGATTGGTTGGGCTCACTGGAAAACAAAGTGCACACAGCCCATTATTCCGGGGCTTGGAATTTTGCCTCTGAAATTTTCAATAGCAGTTACAGTGGAGTCCCTCTTTTCTCTAGCACTTTCATGGGAAGCAGCATGTCAATTTCTAAAGCAATATTAAACAAAACCATCAAGTCACCTCTACTGTTTTTTCCTTGAAATGATATGGTATTTTCTGCTGCCCATTATGAAGAAAAAATTGTCTTCCTAGAGTCTGAACATTTATTTTTCGAGAAAAAGAAATCTAAATTTTCTAGGAAAACGTGTACGAAGCTTCCAACCAAAGACTTTCAGTCAGTTTGAGTTCTAAATTTTTGTCAGTTCATAATCAGAACCATCACTATTGTCAGAGTTAGGTTATAATAAAGAAAAATAAAAATGAAATATAATGTAAGGTACATGGTTATCCACAGCTCATTGTGACGTTAATCACTTAAAACTACTTTCCATTGTATCTAAGATGAGAACGTCACAGTGAGACTGTCAAAAGTCACAAACTTGTATTTCTCAAGCAATACCTTAAGTCTGTAATTTGAAACATGAATTTATTTACCCAGTGCCTACTGCCAAATAGTCCTAATAACATTCAAGTTTTTAGGCCAACTAATTGTCATTAATTTAAAGAAATATGTGGTTGACTGAATTGGAAAACAATATTGCTTTAAATTTGGAATAAAAGCAAAACAGAAAAATTAAGATATATATTTATCATAAATGCTAATAATTAAGAAATACAAGTTGTTATAGACATATGAGGAAGCAGGCAGGAGACATTTAAGATATGAAAAGAATGGCTGAGTACTTTCAAAATCTTGGAGAATTTATGTCTTTTGCTTAGAACTGGTCTGATAAATTTTCAAAACTTGCTATTTCTTTTCTTTGACATAGGCACTACATTTCTTAATGTAATTGCTGAATCTCAGAACAATGTAAAATATGGGGCATATATACTATGATATCTTTAGAAGACTGTCTCTTATTTGCCAGGTACTATGCTGGAAATTTTACAGGTATTAAGGAATCTGATAGAGCTAGTTGTGAACTGAAGTAAAATAAGACCAAGAAAAGTAACTTAAGACTTAGAATTATATCTATGTGTGCATATGTGACATATAATAATGAAAGAAAGAAACTTTGGATTTGCAAAGTCCCCAATCCACTGGAAGAAGGGAAGAAAGGGTGGAAAGTAGGGGGGCGGGAGAAAGGAGAGAGAGAGTAGAAGTTAAAGAAAGATCTTTCAGGTACATTCCTTCAGTCAGCAGTGACAAGTCAGTGATTGCTAAAGACAACCAACAGATACCCCAAAGGACATTCTGGATTCGAATGTGTGTGTTTAAGGTGTCTGGACGGGAGTAAATCTTACTATCTTAGGTTCACAGTATGAATTGACTTTTTGCTAAATGAATGAGGTACTGAATACATTTGCAAGTGCACCATTTTAATACATATATATATAGAGAGAGAGAGGTTAGAAACACACTTCATTCACTGACTTTGTGCAAATTCTTACAAAATGGTTGCAGATATATCCAGGTAAAGTTTCCTTATGTAATTTCAAAACATAACATTTAGCTCATTCAAAATGAAATAGTAATGAGGACTAGGACAGATTTCAAAAGGAATGGTTTGGAGTGAGAAGGATGGGACAAATTGAGAGAGTAGCACTGACATATATACACTACTGCTGCTGCTGCTAAGTCGCTTCCATAGTGTCTGACTCTGTGCGACCCCATAGATGGCAGCCCACCAGGCTCCCCCGTCCCTGGGATTTTCCAGACAAGAACACTGGAGTGGGTTGCCATTTCCTTCTCTAATGCATGAAAGTGAAAAGTGAAAGTGAAGTCGCTCAGCGGTGTCTGACTCTTAGCGACCCCATGGACTGCAGCCTACCAGGCTCCTCCGTCCATGGGATTTTCCAGGCAAGAGTACTGGAGTGGGGTGCCATTGCCTTCTCCGCATAGATACACTATCATGTGTAAAATAGCTAGCTAGGGGAAAGTTGTTGTAGAGGAGAAGGCTCAGCTCAGTGCTCTGTGGTGACCTAGACGGGTGGGATGGGGGTGACTAGGAGGAAGGCTCAAGAGGGAGGGTATGCATGTACACATGTAATCGACTTACTTTGTTGTACAGCAGAAACACAGCGTTATAAAGCAGTTATACTCTGATGTTAAAAATGACATAGGGATAGTAGCTGGCTTTGGGGGAAGCATGGATTGTGGCTGGGTTGCTAGATGGGTGGAAGGGAATTTCTGAGGTGTTGAGAATGTCCCGTCTTGACCAGAATGAGAGCTGCATGCATGTTCACTTGGAAATATTCATTAAACTGTGCTTTATATTTTAAAAATAAAAGGAATATGGGTATTTAGAAGCATTTCTGATAGTTTCTCCATTGGAAATATATTCATTCTATTTAAGAATGTTCAGTTAGTTAAATCTATAGCAGGTTTGCTTTTTTGTTACCATGGTTGAATAGAAAGATCAATATAGCAAGATCTCTGGTTTCAAGAGTGACCTCTAGAGGAGGTGACTGAGAGGTAGACAAATTAACAACATAAAAGAGACAGAGAAAAGCTATGTAATAGGAGACAAAAGTATGATGGACAGAGAATTTCTGTAATGGGACACAAATTAGTACAGGGCATCTAGTGGTAGCTTTACTTTCTACTTGCTTTAGGCAAATATTTCCATATCTACCCTTCAGTTTCTTCATAAATTAAAAAAAAAAAAGGAAATAAATGGACTCTAAGATCCATTTAAAGCCAGGGAACATGTAAACATTTCTAATAAGCAAGATATAGGTGTGACAAGATATTATGGAAAAAGAGGGCTACTGGCTTTGCCTTAAATTATATATCATACTAACATCACTGTTTTTATTAAATTATATGTTGATTAAATTATATGTGATGATCTGAGAACAGGAACTGACAGAAAGATGGAGTGGGTTTTTAAATACAGCAAGTGACTCCAGACTTTGCTGCCGTAGACATGTTAGCTAATGAGTTTATGATATTTTTCTAATAAAAGCTGTCATATGCAACCTACTTTTATTTTTTAAAATCTGGGAATATAACTATGAACTAGGTGGAGATTCAGAAAATGTTTATTTGATCATTTAAAGAACTTTAAAAGTGGAATATATCTAGATATAGGTAGTTTGTCATTGGTGGGTTTAGAGAAGCTAGAGCTGTCACAGGAACCTGCATAACAGATTCAAATTGAATCAGATGTAGGTTTCTTCCAACTGTGAGATCCTACTCTTCCTTGAGTATAGAAGAAAAGGCTTAATCCTGAATGGCTTAAGGGTGAATATGGAGAGGGAGTAGAAGGGCATTCAAGGTGTAGGGAGCTTTGGGAGTAAATGCAAAGAAACTTCCCATACAAAGGTATTTAAACATCACTCTATGTGAAAGTGAAAGTCACTCAATCCTGTCTGACTCTTTGCGACCCCATGGACAGTAGCCTGCCAGCCTCCTTTGTCCATGGAATTCTCCAGGCCAGAATACTGGTGTGGGTAGCCATTCCTTTCTCCAGGGATTGAAGCCAGGTCTCTCGCATTGCAGATGGATTCTTTACTGTCTGATCCCATCAAATATGTAGACTTTGAAAGTGACATGTTGATAGTAATGCTTCTACAGGGTAACCCTTGAGGCAAGGTGAAAAAGAATCTGAGCAACTGTCATCACCCATGGGACTATGACAATGTCTCACTAGGTTATGGGATGCCTCACAAGGACTGTGACCAATAGTAAATAAAATTGTATCCAATAATAATCTGTTTATGTAAGTTATATTCTGTAATGCTTTCTTGGAGAGGAATGATTTCTATTATAGCTATCATGCCAGAAACCATATACAAACCAGAGCTGACTTCGGCAGTAGCTCACAGTAGTCTACTAATAATGACATAATCGTAGTGACCTTAAATTTCTAATGTTTATTTTTTATATGTGATTTTTACAGTAATATCTCCACAAATTTTATATACAATATTAATATTTTTAGTGGGTAAGAATAAAAAGCATGGTTACTGCAACTCTTAAGTGTTTGTAATAATCACTTATCTTAGTGATTATTCAAAAAAATGATCAAATTGAAAACAAGTGATTACTAAAGTAAAATGTAGAACAATGCTACCCATATTCAAGTTACAGTGTTACATTGGATATATTTTTAAAATTTAATAATAAAGCAATTTTTACTTATGATTGCATTTTAATAGTATCCGCTCTCTTGCCTAATAAATGTAAGTTCCAGTGGTCTGGAAACACAACCAAAAGTCTTCAAAAGCAATTTTCATGGTTTTGAAACTAGTTATTTTGTCTTTGCTTGTAAAATGATACAGCATATCTGATATGAACCCACATACCCACTTATAAAATACAGGAGGCACATACAAGTGTGTGGATATGTATGGGAAGAACTTCCTTCATAAGTCCCAGTGCGTGAACACTTTGAGAGGTATGAAAGTAGAGATAGTAAGATCTATTTGAAACCTACTGCAATTCTCTGCTAGTGTAAGACATCTCTTTCTAATAAAAACGATGATGTAGCAGAGTCTACCAAGTCTGATACTCTATCTCTCGTCTCTTTGCACATGTTCGTCATTCCTTACAATATAACCTAAGTATTATGAATCTATTTAATACATGAGAAAATTGAAGTTAAATGACTGCTAATATCAGACACAGTAAGTAGTGAGTTTTTTCCTTCTCAACAAAAAATGGGATTGATTGAATCAAAATAATAACAATGGAAAAATAATGGAGTAAGGATTCACATATTCAGATTAACGTCAATTAATGAAAAGATTGACAGGAGGGAGCCGTGAGATACCCAGCAAATTCAGCAAACTAGGTGACATGGGTTTGATTTCAATATTGTGCAATATCAGATTTTGTTTCATATGTCTATGACTCTACAAAAACATTTCCATTTCATTTTTTGAAATCAAAGTTTTAAGCTTCCTGTTGCTTTTTATAAGTACAACTCAAAAGTAAAAGTTTTACCATCCTTCGCCATTATGGGACAAAGAAATCTCATCACTGTGTAGGTTCATCAGTAAAAATTTGGTGTTGGATATACATTCACTAGTATGTATAGAACGATAACCTAAATAACTGTTTTTCATTGTCATAATCTCTATAGCAAAACAGTTATAATAGAAGAGAAATAGCCTTGACTATCCCAGCAGGGGCCAAGTTTGAAAAGTCCAAATTATTAAAGAATTTGGACATTCTCCAAATGTCTATTCTCCAGAATATTGGAGATTCTCCAATAATGGACATTCTCCAGAATGTACTATTCATTCTGTTGGTCTATCATTACACAAAAAACCTCAAGTGAAAAAAATAATGTGACTATTTTATACATGACTTTATAGAAGAGACATCTATTTTTAAAAGCAATGGATCTGTTCAATGATAACTGGCATATTCAGGCTTTCATTATTTTGTCACATTCCCTTGTGTTTTCTGTGATGTTTGTGCAAATAATTTTATATTTTGTAAAAAGTTATGCTAAACACAAAGTAATCCAGTGGTTCAAATAATCATTTCTTTTCATTGCCTTCATCCAAAAATGTTCACAGGGTATTATCTTAATAGGAATTCTCATATGCATTTTAAGGAGAGTTTTAACTTTAAAATGAAGATGTGACTATGGAGTCATGGAATTATATTTTTTCTTCTTCTTAATTATTTCTATTTTCTTTTTCTTCTACAAAATGATAATTAATTTTCTTATAAGAATTAAAAAATTTAAACAGAAAAGAAGGAGGGGTTTTACTGGTTTCTAAGAGGACTCTGAGAAAACTCCTAGGTTTAAGGTCAGGTGTTCTGGCATCAGTTACTATCTCTGCCCCTTAAGATTAGTGATTTTTTTTTTTTTAAGTCAAAAAAATCTCTTTTTGCCTCTGGATCTTAGGATATAAAATAACAACAGTATTAACTATGTCAACTGGTTGTCATGAGAAATAAACTGTGTAATGCTTGGGAATTATTTGGGGGGTTGTAAATGTACAAATAAAAGGCAATGTTAAGGTGTCTATCCTTTTTAAATTAGCAATCCTTGTGAACGTATCCCAGGGTTCCTGGGAGAGTAGATGGTAAAAGGAACAAGATGAAATGGATGGTTTAGAAGATTTTACCCAAGTTGGAAAAGTGATATTTTCCTGTTGCAGAAGATGACATGGCAGAAGGGGACACCAGGGGTGACTGGTTGCCAGTATCCTGCAGCCCTCCAGTAGAATGGGAGCGTAACCACTCTTTGCCTTCCTCTTGGTTGGCCTGCCGAGACGATGGGGTGTATCTGCAAAACAGCACAGCTAAGACACTTCAGCACATCTGCAAGGGCAAGGCAATATCAGGACGAGAAAACAACTGAGAGGAGCTTACTATTCAGACTGAACAACATTCTCAAACAGATTGAATTTAATTATAATTGCTTAGTTCTTCCAGATGATTTGACACCATCTGTTTGAATCTCACAGGAAAAAAAAATAAAGGATTTTGAAAAGAAAATTATGTTCCTGTGAGATATTTGGTTGAAAATCATAAGCAACGAGCAGACAGCCAGGTTAATTGAGAAGGGCACAAAGCATGGTGTTTAGAAGGGCGTGAAGAGGGTGAAAACAGAAAGTAAATATGGTAGACAGTAGTTGTCCAGAGCCAAAGGAATTGGAGGGATGGTCACAATAAGACACAGGAAGCAGAACACAAAAGACAGATCTTTTTTAAAGGAAAGGGAAAACATTTATTTGGTTAAAAATGCCACTTGACACCATGTCTGGATTTTTTTTGTTTTTAATGGAAAGAGAAATAAACTTCCTTTATTAGAAAATAAATTTCTGGAACAAAATCTTAAAATGGAATATTTACAAACTGTTTGCTCTTGCTAAGAAACTGGAGAGAAGGAAGATAATAGATAAAGATCTAATAGGCCAGTATTCACTTTCGCCAGAGTAAGTAAATTCTTAGTTCCAAATAGCAGTCAACTTATCATGTTCATATAGTATCATATCTCTAGTAATAGTTCATTCCATATCTTCTCATTAGATAGAAGTGTACAGTAAAAGATAGCCATGCATTAAATTTTCATTTTATATTTTTTATGAACTTAATAATTATTTTGATATTATTATGAAATACTAATTTATGTCTGTACTGATTTGATAGATATCAGCACTTCTGAAAAACAGGAAAAAAAGCTCTTCTGAGTTTTTACCAGAAGGATTTCTTAAAAATTATCCCTTAATTACACTATTTGTCCTCTGATGATGAAAATAACTTTTCTTTGATTCAAATTAGAGCATCCTTCAATCTTTCAACATTCATTTGGCCACATGTGCAGACTATAGGGGTCGAGGCTTTTGTAGGCATATGCCTCCAAGATACAAACATTAGGGAAACTGATTTTATTCTTCAGAAGTGAGCTCTGAATTCTACTAAAATTGCTGCCCCCCAAATAATGTCTTTTACATCACATTTAATTTACTGGGTTTCGGCCTCTACCAAAAACTTCTACCTGAGGGCCATCTCACCAACTCCTTAGGCCAGGCCAGAGGAAACCTCAGGATTAAGAGTGAGTTGACCCTTGATGTCAGGTGCTTCTTTGCAAAGAAAGAAAGAAAGAGGCAGAGAGACAGCACACAACGTTTACGTAACAACAGAGAAGCAGCGACTGTGCTGAGAGAAATATATACCTTAGTCCCTTTTTGGGTAGTGTATTTCTGTCAAGCTGCATGCTGTTAAAACAAAGAAAACCCCTAAGGACATAATGTAAACAAACCTTCCAAACTATACATCCAACATCAATGACTCTGTTTGAAATCTGTTACACAAAATAAGGTTTTCTTTTTTTGTAAAAACATATTTAATGCTTAACTCATTGGAAAAGGCCAACCAAAGATTTCACTGTTGTAACTCATTCAATGATAACTTAGTGACAGGTCTATTTGAAGAATGATTAAGTTATATATTAACATACTTCTCCTCTAGATTCTATTTACCTAGTGCTACGGTAGGTTTTCCTTCCCCATGCAAATGACTAGATTTCTGCTATGATTTCACATGGAAGAGAATCATAGAGGAGGAATGAGAAAGATCTCTGCCTAAGTTAAAGTGGCATGTTCCAACAGACAGAGATGTAATAAATCCCCTTTCAATACTTATTTTTTGTATTTAAATGATCTTTAGTAAAAATAAAGGCAGATATATTCCTATTCACAGAAAAGAAGAGAAATATATAACTGCTTGAAATGTAATCCTTCTAGCGTCATTTATTTAAATATTTTAATACAATTAAACTATGCTATCTTTTCAAATTATAAATTGGAGGTTTAAAAGGCTATGAGTTTTCAACGTCTATTTTAAAGAATTCTCAATTGGTCCTAAAAAGGGAAGAAAGAATGTGTCTGGAGAAAATGAGAAGTGGCCTCCCTAAAAATAGAGGAAGAGGGTGTCAAGAATTAAGTGGGACGAGTCAAGGAATTTCTGTTATAATCTCCGGCATATGGATAACCAAATAATAAAATTAATTTGGATTTTCAGGATGATATCTGTTTCATTAAACTTCAAATGTCAAAATTGAATACACAGGATATGCACATGAGAATGATATAACATGAATGCCAACACGATGACTTGAAATTAATCACTAAAAATCAAAGCTAAAATGTTTTCTTCTATGGGTACTCCATTAATTAGCACTGCAATAGAAAGCATCCAAAGGCATTATCTTCTTTTACTTTATGTACTGGGAATGCCCAAATAGGGTAATCGTACAATTATGTAGAGGCCAATTCTAGTGTGTATCTTGACTCTAGATGTATTCTTAGTACATCTGTATTTTTAGTACAACAGAAAGGAATCATACTGAACAACTACACGAGTACTCTAAATATACACTACAACATGCTGAAGCACTGATAGCGTCGTAAGCTATTTTAAAGATTATCTCTTTCATATGTATGAATTTATTAAATTTTAACATCACAGAGAACAGTGAAAATAGGCATTGTTTTGCCCATGTTATTAACTGTGTAAACATTATGTGTTTGTATTGTACAGAGAATTTAATGAAAGGAAAATCAGAAAATAAGTTTACCAATAAAAGTTAAAATTTCAAGTAGAAATATCTGTTTGAACCTGGATATTAATGATTTTATAAGATAGATACTTATCACAAACGCTGAAAGGCTAAAAACTCGTACGTCTGCAGGAGCCAAGAGGGCAATGGGAATAAATGAAGTAGAAATGTTAACAGTCTGAAGAGGACAGGCAGTGTTTGTCTGAAGCCAGTAAATGTGGTACAGGATTTTAAAGGCAGGGTAGCTGGATCTGACAGTAAAAAACAAGCCAGACGTTTTTAAAGTTGGCTACAACTTTAAATTTTTTAAGGTTTGCTTTGGTCACAAAAAACAAAATGTACAAAACAAATGTGAACTAATTATAGCCAAGGGCTGCTCTGATCTAGAACAATTAGAGGAGAAAACTGTTATATTTTAAATAATTTGTTTATGATACTTTAATGAGAAATTTAGACCAAAATTAAAATCTATGTGAAAGCTATTTCTTTAATAGTATTAGAATAATAAATACCAATAAAGTCTTCTGAAATTGTAGATCAACAGGAAAGTCATTAACTTACATACATCTCTATTGTATCTTTCTAATCACTTTGTCTAAAATATTTAGACTTTGGCACATCTATTTGGCTTCCTTAGTGTTCCCAACATTATGTGGACTATGTAATTAAGCCAGGGTCTCTGATAGGATCTAATTTTCTCTTCGAGGGATCATATAGTTCTTGGGTGTACTTTAAAGGATTAGAATGGATTGCTGGTTGCTTGCAATTTTGTTCACAAGAAAAAAAAGTACAACTTCTTATATCAAAAATTATTTCAATCAAGTAATTTATTGGAAGAAACTAGTTAATGTTTATATTGTATACCATAACTATGAAGATAATTTGCTTTTTCACAGTTTAATAGTCATGAATATATCTTACTAAGAATAAAAGGTAAAAATTTCATCTCTTCAAAATTAGCTTTAAAATTTAGTTTAGAAAAATTATTTATCTATTTATACCAGAACACATCCATCCGCAAAACTGGTCTATTTGAAGACTGAAAACCAAGTTTAAAAAGATTTGTTTAAAGGGAATAATTAACTGTATATTTGTCAGTGTATTTCCATAGTTAAATATATATATATATATATATATATATATATATATATACACACTGACTTCTGCTAGAATACAGATCAAAGTAAAATATTAACACCGCATTTATATTGCAGCTATGAAACTCAGCAATATTATCAACTAGATTTGTTTTAGAGTTACTTGGTTACAAATAATTACTTGACCACTTTCCTGTGTTTTAATGTATGAATGCCAAAGAAATGAGTTGATGGCTAAATGGTCAACTTGTGGTCATATTCATGATAAAAATAATCAGTATTTTGGAAGGTGAGTATGTTAACAAATAACCTGTTTGCAGTGTGCTATGTTTGAGGTGATACGTCATCATCAACAATAGACTGAATAAAAGTTTGTGAAAGTTATCAGGCATTTTCAGTGACCTGTGGCACTTTCACAAATAACACAATTAAGATATCCAGCCAAGGGCATTTCTGAAAACTTTAGGTGTGCCAAGAAACAAACAGCATTAAGTTCATCAGGGAAAACCAGGCAGGTTTAAGATACATTCCTGGGGAAAAGAGTCAGTACCAAAATATCTGAGAAAGGATTTTTTTAGGGAGGAGAATCCAGAGTCTTCTTGGCCAACAGAGATGCTTTATCTTAAGTATATTAGGTAAGGAATGCCTTCGTATGGTCATTTTAAGTTTAAAGGAAAACTAATTAATTGAATCAATGAGAAATATCTTGTAATGTAGTTTAAAAAGGGCCTAATAAAAATGTCACTAGAGTTGTAATTTTGTCTAAGAATTCGTATCTGACAACTGATCTTTTTTTTTCCCAATTCAACTAGGATTCCTAGCTATCCATTTGCTATTTTTCCAAAGAAATGCTAATAAAGCCACCTGAACATTTCACTCTGAGCATAATTGTAGAATCCATTTAGATTTGATCTTTAAATATGCTTAAATCATCCTAAGAAGCTGTGTTGTCCTGGAGCTCAAGCTAAATCATTGCTGTGTCCTTGAGAAAACATCATTCAATACATAAAAACACGCTTTGAATTTTATTTAAATTGGCTAGTGGGTGTATATGTATGCATCATACCAAGAAACTAACTAATCCATTTTTTATGGATTCTTAATGGTTTTCACCTTCTGCAAATGTGGTAGTAACACCAAATAAAAGGCCCAGTATCAACAATCCGACATCCCTTTGCAAAGTGGCACTCTCACTGAAATTTAAAAAAAAAAACAAAACAAAACTGAATGCAGGGTAGGGGTAGGTACAGCGTGGGAAGGAGGGAGGTGAAGACTTCAGCAAGGCCTCCAGGAGAGCTCACCTTTCTGAGAGAGTAGATCTCACACTACCAGTTCTCATGAGCAGGCTCTGCACCTCGTGAGTGCCTGTGGTCAGTCCAGACAGGGAGCCATGGTGGCTGAGGGGGAGGTCAATGGACTCAGAGCTCGTATGGAGGCTAGTCATGGACTGGTAACTCGGAGTGTCCTTGCTGCCAGCAGAGGAACTGCTCAGATTGGCAGCCCACACGAGACCACCTGATGTGAAAGAGTGAACCGATGCTGGGCTGGACGCCAACGAGTGGCTTAAGCTTATAACGTCTGCAGTGAGGTCTGAGGGTTTATTGAAGAGAGGGCTGCTGCTGCCACTGAGCCCACCAGCACTGCCCAGGCTGCCCGTACCAGACGACGGCGACTCCAGACTGCCTTGCCGCGCTAGTGTGGTACTGGGACTGGACATTACAGAGGAGGATTTCACACCCTCAGTATTAGGTGCGGAGGCAGGTTTGCCACCTGCCTTGGCACCAAACAACCTAAAAGAAAAACAAATAACAACTTCAGTTGTTCCAAGAAACTAACATCCACATTGAATACTTAGGGTTATAGTACATAGAGCCAAGCGTGCTCTGGTGGATGGGCCACCGAGCACTTCCTGTCTCTATGTTAATGAACTTGATAAGCTTGACCTTCCTAATCTCTCTCTCATATTGCCATAGGGGTAAACTGGTACTGAGCTGCCATCCCATTGATGGGGCAACGTGGGCCACAGAGAAGGAAGGATAAGCCAAACATCAAAGTCCCTGGGGTCCGCAGTTAAGTGATCATGAGAGTTTTTTGCAAATTAAGTAGTTTGCATATACTTGCTGCCTATTTATAGAACCATTATAATGAAACAACTTCTACGCATTTGGTATATAATATTAAATTATTTTTCTTTTCTTTTTTTTTTTTCCTTCATGTTGTCGGCTTATTCAAAATCTAGAAGGAATGCTTAAGGCAAAGTTTAGGAGGCTGTGTTGTATGGCCGGGGGCCTAAGTGACTGTCAGAGAGGAGTTGGTTAGAAACAATATTGGATACTGTCGGCAACATGTCAGTATGTCTGCAGTTTCCCCAAGAAAGGCCAAAGGGTCAGATGTCAGTTGCCAGTGCTATTCCAATACATATTTATAATAGTGATTTGAAACGTGGTTGGTGCTAAATTAGATGTTGGAGTTTCTTCAGAAAACATTTTAGTTTTGTAAATGAAGCAGATGACATAATTGAATTTATGTAAATATGGAAATAAAGTGTGATATGAAAAATGACATAATGATCTCTAATTAAGTTGCAATGAAATCGTTATTTCCTATAGTGAAATATGATGAATAAGAGAAATTGTTTCATAGGTAATGGGCCACTGGAGGGCACTATTGGCTTTTACTTAAGCAACGGAAATATTTACTCTCACTACGAGTGATTACACTTTCCAATGAGAATCAACATTTCAAAACACCACTTCTTCAGGATTAATAAACAATCATGTATCTGAGATTACTGAAATGTAAAAGTAAATGTTTCAAGACACTCTATTTCCCAGATATCAAGGCTCTTGGTTTAGTCAGTATAATAAAAGCAAACATTAAAAACACTAAACATAATCATGTAATGGATTATAAATGGACTATAAATCATATTCTATCATTTCATAGATGAGGAAACAGACCCAGAATAATTTAACTGTATGTCCTAAATCTTTACCTGTATGTATTTTCCTGCCACTTAAAACACATCAGTATTTAAAAACGCTGATATTGGGAAGGAGAACTCCATTTACTGAATATCAAAGACAATCCCCATGCAGAAACCAAGTCCTATAGGTTATGCAAGTCATATCAATGAAAGCTGATGATGAGTTAGAAAACCTAGCACATTTCTTAGTTATAATCCTATACCAAGTATCTAAAGGTTTTCAAATTCTGTCAATCATATCATACCTTGACTTTCATTAAGATTTCAGGATATGGTGCTACATAAATTGATCCACTGTGATCCAGTACTGTATAAGGAACACAACTTCATCTATGTTCATGATTAGCATCAGCTCATTAAGAGCCAACAAGATAATAAACACTAGAAATGGATACCAATCGTCATAAAGATCTATTTTATTATTAACTGTGTAAAGATGAAAATCTATTACAAGCTACTATTTCATCACTCCCCCTAGGTACTACCATCTGCTTTTACTCACAAATGCTCTTTGTTTTGCTGTGACAATAGTGAACCTGCAAAGTTGGAGCATTTTTCAAAATGAGCAATATTTTTCCACTAGCTATTTATAGCATTGGCTTCTGAAAACCCATTGTACTCAGAAACTGACTAAGTGTAAGTTATATACATCATACACTGAGGCTATATACATATATATAAGCATGGAGGATACACATCTTCTATAGGACAGGCTATGGGACACACAAATATCCTAAGATAAAGCATTATATGTCGTCCCAGCACCATTTTACGCTTTCTTACCTTCGAAATGTTGGTGAGGCAATGTCAGGGTACTTGGACCCTGGCTGCCTGAGCCCTTGTGTCCCACAGGCACTAGCAGATGTGGGGCTGGACTTGGGGGAACCTGACAAAGAAACGCTCTCTGAATCTGAGACTGCAACCTTTTCTTTCTCCTTGTCTGTCTGGTTGACCGTGACGGGACTCGAGCGCCCTGAGCCGATCTTCGTGGGTTCTCTCAGTTTCGAGGTGGTGGCACCAGCTGACTTGCTGCTGACATTGGAATCGATACTGCTGGTGCTGGATCTGTGGCCACCTCGGCCGGGAATGCCACTGGTGCTGGATTTGGACGGGCGGGGCAAGCTGCGGTACTGCAGGGAGGTTTTGGTGCTAACGTGCAGCCCAACATCGTCCTGATTCTGTGACCCATCCAAGCTGGTTTTCCTCCCTGCGTTTGACTTCCCACCAATGGCAGCAGATTTGGGGATTTTACCCAGTGTGGCTGAGCCGCTTGTTATGGTGGCTCCACTGCTAGTGATCATAGCAGAGGACCCGACTCCACTTGGCTTCTTAAATCCAAAAGAGCCAGTGGCCGTTGATCTTCCAATGCCCGAGGGGGGCTTTTTCCCCTCATCTCCACTGCTCTTTCCTGCATCTGATGGAGATCTCTGTAGAGATGATCCTTTCAGGGGACTTTTTCCTTTCTCAGAAGCTTTGGCATCATCGGTTTTACCTAATGAGTGAGAAATATACACATTTATGTGCCTGCACATTGTGATTTCACAATATTTCTTTCAACAGAGTGTAAAATGTGAATACATCTGTGTGCGTGCTTAGTTGCTCAGTCGTGTCTGACTCTTTGCTACCCCATGGACTGTGGCCCACCAGGCTCCTCTGTCCATGGGATTTCCCAGGCAAGAATACTACAGTGAGTTGCTAGTTCCTACTTCAGGGGATCTTCCTGACCCAGGGGTCGAATTCACATCTGTGTCTCCTGCATTGGCAGGCAGATTCTTTACCACTGTACCACCTGGGAAGCCCAAATATATTTTTTTACTACTTAAATTCCTATTTATTATTTTGGCTCTAAATAGGCATGTATGCAATATATTCAGAAGATTAAGTACAAAGCTATAAAACTATGGCTGTTAGAGGAAAATGACTAGAGATCAAGGAGATAAAGTGAAAATGCCTATTTTGCTATGTATTATTGCCTTATAGTTTGCAATTCTCTTCCTTTATAAAGATAGCACTTAATCTCATCAAACTAAGTGCTTGAAAAAGTTCATCAGATGATTGTATTTGAAGTGTTCTGGTACATTAGTACCTCAGGTGGCACTATTTATATGAGGCACCATTTTAAAAATAGGGAGAGAGTCTTTAAAAAAAAAAGGATGGTACATTTGCAGAAATCTTTTACTCTATTTTTGCATCAAGTCTAATTTGGAAATAATGTTTCAAATCTCCAGCCTTCCAGCCCATTAGATTAGTGTGACTTTTCTTGCCTCTTAGAAGTGAAACATAGAGGGAGAGGTAACAAAAATATTTCAAATTTTATAGAAAATCATAATGAAAGCTATCTTATGTTTTTTAATAAGTTGGCTTCTTTTATTTCCACATGACCAGAAATGACTGTGGCAAAATAAAACACTCTCCCAACTGTGATGATACCCTCTAGAGGAAGCCTGGAGTGCTGTGTTCATGTGGATGCATACGATAAGGCATGTGAAATTTAGACAGAAAAGTATTTATATGGAGAAGTATAAGTATTATATAAATATAAACAATTGTATTTTTGATATAATTATGAAACACTGCTATTAAAGACGAGAAAGATCAAATGGAAACAATTTAGCTTAACAGCGGCCAGAAGACCAGCCTACCAGGTGTCTTGAGTGCACTGGTCCCAGTTTTCTGCCTGGAAGGCGCTCCTCCTTGGGCTGACATGCCTCTTCTCCAGGAGCCTGTCTGAGAAACAGCCAGGGAGGCTTTCTGCCCCGTCTTCTCAGGGTCTTCAGGAAGCCCAGAGGAAACGCCCTTCCACTTGCCACCCCCATCCCCATGGCTGTCAAAGTCCTCCTCGGGTTTTTTCAGCTCCTCGGTGCTCTCCCAAGGCTCATCTGTTGCAGATCGTTTCTCTGAATCTGTCTTCAGCTGTGAAGAAAATAGGACAGAAGAACTTTGTGCAGAAAAATCTATCAAGTGTGAATTGGGCCCTGGAATGTCCTTTCAGATAATTAGCTTAAAAAAAAAAAAAAAAAAGCAGCAGTGATTTGTATTTCAAAAGAACTCCAAAGATGCCTCTATTTTTATCTCTATGTTCATTTAAGTTTCATTAATTTGAGTCCTATAATTCTCACTTGCACATATTAAAGAATATCAGAAGAAATGTGTGCAGAAAACTTCAATTAAACACTCCAGAGAGGAAGGCATTTTCTATGTCAAATCTAACAAGGAAATGTAAGACAAGATAAAACTTAATTATCTAATATTCATTCTCGATTCACTATTCTCAAGAGATTCAGCGATGCATCTCAGAGGTCAATATAAAATGAATCACGAACTATCCAAAATTAGACAATTTAAATATCATTTTTGGATTCCTAAACAATTATATCAATATTATAAAGAAAGATATGCAATAGAAGGCTTTCTGGGTTAGACTGTAATCAATTGAAAAAATACATATACATACAAGCTGCCTCAGTTTAATGTAATTACTTCAGACTAAGAGGTTGTGCTATATTTTAATGCAATTTAACATAACTTGGGGAAAAATCTGGCAGAAGCACTGGAGACAGAAAGGAGGCAATTCTTACCTGAGTGTTCTTTCGGGACGGGACAGTGATGTTGGAGTAAGAGCTGACAGAGGACGTGGTGTTCAGGTCATCAGTGCTGATGTTATCCAGGGTGTCGCTGAGACCACTGCTCACGGAACTGCTGTCATCCCAGCTAAAGACAGGCAGTGGCAATGACTAAGCACAGGATGCACAACACAAATCACCCGTATTTCCACTTAACATGTATCACGTATTGGGAAAAGAATTCTTCTTTTTTTTTTAATCTTATGATGAAAAATACTCACTTTTCATTTTTGGAAAATCATACTGTTAAGAACTGAGCACAAATCTGAGAATAACCTTATCAAAGGTTTGCTAAGAATCAGTGCCTAGAGCAGATACAGGGGAAATGTTTATAAAACGAGTAAAAATAATGTTGAGAGCCGAAGAATTGATGCCTTTGAACTGTGGTGCTGGAGAAGACTCTTGAGAGTCCCACCCCAAATATTCACTGAAAGGACTGATGAAGCTGAAGCTTCAATACTTTGGCCACCTGATTTGAAGAATTGACTCATCGGAAAAGACCCTGATGCTGAGAAAGACTGAAGGCAGAAGGAGAAGGGGATGACAGAGAATGAGATAGTTGGATGGCATCACTGACTCAATGGACATGAGTTTGAGCAACTCCTGGAGACAGTGAAAGACATGGAAGCCAGGCATGCTGAAATCCATGAGGTTGCAACAAGTTGGACATGACTAAGCAACTGAACAACAACAAAAAATATTGCTATTAATACTGCAAAGCATCAGGAAAAAAAATAAACAAAAAACATTATACCCATAACCTTTGTTTTTCCCCGAGAAAGCAATCAGAAGTCATGTGGCATGTAAGAATCCATCCTTTGTGTTAAAAAAATAAGAAGAAACACAAGCACACAAAAACTGTGCTTTAGTCAAGGACCAGAAAATCATTGCTCACTCTTTCTCCTACCAATAACTACTTCCAATGATTTACCAAGTCTTGAAGATTGAGACTTATTTTATCATAGCATTCCTCTTGCAATATTTTAAGATTTCTGACCTGGACAACATACAATATTCTTTCATCTGGCCTTCCTGCCTTCAGTCCTTCTCAATAAACTTCACCTGGTAAACTTGGGTCAACGTTCAGAAGTTCACATCTAGCCATGTCACTCCCTAACTTAATACTCTTCAAAGACTTCTCTTTACCAAAGCTGTAGGTGACACTGTATAAAGCTCCTGCCCTTCAAGGTGCACAAAGTAATCATTTGGGGCATAAGGAAAGTATCTGAAATTCTGAATAAATCTGTTCTCAATTGAAAGAAGAATAAATAAAATAGGCTATATCAATATTCATGTGCAGACTACCATGGGAACCCTCACTCAGTCAACATGTCAGATGATGCAGAAGTCATGCAGGCTGACCAGGGTCACCTGATGAGAATGGGAACTCCAGAGAGTAAAGAGGTGAACCACGGCTCTCACTTACTGGCTGGTTTTCAGTCTCCTGTGAAATACTGCTGCTCACCTGCACTCTATTAATTGATTTGTGTAAACTAGGTACATATATCACATACAGACAAGAGTGAAGTCTCATAAAATAGACAAGTGACTTTAAAAAACCATCTGCAAGTAATCCACACAAAGAAGAGACTATGCATAGTGAAAGGACAAGCTAACTGCAAAGGAAGGGTAAACTGGTAACTTTTCCTACTCTGCTTTGTGTACTTTCTGAGTCACACCATACATGAAAAATAATAGGGATGGCTTGACATCATAGAGCAAACTGACTAGAAATGTAATTATCAAGAAGAAAATTTGAATTTATAGAAAATATACTTGTCCCTAGGTGAGCTACTGACAGCAGAAAACATGATGACCAAACACATTTATAAATCATATTATTACCAATAATAATTATATTTTTAATCACAGCAAAAGGGCATTTGGTTCCACTGTAGGAAATACCTGCCATTTGCGGCTGCTCTAATCTTTTGATTATCTTCCCCACATCTTATTTTGATAATTGCCCACATTAGGAGTCTTAGTTTCTCAAGACAGAATGTAAGAAACTCACATTTCCAGATTTCCTTATAGACAGATATGACACGTAACACAGGGCCTACACATGCACCCACAGTCACAAATGAGAAAAATAATCTTCTGGCAAACACAGTAGTAGTCATTCGATTTTTCTCTTATAAACACTGGCAGATATCTTGTCTCTAGTTCCAGGGTTCAGAGGTTCCTGGTAGAGGAAGATGTGATGCCCTAGATCTATGGTCAGCTAAAAGCCTGCGAAGAGCCTCATTATTCAATCACCTCAATTATTCCAACAGCCTTTTTATATCACTTCATTCCTTAAATTAGATAGAGTCTGTAGTTTGAAACTAAGAACTTCTATCAATAATTCATAATTTTAAAAATATTTCTTCTTTCACATATCCTCTAAATTTTTTAATGTTTATAAATGCTATCCAATACATATACTGGGTTTCCCAGGTGGCGCCAGTGGTAAAGAACCTACCTGCCAACGCAGGATACATAAGAGACGCGGGTTTGATCCCTGGGTCAGGAAGATCCCCTGAAGCAGGGCATGACAGCCCACTCCAGTATCTTTGCCTGGAGAATCCCATGGACAGAAGAGCCTAGTGGGCTACGGGCCGTAGGGTCGCAAAGAGTCGGACATGACTAAAGCAACTTAGCATAGCATAATACGTATATTCTCATAGGAATGTGTGCATATAATTATAAAATTTTAAATATACACACTTGAGCAACTACTTGTCTATTTAAGTAGTTATTTAATTAGATTAAGCAATTACTAGTTGCTATCTAATTAAGCAACTACTTATCAGATTCCTTTAAAAAACATATGGTTTTCCGGATTATATGGCCCTAGACTACTTCTTTGGAGAAGGCAATGGCACTTCACTCCAGCACTCTTGCCTGGAAAATCCCATGGATGGATGAGCCTGGTGGGCTACAGTCCATGGGGTCGCTAAGAGTCGGGCACGACTGAGCGACTTCACTTTCACTTCTCACTTTCATGCATTGGAGAAGGAAATGGCAACCCACTCCAGCGTTCTTGCCTGGAGAATCCCAGGGACGGGGGAGCCTGGTGGGCTGCCGTCTATGGGGTCGCACAGAGTTGGACATGACTGAAGCGACTTAGCAGCAGCAGCAGCAGACTACTTCTTCAGCTTAAACTCTCCATCCCCTGCCTGACTGTGTGCACTCTGACTTAGAGCTGCATTCAGTTCCTATCACCATCACATTGTTTGCAACTTCTGCCTTTGACCAAGTTACCCTTTGGCCTACTTGACTACCTCATACTTGCCTTATAAAGCAATTCGAGCAACTATCTTCAGGAAAAGCTAGGTAGCTTCCTCTCTGCATTGTCATCATACTGATGCACAGACTTAGAGGACTGGATGCAGCACACTGTTTTACAAATCTACAAAAATGTGTAGAAATGGATTCTTAGCCCATGAGTTTTCTGAGCACAGAACTGTGTGATAGTTTTCTTTGAATTTCTACTATTTGGCAATTTCTACTATAAGCCAATGACTGACGTAAATGTTGAATAAATTCTCATGTTTTATTCAGATTAAAAGACAGAAAATTACAGAGATAATCCTTCATACTCATATGAAATGGAGTTTTAAGAAATACTTATCACAATATATTAAGTACTCAAAGAAAATTAAACAAAAAGGAAATTTTACCTGTTTTAAAAATGAATCCTTTTAAGGTAACTATTTCTCTGGCAAGGAAGATAGAATCAATATTTCTAACCATAGCTTTCACCAACGTAAATCCTAGCATTTGCAATTCAAAGTTAAACGCAACAACTCTTAAGGAATTAAAAAAAAACACTTGTGTTTTAAAGCCATTTAAAGTCTCAAATGATCACAATGGCTTTGTGGTTAAAATAATATAAAGGAGAGAATCCAAAATAAGATATCAAGTTTCAATCTTGCAACAGAAAAATTAAAAAATATATCAAATTAAGAAATATCATAGACATGAACAATCTGAATTTATCTTGGTGTAATGGAAAGAACAATGGATTTCTAAAATTAAAGTTTTTCACGTGAGCCTTTATTAGAGGCACATAGCTAGTCTTGCTATTCTGATCTCCCTATCTCACAGGGTAGCATGGGAAGAAAATGAATCATTTATATGAACCATTTTATAATATTTTATACTTTACCATCTCCTCAAACTGCTTTACCTCCAAGATTTCAAATGCTGCAGTCTCATTTTTTGATCACAATCTTCCATACTTCTAGCATTCTACAATCTACTGATTCTTAATTTTTAAGACTATTTGATAGCTACTTCCTGTGTGGGCTTCCTTGGTGGCTCAGAGGGTAAACGTCTGCCCACAAAGCAGGAGACCTGAGTTCGATCCCTGGGTCAGGAAGATCCCCTGGAGAAGGAAATGGCAACCCACTCCAGTATTCTTGCCTGGAGAATCCCATGGATGGAGGAGCCTGGTATGCTACAGTCCACGGGGTCGCAAAGAGTCCGACATGACTGAGCAACTTCACTTTCACACTTTCACTTTTCCTGTTGTCTACTTTTAATGGCCTTCTCGTGTTTTTTAAGCCACTGATCTCTTTACTGAATGATGCAGGATCCAAAGATGCTGGAACAAAAGGACTGCTAAAGTGAGAAGTACTCTATTCTAGCTCTTGCCACCATACTGGTCTTCCATACCTGTCTTGACTCTGTTAATTAAACATGTTTTCCCTATTACTACTTTGGAAAATGACAACAAAGTCAATTAATGAGAATGACTAATATAAAAATATTATTATATATTTGTATAATATATAATAATATAGATTCAAATTACCTAACCTCAGGTGATTTCTCAGCTGAGGTTAGATTTCTCACTTAGAAATTCTGCCTAATCCAAAAGTGATTTTCTTCAGATTCCAATGATAAAGCTTTGTTTCTCTCTTCTTTGGATCTCAAGATCTTCCTCCTAGTATTTTAGTGAAACTGATTTCACAAAGGTCAATAAATCCATGGACTGAGTGCTTACTGTGTGTCTTACTCTTCTAAATACTTAATGCTGCTGCTAAGTCGCTTCAGTCGTGTCTGACCCTGAGCAACCCCATAGATGGCAGCCCACCAGGCTCCTCTGTCCCTGGGATTCTCCAGGCAATGACACTGGAGTGGGTTGCTATTTCCTTCTCCAAAATACTTAATATATATTATCTAATCCCCAAATGAAGCCAAAAGACAGACATTATATAGATAAAGGGGTTCAGGTAGTTTGAATGATGGAGCTGGGATGTGAACTCAGGAATTTTGCCCTAAAACTTGGTCAGCACTTCTCTCCCTTGCCTCCCATCTTCTCACCCCTTGTATCTTGAAATACACCAGTGATGAGCCTTTAGAGGCTTTTTGCAAAGTCCCCCAGTCAACAGAACCCTTTACTTTTCTCTTCTTTGTGATTCCTTCAAATTCTTCAAAATTCAGAACTTAATCTTAAATCACCTTAGAGATTCTTTCTTGGAAATTTCTTAGTCTCGCACAACTTCAATATCACCTCCATGATGACGATACTCAAGTTTACATCTCTAATTCGGACTTCTTTCTTGATTAATTGATCAGCCTTTCCAGCCTTCCTCTGAACAGTTTCTCAAGGATGTCCTATTCACATCTCAAATGCAGTCTACCTAGATCCCATCATTTCTCTTTAAAAATTCTTCTCCCTTTCAGTTACTGCCTACCTGTTCATCCTTCTTCAAAATATTACTGCTAGTATCTCTCTTCTCTCACCTGGATTCACTATTAATCAAGTTGTTTCTTATCCTCCAAAGTCTATCTCAGTTACAGGTGGCATGGCCCTCCCTGCATTCTGTATTACCAGTCTGTATACTCCTTCCATAAGAGCTTTTAGTAAGAATCTGCTCTTATTCATTAAATGATTAATAAATTATAGCTCCTCTCCTTTGAAGAACTCACTGTGTATTGCGGAGGGCAAACATAAACAGACCATTACAATACAAAATGGCAAGGGTTGTAATAGAGATGAATGGTAAATATGTGGCAGAACAACACCCCTACCACTCATTGGAAGAGTTCAAGCATTTCTTGCAGACAGGGATACAGCATGATCAGAGGAAATAAATGTTAATCACTGTATTAAAGCATGTTTCGCTTGTTATGCCACTATTTTGGTGTTTTCCCATCTTCTTGGTCATAATCTGGATTACCTGACGTCAGAGACTGTGTGACATTTATCTTCATAATTCTAGCATATAACATGGTGTCAACCATTGAACAGATGATTAGTTGATGTTTGTTAAATAAATGAAACAGTTTTACTTTTGAGAATACTGCTTCTATCCAATAATGTTAAGTTAGACTAAATGCAATAATAAATGTAGAGTTTGAGGAAAAAAAATGTGTTCAACATATTTCTTTGCTAAGTAATCTTAAAGGAATACCTTTTGATTGATGACAACATGATTTTCCTCATCCTAAGGTTCTGTGTTTTGATTTTCATCTTTGGTTTATTAGAACCAGAATTCTCCCTAGGTAGGATGCAATTAATCTTGTTTATTATGGCATATTTACTTAAGTGAAAAACTCCATAGAAAATAGCCTTTTTTAACTGACAAAAATGTTAATTTACTCAAATAATTAGCTCCAAGTAATATGTCTCAAACTCAATATATTTTCATTATTTCATTTTAATTTCATTAAGATGTTCTAAGAATTCCTGACTATATTTTTTGTTTATAAAAGAGCAAGTCTTATCTCCTCCAAGTTACAGATCTATTGCTCTGCTATGCTTTTCTCAACAAACTAGGACAGTTAAAAAAAAAAATACAAATCTGAGTATCTTATACACATAGTTTGCATTTACACATTGAGTTATTTCCAGTTTTAAAATACTATGAATAAAGCTGTCAAGAACATTCACATACACTCCATTTATGTGACATTCTAGAAAAGGCAAAACTACAGATATGTAGGACAAATCAGTGACTGCCAGTGGATAGGAGTATGGGAAGATCTGTGGTGTCTGTTACCTGACTTGATGCATATGTCAAAATTCTGAACTATATAAAAATATTATTGTATGTAAAGTTTTTAAAAAGTAGCTAATTAATCTGCTGGTAAATCACAATTTGGATATACACTAGATTACTAATCATTCTAAGAAGAAAGTGACTCTTTTGGCATGTCTTTAATATTTATACTTTTAAATTTTATTTATTTATTTGGCTGCTCTGGGTCTTAGTTGTAGCGTGTGGGATCTAGCTCCCTGACCAGGGACTGAACCTGGGCCCCCTGCACTGGGAGCTCAGAGTCTCAGCCACTGGACCACCAGCGAAGTCCCAATATTTATACTTTTAAAGATTAATTATTGACTATGCCAAAGCCTTTGACTGTGTGGATCACAACAAACTATGGAACATTCTTAAAGAGATGGGAATACCAGACCACCTGACCTGCCTCTTAAGAAATCTGTATGCAAGTCAAGAAGCAACAGTTAGAAATGGACATGGAACAACAGACTGGTTCCAAAAGGGAAAGGAGTACGTCAAGGCTGTATATTGTCACCCTGCTTATTTAACTTCTATGCAGAGTACATCATGAGAAATGCTGGGCTGGATGAAGGACAAGCTGGAATCAAGATTGCCAGGAGAATATCAATAACCTCAGATATGCAGATGACACCATCCTTATGGCAGAAAGTGAAGAAGAACTAAAGAGCCGCTTGATGAAAGTGAAAGAGGAGAGTGAAAAAGTTGGCTTAAAGCTCAACATTCAGAAAACTAAGATCATGGCATCTGGTCCCATCAGTTCATGGCAAATAGATGGGGAAACACAGGAAACAGTGGCTGACTTTATTTTTGGGGGGGCTCCAAAATCAGTGCAGATGGTGACTGCAGCCATGAAATTAAAAGACACTTGCCCTTTGGGAGAAAAACTATGACCAACCTAGGCATATTAAAAAGCAGAGACATTACTTTGCCAGCAAAGATCTGTCTCGTCAAAGCTATGGTTCTTCCAGTGGTCATGTATGGATGTGAGAGTTGGACTTTGAAGAAAGCTGAGCGCCGAAGAATTGATGCTTTTGAACTGTGGTGTTGGAGAAGACTCTTGAGAGTCCCTTGGACTGCAAGGAGATCCAACCAGCCCATCCTAAAGGAAATCAGTCCTGAATATTCATTGGAAGGACTGATGCTGAAACTCCAATACTTTGCCCACCTGATGTGATGAACTGACTCATTGGAAAAGACCCTGATGCTGGGGAAGATTGAAGGCGGGAGGAGAAAGGAACAACAGAGGATGAGATGATAAGATGGCATCACTGACTCAATGGACATGGGTTTGAGAAACTCCAGGAGTTGGTGATGACAGGGAGGCCTGGTGTGTTGCAGTTCATGGGGTTTCGAAGAGTCGGACACGACTGAGTGACTGAACTGAACTGAATAACTCAATGAAGCTGGGGATCTATTTTATTTATTTGGCTATGCATTTGTGGCTCTGACACTCATGTTCACCCCTGGATTTATACTGAGAAGCAAATATATGTGGTATATATTCATAATCTTTTTTTTATTTTTTGCTTTTTATGTTGAAGAATTCTGAAATATTAAGTAAATAAATTTTAAAGTAATTTTACAGATATAAAACTAATTTCAGGGAAAAATGCTAGTGCTGTTGGTCAGTAATTTTTCAACACACACCTGCATGATAAGCAAATCCATCATTTTTACACATGATTTAAACAAAGTTGCTGCTGCTGCTGCTGCTGCTAAGTCGCTTCAGTCATGTTTGACTCTGTGCGACCCCATAGATGGCAGCCCACCAGGCTCCCCTGTCCCTGGGATTGTCCAGGCAAGAACACTGGAGTGGGTTGCCATCCATTTCCTTCTCTAATGCATGAAAGCGAAAAGTGAAAGTGAAGTCGCTCAGTCGTGTCCAACTCTTAGCGACCCCATGGACTGCAGCCTACCAGGCTCCTCCGTCCATGGGATTTTCCAGGCAAGAGTACTGGGGTGCCGTTGCCTTCTCCGGCCATTGGTAAATAACATAGATAACATAATAAAGTGTTCACTCCAGTGCTTGAGTCTGGAGACATCTCACACATACAGTCCAATACACTAGTTGCATTTAGGCTCTGCAGACACAGACAAGTGTGGAGATTCCCATTTATTCCCTGAGTGTCTATTATAAAAAGAGGATTTTTTAGTTATAAGTGAGGTGGCAAAAACAGAAAAAACGTAGAGGCTAGAAGAAAAGGGAAACATTACATGGGTATGTCAGATGTCCAAGTTAAAAATCTCCTGAAATAGTCATACTGAGAAAAATAGGCTGCTTTCTTCCAACCTAAATATAATATATGATAAAGTAGAAATATCTGATATATGAAAAATAATAATATATGATAAAGTACAAGTTTTAAGGATTTTACTATATATTTCTTAAGACAAGTAATTTCTTCATGAAAATAAAAGAGGAGTCTCTGAAGTTATCTGTAAGACAACTGGGTGAAAACTTCTGGATATGCTTTCTGTTTCTAAGGCAAAAGTAAATAAGAAAATAAAGGTACCACTTAAAACTCTATCACATTCTGGGATAGCTTTGTTTTCCACTTCCACTGTTTATGCTAATTTACATAATATACATAAAAAGATAACAGTCATCTCAAAAATATTTAGACACAATGATCTTTGCAATAATAATCTTAAAAATACTGACAATCAACTGTTGAGGCTTTGCAGTTTGGTACTAATATGTTAAGTCAATGATCTTTTCCTCAAAACTAAATGTGCATAAAACCATTTAGACCTATTCCATACATTTTCTTTTTTTAAATCAGCAGCACAATGTACTACCTGCCACATTGAGCACTGCAACCACTGAAGTGTAAATTCTACATTACTTCAGGGTCATTGGAAGAAAGCAATGGCGTGTATCTCAACAATGATTCATTCAGCATTTCCCCCGAAAAATATTTTATTGCCAAGAAAAAAAGAATGAGGCATTAAAAAAGATTTTATTATTGGAGAAACCTAAGTATATAATAACATCAATATACTAAACACAGTTTTATGTTTAAAGTAGTCCTTTCAACCTATAAAATGAACATGGTCTTCATTGAGTTTTTTAAAAAATGTCCTACTTTCCAAGGTATTCTGTCCTTCCACTGCTCATTAACTCTGCAGTGGAGTACAAGCAACTGGTTTATAATCCAGTTGAACTGTCATTTCCTCTATGAACGCTTCTAGGATTTCCAAGGACACATTAACTCTTCCCTGTCTGTATTTACTACCAGTGCGCTTCTACGGTCCTGTAATTTATCTGCTTGCAATGTAGGTACAGCCACAGGACTGTGGTTGAGGGCAAAGAGAGTGGCTTTTCTCGTAGTTTCAGTGTTCAGACTGGCATCTGGCCCATGATAGGTTCTTAATGTTTGTGGGATAAATCGTGAGTGAAAAAAAATGTTGCCAGACACGACTGAACGACTTAGCAGCAGCAGCCCATAGCAGTAAACAAAGAATGCTGCGATCATCCGGTCTCTACTGTGAGCCCTGAGGGGACTCCGGAGAGAAACGCCATGCCTTCCATCAAGCCATCAGCCACCTCAGTGACTCCCCGGCAGTGCACCCTGAGGAGACTCTGGAGGGAAACACAGGATATGGATCCCAAGTAGCCCAGCATTTAAAAGAGCCCAGCATTTTGCATTTTCTTATACACAGAAAAGCATTACATTGAGTCACTTGAGATGTCTGGTTTTTCTTTAGTAACAGTAATATTTTGATGTTCTGAATACCTGTGTTTGTTGCAGAAATTCCTGTATATCTTGGCTCCTCCCTTACTTCTTTGGAATAGTTTCTCAAAGCTACTTGAGAGTCTGTATCCCAGACTGAAGTCCTCAGTTTTTTTCCATGAAATAAAACATAATTGTGGTGACCCAAGGACGAAAGAGCAGATAAAACCAAGGAGGGTCTTGGAATGCAGGAACAGAAAAACCAGACCCCTATCATCCTTCCCTCCCCCATGATGTAACTATTAATGGATTTCAGGTCCTCCTGAGCAGTATAACCTGCCTCCCCTCCTCCCCCATAGGGAGAAGGTATTTGCCTTACTCTTCCTCCACTCCGTATATGTGCCTCATCCAATCAGCAAATGCCTCATCCAATCGGCAAATGACCCGCAAGACCCCTATCCCACTCCTTGTACCCTGGGTATAAAAGGACCCCTGTTCAACATCGGTTTTCCCTTGAGCTGACCCGCTGTTCTAACAGCATCTCCCACTCTAATAAGCTTTATTTCCCTCTCATTCTGTCTCATGTCTGGAAATTCTTTTCCAACCCGCGCCCAGACCATGACAATAATTTCAATGCTTAGGTTGTGCATCTTTTTCAAATGACACAATAAATCATCTAGTCTTATAGTCATATACTACAACCTTAATCTATGATTCATTTACTCATTCTAACACTTAAATATGCACATCATTATGAATTGTGGTTAAAAAAATCAATGTGATTATACGAGAGAAAAACCAATCAGAAGGATCTATTATGTCAGGTGAATAAAGAACAGCCTCTTTGAGGAGGCAGCTGTAGACAGTCATTAAGTAGATGAGGGAAGGGTAAAGGAAAGCCATCTGTGAAAGGGGTGGAGAAGACAACAACAGGGAGAGGAGACAGCGAGTGTAAAGACCCAGAAGCAGCAAAGGTCAAGGGGCAGCAGGACCGTGCAGCCCCAAGCAAGGGGGCAAGTGTCAGTTCTGAGACTGGCAAGTAGGCAGGGCCAGGTCTTGAATGATCTTCTAGACAATGTTAGGACATTAGAGTTCCTTGGAAGTATGAAAGACATTCATCAAATAGTTCCAAGCTATGAAATGACATGAGCAGGTCTAAGGTAATACTCCAGTGTTATGAGTATATTAGAGGTAAAAAGGAATAGTATTGGGAAGCTCAGTGAAGAGATTTTTGTCAGTTTTTGATGAGATGGTTAGAAGTAAATTAAAAGAAGGCAGTTTGGGGGTTCCATGGTGCTCCAGTGGCTAAGGCTTTGTGGTTTCAATGCAGGGAACCTGGGTTTGATACCTGGTCAGGGAACTAGAACCCACATGCTGCAAACTAAGACTCAGAGCAGATAAATAAGTAAAATTTTACAAAAGGAAGGCAGTTTCAAGATATATTTGGAGGTAGAAATGACAGGATTTGCTGTTGGCTGGTGTGACACAATAAGCAATATATATTTGGTTTCTATCCCCAGTTCCTTATACAGAGCTCCTAAGAGTTTTGTAATTTTTTTAGGTGATAAGTATGCCAGGACGACCTTTTGTTCTATTTGGTCTTGGACTTCAGTTTCTAAGGCAGAGCTCCTCAATTCCTTGGAATCTTCTGGGTGATAGGAGCATCTTTTGCCTAATAAGACAACGCTTGGTTGGCTTATTGGTCTTTTTCTTTTAAACCACAATTCAAAATTACTTGCACTTACATATTAGAATGAGTGAATGTATCGCAGATTAAGGCCTTAGTTTGTGACTATGTGAGACTAGATCATTTATTGATGTATCTCACACCTCCATTCTTTGGGAGGGAGAGGGGCTGAAGACTGAGTTAATGTATCATGCCTACCTAACAAAGCCTCCATAAAAATCCATAAATTATGATGTTCAGAGGGCTTCCAGGTGAACATACAGAGGTGCTTAGACAGTAGGTTGCCAAGAGAGAGCTTGGATGTTTCATGTCCCTGCTCTCTACCTTGCTGTATGAAACTCTTCAGTTGGTTATTCATCTAGATCCTTTGTCATATCCTTTATAATAAACCAGCAAATATAAGTAAATGTTTCCCTGAGTTCTGTGAGTCATTCTAGCAAATTATAGAGCCTGAAGAGGGTCATAGGAACCTCCAATTTATAGCTGGTCAGTCAGAAACAGGAGGCCTGGGCTTGCAATTGGCATCTGAAGTGGGGGCAGTCTTATGGGACTGAGCCTTTAGCTTTGTGGCATCAGATGCAAATTCCAGGTAGATAGGGCCAGACCTGAGCTGAACTGAACACAGGAAACAGAGCTGGTGTCACATAATTGGTTGGTGTGGAAAAAAAGAAAACGCCAAACATTTGGTGTCAGAAGTATTTAGTGAGTAAGTTATATAAAAACAGTTTTTGTTTAGTTGGAATATGGTAAGAGAGAGAGAGAGAGGAAAAAAAAAAAAAAAGACTAGATCTCTTGTAGAGTTTCTACTGGCAATAGAGGCATGAATGGATTTTTAGAAAAGTAAAGAATCCATCAACAGAACATAAAGCATAATTTCATCTTAAATTTTGTTTGCACTTAGTATTGTTATTTTTATACATCAAGGGAAACTTATATGAGTTTAATATCATAGTTTAAGTGTATAACTCTTGGAAAAACTGGCAATTCACATAAACATGAAGTTAAAATTTCTCCATTTTCGCTATTTTCAGTGTGTACAACATGCTATATATTTATCCATGAAATATTTATAGAGACTACCATTATTCTGTGGGGGTTTTGGATAAGGAGAGCATCAATAAACTCTATTCACTGGCCTTTTCCTTCCCCTTTCTTTTTCTAGAAAGCAAATAATGAATATTTACAGTTATTCTATTATGGCATCAGATAGGGTAAGATAAACAAAAAAGCTCTTGTTCTTTATAAAAGAAAGCCCTAGGTAGATTTGATTAAATATGATGAATGATGTTAGCTTGAAATGAATCTATGTAATCAGGCAGATTTTAAGAATTAATGGTATCTGAGGCAGATAAGAAACCTCTATTTTTGTTTTTATTATTATCCAGGCTGATACCATAAGAGATAAAGTAATCTTATTAAACTTATTTTGCTGAAACACATCACTGGAACAGTGCTTATTATGGTTTTGCTAGTTTATTTCAAAGCCTTCTTTAATGATTCCGTTACATAGTTGAAAAGTATATAAGTTTCTTTAAAGGTTTCCTATTAGTGATAAGCTGAGAATATAACATATAACTCACATGAAAGCTAACTTGGGGTTAAGATCCACTTGGTATCTTTTTATATCTTACATGAATTAAAAAACCAGTATGTACTCATTGTTGCAAACTCGGAAGTCCAGAAATATACAAAAGAGACAAAGCTTTCAATTTATCTGTAAATCCCACTAGAAGTACCCACCAACATTTTGTGATTTCTGTCAAGTCATTTTCCGGATGTATAATATATACATATGTAAACTGACCTCATTGAGACATTGCTGATTATACCTGATGGCACGTCTGATTGTAACTTCTTCATTTGTATAACTTTATGACGATTTTTAATATCTTTAAGTTTTCTTTGATATAATTATATCAACTATTATATATTTTACCATTTCCATTTTAGGATATATGAAATACTTTATAAATTTTTTTACTATGTAACTAACACTTCAATGAATATTTGTATGTAACTATTTAGGTTATATTTACAGTTATTTTCTTAGGATAAAGTCCTAGAAAGAGAATTAGTGATTCACAAAATACAAACATTTCAAGCACTGCAGATGCAGCATAATAAGGGAAAAAGACATCATTTTATGCTCCTGCAAGCCATGAGTACCAGTCTTACAAAACTCTGGATACTTTCAGGCACGTGGTTTCCTTCAGTGATTCAAAAGTTTTGAGATGTGAAATAGTTGCTTAATGTAGTCTTAATTAAGTTGATCAAATTGTAAGTGGGATTACATTTTCTATAAGTTTATTAGCTAATTTTATATCCATAAATTATCTATGTTTTTGTATATTTTTCCAACAGAGTTTAAATAACAATAAAAAAATCTAATAATGTTTTTATATATTAAAAATGTTTCAAATATTTTCTCAATCTAGTTCATGGTTTTTACTTTTATTTATTACATTTTAATGTATAGAGTTGAAAAAATCCATCTCTGATCTTTTCTCCAATTTCTCCCAGGAAATTTTGCACGTATAATTTGGTTTCTCTGCCTCTTTCTTTTTATATACTATTGTTATGGTAAAGTGAGAAACTACTTTTTTTTAAAAAACAGCCAGTGAATTTCATAGACATCATTTATTGACAACTATTCCTTTCTATTTATCATTATAGTTCACTTACCAAGTCTTAATGCACGGTATTTTTAAAAATGATTATCAGATATGTTCCACTGACTTACCTGTTGATTTTTGCAGTAATACATGCTGTTCTAGTATAGTGAGGTACACAGCTGTGGTTTTTTTTACACAGTGAAGACTACAACTTCAAAATATTTATATATATATATATATGTCTAGATAGATAGATACATATATATATAACTAAGAATCGAAGCCTTTAAAAAACCTTTCTCAAAATTACACCAATTAGCTATTCTTCTAAAAATTATTGTCATTTATAGCCACAAGGGCTTCCCTTGTGGCTTAGCTGGTAAAGAATCTGCCTGCAATGGGGGAGACCTGGGTTCCATCCATGGGTTGGGAAGATCCCCTGGAGAAGGGAAAGGCTACCCATTCCAGTATTCTGGCCTAGAGAATTCCATAGACTGTATAATCCATGGGGTTGCAAAGAGTCTGACACGACTGAGTGACTTTCACTTTCACTTCCATAGCTTTATTCAGTTAGTGCATGACAAGTTAACTGAATGATACCATTATCATAGATACTGAGAATACAGAAATCAATACAATATTATAAAGATACAACTCTTGATCGAATGTAGAAAATGTGCAATTTTCACTTTTGAGAATTCAGACTTTTTTTTGATAACTGAACATTTACTGCTGCTGCTAAGTCACTTCAGTCGTGTCCGACTCTGTGCGACCCCATAGATGGCAGCCCACCAGGCTCCTCTGTCCCTGGGATTCTCCAGGCAAGAATACTGGAGTAGGTTGCCATTTCCTTCTCCAATGCATGAAAGTGAAAAATGAAAGTGAAGTCGCTCAGTCGTGTCCAACTCTTAGAGACCCCATAAACTGGAGCCTACCAGGCTCCTCTGTCCATGGGACTCTCCAGGCAAGAGTACTGCAGTGGGATGCCATTGCCTTCTCCAAACATTTAGTTATAGGCATTTTACTTAATAAGCAGCAATCGCAGCCACTAATCCTCAGATAAGAGTTTCCCTTGTAGCTCAGCTGGTAAAAAATTGCCTAAAATGCAGGAGACCCTGGTTGGATTCCTGGGTCCAGAAGATCCCCTGGAGAAGGGATAGACTAGCCACTCCAGTATTCTTGGGCTTCCCTGGTGGCTCAGACAGTAAAAAGTGTGCCTGCAATGAGGGAGACCTGGGTTCAATTCCTGGATTGGGAAGATCCCCTCGAGGAAGGCATGGCAACCCACTGCGGTATTCTTGTCTGGAGAATCCTCATGGATAGAGGAGCCTGGTAGGCTACAGTCCATGGGGTCGCTAAGAGATGGACACGACTGAGTGACTAGGCACAGGACAGCAATCCTCAGCTAAACTGTCTGCTCTCTCAAAAGCCTCCTTTCCCACTCGAAATATTTTTGGCATTAGCTCTATCTTTCAGAAGAATAGAAGCCCTCAAATTACTATAATTTCAAGATTGAGTGAAGAGAAACATTATGTAGGAATAAAACAACTCAGATAAAACCCGACAACTTATCTACAGATCTATCCACAAAACAAGGTTGAAGATGGAAATCTGTTCAATGTTATCTTACTTGAAATAGCATACATTAAAGTAACAAGATCTCAATAAAGTATTTTTATTTTAAGAGAGAAATATTATTAACAATGAAGAAATATTTTTGCTCTGAAATAATATAAAATAGGTCATATAAAAACATTCCAGATTCTTGTATCTTAAAACATTCTCAAAGCTGCCTTGGTAAAGAACACCCCCTCACAAGCTACTCTAGAGAGTGAATATCTCCAGGAGGAAGCCAAACATAGTTCAGAATTAGAGAGCTGTCTGCCAGGAAATTCACATCCCAGCACTGAAGAACAACAGATGGCAGCAGTAACAATGAAAACTTGCAGCAGATCCTGGCTGGCACACTTTCAAAATGGCCATTTATATTTCCCACCACAGTCAACTGCTGTTTCCTTGTATTGCATGTATGGATATAGAAGAGAAAAAAAAAGTGCAAGAATGACACTGGAATTGCCTTCACAGGGAAATGATTAAACCGTAAAAGCAAGAATGAAGTGATGACATGAACCTTGTGAGGTGTCTGAGTCTCCTGAGACTTACCAGGCACCAACTCACGGCTGATGCTTTGTCTGAACTACCTACATCTGAAATGTTGCCGGCTGCTTCCAAACTACTCTCTCACTTTCCACACCCCAGTCTCTGTGTCTCTGAGCACGGCTTAGAAAATTCTTCTTGATTTCTGTTTTCTTCCAGAGGAAGATTTCATCTATAGATGTCTATTGCTAAACCTGGATCATAATATCTGACCAGATTCATGTTGGGTCCCACCCAGCACGAACAGATGATTCAGAAAAGGTGACACTTTCAAAGATGAGGCAGTGGTTGGTAAACAGACCATCTCTCACCTCAGACAGGCGAAGTGGAGTCAGGGCACACCCCAAAAGAAAGAGATAGGGCAGAACACAAACAAGCAAGAGAGAGGTCATTGAGTCCTTGCACAGTTGAGAGCTAGTGGATTTACAGGGGTTGAAAAGGCTCAGAACATAAGCAGGAGAAAAAAAAATGCAATGCTCAGTAACAAAAAAATATTTTGAGAAATGGGTCAGTCTCTTGCTTCAAACAGAGAGCATTTATATCACTCAAGCAGAAATCAATTTCTTAGGATTGGTGAGGGTAAACAGAAGGGTCTGACAGAATGATGTAAAGATTCGGAGAAAAGATGAGAAAAGCATCTCCTTTCCAGTTGGTTTGGGATACAGGTTATAATGTCATTCTTTGGTCCTCTCAAGAGAGGAGAACTGGGTTTCATATTATAAGCTTGGAGGAAGTGAGATAATTGGTTGGGGTGTATCCTATGTGGTGCTGAGTCATGGGATTGATTACGAGAAGTGTATTTCTGTTTTCCACACGGTGGATTTAATACTGTCTTGTCTTAGCTTCAGGCATACGACAGATATATGGAAGCCTCTTCTCAGGCTGATGTGAGTTAAAATGCTAGAATCAGCAAATGAATTTTTTCTGTAGTGTTTAAACCAAATATACTGCATTTTCTATATTTCATCTGAGTTGCTTCTAGGGCTATCAATAGCCTAATGTAGTAAGTATCTTTTACAGTTCCATGGGAGCATGGCTCTGAAAGCAAAATCTCATCTGGAGTTCAGCTCCACAGTCATTCAGCTGTGCATCCTTGAATAGTATGCAACGTGTATGATCATGCATGGCCATCCTGAGTACTGTCATGGAAGCACTCGCCAAGACAAAAACCTAGATTTCTCTCTCTTACACAACCTAAATCCAACTGGTCAACAAGCTCAATTTGCTCTATATTTCCTCTGTTTGCATCTATTCATCCCCATTGCCGCTGTCTTAAATGATCTCACTACTTCCCAGCAGACTAGTACTGCTATCTCCTAACGGTCATCTCTTCCTCTGGTCTGAGCCATTGGATCCTCCAAAAAGCCAGAACACATTACCAAGAACTCTGCATAGTACAAAGACTCTTTGAAGTCTATTCTTACTGTTTTAACCCAGTTTTCCATGGCTTCCCTATCTATAATCATGTGGAGCTATCTTGTACTTTTTCAAGTGTTCTCTCAATTGCATAAATTCATGCATTCCTTACTGTATTTTTATATGTACATTTAAATATAAAATTTTATATGTACAAAAATATTTTATGTACATTTCCCCCAGGCTGTTATATAGCTTCGGTTCCTTCTCAGAAAACTTCTCAAACACCTGAGGCTCTTAAATAACCCTCCTGTGTATACTGTGTGTATCCAATTCAAATATTTATACTCATTATAGCACTTCTCTCATCAAATTTGATATTATTTATTCTACTTATCTGTGTTTTTCATTGGCATGTGATCTGTTTAAACAGAGTTTCTGATTACATATACAATGAATTTTGTAACATGTACAAATACCATAGGTTACATTAACAATAGGTTATATAAGATTGGTAGATTTCATTCTCAGAAAGCTAAAATATTATAATCACCCAATCTCTGCTTGTCTTTTAGACAAAATCTCTGAAAAATAAAATGTAGTAAGTTGGTTAATGTTAACACATTAAAATTTAAATGTTAATACATAAAACACTGGGTTGAGTCCAGTAAGACTTCACGTAAGGTAAAAGAGGCAGATTTTGACATTCCTAAGCCAAAGTGTTTCCACTGATCTTCCTTTCTTATCACTAGTTCCTCCCTAGGTGGTGTCATTACAACATACTGCAATTTCTTCACTTTATCCCAAAATATATGAAAGAAACATGTCTCCAATGCTAGAATCACTGTGTGTCTCACTCTCTAAAGGACAAGCGGAAAGGAGAATAAGGGGACCACAAACAGAACTCTCCCCATCTGTGCCCACTCTGGAGTCAGGGCTCTTCTAGTGGAGTGGTGAAGTAAGAACTCCAGGAACCCTTCCACTGTGTTTATAAACATATATGCTCATGTTCTTTCTCCCTTTTACCCTTACACTTTCCTTTTTTTAAATTGATTTATTTTTTATTGAAGGATAGTTGCTTCATAGAATTTTGCTGTTTTCTGCCAAACCTCAATGTGAATCAGCCATAGGTATACATATACCCCCTCCCTTTTGAACCTCCCTCCCGTGTCCCTCCCCATCCCACCCCTCTAGGTTGATACAGAGCTCCTGTTTGAGTCTTCTGAGCCATACAGCCAATTCCCATTGGCTCTCTATTTTACATATGGTAATGTACACTTTCTTTAGTAACACACACTTTCTTTAACCCTTGAGTTTGAGATGATTGAGGAAGTGTACAGGAGTCAGTTTTAGTAATTGGAATTCCTTCTTGTGGAGCCTACCTAACCTGCAAAGCCCTCTGGAACTTTTCTTTGAATAAACACCTAGCATGTGTGTGTGTGCATGCATGCTAAGTCGCTTCAGTTACGTCCGACTCTGTATGACCCTATGGACTGTAGCCTGCCAGGCTCCTCTCTCCGAGGGATTCTCTGGGCAACAGTACTGGAGTGGGTTGCCATACCCTCCTCCAGGGGACCTTCCTGATCCAGGGATCAAACCAGTGTCTTCTACGTCTCCTGCACTGGCAGGCCAGTTCTTTACAACCAGCGCCGCCTGGGAAGAATAGCAATTATATCTATCATATAAAGAAATATTTTAAAATATCTTTCACATGTAAGACAATATAAATAGAAGTTATATGCTTCTGATTTATAAGCTGGTAATTAAGAAAACACTAATTTTATTCTTCATCATATTCTTGAGCATTTTTTTCCAATAATAACTATAATAGAACATATTTATAATTGTGTAGCTACAAAGTATTATAATTATGACCTTAAAAGATCAAACAACCTATCAGGTTCATAATGATATGACAGGGTTAATGTCATCCTCCAAGTTCAAATATGTATGTAATCCTTAATCATCTCAGTTACTGTTAATAATTTATCAGGTATAGCTTTTGATTTGGAGAATTATATTCTTCTCATTAAAATGTTGTATCATTACTTCCACTGAATCATTTTCATTAAATATAAACAAGCCAGGGCTTCCCTGGTGGCTCAGTGGTAAAGAATCTGCCTGTCAGTGCAGGAGACACAGGTTTACCTGTGATCTGGGAAGATCCTACATGTCACAGAGCAACTAAGCCCATATGCCACAACTACTGAGCCTGTGCCCTAGAGACCGGAGTCGCAACTCCTGGGCCTACAGTCTGCAACTACTGATGCCCGCACACCCCAGAACCTGTGCTTGGCAACAAGAGAGGCCATCTCTATGAGACATCCACACACCTCAACTAGAGGACAGGCCCTGCTGTCCACAGAGTAAAGCCCGTGCAGCAGCGAACAGCAAAAAAAAATTATTAAAAAAATAAACAGCCCAGAACTTAACAAACTGAACATAATACTATACCTCAGGCATTTGAAAGTTGTATTTTCTAGATTGCTTTTGGGATAAAGAACAAGTTGACTTCATAACTGCATGTTAGAAGGAAACTCCAACCTGGCTCCAGTCTTTACAAACAGTCAGCTTCACAGTGTTTATAGGTGAACTCAAATAAATGGACACAGGGTGAAAGTCTAATCCTCCAATTGTATTCAAATTGGTACTTCACAATCTATCTTTAAAAATATAAATAGTAATAAAATGATTTTTTAAGACATGTTGGTAAACAACAATCGTTTGAATATGCTCTGGAATAAATATATCTATATATCTTCTAATGCAAAAGGAAAGATGGTAGGGAATAACGTTCACTGGGAAAGAAGAAGTTTGTCTGTTTTCCGGTCTAATGTGCCACTGTGTTCTGTTTCGTGTCTGCTAATCCCCAGAGCCCCTGCGCTTCGCCACACTGACACAGAGAGCTTACGGTGGCTTGTCCCTACGGCTCTTCCAGTGCTCTGCAGATCTCTATACTCCAGTGCTGTGTGTTTTATTTCCAAACAGTATTTAGATTTCTTGCATTTATTCCACCACAACTTCATATACCAAGAGATTTAAGGATACTTTCAATTTCCGAACCAAAGCTTAAAATGCCTCCTCTGTTCTTCTATTCCATTCTCGATCTATTGAGCACCTTCTAAATTCCAGGCTCCACACTACTTGCTGTTATAAAATAATGAATGAAAATTAGATTGTGTCTTCAATAAGCAGAGGATGCACAAAAATACAGATGGGTAAATATCTGTAATTGAGGATGTTTATTTCAGCTTGTTTGTAGTCAACAAAGAAAACTACAGAAGCATTATGTAAACCTACCCCTGAATTTGTTGCCACAACAGGCAGTCACAGATTTGGCCACAGAAACTTGAAAATGCTACTCAATGAATCATATTTATTGTTTAGTGAATAATTTCTATTTATATTTATTCACTCATTCTTCAATGATTTACTAGTTGCTAACTCATGAAAATGAGAGAGACAAAATTCAGCCTCCTAGGGCTTGACCAAATGGGAATTATTGCAGGAAGCAGAATGACTTGGCAAGTTTCTCTGGGTGATTTGATCAACCAACCAAATAACTTAATCATTGTATGAAAGCCAAATACATACCTTACTCTGCCCTATGTAATAGAGAGATACAAATGTCTGTGTCTCCTTAATATGGAATTAGCCTTAGAATTTTGGTTAAGGCCCAAGTGAATACCAATGAAACAGCTGGGAAAATAATAAATACCTTCAAATAAAATGAGTCTTTTTCACAGCATTAGAAAAATAATACTATATTAAGTGTGAACACATCATTACAGATGTATTTATTTAATACATTATAATATTCTATCAATATAAGCCAAGTATTTCATATGGGGCTGACCTCTCCTTGCCTCCTTGACTCCCAATTTACACAGGTACTGATTTGAAATTTTACTTAAAATAACCTTGAACTTGAATGTGAACTTTCCACTAAGTCAAAATTCTGCAAGAATCTAGGCTATATGGAATCTGTACCCTCATCGTTGTATTCCCACAGTTTTGTATATATTACGTTTGGATATTTGCTAGAATAATAATGAATAAATGTTGTAGGCCGAAAATATCAGAAAAATTAAACTATTATTTTCGCTCTTACTTTTATGACTGTTCTTTTTAACTTAGAGCAAGTGCTATTTTGAGAATGGACTGAGTGTGAAGTAATTTTCTATATTTTGTGTGGGCTTTAAAATGAAACTCAAAAAGGAAGAAAAGAAGGAACAAAAATAAATGTTGCCAATGAATAGATGAATTACTTGCTGGTCCTTGATTAAAACACTGCTTTCACTTAACATTTATTTTGAATAAAGTCTGTAAACTGTTGAACCCACTGACTAAGGGTCATTTCCTAAATTACTAATTTTCAACAATCTAAAAACTGTTAACATTAATCAAAGAACAATGCATTTTAGCAAAAAAGGGCCAATAACACACCTCTAAAGAACTCATCAGAATCCTCTTCTGAAACCATCTTTGTTTACAAAACTAAGGTTATTATTAAATGTTACATCTCCAAATGAACTTTTAAATGTCAAAACATCAGTAAGAATCAGTAGGTATAATTTCTATGATCTTTAACATTTCAGACACATATCTTAAGGAAGATCTCCTTAATTAGCTAGGTTATTAATCTTTAGTGTTTCAAAAAGGGATTTTAAATTACCAGCTGTACATTTATTTTATTTTATGTCATTTTACAATACTCTAATTACTTGAGTAAAAAGCTAAACCTGTATGTCTTTGGATATGTTCACACTTACACATACACACATGTCCATGTCCACACAAAGCACAGAATTAGCTCTGACACTTTGCAAGATACCATTAACATTTTACTTTTATTGTTAGAGTTTGGAAGGGAAAGCATGGATCCCATGAAAAGGGATTTTCTCATCTTTTTAAGTTTTATTTTAGAAATCAATGGATTTTAGAAATATGAGAGCAACTATTGTAGAATCCTCTTTACCACTTCAAAGATAGATCATAAAGACTGTTGTATGTGGTGTCAACCACAGCAGTTTTTGTTTTAGAGAGAATTTTAAAATACATGTAATGGTAAATTTAAGAACCTATAAAAGCACTGTCCATGGTTACTCAGTAATGAAGTTCACAGTACACCCACAACAAAGCTCTATTTAATGTCAATGGCACCATGATCAGTGGGAAAGTATCCCAAAAAGCCCACTCATCATATACTTTCTATTATCTGTTTGGAAAGACTTAAGGCACAATTTCTATGGTGAAATCTAACAGGCATCTTCAGGCAATGTGGTTAATGTTAGTAGCAGGGGCTCTAAATTCAGACAAGCTAAAATTAGAATCTTAGATAAGCTTCTTGACACTTTTGAATTTTCCATAGCTTATACATTTATTTGCAGTACTGGAACCAAAGAAGCATGGACATAGGAATATCTGTAATTTAGTTCAACTTTCAAAACTGTTTTTGGATTCACCTGAAATCAAAGTATGGTTGTCATCGTTTGATGAAGAGGATGATAGCGACATGAGAGAAGAAGAAACTTACATACAATATTAATTCTGCAAAAAGATGATAGAGTTAAATTCATAAAATCAGCAAAGAAAATCATAAAAGTCAAGCAGAGCAGAAGAAAGCTTAAGCCAGAGTTTGAGAGAGAGGTCATTTTGAATTAGAAGATGTAGAAGATAGAGCAAAGGCACGAAAGGACTGAAGGTACCAGCCAGGCAGGAAATCAAGGTCAACGCTGAAGAAGAATGGAAGGTGGGGGTACATAGACACCCAGAAGCATCTGGGATCTGAAATTATTTTTTATTCGGTGAGTTAGATATAGTGGAAGAATAAGGAAGGGTTAGCAAGTAGGATAGATATATACTGGTGGCCAAAAGTACCAACTTGCATATGGTGAGGAGGCATAAGGGAACCAACTTCCTATAAAACACCGAGTCTCATCATAACCCCAAGTCCTAATTTCCACTCTTGATCCCATCACTAAGCAGTGCATTCAAACAGGATGAACATTTCAAAAGTCATTTATAATGTTAAACCTAAAAGCCATTATCCAAACTAATAAAATAACTGAAATGAAGTTTGAAAGTGAAAGTGAAGTCGCTCAGTCATGTCCGACTCTTTGCCACCCCATGGATGATAACCTACCAGGCTCTACTGTCCATGGGATTTTCCAGGCAAGAATACTGGAGTGGGTGCCATTTCCTTCTCCAGGGGATCTTCCCAACCCAGGGATCGAACCTGGGTCTCCTGCATTGCAGACAGACGCCAATGAAGTTTATCTCATCTTAAAAATGAGGGAGGGCTTCCCTGGTGGCTCAGATGGTAAAGAATCCGCCTGCAATGTGGGAGACCTGGGTTGGATCCCTGGATTGGGAAGATCCCCTGGAGGAGGGCATGACAACCTACTCCAGTATTCTTGCCTGGAGAATCCCCATGGAGCCTGGTGGGCCACAGTCCATGGGGTCACAAAGAGGTGGACATGACGGAGTGACTAAGCACAGCACAAAATAGAGGGAAGGAAAAAGAAAACCTCTGGAAAACCAAATGTAGTTGTCTTTGAAAAGGCTAACACTCTGAAGATTTATAGCTTCAGATCAGATCAGATCAGATCAGTCACTCAGTCGTGTCCGACTCTTTGCGACCCCATGAATTGCAGCACACCAGGCCTCCCTGTCCATCACCAACTCCTGGAGTTCACTCAGACTCATGTCCATCGAGTCGGTAATGCCATCCAGCCATCTCATCCTCTGTCATCCCCTTCTCCTCCTGCCCCCAATCCCTCCCAGCATCAGGGTCTTTTCCAATGAGTCAACTCTTCGCATAAGGTGGCCAAAGTACTGGAGTTTCAGCTTTAGCATCATTCCTTCCAAAGAAATCCCAGGGCTGATCTCCTCCAGAATGGACTGGTTGGATCTCCTTGCAGTCCAAGGGACTCTCAAGAGTCTTCTCCAACACCACAGTTCAAAAGCATCAATTCTTTGGCGCTCAGCCTTCTTCACAGTCCAACTCTCACATCCATACATGACCACAGGAAAAACCATAGCCTTGACTAGACGAACCTTTGTTGGCAAAGTAATGTCTCTGCTTTTGAATATGCTATCTAGGTTGGTCATAACTTTCCTTCCAAGGAGTAAGCATCTTTTAATTTCATGGCTGCAGTCACCATCTGTAGTGATTTTGGAGCCTGGAAAAATAAAGTCTGACACTGTTTCCACTCTTTCCCCATCTATTTCCCATGAAGTGGTGGGACCGGATTTATAGCTTACTTTTTAACAAATCAGAAAAACCATGGTATCTACCTAACCAAGGCAAACGCGTTGCTTCTTTTACTATGTGAAATAAAATGGAGTTTGTTAGGCATGTTAACATGTTTATCTCAATATTTTATTAACAATTATGGCCTCCTCTCATGGTTTAGCATTTATTTTTCTCATTTGTTTCCCCTGCATTGGCTTAATCTCTCCACTTGAATTAAACCTCACAGAAAACAAATATAAGCTTATACATAGGTGAATTCCATAAGATTTTTTGAGGGGAGGGGAGGGGAGAGAAAGTGCTGGTGGGAGAAAGTAAGTTGGTTAACTAAATCACAGATTTAAATGGCCAGACCTACCATATTTACAAAGAGAGCGCAATACACAATCATGTCTCTCATACTGATTTCAAAATATATGAAGAATAGAATCCTTAATACTCTCAAAATCCAAAACACCTAATTTAAATGCCAGTAAGGGATTTGAGAGATTTGTGATGTAATTTCTTTTCTTTTTTTGGCTCCCATCTCTGTACTACAGCCTGCAGTCTTAGATTAATTCTGTAGTGATATGGAACATACAGCCATCTTCCTGCTCATGCTCTTGATTCTGGGTGAGAGATCCCATCTTCAATGTCAATGGGGACCCCTGTAAAAGCAAGCAGTTGCTGCCTAAGACAACAAGACCTACAGGATTGAAATACTGCAAGGGAAGTAGCATTTAAGCAGAGTTCTGGGTAAGAGTATTTATTTTAGTTGCTTTTCTAAGTTTCTCTCTTGACAGGAGAACAAAAAGAGAAAGAAGCAGGATGAAGAACTTTTTATCTTCTCCTCTAGAGAGGACGTCCTTAGCACTTCTTGTAAATTTATGTGACTGCATTTCAACAAAGCAGTGAAAAGTAGAAGTTGCCAATCTAATTTAATCACTGGGTCTTCCCCCTTTGCTTGCCTAGTTTAGACAGTATTGTTGCAGTGATAATCCATTTACAAATTCTATAACAATAGTATTTTATGTTTTGTTGGAAAGGTGTTTGGAAAGAAAACACAATGTTGAATGAATTTTATATTTTATCCTGTTATATTTTGCTTATAATATGCTACCTCTGGATTTATTTTTCTTCATATGCATTACAGAACAACTATTTGATTTTAATATGTTTTATATATTACATGAATTACATAGCTGTGACAATAAAGATCAATTATAACTATCATCATAAGAAGGGCAAATGAATTACTAGCATATAAAACAATGAAACATACCCTATCATATAATATACAAATATGCATATGAAAAAAGATTGGAAAAGAAAATGGTAACACTAGTTTTGCTTAGACAAGAGGTAGGACATTTTTTTTCTAAGCAGCAAAAGCTCTCTATGATGTTATGTTGCTTTTGCAATAAAAAGATGATAGTTTATATTAATCACATTGATTTATAAGTGAATATTCAAATTAATTTTCTATTAGGAGCTCATCTGCAAAACTAGGGCAAGTAAATAAATCCTTAATTCAATAGAAAGTCTCTGTAAGACTATAAAATTAAGTAGCTGGCCATTTTAATTCTAAAATACTCTTTGCATTATATATAGGGAAAATAGTCAAAAGAGGTCAATTTTAGAGCTTGCATTTTATAAACTATTATTCCTAGAAGCAGACAAGAAGGTTGAGACCTTATACTTTATAAATCTATATGACAATTCTAGATTACTTTACCACCCACTAATAGGGCTTCCTGGGAGGTCAGCTGGTAGAGAATCTGCCTGCAATGCAGAAGTTCAGTTCAGTTCAGTCTCTCAGTCGTGTCTCACTCTTTGTGACCCCACGAACTGCAGCACACCAGGCTTCCCTGTCCATCACCAACTCCTGGAGATTGCTCAAACTCATGTCCATCGAGTCAGTGATGCCATACAACCACCTCATCCTCTGTCGTCCCCTTCCCCTCCTGCCTTCAATCTTTTTCAGTATCAAAGTCGTCTCCAGTGAGTCAATTCTTCGCATAAGGTGGCCAAAGTATTGGAGCTTCAGCTTCAGCATCAGTCCTTCCAATCAATATTCAGGACTGATTTCCTTTAGGATTGACTGGTTAGAACTCCTTGCAGTCCAAGGGACTCTCAAGAGTCTTCTCCAGCACCACAGTTCAAAAGCATCAATTCTTCAGCACTCAGCTTTCTTTATAGTCCAACTCGCACATCTACACATGACTACTGGAAGATCCATAGCTTTGACCAGATGGACCTTTGTCAGCAAAGTAATGTCTCTGCTTTTTAGTACTGCTGCCTGCAATGCAGAAGACCCTAGTTTAATTCCTGGGTTAGGAAGTTCCCCTGGAGAAGGGATAGGCTACCCACTCTAGTATTCTTGGACTTCCCTGGTGGCTCAGATGGTAAAGAATCTGCCTATAATGCAGGACCTGGGTTTGATCCCTAGGCTGGGAAGATCTCCTGGAGGAGGGTATGGCAATCCACTCCAATATTCTTGCCTGGAGAATCCCCATGGACAGAGGATCCTGGTGGGCCACAGTACATGGGGTCACAAAGAGTCAGACGTGACTGAGTGACTATGCACAGTACAATAAGTCTGTCAATTAATTTTTTTTAATTTAAACAACATAACTGCATAAAACTGCAGAACTAATCCCATGCAGGTCACCTAGGTCACAACCCCATCTTCTAAACATCCATTTCTTGACTGTGCCTTGCCACTAGGCATGGGAGGGTGGGGAGGTTACAGTGATAATGTATGGATGCTTTTGGACTCTTTTTGAATGTAACAACTTCCAAACTTATCTGCCTAATGCAGGACAAAATACACATATGGATACCAATATAACCTTTAATCTGCCTTGAGCCTGTTGATTTTCAGTTAAAAGTTTGATTTCTAGAATTAGATCATACATGTCAAGGTCTGTTACAAAATCAGCTCTCATAGAAAATGTATATATTTTGGCAGCTTAGCAAAGAAATCCTCAATTTCAGTGAGATCAACAGAACTATTTTTAGAAAATCACTGCCAGACCTAAAGCTAATTTCCTTTCATTTTGCAACATCTGTAAGCCTCGTATGGGAGTCTGGGTTTTAATTAGCACTGCAGGCTAACAAATGGCTAGTGATGTTTAAAAAATAAACACCAAAAACCATTTCACAGGAAAGCCACAAGATAGTGTAAAAAAGCAATATGGGCTACAGGCTCTAGAATACATACTGTTTTACTGACAACGGTTAAGCCTTCATAGGCAGTTAATTCAAAAAACAGGAAAAAAGTGTTGGCATCATAAAGGGAATCTTCTTCACCAAAGAGCATTTTTTTTTACTAGAATAAAAGATGGACAGTGAAACCACGATAACCCCAACACAGAGATACACCTCAGTGGAAATCGTATCTCAGTGGAAAGAAGTGATAGTGCAGAATGGGACGTAAAGAGAGCCTGGGCCACCAGTGGGCTACAGAAATTCTGATGCTAAAATGGGTGTATCGTTCCGGGTTTTTAACTCTAGCTGACTGTCATGAGTTGCTTCAGGTCATTCTTCAAGCTGAATGAAATAAATAGCCCTTCAGCAATGTTTCACTCCTTCAAATGTTTCTCATTACTATATAACTTCTTATTAAGCATAAAAACATAGAAGCTGAAGGTTAATGTATCAATACCATGCAAATAGCGTCTCATAATGTCAGTGTGATAAAAATATTGGTAGCAATAGATGTACATGTTACACAGCCATACTCTTGCAAGGGGCATGAGGTGAGCATTTGGGCACAATGAATCTAAAAATTATAGTTATTAACCAAAGTGCTGTGTACATATTACAATTGAATTTATTCTTATTTGCATTTTTCATATAATTGGCTAATAATACACATTCCAGGCATTTTTATTAGTTGCCAAAAGAAATTTTAACACATAAAATAAAAAAAAAACTTATGTTTCAAGAACCAACTTCAAGAAAAGCAAAGGCAAATAAAACCAGACTTAATGTTTCATTTTTGTTATTTAGTTAGAGCATTAAGTTTAATATTTAAAACAAGCCAAGAAATGTCTGAGCATTTTGCAAAAATAATCTCATTTAAACTTCTCCACAATCCTGTAAGGTAAGTGTTATTATTACTATTTTGCAGAAAAGGAAACAGGTTTAGGGAAGTGAAATAATTTGCCCAAACTGAAAGTGTTACAAAATGCCTAAGTGGTAACTTAAACACACATCTTGGACTCCTGAGTTTATGTTTTAATTTCCATGGCATACTGTCTCTCTGATAAATTCACAAAACTCAGAACCCACTTGCTGAGTACGTCTAGGTGATTTAATAGTGGATCACCAATCCACACTTCTATCAGGATGCATGTTACTTTGAGCTGGATTTTTGTATTGGGAACCAGCTACTCTGTTTCTTAGAGTTAAATCCTTTATTTCTTTTTGCCAAAATGTAGGTGTTTCCAAATGATCTGTTCTTGGCTCTATTCAGAATCGCCAGCCCTGAACTTTTCCCCAAGTGCAGTTTTCCATTTCAATCTGCCTGTCTGACATCTGCTCCTGGATGTTCAGCCTACACAAAATATGTTTCTTACTGAATTCATCTTCTTCCTTCTCAAATTTATTCTTTCTACTCAATTTTCTATTTCTGCCTACCCTTTCCACAATCACTTAAGAGGACAGAGCTAGTAGTGTGAATCACCCCTATAGAAAATGGTATTACTGTTCACAAACACCCTACTCTCATCTCTTTTTGTGGCTCATCCATGTCTAACCCACTGACTTTGACCTTGACCTGGTGATGTTTTTTGGTGAAAGGGATATCAGCAAATATGTCACATGCCACATTCTTTAAGGAGCACTGCACTCTTCTGCTGACTTTCTGCTTCTTCCTCTCTTATAATACCCAAACAGGGGCTGCCCCTTCAGCCTGGGTCTGGGAATGAGAAAACAAAGGAAAGCTAAGCAACATCAGGCAAGTTACAATTGTGGCATGTTTTGTAAATAAGGAATAAATACTTGTTATTTAAACCATTGATGTTAATAGGTTATTTCTTGTAACTCCAGCTATACATTTTTGTTTTGCTCTCACTTTGACATCAAATCCACTGCAATTGCTTTTAGTTCTACATTTGTAATGTATCTTCCATCCTTTTACTTTCATACTGCCACTATCCAAATTATGTTGATCATTACCGTTCCTTTGGTAACTGCAATTCCTCATGCCTGTCTTTTTCTCTAGTTTCTATCTAGAGGACTCTTCCTCAAGTGAAATTTGAACATCTCACTTTGAGCATCTCACTATTCAAATACAAATGATTCTCCAAGGGCAAGGAAAAGTCTCACAGAAGACTAAGTAATCCATTTATCAAATAGTGCTGACAGGTCAAGTCAGAGAGGAATGAGAAATGACCACTAAATTTAGCAACATGTATTTGATATCAATGAAAGTCACTGCTAACCCTAATAAGAAAGTCATTCATTACCTCAGGAAGAAAAGATTTGGAAGTGTACAGTCTAGAGACAATAGGAAGAGAGGAAATGGAGACAGCAAGACAATTAAAATAAAACTTTTCAAGGGTTTTGGTGTAAAGAAAAGCAAAGAAAGAGGGAAATGGCTCAAGGGCAATATGGACTTTGCCAAGGGGGTTTTGTCGTATTTATTTACAGTGAGAAAGAAATGTCAACATATGTGTGTGTGCTGATAGGAATAACCAAGTGGGAACAAACAGAAAAAACTGATGATTCGGGCAGCTTAGAAGTAATGAAGCTAAACATTTGATCAGGAGATAGTGGATGGGATCCAGTACTTAACTGGAGTGTTCAGTCTTGTATCAGCAGCTGAGACAGTTCCAATAGAGTAATAGAAGATATAAACTGAGCTGTAAGAAGAGATCTAGGGTGGTGACAGTTCTATCTGAATTGCTTCCATTTTCTCAGGGAAGTGGTAAGCATGCTAACTGGGAATGAGAATGGGAAGAGGAGATCAGAAGCATAGGAAAAAGAAGAGGTGTGGATTATCTGTTAAGAAAATGGAAGGATGAGTGAATAAGAGAATGTAGAATTTGGGGGCAAAGCAGGAGTCCACTTGAGATTAGTAGTCACAAATCAGTCTGCAGGACTTTTGAAATTTTCCAGCCACATTCAGCTGGAGAGATTCAGCTGGGCAGATGAAATGTCGGATTCAACTACAGATTAAAGCTTTGTTAGTCAAGTAAGCAAAGGGACGAGTGGGCAGTGGGATAGAGGGGATTTCTATAGCCAATAAAGGTTTTGTTTTGTTTTGTTTTTAGCAATCATGGAATCTAACTTGCATGAAGGAGACTATGAGGATACAATGAAAGCATGGCATTTTGGCAAGTTTGAAATTAAGGAATAAAAGGTCTTGGTAGAATTATGTGGCTTCTCTGATGACTCAAGGGGTAAAGAATTCTGCAATGCAGGAGACATGGGTTTGATCCCTACGTTGGGCAGATCCCCTGGATGATGAAATGAAAACCCACTCCAATATTTTTGCCTGGAAAATCCCATGGATAGCGGAGCCTGTCAGGCTATAGTTCATAGGGTTGCAAAGAGTCAGACAGGCTTAAGCAGGCATGCACACACAGCAGAATTATATTATTCTTGGAGCAGGGATACTAAAAGGAGTAAACTGAAAGAATTAGAATGATTATAAAAATATTCAAAATTGTTCCAAAGCGGAGGGCAGAAGCTCTTATTAACAACAAGTTCTAGGATGTGATGGTGGGAGAACGCGGTTCAAGACAGAACAGAAGGCAGGATCATCGCAAGGGATGGTGTCAAGGTCCTGAGAAGATAGGCTCTGGGGAAGTCCGTGTAAACACTGATACCATAATGGGTTATGACAGGAGTTACGTTAGAGGAAGTGACAAAAGCTGAGTTACCATCTTGAGTAACTGAGGGAGAGGAGCCTGAAGTTCTCGGAATGACAACACCAAGAATGGGTAGCAGGAAGTCTACATTGATGCTAGGGAGGAGCTTCAAAACCGGATGTTGTCAGAAGGGGCGGGGCAGTGGTTAGAAGCAGGACGACTGGTCAGCTGTATCCGGGTGCAGCTGCAGGAGGTCTGTGGGTGACGCCGTGCCGGGAATCAGAAGCCTGCTGGTCGGAGGTGGCTGACTGGGAAAAGTAGATGAAGGGTGCGATTCAGCACGAGAATACTGTTAGAGGCAACTTAGCTGGAGATGGTTTTAACTTCTAAGAAGTGTGGTGAAAAGGCTTCTAATATCTGAAGGTGTGGAAGATGGAATTTGGAAAAGGAGGATTTACCAAACTCTATAGCTTTGGGGGTATAGACATGAGAGAGCAACTTTTAATTATCACATTAAATGTATGTCTTGAAAAGTCTGATGCATGTAACAACACAGTTTGTAAATCAAACTTCTTCTATATAAATGTTAACAGTAGGAGAAATACATCACACATGCTTTTGTTTAATAACAGATGAACAGAAACCACATAGAGAATGTCTAAAACAAAATACCAAAGTGTTCAACATACAACTTGTTACTCTCAAGTTAAATTTTAGCAGAAAAAAGTTAACTAACCTAAAAGACCATGTTTTCCTTGAAACCTTTTACAAAGATATTTTCAAAACATCATTAATCTGACAAAACGATGAAGGCAAGAATAATTCATCAGCTTGTATGTTTATATTGGAAAATGTGCCTATGCCAGGGAATGAGATAAATTAAAGAACACCCAGGGAAATAGTGAGTTAACATTCTTGTCTTTAGGGACTTTTGTATTTTAAAGCGAAAAAGTATCTTTGTGGTATGGTCCGCAGCTGAAACACACGGCACAGGTTACAAAACCCACGGAGCCCATGAATGTAGAGGGTTCAACACTCAGGGTGCCTGGCCCTGTGAGGGTGATGGGCAGCCCTTCTCTGGGGACTGGAAGAAAGGTGATTGTTTCCACTCGGAATGAACACGGTGGGTTTAGTTCCTCAGACAAGCCTCTCTCCCACTTCAGGATGGGTCCTATTAGATTTCCCAGGTGTATAAAAAGGTCTATGACAGGGTTTTAACAGAGAAAGAAGCAAGAGACAAGGAGAGGAAATGATTGTGGACAGCGAGCAAGAGACTGGCAGCAAGACAGCTGACGCAGATGAGAGGAGCAGCGAGGACAGAGAGCGCTTCCCCCATGCAGCTCCTGCCATTCACAGCCTATGAAGGCGGGCACTTGCCACCTTGGGGCCCTTGGCTGCGCTGAGCACCACGCTCTGCGTCTGCACCAGACCCACCATAAGCCTTGTGGAGCTGAACCAACAGGCTCATCACTTGCACCTACACACAAGGGATAATAAAAGGCATGACAGTGTCTGCTGACTCTGACCAAGAGAGAATCTTTCAAGAAAAGAGCATTCCTGTAGTCTGAAAAATAAACCTCACTCTCTCTTAATGTATTATAGTGTTAAATAGTTTATAAGACATTAGAGATCTTCCAGGCCCAGGATTGAACCTGAGTCTCTTGCGTCTCCTGCATTGACAGGTGGATTCTTTAGCCCTAGAAACACCTGGGAAGTCTATGAGATGCTATAACAATGTAAATAAGTGAATGTTTCAAATATCCTTTGAACAAAGAAAATTTCTAGAGCTTGATAGATTTTTCTTGTAAGGGGGGAAATCAAACTCTAACTTCTCTATCTTGTATCTTATTGCCTTTCTTCTTCATACCTGCTAGCCTGCCACATAGATACAATGTCTAAAATGCACCAGGCCACATTTACAATGACTAAATGGCCTGTGGTTGACAGGACTTTGAATTAGCCTTTTTGTTATTATTGTGTGCATGTGCTCAGCTAAATAAAGTCATAAGACAAACAATTTTGAGATAATCACATGGTGCTGATAGTACCTGGGGTATGTACTTGACTTTCATAATTATTTCTGCATTGAAGACTACCCATACTATTGCATTCTGCAAAACAGAGCATCACAGTAAGGGAAAAACATTTAGAGTCCCTAGTGACCATCAGTATCCATTTGAACACTATTTTCTTACCACGAGTCCAATATCTTGGAAAAACTCCAAGGCGACAGCCAATCAAGAATTATGATCTATTTTAGATAGAAATTAAACCATAATAGGCAGAAGTAAAATCTAAAAGTCATAATCAATACTGACACCCACTGTGTTAATGAGCTGCTGTCATTACAATAACAATGGAATCAGAAGGTTAAGAAAAGCATCTCTTCAAAGTGTGGTGATTAAGCCTTTAATTCAAAGAGAACATTTCTGTGGGTGAAAATTTATTTCAAAAGCATGTTGCAAGAGAGAAAACATTTAAAAGTTAATTTGAGGCTCACTCCATATATCATACAGACAACTTAATTTTACAAAAGGGTTCTTATTGATTTTTAGAAAATGAGAGGAGGCCAGCTCTCCTTCTGTGCTTGCTGGCTAAGGGGATGTGACACTCGTCTTTTCTGCTTCCCACTGGTTCTTTGTACTGTTATATTTTAACCCACACCACATGAGTACCCACTAGGCAAGAGACACTTTAAGTTAGAAAAATCTTAACTATATCCAATCTCTAAACTGGAATATCAGTCAAGAAGGCCCAGGCATGTGGATATAGTTTGAGATCTGGCAGTCAACAGAATGTGTGCATGTGTGAGAGAGAGGGGAAGGATCATGTTCATATGGTACTGAAATATAAACAAAATGCATTTGGTATGGTAAATGTACTCACTCCCTGCTTTGGTTGCCTCAATTGCAAAATGCAGAATACAGCACTTCGGTTATGAATATAGGTCGCGTGGCATGGCATCTCACCTATAATTAAACAATGTTAAGTCCCCTTCCACTTCTCTACTGCCATACGCAGGGAAAAGGGAGCAAATATCAATTATGCTGCATAGATGTGATAGAAACTCCATTCAGTAGACAGCCCTAATCAGTTCTCCAGTGTTCTCTTTGAAGATGTTTCTGTATGCTTCTATTCTAGAGGTATGATCAGTGTACCAGATATTAGTCATGTTCTAGGTAAGTAAAGAAGTCTTATGTTTGTTTTCTTACTTTTAAAGATGGGAATTTTTTTTTTTAATTAACAATTTTTTTTCTGTGATGAGAAGGAAAGAGAATTGTGCTTGGCACTGTAAAAGATTACAACTGTCCTATTAAAGCAGACTTGGGATGATGGAGCAGGAATAAGAGCTGAATATCAAACCACACATACCAAAGTATATTGCCTCTTTTTGCTGATAAAAATGTCATCAGTTCTGAGAATAATGCACAGATCCAATGGCAGCCTAATAAGATTTCAAAGAGACAGAACACCATGCTCTATTTTAAAGCATGTTTCTTTCAAAATTGATGACTATGGACTAATTTTTCCAATTTCAGGTATGTAAGCTACAAATCTAAGCTTTTATATCTAAGAACCTCACACAGTCTTTTCATTTAAGCCTTAAAAAGGAAAAAAAAAAAAAAAAACCTCTTTAGAATCCCTGTGCTAACCCATCCTTGCCCCGGCTGTTTGACTCAATGGCATCTCAGCTCTGCATGCTGTGACAACTCCAGTTACAAAAAGGTATGATACTTCTTAAGGACAAGGCACATTCACAGCTGGGGACTTCAAATGACAGTTTTATTTTAGAGTCAATGCTGCCTGCTGTTGGACACAGATGGGTATGATTTGTGTATTATTCTTGATATTTTTAGGGAATCGCAGAGTTAAGGATGTTAGCCAGAAGAATATTTGTTAGAAATATGATGAAAATTAGTAATTTTGCTTATAATTAGATTTTTCTAAATATTGCTGCCTGTTTCTTAAAATGGTAAATAGATGATTGATATGATGCCACATTTTCTTCCAGGTGTTTTGTAGGGTTGAAGTAGCAAGTCTTATAGGGTCATCTTTCCATTTTCTTGGTTTAGTTCTATTTTTCTATTATCACCCTATAGAGTTACTAACAGAGAAGCTATGGCTTGATATTTAGAAGGACAGAAAGAATAAGATACAACTCTCATATCTGTTACTTTACCTCCTGGTAGTTATTGAGTTTGACGTCATACAAAGAGAAGGAGAATGTTATAGCTGAACAGAGTGCCACCATCTTTCTGCTGCTGCTGCTGCTGCTAAGTCGCTTCAGTCGTGTCCGACTCTGTGCGACCCCATAGACGGCCTCCAACCAGGCTCCTCTGTCCCTGGGATTCTCCAGGCAAGAACACTGGAGTGGGCTGCCATTTCCTTCTCCAAGGCATGACAGTGAAAAGTGAAAATGAAGTCACTCAGTCGTGTCCGACTCTCAGCGACCTCATGGACTGCAGCCTACCAGGCTCCTCCATCCATGGGATTTTCTAGGCAAGAGTACTGGAGTGGGGTGCCATTGCCACCATCCTTACCCAGCCCCAAATCACATGGCAGAGTCCTAAACCCCAGCATGTCAGAACGGGACCTTTTTGAAGGTATCGTCTTCCCAGAGGTGATTAAGTTAAGGTGAGGTCCTTAGGGTGGGCATAATCCAATATGACTCTCTATGTGACTATAAGAGGGGCCATGTGGATACATACACACAGAGCAAGACAGCATGAAGACATAAAGAGAAGACAGCCATCTACGCAGGCAGAGAGGGACAAGAACAGGTCTTCCTCTCCCGGGCCTCAGCAGGAGCCACACCTGCAGACACCTGCATGTCCTCCTCCTGTCCTCCAGAACCATGACATTGCGTTTCCATTGTTTAAGGTGCCCACTTTGTGGGAGTCTGTTACAGCAGCCCCAGATAACTAATACAGAGAAAAATGTCAGGCCTAAAGAACAGACAGAAGAGGAATCACCAAATCATGATTATGACCCAAATCCAAGTTGTAGACCCCATGAGCTAAGAATGCTCTTTACATTTTTACATGGTTGGAAACATTTGTGGTAATTGTTTTTCTCTGTTATCTAAGCACATGAATAATTTCTTGATTTTGTTTCTTAATGTGCAAAGTCTATAATATTTACTAACTGACCCTTACCAGAAAAATTTTGCTGATCCCTGGTCTTAGAATCAAGCTGAGTTCAGTTCTGATTGTGACATTTAATAATTGGGAGTACAGTTAAATTTATTGAGCTTTCCTATTTTTATTTGCAGAATAAGGCTTTATAATATTTTTTTTAATTTCACAGAATTAGTATCAAGGAGTAAATCAAAAGATGAAGAATGTGAAAACCTTAAGAAATGTTGAAAGGTCTATGAACATATAGTTATGGTTTTCCCCTAGAAATATTAATATAAATTACATAAACAGCAAATATTAGAAGTCTACAGCTTTATTCAATGAATTTTCTAAACTCAGATGAGTTCTGCATTGTTTTAGATGCAATCAAGACATACTTAAAGCAGAATTTCTGATGAAAATTGTCATTAGATATCCTAGTAATATACCTCACTATTTAAGTAAGATGTACAAACTATTAGGTATAAAATCAACTACAGGGATATACCATACAAAATAAGGAATATAGCCAATATATATATAATAACTATAAATGGAATATAACCTTTAAGATTTGCAAATCACTACCCTATATGCCTATAACATATAATAACTTATATAACATTATACAGGAACTATACTTCAATTAAAAAATAAATTTGTGGTTTGAGTGTTTTGGCCAAAATATTTTTAAATGATCACCAGTTAGAGTTAAATCAATACATTTTACACCTTAAATTTACACAATGTTATATGTCAGTCTTATCTCAATTTTAAGAAAAGAAGTGAATAGTAGTATTCTGGATAATAATGACTTACAAAGACATATCATACATAATAAACTCTTCCATAATGTCTTCAATGTTAACATTATTATCTACATTCATCCTTTTCTACCTACAGTTTTCAAACAAAGTCTCCATAAAAAAAATATTTCATTCATTCATTTAAGAAAACACTAATTGAGTACTAACAGTGTATCAGGCTCTGTGCTAGATACTGAGAATATAAAGTCAGATAAGACATGGAAAAATATTTTTGATACCATGTGGAGAGTATTATATAATATAAGGATATACAAGATGAAATGGGATTTCAGAAAAATAGATATACATAGACAATAACTGCATTTGAAACTCAGAATAAGGGAACGAATAGGGCACAGCCCCTGTCCTAAGATACAGCATGGGCTTCTGGGGGAGACAGACACATAAAAAGAGCATTCAAAATAATGTGGTGAATTGTAAGATTGAAGTACACCCAGTACACCGAGGAGAAACACTGAGCCTATTAAGGTTTTAAGGAAAGTTCACAGAATAAATAACACCTGAAGTGAGTCTCAGAGAACAAGCAAGAATTATGAAGGAGGTATAAGGGTTGAGTTTGGAATTCCAGGTCTAAGCAAAGACATGGAACAGCTGATTCCAGCATGTGTATATGTATAAGTAAGAATTACTTTCACAAACTCCTTGGATAAGGTTTATCCCATGTGATAGAGGAGCATGCAAACATTAAAAGGCATAGTTTAAAAAATATTTAATGCTATTGGGTAGGTTCCTTATATAAGTGGGTAAAGCAAGTATCATCTATCATATGGATGCAACAGCACAAACTGTATAAGCAGAGTGATTAGCAAGTCTAAGAGGAAATGTATCAAAGCAGTATTCTTGGTTGTTTTGGGGGTTGGAGGATTATGAATTATTTTTAGAATCTTTTTTATACTTTTATTTATTCTGTAAACTTCCCTCAATAATCACAGGAAAGCTTTACAATAACAAAATAACTATTTAATTCAGAAAATAAGCACTCATTTGTAATGAAAGCACTTTCATTTGCAACTTATCTAAAAAAAACATATGGAAGCTCTCTTGATGCTTAAAAAAATCCCAGCTCACTGTGAATAACTTTAACCATTTCAAAGACAAATTAAATCAAGTAAAGAAAAGGAATATAGACAGAGCACATAGGACACTAATAAATCTGTCCACACCACTCACTCAGTGCAACTGGAAAGAGGATACAGAATTTATAGTATCAGCTGCCAGCTGGGAACCCTCAGTTTAATGATCCCAAGTTGAATGTCTCACCCTATTAGTTAGCCTATATAAAAAAAGAATTCATCCACAGCCCTTGAAGGGGAAATAAAAATAACTGTTTCATGTATAGATGCAACTCTTAAATTAAACAATTAAATTCAGTGATAACTCTCCTGTTTTATTGGAAAAAAATCATATAAAAGGCCCACATTGTTTTTCCCCTTATATAAGTACTCTTTTAGTTTTTTTTTCCTATATATAAGATGAATCATATTTCTTTCCTTCCATTTCTAGTACCTCATGAGCCTGTTAGAAACAGATATTTCAACAGACATTAGATTTCAAGATTATGATAGACTGACGTATAAAAAGAAGCAAGACACTGCTGAATTGTTACCAATATTAACAAACTATCAGCCTTCTAGAAGCTCTAATGCATGTGGAAATATTGTTCTGTCAGGTGTGTGTGTGTGTGTGTGTGTGTGTGTGTGTGTGTGTGTTAGTTGTTTAGTTGTGTCTGACTCTGCAACCCCATAGACTGTAGCCCACCAGGCCCCTCTGTCCATGGGATTCTCCAGGCAAGAACACTGGAGTGGGTTGCCATTTCCTTCTCCAAAAGGAACTATAGAAAGAAAAAAAGTGAAATAGCTCAGCCGTGTCTGACTCTTTGCGATCCCATGGACTGTAGCCTACCAGGCTCTTCCATCCATGGAACTTTCCAGGCAGAAGTACTGGGGTGGGGTGCCATTTCCTTCTCCACCGTCAGTTGTGTTTTTACATTTATTGGCAATCTTCAGTAGAAATAGAAAATGATTACATGTACTGAAGGAACGTACCATCACTTATAAAGTTGAAAACAAAGATCTATTCGTATTTCACAGTATGTCTAGACCAAAAAGGATGGCTAAATAATTTAAAAAGTCAGATAATGTTATCCAGTCATGATAAAAACCTTATCTAAATTATTAATTTATGAATAACTGTAAGAGTACAGGAACTGGATTCAAATCCAGCCACTATCATTTATTAGAAGAGAAGCGAAAGGCAAAGGAAAAAATGAAAGATACACCCATCTGAATGCAAAGTTCCAAAGAACAGCAAGGAGAGATAAGAAAGCCTTCCACAGTGAAAAATGCAAGCGAGTAGAGGAGACAACAGGATAGGAAAATAGAGATCTCCAAGAGAACTAGAGACACCAAGGGAGCGTTTCATGCAAAGATGGGCTCAATAAAGGACAGAAACGGTATGGACCTAACAGAAGCAGAAGAGATTAAAAAGAGGTGGCAGGAATACACAGAAGAACTAATCCTAAAAGATGATGCTGTGAAAGTGCTGCATTCAATAAGCCAGCAAATTTGGAAAACTCAGTAGTGGCCATAGGACTGGAAAAGGTCAGTTTTCATTCTAATCCCAAAAGAAGGGCAATACCAAAGAATGTTCAAACATCATACAATTGCACTCATTTCACATGCTAGCAAAGTAATGCTCAAAATTCTCCAAGCCAGGCTTCAACAGTATATGAACTGAGAACTTTTAGATTTTCAAGCTGGATTTAGAAAAGCCAGAGGAACTGGAGATCAAATTTCCAGCATCCATTAGATCATACAGAAAGCAAAAGAATTCTAGAAAAACATCTACTTCTGCTTCATTGACTATGCTATAGCCTTTGACTGTGTGGATCACAACAAACTGTGGAAAATTTTTCAAGAAATAGAAATACTAGACCACTTTTCCTGCATCCTGAGAAATCTGTATGCAGGCTAAGAAGCAATAGTTAGAGCAGGACATGGAACAAGGACTGGTTCCAAATTGGGAAAGAAGTACATGAAGGCTGTATATAGTCACCCTGATTATTTAACTTATATGCATATTCAACTTATATGTAGAGTGCATCATGAGAAATGCAAAGCACAAAATGGAATCAAGATTGCCAGGACAAATATCAATAACCTCAGATACGCAGATGACACCACCCTTATGGCAAAAAAACTAAGAGGAACTAAAGAGCCTCTTGATGAAGGTGAAAGAGAAGAATGAAAAAGCCGGCTTAAAACTCAACTTTATAAAACAAAGATCATGGCATACAGTCCCATCATTTCATGGCAAATAGATGGGGAAACAATGGAGATAGTGATAGACTTTATTTTTGGGGCTCCAAAATCACTGCAGATGGTGACTGCAGCCATTAAAAGACACTTGCTCCTTGGAAGAAAAGCTATGACAAACCTAGACAGCATATTAAAAAGCAGAGGCATTACCTCACCCATAAAGATCTGTATGGTCAAAACTATGGTTTTTCCAGTGAAGTGAAGTGATAATCGTGTCTGACTCTTTGCAACCCCACGGAATTCTCCATGCCAAAATACTTGAGTGGGTAGCCTTTCCGTTCTCCAAGATGATTTTTCCAGTAGTCATGTACAGATATGAGAATTGGACCATAAAGAAGGCTGAGCGCCAAAGAACTCATGCTTTTGAACTGTGGTGTTGGAGAAGACTCTTGAGAGTCCCTTGATAGCAAGATCAAACCAGTCAATCCTAAGGGAAACCAACTCTGCATATTCATTGGAAGGACTGATGCTGAAGCTGAAGCTCTAATGCTTTGGCCACCTGATGTGAAGAGCTGATTCATTAGAAAAGATCTGATGCTGGGAAAGATTGAAGGCATGAGGAGAAGGGGACGACAGAGGACAAGATGGTTGGATGGCATCACTGACTCAATGGATTTGAGTTTGAGCAAGCTCCAGGAGATGGTGAAGGACATGGAAGCCTAGTGTGCCACAGTCCATGGGATTGCAAGGAGTTGTGACACAACTGAGAGACTGAGTAACAACAACCATTCATTAACAAAGTGTCTATAAGCATGTGACTTGATCAAAGGACTGTCTGCCTCACTTATAATAATGACAGTATAAAAATTCCACTTCATAGGGGTGCTATAAAGATAAAATATAATAATGTACTTAAATAATATGGTATGTGGGCTATAATACTAGATCCTCAATATAGACAGATAATATATAATATGGCTATTTTACTATAATAAAGCATGTCCCCTCTTTGTCTTGAACATCATCATCACCATCTTCAAAAGATTTATTAGTAAATTGTTTCTGCAGGAGATAAGTTAAAACTACTGCAGAAGTAAGAGTATTGGGGACCATATCCTCTATTGGGAGATTAATTCTAATATAATGACAAAGGTGAGCCATGGCCAAGTTTAATATCAGGGGCAGTCTTAAAAAGGGTGGTGACATTTACAGCCACATGGTATCTGTTTTAAAGTATATTAAAAGGTATGTCAATCAAAACAACTTGGGCTAGTCATGCTGTCCAAGTATCCTTTGAATCTCAGTGGCTTTTAAGGCTTGATTAAGCCAGCCAAAAAGCTCTTCTAGTGTAAGACCTTTGAGTACAGGGTCCCCCAGGATTGAGTACAGAGTTTGACAGAGAGCAGGTTCTCAATACATGTATACAGTGTGAATTAATTCTATGAGGGATATTACTTAAAAGTCTTTAAAGTTTATAAGTTTATTCACAATGAGGTCAGGTAACGCTGAGAATCACGACACAGGAGAGAAGTTAGCAGCAGTTTGTAAGCCTGCATAGATGAGCAAGGTACCAAAGGAAAGTTGAGGAGGCAAATAAAAATTTTTCTACTTCTCCAGTGTTTTGCATTGGTCTCTCCCTACTTAAAGAAAGGAGGGAAAATGACAGGCCATTCAATTATAAATGAAATAATTACATTTACTTTTATCTATTTCACCACAGCCTATTAATCTTTTTTGTGTTTGTTTTTAATTACTGTGGAAAACCAGTAAGTTAATGAAGGAAATACTTAAGATATGGGAATATACCAAATCTGTGATTATGTGGGAATGAATCAACAGAGAATAGAAGGAACTGTTGAAATGTACATAAATTAGTGACAAGCATCATGAGTCCAGACTCTGGAGACATTTGCTTGGCGGCTTAGGAGAAATCTCTGTTGCTTTTGTGAATCTTGTTTGCAGAAGCCATAAAAATACCAAAGGCCTCTGCCCCTTAGAAATGACAGCCCCTTCTGATTTTATAAGACTCTTCCATGAGTCCTTTGCAAAGGCAGTGCAGTTTTCTACACATTGATGAAAACTATGAAGGCATCCAAAATATACCACTGTGAAGAGCTTTTTCTTTCTTTTGAAGTCCCCTCATCTGCCTAAAAGAGTCTCCCCCAAAGAGAGAGAGACTGTCATCAATCTCATCCCAGGGAGCTTCACAATCAGTCAGGACTGACTCCTATCACCAGAGACAGATGGTGCTGAATAAGAGAATGCCTAAATAGACTATGTCACACAACTATCACATCTCCCATCTCCTCTTCTACAGTCCCACTGACTGTTCCTAAAACTCATTTGTTTTCCCATAGGTATCCTTTTCCTAGTCCCCACTTCCCTATGCAGAGGTCCCATTTCCAATCCCTACTTCCCTATGCAGAGGTCTCAGTTCCAATCATCTCCCTGAGTCACATCTCTCTGTGGTCTTCTGCATACGTATGTGGGTAGGAATGAGGCTCCTGCTTTTCAGTCGGTGCAATCTGCAGGCCGCCAACCACTAAACCTAAGAGGGTGGAAAAACAGATTTCTCCTTCTAGTAGGGGACTCAGTATTTGGCACTAGACTTCCCTCAATACAATAAGTTAGAATGACTGACAATCTGACAGGCATGTAATATCATGATAGTCCTTAATGCATTTTGTAAATTTGTCCATCAGTTGTGATTTTAGTTTCTGAATTATAGTATCACAAATGAAATCAGGCTCTCCTTTAATACAATACAAAAATAATAATTTCTATTATAGATGATGCTTTTATATTTTTTATAAAAAGTCATGATTTAACAGGCAAAAATAAGGAAAAAGATGAATAAATTGTTTAGCTTATAATTGAAATAAACAATCACTGCTGTTAAGAATATAGTGTGTTAGTCGTTTCCGACTGTTTGCAACCCTGTGGTCTGTAGCCCGCCAGGCTCCTCCATCCATGGGATTCTCCAGGCAAGAATACTGGAGTGGGTTGTCATTTCCTTCTCCAGGGGACATTCCCAACCCAGAGACTGAACCCAGGTCTCTCACACTGCGGGCAGACTCTTTACCATATGAGTCACCACGGAAGCCCTGCTTTTAAGAGTATAGTTTAGATGAAATGTCTTTTCCTACTGTTCACGGGGTTCTGAATATTCATTGGAAGGACTGATGCTGAAGCTGAAGCTCCAATACTTTGCCCACCTGATGCAAAGAGCCGACTCCTTGGAAAAAGACCCTGATGCTGGGAAAGACTGAGGGCAGGAGGAGAAGGGGATGACAGAGGATGAGATGGTTAGATGGCATCACCGACTCTATGTACATGAGTCTGAGCAAGCTCCGGGAGTTGGTGATGGACAGGGAAGCCTGGCATGCTGCAGTCCATGGGGTCGCAAACAGCTGGATACAACTGTACCGAACTTAGATGAAATGTAAGATAATCCAGAAAAGAGCTAGAAAAAGGTATGTTTGTTATTGAAATTTAAGGGATTTTGTTCATATTCAGTAAAGAGTGGTACCTAGAGCTTTGTCTTCCTCTCTTTTGAGACTCATTCTATCATCATCATGAGTTAATAGGCACCTGAATAAATCATCTACATAACTGAATTCTGACTTCTGTGATCATTCTACTTTAGTAACTTAGGTGATGACTTGTGCCTTGTGTAATATCTAGAACTTTAGCTCTCAAATGTTAAACTTCACATTATATTTAATTTTTTTCACAAACTTTCTTGCCCTAACTTCGAATCTCCATGGAATTTGACATTGGTGTCTATTCCCCTTCTCTCTGTTGCAAGAATACCAGCTAACTCAGTCTGTCCTCTGCTTTGTGTTAGAGTTGATTTCTCTGTCTCTTCAATTGCTACTCTTTCTTTATTCTCTTTTTTAAGTATGAAGGGTACATTCTCAAGGCTTGTTTTTTCATTCTACATCACAGATCCAGATGTACTCTTAGCTTGAACAATGTTGATCTGCAGAGTGTTTTAAACAAAATTAATTACAATTACTTCCATAACAGGCCTCACAGTCTCACCTAAGTGACGCTATGACTGGGATACAGACTTTTTTTTTGTTTTGGTACTATCTTACATAAAAAACTTAAAAATGAACTCAGATGGTTTTGCCACAATTCTTTGTACCTGCTGGGCAGAGTTCTCATGACTGGCAGCATTCTCATTCTGCCTCACAGGTATCACCACTAGTGCATATCTTTAGGAAACTTAAATGGACCTAGGAAGTTTACAAGACCATATAGGAGAATGTTCATGGTCTCCTGCTTTTTATGAACTCCTATGTGATTTCCAAGATTATGTGACATTGAAAAAGTATGTGTATCTTTAATTATCTGTTGGCCTCACAGATCTGCTAAGATAGTTACCAATACTTAAAAATTGGGAGAGTTCTCAAAAAAGTCCAGACACTTGATTTTTCTTCATGGTTTTCAAAAAAAGGAAATGTTGGGAGGGGTAAATTAGGAGTTTCAGATTAACATATATGCACCGCTATATATTAAATAGATAAGCAACAGGAAGTACTGTACAGCACAGAGAACTCTCTTCAGCATGCTGTAATAACCAATATGAGAAAAGAATCTGAAAAAGACTAGATATATGTAATATATGTATAACTGAATCACGTAGTTTTGTACCTAAAACTAACACATTAAAAACCAACTATACTCTAATATAAACTAAAAATGAAATAATAAATCAAATGGCTTGGTGATTCTCAGCCCTCCTTTCCACAGCTGTGCATTTCCACAGGCAGCACGCTGCAAGAGCTGAGGACAGATGCCTACTTGGACTTGTCATGTTACCATGTCTCTTCTGCTTCACTCTTTTCATGTGATGCTCCTCATCCCTGTAGGATTTGGGCTTATGATGTGCGTAATACATATACTCACTGTTTCACTCAAGCACCTATAGAATGTCTGAACCTGGGAGTTACACGGTTTTAGGGACTGTATTGTGTCCATGTCATCACCTTCCACACCAGGTTAGCATGGTGGAGTCCTCATTCTCCAGTGTGTCTGAGGTGGGGATTGCACCTTTATGGAGATAATTAAGGTTAAATAAGGTCATAAGGGAGGGTGAGTATTCCAGTTCAACTGGGGTCCCTATCAGAAGACGAACAGGCACTAAAGGTCTCTCTCACTGCAAGAGAGCACAGAGCAAAGGCCGCGTGAGGACATGGTGAGAAGGCGCCTGTGTGAGAGCCAGAAAAACGCCCTCCCAAGAGAATGAATTTTCTGAGCCTGTAATCAGGACTTTAGCTTCTGGAACTGTGGGAACACAGCCATCTATTGCCTAAGCCACCCAGTCTGTGATACTTGGTTAGGGCAGTCTGAGCAGAGCACTATATACAGGCTAAATCCAAGTTTCTCTCCAAATGATGCCCCATTTCTGCTTCAGTTAGTGCTCATCTTCCCTCACCTGCACTTTTACAGTTATGTCCTAAGCAGTCTACCTATGTTTGAATCACCCTCTTGAATATTTGCTGTGCAAATGTTCTTTTTAAAAGATAATGATTATAACATGTGTTCTTGCTTTAAAAAAACTAAGTAAAATAGGTAAAATAGCTTCTTATCACTGAGAGATCCAAATACTCCAGAACAGCCATCTGGATCCATTGTCTCCTGTCCACTTTTGCCCACATCCCCAAGACACTAGCAAAATCGCATTACTAATGGCTCGGACAAATACTCTCTCCTTGACAAAACTTTATTGAAGGTCCTCTGAGGTCGCTTCTTAACTCATCCCTGATCTTGGCCCCTTGCTGGGCTGCATAGTCCAGTTTTGTTACAAATCTTGCTAGGTTCTCCATGTAGAAAGAATCCTACATCCTTGACAGATAATCATGTTCAATATCTGGTCAACTTGTCCATCCTCCACCCTCAGTACCTAAATGGCATGGCCTAGACATTAGCAAGCATCTCACTGAATGGATTTAACAACAATCCCCCTACCCTCTATCTCCTTTCAATAGGCTTTCTTCCCTAACCCTCCTCATTCTGCCTGTTGTCTATGACCCCATTTATTCTTTTTGTTTTCTGAACTGAGCCCAGTTCTGTATGGAGGTCTTCTTTGCCTTACTGCAATAGTTCCTAATGAAATCTGTTTTTACTTCTTTAGCTCCTGTCGGCTTCTGGATTTCTTTAACTCCTTAAACCAAACTCTACCATGCCTCTACACTCTCATTCCCTTATTCCCTTTGATTACTTCCAGGCTGGGCTTCCCTTGTGGCTCAGCTGGTAATTGTTGTTGTTCAGTCACCAAGTCATGTCTGACTCTTTGCAGCCCAGGGACTGTAGCACTCCAGGCCTCCCTGTCCCTCACCATCTCCTGGAGTTTGCCCAAGTTCATGTCCAGTGTTTTATTTATGGCCCCATTTAAATCATATTGCTTTTGGAAGTGTTTTCTTATACTCCCAAGTTTAAATAATTATTTTCCTTTGGTGCTTCTAAGGCACTTTATATACATATCTATTATCACTTGGTCAATTTTCCTATCATTTTATTTTTTGTTCACATTGTTCTTTCTGACCTATAAACTCAGGGTCTTTCACATTTATTATTTTATTTTACTTTTACCCAAGGTGCTATTATGATGTTAGGCCCTTAGGAAAAATTATATATTTATTAACCAAATATTATTAGTGATAGTACAGAAGCCAGTGAGGGCAGTAATAGGAATTAGTAAGTTGAAAAAATAATCATCTCCCACCCTCTCCCCAAAATTAACGTTTAAAAGCTCAATGAAACCATTAAAGTGTATGTGAATTAGGACTGACCTAATTATAACCAGAGCCAAACGGATAGTCTGCACATTCTGTTATGAATTTATTTTTTGAAGCCCTCAGAGAGCCTCCAGCATGTCTACAAGGATTTGTCCCATTCTATAATATTCTCTTAGGTTACTGAGGAAATGGGGCTGGTATTGGACAGATATAACTGCAATCTTTGAGAAACAAAATACTTAAAACACAATACAGGTGGCTGTTGGAAGCCCTCCTCTTTTGGGGGCCATTTTAATCTGCTGAGAAGAGGAATTCAGCTGTTCTCTATTGTTCATCACATTTTCTTCAGAAGTTGATCAAAGGGGAGCCTGTAACCATCACTACAGCAACACAAACAATTCAAATCCACCGCCATACTAGCAGCTGGGTACTTTGTCATTATACAAGTGCATTTTTCACTGATACACCTTCCAGAAGACATGAAAAAGTAATAAAACATTGTTGATTTTTTTTTTGCTTTTAAACTTTCTTATCAGTGAGTTATTGCAAGTCCTAACATTTACCAATTTACTAAAATGAACTAATCACAAATTATGTCATAATATTGTTTTTAAAACTTCAATAAAAAATAAAAATTAAACTTAAAAAATCCAGAAAAAAAAAAAAAAAGCTTGACAAAGGTACCTGGGAAGCTACAAGTCAAGGAGTTAAAAGATTCAACTCCTTGCACCATCATATCCCCTAAATGAGGGATTAGTCTAAATGAGCATTTCTTAAAATATTATATGAGCAAATTATTATAGAGAAAAAGGTGGGGGAATCAGTGATGAGAAAAATTTAAGGAGCAACGAATTAAATAAAGTTAAGCAGGTTTTATTTCAAACTGAAAGACTCCTCAGTACCTTTAGTCATTCTTGTCTCTCCTATTTGGAATAGATATCGGAATTAAGAAAATTTTATGAAACAATAGAAGTTAACACAAGGACTTTCACAACTTTAATATGTAAGATGATGCACTTTAAAACGATATGCCTCTTGAATCACTTTCTGAATATATGCTTTAAAAGAGCTTGAGATTTATCTACAATAGCAGAGAAATTCCTATAGTAGGATTCTCACTATAACCATATTGCTGTTTAATATATAAAAGTGGGAAAAGTTCTTTTGCATTCCTCATATTATATAATTCTTTCAAAAAACTTTTACATAATTTTCAAGATCTGAATCCAACAGAGACAGATACAACACATCATTATCTAATTTAAAAAATGATGACTGCAGCCACGAAATTAAAATATGCTGGCTCCTTGGAAGAACATTTACTCCAGCCTTCTCCGGACCTCCTTCCCAGCCACTCTAGCAAGGCCTTTGCCTCTACTCATGTTCACACACTGACTGACACCCGACGGCCAGCGATAGTTTACACGTTCACCAAGACCATCAGTGGGACAACCACGGCACTGGGCATAGAATCCAGCTATGCTGAGTGGCTGCAGTCCCTGCTAGTCAGGGCCTGACACCATGTGGTCCTTTGGAGAAGGGACTGGCAAACCATTTCATTGTTCCTCCCTTGAAAACCTCAGGAAAACCTTGAAAGAAAAGTTATGACAAACCTAAGTAAAGTGAAGTCACTCAGTCATGTCCGACTCTTTGCGATCCCATGGGCTGTAGCCTACCAGGCTCCTCTGTCCATGGGATTTTCCAGGCAATAGTCCTGGAGTGGATTGCCATTTCCTTCTCCATGACAAACCTAGACTGCATATTAAAAATCAGAGACATCACTTTGCCAACAAAGGTCCATATAGTTAAAGCTATGGTTTTTCCAATAGTCATGTTCATATGTGAGAGTTGGACCATAAAGACTAAGCACTAAAGAATCAATATTTTTGGACAGTGGTGTTGGAAAGACTCTTGTGAGCCCCTTGAACAGCAAGGAGATCAAACCAGTCAATTCTAAAGGAAATCAACCCTGAATATTCATTGGAAGGACTGATGCTGAAGCTGAAGCTCCAATACTTTGGCCACCTGATGCAAAGAGCCGACTCACTGGAAAAGACTCTGACACTGGGAAAGATTGAGGGCAAGAGGAGAAGGGGATGACAGAGGATCAGATGGCTGGATGGCATTACTAACTCAATGAACTTGAGTTTGGGCAAGCTCCAGGAGATGGGGAAGGACAGGAAAGCCTGGTGTGCTGCAGTTCATGGGGTCACAAAGAGTTGAACACAACTTAGTGACTGAACAACAACAACAATAGATTTGTGTCAAAAATACAATAACGATTCATGCCATTGTTATTTTAATAGTCTCTTCCACTTGACAAAGCGCAGTTAATAAAGTAAATATTTCCAAATGTCATTGTTTTATTTTTACATGTTTATGTTCAGTGTTTAGTTTTCATAGGCCTCGCCTCTACTGGTTAATTTTAAGATAGTGGTTCACTAGTTTTAGTGTATATCCGAATCACCTGATTAAAGCTTTGATTGCTGGACCCCAAGTCAGCAAGTCTCCAATGGAGCTGATAATCTGCATTTTTAAAAAGTTCCTAAGTCATGCTGATGCTGCAGATCCAGGTACCACACTTCAAGAATAATGACTTTTGCTGGTTCTAATTTATTAGATAGAGCCCTGCATCTTTCTGTTGGTCTGAGTTTTGTCAGCCAGGCCCCAATCTGAAGGCTTAAGGAAGCAAAGAGAGCTGGTTATCTCATTTGTCTCCAAAATACTTTGCCTTTGTAATAATTCCTAGGTTCTGCTATCATAAATCTCATTCCCAAAGACCAACAGAATTTTTTCCCTTCCTTTAATGCTTTCCACTGTCAGCTAACAATATGTAGGTCATTAGTTTCAAAATGTGGCCCTTTGGATTTCTTTCCCTCTAATCACTACTTTCTATTTCCCAACATAACTCATTCCCGCTCTGATATAATATCCTTACAGTATATTCCCATTCTTACATAATATCCTTGCAGTATCTTGTCTCTTTCCCCAGCCTTATTTGTTTCTTCAACTAACTGGACCCTATCGCTAGCCTATATGAATGTATTGCTGTATTCATTCCTTTCTTCGTTCACTCCAAAAGCGTTTATTAAAAGCTCAACATATCAAAAATGCGACAAAAATGTTTTGCACTCCCGTGCTTACACTGTTGTAAGGGAGATACAAAATAAATGTGTAAACAAATAATTAGGATTGATGTGTACACTAAAGAAAATAATTTAAGATAATGGGAAAGAAAGTGACTGGAAATGAAATGTACCTTAGCTACTCTAAAAACACTTTGTTAAGAAGGTAACATTTAAACTGAAAAGGGCATTCTAGCCAGAGGAAGCATCAGTTTGGAAGCAGAAAGAGGACCATTGTGTTTGAAGTTAGAGTTGATGAGGGAAAACAGTTGAAGAATAGTTCAGGTGGGGGTCAGAGTGAATAAAATGTTTTATAAGCCTGTTGTAAGCACATGCTTCACACAGACACCTTGTATACAGCCTGGGAGACTAGCACTCACACAGGATGGTCTAGGCCAACAAGAGTTAAAGCATCAGCAGCATCTCAGTGAGCAGGAACTGAAGACTATGATCAGGATGCACTGTCTAGCCTTAGGAGTTGGCTGTATTAAAATACACGAGTTATACACAGTTCTTATTTCAGAATGTGGACGCATTATGTCTTAACATTTTGTCTCCTTCATAAATAGCGAATTAAAGAACTACTCCAGGGATTGATATACAGTAGTTCTGCTGCTGCTGCTGCTAAGTCACTTCAGTCATGTCCGACTTTGTGTGACCCCCATAGACGGCAGCCCACCAGGCTCCGCCGTCCCTGGGATTCTCCAGGCAAAAATGCTGGAGTGGGTTGCCATTTCCTTCTCCAATGCATGAAAGTGAAAAGTGAAAGTGAAGTCGCTCAGTCGTGTCCGACTCCTAGCGACCCCATGGACTGCAGCCTACCAGGCTCATCCATCCATGGGATTTTCCAGGCAAGAGTACTGGAGTGGGGTGCCTACAGTAGTTCTAGAAATAGGCAATCTCTCCTTTCTTAAGAAATCAAACATTCTGAGTGAAGAGGGGGTAAAATCAGGTCAGAGTATGTCTTACAACAACATTTCACCAAGACAGTATTTTTAAAGAGCAGTGATTCTTATAATATTGGCAAAACAATTCCCATCAAAATAATAACTAGTATATGAAAACACACCAGCCTTTAAGCAATTTGAGATATGAAAGAGGTTAGCCTAAAGCAAAGTTTAGTCGTATGCTTTGAAGAAACCCCTTAAGAAAAGCATCAAGCTCATCTTACAACATAATTCGAATTATATTTTAATCTTTATATCATTAGCCCCCAGGTAGAACTGAGAGTATCTGAATTGAAAGGAATTTACCATCCAGGGTTCTTTTCAGGGAAGGAGCAAAAGTCTACATTTATAATTTTGCTTTTGTAGATATTAAAATTTTCCACCATGTAACCTGAAATTTATTAAATATTCTCATCAGCAACACAATTCCTTTTAGTATATAGAATGAAAATTCTTATAAGCAAAAGCACCTTAGTTTTCAAAATGTTCAAAAATAATGATTATAGCAGGATAAAAACTTATTTGGTTTACACTGTAAATTCCTAAGATCTCACTTGTGAAACTGCTTCATGCACTCCTCACCATTGAGCACGCTGATGGCATTACCTGTCTGCATCCACGGCCACGTCGTGAAGCCCTCTCTGAATGACGTCCCTGGACGCTGTTGTGTCTGGGGCTCGGTGCAGACTCCTCGTGTACAGGTTGAGCCCTCCATCTGTCATGTAGCTGAAAGTAAGAGCCTAATTAATCAACAGAGAATTGAATGACTGCATCCGTATAATTTAACTTAATATTGTTCACAAATTTCAATATTGTAATTATGAAATATGCTCTATTATAGTTTTTCTATATAAATATCCTACTCACCAGGAAGTATTAGAAAATCTTTTGAAGTTTATTAAGAAATTAATCTTCCTTACTGCAACAAGCAACTAGCCTATTATAAAACTTTCCTTCTTTCTCTCCTTGTTATCAATATTTTGAACAGACTTAACAAAATAAAACCAAGATCATTTCATCTTATAAATACCATTTTGGAAGAACTGAAGGTCCCAGGAGTCATTTTAAAATTTGATTAATTTATTTGATAAATAAAATGTATACCACAATTGACCACTATTATAAAATAACTAAGATGTATTAAACATTTAAGATGTCACCAGAAACTGTTCTAAATGGTTTACTTGCAATAACATTATTATCCCCATGTCAGTGATAAAGAAAATAAGCACAACATGTTTAAGGATTTACACCAAGTCACTCAACCAAGTCACAGGAGTGTTGAGAATAAATCTGGAAAGTCAGCTTCAGAAACCATCAGCTTAACCACCATGCACAGCTGTCTGAACCGAAGGACCACACTGCCACTTCCTGTCTATAAGAGCTACTTCTTTGCCATCACAGGACCACTGCCATCAACAGGGCTGGTAGACTTGTCATAGTCACGTTGCTTCCTTGGCAATTGGGGTTAGAACAGGTGTTAATCTCCTACCCCATGTGGGGCTAATCAAATGTTTCTTTCTTGAAAAATGGGACTAAGACAGCTCATCAGTCTTTCTATGTGAAAAGTTTATGATAATGAAAACCCAGGAGCTGTGGATATTTCTCCTCACCAAATGCAAAGAGGCACAGAGAAAACTGATCATCAAAGTGGGAAGAATGACCCAGGTGCACAAAAGCACATTTGGTCCCGTGGTTTCAGCTCCACAACCTCTTGGGTTCTAGGAGGTATCCTTGCTTCCTTAGAATCAGGTCCTCAATTTGCTTAAACAAATTTGAGTTGATTCCACTATTTAGAACAAAAAATTAATCATGATCATATTAAATATTGCTCAAATAGTTAAAACTAGGATTATGAAATTTGCTAATCACTCACATGATTAATAAATTCTGTCCATTTTAGTTGAAAGATCATAAAGAAATTTCTTAAATTATATCTCAATTTCTGCCTATGAAAATGGGAAGAATAAAATTTACTGAAGATAGATTTTATATAATTGAAGGAAAAATACATAAAGCTCTTAAAATGAGAATCCTATAATAGCAACTTGTTATTCACAAAGTCTCTCCAACATGTTAAAAAGGAAATATATAAATTTTATACACAAACAACAAGTCATAGTGTATTATCCTTGTAAGGTACTCTACATGGTTAATTTTCTTGATAACCAAATAATTTAATCCCATCAAAATTCAAACAATGAAAAAGAGTATTTCGGTTCCAAAATGTGCTGAAAACGGACATATTCTTTTAAACAGGGAATGTTTTAGACATGACAACTTACTTTGACAACTAATTCATGATTATGAGCATTAATTTCCTGTATTATAACAATGATACTAAATGAGACAAAAGGTAAAGGACATTTGTCCTTTGTACTTTTTAATTTTTCAGTTGCCATATTGGGGCTATCAATGTTTTATTGTTTATTCTTACTTCCACATCATTCTCAACCAATTTTATTTTTGTTTTTTTTAAGGTGAAATATATGGAATTCCTGATAAAGTAAAAGTGTTTAGAGATAACTAGCTTTCTCATTCACTCTCTTTTTGATATTGTCTTAAATGTTTGAGAATGGTATAAATTTTCTCTAAGGATAACTGAGATACTTATTTAAAAAAGATCAACATTGTTGATCCTAAATTTAACTTCAGGAGGAAGAAACTCAGCCATTAAAAAGAATACATTTGAATCAGTTCTAATGAGATGGATGAAACTGGAGCCTATTATACAGAGTGAAGTAAGCCAGAAAGAAAAACACCAATACAGTATACTAACGCATATATATGGAATTTAGAAAGATGATAACAATAACCCTGTATATAAGACAGCAAAAGAGACACTGATGTATAGAACAGTCTTTTGGACTCTGTGGGAGAGGGAGAGAGTGGGAAGATTTGGAGAATGGCATTGAAATACGTATAATATCATATATGGAACGAGTCGCCAGTCCAGGTTCGATGCACGATACTGGATGCTTGGGGCTGGTGAACTGGGATGACCCAGAGGGATAGTATGGGGAGGGAGGAGGGAGGAGGGTTCAGGATGGGGAACACGTGTATACCTGTGGCAGATTCATTTTGATATATGGCAAAACCAATACAATATTGTAAAGTTTAAAAATAAAATAAAATTAAAACAAAAAAAAACAATGTCTATGTGTTAAGTTTTACAACTCATTGGTCTCTCTTATTCAGTGGTAAATATCTAAAAGTGTTTAAGTGTTTTGTGTATAGTTTGGGGTCAATAAATATATATTGTTTGTTCAACTGAATTTGAAAGGCTTCCATACTGTAGGAAGAAACCATGACAGCAGATCTCAGCACTTCATCCACAATGGCAATGCATGTAAACCAGAAATACGATGGATGACCACTTCTATTAGAAACATAACCTTTCAATTATTCAATGTTTACAGAAGAGTAAGTTCTATAGACAAAGGTTAAATTAAGAAAAAAAGCATTCTTTTTAAGAAGCACTTCAAGGGATACACATTTTGCACTGACCCTTGGATTTTCCAGGTACTATTAAATAGGTTTACATCAGGTATTAACTGTACCAAAAAGTCATTCATGTCTAACTCCTCTGTTTACAGTCACTGTTGCACTGGAATGCTGGCAGGGAATTTTCATAGTTGAACCATGAGTCTGCTATTTGACAATTATATACAGGGTAAAGCACAGGTAAAGCAAATTTCTGATTAAAATTTTTTGCTTGAAAATTCTTCCTTCTTTTCAGTCTTTCTAAAGGATTTAAAATTTTTTTAAAAAAATGAATTTCATAGTTCCTCTAGAAAAATTTGCTACAATCTGGGAACCATAAATATTAGGAAATCATTTTGAAAGAAAATGTAAAATTTTTAAAAAGATCTCCTTATAATGTTATATGTAAACTTCTCAACCATAAGCTGAGCTTAACAGGTAATAGTCATAAGGAAGACTGGTATGAACAAAAAGTTGCAAAGGAAACTTGTGAAGGTTACTGACAAAAAAGAAGAATCTCTAAAAACATGAAAGTCTTAAGACAACTTTAGCCATGTTGAAATTCTGTAAGCTCTAAGATGGTTCACATAAAAACCCAACAGTCTCCAAAAGCATTTCTAATTCTTCTTCCATCCCACTGCTATCTCTTTTCTTCCTTCTGTTACAGAAAAACGTGGCTTACTTTGGCATATTTTCTTTAGCTATACGTTTTCCTAATTAATATTTCCAGGCCATACTGCTCCACCCTGCACTAGAATGAGATCTCAAACTGCTTCCTGCGCACAGATAACTTGTATTTCCCATTAGCACCTCAAATCCAGCATAAACTGCCCATATATTACCTTCACCACAAAGATAAGTCTCTTTCTGTGTATGCTAATACAGTTACAGGAAAAACACTCCATTCACCTAGTCAACAATCTAGATAGATGATTTTCTACTTGTCACTCAGCAGCCTCAACTATTATAGGATAGTCTACTCAGACCTGTGAATCAGCATCACTGTGTTTTATGTCTCAAAATCACTAAAATAGGAAGAAGTATTCAAATCTTATTTTTGTATGTGATTCGATCTCATTTTCTCAATCAACGTAAATATGTACAACTTTATCTTCACAGCAAATCCATAATTTGTTAAGCATCATAGTTAAATATATCATATTTTTGCAAGAGTATAAAAGTACACATTAAATAATAAGTAAAAAATAATATCAGTTTTCATGTACCCATAACCTGCATTCAGAAAGACAATATTTCCAATCTTCAGTGACCATACAGGCTTTTCCTAACCCTACATTTCCAAACCTCGCTTCCAGAGATATCGACTGTCCTGGATTTTGTATTAAGCATTCCTTTATTTGTCTTTATGATTTTACCACATGGACATATATTCCTAGAAATACATTGCTTAGCATCTCATGAATTTGAACTTTATATAAATTTAACCATATTATATATATTCTTCTGTGACTTGTTTCCTTCATTCAAAATTAAACTTTTGCAAATCGTCTACCTTGATGTATATCACTGTGTTTTGCATGTTAGAGTTGTGTAGCTTCACTTTACAAAAGCACTACAGGGCTTCCCAGGTAGCGCAGTGATTAAAGAATCCACCTGCAGTGCCAGAGACTCGGGAGATGTGGGTTCAGTCCCTGGGCTGAGAAGATCCCCTGGGGTAGGAAATCACAGCCTACTCCAGTATTATTGCCTGAAAAATTCCAAGGACAAAGGAACCCGGCAGGTTGCAGTCCATGGGGTCACAAAGAGTCGGACACAACTGAGTACACACACATGGTTTACTTATTAACTCCTGCAGACTTTTGAGCTGTTTTAGGGTTTTTTTGATGTTACAAAAAACTCTACCATGAACATTTATATAAACATAATTCCTTGTGCTCACAAGCAAGTGTTTGTCTAAAGTCTGTATCTAGAAAAGGAATCATTGGGTCATAATAGGTACATATACATATTCAAACCTTACTAGTCAGTGCCCAAGAGTTTTGAAAATATTTTCAGAATGAACTTCTTATGAATAAGAAGTTGCTTATAAAGTAAACTTGCTTATGACTAAGAATTTTCATGTTAGCTTTAATTTATAAATTCCAAATTATCAAGCAGGTTTATCATATTTTTACTTTGTTAAAGGCCATTTATGTTTTGCCTGTGAAATGTCTGTTCATGACTTTTGTCCATTTTTCTATTGGATTCTATGTTTTTTCTTTTCTCATCGATATTCATCCTTTATTAGTTGCACATGTTGCATATGTTTGTGGTTTATGTGGGGTTTTTATTTTGACATTTTTATCTTGCTTATTTTTATGTGAAACCAATTATTTGGAATAAAAAGAAACTTGATCTAGATACCTTTCTAACTTCACACAGTAACTGCCTCTATTGTTTTTGTGTAGTGTTTTAAAATGCGATAATTAGCTTTCTGAGATTTCTGGACTCTGTCCCCACCCCTCATTTTGATCTGGACCTTCTCTATTGTCACTTTATTGCCACATCCCATTCAGTTTGCTTCTCCTTCTGGAAGTTTCCCCTCAGAGTGGGGCCCTGTCTGGGAAGGAAGTTGTGGCTGGAGAGTTTAATGAAGTCATGGGAACAAGAAAACTCCATTCCTTCCAGATAATGACCTTCAGCCCTGACTCTCCCTGCCTGGTCATAACCCTCCCAGCTCCAGCTGCTGCCTTCAGACAGGGCCTGTGTGTATTCTAGTCAGCGTCGCTTGGCTCTTTTGGGGTTATTCTGTTCTCAGTGTGATCAGATGTCCCACTACTACCCTCTGTTTCTTTGTACGTGGATGATGGTATCAGTGGTAAAGAATCTGCCTACCAGCACAGGAGACACAGAAGATGTGGGTTCAGTCCCTGAGTCGGAAAGATCCCCTGCAGTAAGAAATGACAACCTGCTCCAGTGTTCTTGCCTGGAAGATTCCATGGACAGAGAAGCCTGGTGGGCTATAGTCCCCAGGGCAGCAAAAAGTTGGACTCAACTGAGCACACAGGCAAGCTAGTATAATTCTGATTCTTTGGCTCTTGACTAATTGTCCCTCACTACTTATACCTGGGGTTTGAGATGATACCTGGTATCAGCTTTTTTAAGTAAACAATGATCATTTTTTATGGCTTAGCTATCTAGTTGTTTTGTCTGTTTCTTGTGGAGATTTGGAAAGATTCAAAACCCATGTCCCTACCAATCTTCCTAGAACTGTTTTTACACTCAATATTTCATATCAGAAACTTAATATAACAATTAGATATTTTTTATGACATGAAAACACAGGGCATCTAAAATTTGTGTTCATGTTTAACTTCCAAGGAACTCTAGTTTAGCATCTAGAACAGAGATGGTGAGCACAGATAATTTTAAGGGTGATCTCCTTGATCAAAGGTGCTAGCTAGGGAAAACTATACTAACAATGAATGATTGCTGTGAAGCTCTTTTATGTTTGTTTGTAAAAGAATAAACTTCTATGAGAGAAATGTGGACAAGGAGACATGCAGACAACAAGGTCAGTATGTCAAGATGATTAAGAGTGCAGACTGGAGGCAAATTGTTTTCAAGTTCAAATTCAGCAATGCATGCATCAAGTAAGTTTGTATTTTTTTGAAATGCCAGTGAGTTAACTTTCTGAGTTCTACCTAAAGCTACTTAATCTATCCGTGCCTCAGATGTTTCATCTGTAAAATGGAGACAGTAATCATACGCTTACATCTTACCATTATGGTGAGATATAAATTAATTAGTTAGGAAGCACTGCTGTTAATAAAGCTAGTGGATCTGATGGAATTCCAGTAGAACTATTCAAAACCCTTAAGGATGATGCCATCAAGGTGCTGCATTCAATATGTCAGCGAATCTGGAAGACCCAGCAGTGGCCACTGGAAAGACTGGAAAAGGTTAATCCTCATCCCAGTTCCCAAGAAGGGCAGTACTAAAGAATGTGCTAACCATCAGACAAGTGCACTCATCTCCTATGCTAGTAAGGTCATGTTTAAAATCTTGCATGCTAGGCCTCAGCATTATGCGAACCAAGAACTTACAGATGTCCAAGTGGGTTTAATCCAAGGAAGAGTCAGTCATGTCCGACTCTTTGCGACCCCATGGACACCAGGCTCCTCCGTCCATGGGATTTTCTAGGCAAGAGTACTGGAGTGGGTGTCATTTCCTTCTCCAGGAAACTTCCCGACCCAGGGATTGGACTCAGGTCTCCCACATTGTAGACAGACGCTTTACTGTCTGAGCCACCAGGGAAGTCAAAGGAAAAGGAAACAGAGATCAAATTGCCAACATTCGCTAGATCATAGAGAAAGGTAGGGAATTCCAGAGAAACATCTACCTCTGTTTCACAGACTATGCCAAAGCCTTTGACTGTGTGGATCATAATAAACTGTGGAAAGCTTTTAAAGAGATGGAAATACCAGACCATCTTACCTGTCTCATGAGAAACATGTATGCGGGTCAAGAAGCAACAGTTAGAAGCCTGTATGGAACAACTGATTGGTTCAAGATCGAGAAAGGAGTACGGCAGGGCTGCCTGCTGTCACCCTGTTTGTTTAGCCTATACGCTGAGCACATCATGAGAAATGCCAGGCTGGATGAGCTAAAGCTGGAATCAAGATAGGCAGGAGAAACATCAGCAACCTCAGTTATGCAGGTGATACTGCTCTAACAGCAGAAAATGAAGAGGAAATAAAGAGCCTCTTGATGAGGATGAAGGTACAGAGTAAAAGAGCAGGCTTAAAAGTAAATATTAAACAAACTAAGCTCACGGCATTGGGTCCCATTGCTGCTACTGCTAAGTCACTTCAGTCGTGTCCGACTCTGTGCAACCCCACAGACGGCAGCCTGCCAGTCTCCCCCATCCCTGGGATTCTCCAGGCAAGAATGGGCCCCATCATTTCATGGCAAATAGAGGAAAAGTGGAAGTAGTGACAGATTTCCTCTTCTTGGGCTCTAAAATCACTGTGGACGGTGACTGCACCCATGAAATCAGAAGATGTTTGCTTCTGGGCAGGAAAGCTACAACAAACCCAGACAGTGTGTTGAAAAGCTGAGATATTCCTCTGCTGACAAAGGTCTATACAGTCAACGCTGGTCTTCCCAGTAGTCATGTATGGTTGTGACAGCTGGACTGTAAAGAAGGCTGAGTGCCGAAGAACTGGCCGAACACCAAAGAATTGATGCCTTTGTACTGTGGTGCTGGAGAAGACTCCTGAAAGTCCCTTCGACAGCAAGGAGATCAAACCAGTCAATGTTAAGAGAGATCAACCCTGAATATTCACTGGAAGGACTGATGTTGAAGCTCCAATATTTTGGTCATCTGATGCAAACAGCTGACTCATTGGAAAAGCCCCTGATGTTGGGAAAGACTGAGGGCAGAAAGAGAAGAAGGCATCAGAGGATGAGATGGCTGATGGCATCACCAATGCAACGCACATGAACTTGGGCAAACTTCGGGAGATGGTGAAGGACAGAGAGGCCTGGCATGCTACAGTCCATGGGATCATGGAGTTGGACACGATCAGGTGACTAAACAACATCAAAATGAGTTAATATATGTAAAATGCATAGAGTATTCAGTTCAGTTCAGTTGCTCAGTCCTGTCCGACTCTTTGCAACCCCATGAATCCCAGCACACCAGGCCTCCCTGTCCATCACCAACTCCTGGAGTTCACTCAGACTCATGTCCATCAAGTTGGTGATGCCATCCAGCCATCTCATCCTCTGTCGTCCCCTTCTCCTCCTGCCCCCAATCCTTCCCAGCGTCAGAGTCTTTTCCAATGAGTCAACTCTTCGCATGAGGTGGCCAAAGTACTGGCGTTTCAGCTTTAGCATCATTCCTTCCAAAGAAATCCCAGGGCTGATCTCCTTCAGAATGGACTGCTTGGATCTCCTTGCAGTCCAAGGGACTCTCAAGAGTCTTCTCCATCACCACGGTTCAAAAGCATCAAATCTTTGGCGCACATAATAAGTGCTATGTATATGCTGACTAGCATTACCAGCTATTTGTCCATTAGACTTTCTACATTCACTAAAAATAATTCTCATATCTTGAATATGAAGTAAAGCATTATGATTAGGAATAAGTAGTTTACCATGTACATCCTTTTAACCCAATTCAGGTAACCCTACCTTTTCCAACGTTATGCATGCTTCAGTCACTCACAAAGTTTACTACAGGAGAAATGAGGAAGGGTCAAAGGAGGAAATGGCAACCCCCTCCAGTGTTCTTACCTGAGAAACCCCATGGACAGAGGAGCCTCGTGGGCTACAGTCCATGAGGTCACCAAGAGTCGGACACGATTCATGCCTGCACGCAGGGGAGAAGCAGGATTAAAGTATCCACCTCCCTTTTAAAAATGTCATTCTCCAGAATTAAATTACTTTGTGTTTGGGCCATTTAAAGTAGAATTTTAGGTTATATTCTTGGTCTAACTATTTATCACTGTGACACCTAGAGATAACTCCAGTTTCCACCCATTTAAAATATGCAATTTCCCCTCCAATTTTCTAGAGTACTCCTTTTTTTTTTTTTCCCTACCTGGAGACTTTTTCAAAGATATTCATTATAAGTAAGAGGCCTTCCTCTGAGTAATTCCTAATTACTGGCAGATTCACATCCCCAAGTGTTTAAAGTAATTTTGAGAAGAGAAAAAAGAGATAAGCCTTTGCATGCTTCAAGAAATTTTGAATTCTCAGAATGCCCATTACCTAATTTTCTCAGTTCTACCTGAAGTACATGAAAAAAAAAGAGAAAGTCCATTTCCATTTACTTCATGACATACCTTGCAGTTATATGAAGAGAAAATCCTAAATGAAACATCTTCATTCACTGCTATGCCTTTTGAGCCTTTTTCTGTCCATTTAATCACTAAAACATAGTTCTAAAAATTGGGAACAGACAGTTAACTTTGTGATTCAGTATTTCTTCATGAATTGTAGCACAGACATTTCTATGCCCTTTTTCTTAAGGAAAGTATCAGATTAACATTCCCCTGAGCATGTCTTCCTATCTCTTAGTTTCAGGCTGACACACTGGACCGCACCCTTCCGACTTCGACAGGGGCATAGCACGCTCAGAGCTGAGCGGTGAGGACGCACAGCACACCCTGGGTGCCCCACAACCCCAGCCGCCACTGAACCGGGACCAGCGGCCCCGCCTCTGCCACGCTCATCACCCTCCTCTCGGGGTCAGGACTCAGTCACGCATCACATTCCAGTGTCTGCACTCCGCCACGGGAAACAGAGCGTGCATAAGGCCAAGCACATCGACATCATCAGAGGGAGCTTCCAAACAAGCTTTGGGTTGTTTTTACTTTTTTTTTCTTCATCTTCTACTTTAGTCACTGAATATGGGTGACTTGGGTGGGCAACACAACACACGCAGACCACGAACGTGTACTTATACAGACTCATCTGTGGGACTGTTCAAGACCTCCTTTGAAAGACCAATAGTGAACAAAACCAGAGAACAGAAGTGAGAAACAGGTTTCCAGTGAGTCAGGAAACAAGCAAGAAGGAAAAGGGATATAACGGTATTTTTAAAATTTCTCATTAGAGAGTTCTGCAGAGACTAGTCAGCTCTTATCCAGGCAGCTTCCTCTTCCTTCTGGGCACGCAGCTGAACAGTGGTCCCTGGCTGCACTGACGATCAGATGCGGCCACCTCAGTTCTGCATGAGGAAATGTGCGTACAAGTCATACCCCCACTTCCGGGCCTCGTGCATATGAAACATTCTTACACCCTGGTTCTCTATCTGTCATCTGCCTATTGAAATCAACCCCCAGGGTGACACTGGCTATCTGCCTGGGTAATAGCCATGTTATCTATCATCCTAGTCTGAAAGAATGTGTCTTATATACACATTCCCTGACTGATGACCAGAAACGCCAGGAAGGGTTTTATGTGAAGGAGAAATTAACTTCTTTGTGTTAAGTTGCTGAGATTTTGAAATTTCTCTGCTACAGAAGTTACCTAATACAGCTCCTGAGTATGGGTATGCTGGTAAAATATATTACTATAAGCAGAACTCAAGTTTTTTTAAAAAATGCCTTCAAAACCCACTTATCTAAGAATGTATATACACACACTTACATATACATGTACATATATTACTATTCATTTATTGAATAAATGAACACATAAAAATATAAAAAAAAACTAACATGTGAATAATACATGGGCTGGTACTGTGTCCATATGTTCACCACTAAATACACAGTTCCTAGAATGTTGCTTTACACATAGGAAGAACTCAACAAATTTTTCTAATAGGTACATAGGTAATTCATCTTATGATCTCTCTTCTCTATTATTTTCCCAGGATTCTTTCTTCATACCTCTCACAATTTCAACTATCTCCTATATGAGATCATACACTATGATTATTAGGTTATTAATCATCAGGTTAATAATTTTACTGATAAAAATCTAATTGTGATGACACTGATAATTTACTGAACACTTACATTGTGAAAGACTTTGTGCTACGGACAATTTGTGGGTTTTTCTTCATTCCTAACAATTTAATGAAGATTCTGCAATTTTGTCTTTATTACAGAGAGGAATTTGGATAAATTAAGCTCTCGAGGAGATTGCAGACAGCACATGTTAGAAAGAGATTTAATTTAGACACTATGACTCCAGTGGCAACTCAACTACCTCCCACCCTAATTAACAATAACCTGTCTCCCTAATTCTAGCTCCTTACAAGCTCAAAGAAGGTGGCCACCAGGAGTGCACTGGTGGGTATCAGGATATCAAAGCAGAGCTATGAATCTGATCAAAAGTACTTTTGTACTTTTTAAGGTCTTGTCCCCATTCAAACAAGTTTTTCATGAATGAAGTCAGGAAAGGTTACTTGTATAAAGAATGTCTTCTGAGACTAGTCCTCTCAGAAGCATAAGGACAAAGAATAGGTCAAAACCCAGACTCACATGAAAAATATAGATAAAGTTAATTGGAAAGTTTTTCCTTGTATTACAGAGCCTGGGTTTTGAGGTCAGATGTATCTGAGTCCCAATGCCATTTTAGTCTTTCCTTAGCTTTAATACAATTGGGGCCAACTGTGATCAGTTTCCTTATCTGTAAAACAGGTTTAAAAATACACACCACATAAGGGTTGTTAGTGGAGGGCTGGTTAAATGACAACGTCCTTAAAGAACGTGACAAGAGTGAAGTAGGTAATAAGTTTTCCAAGTGGCAACTACAGTCATTAATAGAAGTAGTTTTAATAGACTATTCTATTTCTGCCACTGGGGATCACCCTAAGATTGAACTAAATATTCCAAATTGCCAAAATACTTTTTGAGAGTTTTATATCACAATATTTTTTTTTTGGAATGTAATAGGAAACAGAAGGAAAACAAGCTAAGATGTCAACAAAAAAAGAGAATAAACAGATGGAAACTTTCAAACGTAAAAGTTAGATCAGAGGTGCATAATTAAGAATGCTAGAATATATGTGTTCCTCAGAGCAGTTACAGGCAGCTTTGACAAGCCCAAAAAAAATCAAGCAGTTCAGCAAAACTCCTGTCTCCTTCCCATGTCCTTCACTAACAAAATCTGTGATTTAAGAAGCATGTGAAAATCACTTTGAAAAACATATGGCACATGTGTTTCTCTGAATTAACAATAGAAAAAATTAATGTATTATAATGAAAAGATTTTAGAGAAATTTTGGATATTTTACTGTTCATGAGTGATCAGAAAAGAAGGCTGAAATATCCCCAAATAATCTTAGATTTCTCACATTTTCTAACAACTTTATTAACTAACCTTATATACTCCCTTCCAGGAGACTTACCAGGTAGATCAGTGGTACAGAATGTGCCTGGCAATGCAGGAGACACAGTTTCAGTCCCTGGGTTAGAAAGATCCCCTGGAGAAGGGAATGTCAACCCACTTCAGTATTCTTGCCTGGGAAATCTCATGGACAGAGGAGCCTGGTGAGTTACAGTCCATGGAGTTGCAAGAGTCAGATAGGACTTAGCGACTATACAACAACAAATTCCCTTCCCATAGCTAATGCATCTCGGTAGACCACGCTCTTTACACAATTCTGTTGGGGCCCAGGGCCCAGGGCCACTTACCCACTGTTGATGTCATCAGTCCTGAGACTTTTCCCGAGGATATCACCATCGCTCATATATCCACCAACGTCGACTTCAGCAGACATGTCCAGGTCACTGCTTGCTTTCTCACTCATGTCAATCTGTGACATGTTTCCCAGTCGAGAGACAGCAGCTCGACGGAGAGGCGTAGTGTACATGAACCTTGAGGGGTCCGTGTGGATGAATCTCCCAGTACCGCTGCGAGGGTAGCCGGCACCCAGGGACGGAGCATCTCCAGCTTGAAGTCGAGGGCATGCCTGGCCCAACCTCCAGGTCATGGGGGTGGGTCGACCTGTCAAGTTGGGTATGGTCCTGCCGTTCACTTCCGTTGTTACAGTGCTGTCAAATGTTGTCTCCAGGGTGCTGTCAAATAAAATAGAGAAATCACTAGACACTGGCTCACCTGGGGCCACGAACCCAGAGTGTATGAGCACGGGAAGGCTTATAGTTGAGAGTCATTTCTTGGAGCGATGTCTACTTTCATGGAAGTCAAATTATACATTCATTTTGAGATTTCTAAACACCTCTGTAGGTATCAAAATGTAGGAAAGGGCATTCACCACACCTTTTACTTTTTTGCTTTCCAAGAAAGGCCATCATTACATTTTAGGTAAAACAATGTTTCATATTCTCAACTAACCGTTAATTTAATTCACTGTAGCCTTCCTGGAACTTTTCTGGAAGTTAACGACAATTAGTTTGAAAGACTCTCTAACATCCCTCCTCAGATGCATTTTAACTACAACATCTGCCATTGTCATTTAAGGCAGGCCTGAAAATCTATTTAGCAGTGATGGTGGTAGTTCAGTAGCTAATTCACTCTGAATGGGAAATTATATGAAGAGATGGTTAGGAGTAAAAAACATCACTGGATAGGTGTTGAGAAGTCACCAGTTGATTGTCACATAAAATTTAAGTGAGAAAAGAGTAAAGGGAAACTAAAATCCCTTCTTTATCATTATAAGAAGTTAGGTGCTTGCTGTAATTTTTTCTTTACTGGCCCCCAAACAGGCAGAACTGAAGAAGACCTGTGGCTTATCTGGGTCCCACGAAGACTAGACATCGTCTCTTCTAAATTCTGCCTCAAATCTGCTATGTTTTTAACTGTTCTCATTCTTCTTGTTTCAGGGTCTTCACCTAGGAAAGTAACACAAGAATTTGTTATTCATGTCATTTATTGTGTATATATATATATATGAGTTCCTTTCATCAAAACTTAAAATAATAGGTAGAAAATTCCAAATAACTATATCATCTGAAATTATATTTTTTTGTTCTACAAACAAAATGCAAATAGAAACAAATATAATGGTAAAAATAATAATTTCAAGTGGTGATAATATAATAATATTTCTTAGGTCTGAAACTCCAGTACTTTGGCTACCTCATGCGAAGAGCTGACTCATTGGAAAAGACTCTGATGCTGGGAGGGATTGGGGGCAGGAGGAGAAGGGGACGACAGAGGATGAGATGGCTGGATGGCCTCACTGATTCTATGGACGTGAGTCTGAGTGAACTTCGGGAGTTGGTGATGGACAGGGAGGCCTGGCGTGCTGTGATTCATGGGGTCGCAAAGAGTCAGACACAACTGAGCGACTGAACTGAACTGAACTGATGAGCTTAATCGTTGCAAAATGAGAGTCACCAGCTCCATGTTTCTGAGCTTAATTTAAAAATCTGCAACTAATTATTTCCATAATCGCCTATTTCAAAGTGTGCTCAGAGTAGCTGAGATAACCTTATTATGTAGCAAGTATACATTTGGATTTAGGGGAATAAGATGGAGGCCTTTTCTCATAAAGCAATATCTTTTCAAGTCTTTCAACAGACTAATGAACAAAGATTCAGAACTTGATTTGTAATTATTCCTCCACTTTCTACAGGGAACCAGACCACGCACATGTGACACCAAGAGTTGGAACAAAGTCCTAAGCATCTAATCTAGGAACAAGTCTACACATAAACAGCTCTGCTGGGGTGACAAATGCTGGCCTTATACAACCTTAACATATCATTCGGGGGCAGAGGGGGCATTAAGCCAGTTTGTTTATGGCCATGCAATAAAGTCCAGGCCAGTAACCTTTTCAAGCTGGTGAATCTGAAAATAAGGAGAACCTGAAAAGGGAGGAGAGAAATCATAGTCTCCATTTTGTTCAATGTAGCTCAGGAGTATGTCCAATGATCAGGAATTTTAAATAAAAAGAAAGAAGGAATTAAAAAAAAAAGAAAAAAGGTGAGAGGAAGGGGAATGAATGAATTAAGGAGACAGAAGGTATGGGAGGAGAGGGAAGAAGAAGAAGACAAAGGAGGGGATGGCAGGGAAGAGCACCGAAGAATTGATACTTTAGAACTGAGTTTTAGAAGAGTGTTGGAGAAGACTCTTGAGAGTCCCTTGGACTGCAAGGAGATCAAACCAGTCAATCCTAAAGGAAATAATCCTGACTATTCATTGGAAGGACTGATGCTAAAGTTCCAATACTTTGGCCACCTGATGTGAGGAGCCAACTAATTAGAAGAGACCCTGATGCTGGGAAAGACTGAAGGCAAAAGGAGAAGAGGGTGTCAGAGGATGAGATGGTTAAATAGCATCATGACTCAATGTACATGAGTTTGAGCAAACTCTGTAGATAGTGGAGGACAGGGAAGCCTGGTGTGCTTCAGACCATGGGGTTGCAAAGAGTCGGACACGACTGAGTGATTGAACACAACAGAAAAAAATATCATTAGAGTCATAGGAAAGGCAGAGGTAAAGAAGGGGTTTTACTAAAAGTGGCAGAAAAAAAGTAATAGTGAAGGACGAGAACAAACTGGAGACACACTAAAGTTACCACTGATGTGGTGGTATATCTAACACGTCACACAGTAGAGAAGCCGATGATTCTAAGTGGTGGTAAGAGAGGAAGAGTCTTAAGAAAGTGTTTCAGAATGGGAGAAAATAATAGCAAATGAAGCAACTGACAAACAACTAATCTCAAAAATATACAAGCAACTCCTACAACTCAGTTCCAGAAAAATAAATGACCCAATCAAAAAATGGACCAAAGAACTAAATAGACATTTCTCCAAAGAAGACATACAGATGGCTAACAAACACATGAAAAGATGCTCAACATCACTCATTATTAGAGAAATGCAAATCAAAACCACTATGAGGTACCATTTCATGCCAGTCAGAATGGCTGCGATCCAAAAGTCTACAAGCAATAAATGCTGGAGAGGGTGTGGAGAAAAGGGAACCCTCTTACACTGTTGGTGGGAATGCAAACTAGTACAGCCACTATGGAGAACAGTGTGGAGATTCCTTAAAAAACTGGAAATAGAACTGCCTTATGACCCAGCAATCCCACTGCTGGGCATACACACTGAGGAAACCAGAATTGAAAGAGACACATATACCCCAGTGTTCATCGCAGCACTGTTTATAATAGCCAGGACATGGAAGCAACCTAGATGTCCATCAGCAGATGAATGGATAAGAAAGCTATGGTACATATACACAAAGGAGTATTACTCAGCCACTAAAAGAATACATTTGAATCAGTTCTAATGAGGTGGATGAAACTGGAGCCTATTATACAGAGTGAAGTAAGCCAGAAAGAAAAACACCAATACAGTATACTAACGCATATATATGGAATTTAGAAAGATGGTAACACTAACCCTGTATACGAGACAGCAAAAGAGACACTGACGTATAGAGCAGTCTTTTGGACTCTGTGGGAGAGGGAGAGGGAGAAGGTGGGATGATTTGAGAGATTGGCATTGAAATGTATAATATCATATATGAAACGAGTTGCCAGTCCAGGTTCGATGCATGATACTGGATGCTTGGGGCTGGTGCGCTGGGATGACCCAGAGGGACGGTATGGGGAGGGAGGAGGGAGGAGGGTTCAGGATGGGGAACACGTGTATACCTGTGGCGGATTCATTTTGATATATGGCAAAACCAATACAATATTGTAAAGTTAAAAAATAAAATAAAATTAAATTAAAAAAAAAAAGAAAGTGTTGAGATGACTTTTACTGGAGGGAGTAAAGAAAGAACAATATTGCCCTTGTACAAGTTTCCCAAAATATACCTTTATATGTATCCTGTCACCAAGCCCTTTCCCTCAGGGAGAACTTTCACATTGCAATCAAACTGCATTTCAATCACCTACCTGCCAATTTCTTAATATTAATAACACTGATATTTGAATTACTTTCAACATTTTTTACATAAACTTTAAGAACACTATATTTTCAGACATTCCATTTTCACTCATCATTTTTTTTTAAACACCTTTATCACATTTTAAGTTTCCTTCTTCCAATCCAGCAGGCATCTTAAGTGTTTGGATTCTTCCCACTGAATCCATTGCTTGTTTACACAGCTTCCCTCATGTTTCAAAACCATCACCTCTCTCCCTCCTCTGGTTTTTCTCCTCATGACATCCACTCATGACACTGCACCACTCATAACCATCAGACAAATGGACATTTCCTCCTAGCACTTACTGAGCAGAACATAATCGCTGCCTCATTCACGTCAGGAAAGATAATAACCAAATCAAAATTTATTGCAGTAAATGTTCTCAATGACCCACAAAAGGCAAGATAAAGTTAAATGTACTTGCAAACCCCCTAAGGATGGCACGAGCTTGAAACAGCCTGTAAATTTGTATCCAAGTGATGTCTAGAGAAATAGTGGTGGGGAGAGAATGTCAACCTAAAAGGTAAAATATAAAAGCACAAATAATATGAAATATTTAGTTACAAAAGTTAGAAAAAAATGCATTTAGTGAGAAATGTATTTAGTCACAAAAATGTATTCCGTTTCATTTTTATAACCTTAAATCTAGCTATTATTCCTGAAGGAAGCCTCTTAAGTGTCAGACAAAATAGTAAAGGCTTATACACACATTTTCCAGAAGGCCATAGTCTGAAATTCACTTTGAGTTTTCAACATTAGTGTGAACTGTTTTCTCTTGGCTTGTAATATCTCTTCTCTGAGCAGGACACAGAATAACTGGCTTAGTTTGGTGCTTCTGAATCTTTACCTAACGGCAGACAGACCATTTAAACTGTGTGGTCCTGCTCTTATTTTTCAGGCTTTAATTACATGAATTGTACATGAACACTGCCAGTCCTGTTATCTTTTAGGAGGAAAACAAATTATATATGAATGAACCTTCAGTTCAGTTCAGTTCAGTCACTCAGTCATGTCCGACTCTTTGCGACCCCATGAATTGCAGCACGCCAGGCCTCCCTGTTCATCACCAACTCCCGGAGTTCACTGAGACTCACGTCCATCGAGTCAGTGATGCCATCCAGCCATCTCATCCTCTGTTGTCCCCTTCTCCTCCTGCCCCCAATCCCTCCCAGCATCAGAGTCTTTTCCATTGAGTCAGCTCTTAATAACCTTATTCACAGAGAATTATATCTTCTACAATAGCCGTATTACAAACATTATTTTTTAGAGTTTAGCTGTCTGATTTATTTGGAGAAATCACCTTGGTTTTTGTGGATTACCCCCAATAGGGAGTTGGATACAACATTTTTCAACTCATCAGGGTAAATCAGACACATTAGGGGGCAAAAATAGCAAAATATAACTAGCAGTTTTACTAGTTATCTTTTAAATATTCTCCTATATAGTTATAACACAAACCCTAGTCTATCTGATTTATTAGAATATATAAGAATAAAGAATTGAACCCAGGGATCTCTGCCTAAAAACTAACTTGGAAGAGGCCATTTTGAGTCAGAAGCAGAACCCAGTTAAGCACCTGGCAGAAATCCTGAAATTCCTGTGTGCTATGGGCTCGGATATATTTACCGACTTAAAATGCATCATTATTTAGGGAATTGCCTTGCAATGCTTCATTATCCTGATATGATTATTCATATCAGAGCTGTTTGAATAAACTCTTCCTCTCACTTTCTCATCTGCATTTTTGAATACTAGCATCTGTTGGGGGAGAAAAAAGCCTTACAGAGAACAATCCCATAAATACAATTAGCAGATACTCTGTTTAAGACCCATATACTACACAGGCACCTATGGAGAGCTGACCCTCTGACAGTAATGCTCCAAGTTATTTATGCACAAAAAGGCATGTGTCATATACACACCCACCCACAGCCTGCTATAATTTAACAGAACAACCAACACACGCTGTCAGAAGACTTCACTCTGGTCGTATCTTTGAAAATACTTACATAAGAGGTACTCAGAACAAGATAAATGCTACCACTTTCAAGGTATGATTTGAATCACATCACAAATGTGATTTGATTCTACCCTTTCAGAGTATCAAGAGAAGAAAAAGGAGTCTTAATTCTTAAGACTCCTTTTCTTGCCTTTTTCTGGATGCAGTTTTTTGTTTTGTTTTGTTTGTTTGTTTTTATAAGAAGCTTTCATCACAGAAATCACACAATGGTGAAGAAGTAAATCTTCAGTGTTTGATCATCTAGGGTATTGAGATTCAGAAATCACCATTCCTTCAACTGCAGAAACATTCTTCTTCTAAAGCTAAACTGACATGCAAAATGGAGCGATATTTGCCTCTGCTGTCTCTCTAAGCTTTCTTCTTCTAAAGCTGATTCACTGAGATTCCAGAAAAATCTCATAAAACCTCTTGTAACAGGAAGGTCTACAAAGAGAATAAAAGCAAACCTATATTTGGCAGCTGAATGAATCAGAAACAAAGAGATCACTGGTCTGGTTTAATTCTTGTGATTATAAGGGGTTCTATATGAAGGCCTTTGTGGAAATAAACACACTGATATAAAAGAGGATGTGGTCAATGGTTAAACACTAAGAGTTTTTGAAGAAGGCACCCTATGATATAAATATGGTACAGTAGAGCACTGGATTTAAAGTATCTCACTTCGCTTTCATATAGTTTACCTATTCAGGCAGGTGGCGAACTAAAGAGTTACTTCAGACTTATTCATACCTAGTTAATTGAAGATTGTATCAGAAGTTACTCCTAACAACCATGTCATCAAAAAGGCCTAGTTTGTAAAGCATCAGAACAGTTCACACTCATCTACATAGTGATTTGAACAGTTACAATGTACACACTCCTAAATATTTTTTGTCCAACACTTTTTAAAAAGTAGTCAAGCTGTCAGAAGAGACTTCTGCATTTCTGGAATTCTAACTAGAACGCATGGTGCTTGTCACTGAGGTACAAAGCCATCCTTCAGACACCAGGGAGGCAGCAGGAAAAAGTTGACTGCACAAAAATATTGAGCCACGAGCTCCATCATTCTTCATTTCAAATCTGTGGTGAGGTCACCTTGAGAGAAGTTGAACAAATAGGCCCTACTGACGACTAAGTAAAAAGCACATTTGGAGTTTTAAATCGTGAACACTTAATTATGGCTATCTAGACTCTGAGCCAATAATGCCCAGGGCAGGTGCTTGCTATTCACTTTCTCCATGTAGACTTTACAACTACTTCTCATAGTTCAGTTTGCCAAAGACAATCATTTCAAGACACAAGGAATTTAAAATTCTTTTGAGTCACGGTGGTTTAAAAAAAAAAAAAAAAAGTCAGTAGGAAGAACAGAAGCTCTATGGCTCATGCAAAAAGGCAGCTCCTTAAAACTCCATCCTCCTTTCAGGAGCAGACCCAACTTACCTAACAAGTCAGTGTAAAGGGCCTCTTCCAGATCGCCCAGCATCGTCAGGATGACATCTTCATCCAGATGGGCTGTGCCTTCCCGCAGGCAGCTTTCTCCCTCCTCCTCAGCCCAGCTCCGGCTGAGGCTGCCAGGCCTGGAGGACACATTTTCATCTTCAGACCGGCTGTCTTCATCGCTCTCACCTTCCAAGCCTCTTCTGGAAGTCCACTCCTCTAAGTTCTCACTGCCTGAGCGGCTGGTGGGCAGAAGGCTCCAGGCCCCAGGGAGGCTTGTGTGGTACAGGGACTGCACAGAGCGGGACGAGCACCTGGAGAGCGAGCGCCTCTCTGCATAGCTGGATTCCCTCTGGCTGGCCTTGGCAGCATTTCCAAACCAGTTGGAAATGCGCACAGCAGGGCGCCTCTCCCCCTCACTGGTGAGGGACAGACTGGTCAGAGATTTCTGCTTCTGAAGACAAGCTCTCTTTGGCCTTACTTCTTTGCTCCGAAACACAGAGAGTTCAGCCGGCCGCTGCATGGCTCTCTTTATTGGCTTCTTTTTCAGTTAGACTTCATATTGTCTTTCTGCACAGAGATGCCAACTGGCCCTTTTGCTTATAATTAACACATGCACTTCAAGAAAAGCCCAGAATCTAACATTCACGTTAGATTCTAGAGCTGTAGCACAATCAATGAGTTGCCCACAATTCAGCTTGCCACGTCATTGCCCTCATCAGCAGTACTCACAAACATTTTGCTTGGACATATCGGAAGCAGAAGAGAGTTCACCAGACACTTCTCCAGCTGCAAAGTAGCACAGGAAGCCAACCACGTTTTCCAATCTTCATCCAATCACATGTCTCAGCAGGGAGATGGGTCCACATTTCCCTCTATCGCTTCTGTATTCCCAAATGCGAGGAAGTGAAGCACAAGCACCCTAGATGTCTCTGACTGTGCTTTTTTTTTTTTTTTTCCCTGTCTCTCACCAGCCCTTCACTGATCTGGGTCTGCAGCCCTTAACTCTAGAGGAACTGACACGGTGTAGCATGCACAGCCTCCTCATCAGAGCCCTGTAAGAGCAGATTAAGCACCAAAGCCAGCCCTGCACGAGCCTCTCGTGTTTGAGTATTCCACCTGCATTCGCAGATCTACGGCTCTTCCTTGCTGCTGCAGTGGATGCTGCTGGCTGCCATGGCAGCAAACATCCTGCTAAATTAAAGCAGAGGCACGGAAGCGGCTGTCCAGCCTGGCATGCCACAGGTTTCAAAGCCAAGCCTGAATGAGATGCTACACGATTAACCCTCTTCACATTTAAATCACTCTAGGCTACCCCGCCTCAGATACAGAGGCACGCGCGCGCGCGCACGCACACACACACACACACACACACACACACACACACACTTATTCACTCTTACACATAACACACTCCACGACACTGAGAATGACAGACTAATTCTCCATAGCTGCAGGCAGCCGAAGCAGGCAGATCTGTCTTCTGAATGTTGGGATTCGTGCTACAAAAGCACAAATCAAATTCAAGAGTGTAAAGGACCTAAAAAACACTCTCCACCGGCAGGCAGATAATGGTTTAAAGGGAAAGACTTCACCTTCTCTTTTAAAGAGCAAATTCAAGGGCTTTTTATTTTGAGGATATTTAGTATTATACAATCCTACTGTACAATAAAAATCAAGATTTCTTCCTATAAAAATAGCAAAAAATAAAACCTTTAAAAGTTTTTTTTTTTTTTTTAATTTTGAGAAGGGATATTTTTACTCAAAGCATATAATTGAGAGTTAATGGCTAAGTGTGTGGAAGACAGTGACGTGCCAAAAACATAAAATGTATATTATGTTTTCTGACATGGAACAGTTTTCCTAGTCTATTCTATAAACCTATCACTTTGTAATCTGTGTAAGATATTTATTTTTAATCTTTTGATAAAAAGCAGAAAACCTAAAGGGTAAGTTTCTTGTATTTATCTTGCACTGGTTACAATTGCCATCCTGAAATTCTGATTTTAGGAAGACTTTGAAAATACTTATCAAGTGTAGTAGAGACCATGTTCTACTGAGAGTTAATGAGAAGAGTATCAAGGAAAAGCTTATGAGATTGTTTCTGTCCGTAAACATTCCTCTCCAAAAGGGGGAAGCATGGAGAAACAGATTAAAATATTTGTGTCATTCAAAGTGATATAATTCCCTAGCACATAATTTTCTGAGCTAAAATGATCTAATTAATTCTGATTTTTCACCTCATATTGCTAACTTCAACTAGGTGGTGGGTTGTATTTGCTCGGTCATGTCAGATTCTTTTGCAACCACAGGGACTGTAGCCCAGCAGGCTCCTCTGTCCATTGGATTCACCAGGTAAGAATACTGGAGTGGATTGCCATTTCCTTCTCCAGGGGATCTTCCTGACCCAGGGATCGAGCCCTTGTATCCTGCATTAGCAGGTGGATTCTTTACCACTGAACCACCAGGGAAGGCCAAAGCTGGGGGTAGGGGGATGCCCGATCCTCTAACTATATAAATTATCATTACAATGTACACTGCCTACACCTTTACATAGATAACAACTTACTTTGCAAAATAATTGTTTCTTACGCTCAAGCTCAAGAGGGACCACGAGTACACAGATACATAAAAGAGAATCAGATGGAAAGAATGGCAATTATTTGTGATAAAAAATTTTGCGACTAAATGAACCTGTGAATTTTAAGTACAGATTCTCAATTCTCCACTCATCAAAAATAAATTATGTTTATACAAAATGTGCTTAAGTCTCCCCTGCTGGCTCAGTGGTAAAGAATCCACCTGCTAATGCTAGAGCCTCAGGTTTAGTCTCTGATGCTGGTAGATCCCACCTGCCGCACGCAGAGCAACTAAGCACCACAACTCTTGACTCTGTGCCTAGAGCCTGGGATTGGCAACTACTGAAGCCCGCCTGCCCCAGAGTCTGTGCTCTGCCACAAGAGGAGCCACCCAACTGGGAGCTCACACGCTGAAACTAAAGAGCAGCCCTGCTGGCGGCAGCCAGAGAAAAGCCCGTGCTGCAACAAAGACCTAGCACAGCCAGAGATAAATAAATATATAAATATATCGTGTTTAAATAAAATAAGGGTACAAAGGCTAAATCACAGAAACCGAAAACTGTCCTTCTACGACATCATTTTATAAAGTGTTTTTTTTAAAGATTAGAATGCTACTCCACTTTGGAGTTTTGTTTTGCTTTGTTCTTTCTTCACTTGGAGTTATTGTGATCCGGTGAATCACTAGATTACAAGACCAGAGTAAATTTGCTAAGGTTAGAAAACATTAATTTGTTTGATAGGTATTATGCTGAAGTACACATGTAGCATCTTCTAAAGTCTTACAGATTCACCAAAAATGGAATTCTTATGCTTTAGGCATTAACAGTTGAGCATATATAAGTAAAAGCAATAATGATGCCCTCTCTTTATACAAGGAAACTTGTGTACCAGTCAGCTTAGACCAGCGGTTCTCAAACCTAAATGTTCAGAACCTCTCTGAGGGTTTATTACAACTTAGCTGGCGGTGCCCCATCCCCAGCCCTATTCATTCAGACAGTCTGAAAGGAGCTTGAGACGTTGCATGTCTAACGTATTCCTAGGTGATGTAGTAGATACTGCTGGCTCTGGAACCCCACTTTAAGAACTTATAGGCTGAGACTAGTGGTTTTCAACTGGGTCCTCCTGAGGGGACATTTAGCAGAATTAGGAGACAGTTTTGTTTGTCACAAATGGGGATGTGGTGTTTCTGACACCTTGGAGAAGAGGCCAATGACGCTGCTACACACACTACAATGACAGGGAACCTCCTCCCACCTGACAAAGAATTATGCAGACTGCAAGTCAGTGGTTCGTTCCAAGGCTGAGAAATTCTGGCTTAGATTAAGTTATACTGTATTTATAAATGATTTAGAAATGTCAGTGGCTTACAGTAACAAAGATGCACTTTTGCTCACATTAATGTCCACTCTACGTTGGCTGCAGTTCTGATCCAGGTACCCTTCATACTAAGAGCCATACTAAAAGAACAACTTCCCATAGTTGGGGAGAAGAAGGGAAAAGAGATGAGAAATACCAGATTCTGCTCAAGAATGGCTCATGTCATTTTTCCATTCATAATTACTGGTCAAACGAATCCACATGGTCCATTCTGATTCAGTGGGGCAAAACATATAATCTTCCTGTAGGAGTGAATTTAGGAAGAGGTGGCTAAGTCCACTGGATTAAGTAACGAGAAGCTGGTTATTTTGAAGACATAATCCTAATAGAGAAAAGCATTAAAAGGGCATTTGTGTTTGTTTCGTTGTTTAAAGACACTGTCAACTTGTAGTTATAGTAGTTCTTCCTCTGGGAACTATATCCTTAAGTCCTTAAGTCTACCCTGAACAACAGCTGGGAACCTAATTATTGCTTCTCTAGAGGCAGTTATCTCTTCTTGCTTTGGGAGTACATTTAAACATGGGTGTATTCATATATATTTATATTAAACTGTTTAAATGTACGTTACACAAGGTGGAAGAGGAAGCCTCAGGGCATAATAGACAAACACCCCCAATCAATGCTGAAGATGTGAATCACTCTAATTTAGCCAATACCTCACATAAAACATAGCTACTACAATGTTCTGAGAAGGAATGTTTTTGAGCTCTTTAGTAAGCATAATTATAAAGTAACTATTTAAGTAGAAGATCTAAACTGATTTAAAATGACCTGAGCTTGATCATCTTAGTTTTTATAAATGTCCAAGAAAGAGGCAAGATAAATAATCATTTACAAAGATCTTAATATGAAGTATTTCCCATTATTCAATACAAAGTCTGGAAAGTCAGAAAAAGACACATGTAACCATTAGTTTATCTCTCTGTTTAATCTAAATTCTTACTTCCTGAATCCATCCAATTATTTAATTAAGTTTTTACAAATGATATATTAGCTTTGCTGATTCTGTTTCAGTTTGGCATCTACCATCATTTTTTAGTTGAATATAAATTCTAGATAAAGGTGAAAAAGTGGATTAAATAAATGTGATACACATTGGTAGACAGCCTTATGCAAAACAAGGGACATGTGTAGATGTATGTACTAAAAAATATCTAAAAACTTTCTAAATGATTCCACTGAAATGAAAAGTAAAGCCCACTTAGCATCTGGCAGAATCTCTTGGCACTTGATGAAAGGGATGGGTTCTACGGCCAAATTCTTTTTGTCAATGAAATAAAGAATAAAACCCAAGCCAAGCAGTAAAATCTAAACCGCTATTTCAGCTGAACTTGTAATACTGAGAGGATGGCATGACTCCTAAAGGACAGGCTGGAAGCAAGAAGCTTACTCACTCTGTGTCACAAATTTCATGAAACGCATCACCTGACTGCAATACTTAATAGAAACATCATCATCAGATTGGGTGAGTATTACTAGTTTGCTCCCCAAGAACATGAGAAACAATAGGAAACTTGAGAGAAATACATAGAGACTTTGGAGGGATATAAGGTTTCCAAACTGTAAAAGTCTTGGGCTTTCTCTAGAAAATGCTATTTTATTGAGTGTCATGCATTTCTGACATTTATATTTACACCTCAATTTAACTACATTTCTAACTTCTGGTACCATTAATCATGAAGACACTGTTCTTATTAACTCACATGAGTTATATAGCAAGCTGAGCTTCCTAGGTAACTTAGGGAATCCCTCTAACAAGTCTGCTTTTCAAAATGAACCATTCAGGTTTGCTCCTTAACAGTATCAGAGAACTTTACAGGTCATGCCTCTCACAGGTCACGCAGTAGAGGTGCTTTTAATGTTTGTTTAAGCAGACGGGGATTTTCTTGGGTAACACAACGTAAAAGTGCAGGGAAGAAGGAAGAGCGAGTTTCTGACATGGCTTGTTCAAGAGCTCAAACATTGAGCTAATTCTCTCCTACTTCAGGTTCTGTTTTCTCTACATTTGTTTCACGGGAGGTGAAGGTAACTGCCAGCACCTCCAAGCTCTCTTTTGATTAACTTTGGATCTAGTGGAAAAACACAGGTCTCTTTCCTAACAGTCAGGTAAAATTCTGAGACTGATTCTCACTGGTTCCAATTCAACTGACTTGGGTCACATGTCCACCCCTGAAAGAGTCACTGTGGTCAACAGAATGGGTTGTTCTGAAAGGATCTGCTTGGATAAATTTCATCTGAACCATATGAACGAAGGTTGATGAGGCTGTGGTTGGTTCCCAAAAAGAAAATCAAGGCACTGTTTTTAGAAGATGTGGCAATGCGGTCAGGTAAGACTGTACCAGGACATCATGTCCACTGTGAAGCCAATGATATTTAATATACAGAGCTTCTAACTTGATTGAGCCCCTTTCTAAATAATGCAATTTTGTATATTTAAAATTATTTTCAGGCTTTTCCAAATTGTATAGCCTCTAAAAAGTCACAAAATCTGATCTTATCCAGCCAAGACTAACTGCATCAGAGGAGTTCTATATTATTTACATGTATGAGGTCCCCATAGCAACATTTAGTGGTAAAGGTTCAACAATAACATGAGCATTGAAACTGTGGGTTAAGAAAATCCCAAATGTGCTCAGTTTTACAACAATAAATAGATGAACATAGTAAGGTAAGTAATTTTTTTTCAAATTTTTTTTTCATTGAAGTTGCTTTTTCCTGGAATATTATATACTGATTTCTTTATCCATTAGAATTCTACTGTACACATGTGATCTTCTTTTAAGCCCTAAATAAATCTTTACAGCAAAGTTAGTTGTTCCCATAAGTCTAGTAATTCAATTATTCATGGTGTTAAACTTTGTCTCTTATTCCTCTATAGGAGAACTCATGTCTTAGTCGTGTTTGTTTTCCTAGTCTTTGGCATGCTTGGCATTTATAAAGTACCAGTGATGATTATGGAATATAAACCATATCTCACAACAATCCTGTGAGTTTATTAAGCATAATTATAGTCACCTCATAAAAAAAAGGGAACCAAGAAACAGTTCAAACTGCTAAATAATAGCAGTGCAAAAGCCAGAATTATTTTTTTCTACTTCCTAGAACATTTACCTTCTCATATCTCACACTGTCTTTAAAGAAATTTTCTATGGGCCAGTCTAAGGTATGGCTTAGCAATAAAATCAAGTGTTTGTGTACTTTGTGGTTTCTGTAGCAATAAGAGAAATCAGAAAGAGAAAGAAAGTGGTGGAAAGGATCGAGAAAAGTTGTTTTTTTTATTATGATTGGAGAGAGAGCAGCATCCTGTGGGCTATAGAGTGATTTGGTATAGAGGGAGATATTAAAGAGGTAGAAAAGAAACTAATTCAAGTAAAAGTGGAGTAAACAGATATACAAGCTGACCATTGGAAAAGACCCTGATGCTGGGAAATATTGAAGGCAGGAGGAGAAAGAGACAACAGAGGATGAGATAGTTGGATGGCATCACTGACTCAATGGACATGAGTTTGAGCAAGCTCTGGGAGATAAAACAGGGATGCCTGGTGTGCTGCAGTCCATGGGGTCACAAAGAGTTGAACACGACTTAGCAACTGGACAACAACAAATAAGTATAAATGCTGGGCACGGGTAGGTATGGTGGCAGGGGTTTGTGAATTTTTTTTTCTCTGCTTAAGTGGTATTAGAGATTTGAGAAGCAGAGAAAAGGTATAAAATTGTCATCCAAAACCTTGAGATTTTTCTTAGATGACAAAAAACAGTAAATGCACCAGAGAAATATAGAATGATTGCCAGGCAGCATTAATTACTCAGTTGAGGTTGGTGGTCATGAATGTAAAGCCAATCACATCAACATGTCATGTGTTTTTCTCCAGGTTCATTCATTGCTGGTATAGACTAGGTGGAGATTTGAATGTCACTAGGTCAGGAAGCAACAGTTTGAACTGGACATGGAAAAACAGACTGGTTCCAAATAGGAAAAGGAGTACGTCAAGGCTGTATATTGTCACCCTGCTTATTTACCTTGTATGCAGAGTACATTATGAGAAATGCTGGACTGGAAGAAACACAAGCTGGAATCAAGATTGCCAGGAGAAATATCAATAACCTCAGATATGCAGATGACACCACCCTTATGGCAGAAAGTGAAGAGGAACTAAAAAGCCTCTTGATGAAAGTGAAAGAGGAGAGTGAAAAATTTGGCTTAAAGCTCAACATTCAGAAAACGAAGATCGTGGCATCTGGTCCTATCACTTAATGGGAAATAGATGGGGAAACAGTGGAAACAGTGTCAGACTTTATTTTTGGGGCTCCAAAACCACTGCAGATGGTGACTGCAGCCATGAAATTAAAAGACGCTTACTCCTTGGAAGGAAAGTTATGACCAACCTAGATAGCATATTCAAAAGCAGAGACATTACTTTGCCAACAAAGGTCCATCTAGTCAAGGCTATGGTTTTTCCTGTGGTCATGTATGGATGTGAGAGTTGGACTGTGAAGAAGGCTGAACACCGAAGAACTGATGCCTTTGAACTGTGGTGTTGGAGAAGACTCTTGAGAGTCCCTAGGACTGCAAGGAGATCCAACCAGTCCATTCTGAAGGAGATCAGCCCTGGGATTTCTTTGGAAGGAATGATGCTAAAGCTGAAACTCCAATACTTTGGCCACCTCATGTGAAGAGCTGACTCATTGGAAAAGACTCTGATGCTGGGAGGGATTGGGGGCAGGAGGAGAAGGGGACGGTAGAGGATGAGATGGCTGGATGGCATCACTGACTCGATGGACGAGAGTCTCAGTGAACTCCGGGAGTTGGTGATGGACAGGGAGGCCTGGCGTGCTGGGATTCATGGGGTCGCAGGGAGTCGGACATGACTGAGCGACTGAACTGAACTGAACTGAGGTCTATGGTTTCATCCAATGAGTACAATGAAGTAAGAGAGGGGTAAGTGAGTAAAGAGTACTTGCAAAAGTAAAATCATATTCCGTCACTATTGGAATTCATCTGATTAAGGAAGGAAGGACATGTAGAGTTTGATGAGGGTAAGTAAAAGGTAGTGGGATCAGCAATTTAGACATCTTAGAATCAGTAGTGTTGTCAGAGAATGAAAGGGAGCGCACTGAAAAGAAAGGAGGTTGTCATGAGCAAGAGTGGGCTGCATGCTAGTGGGATTATAGCGAAGGTGCAGATTCTGATGATGCCCAGATCTAGGGTATGAACAGGAGAGTAAGTAGCTCAAGGAGGGATAAGAAGACAAGATCATTAGAAGAAACGCCAGGGTTTGCCATCTCACTGGTCTACTTCCCTATGACTATCATCCTCTCATCACTGCTCTACCAGTATTCTCTCACCTGGATTTCTCCAATTATGGCACTCCAATGATAGCTTACTGAATACAAGGGAATATCTTTCCTTCATGAAATCTCCAGTTTGCATTGACAGAAATTTCCAATATTCCACCACAGACTCACTTTAAACACATGATCATAAGAATGACACAATCAAATCAGCCTCGTTTAGGCACTTATTTGCCATTTTCTTTCTTTTATTATATTCCTATCTAAATTATAGACTCAAATCTATGATTCTACAACAATAATTATTATAAAAACTAATATTATACCTTCTAATAAATCCATCAGGCTATTGTATAATGTTAAAGTCTAGTTTATATTTCACTTTCAAATATTTCATTAAAACCAGAACATTAAATGGAAATTTTTTTAAAAAATTCCAGTTTTACTGAGATACAATTGGCATATAGTACTGTATAAGTTTAAGGTGTAAAACATAATGATTTGACTTACATAAGTAGAAATATTAGCTGGAAGTATGAAAAAATGATCAAATGGTCAAAAGAATAAAGAAACTGAAGAAAGAATCAAACATGCTATTGCTTCAGAGATACTAAGTGATATACTAATTTCAGAAAAACAAGTTTCTTTGTAAAATTCACATAAAAATCTGAAGTCAAAGTGTAATAAATTCATTTTCTGCTACAGATTTGAGTTCTTGTAATTTGTAGGCATACTGATACTATTTGAAGGCATTCATGAATAAAGAAACATGTAAAACATATACATCTCCATACCACACTATGTTTAAATAATATATAGTCACAATACAGATACATATCATCAATCACCATGGGGTTATCTGAAACTATGGGAAACCAACACCTTCTCCTAGTGATTGAAAAAAATCTACAAATTGTTCAAGCAATTCCCCCCATAACATCCCCATAGCTATGCCTTGGCATTACCATTTCAGCCCTTACCCTGCACTGACCCATTTTAATTCCCACCTGAAAACTCTAAAGCCGAATACCATGGATGTTATTTCCAAAAGGAACCCTTGGGATGCTGTGCTGTCATTGTTGTCAGTATCCATGGGTGGATACTGCAGTAATGGCTAATGCTTGCTGAAGTGTTTAAAGTCTGATGAAGTGAGGAAGTTTCTTAACTTCCAAATTTGTGATATGGTTAGGCTCATGAGCTTCAGAGCAGTATTTTGAGTCCTTGGAGTACTGTGGTAATTAAAAAAATAAAATAAATAGTCCTTTTAGGTTTTTACTTAGACAAGGGCTGAGCCAGAGATTTATTGAACTAACAAATATACCTCTATGTCTATGCATTCTTATACTTGGAAACAGATAAAATGTTCTTCAAGCCTCTTCCTCCTTGTTGTTGTTCAGTCACCCAGTCATGTCCGACTCTTTGTGACCCCATGGACTGCAGCATGCCAAGCTTCCCTGTCCCTCACCATCTCCTGGAGTTTGCCCAAGTTCATGTTCATCACATCAGTGATGCCATCATCAGTGATGCCATTCAGTGATCTCATCCTCTGATTTCTGCCTTCTCCTTCTGCCCTCAATCTTTCCCAGAATCAGGGACATTTTCTCCTTAGGAGCATTGTATTGTGTTAAGAGCCTACTTAGCTCCTTGTGAATATTGAGCTGTATATAATACAATTATACCAAAAGGCTTCACTATGTGCCTAGGCTTATCCAGATCCTAGGAAAAACAATGCGCTAATGCTGAGAATCTGACAAATTGGGTCTGGAATTTGTATATGGCTTTTTTTTTTTTTTTTACATTATTTATATAAAATGAAAAAAATTTCCATAATTAGATTTTTCACAGAACACACATTTAGAGCCACTCTGCAGAAATATACAAAATAATACAGAATTGAAGATAAAGTAGGGTTGGATTGACCATGAAAATTTAACATTCCCACCTTGCGGGGAGCCAGCGGGAGGACCTCCACCCATGGCAAAGGTCATGAGGAAGGAGGCTCGACATACACAAAGGCGGGATCGAGCCTCAGGAGTCCCCCTGGAAATTCTCGAGCATCTACCCCCATAACCAGAGACTGCCTACTTTACTACTTTGTGCTCTCACCTACACCTCTGCCTTTATGGGGGGCTGCCCCCCACCACCTCTTTCGGAGAAGGAGTTAACTTAGAGCTCCAGTTAATAAAAACTCCTGGGCGTGACAAGAGTGTTTTAACCTACAAACTCCTCTGAAGGTTCTCTAGCCTGCCTGACAGGCTTGTCCGGCCACATGTGATTGCTCACAGCCTCCCAACCGTGAGAGGCACAAGATGCTTTAAACCTTCTAAAAACAGGTTCCTTAGAAAAGTTAGAAAACCATTAGTATAAGTATAGTGGGCTGATTAGAAATTGTTTTGGTGACGGGTTTTTCATTTGTTGAGCCAATGTTTGTTGCTAAGTCTCCACATCCCCTGCCCTTACACACATTAATGAATATATGGAAGAAATAAGTATTAACCTTTGATATTAATCACATTAGACCTTAGGCTAAGTAAATTCTTTCCTTAACTAAAACCCACCACATCCTCACCCTATAGGAATGTAACTTTATCTGGTACCTTTGGAAGGTGGAGTCTTTTTTAAGAATAATCAACCCTGGAGAAATAAGTGTCCTGGTTGACTGACTGCTGTCACAAGGAAAGGGCCATAAATTGTCAGCAGACCCCCTGGCCAGAAGATGATGTAACACCCCTAAGACCTCTGTATACTGTATATTTGTATGAAGCACCTGACTTTGATAAAAAGTCAGGACTGCTGACCCCGCGTGACTTTTGCATAACATCTCAGTGTATAAAAGTAGACCATGGAAAATAAAGAATGGGGATCAGTTTCTCGAAATACTGGTCTCCCCATGTCGCTCTCTCTCAAACTATGGCTGAGTCTCCATCTGAAGCACAGAACCCACCAAGCTTACTAATTTTGCCTGGGCTTCTAAGATCTGACCGGGGAGGCCTCAGTGTCTCCTCTCCTTTGGGAGAATGGAAGGATGCCTGTGGCCTACATAAGTGGTGCAAACTTCTTGTCTTGAAGTTTTATTAGTCTCCCGCGTAAACCAAGCTACTCAGCCTCTTTTCTCCACTGAATTTTCCTACTGAGCTATCCTCATTCTATTACTCTTTACATCTCTAATTAATATCTAATTGAAGCTATTGTATCCTGATCCTTGCCGACGCCGTCCCCGCTTTGAGCTCCCTGGATCAGCCAGGGCTGGACCTCGGCACCACCTGATCATTAATATTTTTTAAATCTGCAAATACATCCAAGGACTGCCTTATTAACAACAGAAGTTTTTCCAGATTGTCTCTGAGAGTATTCAACTTGACTGAGGGCAACAATTACTTAAAATCTCAGCCTCTGAGAGCACTACCCTTCTTTATAGAATTCTTTACAGAACAACAAAGAGATCATTCTAAGCAGAACAGTCAAATACCTAAACATCTCTGAAGCATGAAATGTACACAGTCCATATATGCCTAAGGGAAAACAGTATAGCACAAACATGACTTAATAAAAAAGACTTATGTAGAGAGATTACAAGAATTCTGAGTTTGACCTATGCATCAATCAGGTCACTTACCAGATATCTCCTCTAGGCACTGCTTAGCTGTCTTACTGTATGATAAATCCATCTTGGTAGGGCTGGTGCAGGAGTCGGCAGATGGTAAAGAAGTCCCTTCATTTTCTGGATGAGCTCTGAAATTAACCAAGAAGACAGAAATGCAGATTGCTATCATCAGTGACTCATCAAAGTTCTCTAACACAGGAAGAAATCAATGTATTAAAAGTTTTCTATTAAGGTGAATGAGCATTTCTTTATGTCTGAGAAATTTCTTTATTTTTCACATAAAACTGAGACACACTGGTTGTAGTGAGATATTAAATCAGATTTCCTTATTTTTCACATACAACCCAAGTTGTAATGAGATGTTAAATCAGATTTCTTAGACTTTTCTAAGTTTGAAAGCTTGTAATTACCAATGTATTCTTTTTTGACAAAAGGTTTGAAAAGATTCTTTTTTTTCTTTTTGCTGTTTTAGATAAAGTCTGGCTAAATTGTGTTCTTCTGAGAATAATAAAAGCATTGAAAATAACTCAAATATTCTTTCCCTGCAAATTCTATAAAATATATCCTAAAATACAAAGTATATATAAAATAAATACTGACTTTGCTATGGGCTATAAATGCCACTATGATGTTTTCATTTCAGAAAAAAAGTCAATCAAAAAGAAATTCTCATTCTGAAAATACCCTTTTTATATTGTTTTATATTTGTCTATATATGTACATGGATATGTATTTGTGTATGATTAATATGTAAAGATTGGGTCTAATTAAATAAAAAGCTCTCCACAGAGGGACCTCACATGTTTTGATAGTCCAGTCTTCATGCAATGTTTTAAGAGGCTCTCTCTCTCCTTGTTGCTGCTGTTGCTAAGTTGCTTCAGTCATGTCCGACTCTGTGAGACCCCACAGACGGTCTCCTACCAGGCCCCCCCATCCCTGGGATTTTCAAGGCAAGAACACTGGAGTGGGTTGCCATTTCCTTCTCCAATGCATGAAAGTGAAAAGTGAAGTGAAGTTGCTCAGTCGTGTCTGACTCTTAGCAACCCATGGACTGCAGCCCACCAGGCTCCTCTGTCCATGGATTTTCCAGGCAAGAGTACTGGAGTGGGGTGCCACTGCCTTCTCCATCTCTCTCCTTATGCAGTTTCAAAATCTACAAATATTTGGTCAAGAATACCACATATTTAGAAAGTCCTCACCATGAAGTACATGAGAAAGAAGGAGACAAGACAATACAGCACTGCACCCTGGACTTTGTTCTTCATAGTTACCTCATTGGTTTGGGGTCCCATTCCTACAGGGTTTGGACCATGGAAAGTAATCACTAAATATTTCTTACTTTTAAAAAAATCTAAAAAGAATATTTATATGTGAAAGAAAAATCAGTATATCTTTAATAAATTTTCACTTAATATCTCACTTTTATGTTAAATCCTGATTTTGTTTAAGAGAAAATAAAGTGTAGTCACCGATGTTAGAAATATTTTTTTTTTTTTATTTATAAGACATGTCTAGAAAGTCTGAAAAATTCATTAGGATCTTAATAAATCATGGAAAATTAAATGCTGTGTGTATGTATACAGGAATTGATATAATAAAAGAAAGATAGAGGCATGTAAGAGTTCACAGAAAGCTGCGCCTTGACCTCCAATGATTTCTAGCAGACATTCCTAATTTTCAGACGAAGTCCAAAATTACAAATACTTATTTCTCTATTTTGACAGCACTTCATACTCTGACAATGTGACATTTGTGCAATTATTTGATAAATGTTCATCTCCAAAGTAGAGTCCATTCTCCGTATTTGAGCTACCGTTATACCCCAATGCCTAGCCCCACATCTAGCATATATATGAATGAGTAAATCTTATCAGTAGTGATTATAAACATAGTGTTCTTGGTGGGTAAAATATATGGAAGGAAGCATGGGATAATGATGCATGCTTTGGGTCTGGTTGGACACTAGGCTCTCTGAGCAGTTATTAACTCATGCGACCTTGCTAAGTTACTTAGTTCCTCTGAACCTCAATTTGCTTCTGTGCAAAAGTAAAGACAAATATGTTCTTCACAAAATAACTGTGCGCTCAAGAGCTATAATTACTAAAGGTCTGGAAAAGCATTCTCTTGAGGCCTGTGGGACTCTGGCCAATGTTAAAATGTGGGGAGTGTATCTGGCTCTCTGTGCTACTTACTTTCTTCTGTGGCCCCCAGGGTCTCCTAGTTCCCCTGTCTATTGCCCACACCCATTTGCTTCCAAAGTTCATTTTCATCTATTCCTTCACTTGAGCTCTTTACTTGTGAGCCATTGCACCTCCTTGGCCTATTCTTTAGCCTGGTGTCTATGAATGTGGGGGGAAATATTCCTCTGACATTTTCTAAGGATTGTTATTACTTGCAGAAGAATTTTAAATTGATAGTATATAGTGAAATAGGAGACCCCGGGAGAGCATACTGGCTGCCTGCCAAGGAGTCTCTGGGAGGAATGGGCAGTTAGGAGAACTGGCTGGGAGCCAGGGTAGTCTACAGTCACACAGGTCAGAGACGCTGAGTCACGGAGAGCAGTTCTCTAAGATGGCTGTCTAATGCCCAATGCCAACTGGGTCTTCCTAGGACAAAACCTGAGCTATCTCAGGAATCAGAATACTTGTAGCCATGTTAGTTATAAAGATGCAGAGCATCTCCCGCTAGGAAACTCTCTACAGAGCAAAAGAATATACAAAATATACAAAATAGAATGTATTTTGGGAGTAGAGTTTTTCCTTGCTGCAAATAAACACAACTTAAAAAGTACTTCTCAGTGTATGGCTATCTTCCTCAGTATATGAAACCTGGTATTAATTCCATTGGCTAAGTCTCCACCCTTAGATAAAAATATTCAAACTTCAGTCTTAGAAACCTTTGTTTTATTTTATTTTTTAATGTGACAGTGAATATTTCTGGCTGATTTGCTCTTTAACTTTTTTTTTCCCCATTTGTTGTTTTTAATTTAGGTCACAAGAGATACTTTTATTTATACCATATTTTCACATTCTTTGGTGTATGTGTCACTATATTCCCCATCTGAGCTACCTACAATAACAATGGTAGAGTAACAGATTGATTAAGGGAAGGAACATAGATAAGTTAAACTTCAAATAATTATAAAAAGACCCCAAGAAATCATTTTTGGTTTGTATTTACATGTATATGGTTCCAGACCTCCTGCTCTACACATGTTACAAGCCATCCATTTCTCCACGATTTGCACCTCATTATTTGTTAAAGCGGGGTCAGATTTTTACTCTAGTCTCTAGAGGGACAATCAATGTTAACTGGTAAAGATTTAACTTTTATACAAATGATCAAAGAAGTTTAGTTTAAACTCTGAATTCTCTCAGGATGTCCTCTATTTTTGTGCATGCTTCATTCCAGTAAAATAAAAGGCTCCAGGGATGATTCATAAAATAACTCACGAAGACTTAAGAATCAATAGCGTTCTCTAATCAAAAGGTACAGTCACAGTGGCAGCATTCACTGCTTCTATGTAAATTGATATTGAACTCTCCTCATATTGACTGGGAAAAGGGAAAAAAATGAGTATCATGAGGTTCCTTCAAACTATTCAGAAGACATTATCTTGTGCAGACCATCTGACTGTGCATTTACAACATGGTCAACATTGAAACTGTAAGATAGGGCACGACGAAGACACCATTTAATTTATTTAGAGTTCTAATATTAATATGTTAGTGCTAGCATCTGTTACTAAGTCTTAGTAGGTAAAAGTAGATTTCAGCAATGATTAACATAAAATTCACTTCCCGTTTAAGTGCACTCACTGTGTGCCAAGTGCTATGCCTAGTGTTTTATCCAGGGCATATCAAACGCCACGACAATACTGTCACTCTTTTCTCAGTGTCTGGTTGCTTCCAAAATTCATGTGTTGAAACCAATGTGATGATACTAGGAAGTAGAGCCTTTGGGAGGTGATAGGATCATGAGGATGGAGCCCTTCTGTATGGGATCAGTGTCATTATAAAAGAGATCTTGGAGAGGTCCCTCACCCCTTCTACCACACGAGGACAGAATGAGAAGATGGTCATCAAAAACCAGGAACCAGGCTCTCACCAGATTCCGAATCTGCTGGCACTCTGACCTTAGTCTTCCCAGCTTCCAGAACTATGAGAAATAAATGTTAGTTGTTTCAGCCACCCAGACTACAGTATTCTTGTTAGAGTAGCCAGAACACTGGTAATGTAGGTGCTGTGGATAAATTAAGGGTTTTAGAGGTGTAACAGTTTGCCCTGTATAACACGCTGGTAGATACTTAAACTGTATTTAAACCTGGCATCTTATAAATATTGTTCTATGAACCACTACCCTACAATTTAACTCCATCCAAGTGTCTCTAGACACTGAGCATGTTAATGTATGTGATGTCTCCCCAGATAACAGATAGCTTAGCCACTAAGTTATTAACTAAGAGTTAATAATGTAACAGTACTTAATGGTCTAACCTTAATTTTACTCTTTACTACTTAAAATTTTTACTTTTAAGAAAAGGAAGCTATTATGCATGCCATCTAAAGGAATTCAGCAATACATCTAGATACTATCAGTGTTCAGATGTTCAATTTCACAAATAGAGGTGTTGCACATTGGTTTATATATATAAAAAAATCTATCCATATGAACTCATCTTTATATGGATATACCAGTTACAAATGTGGACACAAGCAAAATTGGTTTGAATCAGCAAAATTAATAAATGGTCCTATAGTTCCTGCTTTATAAATTCAATATAAAAGAAAGAAAAATCAAGGATCTTTCTAAAAGCAGTTATTTCCTTATTGGTGGGCGGCAGTCGGGTGACAGCCGGGCGAAGACCAGCAATCTGTCAGGATGAAGAGCAGGCCAGGGTGGATGGGACATTTGTTAGAACTGTATGTTGCGGGAGGGTGCTGAGCAAATAAGAAGTATACTGAGGACAGCGGGAGCCAGGTTTCTCAGGTAACAAAAGAAGGTGCAAGCATGGGAAGGAGAAAGCAAGACAAAACTGTGCATGCTGATTTGGAGTTGGAGGCATTGTGAATCCTCTAACAGATTCCTCACTGATACTGAGATAAATGCATATGTGTGTTAAGTATACACCTATTTATTTCACCATTTAGGAAACCTAGGAGCAGTGAGATCAGGCTCCTAAATATTATCCTTCACAAAAGAACTCAAGCCACCATAGGTAAAAGCTCAAGTTAAGGCAGTGAGAGTACATGATGAGTCTGGATCAGCTTGAGCCAAAATGAAGCAAAGTTATGAAAGAAAAATGGAGTGAGCGGAAGTCAGTGTGAAGTGCATCCCAGTAGCCTGATTTGAGAAAATTTAAACATCACAATAAAGAGTCATTATCGACAGATTATAATCCATTGAAGACAAGAGGAGTCCATCAGTCCATAAAATTTAAAGCGAGGGAGAGGGATAGAGTATAGGAGAAGGAAAAAGAAGAGGGGAAAGAGGAGAAAAATAAGAAGGGATATCATTTTCTAAAAGTTGAATGGCAAGACATACATACAGATGGAATTAGAAGTCACATGACATCAATTGGAGTAAATGATTAATTTAGGCAAGAAATCTCAATGCATGCTAAAATCCTATGGGTGAAAGTGGATCAAGGAATAGAATTTTTATAGAGTCTCCAAATATCTTCCCATAAAAATATCTGTGAAATAGAAATGGAGCAAAATAACTATAGAGTAGAAAACTAGCAAACAATATCTCAAACAAGTGATCAAATTCAACATCACTGAAAAGAGTCAGACACGACTGAGCAACTGAACTGAACTGAAAATGAGAAATATTAGTATTATTGATACCTGAAAGGAAGGAAACAGAAAAAAAAAAAATCCAGCATCATTTCTGTGACATTCTAGACAAAAAGTATATTTGTGGGTCTAATCATGAGAAACTATCAAACAACCCCACACTACGAAATAGTCTATAAAATGCTTGCCTTCAAGGACTTCCCTGGCAGTCCAGGGGTTGAGACTTTGCGCTCCAAATGAAAGTGGCTCCAGTTCAATCCCTGGTGGGGGAAATAAGACCTTACATGCTGTGAAGTAAAAAAAAAAAAAAAAAAAACTTTTCCAAGAAAAGATGAAATATAGGAAAAAGAAACAGTAGTGGTTTGGTTGGGCAATCTGGCACTGAAGCTTGTAAGCTAAATATAGAAAGGGCAGTTTACCAAGCTTCTCTCTGAAGAAATGCCAACTCATAGCCATCTTCCACACAACAGACCCTCTTCTAGCATCGGCTCTGTCTTCCTGCTTAAAATACTGCTGTGTGAGGGAGGTTAAACTGCTACCCTCTACCCTATGCAGATATATATATATCAAATTTAGCAGAGCCAAGTTTGCATGGCAAGCTTTCAATAAGCTTTAGTTTGTGCTGATGACCAAGTATGCCCAGTTCCCATAAAACCACAAGTGCAGCGTAATCTGTAATAATAGCTGCAGGGCTTACAAAAGTTTTATCTGCAAGATGGTTAAATGCTTCACATTTCAATTTTTGTAAACTCACAACCTCCTACTCAATATGCTGGTTCAACAAACAAGTTAAACTTAAAACCATATGAGTAAGCATTTTCAAAACGAAGGTTTTGCATTCTTTGCCTTTCAGAACATCATATATTCAGGTGCCAATTTTCTGTGTCACTTTCTAGGCAAATCTGAGATCTCCAAAAGCTTGTTACAACCTAAATCTTTCCTCAAAACCCCTAATGTTGTTGTTCAAGACACATTATATCAAACAAAAGGAAACCTCTAAATTCAGACCTTCTTAACCTGATTTTATAAACCAAGTATGTATAGAAGGTTTCTGCTTATATTTAATAGTTAATCAATGGGTTTAAGAAGCACATTGATTTTTCTCTCAGTTTAACAATGTTTTGCCTTATCTAAAGGTTGAGTTCATTTTTTTTTTTCCTTTGTGAAATGTTCCCCCCCGATTCTCTCTCTTTGCCTTCAGATGTTTGCTCTATGTCCAAAACACTCTTTTCTTGACATTTACCACAAATGGTCAGAAAATAACAAAGAGCACATAGACCTCCTCAAACTCATAAGTTATGAATCCGGTTAATAGCTATTTTGAAATTTATTGGGTGCTGTTAAAAATACTGAGGTTTAGAGAAAATGTATAGGTCTTTCATGCCTCCTTGACTAACTTCACTATTCATGTATCTTTACAAGCACAAAACGTATAGCTGTGAAGTTAATGAAAGTAAAAGAAATAGAAGAAAAAATGGCACATGGAGAGAGGGGAGACAATTCTGAAGATCCCAAGGAGCTACGGTAACAAGTTTTGAACTCCAGGCAAGGGAAACAAGTTTGAAGACTGTAACATAGAGGGTAGACACCAAGAAAGAAGAGGAACATGGAGAAGTAAGCTTTTCTTAAGTATGTTCTTACTCTTTATCTTTCTTTTCCTCTTATAATCAGTACCTCTAATTCAAGTTTAACAAAGCTGACTCTGAAAGTCAGTAAATGTCTCCTTCATCCAGCCACTGAGCCTGGTATATCCTCCCTGACCTCTCCCACTAACAATTTACTTACACAAGAAGACAAAGTACATTTTAAGATTGTGCCGCCCACCCATGCACTCAAGTGCTAGACTACACACTCACACAAAGTCTACAGTTTTTGACATTCAAGAGTTTCTACTACAATCAGGCTACAATCAATCTTTGTTTTCTAGGAAAACTGATCTTGCCAACAACCTACATATCTTGTGTTGATCCTGTATATTTGGCTCCTTTAGTCTTACATTTCCTTTTCTGTCCCTCTCATCTCTAAATGTCCAACTCTCACTTCTCTTTCAGAATCCAGCTTAAGTGCTACTTTCTGATTCCAACAACAAGTGGTAATTTTCCATTTTTCAAAATCTTAGTTGCCAAATCTGGTTCACTACTGTTTTTTGTGTGTTTTTTTTTTTTTATAACATTTCCTGCTTCATTTTGTGGTTATGACTACACTGTGGACCATAGAAAGAAAATAACATATGGGATGTGTGATGTTTCACTCTGACCCTGATGCCTTATAAAGTAAAGCTATTTAGCAGGGAGTCAGAAGTGGGGGAGATACATGAACGAATGTCCTGAAGAGTAGATACGGTTTCATTTTGTAAACATTTTAAAGTTGTTTATATTTCAACTAAACTTTACCATTTATAGGAATAAAAGACTTCTGACTTTTTCTTATTCCATTGTACATTTTTGGCAGCGTTTCTATTCTTCTATAGTGGGTGAGTCTAAGCCATGATGATGGTGTTTCACTCAATTTTTATTTGGTTCCTATTGTGGGAGGCTTGTCCTGGGCAATTATGCTATCAAATAAAAATAGACAAGACTTATTTTTCAATGAGTGTATGTTATAGTTGGAGGTGGCTGAATTCACACTTGTTAATAAGTAAACAAACAAAAAAAAAAACAGTGGATGGTGATAAACTATGAACAAAACACAAGAGGACAATATAGCGTACAATTCTGGCAAGAGGCATTGTGAGTATTCCTTCGGATTAGATAGCTGAAGATAGACTGTGTTAATAAGCATCATGTAAGTAGAGCTCTGATGAAAAGGAACCTGCTCTGATCCAGGAGAAAGTCCTTACATGCAGAGAGAATGTCTATGACAAAGTCCCCAAAGTAGGACAAGTGAGTTTGCTGAGAACAGAAGGAATGCAGGGAATGCAGGGACTGTGGTTTAAGGGCTAGATAGAGGCGAGATAGAGGCCAGATTGTGCAGGAACTTGTAGGGCTTGGTAAGAAGCTTGGGTTTTACTACATGTAATGGAAAGCCAACAGACGGTTTTATGAGTTTAAATGACATAAAATGTATTCTTTTAGAAGATTAGAGTCCCTGTTGTGCGAACGATGTTACTGTAAAGAGCCAACAGGAGATGCTAGAAGACTCACTGGAAACTAGGTGAAAATTGGTGGTACCATGTCTTGGACCAAGGGAAGGAGGGTGGAAATAGAAAGAAATGTACAACTAAGGGATGTTTTAGAGAACGAGACAATAGGACTAGCTGAAAATAAGACGTGTTGGGAGGGAATGTTTGAAAGAGAAAAATGAAGTATGGATTCATTCTAAATTTTCTTCCTAGTTTCCCAATGAAGTAATCATGAATTCTAACCTCTAGTTGCTAGCAGTTTTGGTTACTAGCATTTGCATATTACTTAGCAATTTGCCCGTTATTTTTTCCATCATGCTTTGATGTAAAAATGTCAAGTTTGGATGATGCCATAACATTCTTCCTTCCACCTGACAAATTCTAACTCATCTTTTAAGTCTTATCTGTTTTTTCACCTTTTCTTTAATGCATACATTGACTCCACCCTCACACAAGAGTCAGGAAAAGTCTTCTACATTATTTGTTGTATGCATTTCCATGAGAACAATTATTTTTTTTAAGTTCTTGATTAAATTCTTATCATTATCACCAATATACTGAACCCCCACAGAGCAGAGACTTTTTTGCTCTTTGTAACTGTTATAACACAGTATTTTCAGAATGAGTAATGAGTACATAAAAGAAGAAAAAAAAAAACCTTTGGTGATTTTCTTTTACTTAAACTATGGAAACTGGTCACTGTATCACTTAAGAATCTTCAGTAGTCACCTTAACACTTAAAAAGACAGCTTAATCCATTCATACAGGTCTAAATATTGGAAACTTCTTACAGTGAATTAAAATCTTTTTCAAGTTTCATCTTGATTTTAGTGCTATCCACACATTAAATGGATAAGGTATGCCAAACTCAGAACTACTTTTATCACACTGTAGTGATAAATGAGCTACAGGAACTTAATATAGAATATCCTTGTACTATACAGGAGTAGGTCTAATATAAAATTCATTAACTTCTAAAACTCAACATTATATTTATAGGACATTGAACATTCAATTTGCAGTAAAGACTATTATGAAGCAAATATTAAAGTCCCCAAAGGAATAATTAATAACCAGCATGACCTAGAAGTAGACTGAGAACAAGGAAACATATACATGACCCATCAATCTTCTCATTATATAAAGGTTACTTAATTTTCTTTAAATATCAAACATATGCATGTTATACATATATATATACACACATATGTGTTTTGAATTTTTTCTACTTAAAAGCAGTAAAGTATTTCCCATTATAAATGAATTTTGATGGAGATATCTGCAAATCTGCTATTGACATTTTCCCAGCCAGAATTTCCTTAGTAACAATATCTCCTATTTCTACATGTACAGAAAGAACTGTGAAGCAAAGGAGAGCACACTAGAGATTCGGGAGTATATGGGTTCAAAGGCAAACTCCTGCTAGCCCTGTGACTTAAAGGGATTATCATTATTCTGCCTTGAAATTGCTTCTTCTTCATCCCTGTAAAATGCTGTTATATCCCTTTGTCCTGGGTTTATGACACAGTTTAAATGAAAAAAAAATGAATATAAATTTTGTAATAGAGACTTGCATTAAGTAAGCACTCAACAAACATCATTATAAAATAGTACATTATTACTATTATCTTATCAAATGATTAGCAACACTAGGAAAGTCTGTCAGGGATCTTCCAAGAAAAATTTGTAAATGGTGTTGGAGTAGAGTTGAAAAGACACTGGGGTCACAAAAGCCGTATGATGTGACTCTACAACTTTCACTGACCATTACAAAGCTTGAATACTGTCTACTCTAAGATGATTTATATTATCATTACTAAACTATTCTGAATTTATAAAACACTTCAAGCAATCTTTGCTTCATATGTAGAATATGATATGACATTTCTGATTCAATGGTTTTATTTTCAATTACTTTAAATTATTGAAAATAAAACACAGAATTAATGACATTTATAAGCAATTTATTCTGAATCTGGCTCTTTGCTTAAGTCTTTACACAAGATTGTCCTAATTTAATCTTTAAAACAACCAAATGAGGTAGATATTCAACCACACTTAACAGTTTCTACAGGTTAGAAACTGAAGTCTGGGGAAGGTCATTTACAATGTGGTAGGAATCGTTCTGGGGCTTCCCTGCTGGCTCAGACGGTAAAGCGTCTGCCCGCAATGCGGGAGACCCGGGTTCGATTCCAGGGTCGGGAAGAACCCCTGGAGAAGGAAATGGCAATCCACTCCAGCAGTCTTGCCTGGAAAATCCCATGGACTGAGAAGCCTGATAGCCTGATAGAGTCGGACACGACTGAGCGACTTCACTTTCACTTTCAGGTACTGTTCTTAGCCCTGTATAAGTATCAACTCATTTAACCTTCAAATTACCTTATGAGGAAGCTTCTATTATTGCTACCTCCATTTTACAGATTATAAAAACTGAGGTCCAGCGTCTTTAAACGTATTACACAAAGTCACATGATCAATAAATGATGTCATCAAGATTTCAACCCAGGGACCCTGGCTCTTGGGGCCACTATCTCAACAATACAAGGTGCTATTTCTGAACCATGGTAGAACACACAGACTCGACAGCCTGAAATCCTAGCTACTTGGCTATACTACCTCACGTTTATAGTCTTCATTTTAAAGAGTGCAAACAGAAACTGAAAGAGGCTGGAAAATTTGGCAAAGTCACACAGCTGATTCACACTTTAACCTCTAAAGTATGCTGCTTCCTCTTTTAAATTAGCAAAGGCTATACTTTCAAATGGAAATCACTAAATCTGTACCCACTGGATATGTTATTGCAAACAACCCAAAACATCTGCTGCTACTTACAGAAAGAAGCTTGCTAAATTGGTGGGTATGTCCTTTCTGCTTAGATTTATACTTTCTTGTTGAAATTCATCTGTGGTGATTTGAAATGAGGGACGTTTTTTACAGAATATACTTGAGAGCCCCAAGTGTGCCGAGTGTAGCATATTTCAAACTTTATAATTTCTTCTTATATCGTTGAAATGTGGATTATGATTCTAACATCTTAAATTGTTTTTGGTCAGGTAGGGTCTCTGGAGTTAAAGGATCTGCTGACTCCCGCTGTAATGGGGGTGAAGCAGGCATGACCTAGAGCGCTCCCGCTCAGCCACTGGTCTGCAGCCCAGTGTGCCCCTCCCCCAGGCGAGTGGCCCTTAGAGCAACTGTCAGGGAGCAACCGTTAGGGATCCCGCTCACACATTGGCTGGCGCGGCAGTGGGCCCCTCCCCCCACCCCGTATAAAAAGAGTCTGAATTCCGACTGAGGGAAGATGGTTTTTGAGACACTAGCCTGCCATCTTCTTGGTCTGCTACCTTTCTGATTAAAGTCATTTTTCCTTGACCCAGCGACCCGTCTCTGGGTTTACTGCCCTGCCTTGCAGCGAGCAGAGTGAGCTTGGGCTCCATGACACCGTGCCATTTGAATACAACAGTTTTAAATGGATCATTGCTATAAGTCAGAAGAGCAGACTTAAATAAGGTAAGCTAAGATCTGAATTCGGTAACTAAACATTTGTTTGGATGAGTACATAAGGCCCTGGTTGGGGGTGGGGATGGGGATCACTTAAAGCACTCAGGTTTTTCAGGGAGGGAAAACAAAGCATTATAATTATTTTCTTTACTTAAAAACTCATGTATGCAATAAATTTAATAAAATTTGAAACAATATAATCTTGATCATTTCCTATTTGTAGTAAATGCTACATCCTATTTTTCCTGTTTTTCCAGTTGTATAGATAAACTATACAACTGCCAAAATCACAGGCATTATTCCTCTCCAGTAACCTCTTCACTGAAAAGACAGGGAATGAATATTGTGACACAGCAGTACTGACATTTCTAACTGATTAAAACTTAACCACAAAACAATAGGCAAAACATATTCTTTTTAGAGCTGTGTAGTAGGATATATATTTGAAAATATAGCATGTGCTATATATTTTAATAAATGAAAACTAAAATATAAATAAAACAAAAAGTTAATAAAGTATAAATATAATAATTACATTGATCATTATTTTTACCTAGAAACACAGGCCTAGCTGTGGAAAGTTAATACACATTTTATGTTGGGAAAACAATGCCTTATAAACAACATATAACAAACATGTACAAGGTGCCGGAATATACAATAAGCATCTTATATGCATTATGCCTGTTATTCTTCCCAACTCAGCAAGTCAGATACTATTCCTCTTTGACACTTGAAAATAACGAGATTAAGGATGTTAAATTCATTGTCCAAAGGCATATAGCTGATCAGTGGCAGACCTGGGTATCAAGTCTACATATGCCTGATTCTAGAACCTGCACCCTTAACCATTAGGGTCTACTTTCTCCCATGGGTGAAATATCCCTAAACTCTGTAAAAACAATAATTATTTTAAATGACTAATAAAATTATTTTGAATGACTAATAGTAAGAGGCCCAAGAAAAAAGTCATGGCACCTGGGTTCTATTTTGCCTTGGACAACGAGTAGGTTCACTTTCAAAGGCCTCCAGTTCTTGAGTAGAGAGGGGAAGAAAAAGGGGAGAGGGGAAGGACAAGAGGACTAGCAGACTGGATACAGGAGCTTTTCTCATAGAATTTTTCACTCTGGGCCTCTAACTTCAGAATGAACCATTGTCCACAACGACTATGTGAAATAGGACTCTGCAACCTTCCTCAGGACACTCTGAGTACACAGACCTGTCACTGTTTAAAGCTGTGGAGAAGAGAGGCCACCTTACCTATAGATGAATGGAGCCACAGTGGCGGTATTTGGGTGGCTGTGTTGCTGCTGCTGAGGGAGTTGGACAGCACCATTTCCCATGCTCTGCCCACTGCCTTGCACCACTAAACCAACAGAGGAACCCGCCAGAGAAGCATGGCTGGTTTCCCTTCCTTCCAAGGGAGCGGGGCAACTGGATGTGCTTGCTTTCTCAGTGGTTATGGGCTTAGGGAAGGACTGGGAAGGGCTTCCCTTGGTAGTCCTGAATTTTTCAGACTCTTTGCTTGCTGAGTTGCCCGGTGAAACAGTCTGCTTTGCTGTTGGCACCTTTGAGCCCGGCTTTGGGATTCCACTGGACGAGGGGATTAAGCTTTCCTTCTTGGCTGCTGTCGTCTTGCTACCCTTTGGGATTAAGCTTGCAATTTTAGAGGTCTTTTTTGGAGCCATCTCCATCATCTGATCTTTCTCGTCCTTGACCAGCTTTTCAGTACAAACTTTACTTTTGTCTCTGTTCTTTTCCTCTTTTTCCTTTGGCTGTAGCAAAGACTTTTTATTGCTGAGATTTTTGCTTCCAGCTTTTGGAGGGGCTAATTTTGGTGACACTTTGGGGCTGCTGTTTGTCGAGCCACCGCTATTGAGGCCACTGTTCAAACCTTCCATTTCACCAGATTCAGAAAAGGCATCGTCTTCCTTCACGCCATCACTGGGTCCTGAACTGGCCGACTGTGGAGGGCGTAAAGCAGTCCGGGCATTGACCAGCTTGAATTTCTCAAGCATGGATTTCTGTCCTGAGGGAGCTGTTTTGACCCCTTCTGAGGCAGGGGGCTTCAGTCTGTCTGCAGACGGTGTGGGAGAGGTGGTTGGGCTTCCCTGCTTCACGGTGAGCATGGTGGAGGTGGCGCTGTGCTTGGCATTCATGGACTTGCTGCGCCACGGCTTGCTGGTGCTCGGGGAAGGGATGGCTGAGGCAGGGGGCTGCCCTGCAGTTCCGGGAGGCTGCATGTTACCATTTACCCCTGAAGATGGTTGAGGTCCTTTGGAGGAATCTGGACATGGTTAAGAACAAACATTTTTAAAAGGCTGATTAGTTTTTGATCATTTATATCAAGCTACTTTTTGAGGGCTATAAGAAAATAAGGCCTATTGTCATATAAGTACTTACAGTGCACTAGTGTTAACTTATTTTCCACTCAGCAATCTCATTATGATATGAATTTTTATATAACTATTACAACACTGATGAATGCTAGATTAAAAGTCTTAACTAAACCAAAAAAAAAGATGTTATAATATCATATAGAAGAAAAAAAATGAGTTTGGAGTTAAGATATTTCAGCATAAATTTAACTATATAGCATTTGAGAACCATATAATTCTGGTCATGTTATTTACCTGAAGTTTCATCTACCATAAATACCTCCCTCTTCCATCCTTTTTTCTGAGAAATGGAGTGATAAAAAATTAAATTATCTACTTATGTAAAAAAGGCAACAATGATACTGTTAACATACTAGATATTGTCAAATTAATACAAAGTTGTCTTGATGAAATGTCCAAAGGAAATAGTTTACTAAAGAATCTTTTAATAATATTCCAGAATTGGAGTCTATTAAACCAATTAAATATTAATAAATATAAAATTAAAATGCTTTCACTTTTAAATATTTTATTCAAGGGTATCAAAATGCATGATAAAAACATGTAATTAAGTCAATTGGTATAGAATACTTATCTATTTTTCAAAAGAAAAATTTACATAAAAAAGTTAATAAAGAAGTTAGAGACATGAAAAAAGGTTAAATTGCTTATTGAATTTTTGTATGAGTTAGGTTTTCTTTTTTAATAAATGTGCCTAAAATAATATAGTAGATTTGTGAAGTTTATATTAATAAAAACAACTGTATAGACAAACATGGGCTTCACTGGTGGCTCAGCTATAAAGAATCCACCTGCAATATAGGAGATGCAGCAGGAACCGTAGGTTTGATCCCTGTGTTGGGAAGATCCCCTGGAGAAGGAATTAGCAATCCACTCCTTGCCTGGAAAATCCCATGGACATAGGAGCCTGGTAGGCTATATAGTCCGTAGGGGTCACAAGAGTCGGATATGATTTAGTGACTAAAACAACAACAAATAGACAACTATTTTATATTGAGTTGGTACACCAACATTGACTTCTAATTCTCACTATGTTTCCTACAATTCCACATTTTAACTATAAAAATTGGTGTAATTCTGTGTTTAAAAATGCTTCACTAAAATGCAGTAGTTCACTGATAACCCAATACGCTTACATGGTATATTTAAATTTGAAAGCATAGGACAATACATTGATTTTTTTTACAGTATTTAAAGTCTGTAATCGTGTCCATTTCTAGAATATTTGTCAGGCTCCATTTGGTTCATACACAAACAGTAAGATGTTCTTATAAACAGTAGAAGTATCTGACTAATTCCAGACAAACAAATCCAAACAAGATTCAAATGTCCAATGTCTCAAATACCTTCAGTCTCTGTGAATGGATTTCAATTCTTTACTTGTATCTGTTTTAAGTATAGGTTATTCCAGATTTACTTCACTTACAGATTCCTTTCAGAAACTGTTAACATTTCATTGTAATCTGAATCATTCTCAGTAGCAGATAGAGTACACTGATTACCTACAGTTAGAAATGCCTATCAAACATTTCTTCAGAACAGCTCCTACTTATTGGTCAGGTCTCACTTTCACCTCACTTCCTCTGCAAAAAAAACCAAAAACATCATTTCCACCCTCACCTCTGTTCTCCCTAGCATCAGGTCTGGGTTAGGTGATGACTCTTGCGTGCTCACTCAATCGTATTCAACTCTTTGCCACCCCATGGACTGTAGCCCGCCAGGCTCCTTTATCCATGGAATTTTCCAGGCAAGAATGGAGTCGGTTGCCATTTCTACATGAGGGGATCTTCCCGGCCCAGGTATCGAACCTCCACTTATTGAGTCTCCTGCTTTGGCAGGTGTTTTCTTTACCGCTGCATCACCTGGAAAGCCCCTACCATAGTTTTTTATTTCTTTTATTATAGCCATTATAACTTCACTGTAATTGTCTGTTTCTTCTACTACATCTATATATACAGTCCATGAAAGCAAAGACCATATATTATGGTCTATATTATGCATAGTTCTATACTATGTACACAGTACCTTCTATGTGTAGGACACTAAGTATCTGACATTCATTAATTCAATCTTTCCAACAACTGCATGAAATTTTCATTATTACCCTCATTTTGCATGTGAAGAAACTGAAGCACAATGAGGTTAAATAACTTGGCCAACATTACAAAATTTGTAAGTGACACGTTTGAGAACTGAATTTAGCTTGGAGTTCTAAGTTAATTCTGTCAATGACTATGTCATAATATTTTCAAATGTATATAGTGCTAAATACAATTTTACAGTTTCTGAAAGTGATAAGGAGTAACACTGTTCCTAGACTCTGGAAACACAGAAGATAGTCAATGTCAAACTAACGCCTTGAATAGAATTGCCAAATGAACTTTATTTCTTGATTACCTAGGTTCAACTGCAAACTAAGAATATAATGAATTTTCTCAAGTTCTGTGACTTGTGTACATGCCTGTGAATTTCACAGAGTGAACTTAACTATTTCAGTGATTTTTGTCAACATCTATGGCTCTATTTTGACTATCTATAGAAATATTAATCAGTGCTATTTAGTTCCTACGATCTCTGGGACATGAATCTAGGCACAACAGCTGTTAAATTTTACTGAGTAGCTATTTTGTGTAACGTCCTAGACTCCCCGAGACACAATCTGGTCAGAGGAAAGAAATTGGATTCACAAAAGATGAATGGCATATACTAAGTGCTAAATGAGTAGGATGTGGGAAAGAAAATGGAAGAGTTCAGAAGGGCACCAAGGGCTGTACAATATTAAATAAGACCAAGAGAAATGAGCTAAGGGAGATACACAGACATTCATGGCAGGAGGAACATAGGATTTTTCCAGGAAACTATGTGAAAATTTATTTTATGTATTTACTTTTAAATAATATGCATACTGGGATTCAGAGTTGGAGAGAAACAAAGTACCCCCAAAATGAAAGCATAGTCTGCTGTATTATTGTTTATAGGAACATAATGGCCTCATATTGAATTTATCTTCACTTTCTTACATTGATCCCAAAAGTTATTTGCAATATTTCTTATTCTAGAATGAAAATATTATTAATGACTATTACAAACATAATAATGCCTACTAGCTACTAACATTTTATTGAAGTTTCTTTATATTTTCTCACATTAGCATTCACAACAACCTGATGAGATGAGAAGGGTTCCTATCTTTTTACCAGCTTTTTTTTTATATATATATACAATTTTATAATTACTTTGCCTATCTTTTTCTTGGGGAAGGGCTTCTATTTCTAATACACACTTGTATAAGCCAAGGGTTTGAGGATCTAAACAACTCATTCAGTGGAATATAACTAGTTAGGAATTACTGTGTGGCTAGTATTGATCCCACATGTGTGATTCTAGTTCCCAGGTAGTGCTTGTGGTAAAGAACCCACCTGCCAATGCAGGAGATATAAGAGACATGGGTTTGATTTCTGTGTTCAGAAGACCTCCCCAGGAGAAGAGAATGGCAACCCACTCCAGTCAGACAACACTGAAGCGACTTAGTGTGTGTGATTCTAGAGCCCAAGCTCTGTTGTTGCTGTACAATGTGTAACATTCTAAGTGTGTAATGTAAGGGTCTCAGACTTCAGTGTGTGCTTCAGTCACTGGGGATCCTACTGAATGCCCATCACTTGTGCTTTAGCAGATCTGCAGGAGGCCCTGAGATCCTGCATTTCTAACAAGCTTCCACGTGATGGCAATGCTGCTGGTACAGACCATGCTTTGAGTAAAAGAGTTTGAACAGATTGGGAAATCAGGGCAACTGCTGAAATTATCAGCTTTAAAGAATTGTTTATTATGATAGTGTTGAAATTAGCTAAATTCATTAAACTTTCCACACCTATGCAGCATTAATATTGTTTACTCTGTGAACTTCTGGAACCTTGGCCAGTTCAACCTTCCCCCAGATGCTTGGCAGTTTGTGGTGAGGGACCACTAAAAACAAAAGAAGCCTATCAGGTTTTCCTAATGTCTTTTATTTCATCATTTTAGCACATACTTAGTGTGTATCTTCTGTTTCTGCAATCAGGTTAAGAAGTCAGGGGATTCCTCTGGTGCCTGCCTGGGAGCTTTGGTGAAGATGAGAGGAGAGGGTCAAAAAAGGACGAGTCAGGATGCTCTTTAAGCATGCTGATGTTAGCTAGACAGACTGCTATCACCGTTCAAGTAGAGGGGAAATTCAACACCATAACACTCTAAAATGAGACAGGAGGGACTCCAAATTATGACATCTGTATCCAGCCCACAGTCTCAGTCATACAACAGCTGTACAATTGTCCTCAGATGAGTTTACACAGAGAAGACACTTCCCTGAGCTCAACTCTCAGTCTGCCCCCATCTAGACACAGTCGCAATGAGGTGCTTCAGGTTTCATGAAGAGCACAATTCATAGGTCACTGTGCATCCAGGGAACATTAGAATAATGAGTGTCTCTGGGTTCCTCACAAGAAAGGCTGCAGAACAATAGCCACTGAAATGACAGCCTTTCAGCTCTGACAGAGTAGAGGCCGCCACACATTCCACTCTCTGTTCCATTTACATCTTCGGTAGTAAGCAGCCTGGTCTCTCAGATACATTTCTGAGTGTTGTTATCTCAGCTTCTATGAATGGTTAGCTGGGTATGGGGAAAAGCACAGCTCTGTACATCTAAAGGCATTCGTGCAACAAACTTGTAGCCTGTGTTTGCAGGGGCCCCTCTCTGCCTATAACTGTTCCTTGTCTCTGATCTCCAAAGAGAAAGGTGCTTGCACTCCTGTTCTTTTCCTCCCCCTTCTTCTCCACCACCACCAATTCCATTACAACCAATAACCAATTATTTACTAACGGCTTACTTTTCCCAGATACTTTGATATATGGTATCACCCTGAGAGCTCTAACGACATGCCTCATTTAAATTCATAATAACCTATGATATAATTATGATCTCTACTATTATATATGAGAAAACTGAAGCTCAGAGAAAGCAACTTGCTCCAAATCATACATATGGTAAAATTTAGAAAAGAGACTCAAAATTGGAAATCAGGCTTATGTGACTCCAACATTTGGAAGATTTTGATACTCTCCTCTTTCCATATGTCCGTGGCCCACCCAGAAATTGTGCCAGTACGGTTCTCCAGAAAGTCACGTTTGTCACAACAGTGAAGGCAATCGGATAACTCCCTGAAGTGTGGGTTCCTTCTTCCTCAACAAATTGAGGAGAATATACATGGGGAGGATATCATACAAGATACTATTCAGCTAGCCATATACTATCTCCTGGGACATCCTGCTGACACCATCCTTCTGAGCTGATGTTAAAGAAGATTTTAATTCTTGCTCAAAAAACACCTAAATTCACAGAGTTAATTTTTAGTTATTTCATACTGCAAAAAATTAACTTTGATGACCTGGGAAAAATGCCAATCTGTTCTAAAATTACTACACGGAGGTAAATGTGGCAGTCACAACAGACATATGGGAAGTTTAGATAAAGACGATTCTCTGGGGAAATTTGGCAGGTTAGCTTCAGAGCTTAGAGACGTACTGCCAACAGTGCCACTAGCCTGAGAAGCAGACCAGGGAACACCCTCAGTTATTTATCTCTTATTCCTCACTCAGTACTATGCTGTTCAGATGCAAACAAACAAGTTTCAACTTACAAAGTAATGACAAAGCGCATGTGTACTCAGTCACTCAGTCGTGTCCGACTCTTTGCGACCCCATGGACTGTAGCCCCGCCAGGCTCCTCTGTCCATGGGATTTTTCAGGCAGGAATACTGAAGTGGGTTGCCATTTCCTCCTCCAGGAGATCTTCCCAACCCAGGGATCAAACCCACATACCCTGCATTGGCAGGTGGGTTCTTCACCAGAGTCATCTTGGAAGCCCAATGACAAAGTAAAAACCACCAAAAATAACAACAGCACCTCCATTTTTAAAGTATTCACTGTCTAGCCGGCATTGTGGTCAGTGACATGCACAGTCCCTACTAAATATTCAGCATCACAGATCACTATGGAAGGGAGGAAATGATTGATCAATGTAGTCATGCTAATTAGCATGGTAAATAATTAGATTCTCATTTTATAATAATATACCAAAATACTTTGAACATTTTGAAAGTTAAAAAAAGGAGCATTCAGATTTAAATATGGCTTGTTATCAACTGGTCCTGGTTTACCTCACCACACTGTTTCCCATAAATGATAGTTTTCAAAATGCCTCAATCATCAGTTTTATGACTCAACAGAAACTTGGAATGCTGTTACAGGGATTGTAGAGGCACTGTCCATTCTCTGCGTGTATATATTGTACCGTATGTAAGGTGAGAGTGCTGCTTTGTGGACTACTGTAAGATTTAGGGAAGCTTCAGTTCACCAGCCAGATTCTTGAAACACCTAATTTATGCATAAGCATGTATATATGTGTACACCTCAATATGTGAGCATGTATACATAGAAAACAACATATTGTTTATTTAATCGTATCACTTGATCTATGCACTTAATTACTTTACCTCATAAAAATCCCCAAGATTAACCTGAAGTTATCATATCATTATAGGTTTATATAATAATTAAGGAAATAAAGCAAAAAGTCATGGCAGAATACATAAATCTCCAGTAAAGGGACATAATAAGTAAAATATATTTGCATTGCATTGAAAAAAAAAAAAGAGTTCGTTTTTTGTCTTATAGTAATTTCAGAGTAATTTTTAAAAAATACTTAACTAGATAACTGTTTTAAAAAACCATGAGTAATACAACATTTACATTAAACCGGTAGTTTAAAAAAAAGCAATTTTGCTAAATTCTCTTATCAAGTCTACCAAATCTATATTGAATGCAAGTGAAAGAAAACACCTCCACACCAGAAGCTACTTCATTAGAATCTAGGAAAACACAAAACAAATCTCTTTTGGAGATGTGCAAGTTCCATGTAAGAATCACATGGGAGAAATATAAAGAGACGGGAGCACGCCCTATGCTGCTGTGGCATGTTTCTTAGCAACACAGAAAAACATCTCTCTGCTAAGAAACTCTGTCAAGTAATATGTGTTCAGGGATCATAATTCAGAAAGTGAATTCCAAATAGAACCAGGAATATTTACATTCATGATAACACTAAACTGTTAAGCTGTTTTCATATTTATCATGTCAATTTTATAAAACAATTATTAAGATAAACTACTTCAGTCATAAAAAATATGTCCAAATGAACCACAGCATTTTTTCCCATAGGATCCCTGCTTTCCACTGAATAGGTATTTGATTTTTCTTTAAAGCATACATTTGTCTAGAGTAGTCTTATAGGCTCCACAAGCAAACTGCTAAATGCTAGTGTCAGAATATATTATTCATTGTCAGTTTCTGAATGGCAGGTCATCAAGGGAAGAAACTTGGACTCCCCAAAGAAATGCTTCTCTACAAACAATGCTGTCTTCATTTCACTGTTTGTTCTGTGAAATTTGTCCCTACTACATTCCATTTCAACAGAATGGTGGATGGCATTGCTTTATATTTTAACAACATTTCTATTTAGCCTTCTCTGCAAGTGATAATTAATCTATGGCCATGTTCACTGATATTTTAATGCATTTAGTGAAAGGAGCACACTATTTTTTGGTTTGTATTATTATTAAGATGATATTAGATGTATCATTTGAAGTGTGGTTTGTGATTCTCTACTGATTTTCCTTTATTAGATAAGTCACAAAATTCCAAATAAGCTATTTTTACCATCCCAAACATGTGAGGAGCTACTGTGCTTTCAAAATTATGTTTTTAAATAAGAAGTGAAATTTCTTTAATTGTGAATAAGTCTTTACTATCTATTACAAATTCTAGAGATTCCCCAATTGATTCATATAACTCATCATTTAAGACTTAAGTAGAAAGTACATTTTTCATATAGAAGCATTCAGGGAGCACATTACAGATAGTATGATTATTTTTTCTAGCAAAATATTTATTAAACATAAATGTTATACTTTCTAATAACTAAAAAGAAAAGGCAATTAGAATACTCAAGTCAGTACTTTCTGAATTCTGTCATTGTAATACTGTAATCTTTGAAAATCTTGTTTAACTTTAACCTTATTTGGACATGCCCAGGATATGTATGCAAACTAGTTGGTCACAGAGATCAACTTATTATCTGATAGAATATTTTTAGATGTTATCCTACCACAAAACATCTCCATGTCAAAAAGGTTAAATAATTCTTACCTAAAAAGATGTACCAAGGAACAGTCTAAAGGATAAATTATGAACTGTTTCATATGCGATGTTTATATTTGCTTGGTTTGCTCTATAGTTTAAGATAATATTTTGACCATATGGCTTCCCCGGTAGCACTAGTGTTAAAGAACCTGCCTGCCAATGCAGAAGACCTAAGAGACACAGGTTCAATCCCTGGATTAGGAAGATTCCTTGGAGGAAGACATGGCAACCCACTCCAGTGCTCTTGCCTAGAGAATCCCATCTCTTGCCTGGCAAAACTCCTGGTGGGCTACAGTCCAGAGGGTTGCACAGAGTTGGGCACAACTGAAATGACAGCACGCACACACATTTGGCAATATAAAATAGCATGATACAATGATTAATTTAAAAATGATATTGGAAGTACTGACATGAAGTTGCATCTCCATGTTAATAGAAAATGCCACATAACATATAAAACAAATTCTCCAGGCCAGAATACTGGACTGGGTAGCCTTTCCCTTCTCCAGGGGATCTTCCCAACCTAGAGATCAAACCCAGGTCTCCCACATTGCAGGTGGATTCTTTACCAGCTGAGCCACAAGGGAAACCCAAGAATACTGGAGTGGATAGCCTATCCCTTCTCCAGTGAATCTTTCCATCCCAGGAATCGAACCAGGGTCTCCTGCATTGCAGGTGGATTCTCTACCAACTGAGCTATGAGGAAAGCCCTGTATTATATAATGCAATTTAAGCTTTATTATTGACAGTTTCAGACCATTTAATGCCTACATTTAATATATTATAAATATTTGTGAGTGTGAGATCATCCACTTTAAAGGTTTTAGAATTTTACTTTGTTGGAATTAAAAGTAATGGCTATAATTCACCAGGAAAACTTTTGCTCATGAGACCAACGTAAGGAAATCTGCTTGTGGTCAAAAATCACATAATGTATGTCATCTGTCTCCACCTTGCGGTTATTGTAAATACTGCTACTTCTTAGAGAGGCTGAATGGCTATGGAAAAATTGGAGTATTTGGCTATCTTTGGATTTTTACTTTTAGATACCAGGAATGTAAAAAAGTATTTCACTTTTAAATGACTGAAAAGTACATTGTTATATCAAAGTGTTAGGTCATCTAAAGCATTTCTAGGTTTCTTTGCCAATGTTACTAGTCATTTCTTACAAAAATATTATGTGACTGTAGTATCATGTAGCTAAATTGGACACCTGAGCATTCCACTCAGCATATATGGCCTAAGCCTGTTTACTTTCCCTTAGAATTTCACAGGCCATTGACACTTCCTAGAAAAGTCACAAAATGAGGGAGATATTTTTGTGATAAGAAATAGTTTTTTTAATATTCTAAAATTGATTGTGGTGATGATTGCTTAACTCTGTGAATATATAAACACCATTAAACTGTACACTTTAAATAAATTGTAAAAAAAAAAAAAGAAATTGTTGTCCAGGAGAAGTATAAGTCTTCAGAAATACTTCTTCTTTGTTCTCAAATCAAAGATTTTATTGTCTATTTTAAAGACAAAATCCTAACTTCCAAATACATACTATTTTCTTCTTTTTCCATTTAACTCAAGAACTGGGGATATTACACTGCTCTGTTTATAGGGGTTTAGAGACTGCCCAGTTGTGTTTTAATAGGTAAGAAATTTTCAGTAAAGTGTATAGATCACCCCTATCAATTCACCTATAGATCACCCATAGATTACCCTTGTCAATTCTGAGTAAAAGAAGTCTCATCAAATCATCCATATGAAACAATTGGAAATGTTCTAATCAGAGCCAAAAAACTTTTAAACTGCTTGAATTAGTCAAACTAAACTTGCCAGCTGTTCTACCACTAAGCATATTTGTCACTATTGAATTTCCTGTTGCATGGAGAGTTAAATACTACAAAGAAGTTTTATTGATCAGAAAACACTACCTCAAAATCTTGCAACATGCTCTCATCCCTCACAGGGTCACACTGCTCCCAGCAGCAGAAGTTCTTGGTTTTCTTATGGTTTAGATGTAAATTACACATCCTCTCACTTGGATGCATGATCCATAGGGATATGCATCAAGCCAGAGCCTCTTTAAATACATGCTGCGCACACTACAGAGAACTGTGTATCATATAGTTAATATATAATCTGCCTTTAACACACTTCCAACTGTATCCTTTCTTCCTTATCAGTATGTGGTTGGATATTTCTATCATATACCCTTTCAAGAAAATAAAACAAACCTGAATAATTTGTCTCTTAAAGGAAAAATTAAGGTCATAATATTTTTCTGTCCTGCTGCTTCCAAAGACTAAATATCTTCCATAATTATGTCTTAAATTCTGATTGCTTCAAACTCAACTTCCCCAAACACTTAGGGCACTTAATTTAGTTAACTAAAACTAAGGATTCAAAGACATTTTATGTAGGTTTATGATTTCAGAATAAACATTCACAAAACATGAGAAGACAAAAGAAAATGTTATTTACATGCATCCAGGAGGAAATCTTTGAGAAACAGATTTTAAACACGGGGATATCACTAACTGCTTTAATATAAATCACTACATTTCCTTAAAATATTCTCCAGATCAGAAAGGTCCTGAAGAAAGCTGGATGCTTTCTTCAAGAGGATGCACTTACAAAACATAAGAAAGTCCACTGATAACATTTCCACTCCAAATGCTGTAACATTGCTTACACGCTAGATTTAGCATGTAATTTACGAGGCTCATAGGTTACACTTGTGCCTTTATGATGTAAGGGGAGAACACGTACCTTTTTCATTTCCATTTGCATAATTTGGAGGCTTGTTTTTATCAATGCTGTTAAAGCTCTGACTTCTCCTATTTAAATTGGAGGCTCCCTGGACCTTGCTGCTGTTGCCTGCAGCTGGCACCCTAGAGGGACCTGGAAGCCTGAAATAGTACAAGAAAAATTACATCATTATAGTACATTACAAAAAGAGAAAAGGAGGTTCTGAGTAGGGAAGGGTTAATGGGAAAATCATAATTTATGGAGTTCAGCAAAAATTGTTGGTTTAAGTGACAAATTGCTAAATACAACATTTGAGAATCTCCAGAAAAGTCTTGTTTCATATGATTAATCTGCCTCCAAAGTATATCAATAATGCAAGACAATTAGAAATAAAGTAATTCTAACTAAAAAACTCACTCATCACATGCCTGATGAATACAACTTTGATTAAAGGGGCTGTAACAATTATATGAAAAGCAAGGGAAATAATAATATTTTATTATGTTCTCAGGATATTAAGCAGCTGCCTGCAATTATTGTTAAGTTTTTTCAATGTATGGGACATTTGTTTTTATCTTAGGTGGCTGTATCTTAAATGAACTTACACGTTAATAACAAGAAGAATAAAGTTACATAATAAACTGCAAAGAGCAAACACTGAATATCTGAGCTAGTTAATTACTCTAAAACATGGTGTGGAGACCAGGGTCATGAGTTTGTTCAGACTGGACCCACCTGTCTCACATAAAAACTTTCACTTGCTTGCCAAAAGTGAAGACCTGGACTTTACCTGGTTACCCCACAAGTGTGGCTAATAATCACACAAGCCATGTGACAAAAAAGATGCAAGTCTCATAAGAAAAAAAAAATCTATTAGTAGAATGACAATTTAAAATGCACATACAGTGATAGTTGCTTCAGCTCCTTTTATATGAAGGACAGAGGAAATACATGTAGACTATCTTAACACTAGGGAAAGCTTGACAAGAGTTAATGTACTTAAGTTGTTTTACTTCAACTATAATTAAACATCAGTTTGGATCACTTATTTCACTGTTTAAACAGTTCCTTCCCATATTAAAATTTCAAGTATTCAGTTATTTCAAGGATGGTGCCTAAAATATGCAATTATAATATTTTATTTAGTGTATACTGCATATGTATAATAACCAGTCCACATAAAACTAGAAATTAAGAACTAGTATTGTATTCTAGACATATTTAAAACACGATATTAAGCACTGCCAGCATCTTTGCTAGCTTTTGCTGCCCCCATGTGAACGTCACTGTGTACTGCTCTAACAAATTCTATTTTAAAAGAAAAGTAACAAAAAACGTAGAACTTATAAAGGTAGCAATTTATTTTTTTTTTACTGTTATCCTTTAAAAAAGGTTTAAAGTAAAAGAATGTTTATATATGTTATACTGGTACCCAATATATTACAATTTCCCAATCATTTGCTACCATATTCAAAATTTAACTTGCCTTATTACACTACCTGACATACTATCTCCATAGATCCTTAGGAAATCAAACTCTTAAATGTATACTATAAATATTTTACAATAGTAACAGGTATAGCAAAAAGGAATGTACATCAGGAAAACACACACACCAGCCTGAAAACCGAAATGTTGATATCTTGGAATAGTTAATAGCTTCAAAATGTTGACTGTATTTTGGAGTTTAAATACATATGGCTGTTAATAGTTCCTTCAGCTATTTTGCTAATTAGAGGTTGTGTCATACACAAGATTAGAATCTTTCCCAAATGACTCCAGCATTTAACTTTTGCTCAAATGGATCTACAGGGTTTGTAAGTCTAGCACAATAACCAAGACACCAGGAATTTTGGAGACCAGTGATTGCACTATGTAGAAAGAACTCAATTAATTAATTTGGCTAAATGTCCCAATCATAATAAAAATGAGAACTAGTCCTGTAGAGTCAGGCACAGACTTAGAAAGTTCAGTCCAAACTCATATAAACAGATTTTGTTACAAAATTTGCCCTGATTGCAGTGAAACTTGCTATGTTTCTAGAAAGCAATTAAATTGCATTTTAATCATGACTGTGACCCATGGAGCCAAGTGATCTTTAGTTATCAGAAGAACAAATTAAAACAAATTAAAAAATCCATTTGCTCTTCTCATTACCCTAATTTGACAGTCAGCCAGAGCTCTAGATCATTCATCAAAGTAATAAAAAGAGAAATGAGAATGAAGCCAAAAAAAAGAGATGTTCTATTAAATTGAAGAAGTACTTAAAATACATTTTACATTCATAAGTCTCAGAAGTAGTAATAAAAAAATGCTCACTGAACATGGAAGGTCATTGTTCTTTCCATATCCTAATTTATCTCATTTCTTCTGGTTTTTCATTAAATACCCTCTCAATTTGCCTATCCAGAATCAGTTTAATTACTATGGAAATGAGCATAAGTTAGAAAACCAAGGCAAGGGGAAAATATTTCAAGTCAAGGCACCATCAGCAGTCCTTGTGGTCAAACACTGCATAATATGATTCATTATTAGAGTAGTGACTAGTTAACCACCAGTGAGACACTCTCCCAGTGAGTGAGATGGCACAAATAACTACATGATAATCAGGGGGCAAAACACATTTGCTGTGGCCTCACTTAGCTGTACCATCATTAACGTTAAAAAAAAGATCAATTTTCACACATTTTATATACTATTGATTTTTCAAACAGTACATAATGCACCGTCATTTATTATACTACACTGACTTTAAAATACATATTTCATAAAGAAGAAAAAATTTAAAGTGTTAAAAGAATGACCCAGGTTAACCTGGTGCTAATTGCCCCACAAAAATCTGCCAGTGTGTCTCAGTGCTGCTTCAAAATGTGCAATAATCAATGCAAGGCCATTTCAAAAAGCAATTATAATCTTGTTTTACTTCCAGAATTTGTGACCTGGAAAGAAGAGGGTCTTCAAAGTAATTGTTTTCCTTGATTTTCTCTAAGCCTAGAACCTAGACTTTAGCCCAGTCATAGCACTATGTGTAACAAAACTAAATTAAAGGAACTCAAGATCCATTTCATAATTTAACACAACAAGCTCATCCTCAAGAAGTCATGTGGAAATCTACTTGGAAAAATTCATTACTCTAACCTTTTCATCCAGAAGTATGTCATTTTTTGAAAAAAAAAAAAAATAGAATGATAGGACAAAATATCACTGGGCATTTACTTTATTATCACTAATAAGTAATAAATTAGAGATATTAACTGACCTAGTAGGCTTTTTTTGACTGGTTGCAATTCCACTGTGATTAGACTGAGTTGCATATCTGGCTGCCAGACTGTATGAGGAGAAACAGAGAAATTGAATTAAAGAGATTCCTTGAACATGGAAAGAAAGTACAAACTTACAAGAAAACTATGAGTTAATGAAATGCAATTGGAACATGTATAAACATGCATAAAGAATAAATTAATTAGAAAATTATGATAATGTAACATACACCATGACCATTGATTATGAACATACTATGAAATAATTAATGCTGTGTACCCCCTTAATAAGTGTGTTGTCAATGACTGTAAAATAATGGCTGTGTGACAATATTAGTGCCTTCTTAAGTAGTAGTATTCCATCTTATAAAGAACTCAACTTTTGTAAATGACCGTGAAAACTTCAGGAAAGCTAAAATTTGACTTATACCATAGCAAGATCTCTTCCTCAAAAAAAGATTCAAATAAAAAAAAGTATGAAATGAGAATCATTATTTTATGAAATCTAATTAGAAAATTTTAACCTAAATACCATTTTGAATACCAAAAGTTAAAATATCTGGTTTCTGTCTAATAAGTTATTGCTGATCTCCAGTCCTGGATATAACATTTTAAGGAAGTGATTAATAAAATCCTTTCCCGAGAAAAAGCTATGCAAAATTTGAGATTAAAATGGAGTCAGATTCTTCAAAAACAGACTGAACAACTGCTGAGGACAATTTCTGGGCATTCTTAAATTACAATTCTTAATGATTTTTTAAATCACAATCTTTGGTCAAAAATACACCAAAGAGCATCATGGAAACTGAGCTTTGAAGAACAGTGGATACTTTATAAACAAAATCAGCATCTGTGCTTCAGTTTGAACTGGTTTCTAAATTACCTAATGGCTCTGAAACTAGAGTTCTGAGGACACAGTAAGACCCAGTGGACCCAGACATTTTCACATGCGCTGTGATGGCCATGGGTTGGTGTGTGAGTAGAGAGTCACTGCTGGTGAATGGTGCCTCTACATGAAGCCAGTTGTACATGCACAGTTTTCAAGGCCTCCAAGGAGACAGGAACAACATGGGGGTGTTGGAATCAGGGTAGAAGGGTTGTGTGGAGCCCTGCTGTTCAGCCAATTGCTTTGCTGCCAAGCAGAGGATATGTAATCAAAATGGTGATTAATGGTATCCTTAAAATGGTGACATGTTTCCTAAGTAAACTCTGACTCCACAGAGGCAGCCTGTGGTGGGAGCATGTAGGTCCTTAGAACTGCCTGGCTAGAGAGGAACAAATATATACTCATATCGAGATAGCTTTTCAGAGCACTTGTTTTCAAGAGGATACCTGATATATTCTCATTTGCAGAGGGTGCATTCTGTATTCCAGCAGCACTGGACAGTAACAGCTGGCCACAATGGCCAAACTACACCTCAACTACCAGAACATCAGAGGACAGTTTACAAAACAGAAACAACAGAGCATCACAGTGGAATGGGACATTCACTCAAAATTTAAATGTAAAAATACCTGCCATGAAAAAAGAATCTTCTGTGAATGTGTCAACTGAGAAAAAGAGAACTACCTAAAGGTTTACCCTGATGTCTTCTATCCTGTACCTTCAAATTGAAGACAAATATTAGCAGGACAGATGCCCATAAAAAAAATGCACGTTCCCTAAGGGAGCTGAGGCCACCTCACTGATACTTTCCTCCATGATTTATAAAGTATCATAATTTCTACTATGGAAGTGGAAACCCACAGCAAAATCGAGAGAAGTTAATTGGCCAAAATCAATGTGATTTTATTGCCCATGCATGTTTTCTAATTATCAGAGAATATAGGGTTTCTTAGGTGGCTTAAAAGTAAAGAATCCACCTCCCAAAGAAGGAAACATGGGAGACGCAGGTTTGGTCCCTGGGTCAGGAAGATCCTGTGGAGGAGGAAATGGCAACCCATTCCCGTATTTTAGCCTGGGCAATCCCATGGATAGAGGAGCTGGTGGGCTACAGTCCACTGGGCCACAAAGAGTTGGACACGACTGAGCACACGCACATCAGAGAATACAAGTTGCCTATATTTGTGTACCCTACTCCCATTCTTTAAAACTTGGTTTCTGATCTATTCTCTCCTTGCAATTGTGAAGCTGTTATTTGAAGAACACAAATAAAAATTTGATTCAGTTCTTAACATATTCTAATGTCTTTGTATTTGACCATATTGTTCCCTCTGCCTTTCTGACTCTCTTTCATAGACCGTCATTTGAAGAACACAAATATTAACTCAATCGATCTGCCCACCATCATTCTTGATCATTTTCTCTTTCCTTCACCTCTTCCATTATCCATCTCTTAAAGACATGCTTTTTCATATGCTATCTTTCCTCAAGCACTTGTATGCATTCTTTCATTTGAGTCTTACATAAGATTTCAGGTAAAATCAACTAGAAAGTGAAAGTTCGTCATTCAGTCATGTCCGACTCTTTATAACCCCATGGAATGTAGCTCGCTAGACTCCTCAGTCCATGGAATTCTCCAGGCAAGAATACTGGAGTGGGTAGCCATACTCTTGGGCTTTCCTGGTGGCTCAGTGGTAAAGACTCTGCCTGCAATGCAGGAGACCCAGGTTCTATCCCTGGGTCAGGAAGATCCCCTGGAGTAGGGCATGGCAATCCACTCTCGTACTCTTGCCTAGAGAATCCATGGACAGAGGAGCCTGGCAGGCCATAGGGTCGCAAAAACTTAGACATGACTGAAGCAACTAAGCAGCAGCAACCATACCCTTATTCAGGGGATCTTCACCACCCGGGGATTGAACCCTGGTTCCTGCTGGGGTTAATTAATAATCGAAGGCTAGAGTTAATATCTGCATCATATTGCCAGTGATTAACATCAGATGAATAAAAGACACCCATTTCCATGACCAAACTCACCATTTTCTTTTTTAACTCCCAAGTTCTAATCAGATCCTTTCATTTCATGATTTCTGTTTACAAGATCACCATTTTATTTAACCCTCTGGGCTTGAAACCTCAGTAGTCAACTCTTCCGTTTTTCCTTCCTTTTAATTACTGTAGATGTGCAATCAATATCCTGACATGCTGATTCGACCTCTACAAATTTATTTGTATCTATGTTCTCCCTCAATTTTCATGTTTCCCATGCTAACTCAAGCCTCAACACTTTCCACAGAGACTCTGCTGCTGCTGCTGCTAAGTCACTTCAGTCGTGTCCGACTCTTTGTGACCCCATAGATGGCAGCCCACCAGGCTGCTCCATCCCTGGGATTCTCCAGGCAAGAACACTGGAGTGGGTTGCCATTTCCTTCTCCAATGCATGAAAGTGAAAAGTGAAAGTGAAGTCACTCAGTTGTGTCTGACTTAGCGGCCCCATGGACTGCAGCCTACCAGGCTCCTCCGTCCATGGGATTTTCCAGGCAAGAGTACTGGAGTGGGGTGCCATTGCCTTCTCCGACAGAGACTCTAGATCCCTTCATTTTTCTTAATTTTTTTTAAACCTGGCTCTGACTCCCTGTGCAGCAGAAACATATATTATTTTTTTCCCACAGTGCTTGTAATACCATTTCCCTAGTTTCATATTTACAAACTGGCTAGTAACAAAGTAGGTGAGTGGATACAGTTAAAACAATTTATTAATGAAATAAACACAAGGGACATGTAGACACAGCTATGAGGCAAGTGGGGGTAGATAAAATGAGTTAGAGCATCAGTCAACTAAGGATTTGCAGACATCTGGATGGAAGATTGTCTTCTTTTCCAGAAATGTTATCAAAGGAAACTTCTTCTAGTTAATAATTTGGATGGCAAAATGTATCAGAAACAAAAGAACAAAAACAAAAAAATATTTAGAAACTCACTGTGGGTCCTATACTAAAAAGCATCTGCTCATCTATATAATAAAGTAGAATATCAAGGGAATGCTTTTTATTTCCTCTAACATGGAAGGGAAGAGGAGGAGTTTCCAGATAGCCAATTAAACAAAGGAGGAAATTCATCTGGTATTCAAAACACAGAAGGATCCCAACTGCCAGAACCATCTAAAACAGCTTCAGCACAAATCTCCACGTGGAATTACAATATCCACATATTTATAAAGAAAGAATGCTTCTCAAAGTAAACAGATCCTGAATTTTGATTAGCTATTTTTATTAACCACCAGAGTCTCACTACTCAAAGTGTTGTCCATAGATGAACAGAACTGGCATGACATGAACCTTCTTAGAGGTTTCTGTGGTGGCTCATTTGGTAAAGAATCTGCCTGCAATGTGGGACACCTGGGTTCCATCCCTGGATTGGGAAGATCCCCTGGAGAAGGAACGGCCCACTCCAGTATTCTGGCCTGGAGAATTCCATGGACTGTATAGTCCATGGGGTCACAAAGAGTCAGATGGACTGGTCTGTTCCTAAATCAACTGACTCAGAATCTGCATTTTAACAGGATTCTTATACATAATTGGGCTTCCCAGGTGGCACTCGTGGTAAGGAACCTGCCTGAATGCAGGTTCATCAATGCGGAAGACATAGCCTGTAGCCTGCCTCAGTCCATGGGAGATGGGTTCCATCCCTGGGTCAGGAAGATCCCCTGGAGGAGGGCATGGCAACCTACTCCAGTATTCTTGCCTGGGGAATCCCATCGTCAGAGGAGCCTGGTGGGCTGCAGCCCATAAGGTCGCAGAGAGCTGGACATGGACACAGGAACTAAGCATGTGTCATCTCCCTTAGCTTTCTCAACACAATACTTTCTCTTGAGCTACTCCTCCTCTTCCTTCCCAGACTCAGGGTCATTCACCATACTCATCTTCTGAATTTTGTACTATAACCATGAATATTTTCAAAGTCATAATCCTAGGCATCAGCTAATCTATTCCTCCATTTTATTATATCAGTCTCTATTTCATAATCCAATCTCAATTCTAAACTCAGCCTCTTTTCTAAAATATCTCATTATCTCCTAGATAAGCTACCTGAATCTATCAGCTACTAATAGATTTCTCCCAGATATTCCCCAAATGTTCAAACCTCAACTCATTATTCTTCTTCCAAATCATCCTCTTTCTCTTTGCTGTTGCTCTTTAAATTTAGTGTCAAAATTTTTTTTCCATTGAACAAAGAACTTCATCTTGATCATGACCCACTCCATTCTTCCCTCTGTCATCCTTCTTATGGATTCTAATAATGACTCAGGTGACTAGTCTCCTTGTTATCAGTCCTTTTTTTTTTTTTACAGCTAGTCAAATTCATTCTTCTCAGAGTCAACAGAACTAACTTTCCCAAGAAAGAATCAGATCAGATCAGATCAGTCGCTCAGTCGTGTCTGACTCTTTGCGACCCCATGAATCGCAGCACGCCAGGCCTCCCTGTCCATCACCAACTCCCGGAGTTCATGTCCAAATTTTTCTCTGAGCTTGCTGTTGACTACCCATTGCCTGCAGGACAAAGTCCAAACTCTGTGATCTGGTTTACAGAGTGCTTCTGTGTGCCTCCTCAGACTTTCCTACAGCTTCCTCTCCTCGGCACATCCTCCACCCCACGTTCTCCACTGTCACCATACCTCAGCCAAGGCCTGGCGCCTCTTCTCCCAGCTCCCTGCATTTCCTCATGAGGTTTCCTTCAACATAAAACACCATTACTTCTCTTCCTCACATTATGATATCTTCAGTTCAGTTCAGTCGCTCAGTTGTGTCCGACTCTTTGCGACCCCATGAATCGCAGCATGCCAGGCCTCCCTGTCCATCACCAACTCCCGGAGTTCACTCAAACTCATGTCCATCGCGTCGGTGATGCCATCCAGCCATCTCATCCTCTACCGTCCCCTTCTCCTCTTGCCCCCAATCCCTCCCAGCATCAGAGTCTTTTCCAATGAGTCAACTCTTCGCATGAGGTGGCCAAAATATTGGAGTTTCAGCTTCAGCACCATTCCTTCCAAAGAACACCCAGGACTGATCTCCTTTAGAATGAACTGGTTGGTTCTCCTTGCAGTCCAAGGGACTCTCAAGAGTCTTCTCCAACACCACAGTTCAAAAGCATCAATTTTTCGGCTCAGCTTTCTTCACAGACCAACTCTCACATCCATACATGACCACAGGAAAAACCATAGCCTTGACTAGATGGACCTTTGTCGGCAAAGTAATGTCTCTGCTTTTGAATAGGCTATCTAGGTTGGTCATAACTTTCCTTCCAAGGAGTAAGCTTTTTTTTTTTTAATTTCATGGCTGCAGTCACCATCTGCAGTGATTTTGGAGCCCAAAAAATAAAGTCTGACACTGTTTCCCCATCTATTTCCCATTAAGTGATGGGACCAGATGCCATGATCTTCATTTTCTGAATGTTGAGCTTGAGGCCAACATTTTCACTCTCCTCTTTTACTTTCATCAAGAGGCTCTTTAGTTCTTCTTCACTTTCTGCCATAAGGGTGGTGTCATCTGCATATCTGAGGTTATTGATATTTCTCCTGGCAATTTTGATTCCAGCTTGTGCTTCTTCCAGCCCAGCATTTCTCATGATGTTCTCTGTGTATAAGTTAAATAAGCAGGATGACAATATACAGCCTTGACGTACTCCTTTTCCTATTTGGAACCAGTCTGTTGTTCCATGTCCAGTTCTAACTGTTGCTTCCTGACCTGCATACAGGTTTCTCAAGAGGCAGGTCAGGTGGTCTGGTCTTCCCAGCTCTATCAGAATTTTCCACAGTTTATTGTGATCCACACAGTCAAAGGCTTTGGCATAGTCAATAAAGCAGAAATAGATATTTTTCTGGAACTCTCTTCCTTTTTCCATGATCCAGCTTACTTCTACTTTAAGATCCTACTCAAATGGCACCTCCTTGTTGAGGCATTTCTCAAGTACTGTAGAGTTAGTTTTGCCCTCCATGAGTCCCCAGGTCTTTACTCATCTCTAAGTGTCTGGTTAATATGGAAATTTATCAGGGTAAATGTCTGTCTCCTGAACAGATGGCACTGTTCACCAGGACAAGGGTTATGGTATGTTCATTTCTGCATTCCCAGTTCCTACCATGGGTTTGAAGTGAAGTAAAGTGAGGTCACTCAGTCGTGTCTGACTGTTTGCAACCCCATGGACTAGAGCCTACCTGACTCCTCTGTCCACAGGATTCTCCAGGCAAGAATACTGGAGTGGGTTGCCCTTTCCTTCTCCAGGGGATCTTCCCGACCCAGGTTACGAACCGAGGTCTCCCACATTGCAGGCAGACGCTTTACCTTCTGAGCCACCAGGGAAGCCCATCATGGGTTGGCATGTGTTTAATACTAAATAATTGATTGCTATTTACTGGCTGCTGCTGCAGCAGCTGCTGCTGCTAAGTCGCTTCAGTCGTGTCTGACTCTGTGCAACCCCAGAGATGGCAGCCCACCAGGCTCCCCCGTCCCTGGGATTCTCCAGGTAAGAACACCAGAGTGGGTTGCCATTTCCTTCTCCAATGCATGAAAGTGAAGTCGCTCAGTCATGTCCGACTCTTAGCAACCCCATGGACTTCACCCTACCAGCTCCTCCGTCCATGGAATTTTCCAGGCAAGAATACAGGAGTAGTATTATTCAACAATGGGCTTCCCAGGTGACTGTAGTGGTAGAGAACATGCCTGCCAAATGTGGGAGAATAAGAGACATGTGTTCAGTCCCTGGATCAGGAAGATCCCCTGGAGGAGGGCATGGCAACCCACTCCAGTATCCAACAATGGTAATTATATCATCATTTTATAACCAAGTGAAATTGTTTTAAGAATGGAGTTATCAAAATTATGCTAAAGGAGGGAAAACAACATGTCTTCACTGTGTCCTTATTAAGTGACGTTAGCCTTTATCATTTATTATTCACAATAGTCCTGCAAAGTTAATGCTCTATTCCTCACTGAAAAATATGAAATTGATGCCTTTAAACATTAGCTCACTTGTACAAGTTATGCATCTTATAAATGATAGTAATGAAATTTAAATGTTTATCTGTTGAATTCTATAAACTATGCTGTGTTCTACTATGACATATTATTTACTTGCAAATTAAAACTGGCAATATTTTAATGCTTATTTTTCTATGAATTCATTGCCCTTTGGATTTGTGAATAACTTCTTCAGGGTGTTATCTTTTCCAGTGTCAAATACATCTACTTTCAATAGATACTCTTCAGCATTCAGAGAATGAATATTAGATCATTTCATTCAACAGATTACTTTATGAAGAAATATGAAATAGGCAGTAAAAGAAACTTTAAATTGTAAGGTATTTTTAGTATCCAGGCAGCTCCCCTAAAAAATCCCCCAATTAAACACTATATTTAAAAATTTTAAGCCACATTTTAGTAAGAACTAGAAAATAAGTTATACTACTTATAACTTGCTACTCTTATGTTCATTACACACATAAGTAAGCAAGCAATCACAGAACTTTTGAACTTTTTCTGCTGAGCACTATGGTAACCTCAAAATCTCTGGCCAGGATTCCAGGAACTCATATTTATTAAAAGGCTTGGCATGAGTGTAAAAACTTCCCTGATTCCCTCTTTTATACTCTATCCAAATATAAAAAAGATTTTGAGTGGTTCGGTGCAGGACTTCTTAGAAGATCCTATTTCTGTTGTAATTATTCTAACAGTTGACTTCCATGCAGCAGTAAAAATTATATAATCTTATTAGTTACCTTTCATCTTCAAAAATCAAAATGGACCCAGATATAAAGGATATGTGCATCTTTTTAAAATCACCAAGGTATACCATCTGAACATCACACATCTATTACTCTTTATCTCCATTGGTTACTATTAAGCTTCTGAATATCTCATTTGTTGTTGTTCAGTCACTCATGAACTGCAGCACTCCAGGCTTCCTCATCCTTCACTATCTCCTGGAGTTTGGTCAAATTCATGTCCATTGAGTCAATGATCCCATCCAATCATCTTATCCTTTGTCATCCCATCCTCCTCCCACCCTCTATCTTTCCCAGCATCAGGGTTTTTTCCGAAGAGTCAGCTTTTCACATCAGTTGGCCAAAGTAATGGAACTTCAGCTTCAGCATCAGTCTTTCCAATGAATATTCAGGGTTGATTTCTTTTAGGATGGACTGGTTTGATCTCCTTGCAGTCCAAGGGACTTTCAGGAGTCTTCTCCAGCACCACAGTCTGAGAGCATCAATTCTTTGGTGTTCAGCCCAACATTATGGCCCAACATTCACATCCATACATGACTACTGGAAAAACCATATCTTTGACTATACAGACCTTTGTTGGCAAAGTAATATCTCTGCTTTTTAATATGTTGTCTAGGTTTGTCTTAGCTTTTCTTCCAAGGAGCAAATATCTTTTAATTTCATGGCTGCAGTCACCATCCACAGTGATTTTGGAGACAAAGAAAATAAAGTCTGTCACTCTCCATTTTTTTCCGTCTATCTGCCATGAAATAATGGGAACAGATGTCATGATATTCCTTTTTTGAATGCTGAGTTTTAAGCCAGCTTTTTTACTCTCCCCTTTCACCTTCATCAAGAAGCTCTTTAGTTCCTCTTTCCTTTCTGCCATTAGGGTGGAATCATCTGCATATCTGAGGTTATTGATATTTCTCCTGGCAATCTTAATTCCAGCTTGTGATTCATCCAGCCTGGCATTTCTCATGATGTACTCTGCATGGAAGTTGAGTAAGCAGGGTGACAATATATAGCCGTGGCATACACTTTTCTCAATCTGGAACAAGTCTGTTGTTCCATGTCTGATTCTACCTATTGCTTCTTGACATGCGTACAGGTTTCTCAGAAGGTAGGTAAGGTGGTCTGGTATTCCCATCTCCTTATTAACTTTCCACAGTTGTTGTGATCCACACAGTCAAAGGCTTTGGCATAGTCAATGAAGCAGAAGCAGATGTTTTTCTGGAATTCTGTTGCTTGTTCTATGATCGAACAGATATTGGCAATTTGATTTCTGGTTCCTCTGCCTTGTATAAATCTCATTGGAGATAGTTAATATTTGAATTGTCTTAATTGGTACTTAATTAGTATGATAATTAAATGCTCAGATGGGAACTGGAGAGGCATATCAACTTACTAACAAATTGAGACTTTGTCCTGAATATAGCGTAGAATACCAAAAAGTTTAAATTGTAGAATAAATAATAAATTTCCACATTAGTGAGATCCTTTTCTTCAATATGTAATGAAGAAATTGGGGGACAAGAGGTTGGGATATTTAGTAAGCTTGGAACCAGACCACATAAGAAATCACTGCTACTGCTCAGGAAAGATCTGATGAGGGCCTAAATGGAGGCAGAGGCACAGGAAATAAGAAAAAATGATTAATGAGATAAGTTATAATCATGGACATAGGAACTGAAGGAAAAAATCTAAGACGGCTCCTGGACCTTGGCTTGAGCTGCATAGTACAGTTATATAAGAGCATAGAAAAGAGATGTAACATCCTTGATACAGGGTAAAAAGAAAAAAAAAGAGAGACTCCACTTGTAACTTATGTTACTAGTCAAAGGATAAATAAATAACAGGAAATAATAGAAAGATGGATATTCACAGGTGGGTAAATCCACTTTCACGGCAGAGAGAAAGATCACTTCATGATCTTATTATAATAGCTCTCTTATAAAGCACACAAGACTTTTGGATACTGAGTGAATCAATAAAGAAGACATTGACTTCATACCCCTACGGTATTTAAAGTGGCAGATGCACATAGATATTGAGAAATTTGATTGAGTTTTGTGTTCCACTTATTCTAATAAGCATATGTTGATTGATATTATCCACCAAGTAATAAATCATTAAAAACACTATTATTGACCACTGACAAAGTATCAGCATTGTTGTGACCACAAAGTTCCAATATGGAAAATTTGGTTTAGGCATGCGGGGATGACCACTTCACTCACAGAAGTACAACCCTAAAGACCATGCATTTTAATTCAAAACCCTTCCTAAAAACATGACTTGGTATTTAACAGAAACTGAATTGACTTCAAGCTTGGAAAGAGAAACCCAACAAAACTTAGGCAAGTGTCCAAAAAGTGACACATTCAAATATTTATTCTCTGTGAATTATTAAAATGAAATGCCAGTAGTAAAGATCTATCATAATATACTGGTTAATAGCACAGTCTCTAGAATGCTCTACCTGAATCCTAGCTCAGCTGTTCTCTGTGCCTGTGTCCTTGTGGGTTAAATAAGGATGACAATGTTACCTACCTCATGGTTTTCCTAAGGATTAAATTGTAAATCACTTAGAAAGGTGGCCAGTAGAAATAAGTGTTGGAACAGTTTAAAAGACAACTCAGTGGAATTCAGATGAATGTTTGGAAGTCCCTGGATTCACTAAATCCCCATGTGAGGTTCTATAAATAGTCTGGTGAATTCAGTACAACATAACTTCCTATGTTCTTATAATCACCCTGCCCTCACCCAACACCACATTCTTTGGTCCCACCTATCACTTTCAATGTTACTACATTCTTACTCTAAGACCAACAAGCATGGATTCCTCAGGGCAGTGCATGAGCTTTAACTCTGGCTCTCAGTCTCCTGGTTTATAATTACTTTGAGACCATGGTTTTTTGTAAGCAAATACAGTTGTCTTAATCCCCTTCAAACCTCCCTGGATACCACTTACTCTTTTTTTCCCCTAAACTCAACAATAGCAGCCCTATAGGTCTTTATAATATTATAAAAAATCATCAGAAATTGTCCCAATAGGTCATCCATGAACCACCATTCCCATCACGACATGCTGAGGGTAAGCCTTCCAGAATCTATAATTCTCAGTGCTGTATATAATCCTCAAAGTATCTCAAATACATGTTTCATAAATTTTTATTTTGTGATATGTCATTAGATGAAAATACAGTTTTGATATGTTTAATGCTATAATACATTTGCTTTAATATTCAACCACAGTTTTGTGTTAGATTTGTACTCAAAATTTCAAAACTGATTAGAAAGACAAAGATAATATGCCTCAGAAATAACAACAAAAATAATTTGCCTTTAAGAAGGTAGCTAATGGGCTCTCATAATTTAAATACTTTGCAAAACAAACAAAAGGAACAATCTCTTGTTTGCTTACTTGACCAATAAACCTTTGCTGTCTCCAGAGTTTGTTCTGAGACCTCATTTTCTTTACAGAAATGGAAGAGCATGATCCTCTCTTTCTGAGTAATCTCTTCCATTTCTATTGTTTCAACCAACAAACCATTGCTAAGTCAATGTTCCCAGGTCCTTATAGCTGTCCCTGACCTTTCCTCTGGGCTCTAGAGCCTCATATTAGGTATCACCATCTACAAGTCCCAGTGAAATATCAAATTCATAAAGGCCAAAGCTAAACTTCCTTCTCTGCATCACCTTCTCATGTGTTTCTACCACAGCGTTATTTTTTTTTTTTCCTTATTAAAAGACATCACCACCAATGAGCCAGCAAAACTACAAACATGATGATTTTTTGGTTATTTTCTTATCTCCAAACAGCCCAAATCCATTTTCCTCATCCTACCCTCATGCCTACTAGCATTAAACTGTTCAAACTCCTCTCCTCAAAGAGTATCTTTTCTCTATGTTGTCATCAAAGTCAAGTTCCCAATTTATAAATAGCATCATCTTTCCTCTGTTATAAAATTTCCAAAGCAACTCCCTTTACCTTGAAGAAAGAACAGTCAGCTCCTAGATGGAGCATCCAGAGACACATAAATTGACCTCTGCCTCGTTCTCTATCCTATCATCAAACCCTGTGACAATTTAAACCCAGAGCTATAATCAATTGCTTGGTACTCCTGTCATTAAGAAGTGGGGTCTTGGGTTCCTCAGGATTCACCGTGAGGGGTGGCAGCATCTGCTGCGTTGCAGTTTTGGGAGCCCTCATTCACATTTGGAGGCCAGAAATCGCTGAGGGCTGTGTCATTTCTTGTTTGTTGATATGGCAGGAGATGGTTTCTTTTCACACAGCAACCATACCTACCAACTATATTTACTGCAGGCAGCCTTAAAAGCCTTGTCTCTCCTGACCTTACTCTTCACCCAGGCTCTACTGTGAAATTTGGGGAGATAAAACATCAGAAAATTAGAAAAGCCAAGCACTGAGGTCTTGCTACTGGCTGTTGGCCCCACTGCTCCTGATAATGTTTGAGACATTGGTTGTCATCTAAACAACAAAGAAAACAAAAATACAAGCCCAGTTATCAGCAGACAGGATTACCACCTCACTCAGCCTTGCCCATCAGAGGGGGAAAAAAGAAACTGAGCACAAATCTCACCCTATTCAAAGCTTACACAAACCACTGGACCAACCTTAGGAGGGCAGAAACCAAAAGGAAGAAAGAATTCAACGTTTAAGCCTGGGAAAAGGAAACTTCAAATACAGTAAGTTAAAAAAAATAATGAAAAGGCAGAGAAATGCTACACAAATGAAGGAACAAACTAAAAACACAGAAGTCCAAATAAATGAAGAGGAAATAGGCAAACTACATGAAAAAGAATTCAGAATAATGATAGTAAAGATGATCAAAAACCTTGAAAACAAAATGGAGAAAATGCAAGAATCAATTAATAAAACCTAGAAGAATTAAAGAATAAACATACAGAGACAAACAACACAATTACTGAAATTAAAAACACTCGAGAAGGAATCAATAGCAGAATATCTGAAGCAGAAGAATGAATCGGTGAGCTGGAAGATAAAATGATAGAAATAACGTCTGAAGAGCAGAATAAAGTAAAAAGAATGAAAAGAACTGAGCATAGTCTCAGAGACCTCTGGAACCATATCAAACACACCAACATTCGAATTATAGGGTTCCCAGAAGAAGAGAAAAAGAAAGGATATGAGAAAAATTTTGAAGAGATTATAATTGAAAATTTCCCCAACATGGAAAAGAAAATAGTCAATCAAGTTCAAGAGGCATAAAGAGTACCATACAGGATAAATCCAAGGAGACACACGCCAAGACACATACTAATCAAACTAACAAAGATTAAACACAAAGAATAACTATTAAGAACAGCAAGAGAGAAGCAACAAGCAACATACAAGGGAAACCCCATAGACTAAACAGCTGATCTTTCATCGGAAATTCTGCAGGCCAGCAGGGAATGGCAGGATATATTTAAAGTACTGAAAGGGGAAAATCTACAACCAAGATTACTGTACCAGGCAAGGATATCATACAAAATTGATGGAGAAATAAAAAGCTTTTCAGACAAGCAAGTTAAGAGAATTCAGTACCACCAACTAGCTATACAACAAGTGTTAAAGGGACTTATATAGTCAAGAAATACAAGAGAAGAAAAAAGATCTACAAAATCATTCCCAAACAATTAAGAAAATGGCAAGAGGAACATATATATCAACAATTACTTTAAATGTAAACGAATTAAATGCTCCAACCAAAAGACACAGACTGACTGAATGGATATGAAAACAAGACCCATATATATGCTGTCTACAAGAAACCCAATTCAGTCCTAAAGATACATATAGACAGAAAGTAAGAGGATGGAAAAATATATTCCATGCAAATGGGAAGCAAAAGAAAGCTGGAGTAGCAATCCTCATACCAGACAAAATAAACCTTAACAAAAAGAAGATCACAAGAGATAAGGAAGGACACTACGTAATGATCATGGGATCAATCCAAGAGGAAGACATAACAATTGTAAATATCTATGAATCCAACATAGGATCACCTCAATGCATAAGACAAACACTAACAGACATAAAAGGAGAAATTGACAGTAACACAATAATAGTAAGAGACTTTAACACCCCACTCACACCCATGGACAGATCATCAAAATAGAAAATTAATAAGGAAACACAAGTCTTAAATGATACATTAGATGAGATGGATCTCATTGATATCTTCAGGACATTCCATCCAAATGCAGAAGAATACACCTTCTCAATTGCAGACGGAACATTCTCCAGGATAGGCCACATCTTGGGACACAAATCTAACATCAGTAAATTTAAGAAAACTGAAATCATATCAAGAATCTTTTCTGACCACAATGCTTTGAGACTAGGTATCAATTACTGGAAAAGAAAAACTGTAAAAAACACAAACACATGGGGATTAAACAATACATTTCTAAATAACGAACAGGTTACTGAAGAAATCAAAAGGGAAATAAAAATTTTTCTAGAAACAAATGACAATAAAAACATGAAAACTAAAAACCTAAGGGAAGCAGCAAAAGCAGTTCTAAGAAGGACATTTATAGCAATACAATCCCAGCTCAAGAAACAAGAAAAATATCAAATAGACAACCTAACTTTACATCTAAAACAACTGGAAAAAGAACAAACCCCCCACAAAATTAGTAGAAGGAAAGAAATCATAAAGATCCGAGAAGAAATAAATGAAAAGGAAACAAACAAGAGTAAAGATTAATAAATCTAAAAGCTGGTTCTTTGAGAAGATAAACAAAATTGACAAACCTTTAGCCAGACTCATTGAGAGAGGTGAATCAAATCAACAAAATTAGAAATGAAAAAGAAGAGGTTACAACAGACAATGCACAAATACAAATGATTATAAAAGACTATTATGAACAACTATATGGCAATAAAATGGATAACCTGGAAGAAATGGACAGATTCTTAGAAAAGCTCAATCTTCCAAGACAGAACCAGGAAGAAATAGAAATTATGAACAACCCAATTGCAAGCACTGAAATTGAAGCTGTGATCAAAAAACTCCCCAAAAACAAAAGCCCAGGACCAGATGGCTTCACAGGAGAATTCTATCAAACATCTTGGGAAGAGCTAATGCCTATCCTTCTAAACTCTTACAAGAAATTTCAGAGGAAGGAACACTTCCAAACTTATTCTATGAGGCCACAATCACCCTGATACCAAAACCAGACAAAGATAACACAAAAAAAGAAAACTACAGGCCAATATCACTGATGAACATAGATGCAATAAACCTCAACAAAATTTTAACAGAATTCAGCAACTCATCAAAAAGCTCATACACCATGATCAAGTTGAGTCTATTCCAAGGATGCCAGGATTCTTCAATATACACAATCAATCAATGTGATACACCATATTAACAAATTGAAAGACAAAAACCATATGATAATCTCAATAGATGCAGAAAAAGCCTCTGACAAAATTCAGCATCCTTTTATGATGAAAAGTCTGCAAAAAATAGGCATAGAAGGAACCTACCTCAACATAATAAAGGCCATATATGATAAGCCTACAGCAAACATTATTCTCAATTGTGAAAAACTGGAAGCATTTCCCCTTAGATCGGGAGCAAGGTGTCCACTGTCACCACTATTATTCAACATAGTTCTGGAAGTCCTAGCTATAGCAGTCAGAGAAGAAAAAGAAATAAAAGGAATCCTGACTGGAAAAGAAGAAGTAAAGCTCTCAGTTTGCAGATGATATGATACTGCACATAGAAAATCCTAAAGGTAGTATCAGGAAATTACTAGAACTAATCAGTGAATTTAGCAAAGTTGCAGGATACAAAATCAATACACAGAAATCACTTGCACATATATATATATATATATATATATATATATATACACACACACACACATATATATATATATACACACTAACATTGAAAAATCAGAAAGAGAAATTAAGGAATCAATCTCATTCACCATTTAAACAAAAAGAATTAAATATCTAGGAATACACTTACCTAAAGAGACAAAAGAACTATACACAGAAAATTATAAGACATTGGTGAAAGAAATCAAAGATAACATAAACAGATGGAGAGATATTCCATGTTCCTGGGTAGGAAGAATCAATATTGTGAAAACTACTATACTACCAAATGCAATCTACAGATTCAGTGCAATCCCTATCAAATTACCAATGGCATTTTTCACAGAACTAGAACAAAAAATTTCCCAATTCATGGAAAAGCAAAAGATCCTGAATAGCCAAAGCAGTCTTGAGAAAGAAGAGTGGATCTGGAAGAATCAAGCTTTCTGACTTCAGATTATACTGCAAAGCTACAGTCATCAAGACAGTATGGTACTGGCACAAAAACAGAAATATAGACCAATGGAACAAGATAGAAAGCCCAGAAAAAAACCCATGCACCTATGGGTACCTTATTTTTGACAAAGGAGGCAAGAATATACAATGGGCCAAAGACAGCCTCTTCAATAAATGGTGCTGGGAAAACTGGACAGCTACATGTAAAAGAAGGAAATTAGAACACTTCTTAACACCATACACAAACTCAATGGATTAAAGACCTAAATGAAGACCAGAAACTATAAAACTCTTAGAGGAAAGCATAGGCAGAACACTCGATGACATAAATCAAAGCAAGATCCTCTATGACCCACCACCTAGAATAATGGAAATAAAAACAAAAGTAAACAAGTGGGACCAGATTAAACTTAAAAGCTTTTGCACAGCAAAGGAAACTATAAGTAAGGTGAAAAGAAACCCTCAGGATGGGAGAAAATAATAGCAGATGAAACAACTGACACAGGATTAATTTCCAAAATATACAAGCAGCTCATACAACTCGATACCAGAAAAACAATCAAAGCAAAAAACGGGAAAAAGACCCAAACAGACATTTCTCCAAAGAAGACATACAGATGGCTAATCAAACAGATGAAAAGATGCTCAACATCATTCATTATTAGAGAAATGCAAATCAAAACTACAATGAGATATCACCTCACACTGGTCAGAATGGCCATCATCAAAAAGTCTACAAACAATAATTGCTGGAGAGGGTGTGGAGAAAAGGGAACCCTCTTGCACTTTTGGTGGGAATGTAAATTGAAACAGCCACTATGGAAGACAGTGTGGAGATTCCTTAAAAAACTTGGAATAAAACCACCATATGACCCAGTAATCCCATTCCTAGGCACATACCCCAAGGAAGCCAAAATTGAAAAAGACACATGTATCTCATTGTTCATGGAAGCACTATTTATAATAGTTAGACCATGGAAGCAACCTAGATGTCCAATGACAGATGAATGGATAAAGAAGTTGTGGTACATATATGCAATGGAATATTTTCAGCCATAAAAAGGAATGTCTTTGAGTCAATTCTAATGAGATTGATGAACCTAGAGCCTATTATACAGAGTGAATTAAGTCAGAAAGAGAAAGATAAATATCATATTCTAACACATATATACGGAATCTAGAAAAATGCTTCTGAAGAGTTTATTTACAGGGCAGCAATGGAGAAACAGTCATAGAGAATATACTTATGGACATGGGGAGAGGGGAGGAGAGGGTGAGATGTATGGAAAGAGTAACATGGAAATTTACATTACCATATGTAAGATAGATAGCCAACGGGAATTTGCTGTATGGCTCCGGAAACTCAAACAGGGGCTCTGTATCAACCTGGAGGTGTGGGATGGGAAGGGAGATGGGAGGGAGGGTCAAAAGGGAGGGGATATATGTATACCTATGGCTGATTCATGTTGAGGTTTGACGAAAACAACAAAATTCTGTAAAGCAATTATCCTTCAATTAAAAAATAAATTAATTAAAAAAAGTAAAATAAATGATAAAAAAAGAAGTGTGGTCTTTGTCCCACCCACTCTCCCTTTGAAGATGGGTGGTCTTGTCACTCCTTTCGATCAGTAGGTCATCATGTTTGAAGTACAATGTCCCTGAGATGCCCATGCTGGTGAGGATATATGCTGTCACTATTGCAATTAAGCTGCTGGACAAGTGAGTGAAAAAGTCACCTTGGAAGTGATTCTTCAGTCAAAGACGTTTTGCCTCCTACCAGTCTGTGGCATGCCAGCCATTCCACCCTTTCCCGTGAAAGTCCCAGACACAGTGGAGTAGAAAGATTTTCTTGCTGCTCCCAGTCTGACTCCTAAGCTTACATTATCCATGAGTATAAGAAAATCATTATCACTTTGGGCCAAAATATTTTATATAGCAAGAGATACCTAGAACACATTTCTACTTTCACTTCCTCCTAGGCCAAAAAGTGGCAGCTTCCTGAACGTGCCATGACATCCTTCACCAGTGCCTTTGTTTGGACTCTGGTACTCTGTTGTAGTAGTCTGCACACCTCACCAAACCATCTGTTTAAACATCTAGGTTCTCTATTAGTTGGTGGGTGATGTGAAAGATTAAAGCATCGGCAGATCTCAGCTGCACATCTAGCATAATTCGTGGTGCATAGAGGGGGCTGAATCTTTATTTGCTGAAAGGTCACATATGAGCTTTCAAATCACCAATAAAAAAGCACATTGTGCTCTAAGGTAATATACGAAAGATCATTAGAACAGTATTGTTTTTCATTAAGCCATATGGTATTTTTGGACTGTGCCCAACTGCATAGTGACTAGCTCACCAAAACATAAAAATAAGACATAAAAACAGTAATTTTTAAAATAGATGTACTTAACATAAATAACTGAATAGACTATGTTAACCAGAGCAATTTTCATATCATGTAGGTTTTTACAACTCATCTATATTAAGAAACCTTATACAAAACTATCTTAGAATCAACCATCTTTCCTCCTTTTAGTCTATATAACTTTAGGCTTGGAGTCACACAAATATTATAAGAGTGGAAATCCCTATACAAAATCCCTCTCAGTCAGACCTTTAGTATTCTATTCCCAAAGAAAGGGAAATGATGCTTAATCATAAGATCACATTTTTCTCTTAACAACACTATTCCCAAGGAGCCAAAGAGGGATACAAAGAAACAAATTTTATAACAGGAGGTGAGACATTTCTTGGGCATAAATTTTGGTGGAATTTTTTACCTCCAAATTTTACCTTTCTTTTATAAGACAGTTTTAAGTGAAGAAGATAGGAATTATTTCCTTTCAAATTTGCTAAATAAGGCTTGAGAGAAATCAGGTATAAATTACCCAAGACGTATTATAATTAACACATTGCAAGAAAGTTTTAAACTAGGATTTTTATACAAAATAACACTGAAGACAATAGGGCACATTCCCTAAAATTTTTTAAGACCGAGGTAGCTTGAAATATATTTCCTTATATATCCTATGATATAGAAATATAGAAAAATATAGAAATATAAAAATATAGAAATGAAACCAGATCTTCAGAATAAATATTATTTAAACCAAATTCTTCCTTTAGTAGATATAGTTTCCCTTCTGTAGGATCATTGTGCAATGTTATAAAATGATAACTGACAAGGTAATAGCTCTAAAAAAGAAGAAAGTGTTCAGACACTTCTGCAAAATATCTTTTGTACCTTATTCAAAAATATTTAAGACATTTTGTAACAACTACTCACTTCAGAGCATTTTTTAAAATATATTGTCCCTACACATAAATTTTGCTGAGATGTCACTAAAAACAGTTATTGCCTAATCCATAAATGAGTCAGAAACTTAGCGTTCATCCACATGTGTTTCTTTTTAGCAGCTGGGTGGCTGAAATATCATCCTGATTACACATGAGACAGGTTACTGTGATAACTTATCCCATTAGTGAAATATGGTATGTAAATATCTTACAACCTCTGTCTAATCTTAAATTTCAGCTGACAGTTAATAAGGCCACCTGCATGGTCTGCTTTTGTGGTATCTCAAAACAGTAACTACAGAGAGAGATGCCTGGATAAGATATTACTGCATCAAAGTCTCATGCTTTTAGGAATGCAGGACTTCAAGATAAAGGAGAACTCAGGAAACCAGGCTCATATTTCTCTCACAATGTTACCACAAATTAGATTTTCCACACTGCTTTTACTTACATGTAGCTCAAAACACTATGCTGCTGCATGGATCTTTTCCACTTACAACTTTTAGTGTGGAGGAAAATTATATCCCAATGCATTCAGTGCTCCATTCCAAAGGTCCATTTTAATGCAACTACCTCAAAAAAACAAAAACAAAAACTGGACTCTCAATACTTCTAGATAAAACTATTTTTAAAAAATTAATTGTTTTCTGTTGGAGTATAGTGGATTTCATGTTGTCCTAGCTTTAGGGGTAGAGCAAAGTGATTCAGCCGTATGTTAATATGTGTAAGGGTGTGTTAGTCATTCAGTCATGTCTGACTGTTTGTGACCCCATGGGCTGTAGCCTGTCAGGCTCCTCTTTTCATGCAATTCTCCAGGCCAGAATAGTAGAGTGGGTAGCCATTCCCTTCTCCAGGGGATCTTCCCAACCCAGGGATCAAACCTGGGTCTCCCATATTGCAGGCAGATTTACTGTCTGAGTCATCAAGGAAGCCCCTTTTATATATATAAATGAATCTGAAAACTAATGTATACATATAGAAAAGACTCTGCAAAGTAATTTTCAGATTATTTTCTATATATATTGGTTATTACTATTTTAAGCAAAAAATAAATAAAATAACAAATGTTGGCAAACTCTACCCTGAGGAGTGAAAAATCTGGATTATTTAATACTTCCGAACACTTAAAAAGAACTGTAGTAAGCACAAAATATGTTAACAAATTATTTTTAGTATACACATTCATGAAAATGACATATAAAATAATTATATAAATGTTCGAAGGTCTGTGAGAAAGTAGATTTCAAGGAGTCCTTGCAATTGAGCTCCTCTCAATTTACTGCAAAGCGAATGTAAGCATCAGTACAGTAAGTCTCACATTGTTAAGGGGTGACTGGGGTCTCAAAACACTTCTGACGGTGGACTCTGATCCAGAGTCCTTCCCGCAGTGCTGTGTTTATACATATTTTGAGACTGAGAGGTCAACCAGAAAGATGTGGGTGCAGCGGGGTGGCGTGGTGTGGGCAATGAGGGTGGCCAGACGCAGAAGCACAGGGCATGGAATATGAAAAGGAAAACAGTGACAGTGAGCTTCGCAATGAAGAAAGACTCTTGACCCATGGCAAGACTATCTCAGCTGTAGAAACATGCAAGTCTCCCAAGTTCAGTTCTTTGCTTATTTTGTCATTCTCTGATTATAATTTGGCTTTCTCTGTATGCCTTATGACAGGAAAGTATTCAATGGTCATACTGAAATGATTCTGACAGTTGCATTTTTCCACTGTAAGACAATAAGTTGAATCTCTGATACACAGATGTTAGTGCAAAACAGATTAATACATAATCATTGCATATGGTATAAAATTGCAGATATAATTATCAACTCTACATTTGTTCAGTCACTAACTCATATCTGACTCTTTGCAACCCTATGGACTGTAGCGCACCAGGTTCCTATATCCAGGGGACTATCCACACAAGAATACTGGAATGGGTTGTCATTTCCTTCTTCACCTCTACATTACCAATGCCCTAGTCGAGAAGAGAGTGTTCCAGAAATAGCAAAGATTGAATAGAACGAAAAATTTCTAGTGTTTGGGAGACAAAGTTCATACAATACATAAACAGGATATCAAAATGTCCTGGAGTAAAATATTCAAGAAATAAATCACAAGTTAATTATTCTGAGTCATGGCTCTGTGATGATACATGAATATGTTTGGTAGTTATAACACCAAATTATGAAACATGGGTTTATATTGTTTTTATCTAGACATTTATGTCACAAAGAAAACAAGTCTTAAATTCTCTAAACTAGGAGTAAGTCTAATAATTTAAAAGATATATTCTCACAGTTCCCTTGGGAAGGTAGAACATAATTGTGATGTTTTCATTTTCTCCCTGGATAAGTTCAGCTAATTGATTTTCATTTATTTAAAGAAAATAATAAAGTTATTAGAATGAAGAATTATTCTGTCAAAGAACGTGATGCCATAACATGTTGATAAAAAATAATCAAGGTTTAAGCTCATAACATCAAAGGATATCATTACAGATAAAGGGGGCCATCAATGACCAGGAGGCCAAAACAGATTTTGGGCAACTGAAAATAAATGAAGTATTTTTGATGGAGAACACACAGCAGGGGATGCCTCATCCTACTATACACATGGAGGGGGAGTTCAGTCTGTAAGAGTGAGGGGTGCTGTCAGCCCATAAGAGAGAGGGAGGCTGGACTAGGAAACTGCAGATGAGATGAAGGAGGTACAAAAAGAGGGAGATTAATCAAATACCTATGTCAATTACTATTGCTGCTCACTCTATGACCAGACATAAACAAACCAACTAGTTGACCAAACAAACAAGAAACAAGTTTAATTATAACAACTAAATAATTCCAGAGAAAAGATGCCAGCAAAGAGGGGTCCCTCAATTTATAATATCCCTCTAGAGCGACATTAAATGAGCCATGGCCTGTTCTTTTACTAAAATGTATTACTCAGCCATTAAGAGTAAAATAATGCCATTTGCAGCAACATGGCATATTATAGTTTCCCATCTCTCCTGGAATAAAATCCACAGTTCTTATAATGGCAACGGGGTCATACTACCTGATCTTTCTCTGAAATATATCCTACTCTTCTTCTATGCCCTTCTTCCTGATACAGCCAAATTGGGTTATTTCCTCTTCTTGAAAAAAAAAAAAAACAGACTCCTAATTCAAGGTCTTAGCTCTTGTTCTTCTGTCTGCCTGACACTCTCTTCCATAGGATAACTGCAGAGCTAGTTCTGTTTCCCCTTTTGCTCAGTATCATCTGAGTGAGGACTTTCCCAGAAGCCTGTTGAAATGCAGAAAAACATCTTATTTCTCCTGCTCTGATTTATGCTTCTCTACCAACAGCTGCTCAATTACTAGTACATATTTATTTTTTTATTGCTTGTCTATAACTAAATATAAGCTCTAAAAGGGCAAGGATTCTTCCATTTATTTTATCCTCTACTGTATCTCCAATGTTTAGAAGAGTGCCAGGAACACCTAAGTGCTTAATAAACATTTGTTGACTGTATTAATGGGGGATTGGAGAGATGGGAGAGTGCATACATCAGGGGTTGCAGATTTGATCCCTGGCGATTCAGATGGTAAAGAATCTGCCTGCAATGCTAGAGACCTGTGTTCGATCCCTGGGTTGGGAAGATCCCCTGGAGAAGGGAATGACTACCCACTCCAGTGGGCTTCTCTGATAGCTCAGTCGCTCAGCTCTGCCTGCAATGCAGGAAATCCCGGTTCGATTTCTGGTTCGGGAAGATCCGCTAGAAAAGGGATAGGCTACCTACTCCTGTATTCTTGGACTTCCCTTGTGGCTCAGCTGGTAAAGAATCTGTCTGCAATGTGGGAGACCTGGGTTTGATCCCTGGGTTGGGAAGAGCCCCTGGAGAAGGGAACAGCTACCCACTCCAGTATTCTGCCCTGGAAAATTCCATGGACTGTATAGTCCATGAGGTTGCACAGAGTGGGACCAGACTGGGCGACTTTCACTTTCACCCTCTCCAGTATTCTTGCCTGGAGAATGTATCTTGGCGTTATATTTTGCCTGTCAAAGGCAGAAGAAGATCGTGACAGAGAATGAGATGGTTGGATGGCATCACAAATTTAATGGACATGAACTTGGGCAAACTCCAGGACACGGTGAGGGACAGGGAGGCCTGGCGTACTGAAGTTCATGGGGTTGCAAAGAGTTGGTCATGACTTGGTGACTGAACAACAACAGTGTGGAGCTAAGATTTCACGTGCCATACAGTGACCAAGCTCACGTGCCGCAACTGGAAGTCTGTGTGCTGCAAGGAGAGACGCAACTGGGACCTGAGGCAGCCACATAAATAAATAATTTAAAAAAGTGATCAAATTAATGAATAACAATTAGTGGCAGTAGCATTTTATTTATCTATAGGGGACTAATTACTAAAGGAAATACCTAAAATAATGAATGGGGTTACCTCCGTTTAGTTAGATCAAGCCTGGGAGGTCTGAGCACTGGGTCATTATTTTTAAATTGTGAGGATATATTTTGAACTACTTTTATGTAATGCATAATGGGGAACACGTGTATACCTATAATGGATTCATGTTGATGTATGGCAAAACCAATACAATATTGTAAAGTAATTAACCTCCAATTAAAATAAATAAATTTATATTAAAAAAAAAAGAACCAATCTTCTAGGATGAGACAGAAAGGAATGAACTGCTCTATGAAGAGAGATGAGTGCTTTAGACTTGGTAGAGTCATTATTTACATGCAAATGTATCTTTCTAATGCACTTGAAGCTGAGCTAAGTAAATATTCCATTTCCTTGGGGCGGGGGGGAAGAAGTGTGATGGACAGAACTGATCAGAGAAAGTGAGAAAGAAAGGAAGAGTGAAGAGGTTGACTTGAGGTATTAACTTTGATCTATAATTTTATTATACATTGGTATGACCTTAAAGTGAGAGGAGGGAAGATGAAAATGGCTGGTTTGAGTGTTTATTACACACTAAGAGTTGTGTTAAGGAGGCACTTTAAATACAAATTATGTCCTGTGGTCTTCTCAATACCCTTCTGAGAAAGTTATCACCATTCCAATATTAGAGGTAGGAACACTGGTATTTGAGCAGGTTAAAATAACTTGCCTCATGCCACATCACTGGGAATTGGTAGGCAGAAGTGAAACCCATGTTTGCCTGATGCTAAAATAACCAAAACTATAGAGATGATACCCCATCATAACAGCAGAACTATGACTAGCTGTCAAGCTTTAAAAACACTGAATAAAAGCATAGAACATAAGCACTGTGTATACACACACTGTTACTATTATACCCTTTCTTGGTTTCCTCAATCAATCAATTAAAGAATAATTTCTTTCCCTTCAATTATTTTTCTCTGGGAATAAAAAAATCGTGATATTAAAAAGGAGATTCATAAATGTCTTTGTTGTTTGTTTCATTTTCTTTAAAGTTTAATTGATTCACCATCATTTTTGAAGAGCACACTATAATCCACAACATAGAGCTGAATTAAGCAACTAATTGAAGCCAGGTTCACGAGGGCTTAAATTACCAGAGCTTTCCTGTCATCTTAAATTAAACTTCCTTCTATACTTCTCAAGATTTATAACCTCAGGCTGAAAAGCTGTAAACTGCCCCAGTTTCACAGTGAATCTCCCAGAAGGAAAGGATGTTTCCTGGAAAAGGGGAAGGCAAATGTCTTTCATGGAAGAGGGTTCCAAGAGCAATGTGTGTGGCAGGGGTCACAGGAACCTTGGCAAGGGGCTGTAAAGAGAGCAGGCAAGTCACTCAAAAAGCATGTGCCCAGAGATTTTGCAATTTGACTTGTGAGTCCTGTAGGAAGGAGCAAGTTCATCTAAACAGCAACTGGACACATTCTTGACTTTCTCCTACAAAATGAAAAGCAGAAGGGACAAATGATCCTCTGTGGGGATCATAATCTCCCAAATTCCCAAAACAGCTCTTAGTTTCGTTCAGAAAGATTTGTTATCACTGCCTCTAATACTCTATCACCTATGTAATTTCTTAGCTACACTTTCACATGCATTTCGTTTCTTTCTCACATGTTTCGTGAAAGACCAAAAAGGAATATAGTCAGGGATCAGTGAGGATGAGGCGAATAATTTCATGCATCCAGATAAGGTCTGATGATGGTTCCACTACATACCACTCTGAAACTATCTATAGTTCAATATCGTGACCACCTGAGAATCCGAAATACATTTATCTTTAATATAGTATTTTTATAAATATACACAATTTCCATTTTAAATGACCTACCATTGCAACTTCAAATGTTAGTCTTCCTTCTTAAAATTAGAAGCAGCTATAATAGATTCATTCATTTTTACCTTAAATCACTTCAGAAATCATTACTAAGCACCTCCTGTGTATAATGTTCTTGTTTAATCCCTCGAAAAGTATTAAAACATAAAAACACTACTCTCCTCTCAGGGCTTACGATCTGGAGGGGAGGAAGTAGCAATAATAAACAATGACTATAATAAATACGTTTTAGGTTAGAGAGTGATTAGGGCTATGGAAAGGAAGGGAAAGTACAGCAACTAGGATGGGTGGGCAGCCTGTAGTGCTAACAGAGTAGTCAAGGTCACCGTCAGTGAGAAGGTGACATGGGAGCAGTGAACCTGAAGGAGTGAGACATTCAGCCAAGTGACTCTCGGAGGAAGAGCACTCTTGCAAAGGAATCAGACACAGCGTGTTTCCTAAGTGGGGAGCAAGCTGAGGCTATTTGATGCCATGTCACGGCTCTGAGCGGAAGAGTGACATCTGCCAGGTGTGTTCAGTGAGTTTTAGATTCTGACCCAATGAACCCCCAGAACAACCTCATGATATTGGTGCCGTTGCCCTTTTAGCAAATGGGAACCTGAAGCACACAGAGATCAGGTAAGTTGTCCACAGTCACACAGCTAGAAAGAGGTAGAATTGGGACCCAGGTACAGGCAGATTCCAGAGGTGAGCTCCCAACAAGAAGATCTGTCCTCGAACAGGACACACACAGGCACCTGTGCCCACATCTATGCGCACAGCACACAACCACACACACACTCTACAGGAGAGAGGAAGCTGAGAAGTCTCAAGAGGGGAGTTTGCCACCCCCGCTCTATTTCTCTTGGTTCACATTTGATTTTCTGTCTTGTATATTTTACTTGTTAATCTTTAGATCAAAATGCCTATTTGAATGAAAAATGTTCAAATGGAAACATTCAGTGTTATGCTCAAAAGAGCAAAACAAATTAGCAATTCTTAGTGAATAAAATAAATGTTGTGGAAATCTAGGCACCTATGCCAGTTTATTTAATAAACAAAATGAACAAAACAAAAACATTCTCATGAAACAAGGTGCACTAAAATCCTTTCAGGTCTACCAAGAAAAATACAAGAACATTTTCTGGCTAAATATCTAGAATAATATAGGAACCAGTCATTTAAACCGTTCACTTGGAAAGAGCTTTGAAATCAATAGAAAATCTTCATAAATCATGATTTATGACTCACATCTCAAGCAAACAAAGAGAAATGTGTCCCTGGGGTTTTTTTCACATTTATCACCTTGGTTCTATAGTATGGAGACTTAAACCTTTCCTATGTATACTGTCAATATAGGTTTTGAAAATGCTTAAATATGTTATCACATTTCAGTTCACATAAATTATAATCATATACTATTTCACTATATCAACCTTTAGCAATATTTAAGTAATATTTTAGCAAACTTTAAGCAATATTTCTGTCTCTGTACAACATTGTAAACTCTAATTCCTTTGGCAAATTTTACTCATTGATGAATGATTAATAAAGAAAAATTACAGTTTCACCAAAAAAAAAACTGAATGTACTAAAAGGCCATGGAATGATAAGGGATATTTGTTTTTACTCAATACTGCAAATGTGCTTCTGTTCTTTAAGTTTGTCTTAGCATTTTGTGATGTGTGAAACTGTGCAGGGATCAAAGTGAAAAATACGATCTATAGTGTAAGTTCTTTGAAATTCCTTAAGAATGGAGAAGGAGAAAAATAAAACATACACTTTATTATTAACTTTTGAGGGGTGATTGATAGAAACATCTAGATTGCTTATCAAGCCCGCTGCTGCTGCTAAGTCACTTCAGTCATGTCTGACTCTGTGCAAGCCCATAGATAGCAGCTCACCAGGCTCCCCCGTCCCTGGGATTCTCCAGGCAAGAACACTGGAGTGGGTTGCCATTTCCTTCTCCAATGCATGAAAGTGAAAAGTGAAAGTGAAGTCGCTCAGACATGTCCAACTCTTAGTGACCCCATGGACTGCAGCCCACCAGACTCTTCTATCCATGGGATTTTCCAGGTAAGAGTACTGGAGTGGGGTGCCATTGCCTTCTCCATTATCAAGCCCACACAAATGGAAATAAGTATTAATATCTGAAATAGAGCATTCTCCAAAACATATAATAAATTCTGCTGAAATGAAGACTTTGAGCTCCTCTTTATCATGAACCTAACTAAGCACTACATTTAGTACAGTAAGTACTCTGATTTGTTAAATTACCAATCCAAAAAGTAATTAAATCCAATTTATCAAAAGAAAAAAATCAGGGTTCCCAGGTCACACTCATGGTAAAGAATTCCCCTGCTATCCCAGAATTAAAGGACACTAGTGAAAAGAATGGGCTTCCCAATGCTTTTTATAACCTTTCACTGAAAAAAAATAAGATAGCTCTCTCCAAGACGCTGTAAAATGACCATGCCTATTCTATATATAGTTCTATATTTTTAAAATATTATACAGCTTCATAATATCCATGCATATCTTGCAAGAAGAGAAAAAAACTCCCCCAAAGGGTTATAACCACTGAGAAGTCTGGGGCAAGAAACTCCAATGACAGAGAAGTAGAGTGAGGAAAAGAAGTGACAAATGATAGCTCATCTCATCTCCAGAGTCAACATTCTTTGCACAATACCATTTTAGTTCCTGTATTTTTCTAGCTACTATTCTTGCTGCTTGTCTATTCAAATGGCTTAAACCAAACTCTAAGAAATATTATTTCTGGCAGGTCTCAAAATCTAGATCTGCTTCTATCAACCATCACCCCCCAATTTAATAAGTCATATGTTTTATTCTTCTCCTCTATTCTTAAGGAAAGCCAAAGAACTTATACTATAGATCTTTTTTTTTTCACTTTGATTCCTAAACAGTTTCACACAACAGCACAAAATGCCAAGACAAGTTTAAAAAAGCAGAAGCACATTTGCATTTTTGAGTAAAAACAAACATTCCCTTATCACTCCATGGCCTTTGTAGTACATCCCAAATTTTTTGGTGAAACTATAATTTTTCTTTATTAATAATTCACTAATGAGAAAAATTTGCCAAAAGAAGTAGAGTTTACATGGTTGTACAGAGACAGAAATATTGCTTAATGTGAAGCAAGGGGTGGTTGACAGATGAAAGAGGAGATTTCTGAACTGTTGAGTATCTGACAATAAGTGGGAAGTGGTTTGTGAACATATTTCGGAATTTTATATTAGTTTTTTCAGTCAGTACTAATTGCCAAAAACAAACTACAGGCAAACTGTATTATTAGGTTTTAGGTTTGGCTTCTAAGATGGAAAAAGTTAAATATTTACATATATTTGATACATGTGTATATTTTAGAAGATGGTAAAGAGTATTTTTGTATTGGACATTCTCTCTCCTTAAGAAAAACAATCATTTAGAATCATTGTGGTACTATATATGTGTATTTGTTTTTAAAGATGTTGGAAGCATTTAAGAGAATTAAACATATTAGAGAATCTCATGTTAGCTTTGTAATTTTAATTTGAAATGTTTCATTGATATTAAACATATGTTATGTATTAAAAAAAAAGAAAAAAAGAAAAACAATCATAGCTATGTATGCGATAGAACTAAAGAGCTGATAACCCACACATTGATCAGAAACAAATAAACAATTTGCATGAAACCTGTTAATCTTGTTCAGTGATCATTTTTTGACGTGCCAACTTAGCTAGGTTTATTTAGTCCCACTCAGCACCAATGTGGGTCTTTCTGTGAAAGCCTTCTGTGGATGTGGTCTAAATCCATAGCATTTGACTTAAAGGAGATTATCCTAGATTATCGCTAGGATAGTAGGCCCAATTCACTCCTTGAAAGGTCTTAAAAGCAGGAGTGCGGCCTCCCTGAGAGATGAAATTCCACCTGTTCATAGCGGTTTTGGCTCATGCTCACAGTGTCAACCTGTCCTCTCTGTTGGGCTGCTGTTGGTCTTCACATTCGCCTTGCCAGCCACACAATCACGTGAATCAATTCTTTACAATGAATCTGTTAACGCTATTTTTTTTTTTACGGATTCTGCTTCTCTGCCTGAATCATGACTGATGTAATTCCAAACTGAAAAAAGCAGTAATGAAAGAGTAAAGGATGTTGTAATGGTTTGTCAGCACTGGATCCTGGCTGTGTCTACATGTACCCACAGACTCAAGTAAGACAAACATAACCTGTGTATATAAATACACACATACAATCTCACATCAAAACAGCATGTTCCCAAACACTCAAACTCCTGTGTTTAACAGGCCTAAACTTTTTGACAGATTTAATGATTTAACCAATCTGAAACATCGACAAAAGAAAACTATACAACTGGAGACCAGGACTCCAAAAGTACATTCTAAATAAGAAGAAAGTAACTGTGACACGCAGCTTACAAGAAAGACACTTCACACATTTCGATACAAACCACGATCACCTTTAGAAAACAAACACAAATATTTCACCTAAAAAGTGACAATGTTGGTTATCCAAGCAAAAGAGGTTTTAAATTCTATAACATTAGTCAAATAATCGCATCACATGGATACAACTACATAAATATGGTGACCAAACTCACAAACAAAAACTTATAAAAACAAATTGCCAGCATCCCACCCTGGCTGTGTCTACATGCTCCCAAGACTCCCATCAATGTAAATTCATTTTAAACACATCCCCCGCTTCCCTCCCTTACCTGGACTGCATATCTTGCTGGGTTTTGGCCTGGCTGGCTTCTGCTTGAGGGGAGGCGTGGGTGACCCGCTGCTGAAGCTCCACCAAGGACTGGTAATACTGCTGCTGGTGGTGCTGCTGCTGCTTGTAGCGAGACAAACTGAAAAACAGCCCTAGAATGGCTTTTAAGTTTCCATTTCTTATTTCTGTATCAAGCGGAAAATATAAAAACAGTATCATATAAAATTATTTTTTTTAACAAAAGAAATTCTAGAAGCAGTTTGCAAATTGCTTCCAATAGATTCTTAATAGACTAAATCTTTGAAGACAGAAATAAAACTTGGTTTTCTCAGTCACACATTTAAGTAAGTCTGATTTTCTAAAACATGCTAACAGTTTTACTAGTTTGGAAATTTCAGAGAGAGAACAAAGGTTACTCAAGGGATGCTCTTTGCTGACCCTGAACTAAAGTTTTTCTCAAGGTAGCTTCTTCATGCCAATAGATAGGTGCTCTGTTTTGTGTTCCTCATTTGATTTATCATTCTGTTTATCTCTCAAATGGGCTTCCCAGGTGGGTCAGTGGTAAAGAATCTGCCTGCCAGTGCAAGAGATTTAGGAGACACAGGTTCGATCCCTGGGTCAGGAAGATCTCCTGGAGCAGGAAATAGCAATCCACTCCAGTATTCTTGCTTGGGACATCCCTTGGACAGAGGAGTCTGGTGGGCTACAGTTCATTGGGGTCTCAAAAGAGTCTGACATGGCTGAGCACATGCACACACACACATATTTTCCCTCACAAATGCACACAGCTGTTACCAGTGGAGGGATGCCTATGAGCTAGAGAAAGAAAGCTCAGTGGCTTGCATTATAAATACTGATGCTATATCCTGCTGCTGCTGCTGCTGCTGCTAAGTCGCTTCAATTGTGTCTGACCCTGTGGGACCCCATAGACAGCAGCCCACCAGGCTCCTCTGTCCCTGGGATTCTCCAGGCAAGAACACTGGAGTGGGTTGCCATTTCCTTCTCCAACGCATGAGAGTGAAAAGTGAAAGTGAAGTCGCTCAGTCGTGTTCGACTCTTAGTGACCCCATGGACTTTAGCCTACCAGGCTCCTCCATCCATGGGATTTTCCAGACAAGAGTACTGGAGTGGGGTGCCATTTCCTTCTCCACTGATGCTGTATGGGTGTACCTCATAATAACTGTTAGCAATATTCTAAATCACCCACCAAGCGATTTATTAAAAAACTATGTATTTGTCCTCCAAAGAGCAGATGGCACCATAGTTATCCACTTTAATGTTCCAATTCTTTTATTTTTAATTCACATTACATATTAACAAATGATTAAGATAACTTTATGCATGGCTTTAGATGCATGCTTATTATGCATGCATAATAGTGTAAGTAGAATAAGCATAATAGAATAAGTAGAATTTCTAGTTCTAAACACATGAGGCTCCTGTGTAAGTTTTTCTAACACTGAGGAAAAAATAAAATGCACAAAGTAGGCCATAACACGAGCTAGTTTTTTTCTTCTGGAGTTATAATTTTAGAATTAGAAAAAGAGAGACCACTAAAGCTGGATATAATGCTATGCAACCTATAATCATACTTTAAATGAAACTTGCCATTGACAATAAAATATATCCTCTTGTGAGGTCAAGGTTTTATGCCTCCTTTTCAGAATTTAGAAACATTAATAAACCTACTTAAATTTCTTGCTCTCTGATGGTTTATAATGTCACACACACACTATGCAGTGGAATTTTTCATATAAAATAAGGCTGAGTTATTATAACCCCCAACCTTCCTCACAGGGGCCATAAGTATAGGCTTGATCAGTATAAAGCTACAGTGAGACAGGATAAATTTTCTTGGGTGAACCTGCAAGTATTAAGTTTCTCCTGTGAATCTTATTGAAAGATATTCTTTAAACTTGTTTTATTAGTATTCATGTTTAATAAATACAGAAAATCATTTTGACTATTCATATATTTTTAGGAGATAAATAAAAAGCAACAGGCTTATGTTAATAAAAGATGTCATGTTAAAAGGAAGAGACATAAAACCAACAAATAGTAACATTTCCACCTACTTTTAACCTCTTAGAAAGTAAAGTATCATCCTGGACAATTTTCTCAAATATTATTCTCAGTAACAGAACCATGTATTAGGTTTGAACCTAAGTTTTGGCCTTTAAGTATATAATTTAATATTAAATATCATGACATAAACATATAAAGGATAGAAGAAGTTCAAAATAAAATTTAAACAGTGCAGAAAAATTGAGAAAAGTAAATAATTCTAGTTCATGTTCATAATATTTCAGAAGTCACACAATTCCTATTTTTGCAATGGCAGTAAAACTTGTAAAATTTAGACCTATCTAGTATTTATACTATCTGTGGGAGTCGGGAAGGCTTTGCAGAGTAAATTGACTGTAGTAGAAACATTAAGTAACAAAAATTGCCAAAAGGGATGAATGTAATATAATTAAAATTCTAATTTAAAAAATGCTTGTTGCTTATATAGATCTCAAAGGAACTGATATGTCATAACGTTAGCAATTGTTTTTGTTACTATTACTACTTGAAAATTTTGAAAACGTTTCCTAAAAAATATATGTTGAAGAAAAAGAAAGCAGGAAAAAAGTGACAGATTTAGTTGTCTTTTTCCTGTTTTCTGTATTTCAATGTCAGTGATGATCTTTTAAACTTTTAAAAATGTTAAGGCCTTTACATAGAACAGTTACTAATACTAATTATTTAAGAATTCCTGAGGACTTGATTAAACTTACCAAATATTTAGACTTGGACTGCTAACTTGATCAAATTATAGAATTGTTATTGATAAAACAATATTTAAGCATTAATTACACCATTTAACTGTATTTCTGTCCATCTACTACCCAGCATTATCTATCCATCCATCTACTTAATATTCTAAAAGTACTACTTAATCGTTATATCATAAAGATACTTTGTTAATATGCCCCCCTTCCATATACTCAGTAATGTAAAGAACAACTTTGACAAAATCTGGAACATAGCTACATAATGAAAGCATACATTAACAACCACAGAACTTATGTTTCTATTATTTTGGAAACTTTACTAATTTCCTTTTCTATATTAAGGGCCTATGTACTCTCATTTGACATTTCTAGTGTTATCAAAAGTCTTTTCAAACACAGATGCCATTTGTGACAATTATGCTTTTTCTTACCTTCAGCAGATAGACCTTGAACATTTACTCCTCTGGCTGCTAGAAAACTAAGGCAGACATCAACATTTTCAATCTGCAACACGAAAAGCAGTGAAAAAGTAACTTAGAAGATTATTTTTAAGTACATAAATGAGCTAGAATGAAGCCAGAGAGAAAGATAAAGAAAGAATGAATACTTTACATTCATTTCATACTAGAGATCTTTAACTGGACTATAACTAGAATAATTTTGGCTAATTGCAGGATGAATATAAAGACTGCATTGTCTGATTTGGTACTTACAAACAATTCATAGAGGCCTGATCAAGAATGGCATTCTTACAGATTAGCAACCCACCTACTTAACATAAAACCAGGCTGGTTTTGTGCTTCACAAGTCTCTGAAGCATCCAAACAGGAGATGCTTAGAATACTAGGATGTGGGTAACTGAGATTCGAATAGTAACAGTCAGTAAGTATGCCAAAAGACAAATAAGATGGAAAAGGGGTTGATACACATGAAACAAATGAAGTATATTTTCATTCTAAATCATAGAATTCTTTTAAAAACTGTATTTACTGTTGTTGAAAAACAAAATAAAACAGGAAATTAATGTGTGATATGGTGTTATTAAGTAAAGTACAGATTTGGTTCAAATTTACCAAAATTTTATGCTAGTGTCCATTCTTTGTTTTTATACATTATTCAAGATTCCACATTGTATTTAGTTGCAATAAGCCAGCTTCAGCTGCATGCAACAAATTCTGGCAAATTCTCTTTTTATTTGTATTTCATTATCAATATTTTCTAATTTTCCTTGCTATGCCTTCTTAGATACATCCATCATTTAAAAGTGGACATTTAATTTTCAAATACATGAGGTTTTTAAAGGATCTTTGGTATTAATTCCTCATCTTGACAGCAATTTCTTTTAAATGCTTTCATCTCAGCAATCACCCTCTGTGTTTTTTCAGGCTTCTGACTTTACTGAGACTTTCAATGGCTAAGTCAAAGATCTCTCTTGGTAAATGTCACATTGCACTTGAAAATATGTGGGTTATTTTCAAATATCTTTTGATATTGATTTTTAACATAATTCCACAATGATAAGAGAACAGACTCTGTATGATTTCAGTACCTTTAGACCGTGAAATTTTACACCTTGTTTTATGTCCCTGGTGTGTTCCAGTGTCTCCGAGTTTATAGTCTATGGGAACGTGAATAGAACTTTGCAACCTACTCTTGTGTGAAAATTGTATAAATCTTAATTATATTAAAATGGTTCATGGTGCTTTTCAGGTCTACTATACCCTTCTACTTTTCTGTATATTCTATTAATTTTGAGAGCTTGATATTGAAATTCCAACAAAAATCTTAATTTATCCACTTAAAAATAATTTTATTATATAATGGGACTATATGACTTTGTTCTATATTTTCTAAGTGTTGTCTTATTTTCATAATTTAGAAATAAAAAGAGAAAAACTATATTTGTATTCCCATAGTTGAGTAATTCTCTGATTAAATACAGACATCACCTTTGTAATTTAAAAGACTAATGCCACCGCTTTTAAATAGTCCATTTCAGCACAATAACCAGAGAGTGATTAACCATTTGGGGTGAGAACCAAAAAGAAACAGATTAATTTATGTTAATTCATGAGTTGATTTCAGTATTAGTCATGGCAATATGTAGCAAAGTTAAATAACTAAGACTTTTTAAAAGAGTGTAGGAAACTAGAAAGTTCCAGTTCTTTGTGAGTCATCTCCATGGGTTTTTTGGTATTCCATAAATCTTGAAATTCTAAAGTAAATAAGGTTTAAAGTTAATACTTGGCAAGGTACTGTTCTCTGTCTTATTAAATTCTCATCAAAAGCTATGTATGAGGACATACGAAGTTCTGCCAATGTCTTCTCTAGCTAAGCTTCATAGGAAGGTCAAAATGTCTTTTAAAGAAAATAAAAAGAAAAAATACATTCCAGACTTTGTCTTTATAAAATGGACAACTGTTTACATTTCTTTTTAAATGTAATTTTGTGCAAAATTAAAGCAATAATATCCAATGAGAGGTTTTTTGCTTTAAAATGATTGCTGCCAAGGTATACACATGTGCTTTGAGGAAAAAAAAAAGTTTTATATTAATTCATTTCAAAATAAGTTTTACTGAAAGAATTATAGAGTTGAAGACACTAAATATTACATGACCAAGTGGACCTTCTTGTTCTACCTGTTTTACATTGAAATATTCAAAAACCCTATAGTTCTGGAACCTACTTTGAATTCTTTCCTTTCTTCACACTGCATCTTGTTATTAGAAAATGAGACAACATAAGGAAGGAAAAAATATCTTTGCCTTTGTGAGCTTTGTGAGTTTGTAATACAGCTGAAGAGAACGAAAAAAGATTCATAAATCAGCATAACACAAGGCATAATATTCCAAAAGAGAATTATAAAGAACAGTGTGGCAGTGAAGAGAATGGATTTATCAGCTTTCACTATGGAAGAAGTATTATTTGGACACACAGGATAAGTCTGATTTTGATAAGGTTGGGCAAGCTTCAGAAGGAGGAGCAGGCATGCCCATAAGAGCTACCGAGAGCAATACAATTGCTCACAAGGACATCTGAAAACAGACTGTGCCAGCCTTTCCTCTCTGCAGTCATGCTTACAGAGTAAATCTGGCCTGGAACTGAAAAGGCTCCCAATACCCACTGGGATCCTAAAACCACTGCAATATAAAAGCTAAATAACTGTAAACCAGATAGCAGGCATAATACTTAAAAGACTTGAGTTTTCTCTGCAGACACAAGGCATCCTGGTTAGGGCATGTCTGTAGGTACTGCTGTTATGAATCATACATAGAAAATATGTAGAAGAATATAAACCAAATGTAACTTTTATTCTCTCTGGATGTAAATTCTTTTGTGACTCGTGCTATTTTAAATTAATGATTCTTCCCATTTTTCAAGATAAACAAGTATTGCTAATGTCATTGTATAAATTAACTAAATTTTATTTCAACCAAAAAAATAAATAAGATGGCTCAGTTTGAGCAAACTTCTATCATATGGCAAAATACAAATGATTATATAGATTTCAGCCAAAGATTTTATTATAACTCTTTAAAATATAAACACTTAGAAAATTAAAGTAAAATGCAATAATGTTTTTGCATTGGCTAAAACTGTTAAGATGTTTGTTTTCATTCATTCACATAATGATTATTTATTCATTGAGACATGTCCAAGACCTTAAATACATATATAATCTCATAGGAGAGATGATTCCAATGTAATGCAATGAATGTTATAGAGAAACACAGACTGCTAAACAGTCTATTCATAATCAGAGGTAAGAGACTAGGAAATTTATTAGAACTAAGATTATCTATCATGGTTACAAAGATCTCTTCTTCTAAAGTTACCATCAGATCATTCACTAAGTCATGTCCGACTCTTTGCGACCCCATGAATCGCAGCACGCCAGGCCTCCCTGTCCATCACCAACTCCCGGAGTTCACCCAGACTCACGTCTATCGAGTCAGTGATGCCATCCAGCCATCGATTCCTCTGTCATCCCCTTCTCCTCTTGCCCTCAATCCCTCCCAGCATCAGAGTCCTTTCCAATAAGTCAACTCTTCGCATGAGGTGGCCAAAGTACTGGAGCTTCAGCTTTAGCATCATTCCTTCCAAAGAAATCCCAGGGCTGATCTCCTTCAGAATGGACTAGTTGGATCTCCTTGCAGTCCAAGGGACTCTCAAGAGTCTTCTCCAACACCACAGTTCAAAAGCATCAATTCTTTGGCGCTCAACCTTCTTCACAGTTCAACTCTCACATCCATACATGACCACAGGAAAAACCATAGCCTTGACTAGACGGACCTTTGTTGGCAAAGTAATGTCTCTGCTTTTGAATATGCTATCTAGGTTGGTCATAACTTTCCTTCCAAGGAGTAAATGTCTTTTAATTTCATGGCTGCAGTCACCATCTGTAGTGATTTTGGAGCCCAGAAAAATAAAGTCTGACACTGTTTCCACTGTTTCCCCATCTATTTCCCATGAAGTGATGGGACCGGATGCCATGATCTTCGTTTTCTGAATGTTGAACTTTAAGCCAACTTTTTCACTCTCCTCTTTCACTTTCATCAAGAGGCTTTTGAGTTCCTCTTCACTTTCTGCCATAAGGGTGGTATCATCTGCATATCTGAGGTTATTGAGATTTCTCCCGGCAATCTTGATTCCAGCTTGTGTTTCTTCCAATCCAGCATTTCTCATGATGTACTCTGCATATAAGTTAAATAAGCAGGGTGACAATATACAGCCTTGACGTACACCTTTTCCTATTTGGAACCAGTCTGTTGTTCCACGTCCAGTTCTAACTGTTGCTTCCTGACCTGCATACAAATTTCTCAAGAGGCAGATCAGGTGGTCTGGGATTCCCATCTCTTGAAGAATTTTCCACAGTTTATTGTGATCAACACAGTCAAGGGCTTTGGCATAGTCAATAAAGCAGAAATAGATGCTTTTCTGGAACTCTCTTGCTTTTTCCATGATCCAGCAGATGCTGGCAATTTGATCTCTGGTTCCTCTGCCTTTTCTAAAACCAGCTTGAACATCAGGAAGTTCACGGTTCACATATTGCTGAAGCCTGGCTTGGAGAATTTTGAGCATTACTTTACTAGCGTGTGAGATGAGTGCAATTGTGCGGTAGTTTGAGCATTCTTTGGCATTGCCTTTCTTTGGGATTGGAATGAAAACCGACCTTTTCCAGTCCTGTGGCCACTGCTGAGTTTTCCAAATTTGCTGGCATAGTGAGTGCAGCACTTTCACAGCATCATCTTTCAGGATTTGGAAAAGCTCAACTGGAATTTCATCACCTCCACTAGCTTTGTTCGTAGTGATGCTTTCTAAGGCCCACTTGACTTCACATTCCAGGATGTCTGGCTCTAGGTCAGTGATCACACCATCGTGATTATCTGGGTCACGAAGATCTTTTTTGTACACTTCTTCTGTGTATTCTTGCCATCTCTTTTTAATATCTTCTGCTTCTGTTAGGTCCATACCATTTTGTCCTTTATCGAGCCCATCTTTGCATGAAATATTCCTGTGGTATCTCTGATTTTCTTGAAGATATCTCTAGTCTTTCCCATTCTGTTGTTTTCCTCTATTTCTTTGCATTGATCACTGAAGAAGGCCTTCTTATCTCTTCTTGCTATTCTTTGGATTTCTGCATTCAGATGTTTATATCTTTCCTTTTCTCCTTTGCTTTTCGCTTCTCTTCATTTCACAGCTATTTGTAAGGCCTCCCCAGACAGCCATTTTGCTTTTTTGCATTTCTTTTCCATGGGGATGGTCTTGATCACTGTCTCCTGTACAATGTCACGAACTTCATTCCATAGTTCATCAGGCACTCTATCTATCAGATCTAGGCCCTTAAATCTATTTCTCACTTCCACTGTATAATCATAAGGGATTTAATTTAGGTCATACCTGAATGGTCTAGTGGTTTTCCCTACTTTCTTCAATTTAAGTCTGAATTTGGCAATAAGGAGTTCATGATCTGAGCCACAGTCAGCTCCTGGTCTTGTTTTTGCTGACTGTATAGAGCTTCTCCATCTTTGGCCGCAAAGAATATAATTAATCTGATTTTGGTGTTGACCATCTGGTGATGTCCATGTGTAGAGACTTTTCTTGTGTTGTTGGAAGAGAGTGTTTGTTATGACCAGTGCATTTTCTTGGCAAAACTCTATTAGTCTTTGCCCTGCTTCATTCTGTATTCCAAGGCCAAATTTACCAAAGTTACCAAAGTTACCATAAGTATAACATTTTTTCCAGGGGTAAGTGTTGATCAGCTAATTAAATTGAGATGCTCAAGGTTACACAGACAGAATATATCAAAACCAGAGTCTGTGTCATTAACTTGACACACACACACACACACACACACACACATATATATTTCTGCTTCAAGGGAAACCTGAACTAGTCCCTGAAAGGTTAGGAAGGGTTAACCAAATAACAGGATGTGGGGTGAAGCGAAGCCAAGGAAGGTACAATATGTGAACCCTTGAGGGGTGAGAAACACCTTAAGTTAAAGGACTTGCAAGGAATTCAGAATAGCTAGGAATATTAAGAGTTGAACCCTACTTAAAGCTTTTCCCACAACTTCTTTGTTATCAATGTGAAAATAGACCTTTCTGGTGGCCTTCAAAAGGTTTTAAGAAACTGTGTCAGAGGAGTGTTCAGGAAGAAGGGACTCCAAGATCAAGAATCTTGAGATCTAGCAAATCTAATGGCAGAAGATGAATCCATAGAGATAACGCTGGATGTGTAACATCTTCCACATCTTGCTAGTGGCTGGGCTTGATCTTAAGGCTCAGGACAGTAATAGTGTATTTGAAGCAAAAGAAATAAATTGTCAGTGTTGCACGGAAGATATCTTCTTTTTTTTTTATGATCACACAGTATATACATAGGTTTATAGATAGAAATTAATAAACATTTCACAAATCAATTTCTACCCATACTATCTGCCATGTGCTTTAATTTTAAAAGTCCATTTTAATGGGTTTAATTTTAATATGTCATATGTAAAATATTAACTTCACAACAGGCTGCACTGTGAGGAACCTCATACTACATGTGAAGCACAGAAGCAGGGGACATGGGTTAGAAGCCACTTCTTTCTCCATCACTCAAAATCCCAGCACAGGAAGGGAATTCATACACATTAAGCATGTATATTATTTACTCCAAATGCAAAATCCTTATCATTTTCACTATAGAGGCTGGAAAATTTGATATTCTGATCATTCAATAAAGCCTTAGAAATGACATATTTTTATACTGCTACTGTTACTGCTAAGTCACTTCATTCGTGTCTGACTCTGTGTGACCCCATAGATAGCAGCCCACCAGGCTCCACCGTCCCTGGGATTCTCCAGGCAAGAACACTGGAGTGGGTTACCATTTCCTTCTCCAACGCATGAAAGTGAAAAGTGAAAGTGAAGTCGCTCAGTTGTGTCCGACTCTTATCGACCCCGTGGACTGCAGCCCACCAGACTCCTCTGTCCATGGGATATTCCAGGCAAGAGTACTGGGGTGGGGTGCCATTGCATTCTCTGTACTTTTTATAAGTTTACACAATTGAGTACACAGCAGAACCAGAATTCAAACGCATCCCCATCAGTCTTCAATGAAATAACAATTATTGCCATACTATGCTTCCTACCACTGTAACTGAGGCATTCTGAGTTAAGTCAGTTCTAGCTTTTGACTCAAGGTCTCTACATGATTAACAGACAGCTAGGTAGGATACTGGTCTGGCACAAGATGGTTGAATGTAAGGATGAAATTGTTCAGTGAGAGTATGGGCTTTCCTGGTGGCTCAGATTGTAAAGAATATGCCTGCAATGCAGGAGACCTAGGTTTGATTCCTGGGTTGGGAGGAAATGGCAACCCACTCCCACTCCAGTATTCTTGCCTGGAGAATCCCATGGACAGAGGAGCCTGATGGGCTACGATCCACGGGGTCTCAAAGAATCAGACCCAAATGACTGACTAACAAACAAGGACATAAAGAACATGTAAAATCTATGTGCTCCATACAGAGTCTAAGTTTATAAGGTTTAAGTGATTCCAAATTATTTCACAACTATCCAATGCTTTTTATATTCTGGTAGATGAACATATAGAATGATTGATGTGGCCACAAGCCAAGGAATGCTGGCAGTTACCAGCAGCTGGAACAAACAAGGAATAGATTCCCCCTACAGCCCCTTGAGGGAGCACAGGATTGCTGAAGGCTTGATTTTGGCCATGGGATACTGATGTTATGTAGATCATAACAAACTGTGGAAAATTCTTAAAGAGATGGGAACACCAGACCACCTGACCTGCCTCCTGGGAAATCTGTATGCAGGTCAAGAAGCAACAGTTAGAGCTGGACATGGAACATCAGACTGGTTCCAAATCGGGAAAGGAGTATGTCAAAGCTGTATACTGTCACCTTACTTATTTAATTTATATGCAGAGTAGCTCATGTGAAATGCCAGGCTACAAACTGGAATCAAGATTGCTGGGAGAAATATCAGTAACTTCAGGTATGCAGATGACACCACCCTTATGGCAGAAAGCGAAGAAGAACTAAAGAGCCTCTTGATGAAAGTGAAAGAGGAGAGTGTAAAAGTTGGCTTAAAGTTCAACATTCAGAAAACTAAGATCATGGCATCTGGTCCCATCACTTCATGGCAAACAGATGGAGAAACAATGGAAACAGTGACAAACTTTATTTTTGAGGGTTCCAAAATCACTGCAGATGGTGACAGCAGCCATGAAATTAAAAGACTTTTGCTCCTGGAAGAAAAGCTATGACCAAATTAGACAGCATATTAAAAAGCAGAGACATTACTTTACCAACAAAGAGCCATCTAGTCAAAGCTGTGCTGTCTGCAGTAATCATGTATGGATGTGAGAGTTGGACTATAAAGAAAGCTGAGCACCAAAGAATTGATGCTTTTGAACTGTGGTGTTGGAGAAGACTGTTGAGAGTTCCTTGGACTGCAAGGAGATCCAACCAGTCAGTCCTAAAGGAAATCAGTCCTGAATATTCATTGGAAGGACTAATGCTGAAGCTGAAACTCCAATACTTTGGCCACCTGATGTGAAGAACTGACTCATTGGAAAAGACCCTGATGCTGGGAAAGATTGAAGGTGGGAGGGGAAGAGGATAACAGAGGATGAGATGGTTGGATGGCATCACCAATTCGATGGACATGAGTTTGAGTAAGCTCTGGGAGTTGGTGATGGACAGAGAAGCCTAGCATGCTGCAGTCCATGGGGTCGCAAAGAGTTGGACATGGCTGAGCGACTGAACTGACTGACTGAGTACTGATTTCAGATTTCTTGCATCCAGACAAGTGAGAGATTAAAGTTCTACTGTTTGAAGCCACATTTGTGATAATTTGTTACAGCACAAGAAACTAACACAATTATCTACTTAGCAGGGCAGCAGGGCAAGGGTGAGTCTTTAGCACGTAAGGGTGAGTTGGGGTCTGTGAGCATGCAGATCTCTAGGCCTTGTCCTCTGAGGATTGATTTGCTAATCTATGGGGAGTGCAGATGAAAGATGCAGTTTAACTTGGTACCTCTTGCCACTGTGCCCTATATCCCATGCTTTGTTTTTCTATTTCAAGTTAGTTTGTGCTGTGGGATAGGGAGAGGTAGGAAATAGTAATTCTGTTTGGCTCTTCAGTTTGTTTTTGTGTTAATTTGGTCTGGGGTGAGACACATGATTAAGTACTACAGAATAATAGTTTAAAGTTTGCACTCAAATCTGAGTTTGAATCCTAGTTATGACATTTACACCCTGTAAGAATTCAAAAAAATAAATTGATAAAGTTTTTACTCTCCTGAAGCCTCAGCTAACCTATCTGTGAAATGAGAATGAAAGCAGCTCCCACACAATATATTATGTGAGGAATACAGATGTTTATGAAGAGCTTAGCTCTATACTAGGCATATGTGTATCTATGTCTGTGTGTATACATGTGTATGTATATATTTTCATACTGCTGCTGCTGCTGCTAAGTCGCTTCAGTCGTGTCCGACTCTGTGTGACCCCACAGACAGAAGCCCACCAGGCTCCCCCGTCCCTGGGATTCTCCAGGCAAGAACACTGGAGTGGGTTGCCATTTCCTTCTCCAATGCATAAAAGTGAAAGTGAAGTCGCTCGGTCGTGTCTGACTCTTAGCGACCCCACGGACTGCAGCCTACCAGGCTCCTCTGCCCATGGGATTTTCCAGGCAAGAGTACTGGAGTGGGGTGCCATTGCCTTCTCCATATTTTCATACTAGAAATGCCCATATAAACACACATATTACAGAATGTGTGTGTATAAGAGCAATTAGATAGATATATAAGGGTACTCAAATGGAAAATTTATTAGGACTTTATCAGATAAAAATTGTTTTTTGTTTAAAATTCTATATTCTGCTTTAACTGACTTGGTGTTAGAGAATGATGAACATCATTTAATATTAGTTACCTATTAAAGATGATATTAAATCTTCATTATAGGCTATAATTGCCAATAGAAAGTGTTATAAATATAAAATTATAAAATACTGCATCAGTACCTATTAACCTGAAAATATATTCTCTGGGTTTTTAGTAAGTTCTTGCTTCTCCGTTTGTTACAGAGAACAAAACAAGGAATTTTTGTTTTTTATTATGAAATTATAAAACTGTTCTAAACTTACATAATATCTATCTATATATATATTACATATAAGGGTAAAGCTACATATAATAATATTTTTCAAATGCATAATTTCACCATAAAATCTATAAATCATTATCCCATATGCCTGTATGCTCTCCCAAACTAACCAAAGCTCCTATTTCTGCTGTAGATGGAATAAACAAGTATTGTATTAAAGAAAAACACTCCTTTATGTTGCAAGTTTGGAGGGAGGGGAGAGAGGAAAAGGATCCAAACACTAAAGAAGAAGGAGGGAGAGGTGGAAGATGAAGAGGTTAAAATTTAAAGACTTGAGTTTCAGACCTTATTTTGTTAAATGCATTTATTAATAAGTTTAAAAGCAATGTGGCCTAGACTCAAATTGTTGTTTTTTTAGTCTTAAATAGACATGAGACAAAAACCGATTCTTCCACTTACTGAAAAGGGACACAAGCAGACTCAATGAGGCAAATTCTTTCATAGGTTTGCTCTGATGGTGCAATGGAAATGCAAGCAAAGCGTCTAGTACAGCCCTGGATACAGACGGTTGGCAGTTAGTCTACAAGTGAATCAATAAGCGATACTGGTACTGCCGCACTCTCAGGTCCATCTCTAGAGCCTGATGCTTCTGCGATGCAGTTTCATAATGGGCTTCCCAGGTGGCACTAGTGGTAAAGAGCAACCTACAGTGCAGGACATGTAAGAGAAGTGGGTCTGATCCCTGGGTCAGGAAGGTCCCCTGGAGGAAGACATGGGAACCCACTCCAGTATTCTTGTCTGGAGAATCCCTTGCACAGAGGAGCCTTGTGGGCTACAGTCCACAGGACCATAAAAAATAGGACACGGCTAAAGTGACTTAGGATGCATGCATGGGATGCAATTTCATAATATTTTTTATGTTTGAAACATGACTTATACAAATTAAAGGGCAATACAATGTTTTCAAGTGTAACCTGATACATCATGAATTTTTGTCTATGGCTATCCACACAGGTCAGTTTAATTTAACTCATATAAATTATTTAATAAAGGAGATTTGGTACATCTGCTGATTTTCAAGTAATTTATCTTATCAAATATAAACTTCTCAACTGAACATACTGAGGTCAAATGAAAAAGTTTCTCCCATTTCATTTTGTTTTTCTGCCCGATGGAAGTATTTTTACTTATAGGTTGTTAAGCTATGAATACCACAGGTCATAGTTAAAATGATCTCATATCTTAGTATATTGTTTTCCAAGCTAGGATTTTAAAATTTTCTCTTTTTTCATATTTTTTTTCACTACTGAGTATTGAAAGTGGTAATTATCTATAAATATTAAAAAGGGAATTGAAAAAGATGGAGCAGTAGGTTCTTTTTAAAAATTAGACCATTTAAGGTGATAAAAGCTAAAGTTATGAAAGGATTGCTACAAAATATGTTTTCTAATATTAGGTGTGACTGTATTTCATGTTAACCGGGATAGTGGCTTATCACTGGGAAACATCGTACAGTATTTTAAGTCAAACTATTAGGGATAAGAACATTCTAAATATTTAAGAAAGTGGTCGATATTCAAATGTACAGCAGAAATACAAAGTACATTTGCAGTTGTTTTCTCCATACAGATATAAAGCTTAATAACTACCTGTAAAAACAGAAATAAGGTACATCCTATCTTCAAAAAGAAAGAAAAAAATTGTATGTGGATATCTGGTATCCAATTCAAAATTAGCTACTTAACTTTAATTTCCATTTGTCCTACTAATGACACAAACCAATTATAATATTGACACTTATAAGAAAAACATTTACACTATTTACTCTATATTATAGTTAATACAGAAAAGCATTCTTATATTTTCAGCATTTACTTGATTTCTGAATGGCAGACTAGGTAACGTTCATAACAGTATTGTTTTTCATTGTAAATTAGACTTAATACATCTTAGGAAATATCTTTTTTACCTTACTATGGATGCTGTTTTAAAAAGTTATAAAGATTGAAAACCCAAGTACATCTCTAAGAAGAAATACTGAACAGAAAGCATGGTCTTTGCTATTTTATTAAATCAGTATAGCACATCAGCATTCCAATGGATTTCAGAGTTTATCAGTCTGATTTCCTCACTATAGAAATTAGTGAAGACTTTGAATATTTATGGACTTTTTTCCTGACTCCTCTAATCAGAATTAGAACTCCAGTGATCACTGTCCTTTAAACATGACACACTCTCAATGTCCCCATTTTACTTCAATTTTTTCATTCAAACTTTACATATGAGTATACTGAACAACTTCTAGAGACAAACTCAGCTTTAAAAATCATCAGGGTGGTTTATATTAATAATATAAATAAATTGGATCAATAATTTAATATAAATTTCCTAATACTTGTAGTTTATGCTTAATCTTCTGAAGTGTGAGCCTAAATAAAAATAATGAAACTGTTAAGCAAACTACAAAGTAGATATTTAGTTAATGGTTCTTTAGAGATCAGAGCTCTATTTGTAGGAAAACATTTGTCTTCATTAAGCTATCTTTTTCTAGACATTCCAGAAGATGAACAGTTTCAAAATGGCAGGGGGTCATGCGAATGGACTAACTTAGCAATATTCCACTCCTCTGAGTCATAGTGCTAGAATCCTGCAGTGTGCCATTTATAAGATTTTATTAAATCTTTAGAGCATTCCAATATTTTATCTTTTCCCTATTTGGTTAGAAACCTCATCTTATCTTACCTAAATAGATCCTTTAAAAGGGCAGCAATAACAAGCAGTGGCTGGAAGAATTAAAACTTGAAAGGGCAGCATACAGATAAAACAACAGAATAATTTTTCTATCAAGAATAGCTTCCCTGTCTGGATTCCTGTAAACTATAGAAATGGAACAAAGATGCCTGTGAAATACAGTAATTATTGTGGCAGCCACAACTCTGTAGGACATGGATTCACAGAATTAAGGGAAGACTAAAACCTATTATTTCATCTAGGAACAGAAAATTGTAAGAGGCACAAGCGTTACAAAAATCCTCATATCAGCAAGTTTCAAGCAATACAATAAGATAGGAAAGAAGGTAGAAGGTTGTGGCTAAGAAAACAATTGAGCTACTAGAGTGAGGTGAAGGGATGAGCCAGAAAACAGGAAGGACAAGCTGGGAACTGCATTTGCCAGATTCTCAGTTCTGCCCCATAATCTAATTCTTGGTTTGCAACTATTGCACATAATCAAATTTCCTAATCTCTCCATGCATTTATGAAGATTGTTAAATACCATGGTCTATTTTATTAGTGTTCTACTCTAACCAACGGAGCTAACTGGCCAAGTGCTCTAATGGGCTATTTTAAAATAAAGAAAATTTTGTTTTCCAAACAACTTTTCCCCTATATGTCTTTCATTTTTGTCTACGAACCTTGCACTTGTGCCTCTGCATTTCAAATACATGTTGGGCATTTTTTTTCTGCTATTTTTAATCTGCTGGGCATTCTGGACATTCCTGGTATTTATAGTTGACTAATTTATTTCCTCATGTAATCTCACCAAAGTTGTGGCATGCAGCATATATTTTGAATCCTGATACCACCCACCTAGAAATTACTTAACAGGTGCCATCCATATTAGTAACTTCATCTTTGGATGAGGTTAAATATAGTATTGAATAAGCTTCTGCAAACTTAGCTCTGTTTCCCGCCCCCCGCAGGACGAATTTAGTCTTAAGCTTATTAAAGAAAGATATAGCAATAGATAACAGTTGAAACAATAAATATGAATTGGAACCTCTCAATAATCATGCTAATAAACTGCTGTAAAGACAAGTTCATATTGTCCAAATATCTGCTCTTTAGTCAATGATATTTGAAAGAATTATTGTTGAATTGTATGTTATAAAATACTATAATCAATTTTTTATATTATAGTTAATCATTACAGAATGACATGGAAAAGAGCACATTAATATTATCTAATAATCTGAAATCATTACATTTATTTGAATTTCTTTAATTTCTATGTAATCCATTAACAAATACCTCTTCATGCGATCATATTCCCTTATGACATGACATAAACGAAAATGTATTCCCATTGTTTTCCAACATTAAATCTTCCACCCAGACTTCAAATTTCCTCCTCTGCCACTTCCTTGAGGATCCGGCATGTCCCCGGAATCTCCCTCCCCTCTCCTTCCTGCTTCCTCCTTCTCTACTTCCCCCTTGCAAAAACTCCCCTCACCCTGCCTTCCTCTCAAACCATGTTTCCCCTTCAACAGGAAAATCCTAGAAAAATATTAAACACTCAGTGGCTGTCTGCCCCTCTCAGCCACTCCTGAACACATGATCACTCTTACAGAAGATGTTTACTTGGAGGTCATTAATGCCTGTCTAATTACTAGAACTAAGTGTTCACCTTTGGTATACCTACCTATTTTCATGTAGCCCTGGACAGTATCCATCACATTTCCCTCATTTCACTTTTCCCTGTCCCACTAGGCTAACCCAAGTATGCACTATAGCTTAAGCTACCATAGCTACCCTAATGATTAACAATCCACACATGTTGAGTGTACCTCTCAATGACGGGCTCACTTTCTCACCACTCTTTTCACCCTCTTCTGACTCCTACACCTCTCCTCGTCACATACATGCTGGTGTACCGCAAGGTGAGAACCTCAGCTTTCTTCCTATCTGACTCACACAGATCTCCTAGAGATCTCACCCTTGTCCACTTCAATCAGTGCCTACACACAAGTACATTCTCACCAATGCCTTACTTCCGATTTGGAAACACATGCCTAATTGCCTCCAGTCACCTGCACTTCACGTTCCAATGGATACATCAAATTATATTAGTGAAAATCTGAATTTGTCATCTCCCCCCGTTCACCTTTTAACCTGTTTTCTCCCTCCATAATAACCATCTTATTTAATGGTAACTATTTACTCATTCAGGCCAAAAAATTGGGGAGTACTGCATAGTCCCTACATTTTTCATCTCCCACACCCAACTGAAAGTCAACACTTAAGGACTATACAATTCTCAGAAAGCACCTGGGGTGATCTTTTTAAATATTTACATCAGATCATAACATGGTCCAGCTTTAAAAGTTTTCTAAAGGCTCCTCAATCAATAGAGTAACACAGTGGACCTTCCTTTGCTTCCACATAATTAGGCTTCCATCTTCCCCTCTGAACACCTCTCACTGTGCCCAAACCACATGGTCTTCTGTTTCTGGAACACACCAAGCTCACTCCCTCCACATTCCTTTTGTTCTTCCCTATGTAACACTGTCGTTATTACTTATCTGAATATTTGTTTCTGATTCTCAAGTGTCCTTATATCTGGGCCTTATGAGCTCAGTTAATCTCACCCAAATATGAACATCTGGCTGTTCATCGATTTCCTATAGATTCATACTACAAGAGAACATCTATTCATAAAGGCGTAAAATAATCCAGTAAAGGTCTCCCTTGTGGCTCAGCTGGTAAAGAATCTGCCTGCAATGTGGGGGACCTGGATTAGATTCCTGCGTTGGGAAGATCTCCTGGAGAGGGGAAAGGGTACCCACTCCAGTATTCTGGCCTAGAGAATTTCATGGACTGTATAGTCCGTGGTTTTGCAAGGAGTCAGACATGACTGAGCAACTAACTGCTAAAAAAAAAAAAAAAAAAAAAAAAGGTTATCAAGTTTAAAATTAAAAAAGAAAAAAAAAACCACTTTGTAACTAGAAATAGTAGCAGACCTAGTTTTACCTTACCTTTTGTTATCAAACGTGAATGCCAACCCAAAGGCCATGAACAATCCTTTATATATATATAAAGAATTGGACAAGTAGTTCTATGAGGAAGGACAGTGCTCACTGTTACTAATGCAGCATTGCTTGGCTGTTACACAAAAAAAGAAGCAGGCCACATCCTGTTTGGGACAGAAATATCAACTTTATAAACCTAGTCACGCTATCATAATTCTATTTCCTCTACTTTCTTATCTCGGCTAAAATCTAGAATTTTATTCATTAATAACATGTTACCAGTGCCAATTTTTAAGAATAGAGGCAAAAATGATTCAACCAAAAAAGTTACATTTGTGTCACATGTATTCTTGTGAATCACCACAGGGAAGCCATGCCAATTTCAGGTTAAAAATTCAACCACAAAAAAATAAAAATGAGGTTACAAGTCATTGTTACTCATATTTCAGTGTAATTCTGACTAAAACTTTTGGCTGGAAAAAAACACCTATTTTATAACATGCATTTCTCAGGTTTTGGTTTTTCTGTGTTCTTTTTTTTTCATCAGAAGCAGAAATATCAACATAACATTGTATACTAGATGTTATATGACATTTGAGGGCTAAAGGAGCAGGAAGTAATAAAATTAAGAGAACCTTATGAGATATTTTCATATTTGTAGAATCTTAGGCACAGATGTTTCAGATGAATATCCAAGGACTGCATCTCTGTCTATAGTTATGAGCTTTGGAGTTTCGTTTATTATCTATCATGAAGCAATAGCTTGGCTATTCACTGAACTGTTATCAGAATCAAGTTGGAATGACAGCAGTGAAGATAAGAATTTTAGTATCCAACATCTCTTGATGACTGAAATAAGGAAAGTAAAACCAATAGTGTTGGGTTTGAGAAACATAATGTGATATTCAGGGACTATGGTGCTTTTATAAGAAACCTTACAAAGTTTTTAACAGGTATTAATTAATGAATGTGCCCTTTATAAAGTTAGTAGCAGTACTATTCTGCATTTCCATGTCAGTTTAGGTGGTAAAGAATGTCCACAGTTATATGTTATTATCATATGATAATTAGGGTTTATTTTACAGATGAGAAAGCAGAAGGTCAGAGAAGTTACATGTCTTTGCCAACATCAAGGAGCTTTCACTGCAGCAGGGCCCAAAGGTATTATAATCACTTCCAGTAAAACTTCAGGAAACAACCATAATTAATTTTTATAGAGTCATCTTTGTGCCCAGAGTAATTAGATCAGGAACTTTCCCTCAAACTAAAGTGTTTTACAGAGAATCTTTCTTTATAGTGATTTTTTTTTTTTCCACAACAGCGACAGAGAGTTCACGACATTGTAATAGGTCCTTAGTGTGTGCTTAAACACACACACACACTAGACATGCTAGTTAATCACTCTTTAAAACTAAATTATTTTTTTATGATTTTGGATTTCAGTTTTCTGACATTACCAATATCAGGTCAGCAGGTCAAAAAGTTTATCATTTCTTTTCATTCTTTGTATTGCTGTCAATTAAGAACTCATTATTTTTATTTTAAAGGTCTATTCTATGCTAAAAAGAGTTTTGGAAAAACCTCATCTTCTGAATTTTGGCTGTCACTCCTAATTATATCTGCTGACGTAACTTCAACTAAGGCATTTTGGCTTCAGGTTGTCCTATAAAATTAAATTGTGGTTATTTAATTAATAAAGGGGTGGGCTTCTAATCTCAGTAGTTTATCAATCTATTGTTTTATTACAAAACTCTACCCTTTACCAACTAGTAAAGATAAGAGAGGGCTGGGTGAGATACAGATCTCTAGATCAGCTACTTTCTGGAAAAAGCTATGAATCATATCCCCTAGTTAGTCCCTGCTCAGCAAAACCAGCAGCCTGCCTTTATAGAGTCATTTCCAAGAGTGCTGAAGAGTCCATATGTTTATACTGGACTTTGTTATGAGCAAAGAAAATACTATTTATATATTTTTAAAATGCACATGACAACTTCTGTTCTTCAAATCAGTTGTTCAGACAAAAAGGCTCCCCTTAAAACTGGAAATGGGATTTCCTGCCACTAGTGAAATTATTCAGACACCAGAACACAAAAAAATGTCAAGGATCTGATAAAACACCTGGAGACTGCTTTTTCAAAAGTCATACATATTCAAACATATTGATGCTATCACTTTTTCCTAAATTGCACCCAAAGAGATATACATACATGATAGAATACAATCAAATGGTTTCTTGAATAAGCAGGAACATATGCAAAAGAAATTTCTAGTCCATTTATAAATGCAGTTAACTCTGGAAGTGAAGACAGGCATTATATTTAGAATAAACATGATTCTTACCATCTGAGACTGACTCCTAGGACATCCATTGATATCTTCAACTTTTTCATTTGCTAAAGCCAAGAAATAAAATAAAAGAGAGAAAAAAAGAACGACATGCTTAAGCCATGAAGTGAAACACACACACAAGAGACTAAGAAAAAAAAAAAAAAAAAAACCACAAGCAAAACGCTGCTGCTACATTCACTTTGTCTCCTAAGCTGTGTACAGGACACACTTGTTAGCAGCCGCCAAGTCCATATGCAGGAATCAGGCAAAAAAAAAAAAAGTGACTGAGAAGGAAGTTGCCGTTAATTCCTCAGCTTGTGCCAAATGACTGCTGACATGAAACCTTTCACAATTGTCCCTGCTGGATCAGGATACAGTTTCAAGGAATCTCAGAGTGTATGAGTTGCTCCAGCTAACGAAAAGCACACATGGGAGACATATGGTTTAATGAAGCGTTCATTTCTGACAATTCAGTGTATGTAAAGATACAGCTCTAGCCATTTACAAGTATGGCCAAACTGCCTTTTTCAAACATCCTCACATAAACATTTTAATTAAATCACAGGGAGAGCTACATTAATCTCACAGACACATGGACCAAGTTTCTAAGCATTCGACTTAAATTGTATTTTACCCAAAGTAGGTGGGGGCAGAGACTTTCAAGTTTTGTTTTGTTTTTCCAGAGGGTAGGTCTTACCAATGATCTGGATGATTTCTGCGAGCAGTACTCCATCTGCAATGTCTTGCTGCAAATCCTTGATCAGCCGCTTGTGGCCCGATTTTGCTAGGTAGTGGTTGGCCCAGTCTGTGTAAATCTGTTGAACAGAGGGAGGGAAGAAGTGAGATGAGATGAGGGAAAAGAGAGGCAATAAAAATGCTCAAGACAAATGTTGGATACAGAGGGATGTTATTCTGGATCACATTCCAGCTTAAGAAGTCATAGCTCAAAAGGAAATAGTTGTAAAATAACTTTTAAGTTCACTCTTTTTCAAAACCAGGGACTAGTCACTTGTGACAGAGCAAAACTCCCTTCCTGGATGACTACTGAGGAAGCTCCTGTTCGAAAATCAGTTTCAGTTTGTACTCTCTTGCCTCTGGTTCCATCATACTGAAAATAATCCTGTCTGTCCTTATAAAAGGGAGCCACCTGGATTGACTTACACAGGAATCTCACTATAAAAACGTGTGTTTCTCTGAGCAGACTTTATTAAATCTGTCATGTGAAATACTACATGTGATAATATTTTGGCATCATTTTATGAAATAATTGCAGATGCCTAAGCTGTTTTATTTGAATTGTCAAATCCCATTTCAGCTTCTCGTAATGTGTTTTTATAAGAGAATAGAGGAAGTTTAAAAAGCAGCTATTATATAGAAATTGTAATTAATATAGAATTGAGGTACAGATTATGAACTCTAAGCTTGGTTATCTATATAAAGAAGAAGTGTCTCTCCAATAACAGATTATGATAGAGGAAAAAATTGAAACTGTTCAAAAACTTCACAAAAATAATAAAATGTTACTAATCTTTCAAATGTTATAGGCACTTACTGATGTAATATAATCTAATTATAGGGATAAAACTTCAGTTTCATGAGAGACTCACATGGACATATTAGTACACTTACAAGGCAGACCATAACATGATGTGATAGAAGAATGAAAACTTGAAATAAGAATAGAAAAGGACAAATAACCGAGAAATATAAAAATGTGTTATGGAAGAAGCACTGGAAGTAGAACTGGAAACATAAAAGAACCTGAAGAGGGGAAGTGAAGGGAAGGGCTTTCCCCCAGAGGGTACAAGACACAGAGAGGCACAGGAGCAAAGGAATCAAGCGCACAGCTGAAAATCACGTAATTAAGGCAGGATGCCTGAAATTAGGACAAATCAGACTGGAAAGGTAAGTTGTGCCTTGTGGTCACGAGCACTGAGACCCAGGCAAACTGCAGAAAAAGAAAAAAAAATTTCTAACAAAATTAATACACGTTTTTATAAAAATAAAATAAAACAGAAGTGTAAAAACTGGACCAAAAAAAGTTTCCCACAACTTGCAACCCCACCCACTTTTGAATAACTTGATATGAATAGTTCTAGAATGTTTTCTACACCCACACACTTCACCACATGACTTCATATTACACATCACATACACACTCATGACAGAATGCGTAACCAAATGTAGCTCAGTTTTACCTACCACTCTGCATTTTCAGGTTTTCATGTAACAATATTTTAATAATACTTCTAAAACCTTTTTACAAAAATTTATCACTATTTTTGATGTTATGTTATACATAGTATCAATCCCCCCTAACAAAAGATACTTACTGTGTTTAAAAATATTTCTATTGCTTCTAAATTTGTAAGAGACATCTTATAAATGTGTCTTGGCATATACCTATACTGGTATTTTTTACAGGACCAAAATCTAAAAATGGGGCTGCCAAGTGCTTTATAATGGATCCTAGGTATAAACATTTCAAAATATAACACAAAAGAAAATGTGTGTTTATTTTAGAAAATATAAGGTGGCATCTTAATGCATATGTACTGGTAGAATGTGTTCTGAAAGATATCAGTAATTTGAGGTATATCCTACTGTGTAAGAAAAACATATATAATGGCAACACTACATCTTCTTTCTTCACATTCATTATCTTCTTTATACTGAAGATCATTAGAGTGTAAGAAAAATCACTTGCACAACTGTCTCCTTAATTAGAAAACAAGCACAATTTCTAGATTGACATTTTTATTTGTTGATCATCTTCCCCAATTAAGATTTTATTCTACTTGTGTTATGGCAAAATTTTAATTTTATAAGATTTACACTGTTCATAATCTTAAAAAATTGAGCGCTTTCCCTTTACCTACACATCAATCAAACAATAGCATTAATCACTTGGTGTCTAGTAGAAACTTCAGTGTGAGCCAGACTTTATTTGTGCCTATGCCCGAGGCAGCGAGTTATTTATAAGGACCAGTTAACTGACTCTAAAGGATCCACAATGATGAAGAATATGAGTTCTGGACTCAAGCAGATATAGCTTGGAGGCCCAGCAGACTATTTGCTTCCCCCTGGGACCTTGAACAAATTACTTATATTTTCTAAACCTGATTCCTTATCTTCAAACTAAGGATGATATAATACTTACAGTATTATGTCAGGACTAATAAGATTTAACTTGTAAAGGACCTGTCACAGAGTTGATCCTGAAAAAAAGGCCTACTATTATTATTTTATGGCATCTAAATGTTATTTGCTATGGTGGCTTTCCAACAAATATTTGTTGACGTTATCATTGCTCAAAGGTTAAAAAATGTGGAAGTACTGGCAGTCGAAGACTGGAGAAACCGTATTCCTTGCTTTCTTACACTCGTCACATCTCTGACTCCTGCTGTCTAATTCACTGAGGCCACAGATCTGTCCCCCATCCAAACCCTGAGGAATGTGTCCAATTTTGAGGCTGCAATGTTCTCATCCAGACCTGCAGTGAATGCCTCCATCATTACACCACCTCCAACAAAGCTCATACTGCATGGATTTTTTTTTTTTTTATGAAGGCATTAAATTACAGAAATTATGCTTATTTAATATTTATTCAAATATATATAAAATGGTACACGTTAAAAGTAAAAACAATAATACTTTTATTCTCCGAATGCATGCTAACAGTGCCTTATCCTCTATCCAAAGCCCTCTAGGACGTAGGTGAGAAAACAGATGGGAAGTCAGCTGGTTGGCTTCAAGACCTTGTTGAGAAAGCCTCTGAGCTCAAGAAACATTTTTTCACTTGGTCCAGGATTTCTTCTAGAGGAATCCCAAGCCCAAGTGCTTTGACTTGTCCAGCATCTCCAACATGTGAAACTTTGCTCAGACAATAACTCTGACTTAGCGGCAATCAGAAAAATATATTCAGACTAAATAAATAAACTTGAAAATTAGTTCCTGTGTATTTTACTTAGTCCTTCTAATAGACATGTGTAGAGGATACTTGATTCAAATAAATCAGTGTTTTCCAAAGGGTTATAATATAGATGATGAAATATAAAACAATTACCTAGAAACTTCTATACATTTTAAATATTAAATATAAGCTTATAGTTTCTTATCTTTAATAAATAAAAACTTACATTTAAAAAAGTGGAAATAGGAAGTGTGTCTTTAAGAAGACAATCTTCAAGCAAAGGACACGTGATATATAAATGTGTTTGCTGCTGCTGCTGCTAAGTCGCGTCAGTGGTGTCCGACTCTGTGCAACCCCATAGACGGCAACCCACCAGACTCCCCCGTCCCTGGGATTCTCCAGGCAAGAACACTGGAGTGGGTTGCCATTTCCTTCTCCAATACATGAAAGTGAAAAGGGAAAGTGAAGTCGCTCAGTCGTGTCTGACTCTTCGCGACCCCATGGACTGTAGCCCACCAGGCTCCTCCGTCCATGGGATTTTCCAGGCAAGAGTACTGGAGTGGGGTGCCATTGCCTTCTCCAATAAATGTGTTTAAAAATCATCAATAAACTTACTGTAATAATCTGATGAGAGAAGATACTAACAACCTTGTCAACCATCATTAAAATCTGTTGTTCAAATAAATACAGAATTTATTTGAACAGAATGGTGAAATCATGACCAGATTTTGGATCTGAGCTCCAAAGTTGCCCTTGGTTAATTTCCACTAAAATAATCACATTATTTAACCTTTTAACCTCAGTTGAATGAGTAAAATGTGTGGTAACATATTTTGTAGGATTATACTACAAATTAGAGGGTTAGTTTGTGTGTGTGTGAAGAAACCAATATAATTGAAAATAACATCAAATCACTCATAAATCAATATTTTGTATTTTCTATAGCAGAATCACTGAGTATTTAAGTCATCAAGGTTCTGACCAAAACTTTAAATAGCATTTACCTTTAAGCATCTTAAGCCAACTTTGCTCAACCATTTTAACTGCAATGTTATGAATATAAATGTCATCTCATGTAGTAATTATATTTCAGTTAATTCAGAAGAATTAATGAGATTACACTTACCAAAGTGCTACTTAGAAACTCTAGCACATTTGTATGTCTAATTATTCATTCACAGTAAGTTAAAATAATAGAATTAAATGCACCATGGCATATTTTATGCTTTGTATTTATCAGCATGTGTTTTAGGGCCTGTATGCAACAGCAGGTATTCTTTAAGGAACAATCTACAGGGCTGAAATTTCTGCTCTGCCATTTAATATCCATGTGGATACTGACTGAACATTTACTTTCTCTCAGTATCAGATTTTTCTCACCTATAAAATGGTAATAATAGTATTATCTACTAATGGAATTATTGTGAGGATTGAATAAATTTGTACTCTTGGAACATGGCCTTTCACTTACTGAATATGTATTAAATATCAAATAGTGTTAGTAGTTCATATTTCAATATAAAATACATTTATGTTAATTGTAATTAGTTTATTAACATAAATCATCAGTATCACTGTCAAATCCTTAAATATTAGCTGTCTACCCAAATGTAGATAACCTAACTAATGAAGGAAAATTGCTGTAAGTTATAATAATCTCTTAAGTATTGATCCTATAATTTTTCTTTTACAGTGTTCTCTTCAGCAGCACATTCACTAAAATATTTCTTTTACAATGCTTGTTTTTAAATTATAAAACAATAGGGTCAGAGAGAAGGCAATATTCCTGATTTCAAGCCATACCATAAAGCTATGGTCATCAAAAGAATATGATAGGGGCACAAAAACCAATAAATAGACCAATGGAACAAAACTGAAAACCCAAAAATAACCCAAGCATATACAGTCGAGTAACATTTGACAAAAGGGCTAAGAACACTCAATGGAGAAAAGGCAGTTAGTTCAGTAAATGGTGCTGAGATAATTAGATACTCACACGTGAAAGAATGAAACCACACCCATGTCTTACGCCACTTTACAAAAATTAACTCAAAATGGACTAAGCCTTGAAACCATGAAACTCCTAGAAATAAACACAGGAATCAATTTTTTGACATGGGTCTTGGGAATGAATTTTTGAATATGACATGTAAGGCTCAAAAAATAAAATTAAAAAAAGAACAAATGGGACTGTACCAAACTAAAAAGCTTTGACACAGCAAAAGAAACTATCAATAAAGCGAAAAGACTACCCATAAAATGGGAAAAATATTTGCAAACTACTCATGCGATGATGGAATTAATATCTAAAATACGTTTTTAAAAATCATAAAACACAAAAGGAAAAAATACAAATAATCCAATTAAAAATAGGCAAAAGATCTGAATAGACATTTCTCTAAAGAAAATATACAGAAGGCCAACAGGTATGAGGAAAGATGTTCAGTATCACCAATCATTAGGGAAATGCAAATTAAAACCAAAATGTGATACTACCTCATGCCTGTTAGAATGGCTGTTATCAAAAAGATGAGATAAGAAATGCCGGTGTGAATATGGAGAAAAGGCTTCCTCCTCCCTGCTTTTTTCTTTTTACTCTATGTGAGCAGATGGATGTTACTGAACCTACTGTAATAATAATTTCACAGTGTATGTAAACCAAAGGCTTCCCAGGCAGTGCTAGTGGTAAAGAACTCGCTTGCCAATGCAGGAGACGTGGGTTTCATCCTTGGGTTGGGACGATACCGTGGAGGAGCAGGAGATGGCAACCCACCCAGTATTCTTGTGTGGAGAATCCCATGGACAGAGGAGCCTGGAAGGCTAGTCCACAGAGTCACACAGAGTCGGACATGACTGTAGCTACTTAGCACACACACTAGCATATATAACCGAACTGTCAGGCTGTATGCCTTAGACTTATAGAGTGATATATATATCAATTATTTCTCAACAAAACTGCAAATGGATAAATAAATATGGCAAAACACACAAAACAAACAAAAATAGAAGACAATACATAGATATCACATTGCTTTGGTTCTGTTCCAGTAAAACAACATCACAGGTTCTACTTTGATTCTCCATGGAGTCTTAAACTTTTGCTCATGATGACTTCTTTTTAACTACTGACAACATAATGTACTGCTGTTGTGTATCAGCAATCTATTCCTGAATTTTTTAACCATAATTTCAGAATTTGATGAGTGTATTTTAAGTAACCTGACAGTTAAATAAAATTATTATGACTTTTTATTATTGCATATACTGCACATGTGTCCGTGAGAGACAATAATTTATTTATAATGAGTGCTAAATGATCAAAAGAATGTAGACAAGTAGGTTGGGAAACACAGACTCTTTAGTCAAGAATCTATTTTAATAGAAATACACTAACCTATAACCTAAAGTTCTGAATATTCATTGGAAGGACTGATGCTGAAGCTGAAACTCCAATACTTTGGTCACCTGATGTGAAGAACTGACTCCCTGGAAAAGACCCTGATGCTGGGAAAGATCAAAGGCAGGAGGAGAAGGGGACAACTGAGAGTGAGATGGTTTGATGGCATCACCGACTAAATGGATGTGAGTTTGAGTAAACTCCAGGAGTTGGTGATGGGCAGGGAAGCCTGGCACGCTGCAGTCCATGGGGTCACAAAGAGTCAGTCACAACTGAGTGACTGAACTGATAACTTAATTAGAAAATATTATAAGTGAAGTCTGATAATTTTTAAATATCAGTTGAGCCAGTTTTAACCCTGCATTTACTTATACCATTAGTGTCACCCAACATTCAAGGAGTCGTGACATTCTCATAAGCACTACTCTCCAGTGTCTTCAAATCACTGCCTTTCAGAAGGCAAATAGGCTCCTCTAAATCCACAGCAGGTAGAAATCATTTTGAAACCCAAGAATTTCCATGGCAATAAGAGGCTTCTGCATTATGTAAATCAGCAAAGTACCCAGCACATAAAGGATAAGCCATAAACGGTGGACTAGGGAAGTATTTTTACCAGAAAGAGAACTGGTGCTGGCAAGACAAGTGGAAGAAAGGAAAGGTGCTAAGATGTGGCCTAATAGGCCGCTTGTCTGGGTAGAATTTCACAGTCACGTGTGGACCCAAGAAGGACTCACAAAGCATAACATGTACCACAAGTCTGTGGGACAGCATCTGCTTTTTTATTTTCGCTTTTTGCCAATTCCTGAAAACAACATGGAATTGTCTAAGGGAAAGCCACTTATCCTAGAGAGTATTTGAAATCAGGACAGGAAGAATGCTGAGAACTGCCACGTGAAAGGACAAAAAGTAAGAAAGATGTGATCACAGGTTATGATCAGTCCAGTCTGACAGGCGTCATAAGTTCCACCATCACCAGGCAGCAGCACGGAGGGGCACTCATGGCCCAGAAGATGTGGCATCACAGAGCCATGGGGACAAGTAACCCTGGGCACCAGCCCTCCCCAGACCACCCTTCAGAAAGAAATGTGCACAGGGAAGGAGAAGACTCGGGAAATGACTGGGCCTTTTCTGGTAATACTGGGCTTTAAACTGGAAGTAACTTTGATTCGGGAAAAATCAATTTTCTCCTGCTGAATAGGAATAGAGACTTAAAAGCTATAATTTTATACACCTCAATATATAACTCAAAAATCTCTGAACAATAGGCAAACTTGGACAAAAGCATTAGAAAAATTACTAAGGTTTTAAGATATAAAACATGCTATTTTTAGTCCTCTTGGAATTTTATCCCAGTCTGGATCTTCAGTTGTTATCACAGAACTCATAAGACCAATGATCCATGGAGGTCAATGTCATGGCTCTTGCAGACCTTCTAGAAATCTCAATGCTGAGGGCTATGAGTGAGTGTGCCTGCTCAGTCATGTCCGGCTCTTTGTGACCCCAAGGACTCTAGCTCACCATGCTTCTCTGTCAATGGGATTTTCCAGCCAAGAATATTGGAGTGGGTTGCCATTTCCCTCTCCAAAAGATCTTCCTGACCCAGGGACTGAACCCACATTTCTTGCGTCTCTACATTGGAAGGCAGATTCTTTACCACTGCACCATCTTGGAAGTCCCAAAGAGATACTATTATAAAATGAACACATGCCTCTTGATGAGAGTGAAAGAGGAGAGTGAAAAAGTTGGCTTAAAGCTCAACATTCAGAAAAAGAAGATCATGGCATCTGGTCCCATCACTTCATGGCAAATAGATGGGGAAACAGTGCAAACAGTGTCAGACTTTATTTTTGGGGGCTCCAAAATCACTGCAGATGGTGACTGCAGCCATGAAATTAAAAGACGCTTACTCCTTGGAAGGAAAGTTATGACCAACCTAGATAGCATATTCAAAAGCAGAGACATTACTTTGCCAACAAAGGTCCGTCTAGTCAAGGCTATGGTTTTCCCAGTGGTCATGTATGGATGTGAGAGTTGGACTGTGAAGAAGGCTGAGCGCCGAAGAATTGATGCTTTTGAACTGTGGTGTTGGAGAAGACTCTTGAGAGTCCGTTGGACTGCAAGGAAATCCAACCAGTCCATTCTGAAGGAGATCAGCCCTGGGATTTCTTTGGAAGGAATGATGCTAAAGCTGAAACTCCAGCACTTTGGCCACCTCATGTGAAGAGCTGACTCATTGGAAAAGACTCTGATGCTGGGAGGGATTTGGGGGCAGGAGGAAGAGGGGACGACAGAGGATGAGATGGCTGGATGGCATCACCGACTCGATGGATGTGAGTTTGAGTGAACTCCAGGAGATGGTGATGGACAGGGAGGCTTGGCGTGCTGGGATTCATGGGGTTGCAAAGAGTCGGACACAACTGAGCGACTGAACTGAACTGAAGTGAATTTTGCTTATAGAATTAGCAAAGACTTAAACATGATAATATTTAGTGCTGGCAAGAGTGTGACAGGGCATTCTTATAAAGTTCCAGATGAATGTAAGTTGACCAACTTTTCTGAAAAGCTACCTCCCAGATTCAGAAGTAGTGCCTCTCAGCATTTTTGAGGGGGAACTTCATTGCCACTGTATTTCTTTGATGAGTTAACTGTGTATTTGCCCATTTTTTCTTTGGAGAAAGCAATGGCAACCCACTCCAGTACTCTTGCCTGGAAAATTCCATGGATGGAGGAGCCTGGTGGACTATAGTCCATGGGGTCGCTAAGAGTCAGATATGACTGAGCGACTTCACTTTCCCTTTTCACTTTCATGCATTGGAGAAGGAAATGGCAACCCACTCCAGTATTCTTACCTGGAGAATCCCAGGGATAGAGGAGCCTGTTGGGCTGCCGTCTATGGGGTCGCACAGAGTCGGACACCACTGACACGACAGCAGCAGCAGCAGCAGCCATTTTTTCTTAGGGTGGTCACTTTTTTAATCACTGATATGTAAGCCCTTGTATGACTGATTATTTAATTAGTTTTCCCTACTAGAGTGACTTATTTAGTTTTGTTGACCTTATGTCCAAAGTGCCTACTGTATGTCTATTCCCTGGCATACAGTAGTCACTCAGTAAAAACTTGTTGAATAAATTAGTGAGTTGAATAGCATTACTTGATAAAAAATTGTTGAAGCACTTAAAAAATGAATATTAATGAATAAACAACCCAGCAAATCAGAAGAAGGTCTTTGAAAGCAGGTGAATTCTAAAGTAAGCATAAAATAAATTCCAATAATTTCCTTTTACTGTTTTTTCTTTCTCACATCCAATCTCTAATCCAGTTCTGTTAACTCGATCTTCTTCATGCCTCTGCCCTTCAGCTCCATTGCTGATGTAATTGTTCTGGTTTGACTTCTCATCATCTCTCACACAAATTACTTTAAAAGTCCTAGGAATTGTTTCTAAGTTAGGCAGGCTATGTACTAAACTATTCTAAATACTATAGACAGGAACTGCTTTAAAGTGCAAAATTATTAAATTATTAGGTAATTTACCTTCCTACCTAAGAATTACAGGATAGCTCCCACTTGATTTGAGAAGAAAAGTTTCCTTCTAAAGCCAATTTACTCCAGTTTTTAAAAGCAACTTTGCTCAAAGAAAAATGGCAAAAAAGAAAAGATAAAAAAGAAGGCCAAAACTATGAAGGTTCTAGAAGAATGATGGAAGATTGAGGAATGCCATTTAAAAGGATGAGCTTTGACAAGCATAGAGAAGGGAAAAGCACATGCCATATATATGATGAAAGATAGTGAAACATAGTAAGAGGCAGGGGTGTATTTCATATTCTGAATTCTGAATCCATTTGTTCAGAATAATTCCATTTGTTCAGAGCATGGGGAAGAGGCATATTGAAAAGCTAGAGAAAAGATAACACGAATCAGATAAGGGTCCTGTGCAAAGAAGGCTATGTCAATACATTAGGTGAAAGCTTATTCTTACGTAGGACACATAAAACTGACACACATGACTGTATTTCTAAACTCTAGCTCTGGTACAGCTATGGAGGATCATTTGGAACAGAGAAAAACAATAAAGGGAGATTACTTAAGAGGATTTCACATGCTAGCAAGGTAATACTCAAAATCCTTCAAGCCAGGTTTCAACAGTATGTGAACTGAGAACTTCCAGATGTACAAACTGTATTTAGAAAAGGCAGAGGAACCAGAGATCAAATTGCCAACATCCCTCTGATCACAGAAAAAGCAAGGGAATTCCAGAAAAAAAAAAAATCTGCTTCATTGACTATGCTAAATCCTTTCACTGTGGGGATCACAACAAACTGTGTAAATTACACAGAGATGGGAATACCAGACCACCTTACCTACCTCCTGAGAAACATATGCAGGTCAAGAAGCAACAGAACTGAACATGGAACAATGGACTGGTTCCAAATTGGGAAAGGAGTATGTCAAGGCTGTATATCGTTACCACGCCTATTTAACTTATATGCAGAGCACGTTATGAGAAATGCCAGGCTGGATGAAGCACAAGCTGGAATCAAGATTGCTGGGAGAAATATCAACAACCTCAGATAGGCAGATGATACCACTCTAATGGCACAAAAGGAAGAGAAACTAAAGAGCCTCTTATTGAGGGTGCAAGAGAAGAGTGAAAAAGCTGGCTTAAAACTCAACATTCATAAAACTAAAACCATAGCTTCCATTCCCATCACTACATTGCAAATAGATGGGGAGACAGTGAGAGACTTTATTTTCTTGGGCTCTGAAAGCACTGCGGACAGTGAGTGCAGGCATGAAATTCAAAGACATTTGCTCCTCGGAAGAAAAGCTATGACAAACCTAGATAGCATATCAAAAAGCAGAGACATCACTTTGCTGACAAAAGTCCATACAGTCAAAGCTATGCTTTTTCAAGTAGTCATGTACAGATGTAGAGTTGGACCATAAAGAAGGCTGAGCACCGAAGAACTGATGCTTTCAAACTGTAGGGCTGGAGAAGACTCTTGAGTGTCCCTTGGACAGCAAAGAGATCAGACCAGTCAATCCTAAAAGAAGTCAACCTTGAATATTCATTGGAAGGACTGATGCTGAAGCTGAAACTCCATTGCTCTGGGCACCTGATGTGAAGAACTGACTCCTTGGAAAAGACCCTAATGCTGGAAAGATTGAGTGCGAGACAAGAAGGCGGTGACAGAGGATGAGATGGTTGGATGGCATCACCGACTCAACACACATGAGTTTGTGCAAACTCAGAGAGACAGTGAAGGACAAGGGAAGCCTGGAGTGTGTGTACAGTCTAATGGGTCACAAAGAGCTGGACACGACTTAGCAACTGAACAGTAAGTTAAGATGTAAGACTCTTCTTTCTCAAAGTGAAATAAATACTTCACCACCCTGGTATTTTCTAGAAACTCTACCTTAAAAGAGCAAGAGCAGAAACCAAAAACTCTAACTCCATGACTATATAATACATGAACATGGAAAGCAGATGAAAGAGTGATACATGACTTAGCAAAGAGAAGTAAAGAAACATCAAACCCACAGGATCTGCAGAGGGAGATACCAAAGCAATACAAGGAAGTTTTCCCATAGAACCCCAGAACAGCTCAGAAAGTGTGGGCAACAGACCAAATGGAAGCTGGGAGGAACCAGAGACAAGACCATACCATCCAAAGCCTGGAAATACAGACCAGAGAAATTCCAGACTGAGAGTTATGAGTCAGGCAGGAGGGTGGAAGCATAAGAATGAAAATGAGAGATAAATATTATGCATCATGAAGTTGAGACTCCAGCAACTGTCTTCCTCTATTGGCGTTCTTTCTCCTTCAAAAATGCAGGAGTATATTTTCCCCATCCTCATTCCAGCCTCATTCCAGAACTGTAATGTCTTTCTCTGACAACAGTAGTTATCTCTAAGACCAAAGACAGCAAAATTTAAGATACCCAGTGAATCAACCAGCTGGCCAGTGGGGGACCTATAATTAATCCCAGAAGACATTAAGAAATGTGTGGATGTGTGAATTCAGCTTTATAGTATCTCACACTTGGTGCACACAGAGTTGAAGCTTACAATACATTTGATAAAACTCTCTAAAACAAAATACAGGCATCAGATGGGCAGATCAAAGAGTCAGAATAAAATACTGTAAAAGACAGGAGTAGACTAAAGCTTCAAGGAAGTTATAATATTGGTGTCTACCACTTAGTAGACACCCAAAAGAGTCTGGGTTTCAGTCTTTTGAGCCATCTGTATGCAATCCATATAGATGATATATACATGATGTTTTCATTTTTATATCTTAAGAAAACATAAATATTTCTTAATTGTTTAAAATATCTGATTTTTTGGCTGCAAAGAGGAAAATGCTTTAATGATGATTAGTACACTTCTGGTACATGTCACATATATTACTAATAATATATTCCATGTGAAGGGATTACCAGTCTTAAATAAACATGATTAAAATTCATACACATGCTAAAATATCACTTTCCATTATTACTGCACTTAGTGTTTCAAGTTCTTGGAGAGTTATTTCCTATATGAGACTACAGTACACCAAGACCACCTACTGTCTTTTATTTTGAGCATAAGCTGGATGAACCAAATCATCATCAATATTCTCAAATCTCACGCTTGCAACCCTCTGGATCCCAGTGACATGTTTTTGGTATGAAGCTGTCAAATGCACCCCCTGACTAAGAAAAGTCTTAGTCTTGACTAAGACTTAGTCAAGGGGTGCATTTTACTGAATTTACTGAAACAAATTATATTGACCTATTCATTTACAACTGGGTTCATCTGCTTAACTTTATACCACAAATTATTAGCTTGGAATCGAATTACCTCTCCCTATAGGCGTACCTCCAAGATATTGTGGGTTCCATTCTAGATTACATCAGTAAAGCAAGTGTCTCAACAAAGCAGGTCAGAGGAATTTTGTTATCCAGTGCATATAAAAGCTACGTTTACACTATGCTGTAGTTTATTAAGTGCAATAGCCATTAAGTGGAAAAAATTTACATACCTTAAACTTTATTGCTAAAAATTCTATCTGAGCCTTCAGTGAGTCACAATCTTTTTCAACAATAACATTGAAAAAAATCACTGATCACAGATTATCATAACAAATGTAGTAATAATGAAAGAGGCTAAAAGATTGCAAGAAATAACAAAATGTGACACAGGGACATGAAGTGAAAAAATACTACTGGGAAAGCTTGATGCAGGGTTGTTACACACCTACAATTTATTAAAAAAACGATTATTGGTGAAGTGCAATAAAGTGAAACAACAAAACAAGACCTGCCTCATTGATACTGGGAAAAAGAGAATCTCAGATGGGCAGGAACAGACAGAATGTAATGCAAAAGGAAAACCTGGTGACATTGTAGCCACCCGGCTCCTTTGTCCAAATCATCATTTCCCACAATCTTGTGAAGGCTCCCTGGCATCCGTTTGAAGTCACGTGTCACTGATCCATTTCAGCACTGCAAATGCACTGATTGCTTTGGCTTTTGAGTCATACTTTCTCCTTCACTTAAGGTTTTAAGTGTGACCATCATCCTGGGCAATTTCCTCATGAGTGAGTAATCATTAAACACTGCCAGAAATTAAATATATAAATAAGAAGCATCTACCGGGTACAGAAGAACTATATAAAAAAGATCTTCATGACCCAGATAACCATGATGGTGAGATCACTCACCTAGAGCCAGACATCCTGGAATGAGAAGCCAAGTAGGCCTTAGGAAGCGTCACTACGAATAAAGCTAGTGGAGGTGATGGAATTCCAGTTGAGCTATCCTAAAAGATGATGCTGTGAAAGTGCTGCACTCAATATGCCAGCTAATTTGGAAAACTCAGCAGTGGCCACAAGATGGGAAAATGTCAGTTTTGATTCCAATCCCAAAGAAAGGCAATGACAAAGAATGCTCAAACTACCACACAGTTGCACGTATCTCACACAGTAGCAAAGTAATGCTCAAAATTCTCCAAGCCAGGCTTCAACAGTACATTAACTGTGAACTTCCAGATGTTCAAGCTGGATTTAGAAAAGGTAGAGAAACCAGAGGTCAAATTGCCAACATCCACTGGATCATCGAAAATGCAATGGAGTTCCAGAAAAAAATCTACTTCTGCTTTATTGACTACGCCAAACCCTTTGACCATGTGGATCACAAAAAAATCTGTGGAAAATTCTTCACGAGATGGGAATACCAGACCACATGATGCCTCCTGTGAAATCTGTATGCAGGTCAAAAAGCAACAGCTAGAACTGGACATAGAACAAAAGACTGGTTGGAAATTGGGAAAGGAGTATTTCAAGGCTGTATACTGTCATCCTGTTTATTTAACTTACATGCAGAGTATATCATGAGAAACGCTGGGCTGGAAGAGGCACAAGCTGGAATCAAGATTGCTGGGAGAAATATCAATAACCTCAGATATGCAGGTGACACCGTCCTCATGGCAGAAAGTGAAGAAGAACTAAAGAGTCTCTTGATGAAAGTGAAAGAGAAGAGTGAAAAAGTTGGCTTAAAACTCAACATTCAGAAAACTAAGATCATGGCATCTGGTCACATCACTTCATGGCAAATAGATGGGGAAAAAATGGAAACAGTGACAGACTTTATTTTGGGGGGCTCCAAAATCACTGCAGATGGTGACTACAGCCATGAAATTAAAAGACACTTGCTCCTTGGAAGAAAACCTATGTCCAACCTAGATAGCATATTGAAAAGCAGAGACATTACTTTCCTGACAAAGGTCCGTCTAGTCAAAGCTATGGTTTTTTCCAGTAGTCATGTATGGATGTGAGAGTTGGACTATAAAGAAGCCGAGAACTGAGGAATTGATGCTTTTGAATTGTGGTGTTGGAGAAGACTTTTGAGAGTCCCTTGGACTGCAAGGAGATCCAACCAATCCATCCTAAAGGAAATCAGTCCTGCATATACAATGGAAGGGCTGTTGCTGAAGCTGAAACTTCAATACTTTGGCCACTTGATGTGAAGAATTGACTCACTGGAAAAGTTCTTGATGCTGAGAAAGATTCAAGGTGGGAGGGGAAGGGAATGACAGAGGATGAGATGGTTGGTTGGCATCACTGACTCAATGGACATGAGTTTAAGTAAGCTCTGGGAGTTGGTGATGGACAGAGAGGCCTGGCGTGCTGCAGTCCATGGGGTTGCAGAGTCCGATTCGACTGAGTGACTGAACTGAACTGAACTGACTCTGTTTTAAATTCACAGTGTTTTTTTATTTAATGATCTTTTCTTCCATAGAAAATATGACATCTTGTAAGTTTTTTTTTTAAAAAAAGGAGTTGGATAGTATAATCATACAGTGTAATTCTGGTACTATATTTTTTTCACTTAATTTCAATTGTATTTCCAGAGTTACCAGCAGCATGACTAAAAAAAAGGGCTTTACAGTATTCTTTCTCCAAGATGTAGTATCTACTAATAATATTGTTGAGAGTAAGGCACTGTTTGTACATGTTAAATGGTTTCACTAATCAATCCTCAAAGCTCCCTAACAGGAAGATAATATTATCCCATTGCAGACATGAGGATCTTGAAACAGCTAGGTAAAGTATTTTCCCCAGGTCTCAAGAGTAAGGGTGCCAAATAATGCAGATATTCTGTCTCATAATCTGTACTCTTAGCCCACACAAAAGGAAATATCTCAGTTACGAGCTTTCCTAATTCCGGCCTCCTACAGTTATTTCCATTGCATGTGACATGCATCTCAAAATATGAGGAAAAATCTCCTTTATTTGACTGCTACAACATCTGGCATTTATAGAATGCTCTATGGGGAATCCTAACAGCTTGCAAAATTCTAATAACCCAGGTGGCAACATGAGCTAAAATCTGCATATTAGAACCAGTTAAGAGAACTTTTAGTTCCCATAGTTTTCTAGGGGAAAAAAAGCATTATACTTGAAATTCTCTTACCTTCTTTTTATCTCAGTCTAATAATTGATGCAATTTAAATTCAAGGTAAATATTAGCAACCAGCCTTCAAAGACCAAATAAAATGGCAGAAAAATATGTGTAAGAAAATCATATTAATGAAATACAAAATTAAAAGAGCATAAATCTCTATTAGTCTTAGCAAGTCACAGTTTCTAGGCTTCTGACCTGGATATTTCTCTTCATGTACCTATAATTATCAGTGAAGAATTGACTGATAGAAATATTAAACATAGCCCAGTAATTCTCGAAGTGCTATGATCCCTATGCCAACATTCTCAGGGTCATCTAGGAATTTGCTAGAAGTGAAAATTATCAGTTGTCACTGGAGAGCCACTAACTCACAACTCTGAAGGTAAAGCCTGTAATCTGTGTTTTAACAAACCCCTCAGGTGATTTTAATGTATGCTAACATTTGAGAACCACTGGCATAGAAAATGATGTACACAGATAAAAATGGTTTTATTTCTAATACTTTAAACCATGTTTTAATGTGAAGAGAATGTCATTTCTTTCTAAGTAAATTAAAAATAACAAAAGACTTATGGCTTATATGGTATTTTCCCTTAGCTCCTAAACTACTTCTGCTACCAAAACAACAATAACAACCACAAAAAGCTCACAATGAGCCCAGAAAATACTGACTGTAAATGCTCTTTGCAAACCATTCAATTCTATATTAAAATTTTTGCATTTTTAGTAATAAAGGTAGGCATCTATTTCAAAGTTTTTTTCAAGATTAAAAAAAAATTATTTAGAAGAAAATGAACAAGAGGTGGTTTGTATTTACTTAGACTAAAAACATAAACTTGGAAGCTGAAAGAGACACTTCCTGCTGTGCTAAAAACCTGCAATGAAAAGTAATGGACATAAAAGTGCATCACCCCAGGGTCCCTAATACAGCCTTTCAGTCACTGCTAGTCTGTAGGAGGGAAATTCCTGGGGGAAAAAAGAGACTTTTGAAAATATTTTTGTTTTGTGCCATTTTGTTTTTTGTTATTATCACATTAATTCTAAGCCAACACAGCACTATTTGGAAAATTTGGGGGCATATGCTATTTTCATAAATATGTGACAATTTTGAAACTATAATCAATTACAATAGCATATACATATATTTGTGTATATATGTGACACATGGTGCGATCTCTCATGTAGTCTGCTGTTTGCTAAGGACACTGCGATAGATTCAGTTTGTATTCCAATCAGACAGAATTACTTATTGGCTTCCTGCCGGTGGTTTCTCTCCTGTGACATGCTATAGCTCCGAATCACCACGGGTAGGGGCTAGAGCCACATAACTCCAAGACCATCAGCCAGCATACAGCCACCATACAGCTTTGTCACACTGCAGAGTAACCTGCTCACATCCTGGGACAACCACACTAGTGGTCTGTTGACCCCTAAGAGAACCTCTCAAGGTTTTAGAAGCTATCACATTAACAGTCACCACAAACATCTCCAAATTTCATTAAGAAATCCTTTCATTTACCATGTACCCAACAGCTAGGTTGCTAAGGATTCAATTTAAATCCCTTACAAATTATTGCAATACATTAAGTAAAATGGAAAAAGAACACCAAATAGGCATACTGCTCATTATCTGAATTCACACTGTATTTATATACGAATGCAAGGTAGCAAATAGAAACCAAAGATTCTAATTTGGCCAATATTTCAAGTTCAAGCCTCCAAACCAAATTTTACAATCTGTTTCCTTATGAACCCATCCCAGTGACTGAAGCTGTTCCCCACGAGGTATGTGAAACATGGTCTAGGCCATTCACTCCACATGGATGGACTCAGGAGGCAAAACTTCTCACTAAGCAGGGAAGCTGATCTCAGTAGATGTTGTTTTCTAACTCCCAACCCCTCTGAGAAAAAAAATAAAAATTTTGAAGGGTTTCAGAAGTGGAGCCTGGAGTCAGAAATTCTGGGCTTGTTTCCCAGTCCCACCACTTACTACTGGATCTTGAGTTTCCTCCTCTTTAATGCGGGGATCATATCCTTATCTACCCTGCCTATCTCAGAGGATTATTGTGAGGATTAACCGTAATAGAAAACATTTGGAAAAGCAAAATATATTATCCAAAAATAAGGCATCATTATTATAAGCCATGAAACATGTTACCCATGAATTACATTTAAAAACATATTCCCCCAAAACAAACATACAACCATTTCAAAGAACTATTGTGCATGTCTATGGAGGTCAACTATGTTTTAGTTTTTAACTGCATTAATGAGACACAGAACCTAATTTATTTCCACAAAATATCCTTAACTCAATTTTTTTATTTGTCCATATCTGATGTATTTCCTAGTCTCTTCCAAAAAAGGTCACACATCAGCTGTGTATGCTGACAATGGATGATTTTTATGCAGAGCTTACCCAAGCAAGGATGCCCTTCCAGCTGCTCCCCGATTAGAAGTGCCCCCACTCCCACCTCTTGTCAGGGAATCTATTACCCTTTAGCTACTGTTCACCAAAATTGGTTTTGCAGCTTCCATGGATAAGATCTCTTCTAGCAAGCAGCTTCTCACACAGAAACCCCACTTCCAGCTCTCCTCTCCTTGGATTTAGGTAGAAAAATGTGGACTAGTTCTTACCAATGGGATGTGAACTGAAGTAATATTCATCTCTTCCAAGCCTGGCCTATAAAAACATCCCATACCCTGTTCTCTATCCTTTTTTATTTTTTTGGCCCTCAAGGCAGCTAGAAACTCATATCTAGGTGGAACATGGAAGCCACATGATGCAAATGGCAGAGCTACAATTAGTATTAGTTCTTGAGAGTCCAAAACAGAATATCCTGACTCCACATCCAACAAGCAGAAAACATCTTGGATAGCAGGAGTGAGAAAGAAATGCATACCATGCTAAGCTACTGGAATTAGGTGCTTGTTAGAGACTGATATTAATTTAAATTAAATCTCCTTACAGTGAAAGATTCATCACAGAAGAGCTCCCATGCATCCCAGAATTTGATGATGAGGTCAACAGAGGGACACAGGAAATATTCCTATTCTATTTTCTCTTCCAGAGACCATTGCCCTGTACCCACAGTCCTTATCAGGGACTTTCTCCTCTTGATATTCTTTTCATTAATTCATGTCATATGTATCATCTGAACACTTACCACTCCATCACTAGGAATACTTATCTCTTCCTTATGAAGCTCTGAGCTTGGACCCTCAGCAATTCCATTCAACTTGTTGCTACTGGTCCTGGGGTGGGAATATGGGCAGAGATTGGTCAAACTTTCATACCTGATATCCTCAGAAGTTGGTATAACCATTTTTTGTGCACGTGTGCTTTTTTTTTTTTTTTTAAATAAATGGGCTTCCCAGGTAGTTCAGTGATAAAAAAAACCTCCTGCAATGCAAGAGACTCAGGTTTATTTCTGCTTCAGGAAGATCCCCTGGAGAAAGAAATGGTGAGCCACTCCAGTATTCTTGCTTGGGAAATCCCATGGACAGAGGAGCCTGTTAGGCTATAGTCCACGGGGTCACAAGAGATGGACATGACTTAGTGACTCAACAACAACAACAACAAAATTAAAAACTGAACTATTAAATACATGTAAAATCCTTATTTTGTTTACAATTTACAAATGGTTCATGTCATTTCTTCCTCACAATACTCTTTTGAGTTGAACAAAGTAGCTGTTACGGAATTCCCAGGTGGCACTAGTGGGAAAGAATCTGCCTGCCAATGCAGGAGACTTCCTTGGGTCTGGAAGATCCCCTGGAGAAAGGCATGGCAACCCACTCCAGTATTCCTGCCTGGAGAATTCCACAGACATAGCAGCCTGGTGGCTATGGGCCATAGGTTCACGAGTGGGACACAACTGAAGTGTCTTAGCAGCAGCATCAGCAGGAGGTATTATAATCATGGTTCTACTTTACAGACCTATGGAAGGGGTAATACAGTTTTAGGAGGGCTGTTTGGAAAACTTACCCATCATTTATAACACTGTTTCTATGGCAATGGTGGTTCCAAATGTCAATAAAATGTGTTTTTAAAAATCTGGAAGATGATCAATTTCTAAATTCATCACTGCTTCCTGTCTATTTTAGTATTGATATGTGTGTCTTGGGACATTAAATTAAATGGCTTATAAACTCTGTTTAAAAAATAAGTATTGGTTTTTAAAATTCAGAATTCTTTACTATCATAATTAGGTGGTAGAATGCTGGAATAGTAGAAAGTCTTTTTTTTTTTTTAATATTTCTCAAATTGGCTTTAGGTTTGCCATACACCACTGTAACATTCTGTACTTTTTTTTTCATATGCATTGTGTGCCAAGAAAATGCCACATATATTATGAAAAGGGAGAAGAATTAAATCAACAGAATTAGAAATGAAAATGGAGAAATCACAACAAAAAACATAGTAATACAAAGGATCATAAGAGACTACTATCAGCAACTATATGCCAATAAAATGGACAACTTGGAAGAAATGGACAAATTCTTAGAAAAGTATAACCTTCCAAAACTGAACCAGGAAAAAATAGAAAATCTTAACAGATCTATCACAAGCATGGAAAGCAAAACTGAAATCAGAAATCTTTCAACAAACAAAAGTCCAGGACCAGATGGCTTCACAGGTGAATTCTACCAAAAATTTAGAGAAGAGCTGACACCTATTCTACTCAAACTCTTACAGAAAATTGCATAAGGAGGTAAACTGCCAAACCATTCTATGAAGTCACCACCACCCTAATACCAAAACCAAGTAAAGATGTCACAGAAAAAGAAAACTACAGGCTAATATCACTGATGAACATAGATGCAAAAATCCTCAACAAAATTCTAGCAAACAGAATCCAACTACATATTAAAAAGATCATACATCATGACCAAGTGGCCTTTACCCCAGGGATGCAAGGATTCTTCAACATTTGCAAACTAATCAGTGTGATACACCGCATTAACAAATTGAAAGATAAAAACTATATGATTATCTTAATAGATTCAGAGAAAATCTTTGACAAAATTCAACAAAACATTTATGAAAAAAAACCCTCCAGAAAGCAGGAATAGAAGGAACATACCCCAACATAATAAAAGCCATACACAACAAACATTATTCTCAATGGTGAAAAACTGAAAGCATTTCTCCTAAAGCATGCTTTAGGGTGGCCACTCTTACAACTACTATTCAACATAGTTTTAGAAGTTTTGGCCACAGCAATCAGAAGAGGAAAAGGAATAAAAAGTATCCAGATTGGAAAAGAAGAAGTAAAACCCTCACTGTTTATAGACAACATTATCCTCTACACAGAAAACCCTAAAGACACCACCAGAAAATTACTAGAGCTAATCAATGAATATAGTAAAGTTGTAGGATATAAAATTAACACACAGAAATCCCTTGCATTCCTATATGCTAACAATGAGAAAACAGAAATTAAGGGAACATTTCCATGCACCATTGCAATGAAAAGAATAAAACACTTAGGAATAAATCTACCTAAAGAAAACAAAAGACCTATATATAGAAAACTATAAAACACTGATGAAAGGAATCAAAGATGACACAAATGGAGAAATATACCATGTCCATGGATTGGAAGAATCAATATAGTGAAAATGAGTATACTACCCAAAGCAATCTATAGATTCAATGCAATCCCTATTAAGCTACCAATGGTATTTTTCAGAGAACTAGAACCAATAATTTCACAGTTTGTATGGAAATACAAAAAACCTCGAATAGCCAAAGCAACCTTGAGAAAGAAGAATGGAACTGGAGGAATCAACCTGCCTGACTTCAGACTATACTACAAAGCTACAGTCATCAAGACAGTATGGTACTGGCACAAAGACAAAAGTATAGATCAATGGAACAAAATAGAAAGCCCAGAGAAAAATCCATGCACCTATGGACACCTTATCTTTGACAAAGGAAGCAAGAATATACAAGGGAGAAAAGACAATCACTTTAACAAGTGGTGCTGGGAAAACTGGTCAACCACTTGTAAAAGAATGAAACTTGAACACTTTCTAACACCATATACAAAAATAAACTCAAAATGGATTAAAGATCTAAATGTAATACCAGAAATTATAAAAATTCTAGAGGAAAACATAGGCAAAATACTCTCCGACATAAATCATAGCAGGATTCTCTATGACCCACCTCCTAGAGTAATGGAAATAAAAGCAAAAATAAACAAATGGGACCTGATTAAACTTAAAAGCTTATGCACAATGAAGAAACTATAAGCAATGTGAAAAGACATCCTGCAGAATGGGAGAAAATAAAAGCAAATGAAGCAACTGACATAGAATTAATCTCAAAAATATATAAGCAGCTCATGCAGCTCAATTCCAGAAAAATAAATGACCAAATCAAAAAATTTGGGCCAAAGAACTAAATAGACATTTCTCCAAAGAAGACATACAGATGGCTAAAAAACACATATAAAGATACTCAATATCACTCATTATCAGAGAAATGCAAATAAAAACCACAATGAGGTACCGTCTCATGCCAGTCAGAATGGCTGCTATCAAAAAGTCTACAAACAATAAATGCTGGAGAGGGTGTGGAGAAAAGGGAACTCTATTACACTGTTGGTGGGAATGCAAACTAGTACAGCTAATATGGAGAACAAGTGTGGAGATTCCTTAAAAAACTGGAAATAGAACTGCCATATGACCCAGCAATCCCTCTGCTGGGCATACACACCAAGAAAACCAGAACTGAAAGAGACACGTGTACCCCAATGTTCATTATAACACTCTTTATAATAGCAACTGTTATTAATAGCAGAGTACATGGAAGCAACCTAGATGTTCATCAGCAGATGAATGGTTAAGAAAGCTGTGGTACATATACACAATGGATTATTACTCAGCTATTAAAAAGGAATGCATTTGAATCAGTTCTAATGAGGTAGATGAAACTGGAACCTATTATACAGAGTGAAGTAAGCCAGAAAGAAAAACACCCATATAGTATACTAACACATATGTATGGAATTTAGAAAGATGGTAACGATGGCCCTGTATGTGAGATAGCAAAAGAGACGCAGATGTAAAGAAGACTTTGGACTCTGCGGGAGAAGGCGAGGGTGAGATGATTTGAGAGAATAGCATTGAAACATGTATATTACCATATGTGAAATAGATCGCCAGTCCAGGTTCAATGCATGATACAGGGCACTCAGGGCTGGTGCACTGGGATGACCCTGAGGGATAGGGTAGGGAGGGAGGAGGAAGGGAGGTTCAGGATGGGGGACACATGTACACCCATGGCTGATTCATGTCAATGTATGGCAAAACCCACTACAATATTGTAAAGTAACTAGGCTCCAATTAAAATAAATAAATTAATTTTTAAAATATTTCTCAAATTGGTTTTAGTTTTGCCATACACCCCTATAACATTCTGTACTCTTTTTTTAATATGCCTTGTGTGCCAAGAAAATGTCACATATATTATGAAATAGAGTATTTAAAAATAAGTATTAAAATGAATACCCAAGAGGTAAATTATTATTCCTAAATAAGATTCACTCACCCTAGGAAATATTAAGTAGCCATGAAAAATAGAAATAATGATGCTTGTATACCAAAATATGAAAGCATAATGTAAAAAAGTAGAATATAAGGCAATCTTTAGATGTGCCTGTAGAAAATACTGCGAGCAAATGCAAAGTATAACAGTAGTTGTAATGAGCATGACCAGACTTACAGAGTTTTCTCTATATTTAACAAAACTCTATAATATTATATTTCTTAAATAATTAAAACTGATTTCAAAGCATCACCTCACAGGTGCTATAAGAAGATTAGTAAGAGTTCTTTACGAGCACTGTTTGGCCTTTTGGGAAAAAGATGCAGTGAGACTCTGAATTCAAAACAGTTATATGAACACACATTATGATTTATCATGTCTATAGAGAGAACCACAGGTAACCAGAGGGGGTTAGGACCACGTACAGACTGAGGGACACATGCCATAGGGACAAGAGAGAGGACAAATCTGGACAAAGGTATGAGCAAAAGTTGGCATGTGGTCTGAAAGGGCGTAGCACTTTGGGGTGGTCCATTTATGTCTAGAAAGCAAGACCAACACTTGTGCAGGATGAAAACAGAAGGCAGGCACAGGGTAACTGGAAAAGTCAGAAGGAACACTGATGACGAAATCTTCCCGGAAGTAGAGGAGTGTAGAAAAGAGATCTAACACATCAAGTGCTCAGACGAAAACCAGGATGTTCATAAAAACCCAGTGGCCAGAAAGGCAATTAGGAGAATTTAAATCACTAGACCACCAAAGGGAAGAAATCTTAAAAACAAAATCCTCTCTGGTTCACAGCTCAGAGATTTTAAAACATGTGCTAAGTGGCTTCAGTCACGTAGGACTATTTGCAACGCTATGGACCAGAGCCAGCCAGGCTCCTCCGTCCATGGGATTTCCCAGGCAAGAACATTGGTGTGGGTTGCCATACCCTTCTCCAGGGAATCTTCCCGACCCAAGCATTTTACCTGAGTCTCTTACATCTCCTGAACTGGGGAGCAGGTTCTTGATCTCTAGCGTCACCCGAGAAGCCCTTTTAAAACACAGAGACAGGCAACCATCCAAAGGCAGCTATTGTGGCATCTTCAGGGAAGGGAGGTAATTGGAACTGATGGCTGAATTACAGAACGTCTTCAGGGCTGACAGAGGTGGGAGCTTTCTTTAAGCAAATGACCAGAAGCTCTTGGCCTCGAAGTTGACGGACACACAGACTCAGAGAGAGCTCTAATCTCACCTCCACAGTTCCCACTAAGTCACAAAGGATACCTGCTCCAGCACAACATTCACTCCCACGAGCTGGGCACTTCACAAGTGTTATTTCCTGTACCTTCCAAAGGATCCTATGAGATGAGCATTGTTATACTTGGCCCTTGGCATTTGCGGATGTGGAATCTGTAAATGTATGGGGGCTGAATATGCTCTGCCAGTGTATACAAGGGCTTGGTGTTTGCAGAGGGTCCTGGAACCAATCCATCATGGAGATCAAAGTGTTGCTGTTCAGTCACTAAGTCATGTCCGACTCTTTGTGACCTCCATGGACTGTAGCACACCGGGCTTCCTTGTCCTTCATTATCTCTGGGACTTTACTCATATTCATGTCCACTCAGTCAGTGATGCCATCCAACCATCTTATCCTCTGCCGCTTGCTTCTCCTGTTGCCCTCTGCGGGACAACTGTGTTAATTTTACAGAGGAGACAAGTGAGGATCAGACCAGTTTACCAGCCTGCCCAAAGTCAATAGCAAGTCACAGAACCAGACTTGAAACTGTTTCTCTCTGTCCTGTACCCATATGTTTCACTGACACCATACCATCCTCTCTGTTGGCATAAACAAACACAGAAAAAGGGTAATACTAAAAACATTCAAAATATTTGTCTTGGTACTACCTTTATATGACCATAAAACAGCTGTTTTCCTTAAGAAAATATCACTTTAACTCTACATTTTCCAGAAAATTTTTCATATTTTCATATTAGAAGGCTCACGCTAACTCCATGATAAAGAGACTTAGCTATGAGAAAGAACTTACTGTTAGACAATCTCTTCCCAAATCAGTTCCAAGGTGCAGCTATTAAGGGCTCCGTTTTGTTTTTGTTTTTTCTGTAATATATTTGGATTAACAATGCTTACCATTTGTTGATTGCTCCGAACTGTTAATTTCTCTGATGGGGTATATATGGGTAATTCTGGGGTGTAGGATTGTAAGTATATTGTTTCCACATAGCTATAATTTTTCAACACTTCGATCAATAGTAAAAGTGAAATTTGATTATCATCTCTGTGTCTCCATCAAATATTTGCAGTTGATATGAACTTAGCAGAACATTCATTAGTCTCTAAGATTTCAAATTAAAACCTGAATAAAAATTAACCTTTATAGAATTCTATATCTAGAGGACACAGGACCTCAGTTATTAGATTCACAATGACAAAAAAGTAAGTACTTTATTAAAAAATAAAATCTTCTCAAACTAGGTTAAATTTAAAGTTTAGCCTTTGTCAAAAAATTTGCTGAATATTTCATATAACTCTACTCTTAAATTTCAGCTTCTGCACTGGCAGTTGAGTGTCCTTTTCATGTTCTTATGATGGAATAATTAGAAGTGCTTTTTTCTAACCAAAATTCTCTACTCAGAAATGCCTACAGCCTTTCCATTCTCTTTTTTGACAAGGACATAGGCAGAAAACCCAAAAATGACCTTTGAAATTTTAATACTCTACATATTTGCAAGGTAAAACAATTATCAGTGTCACTTGATTCTTTGATAATCTGTCTGTATCAAGACAAGGATAATCTCCTGCAATTCTTTAATATAAGTTTTTATGACAAATATTATTGTTAATATTTGAATTTATACTAGCAAATAAAGTAGAAAAAAGTCAAATATTTGGTTACATGAGTGAGGTGTTTGAGCATCGGTACATAAGAGTAAGTTCAAATATTTGTATTTGCCTTTCAGGTAGTTCTAATTTTCACAATATATATTTCTCAAAACTTTTATTTTCCACAATACCAAATTAACTATGTTTCCAGGAAAATGCTTAGAAGGAGTTATTTGTCCTGTGAGATTTATAAATAAAAAGTCACTTAAGACATTTCATTTTATAGTTTGGGGGCTTTTTTATTGTCTTTTTAAAATTTATCTTTTCCATTTTCTTTATGTAAAATGTTAGCTCATTCTCAAAACGAATCCCAATTTTTTGGAAGAAAACTGTTTGGATTGGATAAAGTAACTGAAAAATTACATATAACATGAAAGTGAAAGTGAAATTGCTCAGTCTTGTCCGAGTTTTTGCGACCCCATGTATTGTAGCCTACCAGGCTCCTCCGTCCATGGGGTTTTCAAGGCAAGAGTACTGGAGTGGGTTGCCATTGATAGAGCAAAGTATTTTCTATTCGAATCTGAATTATGAATTATAGACTGCACAGTAACAGTAATGATAACAGTAAGATGTATGCATCTTTTACCATCCACTAGGCACTATGCTATGAGCTACACAGGTACACTTAATGTGACTGTCATGACAGTACATTAAAGACATTATTATTACTATCATTTTACAGATAAGGAAACTAAGGTTTAGAGATGTTAAGCCACTGGCCAAAGTTCACACAGATAGTAAGTGGCTGAGCAGACTCTTGGGCAAGCCAAAAAAAAAAACCTTTGAAACTTTTAACATTATATTATATTTTAATGTTACATTTTAAATGCATTTGCTAAATAGTGCCTAAAATGGTAGTAAGTTCTAAACTTGCTATATTTATAGTGTCATTTCCAGAACTGAAATACAAATGATTGTTCAGTCCCCCGTAGAAAAACATTGCTCATTCCCTTCAAATTCTAACCACACAGCCCCAACAATGACAAAAGTTCACCAGACAATCAAGGCTCAATTAGGTTTCCATGAGGCTGAATAAACAGTGGCCCTTTGAGACTTAGAATTCTGTTGATCTGCTCAAACAAAAAGCAAACAACATTTAAATGCCACTGAGAACACTGCCACGCAGTTAAGCTGAACCCCAGTAGCTGAATGAACTCTGAGTTGCCATGTGAATAAGCCTGGACTATTTTGCTGGATGAGGAATAACCACGTAGGGAGAGATTCCAGTCATCCCAGTTTTATCAGATAAGGAGATTGTGGGCTATCTTGAGAAGAGCTATCCAACTCTCAGAAACAATCATCTGTCTGGTAGCTGACCACAAACATGAGTGACCCATGAAATACAGTTAAACTGCCTGGATGAACCCAAGCCAAATTGTTGACCCACAAAGTTATGAACTAAAAAGTTGTTGTCTTAAGATACAGAGTTTGGGTGGATTTTGCAGCAAAAGCTACCAGATACATTTTCCAATAACTCAAAATAGGTTTGGATGTGTTAAAAGATCAGTAGCTAACAACTCTGGACTAGTTGATGTAAAAGGTCCCCATAATATAGACCATAAACACTCTCAGCCAAACAGTTTCTATTTGTGGATCACTGTGTAACAGAATGTAGATGTCATATGCAAGATGATAGCGTTACTAAAAGAAAACATTCCTGACCATGAAAACTTGTCCAAAGGGAAGGTAACAAAATGGTGCTAACATTTAAGAAGAGCTCTAATAATTAAAGCAAGAGAAATCCCTAGGATTGAGAAAGAAGAGGAAAAAATACCACAATTGACCATTCCATACAGAAAGTCAGAATATTGTTCTTTAGGTATAAGTTCAAGTGCTAATGCTTAATTTTGATTACTTCAATCTAGACTTTATATAGTTTGTTGGCCCTTGTGCTAGGAAAAACATTGCTGCTGACAATGTACAGGTGAATGAAAGTTTTTTCGAAATGCCATCACATGCTTTCCATGTTTAAGAAGAGATACTACAGATTAACAGGATCCATTTGGTCACTGCCTTTGGATGCAAAAATCACAGTATGAGTCAGGATTATTCATGAAAATAGTAATCACTCTAGAGAAATTGAAGCTTATCTGGTAGCTCAAACTGTAAAAAATCTGCCTTCAATGCAGGAGACGTGGGTTCCATCCGAGTCAGGAAGATCCTCTGGAGAAGGAAATGACAACCCAATCCAGTGTTCTTCCCTGAAAATCCCATGGACAGAGGAGCTTGGTGGGCTGGGGTCACAAAGAGTCAGACACAACTGAGCATGCACATATGCTCTACAGTAGTAGAACTGAAGAACTCAATTTCTGGCCACTGAATAGCCATAAAGACAAATAGTGAAGTTGCTCAGCCGTGTCCGACTCTTTGCAGCCCCATGGACTCTAGCCCACCAGACTCCTCCATCTATGGGACTTTCCAGGCAAGAGTATTGCAGTGGATTGCCATTTCCTTCTCCAGGAGATCTGCCCGACCCAGGGATGGAACACGGGTCTCCTGCATTGTAGGCAGAGGCTTTACCATCTGAGCCACCAGGGAAATAAGGAATGCTTAATACTGATCAGTCCTGGGTGTTCATTGAAAGGACTGCTGTTGAAGCTGAAACTCCAATACTTTGGCCACATGATGTGAAGAAGAGCTGACTCATTGGAAAATACCCTGATGCTGGGAAAGATTGAAGGCAGGAGGAGAAGGGAACGACAGAGGATGAGATGGTTGGATGGCATCACCAACTCAATGGACATGGGTTTGGGTGGACTCTGGGAGTTGCTGATGGGAGGCCTGGCATGCTGCGGTTCATGCAGTCACAAAGAGTCAGACATGACTGAGTGACTGAACTGAACTGAATCCTGATTTTAAAAGAGCAGGAAGTCATTATCACCTCTACAGCAGAGGGGAAATAGGGTGTGGTATTGCTGACCCTAGAACCTGACTTTGCTAATAAAAGCTACAACTGGAGAGAGATGAGACCACAGAAGAGAAGACACATTCAATGCAAAAAATGCCAACCTACTACCCATAGGTGTTAAAAGATTAAAATATATTGAATACAACAGACAGAAAGATATTAGGTAGATTTTGTATTTTAGACTTTTTTAAAAACGCTGACTCAAATCTATGGAAAACCTGCCTCCCTCGTATTTCAACAAATGCCTAATAGCTTTTCTCTGTTACTAACACAATCTTTACACCTTCTCTCCCTTTCCTGCTTTGATTAACCATTCCTTCCTCTTTGCTTTGGTACCTTTTAGTTGAAGGAACTGGACTCCCACAAAGTACAACCAGAAAGGAGCCTTAGTGTTTCCCTTCAAAACGTTTTTCTTGATTTATTCTTTCCTCTTCCTTGAACTAAATATTGGACCAGTAGTACATAATTCCCAAATAATAAATAGTCCTTTAGGTGTGCGATTAAATAAAGTGAAAGTGTTAAGTCACTCGGTCGTGTCCAGTTCTTTGCAAACCCATGTAGCTCACCAGGCTGTTTTGTCTATGGGATTTCCCAGGCAAGAATACTGGAGTGGGTAGCCATTCCCTTCTCTAGAGGATCTTTCTCACCCAGGAATCGAATCCAGGTCTCCTGCATTACATGCAGATTCTTTACTACTGAGCCACCAGGGAAGCCGCATTGTTAAATAAAAAATTGGTGCAGTTTAAGTATCCCATACGTCCTATCCAGCTTCAGGACATTGTATCCACTGCTCTTTTGCCTTTATATCAATTAATCATTCATCTACCCAGTCATGTGTTCCCTTAACCATTTCATTCATGTCTATGCTCAAATCGTCGTCTCAAAGAGATCTTTCTTAAATTTCTTGATAAAATACTCTCACCAATGCAACTCTGTCATAGCCTAACTACATATATTTTTTCTCCAAGTACTTAACATCACCTGATACCCTATAGATTTGCCTCCCAGTTACCTCCACGCTCTCATTAGAATGTACGTTTCATGTCATTTAGCATGGCCTTGTTCACTGATCTATCTCCTGTGGCTTAGACAAGGTCTAGCCTACAGGAAGTCCCTGATAAATATTGATAGGGTAAAATGAATGAATGAGGAATGAATGTGGCCACAGAGTATACATAGCAAACATCTTACCAATTTTACAACTTTGTCTTTATAGCTCTACGGAGAAGATCCAGTCAATTTAATTATTTCTCAAAGATAAAGTGATAATCTTCAAAGATCAGAGAAAATTTACCCTCCTGGTCTTGAGGAAATGTTATAGATATAAAATGGCAAAAAGAAAAAAAAAATAACATAAAAAGAAGACACTACTCAGTTGAATTACTTGATTCTGGCTGGAAGACCTTTTCTTCCTTTTAACATGAAGAGACCCAGTGGGAAATCCCTGCCTTGCAAATTTTGTAGATATAAAATAGCAAAAAAAAAAAAAAAATGCATAAAAAGAAGACACTGTTCAGTTGAATTACTTGATTCTGGCTGGAAGACCTTTCTTCCTTTTAACATGAAGAGACCCAGTGGGAAATCCCTGGCTTGCCTGTCTGTTTTTGTCAAACATTCAACAGTAACTGATAATCTCTACATCTGTTATTTATTTGACAAATCTCCAGAGGGCCATACAAGTGGAAATTTCAGAAAAGCCCTAAACAAACTCCACGGCACTATGCAATGCCAGGAAGAATTTTTAGCCATTCTACAAATGTTAGGTTTAATTTAATGAACACACAGATGACTACTTACCTATGTGTTCTTTTGCATAAAGCATATAATGTGAAATTCTTTGATGTGCCCACTATTGTATTTAAAAATAAAAGTTAATTGCACATTGAAATTAAGCCTCTTGACTCAGGGAGGAGGCAAAAGTCAAAGAAAATTTGCAGCTGGTTGGGAAGTAAATCCAGGGTGGAGAAATTTTTGCAGAGCTCAGGAAGAGAGGAGGACTGTAAGGCATGAAGGATGATGTTTAGATTTTTTTATGGTGTTTTTGAGATTCTGACAGCTAGAATCAAAAAGATGCAAGATACCCCTTAAACATACATTGCATAACTAAACTAAATGATCTTCAGAAATTAATGAGCTGCATTTGGCTTGGGTTTTTAAAAGCCATTTAAATGACTTACATTGTAAAATAATACGCATGCTGCAACACACAAACTAGGCATAAAATGGAAAAACACCAGATCCTGAAACAAAGACTAAGCACCTACACGTTTCTTAACTTGGTAACAGGTTTAAGTTTATTGTTTTGAATTTTAAGTATCTGTTTTCTGAATAAAAACAGATATCTGAAAATTTCTTTTTAAAACTATTCAACATCTGTTTCAGTCTACAACAGACTAGGCAAGACTCCATGGATTGTCACTCCATATTTGTGCAAGGACAAGACAACAAAAGCAAGATATTCAGGCTTTCCCATGGGGCACGAGCTAGCCCTTTGAGGGAATATAATCTGTGCCTATGACCGTAATTTATTTTAATGGTATCCCCCAAATGAGAAGTTATTCTTCAAGTATGACTTTTAGATAAAAGCAAAATCATTTATTTTACAATTTCATGACACAGAAACATTTGTAACAAAACACTAGAGAGCACCCCTCACTAAGATATCAAAGTAGCTGCTAAACTCAGAGGCCAGCTGAAGTACAGGCAGTAGAAATCATCTTGTACCTCCTCAAACATCTTACACCTTCCCACATACCTGATGAGTGAATCAAGGATGGAAGTTTCTAATATGAACCAAAGGCATGCTCTCTTCACACGCCAGTAAGACCAATAAGGATTCATCTGCAGAAGAGATCGTTACATGATTCTCTCCTGAAGCAGCTTACAAAGCTGGCATAGCTACAGAATGTGAAAATTATGAGACACATGAACCAGCTAAACATCTGTTGTAATTTTCATTCAATTAACAGCAGAACATCTTAAAATCTTGACTTGGCTTCCTTAAAATGTCATGGCTTAGAGGTAAAAAGCGACCTCTGCACTGGAAATGATTAAGGCCCACAAAGGATTAGGAGAAAAATTAACATTCAATAAATCTGTATTGAATTCTAGACAACGTGCTAAAAAAAAAAAGCTGCCTGAGAAATACAAGATCCACATCAGACTTAAAAAGAGTATGCACAACAGACACAAGAGGCACAGAACTAAGAAAATACTTGAAAAATCATCTATAAAAATGTCTGAAGCCCAGCATAAGATGAGAATTGTGCAAACATTTTAAGTAGTTATATTTAAAGATAGAACTTAAGTGAGAGAAGATAAAAAACATGCAAAATCCCAATTTGTTTTCATGAATTGAGAGTCTAATCTCCCAATAAACTACAACCTAAGTCAAATAATCATAACTAAAAAAAAAACAAAGCTAATATTATAATATAAAACTCTTTGAATTAAGCTTAGAACATGGGTAAATACTAGGTAAATGCTAGCTATGATAATTCTCATAATCTTCCCTCTTATTCAAATATGTTAATCTTCTAGTGGTTTATTGGGTGGGACATACAAGCTGCAGGGGCTCTTTAGAGTTTTCTACCCATAACCCAGTCACCACAGTGACTTGAGCTCCATTGGACACAGAGAGGCATGTGGACTTCCCTTCTGTCCCTTCCTTCAGTGTGGCTAAGTGGTTCCAAGTAAAAGTATCCATACATGTACATATGCTAAATAATTGGGTTTCCCTGGTGGTTTAGTCCGTAAAGAATCTGCCTGCAATGTGGGAGACCAGAGTTCAATCCCTAGGTTAGGAAGATCCCCTGCAGAAGGAAATGGCAACCCACTCCAGTATTCTTGCCAGGAAAATCCCATGGACAGAGGAGCCTGGTGGGCTACAGTCCACAGGGTCCCAAAGAGTCAGACATGACTTAACGATTAAACCACCACCATCACATGCTAAATAATCTTGTATACCATGTATCAGGGCCAGTCAAATTATTTTAAGATTTTTTTATTCCACTAGGCACATTTTTTTCACATCATAATGGAATTTTAAGTTACATTAAACAGAGTGATTCAAATATAACTGGTAATCTGGAAAAGGAAAACATGATTAAGGGTTACAGAAATAACTGAAGATAACGGAAAATACAGTAAATAAAATTATCTAGGTACTTTAAATATACTTGAAGACTAAACTATTTCCTTATGTTCTTGAAAAAAAAATACATCTTTTAAGAACTACAGAGATAATAACAATGATAATTGTGATTGTCATGATCTTTTAAGAAAGAGATTGATCCAATTTTCAAAACTGGGGGAAATACATCTTTGCGGATCACTTGATGCTGATTGATGAAAAAATTCTAGTGTCAATTTCTGAGCAATTGATAACTGAGCATTTACATAGTAAAAGATGTTTCTAGCAATCAGACTATTTACTAGGAACAAATCAATTCAAATTAACACTATATCATTTGTAATAAGGTTACCAGGCATCCTTTGGTTTGTAGGCCCATCACACTCCATGGTTACATGGTGTTTTTCCTATGAATCTGTGATTCATATGAATCACATTCATATGAATCTATGAATCCAGATTTCCCCCTTATCATAAGGACACCAGTGAGTGGAGTAAGGCCCACCCTAATCCTGTATGTGTTTATCTTAACTTGATTATATTGGTAAAGATCCCATTTCCAAATGAAGTCACATTCACAGGTACAGTAGGTTAAGACTTTTGCAAACATTTTGGGAGGACACAATTCAATCCCCAAGAGTACTTTATTCCAGGCAATGTATATTATGTTGCCTCAGTAAATGGTTGCCATAAACTCAGTAGAGTAGGCAACATTCCCTTTTAACTGATGAAAAGAAAGCTCACTAAGGTTAATTTAGTTACGAGGAAGGACACAGCAAGCAAGAAGCAGAGTCTCAAACCTGGAACTGACTGATTACAAAGCCTGTGTTTCTGAAACAGGGGTAAGAACATCCTAGAGATACAAAATGTGTGACTAGTGGTATAAGAATCTTTCCGATTAACATGGTCCACCTTCCATGGAAATCAAATTTATCTGATGATGAGTGACTTAAAACATTAATTTTATTTTAAAATCAACATATTTTATAATGGAATGTTATCACATAGGCTGTTAAAAATAATTTTAGTTTCAAAACAAGTTGAGAGAACGGATTTTTGGCAAACCCTTATAAGTAAACACTCACTACATCAGTCTGTAGATGCTTTATTTTTGGAGTTAAAAATAATTAATGAAGTATTGCCAGTGTGATAGTTTGTTTTGTTTTTTTAATATATAAGATGGATCATCATTTGCCAGGATGTTTCAGAAAGTCTTGGATAGGATGTGATTCTTTGAATTGAAATGGATAATAAACTAAAACATCCTTTAATCTGTTCTTATTAATATTGTAACATAAACAAAGATACAGGTTGAGTGAAAAATGTAAAACAATTCTGGTATGATAAATCAAGAGTAATAAATTTTTTGGTAGCAAAGTTGTATGCTCTCACTACTCAAAAAATTGGTTAAGTTTTATGAAAATGCCAGATTCTAATTCCATTCCCTCAAGGAAATTCTAGAATGTCCAAAGGTTAGGATAAACTCCATTTCTAATCTTCTTAAACCTTGAGGCATTTGATCAGTTTTCTCACCAAGATGCTCTTTGGTTTCTCCTAAGAAACTAAACTAAGTAGCAATGTTATTAGTTATTCTATTAATTTCTACTTAGTTCATATCAGATCAGATCAAATCAGTCGCTCAGTCGTGTCTGACTCTTTGCGACCCCATGAATCGCAGCATGCCAGGACTCCCTGTCCAACACCAACTTCGGGAGTTCACTCAGACTCACGTCCATCGAGTCAGTGATGCCATCCAGCCATCTCACCCTCTGTCGTCCCCTTTTCCTTCTGCCCCCAATCCCTCCCAGCATCAGAGTCTTTTCCAATGAGTCAACTCTTCGCATGAGGTGGCCAAAGAACTGGAGTTTCAGCTTCAGCATCATTCCTTCCAAAGAAATCCCAGGGCTGATCTCCTTCAGAATGGACTGGTTGGATCTCCTTGCAGGCCAAGGGACTCTCAAGAGTCTTCTCCAACACCACAGTTCAAAAGCATCAATTCTTCGGCGCTCAGCCTTCTTCACAGTCCAACTCTTACATCCATACATGACCACAGGAAAAACCATAGCCTTGACTAGACGGACCTTTGTTGGCAAAGTAACATCTCTGCTTTTGAATATGCTATCTAGGTTGGTCATAACTTTCCTTCCAAGGAGTAAGCGTCTTTTAATTTCATGGCTGCAGTCACCATCTGTAGTGATTTTGGAGCCCAGAAAAAGAAAGTCTGACACTGTTTCCACTGTTTCCCCATCTATTTCCCATGAAGTGATGCAACCGGATGCCATGATCTTCGTTTTCTGAATGTTGAGCTGTAAGCCAATTTTTTACTCTTCTCTTTCACTTTCATCAAGAGGCTTTTGAGTTCCTCTTCACTTTCTGCCATAAGGGTGGTGTCATCTGCATATCTGAGGTTATTGAGATTTCTCCCAGCAATCTTGATTCCAGCTTGTGTTTCTTCTAGTCCAGTGTTTCTCATGATGTACTCTGCATATAAGTTAAATAAGCAGGGTGATAATATACAGCCTTGACGTACTCCTTTTCCTATTTGGAACCAGTCTGTTGTTCCATGTCCAGTTCGAACTGTTGCTTCCTGACCCGCATACAAATTTCTCAAGAGGCAGATCAGGTGGTCTGGTATTCCCATCTCTTTCAGAATTTTCCACAGTTTATTGTGATCCACACAGTCAAAGGCTTTGGCATAGTCAATAAAGCAGAAATAGATGTTTTTCTGGAACTCTCTTGCTTTTTCCATGATCCAGCAGATGTTGGCAATTTGATCTCTGGTTCCTCTGCCTTTTCTAAAACCAGCTTGAACATCAGGAAGTTCACAGTTCACATATTGCTGAAGCCTGGCTTGGAGAATTTTGAGCATTACTTTACTAGCATGTGAGATGGGTGCAATTGTGTGGTAGTTTGAGCATTCTTTGGCATTGCCTTTCTTTGGGATTGGAATGAAAACGGACCTTTTTTCAGTCCTGTGGCCACTGCTGAGTTTTCCAAATTTGCTGGCATAGTGAGTGCAGCACTTTCACAGCATCATCTTTCAGGATTTGGAAAAGCTCAACTGGAATTTCATCACCTCCACTAGCTTTGTTCGTAGTGATGCTTTCTAAGGCCCACTTGACTTCACATTCCAGGATGTCTGGCTCTAGGTCAGTGATCACACCATCGTGATTATCTGGGTCGTGAAGATCTTTTTTGTACAGTTCTTCTGAGTATTCTTGCCATCTCTTCTTAATATCTTCTGCTTCTGTTAGGTCCATACCATTTCTGTCCTTTATCGAGCTCATCTTTGCATGAAATGTTCCTTTGGTATCTCTGATTTTCTTGAAGAGATCCCTAGTCTTTCCCATTCTGTTGTTTTCCTCTATTTCTTTGCATTGATCGCTGAAGAAGCCTTTCTTATCTCTTCTTGCTATTCTTTGGAACTCTGCATTCAGATGTTTATATCTTTCCTTTTCTCCTTTGCTTTTCACTTCTCTTCTTTTCACAGCTATTTGTAAGGCCTCCCCAGACAGCCATTTTGGTTTTTTGCATTTCTTTTCCATGGGGATGGTCTTGATCCCTGTCTCCTGTACAATGTCACAAACCTCATTCCATAGTTCATCAGGCACTCTGTCTATCAGATCTAGGCCCTTAAATCTATTTCTCACTTCCACTGTATAATCATAAGGGATTTGATTTAGGTCATACCTGAATGGTCTAGTTAGTTACTCTACAGTTAATGTTTGGTTGAAATGACACAATAATGCTCTAAGGTTATTCTCTCTCTCTCTCTCCCCTCAGCCTTTTCTTTCTTTCCTTCTGAATCTCTAAACACTGCTACAGGCTAATGGAAGTATAAAAAGGTGGTCATTCAATTCAGTCCCAAATATAGAAGTTTGGGGAGTTTTCCCTTGGCTCCTCTGTTGTTCAGAGTGACTTTTTGGAACTGTAGTTTCTCAAATATGAAGTTTTAAATGCTTATTGTGACTAAATGCTAGCAAATTGCTGAAATTCAGAGCAAACACACTTAGACGAGAGAATTTTTAGATTTCTATATCTTATTAGAAGAAATGGAACAGCCCTCATAATCAACAAAAGAGTTCAAAAAAAAAAGTACTTGAATGCAGTCTCAACAGAATGATCTCTGTTCATTGAATGGTTATTCAATATCAGAGTAATCCAAGTTTATGTCCCAACCACTAATGCCAAATAAGCTGAAGTTGAAGGTTTCAGTGAAGACTTACAAGACGACTGAAATGCAAAAGTAGGAAGTCAAGAGTTACCTGGAATAACAGCCATGTTTGGCCTTGGGAAAAAAAAAAAAAATGAAGCAGGGCAAAGACTAATAGAGTTTTGCCAAGAGAACGTACTGGTCATAACAAACACCGTGACAGCAACACAACAGATGACTCTACACATGGGCATCACCAGATGGTCAACACAGAAATCAGATTGATTATAGTCTTTGCAGCCAAAGATGGAAAAACCCTACACAGTCAGAAAACACAAGACCAGGGATTTACTGTGGCTCAGATCATGAACTCCTTATGTCAAAATTCAGACTTAAAATTGAAGAAAGTAGGGAAAACCACTAGACCATTCAGGTATGACCTAAATCAAATCCCTTATTGTTATACCGTGGAAGTGACCAATAGATTCAGGAGATTAGATTTGATAGACAGAGTGCCTGAATAACTACGGATGAAGGTTGATAACACTGTACAGGAAGCAGTGAACAAAACCATCCCCAAGAAAAAGAAATGCAAAAAGGCAAAATGATTGTCTGAGGCCTTACAAATGGCTCAGAAAATAAGAGAAGTGAAAGGCAAAGGAGAAAAGGAAAGATATTCCCATTTGAATGCAGAGTTCCAAAGAATACCAAGGAGAGATAAGAAAGCCTTCCTCAGTGATCAATGCAAAGAAATAGAGGAAAACAATAGAATGGGAAACACAGAGATCTCTACAAGAAAAACAGAGATGCCAAGGGAAATTTTCATGCAAAGATGGACACAATAAAGGACAGAAATGGTGTGAACCAAACAGAGGGAGAAGATATTAAGAAGAGGTGGCAAGAATACACAGAAGCACTGTACAAAAAAGATGTTAATGACCCGGATAACCACAACAGTGTGATCACTCACCTAGAGCCAGACATCCTGGAATGTGAAGTCAACTGGGCCTTAGGAAGCTTTACTATGAACAAAGCCAGTGGAGGTGATGGAATTCCAGCTGAGCTATTTCAAATCCTAAAAGATGATGCTGTGATGTTCTGCACTCAATATGCCAGCAAATTTGGAAAACTCAGCAGTGGCCAGAGGAATGGAAAAGATCAGTTTTCATTCCAATCCCAAAGAAAGGCAATGCCAAATAATATTCAAACTATCACACAATTGCACTCATTTCACATGCTAGAAAGGTAACGCTCAAAATCTTTTAAACAATGCTTCAACAGTACGAGAACTGAGAACTTTCAGATGTTCAGGCTGGATATAGAAAAGGCAGAGGAACCAGAGATCAAATTGCCAACATTTGTTGGATCATGGACAAAGTAAGGGAATTCCAGAAAAACATCTACTTCTGCTTCATTGACTACACCAAAGCCTTTGACTGTGTGGATCACAACAAACTGGACAATTCCTAAAAAGATGGGAATACTAGACCATCTTACCTGTCTCCTGAGAAACCTGCATGCAGGTCAAGAAGCAATAGGTAGAACCAGACATGGAACAACTGACTGGTTCCAAATTGGGAAAAGAGTACATCAAGGCTGTATCTTGTCATATATTTAACATATATGCAGAGAAAATCATGCGAAATGCTAGACTAGATGACGCTCAAGTTGAAATCAAGATTGCCAGGAGAAATATCAATAACCTTAAATATGCAGATGATACCACCCTAATGGCAGAAAGTGAAAAGGAACTCAAGAGCCTCTTGATGAAGGTGAAAGAGGACAGTGAAAAAGTTGGCTTTAAACTCAACATTCAAAAAACAAAGATCATGGCATCCAGTCCAATCACTTCATGGCAAATAGATGTGGGGAAATGGAAAGGGTGACAGACTTTTTCTTGGGCTCCCATATCCCTGCAGATGGTGACTGCAGCCATGAAATTAAATGATACCTGCTCCTTGGCAGAAAAGCTATGACAAACCTAGTCACCTTATTTAAAAGCAGAGACATCACTTTGCTGACAAAGGTTCCTACAGTCAAACCTACGGTTTTTCCAGTAGTCATGTATGGATGTGAGAGTTGGACCATAAAGCAAGCTGAGTGCCAAAGAACTGATGCTTTTATACTGCGGTGCTTGAGAAGAGTCCTGAGAGTCCCTTGGACAGCAAAGAGATCAGTCAATCCTAAAGGAAATCAACCCTGAATATTCATTGGAAGGACTGATGCTGAAGCTGAAGCTCTATTACTTTTGCCACCTGATGTGAGGAGCTGATTCATTGAAAAAGACCCTGATACTGGGAAAGACTGAAGGCAGGAGGAGATGACAGAGGATGAGATGTTTGAATGGCATCACTGATCCAATAGACATGAATAGCAAACTCCAGGGATAGTGAAGCATAGGGAAGCCCGGTGTGCTGCAGTCCATGGCGTCACCAAGAGTCAGATAAGGCTAAGTGACTTAATAGTAACAACAAGAACAACCTTATTAACAATGTATCAAAGTTAAGAATACTCCAATTCTATTTATTATGAGTATAACCAAACATCTTTTGTTATAAAACATATAACCATGTTTGGTTATACTCACGCTAAATAGAATTGCAGTATTCTTAACTTTGATACATTGCTAATAAGGGCTTTTGTGGTAGTTCAGCTGATAAAGAATCTGCCTGCAATCCTGGGGACTCTGATTTGATCCCTGGGTCGGGAATTTTCCCTGGGTAAGGTATCACTCCAATATTCTTGGGTTCCCTATTGGCTCAGATGGTAGAGAATGTACCTGCACTGTGGGAGACCTGGGTTTGATTCCTGGGTTTGGAAGATCCCCTGGAGAGGGGCATGGCAACCCACTCCAGTATTCTTACCTGGAGAATCCCTATGGAAAGAGGAGCCTGGCAGGCTACAGTCCATGGGGTCGCAAAGAGTCAGACACGACTGAGTGACTAAGCACATAATCAAACGTAAGACATCCTCTTGAATTGAAATCCCTAAGGGGTATAGTTTAAGAATGCCTTAACAATCATTTAGTGTTATTCTGAAGAAAATTTTAAAATAAAAATAGTAGAAACACTGTACAGATGGCTCAAGAATGGAAATAGTGAAAATAGTCAAATGATAGCTTAATTATAATGATTCATCTTAGTTTCTAAAGGTATCCATACCACCAGGGCAACTGTATACTATATGCATTTGTAGATATTCAATTTTGTGTTTAAAGTAAATTGTGATACCTTTTAAAAATGTACCTTATAACCATAATTCTGATGCCAATTTAATCATTTCAATAGAATCTGTTATAAAGATTGAAGAGATCATTCCACAATACATAAACATTCATGAAGATTATTTGTATAAGAAAACCATAAAATAAAGCCTCCATTTGCATTGTGTCATATTAGATAACGGGTGGCAACTTCATGTTAGTGGCTGATATTAAAAGGCAAAAGTATTTTGCTCCACTTATGTTCCACTGAAGAACTATTTCTATTTAGAAGAGAATGACCAAGTTGGTTTGCCTTTCCGTCCGTGCCGCCAAGCACTAGCATGTAGTACCACGATCTCTTCGTAACGTTTTTTCTCTTTTAACAGACTTTGAGTTGGCATCTCTTGTGTTCCGTCTTCTTATCGTTGCATTAGCTTAGATCCGAGTGGAACATGGTCTTTATCTGGCTGGAAATGGGCCTAAGTTGCACCACTGTTTCAAGCAATATAAAGAAGAAAAATTCCTAAAAATTTCCTAAAAGTTTTTCTATCAGATACTCATTCGTATTTCCCATTTTAAAGTTTCTGTTGTCTTTAAAGATCAGATAGCTGTAAAATCCTATACCTACAAATAGAATTCTGATAATAACAGAAGCTGCATTCTGTGTACCATCTACAGGCTAGGACCTATATTAGAGGCTTTATATCCAGAATCTAGTTTAATCCTCACAACAAAACTATAAGGCAAATAACATTAATCCTATTTTGCAGATAAGGAAACTGAGACTGAGAGAAATTAAGTAGCTTGAGCAGCATCAGACATCAAATGGAAGGGTCATGATCTGAATCCAGTCTGCATATTTCGACATCTGTGGTCTGTGTTCTTTTCCCTGAACTATGTATGGTTTTTTTTCATTTCCAACTTCTTTAAATACAAACTATTCAATCTATTTTCACAGGAAAGGATAAAGTGCTGCTATCACACAGAAGGAGCAATCTGATTTATAAATTACGCAAAGAAGAAAAAATATCTGAGGGTGGTATGCCGAATGCTTCTCTGAAATATTGTAAATAGTAAAGCAGTGGGAAAATCCAACTGTTACTCAAGGTATTTTAACTATATCTAAGCCACTTGCCCTGCTTATTGGACCTTTGTCAACAAAGGTCCGTCTAGTCAAAGCTTTGATTTTTCCAGTGGTCATGTATGGATGTGAGAGTTGGACTATAAAGAAAGCTGAGCACCGAAGAATTGATGCTTTTGAACTGTGGTGTCGGAGAAGACTCTTGAGAGTCCCTTGGACTCCAAGGAGATCCAACCAGTCCATCCTAAAGGAGACCAGTCCTGAATATTCATTGGAAGGACTGATGCTGAAGCTGAAACTCCAATACTTTGGCCACCTGATGTGAAGAAGACACTGATGCTGGGAATGACTGAAGGCCAGAGGAGAAGGGGACGACAGAGGGTGAAATGGTTGGATGGCATCCCCGACTCAATGGACATGAGTTTGAGTAAGCTCTGGGAGTTGGTGACAGACAGGGAAGCCTGGCATACTGCAGTCCAAGGCATCACAAAGAGTCGGACACAACTGAGTGACTGAATTGAATTGAAGCTACTCACCAAAGCAAAGTATGCATTTTTTGATGAATATTATTTTCATAAAAATAATTTTAAAAGTCTATATATTATTATAAAATAGAATTCATATGATCATCAAAAACTGTTTAGATAACAGAAGCTAGAGATTAACAAGGATATCTTTTTTTCAAGGCTTCCCAGGTGGCGCTAATGATAAAGAACCTGTCTGACTCCAATATGTAGGAGATGTAAGAAACATGGGTTCGATCCCTTGGCCGGGAAGATCCCCTGGAGAAGGTATGGCAACCTATTCCAATATTCTTTCCTGGTGGGCTGCAGTCCATAGGGTCAGAAAGAGCCAGACACGACTGAAGTGACTTAGCACTAACATTCTTTTTAAATTGTATTTTCTCCCATTTAAAAATATTGGTATCATTGTTTCTTTTTCTTCTAACAAATACATTTGTGGACACTTTGCTAAGTGATGGCCACTTGGAAACCATTTTATAGTTCTAAAATAAATAAAATACATCCAAACTTTCCAGTGAAGTATAATATATTTAGCCCATATGAAGTGATAAACAATATGTCAGCTTCAATACTTTCTAGAAGCATATGTTGTTGATTTTATACTATATTTACAATATGGTGATTTTTACATTTATGTATATTTTACAATATGTTATTAGTAATCTACATGGAAATAAGCAATTCTGCATACAAATTTGGAATAGCCTGCTGACAAATATATATATATACATATAATTTGTGATTACTCCTTACAATCAAGATCTCATTATGTTTTAAAATAAGAATATAAGAAAACAAGCTAAAACCCACTGCTAACTCTAATTCTATAGTTTCTGTGTGAGAGTGGTTTGTTTCCAGCTTTCCAGAATATTATGGAAGAAAATGTGTGGTAATCACCATGGATCGTACACAGGCCAGTAACTTTATTCAGCCACTCACACAGTGAAAGAAAAGTTCCTAAACATCCACACTTATGTACAAGTGTGTGGCACATACAGTGTTATTCAGATGTGAAATCTTGCTGTCAGTTATGTTTACTGAGCTGGTTCACTTGCCCAGCATCATGCCTGCATCCAACAGATTGAACATATTAGCTCCCTTTTAGGTGTTTACAATTTTAGGTGCTGAAGTCTTAGCTATGTTAACTGAAGAATCAGGTATGATAACACCTATTGAATTGTGAGGACTCGTATGTATGTAACATGAATAAGATGAATGAATACCATTAAAAGTGTGTGGAGTAAGTCAGAAAGACAAATATTCTATATTAACACATGCATCTGGAATCTGAAACTGTGTACACATGAAACTATTTTCAGGGCAGCAATGGAGACAGAGACACAGAGACAGACTTGGGGACACGGGCAAGAAGAGGGTGGGACAGACCGAGAACACAGCATGGCCATATGTACATTACCATATGTAGAAGAGAGAGCTTTGGGAATTTGCTGTGTGACACAGGGAACTCAACCCAGGGCTCTGTGACAACCTAGAGGAGTGGGATGGGGGGGAGGCGGGAGGGAGGCTCAAGAGGGAGGGGACATATGTGTACCTATGGCTGATTCATGTTGATATATGGCAGAAACCAACACAATATTGTAAAGCAATTAAGCTGAGACATGGATCTTCCCCTCTTTGCACTCCTGGCTCTCAGGTCTTCAGACCTGGACTGGAATCGACCTCATCACCCTGGCTCTTATGCCTTTGAACTACACCAGGTTTCCTGGGTCTCCAGCTTTCAGAGATCAGGTCGTCGGATTTTTCAGCCTTCATAATATTGTAAGCCAATGCCTTATAATAAATAGTAAATCTCTTCATATACATTATATATATATATATATTTATATATGTAAATACTCTATTTCTCTGGATAACCCTGATAGATATCTCAAACCTAATATTTACAAAATTTAGCCACTGATCCCAACCTCACCCAAACTGGCTCCGCTTGCATTCTTCCCCATTTTACATCCCAGCAATTTTATCCTTCCAACTGGTCATTCTAAAACCTTGGTGTCATCCTTGACTATCCTCTTTCTTTCACATCCTGTGTACCATCTGTCAGCAAGTTCCGATAGCTTTATGCTAATATTTAACTATGTATATGACAAGAAGAAAACATATTCATTCAGTTTGACTAGTTTGATGATAATTGAAATGAGATAAAATGCAAATGGACTATAAGGATATCATGCTTTCCAGAGAATATGGGAGATAACATGATTCCAAAAAAGTACCAAAAGCCAGAGATTCAGTGTTGGTTCCAGTGTGTATGGCTTTAGTTAATTAGCTAATTTCCATAGTCATCGTAGTCTATAAAATGGAAATATAGGAGACACCTAACCTGTAACAGCTACTATAAGAAACAGAGTATAATTTCCAAAAGTAAAGGAAGGCCAATAAAAATAGGTACTTATAACAGAAATTATCGATAAGATGTTCCTGTATTAGGTCAGCTGAACTGTTAACCACTTGGACACAGAGCTCTAAAGAAAAAAAGGGTTGTGAGATTGGACACTGAGCTCAGTGGGTATAGAATCCACAATAACATGTGTACAAAGACTTTCTCTCTTGAGATATTTTTAGAATTACACAGTTCCCAGACCATGTTTAATCTCATGAATGACAAAGAACACAGACATATCATACATACAGACAACGCAACACACCTGCCTATCAGTGACCGGAACATACAGTATGCCAATACAAAAGAAAAACAGGACAAAATAGGAGCTGAAAATTGGCTAGTGGAGACCCCATGTACCATTCATGATGAAAGAAAGAAGAAGAAAGAACCACAGAAGCCAGATCAGTATGAAGCCCAGGACATACAGGCTTGCGATTCAAATTGCAGTTCAAAGTAACTAGAAATTGAAGTTCACAGAGGTGTAACCAAGGTGTAGCTAGGGAAAGACCACATACCTTTCAGGAAAATAGATATGAGAAAGTAGATATAAGGCAAAATAGCAAGAAAGAGCAATAAAGATTGATGTCAGAGCTCCAGGATGACAGACAGAATGCCCATAAATACTCAAATATCCCATTAAGTTAAAGCATGATGTGATGTGACGGTATGTACTAGTCATTTACTGAAACACCCTGTAATCATTTCAGAAGATTTACTTCCATGCAAGTTACAGTGAGCTGCTCTCTAGGAGAGACCAAGAATCAATGCAGATGGCCAGTGGGCATAGGAAAACGAAGGAAAAGGAAAGGATCCTAAATTCAAAGTCAGGACCGAGAGAAAAATCAACCTTTTATTTTCGATGCCTTTCTAGGCCCGAACTGGTCAAATGCTTATGAGCCTAAAAATTACATAAAAGTGTGGAAAGTGAAAGTGTTAGTCGTTCAGTTATGTCCAATTCTTTGTGGACCCATGGGCTGTAACACACCAGGCACCTCTGTCCATGGAATCCTCCAGGCAAGAATACTGGAGTGGGTAGCCACTTCCTTCTCCAGGTGGTCTTTCCGAGGCAAGGACAGAACCGAGCTCTCCTGCACTGCAGGCAGATTCTTTACCACCTGAGCACAGTCACTTGAGACTTAAATATAGATTCCTTTTCAGGAGATCTGGAGCAGAGTCTGAGAGTCTGCGTTTTTAACAAGTTCACAGGCAACGCAGGTGATGAGTCCACCCCTGCACTCTTCAATCAGTGAGGCACTGATACAGAAGCACCTTGAGAGCCTGACACGGGTCTTCTGTGGCTGTTCACAGGCCTCCCGGAGGCCACGATGCACAGCTTTGCTCTGTCTGGCCCACACAATTTTCAAGCCCACAATGAAAAAACAGGAGATTATATGCAAAGATTGGGTTTCTCAGTTCTCTTGAAATCCTAAGACAGCTGGCATCACTGCACCTGTCAACCACCAGTTGACATTAGAGCAGATTGAAAGTTACCCCTCAGGAGAGGTATTTCCCCCAATCCTTAACAGCCTCATTCACTACCAAGTAGCTCCCTGACAGTGGCAGAGACCATTTTTTCATTCATCATGAAAATTTTATGTTGAATTTGTTTGAGAGAGAGAGATTTTTCTATCCCATGTCTGTTAAAACTAAAGGTTTAAACCAGATTGTATCACGCTATATGCTTTATCTATATCAATTTATCTATATCAATTATATTCCAAGCCCCCTCATGTTTTTAAGTTTGTAATACATGGTTTTATTCACCTATCTAGTTCCAGAACCTAAGACAGAGCCTGGCAAAGAAGACTATGAAATGAATTGCTAATAGAAAACAGAGACTCAGAATCAAGAGCCTGCTTTTGAAATCCTTTAGCAGTACCTGTTCTGTTACATGAGTGTTTCCACTGGTTTCCGTGTGCAGGCAGATCCATGAGCTATAACTGTACCTACCTATGGTCAACCCACAGGTTCATTCAATCTTTTAGATGAATGTTATGTTCTGACAACCTAGAGAATGGGACTACACTTATCCTGAAAAGGATCTTGCTGACTGGAATCAAGTCATACAACTTGACTAAAAATACAGTTTGAAATTTTAAACATACAACTTAAAGCGCTTACTTCATTAATTGTTTGACATTAGCACCAGTTTCTCAGTTTTGCGACAGATTTCCATTGTCCTAAAAATGGCAGTGAAAGAATCTCTTGTTTTGTTTTTACTGGAAATTGAGATCAAAGACAAACTAAATGGCTGAAACAGTTCAGAATAAAATAAAATCTCAGTTTCAGTGGTTATAAATCATAATGTATACTTTTATATGAGCTCTTTGCAAGAGAGTGGGAAATATAACTCCTCTTATCAGATATGTGTATTTTGTTTAAAAGGGAATATTTTCATAAATGTTTCCAGACAGAATTTTTTAAAAATGTGTGTGTATGTATGTATATATGTTGGTATAGGGTGGAGTGACATGGAAAGAAGGCAGATGTGAAAAAGAATCATTATTCTTACTTAAAGTAGACACTTTAATTATTTAGGAAAATATAAAACTTAATATATGTTATACAAAGCTCAGGAGTGCAATTTTGCACTTTGAAGAGCACTGCTGAGAACATTAACAACATAAAGTCAAAGCCAAGTAATAGAAAGGCAGGTTCTAATCAAAATACTTGCCTTGTGTTTGGACAGCATATTAAAAAGCAGAGACATTACTTTGCCAACAAAGGTCCATCTAGTCAAGGCTATGGTTTTTCCAGTAGTCATATATGGATGTGAGAGTTGGACTATAAAGAAAGCTGAGCACCGAAAAATTGATGCTTTTGAACTGTGGTGTTGGAGAAGACTCTTGAGAGTCCCTTGGACTGCAAGGAGATCCAACCAGTCCATCCTAAAGGAGATCAGTCCTGGGTGTTCATTGGAGGGACTGATGCTGAAGCCGAAACTCCAATACTTTGGCCACCTGATGTGACAAACCGACTCATCTGAAAAGACCCCGATGCTGGGAAAGATTGAGGGCAGCAGGAAAAGGGTATGACAGAGGATGAGATGGTTGGATGGCATCACTGACTCAATGGACATGGGTTTGGGTAAACTCCGGGAGTTGGTGATGGACAGGGAGGCCTGGCGTGCTGCAGTACATGGGGTCACAAAGAGTCGGATGCGACTGAACTGAATTGAACTGAATCAAAATACTTGCCTTGTATTTGGACAGCATAATCTAAGTTTTATATTCATCAGCATGTCCAAGACTCAAAAAAAGTTCCCTTACTGTTTATCACTAAAGGTTTGACCAGCAAGGCTTGACATTATACTATCCACATCCTACTATCCCCTTCTTTCCTCATTCCCACAAAACACACACACACACACACACACACACACACACACACAAACACATCCCTTCTTTTCAAAATATGTTTTTAAAATCAGGTCAGTCCCAGATGAACCAGCAAGTCTCTGTTGACTTTCTGTTCCTATTACACTGTTTGCTACTGTTTGACATCCTCAGCTCCCTTCATGAGAGGCCCAGCCATGCAAGGTGGCCATTGGAGGAATCTCAGAAAATAACAGAGTTTTCAAGAAACATTGCTGTCCTTTTCTTATTCTTTTTTCTATGATAAGAACCTGTCACCTCATATCTCTTTCAAGTATATCAAGAAAATAGAATACGTGATGAATATCTGTCAGGGCAGAAGGAGTCAGTCAACAGGATCAAGCTTTCAAAGATGATTTGTTTGGCAAACACAGTGGTTTAAAAAGATTTTAGATTCCACGTATAAGCAATATCATAGATATCACTGTGTGTGGAATCTACAGAACTGATACAAATGGACTAATTTACGAAACAGAAATAGAGTCAGAGATGTAGAAAAGAGACTGATGGCAACCAAGGGGAAAGCAGGGGAGAGATAAGTTGGAATATTGGGATGGACATATATGTACTTCTATATGTAAAACAGATAAGAACTCACTGTGTAGCACAGGGAACTCTACTCAGTACTCTAATGGCCCGCATGGGGAAAAAACTAGAAAGAGTGCACATATGCATATGCATAACTGACTCACTGCACTATACAGAAGAAAATAACAACACTGTATATTAAGTATGTGTGTGTGTATGCTCAGTTGCTCAGTCATGTCTGACTCCTTCGACCCCATACACTGTAGTCCACCAGGCACCTCTGTCCATGGGATTTTCTAGGCAAGAATACTAGAGTGGTTTGCTATTTCCTACTCCAGGGGATCTTCCCAACTCAGGGATCGAACCTGCATTTTCTGTGTCTCCTGCATTGACAGGCAGATTCTTTACCAAACTGAGCCACCTGGGAATGCTTTAACAACAAAAAAATTATAATAATTATAAAAAGATTTTAGCTAGTTTTTAAAACTCAGACTCTCTGAGATTTCTGGCTTCTTCTGAGAAGCGGGAAGATCTGGCAGCACTAGGTCCACACTCTGGCAAGTCAGCAGTGAGTTCTCCCTTTAATATGAAACCTGCACTTCTCTTCTTGACCTGTAGTTTTGTGTCATCAGCCCTTTCCACACATTTACTCTTCTTGTCTGGTCCCCAGAGACATTTCTTTAGCTTTACAATTCCTGTACTAGACATCAGCTAGTCCTTTCTAATTCTCCTAGCTACAGTTGGTAGAGTTGGATAAAAATAAAGTGATGCCAAGGATTTTTCTTTTTTTCTGATAATCAACCCTTTTACACTGTCAGTAGGTTACTGCTTTCCAAACCCAAATTACTGAAATTTTTATATTAACATGAAATTGTTGGATGGCATCAGCGAATCAAGGGACATGAGTTTGAACAAATTCCAGGAGATGGTGAAGGACAGGCAAGCCTGGCATGCTGCAGTCCACGGCTTCACAAAAAGTCAGACACAATTAAGCAACGGAACAAGAACACAATCACTTAGAGCAAGATTTAAAGATCTATAACGTGTATTTTCTCTAGCTTATATGTTGGCTTAGAAACTAGTCTGAATCTTATTTTAAAAATAGAAATCTTCCTGGGTTACATTTATAATTGTCATGCTGAGAGGGCGGTGACAACACCATGGTGTTAGTCAACTGGAAAAATATCTAGGAACGTGCTGGGCAAAATTCCAGAGTCAACAAAGCAAAGTGAAGCTGGTGTAGTTTCAGGAAGTCAGAAGGTGAGAGGGAAGCCAAAGTTCTAGGACCCAGGATATCAAATTATGCATTTGAAAGGGGAAACAGATAACTGCCAAAAATTAGAAAAGCAACAGCACTGAGGGCAAAAACCAGTTGTCTATGACATCCTGAGTGTTTTCTGCAAAAAACAGGTAGCTGTTCATCTTACTTTTCAGAATATATTAGTATAACTAGATGGCAACTAGGAAGGCAATATTATAATCATGATTGGAGTTTTCATTCTAATATCAACAGCTAAAAGGAAGTTTATTTGCACACATGTGCACACACACAATGGAATATTACTCAGCCAGAAAAACGAATGAAATGATGCCGTTTGCAACAACATGGATGCAGAGATTATCAGAACAAGTAGATTATCAGAACAAGTAGGCCAAATCAGGCAGAGAAAGAGAAATACCATATTGATATCACTTGTATGTGCAATCTGAAAAAAATATACAAGTGAACCTATTTATAAATAGACCCACAGACACAGAAAGCAAATTTATGGTCACCAAGGGAAAGGGGAGTTAGGGATAAATTAGGAGTTTAGTATCAACAGATACATACTACTATGTATAATATAGGAGATTCACTGATGGCTCAGTGGTAAAGAATTCACCTGAAATGCAGGAGACACGGGTTCAATCACTGGGTTGGGAAGATCCCCTGGAGAAGGAAATGGCAACCCACTGCAGTATTCTGGCCTGGGAAATCTCATGTCCACAGTCATGGAGTCGTGGGCTACAGTCCACGGAGTCACAAAAGAGTCAGACATGATTTGGTGACTAAACACACACACACATACATAAAATAGATAACAAGGATCTACTGTATAGCACAGAGAATTATACTCAATATTTTGAAATAACCTATAAAGGAAAAAAAAATCTTAAAACTGAATCACTGTGCTGTCCACCAGAAACTTGTAAATCAACTCTTCCTCAATAAAAGTAAATATATAAATAAATAACAATTTAAACAATCCTAATTACTCTTCTGAGTTTTATGCTTGAGGGAAAACTTCATATTGAACAGCAGAGAAGTTCGACTTCACAGTAAACTTCTAAGAAAATGTTTTAATTTGGTAGAAGGTGACCTCTATAAACTTTGACATTATAAGATTTGCAGCATGATGTAAGTTGTACTTGGTTATTTAGCTCCTTCCTGAGGTTCTTAAAGATAACAAATTTCTTTCAGTACTTTATGTTCCTTTGAATCCTATTTTATATTGATAAGATCTTTTATACACCATGTAAGGGAAAATGGTACAGTTAGACATAAAGTTCTTATAACTATGTTAATATTTCTAAGCATTGTTCTTCAGAAAACTAACATCCACTGAGATATTAATAGTTATCACTCAATGGCACAGAATGATTATCATGAAACTCATCACTAAGTCACCTACCAAATAATTATCAAAGTTAGATATCTACCAAATAATCATCACCCCTCCCTTCTTTCTTTTATAATAGCTAACATACATTTATTACTGTGTACCAATTGCTGCATTCCTATTTTCTCATTATTATTCTCATTTTGAAATAAAGAAAATTAGGCTTATCAGGTTTAAATAATTTTCTCAAAATCATGTAGTTGGCCAATGATAAAGCTTAAATTAAATTCAGAGAGTCTGATTCCACAAATTGCCTCCTCTATGAACTTAGGGGAACCTTCAGTGATCATCTGATGAATAAAGAACTAATTTTCCCTGAGCAAGAAGATACAAGGAGCATTCATCAACTCACCTTTGCATTAAATGCTTCTATTCAGTGATTATAGGCTATGACATGGACTTAGAAATTTAGTAGCCTTCACTTCAGTTCAGTTCAGTCTCTCAGTCGTATCTGACTCTTTGTGATCGCATGAATTGCAGCACGTCAGGCCTCCCTGTCCATCACCAGCTCCCAGAGTTAACCCAGACTTATGTCCATCAAGTCAGTGATGCCATCCAGCCATCTCCTTCTCTGTTGTCCCCTTCTCCTCCTGCCCCAATCCCTCCCAGCATCAGAGTCTTTATTGTGTATTAAATATGCCATGTTTTGATGATTAAACAATTTATGAGACCACTTTTTGCCTTTTACTTTAATGTTAGTTTGAATTATTCCTCTCTACTATCATGAGTACCTCGTTAATACAGTAATTTTAAAAAATTATAATTATAAAAGTATTCCATGGTCAAAAACATCTGAGAAATATTTGTGTAGGTCAATTCCTCTAAATACCATGAGAATGACAGAGTGGATGAACAGATTCCCAGAGGCTTCTTCTAGACTAGTTCAATTCAGTTCAGTCTCTCAGTCATGTCCTACTCTTTGCGACCCCATGGACTGCAGCACGCCAGGCCTCCCTGTCCTTCACCAACACCCAGAGCTTATTCAAACTCATGTCCATCAAGTCGGTAATGCCATCCAACCATATCATCCTCTGTCGTCCCCTTCTCCTCCCACCTTCAATCTTTCCCAGCATCAGGGTCTTTTCTAAGTGAGTCAGTTCTTCGCATCAGGTGGCCAAAGTATTGGGTTTCAGCTTCAGCATCAGTCCTTCCAATGAACACTCAGGACTGATTTCCTTTAGGATGGACTGGTTGGATCTCCTTGCAGTCCAACAAACTCTCAGGAGTCTTCTCCAATGCCACAGTTAGAAAGCAATGATTCTTCGGCACCCAGCTTTGTTTATAGTCCAACTCTCACATCCATACATGGTTATGGGAAAAACCATAGCTTTGGACAGACTTTTGTTGCAAAGTAATGTCTCTGCTTTTTAATATGCTGTCTAGGTTGATCACAGCTTTTCTTCCAAGGAGCAAGTGTCTTTTAAGTTCATGGCTGCAGACTAGTAGATGGGGAATTAGACCTGCAAGGCTATTGGTCACAGAGAGGAGAGAAACTGATGGAATCAATAACACAGTTCCTGTGAATGAAAATAAACAGACAAGGGCACAGCAGCACCTGGAATGAATGGTTTGTCTCTGGAAGGCGGCAGAGTGTTGCAGAAGTATATTAGACTGAAATGCAGGAGTCCAGTGACATCTCTATGGCTACTGGCTTTTGGAGTAGGGCATAAGTACTACGACTCCAATTGTTTCAGTGAAAACGGGTTTGTTAAATTGCTAGATGTTTGTGATTTGCATGATACAGTGCATCATATATTAAGTCATTGAACTTAGGCAGTTTCTGTTTCAAACAATGTTATGAGCCACAAATAATACAACTGGAAATCTGTTAAAGACTTCTGGAAATAAATATAGGCATATCACAGTTTATTGTGCTTCTGTTTCATGATGCTTCACAGATACTGTATTTTTAACCGTATGAAGACGTGATGACCCTGTGTTAAGGCAACCTCTGGATGCCATTTCCCACAAGCATTTATTGGCTCACTTTCTGTCTATATGTCACATTTTCATAATTCTCACAAAATTTCAAACATCTTCACTGTCATCGTATCTGCTACGGTGATCTGTGATTGGGGATCTCTGATGTCACTGCTGTAAAAAGATGATGACTCACTGAAAGCTCAGATGATGGTTAGAATTTTTAGCCATAAAGCATTTTTTAATTAAGGTAGATGATTTTTTGTTATAACACTTCACTATAATATAGTGTAAACACAACTTTTATATGTCCTGGGAAACCAAAGACTTTGTGACTTGCATTGTCACAGGATTTGCTCTGTTGCGATGGTCTACAGCTGAATCTACTATATTTCAAGTATTCTTGAAATATTTCCTGCCTGTATCTAGCTTTGAGAGTACAAGAAATGAGATTGCATTTCCCCCAAAAGACACCATATTTACATATTTCTGCCAAGAACACAAACAAAGAAGTGACAGACAAAAGTGCTATATGGAATATTTTGAGTTCAACATACTATAAAAACAATGCTTACCACATAAGCATTTACTGAATTATCATGAAAATAATATTTGGTAGTACATTTATCTTGAATCAGAGTATAGATACAGAATAACCTATCTAAATCACTGGAGAAATATACTTGATTAAGTTATTTTGTTATTTCAGTTTGTTTCACTTACCAATTTTTAAAGCAGAAATATCAAGAAAAAGTTCTAATATTTCATTAGGAACACTAAATTTACAAGGACTCTTTGTTACAAAACAGGATAATCTTGCTTAAGAGAAGAAAGGGAGGAAAATATTTGGCTAACCACAGGCTGCTCTGGAGAACTATCTTGGGTCTAAATTATTAAATCATTTATCATATTAGAATACTGGGCATGATTCCCTCCTTTTGATCCATTTTCTGAAACATTATAGGCATTTCAGATGTTGATGTGTCTGACTTGAAGCTACTTTCAGAAGAACTTGAAACGTTTCCACAGAGTTGACAGATAGCTGTTTAAGACATTTTGGGATATATTCACATTGTAGAGTATCTACTTTGTGCATAAAGTCATCTTCATACTTTAAATTCTAATAATATAGCTGTTATATTGAGATTTAGGGATATTTTCCTAAGTCAAAATAGAGCAAGCTATTTACCCTGAGTTTTTTTTTTTTTAAATAAACATCAAAGCAAAACAGATGGTATCTAAATTAAAAAGGAGAGGTAAAAAATAGACATGTTTTTCTAATTCCAACCATGGATAACCACATAAGAATTAGATACGAGGTAGGGCTTAAAGATATATGTATTATATTTCTTTACTTTATAATTTCTTTAAAATTAAAGAAATCATAGTATGCTGTAAACAGCAAAGTTCTCAGGAAGGTTATTCATCAAAAAATTTTACCAACAGCTAAACTTTGACTGACTATGGATTACAATTTGCATAGAACAAGAATTTATAATATGAAGGTTTATGAGACTAACATAAAATTCAAATATTAAGTTCACTAGAATATTAGTTCTTAGTTTTTTCTCTTATTCTACCCACCCGCTAAGCTTGATTTCGGTTGTGACTACCTAACCAGGCTAACACAGCTACAGGATAAGAGTGGTAGCTACCACATTCCATAAGCTGGAGTTCAAATTTATAACGGCTATTCTTTGTGTATCTAGAGAAGTTTCAAAATGCAGATAAATGGTATAACTATAGGACTTTTTCTGCATGCTTATGTGAGAACTAGAATGTGCTTCCACTCTAAAACCATGAATTGTATTTAGGAATGATATTAAGAAGAACCCAACGTTATTGGTTCATGTACATCTCTAACAACTGGGTCTCAACCATTCAACAGCCATTAACCCTAAATTGTAACTAACTGATAAACATGGACGATAAGGTCCTTTAAGTTTGATACAAACATGATTTGTTGGGTTTGGTATAATGATAATTATTACAGTGTAAAAGAGTATTTACTGAGTTATCATTGAAATAATTTATAGTAGTTAAAATAGCTGCATTTACCATGGATTGTCCAGCACTTAAGTTTTAACCCTAGATAAATCCACCTGTATTAGTCAGGGGTCTCTAGGGAAACAGAAGGTATACATCTAATGAGATTTATTAAAAGGAAGTGGCTCATGTGACACAAAGACTAAGAATCTCAAGGCATGCAGTTGGCAAGCTGGAGACTCACAAGAGGGGACTGTGTAGTTCCAACCTGAATCCAAAGGCCTGAGAAGTAGGGGAACCTAAAGGGTGAGTTGTAGCCCAATGGCAGGAAAATACTGATTTCCTGGCTTAAGCCTTTTTGTTCGATTCAGGTCTTCAATTGATTGGACAAAACACATCCACATTAGGGAGGGTATCTTTACTCAGTCTACCAAATCAAATGTCATCTTATCCATAAACACCTGTACAATCATTCCCACAGTGACATTTGTCCAAATGTCTGGGTACTCTCTGACCCAATCAAGTTGACACAAAAAATTAATGATCATATGACCCAAAAGATGAGTGTTCTTTTTAAACTTCATCAAACTTTTAAGATAAAATGGAGATGTTTTATTTCTACTAGAGTTTACTGTTTATTTTAAAAATAAATTAAATCATATATGTTACTAGAACACTAAAGAAGATAATTTACAAGTTAGAGAAAATAAATTCACAATTAAAGATCACAAAAGCAGTTTAAATATCTAAATAAACCTATTGGAAAGGAAAATCACATTAACATATGATAACTCCTTTCAATATTTATTGAGTTCCTGTTAAGTTTTGCTAAATGCTAAGTAACGGCTTCCCAAGGGGCTCACCGGTAAATGATTTGCCTACAATGCAAGGAACTCAGGAGACAGGAGACGTGGGTTTGGTCCCTGTGTCAAGGAGATCCCTTGGAAGAGGAAATGGCAACCCATTCTAGTATTTTTGTCTAGAAAATCCCATGGATAGACGAGCCTGGAGGGCTATAGACCAAAGGGTCGAGAAGAGTCCAACAGGACTAAGCCCTGATCACAAATGCTAATGGGGGCAAGTGTAATGAACAAGGTAGACATAGGCCCTGTTATCAGGGAACTTATAATCTAGTGGAGAAAACAGGTGTCACATAACCACACAAATAAATGCAAGTTTTGATAAAACTTTACTACATCCCTAAACACAGTGTATCACAGTCTTTCCCTGAAACCTGGTTCTGAAGTCACCATAGAAGACACACTTTTCTCACTTTCAAATACTGAAGTTTCCTCTAAAGTAGAGGATGCATAGTCTTAACTTTACAAATCAAATAGTCATGTAGAAATTGAAACCAAGAAGGGATTCGAGTCCATCTCATGATGGAATGATGAACTAAATTTTCCATGGCATTTAAATTAATTGCTCTCATTACCCAGTCCCAATCACTCTCTCTCTCTCACCAACTCAGATAAATAAAATGTTCTAAATTAAATGCAGCTGTGATAGGACACCACTTAGGAGGCACATCTGTTCCTTGAGAACAGGGTGTTCTTTAAGGCAACATCAAATTTGTATTCTTAGCATCTAACATTGTGGGCTTCCCTGGTGGCTCAGATGGTAAAGCATCTGCCTGCAATGTGGGAGACCTGGGTTCAATCCCTGGGTCAGGAAGATCCCCTGGAGAAGGGAATGGCAACCCATTCCAGTATTCTTGCCTGGAGAATTTCACAGACTGAGGAGCCTGGTGGGCTATAGTCCATGGGGTCACAAAGAGTCAGACATTGTAGCTGGAACCTAATAATTGTTTATTCAATTAGCATGGAAATCCTGTCAAAATTCCATAAGCCTAGAAGAGAACTCTTCTTTCTCAAAAAGCTTGGAATACACAGTATCCTACATGAAGACAACTGAAAACTCAACACAAAGACATTTTAAATTGATTATGGTGTCTGAAATCAAAGGGTAGAGTTATATATAAATCATGTCAAAAGGCAACATCAGAATAGAACCACAATTATATAGCCCATTTCAGCCTAGTAATTATTTATAGGGAGCTGGCTTTGTGGTAGGACTATTGTAGATATTTATTTAAGAAGGAAAGATTATTTTAAAAGTATCTCCAATTCCAGAAAGATGAAGGAAATAACATTAAATGTATCAAATTTAACGACTTTTATTCAGCAAGCTACAACAGTTAAAAACAAGAATACCAGAAAAAATTGTAGGATGTCACGATATCTTTGAGAAAGAAGAATTCAGCAATGAGTTATCCAGGGGTGAAAGCAACAAAATGCTTAAACAATATCCAAGTCAGATTTGAGATATTTTCAAATAAAAAGACATTATACCCATTGAAAAAATATGAATAAAAAGCATGCTAACTATACTTGAGGGATTAATAATCTGTGTTAGACTAAGAGAAGGATAATATAAATCAATATAATATGAAAGTCTAAGAGACACATACATTGTAGTGATGGTAGAGGAGATACAAACGTTCAAAGGAGCTGGGGGGAAAACTAAACCACTAAACAGCAGGCTGTGTGAGCAGAAGCCATTTAGTGTTATTAGAGCAAAGACAAGAGGCTAGAAGTGAATGCAGGGAGCAGATCACGGCCGCCCTGTGCAGTACGCACGTGTAAGTGGTGTGGCGGAACTGACATTTCTAGCCAACAGTTTAAAGACTGTTTGGGAGACAGACTAACTGGATTGGAACTATCCACAAGGTGCCTTTAGGAAGTACATATGAGAGATTGCAATGGTGGGAACAAGGGTAGTGATAAAAGCGATAAATGGGGAAGGGAGGAGGTTGAAGAACTAGTTAAGACATAAAACGAGCAGTATCTGGTGACTGAATTGATATCAGGAATGAAGAACAGATATTTGGCTTAGACAAAGAGATAAATGATGCCCCTTTTAACCAGGAGAGAGAACTGCCAAAAATAATGTATCATTTGCTTAAACAGAAATATTCTTAAATGGAAAGATTGAGAAGACCAGTTTAATTTAACCTAATGCAGCTCCCATTGTCAAATATGGTGAGAAAGATCATGGAACTACAGCTATGTCTCACTTTGGACTAAAATTAATCTTAAGCAACAGGAGAATTAAAGAATGACTCAAATTGCAAGCATGTTCTTTGCTTCAGCACTGTTTTTTCAGGAACATGACCACGCCAGTGTATTTAAGAGCACATTAATGACTGTCAGCTACTCAACTGAGAAAGTAAGGAGAGGAGACGACCAGAGAGGCGCAGACGTTTAGAATGAATGTCAGAATTCACTTCCAACTTAAGACTGGAGCATATTCTTGCCATTTCCAATTCACAAAAATACTTCTCTGGGGCAGATACACTGGTAAGAAGCAGAGGAACCTTCATACATGAGCAGCATCACTTGCATTTCTATGTAGACATTTATTACACAACAATCTAAAATGCATTTATTGAGCACATGTTCTGTACAAGGTATTGTTGTGTATTGCTATCTTTTTTCTCCCCTAAAAATAAGAGGCACATATATAGTTACAAATACACAAACAATGGTGAAAGCTGTGGCAAACTATGTAATCTCTTTAGATTGATCATTTATACAAGTAGGTCACTGAATTCTAAGGGCTGTTCAAAATCTGTGACTCTGACATAAATTGAGGAACTGAATCACATTTCACTATAATAAAATGCTCACTCCTAGAAAAAGTTTAACATTTTAATTGCTTTCCCCCCACCGTATTTAATGATAATCTCATGTTTTCAGGAATAACAATGAGTTAATAAAATGGTTAGATTTCTTTACTTTAAAGCAAATTACACAGAAGTTAATATGATATACTCTCCATGGTAGATTTATAGTCCCTGGATATAGATCTTTTCCAATAATAAAGATGAGGTTCTAGAAATGCTTCATCCATCCATCATCATAATCCTCATTATTATACTTACGATCAGACACACCTGACATTTCTGAAAAGAGTACATCTAAATAATAATTTGCCATTGTCAGTATTTGTTTCCTTTTTCTAAAGTTTTACTAAATTGATGGTGAACTGAGAATTGCAGAAATAAAGAATCAGAGCTACCATTTGGAGCTGCTTCTAGGTACCAAGCTCAAGGGCCACAGTTATAAAATGAACCAACTAGCTTTAGAAGCCAGCTCTGCCCTTTAGCTGAAAGAGCTATAAAGTTTTAAAGTCATGGTAGGTGCTGGGCCTCCCAAAGAGTTTACTTTTGGCTTTATTTCAAATCACAAGAAGATCACATGGAAAAAAAATATATTTCAGGTGGCCAAATGTAATTTGTACCTTTTGTAAAATGTATCTTTAAAAAAAATACATGGCTTGAATGTATAACCGATCTTTTCTAGGAAAGACTTCCAGATGGACCTGTGATTTTTTATTTCCCTGTGGTATACTGAAAGTTAAAAGAAAGAAATATCAAGTAACTATTGCAAAAACCTATGCAACAGAGAGCATCTTTGAGGAAAAGAGAAAATATGTTTCTTCACCATGAAACACGCTCGTCAGTGCATCCTCTCTCTTGTACTCTCACTTAGCAAACATGCTAGAAGAAAATAGCTTTTTAACCAAAAATTATATCAAATGATTTTGCTGAGCAGCAGGAAGAGCTGTAAAAGACTAACTGCCATTTTCCATGAATGTTGATAGATGATGAAATCTGATCCTGATATGCAATTCAAGGAAGATTCCAACCCAGCTACTGCTGCTGCTGCTAAGTCACTTTAGTCGTGTCCAACTCTCTGTGACCCCATAGATGGCAGCCTACCAGGCTCCGCCGTCCCTGGGATTCTCCAGGCAAGAACACTGGAGTGGGTTGCCATTGCCTTCTCCAGTGCGTCAAAGTGAAGTCACTCAGTCGAGTCCGACTCCTAGCAACCCCATGGATGCATCCCACCAGGCTCCTCCATCCATGGGATTTTCCAGGGAAGAGTACTGAAGTGGGGTGCCACTGCCTTCTCCGAACCCAGCTACTAACCATCGGCAAACACGGTAATGACATGAGATTTCACCTGACAGACAGCAGAGGCAAGTGTTAGAATAGGGCAGGGGGGAGAGAGAGTCATCTTAGAGCCAGTTCCTAAAGTCAAAATAGCATGACAAAAAAGCCCTTTACAAACGTTAGGCTGATAGAATAAGTTCACATTTATGTGTGCTCATGTTTGAGAACCACTAAGCTAGCCTGAAGGAAAGCACAGCTATCTAGGCATTCTGCCTCAGAACAACCGTAAAATAGCAGATTATTAATTGGCAGGGGAGGTAGCGGTGGCAACAACACACTGCACAACTCCAGAGCATGTCATTTACATGCTATGTAGATAACATCTAGCAAAGTTGGAGTGACACAGCACTAAGGCTCTTGACGGAGAAGTTACAAGAAATACTACTTGGGACTCCCCTGATGGCCCAGCAGTTAGGAACCCACCTTGCAATGCAGGGGATGCAGTTTCCATCCCTGGTTAGGGAACTAGAATCCCACGTGCCTCAGAGCAACTAGGCCCACCCGCCACAACTACAGAGCCTGTGCACCATGACTTAGACTCAATGCAGCCGAATTAATAAATAAGATGTTCTTTAAAAGTACTACTTGCCTGCAGGGTTTATCCTATTTCTAAATACGGAACCTCTGTAAGGAAGAATTAACTGCATGCTAACAGAATTGTCCATTTTCCTGATAATGAAGGGAAGCCACATTTTACATGATGTGACTTCACTATGAGACAAGCCATTTGCCAAACAAAGAATCTGTCCCTCAGGCTTTCTTTTCCTCAAATGAGAAATACAATAAGAGGAATAGAATCATGCCACTCACTGTCTTTTTACTTAGAAATGGAGGTTCAGGCATGTTTTCATGAAGAGTCATTGGGCGGCTGGAAAGGCTTAGGGCTTCTACTCACTCTTTCTTACCTAATGTAGAATCAAAACAGGCAAATTCATAGAATAATAACTACTACCATTTATTAGGCACTTAGGATTCACACATTTTTACAAATAATATTACATTACCAAGACTGCTGTAAGGCAGAGATTACGGCTGTTTATGTATTAATGAGGAAAACGAGAATGAAGAACTTAAATCTTTTATCCAAGGTCCTGATGGGTAATTAAAAGGGCCAGCATTTGAACCCACATCTGCGGGACTTCATTATGACCTGCTTTGTACCACAAAAATGATGGAAAAATGGTTGACTTAATGAGAGAAAGTGCTTTCTAAAAAGCTATAGCCAACCAACAAGTGAAACAAATTGGCTTGTAAGGCAGTGAACTCTGATGATTACACATAACAATTATGTATATCCATATGGAGTGCTTTCCACGGTAAAGTGATTATCATATACATGAACTCATTTAGCTCGTATAGTCCTATGGGTCAAACATTTTAATTCCCACTAAATAGGAATTCTGTGAACACGAATCTTGCATTACAAAGAGACATGATTTAGACAGATACTAAAACATTGCTGTCTTAAAACCCTATGGCTCTCTGAAGGTATGCAGGGGAAATTTTTGAGCCTGGGGACTTTTCAGGGTTACTTGCTTAATATAGACTGTGTTGCAACTCTCCCTTACTCACTCATAAGTAGTTCCTCTACATCCACTATATTTAGTGGCACAGAGTGACCAACCTCCCAGTGCTGCCACATTCTACTGAGAGCTGCTTCCTCCCACAAGAGCCATTAAAAACTAAGAAATGGTTGTCTGAGACAAAGTGTGTGCAGACACAGTCACAAATATGCTCAATGGGGAGCTGAATATCTACAAATTCAGGTCTCTCTCCTATAAACAGGCTTCCCAGGTGGCTCACTGCATCAAGAGTCTGCCTTCAACACAAGAGATGCAGGAGACACGGGTTCAGTCTCTGGGTGGGAAAGATCCCCCTGGAGGAGGGCATGGCAACCCACACCAGTATTCTTGCCTGGAGAATCCCATGGGCAGAGGGGCCTGGGGGGGCTACAGTCCATGGGGTCGCAAAGAGTCAGACACCACTGAAGCAACTGAGCACTAAGCGCTCCTATAAACACCTTATTGAACTTTACGTGACTGATGTGACCATTAATTTTTCTCACCCATTCTCAGAAAGCAATTCAGGTCAGAGTTTGATGGCCAAAAGCTGCTTATAGAGCAAAGAGTATACATACTGTGAGAACTCTAACAACCCTTATACAATTAAAATAAAACAAATGTAACCAGAATGTCTAAGCTCCCTTTGCCAGAGACCTCTTCATCAGATCGCATTACAGTTTGTTTGTTTTTTAATGGACAGACTTTTTTAGAACAGTTTTTTAGGTTTACAGAACATTGAGAAGACCATATCAAGAGTTCCCATATACCCGGCACCAAATTTCCTCTATTATTAACATCTTATATTACTGTGGTATATTTGTTACAATCAATGAATCAATGTTAATACCTTGTTATTAACTAAACTCCCTATTTCATTCTCATTTCCTTAGTTTTTAACTAAGGTCTTTTATCCCTGTTCCAGGATCCCATTCAGTATCTATTACTTTTAGTTGGCATGTCTGCTTAGGCTCCTCTTGGCTCTGCCAGTTTCTCAGACCATGGCTACAAAACAGTAATAGAAACATTAACCAACTTCATTTCCAAATATATTATTCCAAATATATATATATATATATAATTTATTTTAGAATTTTGATGGAAGTAAGAACAATAATAGCACACAGAACCACTGTCACGCTACCCTATGCCTTGGAAAGAGACTAAGAACCTGAATTGCTAAGTGCTTCTCCAATATGCTGTATTTTCCTCAAAAGATACAAGGACAAAGAGGAAATTATAATGGATCCCTCTAAGTATTGCCTTTTGATAGAGGAACATACAAATGGAGACAAAGAGTATTATGCAATCTACATACAGCCTAAATACATATAGTCGATAAAATACATCACTCATGTGAGCAGGGATATAATCATACTGTCAATTTAATCAAATTCCATAATCAAATAAGAACTTTTTCTCATTATTGTTGTTGCTATCTAGTCACTCGGTCACATCTGACTCTTCTGCAATCCCATTGACTGTACCCATCAGGCTCCTCTGTCCATGGTATTTTCCAGACAAGATTGCTAGAATAGGTTATCATTTCCTACTCCGGGGAGCTTCCCAGTCCAGGGATCGAACTCAAGTCTCCATGTCTCCGGCATCACAGGAGGATTCTTTTACCACTGAGCCACCAGGGAACCCTTTCTTATTATTGATTCAATTTACGCATTCATTTAATAAATACGTACTGTGGCTGCTCTATATGCTGGGTGACGTTTCAGGAAGTGAGAACACAATAGTGAATACTCCCTATTCCCACAGATCTCACATTCCAATGGGAAGATTAATTGATAACTATAATGTACTGGTAAGTGCTATCACTTACCAAGTAGAACAATCAAACAGGATAAGAAGAACCAACAAGGTGTTTTCTTGAGAAGTATAGTCAGAGAGGATCTTTTTGACAAGGTGCAATTGGAGCAGAAAGTTGTGTAAAATAAGGAAATGACCTTTGGGTAACCTACGGGTAACAACTATTACAGAGGTCCTGAGGCTCTCATGCATGAAGTGTTTAATAGTGTAAATCAGTAATTTAAATGTTTATCGTCTGCTGGCAGCTTGAAGAAAAAGGGGGCTTTCCCAAAAATACTTCTGGAGAAAATATACATTTAAAGTGTTTCTTCTGTATAAAAAGCAACAAATGACCAAAAAAATGTCTCTTTCACCTCTATCAGTGGCAGCTAAAGTCTTGCCATGAAAAACTTTACTCTTGCCAAACAGCTAGTTATTTATAAAGTTAAAATAAATATGCATTCTTCTTATAACAAAATATAAATTTCTTGTTAATTAACTTTGGTTACTTTCCTCTATATTTTTGTACATTCATCACACTGTGTGCTGTGCTTAATTGCTCAGTCGTGTCCGACTCTTTGCGACCCCATGAACTGTAGCCTGCCAGGCTCCTCTGCCCATGGGGATTCTCCAGGCAAGAATGCTGGAGCGGGTAGCCATTCCCTCCTCCAGGGGATCTTCCCAACCCAGGGATTGAACCGAGATCTTCCCCCATTGCAGGCGGATTCTTTAGCATCTGAGCCACCAGGAAGCCCACATTCATCATGGAAACTGTTAATATAAAATTGAGTAACCAAATTTATAGAGTAAGGAGAATGAAATAATCATTTATTGAGAGAGAAGCCCCTCTATGCTTAATTTATTCACTCATTATCATAACATAGTAAGGTAGGTATTACTAAACCCATTTTAGAGACCAAAAATCTAAAGTATCACAGGCTTTTGTAACTTGTTCCAGAAAGGCTTCCAACAGGTAATTATAGTATATAAACCCATTCTGAGAGATCCCAAAGCATTCACTTGGTAACTAATACAATTAATATAGGTTTAGATGTTTTTAAAAGCTACTCAACCTATTTGAAAAGATTAAAAATAATATCAACAACTAGTATTGACTAAGTTATAGAAAAATGGACAATCTTAAAACATTATTATTGAAAGAACTAACTCACAGGGTATTTAGAAAGAGAAACTTCATATAATCTGATTTAACATTCGATAATGTGATTAAAAAAAAAAAGGTCTTAATGACCCAATAACCATGATGGTGAAACCACTCACCTAGAGCCAGACATCCTGGAGTGTGAAGTCAAGTGGGCCTTAGAAAGCATCACTATGAATAAAGCCAGTGTGATGGAATTCCAGCTGAGGTATTTCAAATTCCAAAAGATAATGCTGTTAAAGTGCTGCACTCAATGTGCCAGTAAACTTGGAAAATTCAGCAGTGGTCACAGGACTGGAAAAGGTCAGTTTTCATTCGAATCCCAAAGAAAGGCAACACCAAAGAATGTTTAAACTACCACACAATTGGACTCATTTCACATGCTAGCAAGGTAATACTCAAAATCCTCCAACTTGGGCTTCAACAGTATGTATCATGAGAACTTTTAGCTGTACGAGCTGAATTCAGGACAGGCAGAGGAATCAGAAATCAAATTGCCAACATCCATTGGATCGTAGGAAAAGCAAAGGAATTCCAGAAAAACACCTACTTCTGCCTCATTGACTGTGCTAAAACCTTTGACTGTGTGGATCACAACAAACCACGGAAAATTCTTAATGAGATGGGAATACCAGACCACCTTACCTGCCTCCTGAGAAACCTGTGTGCAGGTCAAGAAGCAACAGTTAGAACCGGAGATGGAACAAAAGACTGGTTCCAAATTGGGAAAGAAGGATAAGATTGTACACTGTCAACCTGCTTATTTAACTTACATGCAGAATATATTTTATGTTAAACACTAGAAATATATTGGTGCACAAAAGAAATCACAGTTTTGCCCCCATAAAGTTTGTGGCCTACTGGGAAATATATTTAATAAATAATTATACTAATACATGCATTATTAAAAATTGAGATAACGGCTTTGAATGGAAGGAACATGATATTAAGAGAGCATGAAGCAAAGGAAACTAATCTGTTTGGATTGGTGAGGCAGGTGGTCATGGAAGCCAGCCCTGAAGAAGTTAAGTCTGAACTAAAATCTGAAAGTGAGTAAGAGTTAACCAGGTTAAGAGCAAAGAAGAAAGTTCCAAATAGAAACAATACTTTCAAAAATTCTGAGGAGGGAAGGTCATGCCATGTTCAAAATAGCTGACATGGTCAGGACGACATATATTAAAACAAATTTTCATTTACTCAACAAATGATCATAGGCATAATATGTCAGTACCTTATGCGATTTGCTTCATAAAAAATTATCATTACCATTTTTTCAATACAATATTGTTTCTGCTGCTGCTGCTGCTAAGTTGCTTCAGTCGTGTCTGACTCTGTGCGACCCCATGGACTGCAGCCCACCAGGCTCCTCTGTCCATGGGATTTTCCAAGCCAAGAGTACTGGAGTGGGTTGCCATTGCCCTCTCTGCGATATTGTTTCTACTTGACATTTATTTTCCCAAATAGGGTACTTATTATATGACAAGAAATTTATAATTTCATGTAATCCTGTACAGCTGTGAAACTGATGCTTAGAATAGTTAGCTGATTTGCCCAAGGTCACAAGGCTAATAAGAGGAAAACCTAAGAATTGAGTCAGCCCTACTCAAAGCCCAGCTTCTTTCCACTTGACCTCATTTCCACCATATTAATTAAAACTTGCATTCTCCGTTAGTAGAGCAGAGCATTCTCAGTCTTTTTAAATCATCATTTTAAACAGTTTGGACATATCTGTAAGGGTAGGTTTTGCATAGTGATGTTTACGGCTCTCGTACAATTATTTAAATTAACCAGACTTCATGCACGAGTTAAGTTTTTTAGGAGTACCTATTTTTATTCCATAGGAACATATGCCCTGGCTCTAGTTCTCCCCACGTTATAATCCAGATATCCCAGCATTCTGTTGATTCTTCTCAAGTTCTTCTGAATATTAATAGTTCTTTGAGTTACAGCCAATGACAAAGTTTGAAGATTAGAAGAAAATGACAAACTTTGGTTTATTACAGAGCCAGCAAATCTACAATGCAGAGTCTGTGCCTAAAATGAAGGAGAGTATCTGGGGTGAGCAGGCTCCACTCTCTAGTCTTCCTCAATGCTTTACCTAAATGCATGCAAACTGGAGTGGCTTCAGCAGCATACGATCTACTAGATCAGTGCAGCCCAGAAATGCAAGCTGGTCACAACAGCACCCTAGGGTTATGCTATTATCGTGAATTTTGCTTTAATTTCACTATACAACAATTTGTTGTTGCTCTTTAGTCACTGAATTGTGTTTGACTCTTTGTGACCTCATGGACTGAAGGCCACCAGGCTTCTCTGTCCTTGGGATTTCCCAGGCAAGAATACTAGATCGGGTTGCCATTTCCTCCTCCAGGAGATCTTTTCCTCCTCCAGGAGATCTTTTCCTCCCAGGGATCAAACCAGCACCTCCTGCCTTGGCAGGTGTATTCTTTATCACTGAACCACCACAGAAGCCCACACAACAATTACTAAAACTAATCAGTGTTTTGTATGTGTTAGTCACTCAGTCATGTCTGACTCTTCGCAACCCCATGGACTGTAGCCCACCAGGCTCCTCTGTCCATGGAATTCTTCAGGCAAGAATACTGGAGTGAGTTGCCATTTCCTTCTGCAGATTAGTATTTAAGCTTTTATTTTTATCTTGGGTCTACTCAACGGTTAAGTGTCACAGCTCTAGGAAGCCCTGTCTGCTATGCTTGGGAATGTTCACACTTTATTCTCATACTCTAGAATTTGCTGCATCTCTGATTCTGTTTGAAAGGACATCATGCATTCCACTCCTTTCCTCACACCCATCTATTCAGTATTTTTTTCAAAGGGCATTCGATATTCATCTTCCTGTTACCATCATGCCTAGCTAAATTTTAATTTCACTGACTGTCAATAGTAACCTTCAGGATTTTATATACTAACCTATATGTTAATAACAATGCTTACATATTTTTCAATGGACTTAAGCTCTGTATATACTTTCATCTTAGAAATGCCAAATATTCTTTTAGAAACAAAGATCAGATAAAATCAATATGTAAAAAGAAATACAACAATCAGGAGGAACAAAGAATAATTATGTATCTTGGACTTCATCCACTTTCAACTTGAATAATTGCATTTATCATGTCTAAATACTGACTTCATTTTAAACTGTTAAATTTAATGCTTGTTTTGACTGTCACATTACTAAATTTAATCCTTGCCATGTGATGTGTATCTTCTAAAGAACAAATGTATATGTTAATAATTTTATTTGGTTACACTGAAGAGGAGGTTAAATATGAACGAGATCTTTATTGGGAATGTATGTTTGTTATTTTAGCTAAAGATCAAAGCTTGATTGGATATTACAAGGATTTCTTTACTTTTACAATTATTAAATGAACTATCCAAATTATTTGCTGAGTTATTCAAGAAGAATATAGATAAAATATGTACCTTCTACACACAAAGTTAGATTTTAAATCTTAATCACACTTTTTATAACTAGCCAACAGTAAATCTGTCTCTAGGCCTTCTCAGAATTTTTCTGTGTTTAAAATTAATCTTCGTTATTGGTCTTTATGTGGGATAAAGAAAATGTTTGCTTCCTCATCCTGTGGTTGCTGGATTTTCTGGCTTTTCTGAATCAAATCAAACTGCTTCTATAATCCCACAGACCAGGAGGCCTATTCCATTTGCATGAGCCTGCAGTCACTTAGGCTAATTTATTCCTGTTTTTAAAAAACTCCCTTCCCTACAAACATCCACTTATAAAATAAATAAATCATGAGCATGTAATGTACACCATGGGAAATAAAACCAATAATATTAATTTGTGAGTGTGTGAAAGTCACTCTGTCATGTCCGACTCTTCTGGACCCCATGGACTGTAGCCCACCAGGCTCCTCTGTCGATGGAATTCTCCAGGCAAGAGTACTGAAGAGGATTGCCATGCCCTCCTCCAGGGGATCTTCCTGACCCAGGGATTAAACTTGGTTCTCCTGTACTGCGAGCAGATTCTTTACAATCCAAACCACCAGGGAAACCCTGTATTAACTTCGTATGGTGACAAATGGTTACTACTGTGGTGATCATTTCACAGTGTATACAAAAGTCAAATCACTATGCTGTCTATATGAAATATAATGTATCAAATATACATCAATAAAAATAATAGATAAATAAAATTTAAAAAAACAACTTTATTCTGCTATGCAGTAGCACTATATAAACCCTCAAAGCCATTCTAACTAAACCGTAAGCCTTGGGACTTCCCTTGTGGTTCAGTGGTTAAGAATCTGCTTGCCAGTACAGATGACACAGGTTCGATCCCTGGTCTGGGAAGATCCCTCATGCCTTGGGGCAACTAAGCTTGTGCCCCACAACTACTGAAGCCTGCGTGCCTAGAGTCCATGCTCTGCAACAAAAGACGACACCTCAATGAGAAACCCACACATGCAACTACAGAGTAGCCCCTGCTGCTGCTTGCTGCTGCTAAGTCGCTTCAGTCATGTCTGACTCTGTGTGACCCCATAGACGGCAGCCCACCAGGCTCCCCCGTCCCTGGGATTCTCCAGGCAAGAACACTGGAGTGGGTTGCCATTTCCTTGTCCAATGCGTGAAAGTGAAAAGTGAAAGTGAAGTCGCTCAGTCGTGTCTGACTCTGTGTGACCCCATGGACTGCAGCCCACCAGGCTCCTCCGTCCATGGGATTTTCCAGGCAAGAGTACTGGAGTGGGGTGCCATTGCCTTCTCCTGGGTAGCCCCTACTCACCTCAACTAGAGAAAGCCTGTGGGTAGCAACAAAGACCAAACATGGCCAAAGATGAACAAAAATTTTTTAAAAACCCTTAAGTCTTACACTTTATTTTATACTTAAGCCTTATATTTATTGTCAATTCTCCAGTAGAATGTAGAAAGACAATATTCTAATATTCTTGTAAGTCCTATACCAATGTAATATACATATTTTATCCAAGTTGACCAATCATTCAAGATCAATATAACTGTGTCAAAATCATTTTTTTTTACATTTAGATTTTACTTTATTTAATGTTAAAATCTGGTTTTAAACTATAAGCTTAAATTTTGATTAATTACTCTTCATAAAATGTTTTTGTTTAAAAAAAATACTGGAAAAATGTTATCACACATTGTTTTGGTGGACTTCCCTGGTGGCTCAGATGGTAAAGCGTCTGTCTACAATGCAGGAGACCCCCACACAGTCCTTCCAAAACATTTCCTGGAACATATGTATTTTGAGTCAAATTCTTCATCTGCATGGAACCCAATCCCTCCTTAACTCCCTGTCTCCCATTTTCATTTTCTTTTCATGTTTTCCACCTCCCATGAACAGCAAATTTTTCAAACCATACTCCAGAGCTTAATATAATGCAATGTACTTTACAGTGTGAATGATGGATAACTTTTTGAAATTTATAAGCTATTGTGTTTTATTTCAGAAGCAACTGCCAAAAGTAAAAATCACATTGTTTTGGTGGCAAGCTGACACACTCCTATAGTGTGAAGGCAATGGGAGCACCCCTAAGAGCAGTAGGTTGTCTCTTGATGCATTTTAAAGAAGTGTATACTGAGTATTACCTAGTTGGAGATCCCAAAGTTAGAGAAAAAGGGGGAAATGGGAAAGTCTGTTTTACAGTAGTCACTAAGCAAACAGATTAGGCTGACACAGCATGCAAGTAGGATACGAGAACAATGGGTTGTTTTATATTGTGAAATAGTTGAGCTTTTGTCCATTTGTTTGTTATTAAATTCATTGTCTTAAAACTTATAAATGTGCCTAAATATTACTCATTATTTCCTTAAATTATAATACATAGACTATTTAGCAAACTAATTTTTTTTAATTACTACTATCAAGAGAAGTGATTTAATACATGTTAATGTATGAGACATTAACTAATGAGTATTTTTCCTATATCTAAAACATATCCATAGTTCCAAAGAACCTCAAAATATCTCTTGGAAAAATTATTTCTGACAACAGAAGATTGGAAAACAAGGTCTACAATGTTTGAAAAAGGACTTGAAATATTCAGTATCCTTATGGGCATTATGAAAGTAAAGGGAAGCCTTAATCCTTTCTTGTTCAAGAGAAATGTCTCATATCAGTTTTCCCTCCCATTTCAAAGTAAAATAAAATAAAATAGGAAAACATATAGACTCATCTATGTGAACTGTAGAATTCTACATTTGAACTGTAGAATATACTTCAGTTCAGCCATCAAAAAGGAGCTAATGTAAATAAGCATATCTTACATTTCCTCACCAACTATTCATATTTCATTTAAAGTCATCATCTATTGACAATATAAACACCTTTCTCACAGATTTTATAATAATGCATGCAATAGCCCTAAATCATCAAAATAAATCACAAATGTGCCTGATGCCAACAAGCTAATCCTGCAGAAGAGTAAACACTTTGAACCTCTGAAGGGTTTCTTTCAGTTTAGCTCACTCACTCATTCCTTCATTTATTATTTGAATAGATATTTCCTGAGCACCAATTTTGTGTAAGACTTCTCAAGACACAGAGGGATCTGGGATAAAAAAAAAATATGACAGGCAAGAGCTCTCCCCTCATGGTACATAATTCTGAAACAAATAAAATAAAGAAAAGAGAATTACAGACTGAGATACATATCAAGAGAGAAATTTTTAAAAATGGTAACATAACACCCAGTGGTTGGGTAGAGGGAATTTTAGATAGGAAAAAGGCTGCTTAGGCGGTGAGCAGACTCCACTAGAACATAGTTCTAGGGAACATCTACTTCTATTCAGATTAATCTTAAGAATATCTAAAACCTTTGCTGTCTCAACCATCTCAAAAATCATAACCAACAGCATCAAAACTTTATAAATTCTCACTACAGAGAGTAGCTTTTGTATAGCAAGCCCCCCTACTCTGTCGTGTGAGTGTTTTAGTCACTCAGTCATGCCCATGGACTGCAGCTCACCAAGTTCCTCCATCCATGGGATTTTCCAGGCAAGAATACTGGAGTGGGTTGCCATTACCTTCTCCAGGGGATCTTCCTTTCCCAGGGATCTAACCTGGGTGTCCTGCACTGCAGGCAGATTCTTTACCCACTGAAATACCAGGGAAGCCCCCATTCTATTGCAACAAGGTAATTCTTGCAGTGAACACACACTAGTGGACATGTGATACTTTTAAAGGTAGTTAAAATAAAGATTACTTGCTACGAAAAGGATTCAAAGCCATTTCATAATGAGGTACATCTAAACAAATTTCACTATTATTCATAGATACATTGGCAAACCACTGGGCCCTACCTCTGAAAACATGATAGACTGATAAGGAAAAGGGAAGTATAACATGGTAGAACCAGTAAAAGACTGAAAATAGAGAAAGAAGATTAAACCAGGGGTCAATGAGGAAGGTATCACAGGATGGATGTACAAATCAGAGACGCCCTAATCGCAGTGTTTAAATGAATCTTTGTGTTTAGGTATTTTCTAAGATATATCAAAAATGTTCATCAGTCCTGTCCCCACTTTACTATCTGCCACAAGAGGCATTTTCACATTGAAATATATATGTTAGAGAATTTGGGGATGTATTATTAACTTCATTGCCTATATGATTGCTTTAAATGATTTTTGTTTTCTCTTCCTGTCCTATTATTTAAAACCAACAAATAAAAGAAGCAAAAAGACACATAAGACTGAATTGTGAGAAAACTGTCTTTAGGTAAATTTTTAATCTTAGCTCTCAATTTTCTGACTTTGAAAGTTCAGTACTCATTGCAGCCTTAAAACATGACTCCAGTTATAGAATTTTTCTCCCTATGTAATCAATTCAAACTTCTCCATACAAAGGGAAGATTTAAGACTAGGCATGTTGCTAATTGGCTGACTCCCACACACATTTATGCCAATGGGAAATGCAAAGAATCATGATAAAAAGAAAACTGAAGAGTTAAACATACAATGACATGAATCGATATATTTTTAAAATATCTTGCTAAGGTGATCAGTAGAGTAACTTATGCTATCATTTACTTTAAAAAATAGATAAAATAATTATGAGAACTTCAAAAAGTTGTCTACCAAATAGTGACTATAAATAAGGAAATGCAAAGTGATAAAAAATATCTGAGTGATTTGTACAAGTTTAACCAAGAGTCAGAGTATCTTCTCAACATGTCTCCTGATATGTACTAAAGAGAATTGAACTTTTATGACTTAAAGTATATATGATTCATTCTGACTCAGATAAATAAGTTAAAAGTTAACTGTCAAACAAGTATGCATTCTGGTCTACCTATCTTCAGCAGAGTTGTTATTTGTTTACACTTTGTTTCTCTAGTATTTGGACAGTTGGCACTCCCAGGCCTTACATTTTAAATATAAACCTGTTTTATTTGGTATGAGCAGTTGCAGATAATTTAACAAAGATTTTCAACATGTCAATTTCTTAAGAATATGCATACAGTTCATCTAGTTACTGGCAAAAGTTTTCATTAACAAAGAACAAAGGAGATTCAGAATGGTAACATGCAGTGTTTAAAATACGATAGCAATAAAGAAAGCTGATACTGTAGTCGTGTTTTATTTTTTGTTTTTTTTTTAAGATGAGAGAAAAAAGGCTAAGGTTTCATGACCTTCTAAAATTGAGTGTGACAGTATCCTCCTTCATCCTGTCCCCATTCAAGTCTTAAAATAAATAGTTGCTTCATCCAAGAAACTTCTGCCTGATTAATATGGAAACATTAGATAAACCATCATTTAAACAAATTAATGTTTTTTTAAAAAATCACATATCACTACCAATGAAACAATACTTTCCCTCTGGGGTTTCATTTCTCCAACAAAAGGAGAATAATGATGCTGTCTTTTTAATAATTTTTGTTATGATTTGCTTGGTACACTCATTGGACCTTGCTATGAAGGATTACAGGAAGGATTATGAATTTAATACATGTTTTCACTTTTGGTTCCATCTCAAATAGAACATCAAGCCAAAGGAAACAATCTCAAATTATTCAACAGATTCTACAGGCTGGCCATCGCAGAGTCAGCATCAGTTTCAGTTATCATTCAACTTTCTGCTCACCTACGCCCAAACACCAGAAAACTGGAAACAAGTCCATCTTGTTGACAAGCAGAATTGACTCGAGGAAGGCAAGATACCATAGTATCTTTGTCATTAACCTTCAGGTAATTAAAATGTCACACCAAATCTTCAAAACGCCCTCAGGGACAACTGATGAACTGCTCTTTTCTATATATGTAACTTGAAAGCATTTAAAAGACATTATTTTAATGATATACAAAATAAAATTAATAGACTGTTACTTTATTCAGTACTCCTACAAAGACCCATAAATAGAAACATAATTCATTTTAATGTGCATCTCACATCTGCAGAAACTGCTGAAGAGCTGCATTTGCCTGTTATTTAAAATAACAATCATAACAATATGATCCACTGGAAAAATTAGAAAACATGTCAGAAATGAGACAGCAGAAAAGTATCTCTTTGTGTGTATGAAATTTGTTCTTGACCTTTCATTGTATGTTGTAAAAGCAATTTTAGACAAACACTATTTATATCAATTAATAAAAATGACCAAAATCCTACCTAATGTTTATTCACATTGATATTAGCCTGGGGAGGGAGTGACTATTTTTCTAATGGCTCAAAAAATGAATTTCATTTGTAGAATAATGGAGTTTAGACATAATATATAATAGAATCTAGACTAGTAAACATACTTCAGAAAAATTATTTAAGATCTCAGGACATTTTATTGTGTCCTCTAAGATTTCAGGAGCTTTTTCCATAATCTACTCCCTCCTCAATCCTATCAATTTAAAGTCAAATTGGCTTCCATGACATCTGGCTAAAAGGTAACAGAAACTCTTAGACATCCTATTGCTTATATAGTAAGAAAGAAAGAAAGAAAGTGAAGTCACTCAGTCATGTCTGACTCTTTGCAACCCCATGGACTGTAGCCTACCAGGCTCCTCTGTCCTTGAAATTTTTCAGGCAAGAGTACTGTAGTGGGTTACCATTTCCTTCTCCAAGGGATCTTCCCAACCCAGAGATCAAACCCGGGTCTCCCGCATTGCAGGCAGGCACTTTACCATCTGAGCCACCAGGGAAACCCTGGTTTTCCTTATATAGCAGGTTGCAAATGTCCAGGAGGCCGTATTTCATGTTATTTAATGTTATTTTGGGCTTCCCTGATATCTCAGTTGGTAAAGAATCTGCCTGCAATGCAGGAGACCTCTGTTCGATTCCTGGGTCAGGAAGATCCGCTGGAGAAGAGATAGGCTACACACTCCAGTATTCTTGGGCTTCCCTTGTGGCTCAGCTGGTAAACAATCCACCTGTAATGCGGGAAACCTGGGTTTTATCCCTGGATTGGAAAGATCCCCTGGAGAAGGGAAAAGCTACGCACTCCAGTATTCTGGCCTGGAGAATTCCATGACTGTATAGTTCATGGGGTTGCAAAGAGTTGGACACATTTCACATTTCATAGTATTTCACATTATTTTATGAGGATATAGTATGAAACTGGTAGGGGAAACAACAACTGAAAGTGCCCACCATGGCCAGACACCACAGTAACCATTTTGCATGAGTTATTTTATGACAGGAAGTCCTGGTAAGGAACAAGAAAGTAATAAGCTATAACCAACTGGAAGAGTTTGGTAAAGATCAAAAGGAGATGCCACGTGTCCTCCCACCTCCCAGAATCCTCCTCTCTGGCTTCCATCCTGGCTGAGCAGTGTGCGCACCTCCAGGAAGGACCCTGAGTCAGAATGACTGCCAGAGACAACCCGGAAACCAATCCATCACCATAAACCCGAGACTGAGAGCCACACGGCAGAGCAGTCCTCCTGGGTTCCCTGACCTTCTTGCTTTCCACTGGGCCACCCCTTCACAATTAAGTCTATTGCTTTGTCAGCATGGTGTGTCTCTTCAGACAATTTATTTCCAAGTGTTAGATGAGACCCGCCCTTTCAGGCCTTGCTAGGAGTTCTCCTTCCTGAAACAAAACTGTATTTGCAACATTGAAGCATTTCTTAATGTGCTCTCCAGAGAGACATCCAAGCTGGTTTCATGAGAAAATTATTCCAGATTTCTTAGCATTTGATCAGAATAAATGCTGTTAACGTAACCCATTACATATGCCTGATAATGACTGATGCTGTATGATAAAGGAAAATTGGACAAAAAGTCTTAAAACTTCTTGCTGGTCTTGGTTAATTAAGAGTGTTTCATGCAGATGACTGTATATAATCATCAATATAAAACAGGAGAGGAAAAAGAAAATGATGTCTTCTTTTTAAGCTAGGAAACATTTTAATCAAGTATGAGCCTGTACATGATGTTGCAATCACTTGCTATCTCTACTACCCAGGAGATAACCATGACTATGATATCAAACTGAAGCACATGAATGGCCACAACAAATGTCTCTATGATCAAGAAAGGAATTAATGGGATTTGAAATTAAAAGACACTTACTCCTTGGAAGGAAAGTTATGACCACCCTAGATAGCATCTTCAAAAGCAGAGACATTACTTTGCCAACAAAGGTCCATCTAGTCAAGGCTATGGTTTTTCCGGTGGTCATGTATGGATGTGAGAATTGGACTGTGAAGAAGGCTGAGCACCAAAGAATTGATGCTTTTGAACTGTGGTGTTGGAGAAGACTCCTGAGAGTCCCTTGGACTGCAAGGAGATCCAACCAGTCCATTCTGAAGGAGATCAGCCCTGGGATTTCTTTGGAAGGAATGATGCTAAAGCTGAAACTCCAGTACTTTGGCCACCTCATGAGAAGAGTTGACTCATTGGAAAAGACTGTGATGCTGGGAGTGATTGGGGGGCAGGAGGAGAAGGGGACGACAGAGGATGAGATGGCTGGATGGCATCACTGACTCGATGGACGTGAGTCTCAGTGAACTCCAGGAGTTGGTGATGGACAGGGAGGCCTGGCGTGCTGCGATTCATGGGGTCGCAAAGAGCCGGACACGACTGAGCGACTGATCTGATCTGATCCTATCTGACCAAGGCTCTGCTTTTAAATGGGGGCTTCCCTGGTAGCTCATGACTCTTTGTCATTTCTTCACAAACACATAGCAAATGAATATTTTATTATACAGTTAAATAATTCAGACTAAAATAAATTATTTTTACCCATTCTGTAAAAACAGCTTTGATCCTCGAGTCCCTTTATTTCCCTTTTTACTGTCCAATTAAAACTACTTGACTAAGAATTACTAAAATGCTAAGTTAATTGCCATTTCAAATGGTATGAGACACTGCTAGCATCTGTTTCCATTCCTATATGGAATTCCACTTAAACTTGTAAACCTGACTTTAGGTATTTACATTTGCACTAATATTTTGATGGCACAAATGAACTTTATTCTATTTAAATGTTAAATACAGATGGGATTATTGCATTTTATTCAAATAAAATAATGCCAATTTATTCCAACCTGAAAGAAATAATGCTTCATTTAATACTTGCAATTTGTGCCCTCTACCCAGAAAACATTTAACAAAAGAGAATTATTTTCTAGCAATTAGAAAAATAATTTTTTGTATACTCATGATTGCTGCTGTATACTCCTACTTTGGAAATGGCTATTTCTAATTCAAGTATAAAAAAGGATTTAACAATTATTTTTTAAATCTCAACAACATTTTAATATTCTTAGATTTTAAATAATGTGTATAATAAAAGTTTAAACAATACAAAGTGTGTATATACATATATATGTGTATGTTTACATGTATAACTTTTATATGTAATAAGTGTGTGTATATATATTTGTATAAATATGTGTGTTGTATATATATGAATATAATTATGTGTATCCTTTTATATATAAATTATGTATATGACATATAAATGTATATAACAGTATAATGGTATATTATAGTATTATATATAACAATAAAGTAAGACCGCATCTACCCTTGATCCCTAAACGTCTGAGTTTCCTTCCCCTCCCTGGAGGCAATCACTGTTACTATTTTTTTATGTAGTATTTTGGTTCTCCTGGTGGTTCAGTGGTAAAGAACCCTCCTGCCAATGCATGAGACATGTTCGATCCCTGGTTGGGAAGATCCCCTGGAGAAGGAAATGGCAACCAACTCCAGTATTCTTCCCTGGGAAATCATATGGACTGAGGAGCCTGGTGGACTGCAGCCCACAGGGTTGCAAAAGAGTCAGACATGACTTAGTGACTAAACAACAATGTGTTATTGCAGAGCCGGCATGTGCATACATAAATACATATGTATGTATACATGCAAATATATTTTGTGTTTATTTGGAAGCATCCTACCCACCATGTTATGTACTCTACTTTTCCAGTTACCATATCTTCAGTCTAATTCATTATCAGTACATGTAGATCAACCACATTTTTTAAGGAACATGGAAATATTTTAAAGGTGCTTTACTTGTTAGCAGGAACTGATTCAACTCATGAAGAAATACAATTAAGCATAAAAATAGTGAAAATAGTGACAGTGTGAGCAAGAGGAAAAGAGAAATGCAAGGATGATGAGGCATGTCACAGTTCAAATTCAAGGAAAAGTCATCATTTTAAATACTGTCTTGAATATCAGAAAGATACAGCAAAAAAGGTTATCAATTTAGTTTTTGCCATCACTCAAAAAATTGCTCTTTCAAAAGTCACATCCAATTTTCCTTAAGCCTGAAAAATTATTAGCTCTGTCACAGAACCTTAGCCTTGAGGGCCAAAAGACATATCTCAAGGGACTATATATTTCTCTTAGACAAAACTGAGAAATTCGAAGATTGGAGTTATATTTTAAATTGTTTCTGAAACACATTTGCAATAGTTTCCAGGGACTTATAATTTCTAAAGGTTGCAATTTGGGACTATAACTGCATTCCAAGGAATGTGTAAATTATGATAAAATATGCTAAAAGTTTCATGAACTGAAGATAAATCATAGCTCAACTGAAATTTTATTCTCTTCTATGAAGAGGTATCTCAATGAGTTCTTTATAACTACTAGTTTTCATTCTTGGATGGGATGACTGAAACTCTTTTATTGTGAATGATACACTCTTACTCATTTAAAAATAGAGGAAGGAGCCACACTTTTTACAGTTGTAATGAAAATAAACTAGGAGAAATGCACGCCAACTTGTAATGCCAGTCAATCAACACAAAAGGTTTACAATCTTAGGCGAGGATAAAGAAGCTCACATCTCCCTCAGTAGGAACCCCTAACAGAATCATCCAGGGTAACTAACTCCTCTGCTAAGCACTGCACATGAGGTTGTATAGTTAATAAGATTGTAAGATTTATTTGGATTGGTTTGGGTTTGGGTAGAGCAGCTATTGTTATGTGGATAAGCATGCTTATATAGCAGGATTTGCCTTTTAAATATTTTCCTGGGGTTCAACAGGAACAACATTTTGATTTGTGAGCTTTTTGCTTTCCCTGAAGAAAAGTGGTCGGACTGAAATGAGAGTAGAGAGGCTCCCTCATTCTGGAAGCAGAATTCCCACAGTGCGAAAAACCACAACGAGATAGTGGTAATAAAATACAACTGTGAGTTCCCAATCTGTCTTCAACAAGCTGCTTTCTCACCATTTCTCCTGGTAAATCAACTGTGTATGTAAACAGCTGGAGTCTTAGATATTAACTTTTCACATGGTGGCTGTATGCATTGTACTTTCTGAGAACCTGAGGTATTGCTGAACCTTTAGAAATCTTAATTAACAACACAGTCCTTCTGAAACATTTCCTGGAACATATGTATTTTGAGTCAAATTCTTCATCTGCATGGAACCCAATCCCTCCTTAACTCCCTGTCTCCCATTTTCATTTTCTTTTCATGTTTTCCACCTCCCATGAACAGCATATTTTTCAAGCCATACTCCAGAGCTTAAAATACTGCAATGTACTTTATAGTGTGAATGACGGATAACTTTTTGAAATATTATAAGCTATTGTGTTTTATTTCAGAAGCCACTGCCAAAAGTAAAAATCACAGGCCAGATTTCTAACTCCCTTGGAACTCTGCCACAGAAGTGACCCCTTGAAATTCTGAAACCCATGAAATAAATATGGATTGTATTTTGTCTCAAATGCAAAATGTCTTTTGGCAAAATGCACAGATAACATTTGGTACCTAATGTGAATTTTTGACTCACATCCTTACAAAGATACTTAAAAAAAAAAAGCAAAGAAAACAATAACAAAATTCATCAACTTTGTGTCACAAAAATGTAACCAACTCCATGGCATTGTAAATACAAGTTTGTGGGGTGGATCATTTTCCATCTAGATAGTACATCTACATAATACAGATTTTTATTATCCCCAGTTCTAAGATGCGGTTTTATATCTGACCAATTTTTTTTTTGCAAGAACATTTAAATATGATTAATTCCTGTGAGGAAAAGATTATCCAAGACACACATTTTCCAAAATCTTATTTTTTTCTTGCCCTTAAAAAATCCAAGAGATGTCATATTTAACTAAAGATTTAGTTCAAAATTTAGACAAAAGAAACTGTTGGAAATCAAACCGATGATATTTTAAATTCCCCATTACAAGCATTGCTGAATATTTAAAGATAACACAATTGGTTAATTTTTTTTTTGTAGTTGCTGAATTAATGAGACTCAATTTTTTTTTCTTTTTGAAATTTTTTGTTGCAGGCATCTTATTCCATGCAATCATCACATGAAGAATAAAACAGAAATCCCACAATTATATATGATTTCAAAGAAAATTGAAACCAAAATCTTAGAGTATACAACAAGTTATTATTTTTAAAGGCTCAATTTATTCTAGGCAGAGATATATAACTCTTACAAAAATTTCATGAAGGTCATCTTATAATCTCCATTTTAGAGAGAAAGAACATGGAGCACAGAGAGGTTAAACAATATATTCAAGGTTACCCCTTTAAAAGTGGAAGGGCTAGTATTTGTATGTAAAATTGTCTTGTTCCAATTTTCATGCTTGAAATCCTCTCCAAATTTATCAGAAACATGGAGGTTCAAGTTTGCCTTAATCAGTATCTCACTGTTCAGATTATCAAAATGAATGCATTTGTTTAAAACAAAAGTTTAAGATGTATTCTATGCAAAGTCAGAAAAAAAAGAGCTTTAAATATTTGATAATGCTAAATGAAGTCTAAACATTTAGAATTTAATCATTGTTAATCTTTCACTGTCCAAAGAAAGTATAAAAATTTTAAATCACTTAAAGATTTGTAAAAATCTTACTTTCAGAAACAATCATTTCTTATTTTCAACTCAAACAATTCAAATTTTTAAATGGTTACTTTCACAATGTCTGGGGAAATTGTTTTTTAAAAGCAATTTTCTAATATTCAAATATTTAATGTTATTTTAGAAAAGAAAGTAGATAATAGACTTTATTTTCCTGTTTTCAATTTAACATTTTAATGTCTCTGTATTTCCCTAAATTGTAAAACAATATAATAGTAAGACTTTGACTTTTATTATTTTATTTTTTATTATATCAATTCAACATTCTGTAATATTTTTTCCACTAGAAAATTTTCAGAGAAAGTTTTTCATTTATTTCTACAGTTATGAACTTTAAACACTGAGTTAAACCAATATAGTCTTAAAGTCGTCTAGATTTCCAATGAGTATCTTTATACTTTCGATAAAGACAACAAATTTGGGGTGAACCATCTGTGTGAGAACATAGCCCTTGAGGCCCAGAGAGACCAAGAGACAACTTTCAAATTTTATGAGCAATTTATCAGTATTTTCTCTCAGTTTCACCCTGCCATTATCACTTCATAAACTGGTATTTATTTTGTGGGCTCCAAAATCACCGTGGACAGTGAATGCAGCCATGAAATTAAAAGACACTTGTTTCCTGGAAGGAAAGCTATGACAAATCTAGACTTCATATTAAAAAGCAAAGGCATCATTTTGCTGACAAAGGTCCATATAGTCAAAGTTATGGTTTTTCCAGTAGTCATGTACGGATGTGAGAGTTCGACCAAAAAGAAGGCCGATCATCAAAGAATTGATGCTTTTGAATTGGAGAATACTCTTGAGAGTCCCTTTGACAGCAAGAAGATCAAATCAGTCAATCCTAAAGAAAATCAACCTTGAATATTCACTGGAAGGTCTGACACTGAAGCTGAAGCTCTAATACTTTGGCCACCTGATGCTAAGAGCTGACTCATTGGAAAAAGACCCTGATGCTGGGAAAAACTGAAGGCAAAAGAAGAGGACAGCAGAGGATGAGATGGCTAAACAGTATCACCAACTCAATGGACATGAGTGTGAGCAACTCTGGGAGACAGTGAAGGACAGGGAAGCTTGGCGTGCTGCAGTCCATGGGTCACAAAGAGCTGGACATGACTGAGCAACTCAACAACAACAACAAAACTGGTATTTACATTCAGACTTAAACAGCTAAAGGTAACAAGAAAATAATAAGAATGATCTAGTAAACAGAAGCCCAAGATCTACAAGCCCAATGTGTTTCCTAAAAGAGAAGACACTGAAGGGACTTAAAAGATTTTAATGTACATCCACTGGTAAAAAGAATTATAAAGCATTCCCTTGCAATCCATGTGCCAGGATAAAATGAATTTCAGAAAAACTACACTGATGTGAATACCATAATATTTCAAAATGTATAGAGAAAAGAAATGTTAATAATAAACTTACATGGAAATAAACTTTGTAACTATTATGCAAATGTACTCCATATCAGTACTGGTTAGCATCTGCTATAAAATACATTACCGAAAATGTAGTAAATCATCTGTTTAGCTCATGAAACTGTGGGTTGACAATGTGGGCTGAGCTCAGCTGAGCAGTTTTCACTTGATCTTGGCTGGTGCCCCTCAAGTAACTACACTGCACTGGTATCGGTGACTGGTATCATAGGACATTTGAGTGAGCATGGCAGTCAGTAGCTGTTGGTGAGGGACCCAAGTCATGTGCCATTCGTTATCCAGTTGCCAACCCAGGCTTATTCACCTAGGGTTCCCAAGAGCAGCAAGGGGGAAAGCTACTACACTCAGAATTCTTACACTGTCTCTTCAGCTGTATTCTATTGCTAGAAGCAAATTTCAAAGTCAACTCGGATTCAAAATGGGGATAGAGTCCTGCACTTCATTTTGATGAGAGGAGCTACAATGTCATGTAGAATTTTTAAAATAGTGATAAATAACACAGTCATTAAACAAAGACTTTATGAGAAAGTAGAAACACATGTAGTGCCCTTTAACACACATGTTGTCATTTTAGCCATCTCTGATTCTTTGCCTGGGCCCCACCAGGCTGCTCTGTCCATGGGATTCTCCAGGCAAGAATATTGGAGTAGGTTGCCATTCTCTTCTCCAGGGGATCTTCCCAATCCAGGGCTCAAACTTGGGTCTCTTCCCTCTCCTGGATTGGCAGGTGGGTTCTTTACAAGTAGCGCCACCTGGGAAGCCCAGTGCCCTTTAGGGATAGCATGAATCTCTAAAAATAGATTCTATCAAACAACTTTCTTTCATTTCGTGGCAGCATTACTTAAGTTGTCAGCCAAGGGAATAACAAAGACATAGATATCTTAATTTGAGCAGATTTTTTAGATAATGACTTCATTAATTTTTTGCAAAAATATACTGACATTCAGGCTATACAACAGAACAGTTGAATAATTACACATGTATTTAGAAAAATACAATTAAAGAATGATGATTAACAGACCACGGTCTACCTGAATATTCCTATGAATCATAGACAACGATGTATTAACCAGCATTTCTAAGTATGCTAAGTCACTTCAGTCGTGGCTGACTCTGTGCGACCCCATGGACGGCAGCCCACCAGGCTCCCCCGTCCCTGGGATTCTCCAGGCAAGAACACTGGAGTGGGCTGCCATTTCCTTCTCCAATGCATGAAAGTGAAAGTGAAAGTGAAGTCGTGCGGTCGTGTCCGACTGTGTGCAACCCCATGGACTGCAGCCTACCAGGCTCCTCCGTCCATGGGATTTTCCAAGCAAGAGTACTGGAGTGGGGTGCCATTGCCTTCTCCGATTTCTAAGTAATAGACACTTAGATTTAAAAGATTTAGATGGTATTCCTTTATATGTAAAGATTAAGAAAAGATATTAGGAATAGCTAGCATGATTGGTAAGAAAATTAGTGTAGCTGGATTTAAATTCACGTTATTATCCAAAGATACATATAATACACATATATACACAGAGACACACAACTGGATTAAAATCATCACACAACTTTATATCCCAACCTTTTCACTTACCTTTGAAAGTGAAAGTGAAGTCGCTCAGTCATGTCCGACTCTTTGTGACCCCATGGACTGTAGCTACCAGGCTCCTCTGTCCATGGGATTTTCCAGGCCAGAGTACTGGAGTGGGGTGCCATTTCCTTCTCCAGGGGATATTCCCAACCCAGGGGTCGAACCCGGGTCTCCTGCATTGCAAACAGACGCTTTACCGTCTGAGCCACCAGGGAAGTCTCACTTACCTTTATGTAAAGCTAAATAAAGCTAAAAAAAAAGACAAGCAACTGTGGTTTATTCATAAATTAAAATGCTGAGGAGGACATTTTCATTGACAACAATCATATGAACAGATCAATGGGGTTTATTAAGATTTATTCAAATTCAAGTTCAGTATGTGCTTATAATATTAGCACTGCCAAAAATTTACTAAAGATGTTTTACCCTCAAACAACAGACACAAACAACCTTCCATTGTAAGAGTTAAGGAAACCGTAGGCTCTTCGTCAGTAATGTTAGGGGAAGCACCCTGACTGAAACCGCCCACCCTGGCCAGGCACCATAGTAACCGTTTGCATGAGTTGTTTTATGACAGGAACTAATAAGCCACCACCAACCAGAAAAGTTCAGGAAAGGTCAAAAGGAGACACCATATGTCTGACCACCTCCCAGAATCCTTCTCTCTGGGTTCCATCTTGGCTGAACAAGACTTGCACCACCAGGAATGGCTCTGAGTCAGAATGATTGGCTAAGGACAACCCAGAAACTAATCTCATCACCATAAAACCAGAGACTGTGAGCCACATGGTAGAGCTGTTCTCCTGGGTTCCCTTACCCTACTGCTCTCCACCCGGGTGCCCTTTCCCAATAAAATCTTTTGCTTTGTCAGCACATGTGTCTCCTCGGACAATTCATTTCTGAGTGTTAGACAAGAGTCCAGTTTTGTGCCCTGGAAGGGGTCCCCCTTCCTGCAATAGTAATATACCATGGACCTATCGCTTGCTATTAATTTTAAATATAAAGATATCATAACTAACTAGGCCATGTATAAAGAAGAACAGCCAAGATGTTAAAGAGTGTAGAATCCATGTCATATGTGGAATAGGCCTCTGCTCAGAAAGGAGAACAACAAGAAGGTTTGCTACATTAAAATGAGAGGTTTCACCATATTACTTAAGAATGAAGTTGAATTCAGAAATAACATGACACAAAACAAAATTGACACTAATTTTTAAAAATAGATAAGATTATCTGTCTTCTGCACAATGAGCAATTCTGCACATTTTAGTATATGTGTCTATGTATGTGTATTAAAAAGTAGCTACCAAATATATTATACATATTCAATTTTATATCAAATAATGTTTCCACAAACAATTAATTATTATTGGTCTTTCATGACATATATAATAGACATTCAGGCCAGAATTAGAAAATATTCTAAATATTCTAGGAAACAAATACAGTAACTTGTGAATTTTATGATCATAATATATATTCATTATATTTATGTGGAAAGGAGTGCATTTTTGAGTGCAGATGTTTGTCCTTATTTGTCTCTATTTCTTAGTTGACATCTGGCTCCTGGTTCCTCCATCCACTGAAACAATGATATTTATAACTTCAAGAAGACAGAATTCAGCTATAACAAGGAACTCACTGCTCAATTGTATTTCAAATAGTTTTTAAGTGACAAAGTAGTTTTGAAAGTTAGGATTCACTGAATAAGAAAGTATTATCAAGATGGCAAAATTTCCTTTTACCAAGCAAATTGAAAACCTGAGCATAGAGTTCATAAGAAACACAATTCAGAGGATGCAGGAGGTATTTTCAGAGAGACCTATTGTCATGGTGAGAATTTTTAAAAGTTCAAATAGCAGGAAGGAAGCAAGGAGATTCAGAAGGGATATGTCTAAAATAAGACACCAGAAGGATCCACATAGAAGGCCATGACTCCAGACCCTGGAGAGCATTCTCAGGACTGACTGTTGGATAAGAACAGTCCCCAGCCAGGTTGTAGGTTAGAGTGAAAGCTACGAGAAATTGCATCCCACTTCCTATGTGGTAGCTGGAAGGTGGCACTAGTGGTAAAGGATCCGCCTGCCAATACAGTGATGTAAGAGACTTGGCTTTGATCCCTGTGTCCAGAAGATCCCCTGGAAGAGGCCATAACAACTCACTCCAGTATTCTTGCCTGGAGAAGCCCATAGAGAGAGGAGCTTGGAGGGTTATGGTTCATAGGGTTGCAAAGAGTTGGACACCCCTGAAGCAACTTAGCACACATGCACACAGGGCTAAAATGCAGGGTGCTCATGCTCAGTGGCTAAACTGTGCTCGGCTCTTTGCAACCCTGTGACTCCTCTGCCCATGGGATTTCCCAGGCAAGAAAACTGGAATGGGTTGCCATTTGCTCCTCCAGGGGATCTACTGGACCCAGGGATCAAACCTGTGTTTTCTGTGTCTCCTGCATTGGCAGGTGGATTCTTTACCACTGAGCCACCTGGGAAACCCTAAACACAGGTGCCTCTTGCCAAAATCCATCCTGAAAATACAGGGAAAAGGGCAATAGGACACAGTTAGGCAGACAGAGTTTGAAACAGCATTCCTCATGTGCACTGAATCCAGAATATCTCCATCCAGTGAGGGTATGTGAAAGTGAGGAGAGGACCATGTCCCCAAAGAGAGCTAGCATTAGGGGAAGGCAGATGCAGGGTCCAGCAACGGTCACTAGCACTGGGTCTTCACATAGTAGGCAAAGCCCAAGTCTCAGCAGGAAATGGCACAGCAAGCCCAGAGCTGTGTGAGGTCACCACAGCACAGAACAGTAAGGATCCAGATGGTTGCCAGCAAACCTGAGAGCCTTTTCCACTCCCCCTGCTACAACTTGAAGACACACACAGTTTCCTAAATATACTGTGTTTATCTATCAGATGATGCCATTTAATAAATGAGAAAAGGGAGAAACCTCACAGAGAAAGGAAAACAGCACGGATAAGAAGACTGACCTTCCAATTAATAAATAATTACTCTAATGAGGCATTCCTAAACAAACAAAAAAAGGTGGGGGGATCTAATTTAGGTTTCTCCCATCATCATCAATTTCCTTTTCTATCACTAGCAGCAGGAATTGACGTTTGAGTGTAATGTGAGATGTGTTACAGAAAATGCAAAATTATATTTTCTTACACACTGGAGAGTGAAAGTGAAGAGTGAAAAATTGGCTTAAAGCTCAACATTCAGAAAACGAAGATCATGGCATCCGGTCCCATCACTTCATGGGAAATAGATGGGGAAACAGTGCAAACAGTGTCAGACTTTATTTTTCTGGGGCTCCAAAATCACTGCAGATGGTGACTGCAGCCATGAAATTAAAAGACGCTTACTCCTTGGAAGGAAAGTTATGACCAACCCAGATAGCATATTGAAAAGCAGAGACATTACTTTGCCAACAAAGGTCCATCTAGTCAAGGCTATGGCTTTTCCTGTGGTCATGTATGGATGTGAGAGTTGGACTGTGAAGAAGGCTGAGCACCAAAGAATTGATGCTTTTGAACTGTGGTGTTGGAGAAGACTCTTGAGAGTCCCTTGGACTGCAAGGAGATCCAACCAATCCATTCTGAAGATCAGCCCTGGGATTTCTTTGGAAGGAATGATGCTAAAGCTGAAACTCCAGTACTTTGGCCACCTCATGCGAAGAGTTGACTCATTGGAAAAGACTCTGATGCTGGGAAGGATTGGGGGCAGGAGGAGAAGGGGACAACAGAGGAATCAATGGCTGGATGGCATCACTGACTCGATGGACGTGAGTCTGGGTGAACTCCGGGAGTTGGTGATGGACAGGGAGGCTTGGCGTGCTGCGATTCATGGGGTCGCAAAGAGTCAGACATGACTGACCGACTGAACTGAACTGAACTGACACATTGGAGAAAGTAATGTATCTTAAAGCCTTGTAAGTCCAACATATAAATTACAATGCACTTGGCTGAATTTACTGCACTACAATGGATGTGATTACTTACAGGACGAACCAGATCATACATCATCCTAGACAAGGAAAACTGTGTTAACATCCATAAGCCTACCCTGGTGATAGAGCATGGACATTGTTGCTAAATAGAGTGATCTCATCAATTATGTTTTAACTGACAAGGAAATCAAAGAATGCCAAGACAATGTGAAGTGTTGGGAGTTTGCTTGGAACATCTCCCACCTCCCTACTGTTCCTCCAGCACAAAGCTATGGCTGGCTTCCTATGAAACAATGAGTCTTGGATTTGATGTTAGAGTCATATTCATTTTTCTCAAGCAGGATTCTTAGGGCAACCTAAATAAACGTTAACAACAACTGGGGCACTCAGGTCAAAGATTTGTATATTCACTTTTTAAGATGATATGGCTTTAAGATAGGCCATTTCAATTCATTGGGTCTTGATTTTATCAAGGTACAAAAAACAGATAACTTGTATTAGAAGACCCTCCACTATCCCTTCCACTATTCGTATGATGTGTGTGTGTTAGTCACTCAGTCATGTCCGACTCTTTGCAACCTCATGGGTTATAGCCTGCCAGGAACCTCTGTCCACGAAATTCTCCAGGCAAGAATACTAGAGTGGAATGCCATTCAATCTCCAGCAGAGTTTCCTGACTCAGGGATTGAACCCAGGTCTCCTGCACGAGGCACATTCTTTACTATCTGAGCCACCAGGAAAGTCCTATTCATATGATATGTATGATGATATAGAGACTTATGAAACCATCACTGAACTGGGATAGAGTCACTCAAGATGGACTAGAACACTACACTAAAGCCAGAATTAAGAAGATTTTGATCCTCAATCACTAAAAGAGCAGAAACATACCCAAACAGTAGAGCCAATATTTATACCCAAACAACCATGAATAGGAGAAGGCAATGGCACCCCACTCCAGTACTCTTGCCTGGAAAATCTCACGGACAGGGAGAGCCTGGTGGGCTGCCGTCTATGGGATCGCACAGAGTCGGACACGACTGAAGCCACTTAGCAGCAGCAGCAGCAACCATGAATACTCTACAGTAACTCTTTTTGAAACAAAACCATCACAAGGCAAATGGTAAAAACCATTACTAATTTTTTAACTCAAAAATATGTTCTAAATCTTACTGCGTGCAAAATGTTATATTAGGAATCTCAGGGGATATAAACATGAATCAAATAGGACTCTTCTTAAAGTTAGAGTATAAGTGAGAAATTTCATTTCATTCAGATTTAACTTATATGCAGAGTACATCATGAGAAACGCTGGACTGGAAGAAACACAAGCTGGAATCAAGATTGCCGGGAGAAATATCAATAACCTCAGATATGCAGATGACACCACCCTTATGGCAGAAAGTGAAGAGGAACTCAAAAGCCTCTTGATGAAAGTGAAAGTGGAAAGTGAAAAAGTTGGCTTAAAGCTCAACATTCAGAAAACAAAGACCATGGCATCCAGTCCCATCACTTCATGGGAAATAGATGGGGAAACAGTGGAAACAGTGTCAGACTTTATGTTTCTGGGCTCCAAAATCACTGCAGATGGTGATTGCAGCCATGAAATTAAAAGACGCTTACTCCTTGGAAGGAAAGTTATGACCAACCTAGATAGCATATTCAAAAGCAGAGACATTACTTTGCCAACAAAGGTCCGTCTAGTCAAGGCTATGGCTTTTCTAGTGGTCATGTATGGATGTGAGAGTTGGACTGTGAAGAAGGCTGAGCGCCGAAGAATTGATACCTTTGAACTGTGGTGTTGGAGAAGACTCTTGAGAGTCCCTTGGACTGCAAGGAGATCCAACCAGTCCATTCTGAAGGAAATCAGCCCTGGGATTTCTTTGGAAGGAATGATGCTAAAGCTGAAACTCCAGTACTTTGGCCACCTCATGCGAAGAGTTGATTCATTGGAAAAGACTCTGATGTTGGGAGGGATTGGGGGCAAGAGGAGAAGGGGACGACAGAGGAAGAGATGGCTGGATGGCATCACTGACTCGATGGACGTGAGTCTGAGTGAACTCCGGGAGTTGGTGATGGACAGGGAGGCCTGGCGTGCTGTGATTTATGGGTTCGCAAAGAGTTGGACACGACTGAGCGACTGATCTGATCTGATCTGATCTGAAGGGAGAACTTTGAATGAATGCCAAGATTCCCAGATGTGCTATGGAAGATTAATTGGACAACAGCATCTAGGAAGGACTAGTATCACTTTTAGAGTCACAAAAATCACAGAAAATACTGCTATTGTACAGTCATGCCTGAGAGAGTCAAAACTTACGATCTATAAACCTCAGCAAACTGGCAAACATAGCAAGTCTCTTTCTTTGGAACACATATCTAATTGAATGGCATCATGCTGAGAAGACTGATGGTTCAGTCTTTATTACAGAAATTTATCTCTATTTACCTGGGTTCTGCCCTCTAAAATAAAGAACAGCAGTAAAGTTTAAATCATCTAGTGTTCCAGAAGCATATGGCAAAAGTTGCATACATTTTGTTCAATAGATAAGATGATAGGTGCCTTTTTATCCTTTATACCACTGCCAGGATAAACTCTTCCAACTGTTTAGTAAATTATGTGCTGTATTAAAAATGGTGTGAGCTCATTATTTATTTTTCGTACTGGAGGACAAATTTCCAATATGTCTTCAACTTGACTATTTCTAGCAGAGAAAATTTTCATTTACTTAAACTAAAATACTTGGCATACAATGCAAGGAGGGTAAGGACTTCTCACTGACTTCTCCCATTAAGTATTCTTGGGCAAACCTGAGATATACTCCACAGAATGGATTTTATATTCATTCAGCAGCCCAGCTTTGCAGCTAGTAGCAACATTCATAGGCTTTACTCAGAGCAGTCCTGTTATTTTAACATGGCTGTTTCTATTTATATAGTTACACAATCCAGTTGGTTCCTTCTTCCTCCCTGTCTGAGACACAGTTTACAGAAAGAAACCACAGTTATTACATAATTGCATTGCCAGGAAATCCAAGTGCTGTTTTCTGGTAGAGAGTATAAGACCCACACCTTGACTTATGGCTTACTCATCTTAAATCACATCTGTTTGGGGGACTTTCTCCTGGCTCAAGTATGTCCTCTGAAGTTTTACTATATTTATTAGAATGCCATTTTTGCTATTATGACTAATTCATGCGGTGGTTTTACAGATGTCCTGTAAATGAAAGCCCACTATACAACAGGAAGTACCCATAGCCAAGTCCTTTGGAGAGTAGCAGCACATTCACCAGCGGATCCAGGTGGTAAGACATGAACAAAAGTTTTACACAACCACACATGAAAAGAAGAAAACAAAAGACAAGGCAGACATTGGGACTCGCTCTAACTCTTTCAACTCAATGGCAGCTGCTCCACTGAATGTGTTCAGACAAGTCACCACTGTGAGGGGGTGGATATAGACAGGAACTATCCTCTGGAAGGCAAAACAAACTATGAATGCAACAGAACAAACACAGGGATATGATGTTTGAGATTTTCTTGTAAATCCTCAAAATATTAAATTTAATTAAAAATTTAATGACTGTTTGATCAAGGCTGCAGAAGAGAAAGGGATGTATCAGTGCGTGTGATACCCTTACTCCAAGCAGCATCTTCTCTCAAATCGCACCCAAAATGAGTTGTAGATAGTTGTCGACACCTGGCCCACTCTTGGCCTAAAAGGATTTCTTTCTTGCTGAAACCTCTGCAGTCTTACCTTTCAGTTGGATTTTATCTTCTTGCGTTTTAAATTCTCTCAGCTTGCCTCACACGCACCAGACATAAGAGCTAAACAAAATGTGTTTAGTGCCTGAGGGAATTAATTTTCTGCCTGGGATAACTAGACAAAGTGTGATGCAATTCCTCCCTGAATTTAAAATGCTGTGTTATCTTGAAGCCAATCTTCCTCATCCAATAAAAACAGGGGGTAAACGGGTGACCTTAAAAGACATTTTTCTGAAAACTAAGATTCTCACACACACACACGCACAAATGCTTCTGATAATTCTGGGTGTAGACAGATGCTCTCTTCCTCTCTGTACTTCCCCAAGTTTTTGTCAATGGGCTATTGTTAAAAGTGTGGACTTTCTCCCAGACCACATCCTGTCTGTCTTATGAAGAAAGACACTGCTGAAGTATATTGAAAAGTCCTGTTTTTCTGAGTGTGGAGAGAACACAAATTAACCTCAAGATAGTTCCAAATTCAACTCAGAACTATGGAACTTCTGTTGGAAATCACCTGATGGACGCAGGGAACTATGTTTGTTTCACTGACAACCCTGAGTCTTTCACACAAAATGAAACAACAGGGCATTCAGTATTGCCAGCACTAGAGTCGGACGCGACTGAAAAGACTTAGCAGCAGCAGCGAAAATGGCGGAGGTGTGAAGGAGCAGATGTAAACACCTGAACTTCAAAACAAGAGAGTCATTCTTCGAACAACTAAAACCTCTACAGAAACGACTTCTAATCTGAATAATTGGCATTCAAGAAAGGACATGGTCTGTCCAACTGAGTCTGACAACGAATCCTTAATTAAATAAGGTGATATTTTAAAATCAATAAATATAAAATACATTTTCAACTACTACCAAATTAGAATTAATAATGAGATAAAAGTGAAATAAAAGTAAAGAGAAAAATAAGAACATTGGATTCAGAATTAGGGTGACCCACCATTCCACTGTGCCCTGGACTGAGAGATTCCCCAAACAAAAACTTTCAGAGCTAAAAATCAGGACAGTTCTGCGAAAACCAATATAGTCACTCACCTATGTGGACTGAAATTTTTTTCATCTTAATGATTCCTTATAGAAGGTAAGGAGAAGGGGAGAAAACAATAAGTAAAATTTGGAATAAAAATGGTATCAGGAAAATTGTTATTTAAATTATACAGTAAGATGTCCCTATGCCCCTACAAAATTTTTCTTGCACACCAAAGAGCAGACAAAGATGTGAATCTCCTAAGGAAATATTAGCTCATGCTTTGGGCATTGATAATAACATCACTTGCTTTAACCTTCACGTATCAGCAGCTCCAAAGCTCAGATCTAAATGTGTAGATGACCTTTAGCAACTATACAAAACATCATGGAATAAATTTTATACACCAGTCTTCCCTCTAGCTTTATCTTATTCTATTGTTCTTTCCTTCTTATGATCCTATGTTTTGAAGTTATGTTGCATTTTTTTTTTAATTCTACTAAAGCATTTTTTTTTTTTCCCAAGAGAGACAGGATTTGCACTGGCGGCACTAAACGGAGGGCAATTTCTCCTACTCCAAGGGGAAACACAATGTCTGGAGACATTTTTTGATTGTCCCAACTGAAGAGAATAAACCTGTTTGAAATTTAAAGAAAAAAAAACATACTTCAAATGTATAATAAACACTATGATTATTGGAAACCTGAATTATCAATATAAGTGTTTCTGATATTTCTAAGTAATACCAAAGAAGATTTTAATGTTGCCCTCAATAATAAATATAAATTCCTAAAGACTCAGTTGTTGCTAGCATATTTCCCACAAAGCTCATCATGTTAAAATGAGCTTTCAAACACACACACACTTCCTTTTACATAGTAAGCATAAATAGTTGATGATGGACTAATTAACAGATACAGGAAATAGGATCCATGACACGGACACAGAAGTAGCACTTGGAGGGATTTATTTGTGAAATAGCAACCTTGTTTTAGAATACAATAGATTTAGCTTGAATCAGAGGAAAAGAGCAGAGGGAACGTATTGTTGGAGATGATAACCCTTGTGTTCAGTGGAAGAAGGCAACACACAAGTGTGGATATCAAAAAGCCAGCCAGAGGAAGGAAAAAACAGCTATAAAAAGCAGATGGTTTGAGGAGAAAGGAAATGTAAAACAGAATCCAAAAAAGTATATGGGTCAAAATAATAACACAAATGATTCTGGCAAAAATATTGCTCTGCAGAAATGCAACAAATGGCCAAAAACAGAGAGGCACAGCAAGATTAAAAATGTAAGCATTCAGGGGCAATAAAGAGAAATACCTATTACCCGCATATTTTTCAGAGCCTCAAAGCTGAGCAATTTAAATTGATCCATGCTAAAGCTAAACAATAAACACTGATAAAGAGAAGTATAAACCCGAGTGGAGAGTCCCAGATGTACAATTAAATCTAAAGACCAATTAAGTCATTTAGAAATTTATGTTGCATTTGAAAAGAGGTTGTTTTATGCACTGTTCTTTGTATTTGCTCACCAAGGTCTGAAAGGACTGCAATATGAGTTGCTTCTTCCAACGCTAGTGATGGATTTGTCAATGACCCATTCATCCACGGCCACTAGGTCCACTTTGGAGCCAACGTGTAATGTGCCTACAGAGCTAGGTGGTGTCTTCAGGCCGAGAGAGCAGATACTCCCTCACACAACTATGCAGCCACGCATTGGACATCTAGAAGCCACCAAACGCCTCCTTCCTGCTCCTGACTCCTTTCCTGACTCCAGCCCGGCTCTACATTTCACTTCTAGAATTCAGATCTGATGCTCTTTCGGCCCTTCTGGCTCCCAGCTTGATGGAGAGTTTCCAAATCCAGCAAGAGGAAATGCTACAAGCTGAGCAGTAAAGCAAGTAGAAACAAGGGCACAGGATCAAGAGAGTTGCCTTCAGGATGTAAGTTTGGATCAGCTGGTTTGAACAGGAGAAACGAAAGATGGGTAGCAAAATCATCAAGCAGGAAGCAGCCTGCAGAGTGACGATACCGCTGTTATTACTGATATATGATGCATTTGTGTACACGGGCCTGGTCTATTTTTTAAAAGTGGAATTAAATACAAAGTGTTTTCTTTCTGTACATTTAGTAATTTGAATATAATTATGGTCCTCCACCCATTCAATGTTTTGCACTTAAAGACATGTCCTTATATCAAGAACTTTTGGACAATCTGGAAACCACTTCTGGGCACCTGAGAATATTTCTAATATGGCAAATTTTGGCTGATTTTGAACATCTGACTAATTAGGCAGTCATGGGCTAACTAAATTCTTGCTAATAGTTCACCAAACCATTTCCAGATGTGTGGCTAGGCTATATTTCCTGGCCTTTCCAGCACTTAGGTATCCTGTGATAGGGCTCTGGCCAACAGAACTGAGTGGAAGTGAGTTCTGTGGAATTTCTAAGCCTCTTACACAATCCTCTATGTTCTCTCTTTCACTTATGGTTAGCTAAAGGTAGGATGGCACAACCACAAGCTAAAAAAAAAAATCTGATTTCCTGAGTTACCATAAACCTGTGTCAGCAAACTCTCTATAAAGGGCCAGACGGTAAATATTTAAGGCCGTACTATATTACAACTACTCCAGTCTAGTCTCACTGCACAAAAGCAACCATTGACAACATGGAAACAATGTGATAGCTGCATCCCAATAAAACTCTACTTACTAAACTTGGGTGCCAACCCAGACTTGACCTATGTACCACAGTTTGTCAAACCCCAATATTATACAACAACCAAAAGACTGAAAAATAACCTCCTACTGTGTTAAGCCACCGAGCCGTTGAGTTTATCTGTTAGAGAATTTAGCATTACCTTAACTAACCAACGGAGAAGGCAATGGCACCCCACTCCAGTACTCTTGCCTGGAAAATCCCATGGTTGGAGGAGCCTGGTAGGCTGCAGTCCATGGGGTCGCTAAAAGTCAGACACAACTGAGCGACTTCACTTTCACTTTTCACTTTCCTGCACTGGAGAAGAAAATGGCAACCCACTCCAGTGTTCTTGCCTGGAGAATCCCAGGGATGGGGGAACCTGGTGGGCTGCCGTCTCTGGCGTCGCATAGAGTCGGACATGACTGAAGCGACTTAGCAGCAGCAGCAGCAGTAACTAACCAAATGACATTTTGATTGTTTAAAAAATGTAACACATGTCATGATGGGAACCTGTGGGAGTGACACCCCACAGGTTTTCAATTCTACAAGAGTCCTTTAAAACATCAAAAGACAGCAAAAAGAGATGGCCTACTGTTCTTCTTTGTTTGGTTTTTCTCTTTGATGGAGACTGTATCATCTTATTTTATGGGGAAGCAGGTAAATTTTTGCCACCATCTTCCCAACTCCAGGCAGACTTGTAACACTTTTTAACAGATCATTCCGTTTACTGGGAACAGTGGAAAAATCCTGCCATGCGTTCAATTAATGATCTCTCCCACAGATATTGAATTTCTCTGCTGGCTCTAATGACCAGGAATCCAAAGTAAAGTGTTTCTCAGAGCACAAACGGAGCAGCAGTGGGAGGACAAAGAGTTTAAAGTGAAAACTGTCAAAACTTAATTCAGCCCTCCTGCAAGAATCACAGTTTTCTATATTTTCCCATTATGTGATTGAAGCAACAAAAAGAAGAAATAATAACTGATTTTGTCTGTGGTTTATAAATTGTTATCAGAGAGAGACAGAGAGGGAGATTGAAAAGTAAGGACTTAAGGGTCATATAGACCTCGGTTGACATTCCTGCTCTGTTTCGACACCTCTCTGAGCTCAGTTTCTACATATATTTAATTGTAATAAGAATAAATTGGGTATAGCATCCAGCATGTGGTAGGTACTCAGAAAGTATAAATAATTATCATTAGTTTTAACTGGTACTTGCTGCCAAATTCACAAATCATCATTTCTAAATAAAGTGGAAATTTTTGTTTGAATTAAAATACTTCACAGAATGTTGTGTTTTGTTGATAATTAGTATGTTAATTCAAAAAGCTATAGCTTATTTCACTAGACTTGTCCCTCTTGCATTACTCTTGAGAGGGTTATTTTAGACAAAAGTTTGCTCCGTTACACACTCCTAAACTTCTGTACTTCCAAACTCTCTTTTTACTGGATATTTCCATATTTTATCCTCATCTTTCTAATATATGGACTTAATCATGTCTCTTTGATATCCTCCCCCTATCCTCTACAGAATAAGTACAAATTACTTATTGAGCATTTAATGTCACCTTCCCATTGCCTCATCTCAACTACATCTCTCTTATCCATGTTTTAGGATTGCTGAATAGTCTATAGTTTTCTAACCACAGCACAGTATTTCATACCTTGGTAGATGCTATTCTACCTAAAATGTTCCTTATTCTGTATTTATTTGGCTAAACAAATTCAGTCTTCAAAACATGGTTGAAATGTTACTTTACTCATACACGGAAATTAATCACCATTTCCTTTGTTCTGCTAATAATACTTAATATTGCTAATCTTTATACTAAAGTATTACGTATTTTAGAGTATTATAATAGGTAATAAGTTGACCACCAACTATGTATGGTGACACACAGTTTATAGGCAATAAATATCTCATTTATTCTTCAGAGCAATTTTATGTGGTTAGTTTATATTATTGTCTCCATTTTACAGATGAAGAAGCTGAGGCTTAAGTATTAATTGACTTGCCAGGGTCACTTCATTAGTGAATATTAGAGTATTCTAAATTGACAATGGTGGTCAGCAGATGTTAAATGGTACAAACAGGATGAAAATAAGAAGTAAATGTGAGCCAAGAAAAGATGTCTTTTTAAAAGCCATTAGTAACTTCTCAGAAAACAAAAGTCAGAAATCAAGAAAAGTAAAGCAAATGTAAAGCTTGGAATAGTGGCAATAAACACAAACTACTCTTTAGAGAAATGTATCTGCAAATAATAATCATTAAATATTAAATGTTAAAATTAATGAATATACTTAACATTTACAAGATTAATAATAATAGTGGTTATTATTATTATATCGTAAAGACCTGAGCATTTTCAGAAGCTGATTCTAAAGCAGTGCTTCTTAACTGATTTTGACTTCACCTTCCCCACAGGCACATTTCACAACATCTGGAGACATTTCTGGTTGTCATAACTGGAGGATCGTACTAGCATGCAGTAGATAAAGGCCTAAATTATGCTAAATGTCCCATGATAGTAAGACTGCTCCCCTGCATCACAGAATCATCAGGTCCAAAATGTGATGAGTTTGAAAAATACTGGTCCAAAAAAATCCATTGAAGAGAAAGATTGAATAAAAAGAGAAATGTGATAACGGATAGGACAAAAATCACGAAGAAGAAGAAAAGGAGTACATAATAAAACTATTACCCTTAGAAAAACTTTATCAAGAACTGCTGTCCTCGGTTCTCTTTTATTTTTTACAGATACAGAGATTGAAGTCGAGAGAGTTTAAATAACTTATCCTTTCAAAATCTATCAGAAGTTTAATTTAAATATTTGAGCTCCTAATTTGATGTTCTTTTAACTATGCCAGCTAGTATTTTAAGTTCAAGATTGAGGGTAATTCCAGGAGACATGATAGCATAAATATCAACTATAGAGCAATTATTTTATTTACAAATTAATGACATACCTATTGATTGTATGTTTCCATAAACAATATATTAAGCACCTTCATTTTTATTACAGGAAAGAAAAAACGTCTATAGCACTGGAAAGGAAGAAGCTTTAAGAAGAATGCATTTAGCTAACTGGCATCAAGTATTCACTCAATAGTGACAACTGCAGAACAATTTAAAAGTTGTATGAGATTTTGAATTACATTTAATCACATATGTTTAAAACATTACATATAATTCTTTAAAGACTTTGTAAAGTACAAACTAAAATAATGAATTATGGTATTACACTGTCACATTTCCATAAATTGTTACTCAAGGGAAAGAAATGCATGCTACTGAAAATCTGAGTCTTCAGCCAGTAGAGAAAAAGTTAAACTTCAGAGATCATTACAATATTCCTTATACTATTGCTGTCACAAAGACAAAAACAATTAAAGCAACTATTAATGGCTTCACTATAAAACTTGGAGCATGAGCTATAACAAGAAAAATAAATGATCTTGTTTCTTTAAATACGAATAATTAAATGTGCAAGCACAGCAGAACTAGGCAAAGCAGGAGTAACCATCTAGAGAACAGAGGGCTGACCTATGCAGCCGTGGGCCTGGCCAGCCCTGCAAGTGGTGCCGAGTGAGCGAGCCAACAGGAGTGTCCACAGTCCTCAGCAACCAGGCATCCTTGCCATGAAGGAAACAGCTGGAGACCAGGGACCGCCCTCTACTCTACTGACATCTGCTGCTATGTATTTCTATCATGGGGTTTCTTTTATTTACCAATATTTTTGTTTCAAACAATTTGATGGAGACCATGTGTCAACTTAATTGTCTTCTGATCATTCCAGGCACTTGGTCATACCAGTGCAACTCACTAGCAATGCTGGTGGGCTGCAGTCCATGGGGTCGCTGAGCGTTGGAGACGACTGGGCGACTTCACTTTCATTTTTCACTTTTATGCATTGGAGAAGGAAATGGCAACCCACTCCAGTGTTCTTGCCTGGAGAATCCCAGGGATGGGGGAGCCTGGTGGGCTGCCATCTATGGGGTCACATAGAGTCGGACACAACTGAAGTGACTTAGCAGCAGCAGCAGCAGCAGCAGCAGCAATGCTAATTAAATACTTAAACCGTACCAATACATATAGAAATTAATACAGCCAATAGCCTTTCTTCTCTTCCCCTGGCACCACAAGGAGTCCTCCTTGTTGAAATGTTGTTTACTGGTAAGAACAGCATCTTCTGAAACCACACAGTCTTAGTCTGAATCCATATTCTGCCACATTGAGATACTGGTAAGCAATTTAATCTCAGTTTCAGTTTATTCATCTGTACAATGGGGATAATAACAGAACTTATATCATAAAGCTATTGCAAGGACCGAATGGAATACTCCATGAAGTGCTCAGTCCAATAAATGGCATCTAGCAAGTCTCTGTAAGCATTAGTTAATATTAGTCCCTTTCCACTCTGATTTCTCTGAAATCTCATTGACGGTGTAATTTTGTCTCATTTTTACATAAGAAGAGACTCCTTCATTGTCTACCAAATGCCTCTATCTGCCTACATCTATAATCGGATCCCCTAAACTTTCTTTTCATTAATAGTCTGCTCAAATTATAATGGCTTTCCAACTTGGTATTCCTCTGTGAAATCCTCTCCTCAAAAGAATGCTTTTTTCTCCTCTACATGGTCATCTTATCTGCCCATTAAATTCCAACTACTTGATGATGAAGTATTTTTTGAATGTTCCAGCCAAATAGGATTTCTATCAAATGTAAAATCTGACAAAATAACTGCCCTCTTTATCAACATTATCCATATATTTTCTTGTCTATGTCACAATTTCTGTTTTTTTTTTTTAATATACAATTTAATGCTTCTGAGCGTCTTCTGTTTTCAAAGCATTAGCTTTGGGACTATAGGAACAAAATAGTAAGAAGTGATCTCTGCTTTGACTGTTCTTGCAACTAACAGGGTAAGAATATTAATCAAACCTCTACTCTATCATGTACAAGTACTTTCTTTATATCTCCACAACTGAATGTAAACTTTCCTTCCTTTTAACCTGCACAACAATTTATTTATTCTTTTCTTTGACTTTGGAAGTAAGTCTTTAAAAAAAAGGTAAAATTTGGAGAAAAAAGTATAAATAGAATATTGCAAGTATATCATGAAGAGAGAATAAAATGTAAAGGCAAAAAAAAAGTCACTGCAGAGACAAATCTAGATTCAAATTCTGGATTTTGACACTGGTACTTAACTGTTTGATCCCATGCTGGTTTCCCACTCTTATCTAGGCCTCAGTTTAATCCTCTGTAAATGTGGATACAATGCCATCTTTGAAACACTGGGAGACTAAAATGAGAAATTTCCTATAAAGTACAAGATCAGTTAAGTTCTGTTCAGTCACGCAGTTGTGTCTGACTCTTTGTGATCCCATGGACTGCAGCACACCAGGCCTCCCTGTCCATCATCAACTCTCGGAGTTTACTCAAACTCATGTCCATTGAGTTGGTGATGCCATCCAACATCTCATCTTGCCCTTCTCCTCCCTCCTTCAATCTTCCCCAACATCAGGGTCTTTTCAAATGAGTCAGTTCTTTGCATCAGGTGGTCAAAGTATTGGAGTTTCAGCTTTAGCATCAGTCCTTCCAATGAATATTCAGGACTGATTTCCTCTAGTATGGACTGGTTGGATCTCCTTGCTGTCCAGGGGACTCTCAAGAGTCTTTTCCAACACCACAGTTCAAAAGCATCAATTCTTTGGCACTCAGCTTTCTTTATAGTCCAACTCTCAAATCCATGTATGACTACTGGAAAAACGATAGCTTTGAATATATGGACCTTTGTTGGGAAAGCAATGACTCTGCGTTTTAATATGCTGTCTAGGTTGGTCATAACTTTTCTTCCAAGGAGCAACTGTCTTTTAATTTCATGGCTATAGTCACATATGCAGTGTTTTTGGAGCCCCACAAAATAAAGTCTGTCTGTGTTTCCACTGTTTCCCCATCTATTTCCCATGAAGTGAGGGGACCAGATGCCATGATCTTATTTTTCTGAATGTTGAGTTTTAAGCCAATTTTTTCCCTCTCCTCTTTCACATTCATCAAGAGGCTTTTAGTTCTTCTTCACTTTCTGCCATAAGGGTGGTGTCATCTGCATATCTGAGGTTATTGATATTTCTCCCAGCAATCTTGATTCCAGTTTGTGCTTCTTCCAGCCCAGCGTTTCTCATGATGTACTCTGCATATAAGCTAAAAAAGCAGGGTGACAATATACAGCCTTGATGTACTCCTTTTCCTAATTGGAACCAGTCTGTTGTTCCATGTCCATTTCCAACCGTTGCTTCCTGACCTGCATACAGATTTCTCAAGAGGCAGGTCAGATGGTCGGGTATTTCCATCTCTTTCAGAATTTTCCACAGTTTGTTGTGATCCACACAGTCAAAGGCTTTGGCATAGTCAATAAAGCAGAAATAGATGTTTTTCTGGAACTCTCTTGCTTTTTTGATGATCCAGTGAATGTTGGCAATTTGATCTCTGGTTCCTCTGCCTTTTTGAAATCCACCTTGAACATCAGGAAGTTCACAGTTCACATACTGTTGAAGCCTGGCTTGGAGAATTTTGAGCATTACTTTACTAGCATGTGAGATGAGTGCAGTTGTGCGGTGGTTTGAGCATTCTTTGGCATCGCCTTTCTTTGGAATTGGAATGAAAAACTGGCCTTTTCCAGTCTTGTGGCCACTGCTGAGTTTTCCAAATTTGCTGGCATATTGAGTGCAGCACTTTCACAGCATCATGTTTTAGGATTTGAAATAGCTCAACTGGAATTCCATCACCTCCACTAGCTTTATTCAGTGATACTTCCAAAGGCCCACTGACTTCTCATTCCGGGATGTGTGGCTCTAGCTGAGTGATCACACCATTGTGATTACAAAGTACAAGGTAGATGCTCAAAAAATTATTTTCTATAATAATATTTAAAAAAAACTTTAGTTTGCATATGTAATCTAAGAAAGAAGGGGTCAACAAGCCATGTGTGAAAGAAATTAAAAATGAGAATAGAAGTAATATGTAGGTGACAGATCAAGTGGAAAGGAGGCTGGGCATTTAAAAGTGAAGGCCAGTTTACAGTGGTAGATTGTCTAAGGAACTTTCACGAATAGGGACGTCTAATACTTAATTACATGCTATTTGCTGAAGCATGACAATGTATAATACTCTTCCTTAACCTTAATCTCCAGATTCTTAAGTATGATCTCCTAACCAAAGTGACTCTCTTTCTCATTTGGGTGAACACCTAGGAAGAAAAGAAAAGCAAAATCCATATGAGGAAAGACACTAGAAAGTTCAAGAAAAGTTGAAAATCAGAACAAAAGGTAGACAGAAAAAAAGTATAAATCCTTGAAATATCATGGTGGAATATGAAATTGGGACATGAAATCTGTAATTAAAGCTATTTATTTTGTAAGACCACAATGAGCTATCACCTCACACCTGTCAGAATGACAATCATCAAAATGAACACAAATAACAAATGCTGGCAAGGATATGAAGAAAAGGGAACCCTTTTACTCTGTTGGTAGGAATGTAAATTGTGGAAATCTGTATTGAGGTTTCTCAAAAAACTAAAAACAAAATTACCGTATGTTCCAGCAATTCCACTCTTGGAAAATCTCCCAAGCCCACATTTATAAAGACACATGCACACCGATGTTCATAGAGCATTGTTTACAATAGCAAGATATGGAAGCAACCTGAGTGTCCATCAATAGATGAGTGGACAATGAAAATGCAGTGTACACACACACACACACACACACACTACTCTGCCATAAAAAGAGTAGAATTTTGCCATCTGCAGCAACATGGATGTACTTGGAGGTCATTATGCTAAGGAAATAAGTCAGACAAAGACAAATATCCTATGGTATGACTTGTATGTAGAATCTAAAAAGCACACTGAGCCAGTGAATAAAACAAAAAAGAAGCAGACACAGACATAGAGAATAAACTCGCGATTACCAGTGGGCCCAGGAAGGTAGAGAGTATCAGTAGGTGTAGTATAGGTATGGGCTTCCCAGTGTTGCTAGGAAGAACCCACCTGTCAACGCAGGAGACATAAGAGATGCAGGTTGCATCCCTGGGTGGGGAAGATCCCCTGGAGAAGGAAATGGCAACCCACTCCAGTATTCTTGCCTGGAGAATCCCATGGACCTAGGAGCCCAGTGGGCTACAGTCCATGGGGTTGCAAAGAGTTGGACATGACTGAAAGTGACTTGGTACTTTAGTACACTTAGCACAGGTATAATACAGTAAGAAATACAAACTATTAGGTATAAGATAAGCTATAAGGATATATTGCACAACATGAGAAAAATAGTCAGTATTTTATAATAATTGTAAATGGAGTATAATCTTTAAAAGTTGTAAATCACTATATTGTACACCTGTAACATACAGTATTGTATAGAAACTATACTTCAATTTAAAAAAAGAAAAAAAAAAGGACAGGGAGTCTAATTTGACTGAAAAAGGTTGGGACAAGCAAGCATGAGAAAAAGAGTAGCCAGATGGAGCTAAGATAGAAGTGACACCAATCGGAGGACTGAAATATAAGACAGGAGAAGTAACTAAAGTCTTTTTTTTTTTTTAATCAGAATGGTAAATGTTTTGAATAGATGTGATAGAGAATCCCTGGGGAAGGGACCAATTTGGAATTATTACAATAACTGACAGAAAACTTAACAAAGGTCAAGCTTGTGCATAAAGGGATCAATGAAGATGTGTGTAAGGGGATAAATACAAGCTGCAGTACAGAAGCAAAATTTCCAATTTCTAGCAAATTATGGAACATGGAATAGCAATGTTTATTATCAGAAGTTAGACTAGGAAATCAAGATTAGATGCCTGGAATGTTGGCATGTACACTAATAAAAAACAAGAATAGGAGAAGGGAGTACTGGATTGAAGATCCGTTTCTGACACTGTCATATCCAGATTTGTTTTCTCTCACCAAACTGTGAGGCTGTTCAGTACAAGGACTGGCCAAATACTCCACATAAATGTTTCTTAATGATAGTCATCTATCGTGGGTACTATCCATGGTCTCTTTTCCTTAGAAATAGAACCCATAATTTTTAGTTGGGCACACGGTTGCTTAGAATAAACTTTACATTTTCCAGTCTCTACTACAACTAGATAAGGCCTTGGAACTACAAAATAGGCCAAATGGATGTGGAAGAATCCTTAATGAAATAGGACATGTATTTTTAATTGAGTGAAAGTCAGTTATCCACTCAAGACTGAGACATGGATACCAAAATGGTGATGAACAAAAAAGAGACAGCTTGGATCCCTGACAATTTGGTGAAGTCCCCCTGCCAGTCATGGAGTACTTACTTCCAGATAGCCTTTAAATGAAAGAGAAAGAAACCCCTATTTGAATTCTGCTATTGTTGAGTTTTTTTTAAAACAATTTGTAGCCACATCTAATTTTCTCTAATACAGCTACCTTGATCATGTTTGCTGTTTTCTTCAATTCAATTTTTTCAAAGGTTTATGTAAGTCTTTATTCTTTCCTAACATTTAGAAATATTCTGGAATGCTGACCAGGCATTCTTTACATTTGACTGAAAATTTTTTAATCTGATAAGTGACATGGTAAAAACATCCTTATAAATACAACATTACTTACCACAGAGTCTTATTGGAATATCAGATGTATGACTGATATGTTCACTAACCAAAGAGACCAACCAAAATTCTCTTGTGAACAGTACTTACAGTGGTCGAGTCTTAGGCCAAGACCATTTATCAAAGTACAAGTTGGACTAAACCTGCAGAGATTATAGCCACGGTCAGGGGAGAAAAGTGGTTTCTCTTCCATCTAGATCAGACAAGCCATTGTGGGCACAAGGAATTTTAGAAGAGAATGACATCCATTTGCTTTTAATTATTTTCATAAAGTTAAATATTTTTTTAGTCTTTTTTGGTAGTTTACACTTCCCTACTTTCACCTTGAAATGCTTATTTTGGGCTGAGAACACTAAGCCTGAAATTAATTACTTTCTTTTAACTGATTTTTGTTGGGTAGAAGATGTTGTCCTAAAACATAAAAGGAATAATTGTAGAACTAGAAGTACTTTAAAAATCATTCATTCTAAGCCATATGTTTTACAGGCGGATGATCCAAAGAGACTCATGAACATAACTAAATCTTTCTCAGCGTAACTGTCTTTTCATTCAGTGATTCATTCATTCATGTGTTAATCCATTCAATGACTATTTAATTGTTAGGCATAAAGGGATTGAGGAGAGGAAACTGTAACAGAGAATACGGTCCTGGGCTGTATATATTTTCAGTTTAGTGGGGATAGAAATAAATTATCCAGATAATTAAAACTCAATATAAATCAAGATGTTGCAATCATTGCTACAGATAAAGAACAATAGGAGACGGAGGGACAGGAAAGGTAATTAGCAGAGACTTTATGAGGAAAGTCGCACTTTGCTGTTCCTGAGAAGATATGAACAAGTGAGGATAGAATGGACATTTCAGACAAAAGGGTGACTTTCTTTTTAACTTGTACAGCTGATTTCTGTACAAAGACTTTTTCTTAAATTATTTTTAACATACATTTGGGTGGGAGAGTAAAATCAACTCATCCCAAAGGAGTCAGAGATGAGAGAGGTAACTTTGTAAAGCTGGACATCCTAAGTTAATGCTGCATTAAAAAGTGATGCAAGGTATAAAGGAATTCCTGCGAAGTTCACCAACTAAAGGGTCCTGTTACCCTTCAGCATCTGGAGAAAACGAGTGTAGTATGGTTTAAAACCCAAGAGCTACTGTTCACAAATGTCATAAATTAAATGACTGAAAAAGATGTCAGTAATGAGTAAAACCAGGGTTTCAATTTACAAGTGAAAACCCAGACAAATGTGCAGTATCAAGGAAAATCATATTTCCTTTTCTTCTATATTGTAATGAATTAAGCAGGCTAGGATTCACATATCCAGTCAGAAAGTGTATAAAATGCAAATGATTTAGAGAAAAGTGATGGTGTCTGTATGACTTTTCACAAATAAATCTTATTTTTACTTCATAATGTATATGAAAAATAGCTTCCCTTTACCTCATACTTGTGATCAATTATGATTTTCAGTAAGAGAGATATCTAGGATTTCACAAGGCACTTCATCAATAAGTAGTTCTGATAACACAGGCATATTCAGAGAAGTCTGTTCATCACTTTTACAACAACTGTACATAGGCCTTTTGACTATACAAACTGTTTAACTCTTTTACACCCATATTCCTCTGCTGCTCCCCAATTCACAACATGCTTTATATTCTACCTAACAGGAAATTTGCATTTCAGCTTTAAAGTCTGCAGGTAACCTTTAGTCACTAACCTTGCTGTCTTCTGTCTCCTTAGCTTTTCCTTGGAGGGGTTTCTTCTCTTCAGATTCACAGTTTGATTTGAAGGTGAGCTGACAAGAAAGCATTGAGCTCTCTAATTCAGTTAGTTCCAGAGGTCTCGAAGAAGAGCGCTGTGGCCCCGTGGTGCCAAGACTTGGTATCAGAAGAGCAGTGTGAACAGGCTTTGACCCAACAGCTGGCTGCCTTAGTTTTGAGGCAACCCCAAGTACAGGCATGGCTTCTATAAAAGTATCTTCTTGCTGCCAAAGAAAATGCTTCTAACCTCAGTCTGGTAGACTCCAACTTTAGTATTTCCAGAACAAATACTTTAAACAAAACTAGCAGTCATCGTGATTTAAAACAAAACAAAACAAAACAAAAACTAATAATATAACTTGCAGGAAGAGGCAAAACTCCCCTTCATCTTCAGTTAAGTTTCTTTCTTGCTGGCTTGAATTCTCATGTTTTCATTCTCTCATATATTCATTCTCTCTCCTCTGTTCAGTGCGTCACTGCCCATGTAATATTAAATACTCCTTTGGGGAGGAAACTTTTCTTGAAGGTAACTGCTAGAGAGCTCTTTCTCTAGGATTAAAGAGCTCCTAGATTTTCTCTTTCTTCTCACTAGAGCAGTCTGAGTCTGAGCATTGCGAGTGAAAAAGAACAAAAGCAAAACCCTTCAGTCCAACTGTCAAAGCAGCCAAGAGATCACAATAGTAGAAGGACAGGCATTCTTCCTGACTTCAGAAATAATCAGCCTATATTCTCTTTTTAAAGAAAATTGTATTTCCCCCAGCTTTAAAAAAAAAAAAAAGAAAAAAAAAGAATGGACCCGATTAATGGCCAAAACAAACAGCTGTTGGAAGAACTTTTAGCCCGGAAACAATCTCAGCAATGAAGCTGTTTGTCTGATTTCCAGCTATTTTTCACTACTGACAGCCATGAACCATGGTGTTCATTCTGTTTCATCCCATGAAATCAGGTTAAATTCATGCAATTGCAGCAAAAACTGCTAAATCACTCAGCAGATCATGACTGCCTAGGTTATGAAAACATAGTAAATACAAAGAGCAAGACACCAGATATACAGTAATCATTTTAAAATTTAATAATGGTGATACTAATAATATTTAGAGCTAATACATATGGGAAATATACTACATAGTGCTTACTAGGCAAGCACTTCACACATTATCACACTTAACCAATGGGATAACTCAAGAATAGGCGCGTGTATTTTCTCCACTTCTGAGAAAGGCTAACTCAGATTCATTTAAGTAATTTGATGAAAACCATGCAGTTAAAAAGTGAAAGAGCCTATACTATTTAAAGAGTAACTTTAAAAACTGAGAAACAATTTAAAATAAAACTATTATTCAAGCTCATTAAATCTAACTTAAAATTCTAAACTTCTAAAAAGTGTCCACTGATGTTTTAAACGGCTATGAAAAATAATGCTTCTATCCATAAAATGATTTTAATTATCAGATCAAGTTTCATTTCTGGTAAAAGCAGACCAGGATCTGTAATAAAAGCAAGGGGTATGTTTTTAAGAAAGCATCTGATGTAGCATACTGTCTTTAAAGTAGTTGGATTTATTTTTTTTATTTGTATAATACCTTTATTGATATATAATTCACATGTTATACAATTCATTCATTTAAAATGTAAATTCAGTAACTTTAGTCTGTTCATAGAGGTATGAAACTATTACCACAATCGATTTTAGAACATTTTCAAGATTTAGATAATGGGTCCCCAGAGAAATTCCCCCACTATTTAGCAAATCCATACTTATATGATGGTCTTGAGATTTCAATAGAAAATGTATACCTAATAACAGGAATTTATTTGATTGTATATCCCTTATGTTGAAGAATTCTGTAAGACATTCACAGATTTTGTTTTAAAAATTTATTTATGTTATAATTATCAACTATATTAAGATTTAGTAATATTCTAAGTAAAGGTCCATAGAAAAATGAATGAACATTTAGTATTCTTTCAAGAACTGGTGGCAAATATGAGAATCATAATCAGTATTGTAGAAAATATCTCTCTATAGTGAAGGAATGATTTTATTTGTCTCCTGTTTCCAAGTCTAAAATTATTATGTACTTTTAATCCAATTTAAACTTGAATTTAATCCAAGAACTAAAGTACTTTTTTTTGTTGTTCTTTTGATATAAGTATAGAAGAAATTCACATACAAGTTAGAAACCTTGCAAACTTAAAAAGCATCCCAAGTGGGCTTTACACAATGGGATAATAAGAAACAAAGATAACACTAGTAGTCATAAAGAAATAGTTACTTTACTCTACATTTCTAGTGCAAGTCCATTACTGTACATTTATAGACCATTGAACACACTGTCTCTTCCAGAGACTATGAGAAGATACTGCAAACCAGGAGATGTTCAAGTTCCTAAATCAGGTTTTAAATTCTGTGAGAAGATACATGCACCCTGCAATCCTCGCATTGCAGACAAAATGGCATACCTAAAATAATAGTACTGGGAGGGGGAATCAGGTTCTGGGAAGGCCATTCAAAACATCAGCGACTTTGGGAGCAGATCACTAATAAAAAATAATACCAGTACTCCTCCGGAAGATAATTAGGACCACCCAGGCAAGCAGTCAAGCTCAGAGTTAAAAAAAACAAACAAATAACATATTGAACAGAAGCACTGGAGACATTTTAATTAGAATTGGTAGGAAAAAAATCTAGTTGAAAGGCAAACTTTTGAGTCAAAGGTTTGCCACTGAAATGGGCATATGGGGCAGTACAATTGGCAAATATTTAAAAGTCACACAAGACAGGAGGCCCTGAATAAGGGACTTACTCTTTAAACTGTCTTAAAATTGAGCCAAAAGGGCACCTGTTGAGTGGACAGTATTAAAGCTGAGGCTATCTTTTCCTACCCAAGGCTATAATTCTACCTTGTCTTATCCCTCGATCTAGAATGTATGACATATAAAGCTACATTATATCAACATAATTCTGTTTACCAACTGTAAGTAAGCTAATTGGTATTTCAGAAATGTGCTGGAGGAGAACACACTCTATTTCCTGATACAAGCAAATTGAAAACCAATGTTCACATGCAAAAGGTTATCTTTCATTTTGAAGTATCTTTTGCTTATTACACAGTATCATTTCACTAGGACAGAAATATAGAATTGACGATAGTCACTGCTGATAGCCTAGGAAATTACATCAACCACTAAGTACAATAAAAACAAGCTAACTTATTATAGAGAATTTACTGTGTGCCAGGTACTGTCATCCATTTCATCCTAAAAAGAACATTACCTTTGAATAGGAGACAAAGGTGCTGAGAAGTAATGAACTTAAAGTCAGAGAAAATGGGGTTTCTCAAACTGGATTCGACAAACTACCACCAGGAGTGCTCGCTAAAAATACAGATTCTCAAATTCGTCCCAAATCTACTAAATAAGAATCATGAGGGAGAAGTTCATGAATTGAATTTAATAAATTGATTCTCTTATCTTTCATTTTATTTATTTTTTATTTTTTTAAATCTTATTTAACTTTAGAATATTGTATTGGTTTTGCCATATATCAAAATGAATCCGCCACAGGTATACATGTGTTCCCCATCCTGAACCCTCCTCCCTCCTCCCTCCCCATACCATCCCTCTGAGTCGTCCCAGTGCACCAGCCCCAAGCATCCAGTATCGTGCATCAAACCTGGACTGGCAACTCGTTTCTTACATGATATTTTACATGTTTCAATGCCATTCTCCCAAATCATCCCACCCTCTCCCTCTCCAACAGAGTCCAAAAGACTGTTCTATATATCAGTGTCTCTTTTGCTGTCTCATATACAGGGTTATTGTTACCATCTCTCTAAATTCCATATATATGCATTAGTATACTGTATTGGTGTTTTTCTTTCTGGCTTACTTCACTCTGTATAATAGCCTCCAATTTCATCCACCTCATTAGAACTGGTTCAAATGTATTCTTTTTAATGGCTGAGTAATACTCCATTGTGTATATGTACCACGGCTTTCTTATCCATTCATCTGTTGATGGACATCTAGGTTGCTTCCATGTCCTGGCTATTATAAACAGTGCTGTGATGAACATTGGGGTACACGTGTCTCTTTCAATTCTGGTTTCCTCAGTGTGTATGCCCAGCAGTGGGATTGCTGGATCATAAGGCAGTTCTATTTCCAGTTTTTTAAGGAATCTCCACACTGTTCTCCATAGAGGCTGCACTAGTTTGCATTCCCACCATTTTATTTGATTTGTAGCTTGACAGTTCAGGGATGGACTTTATTATTATTTTTTTTACTTTTTTTTTTACTTCTATTTTTAAACTTTACATAATTGTATTAGTTTTAAAAGGCTTGATTGCCTGTAGTCAAATTTTGCTTCTTCACTTACTAGCTGTACGAATCTGGCAGTTGCTATGACTCAGTTTCATCTTCTATAAAATGGGGGAAAAATCTGTAGTTCTTCTACAAGTTACTTGTGAGAATTTTAAAAATGAGATAAACTAAGTCATTTTTCTTATAAATCTGAGGGAAAGCAGCATACATTAAAATAGCACATTATTACATTATTCTAAGCCGTCAATTCCTTTTAAAGAAAAACAAAAATGAATAAAAATGCATTTTATGTTTATCCACATAATTTTATTTCCTGTGGTATGTATTCCTTTGTGTAGATGCAAATTTCCATCTGGTATCATTTTCCTTCTCCCTGAACAACCTCAATAACACTGATTTTACTACAGGTTTGCTGGTTATTAACTGTCTCAGCTTGTTTGTCTGTAAAAGGATTTACTTCACATCCGTTTTTAAAAGACATTTTTTTCTGAGTACAGAATTCTGAGTTAATTATTTTCCTTCTTTGATACTTTAAAGATGCCACTCTATAGTTCTTCATTTGCATAGTTCCTAAGGAGAAGTCTGTTGTAATTCTGATCTTTGTTCCTCCCTTATCCAGCTTTTGTTATGATTTGCTCATTTTACTCATTTTTAACAATGTGATTGTGTTATGTTTCTTCTGTGTTCTTTAGTATTTAGAGTTCTTCCAAAGCTGGAAAGTTTAGAATAGTTATTTCTAACTAAAAATATTTGTTGCCTCCCTCTTTCCTGCTGGGGCTCCAGGTACACACATGTTGGGCCATTGGCTTTTGTACCACAGATTACTAATGCTCTCATTATTCTTCAGGTCTTTTTGTTGTTCAGTCACTCAGTCATGCCCAACTCTTTGCAACTCTATGGACTGCAGCATACCAGGCTTCCCTGTCCTTCACCAACTCCTGGAGCTTGCTCACTCATGTCCATTGAGTCGGTGATTCCATCCAACCATCTCATCCTCTGTCACCCCCTTCTCCTGCCTTCGATCCTTCCCAGCATCAGGGTCTTATCCAATGAGTCATCTCTGCACTGGGTGGCCAAAGTACTGGAGCTTCAGCTTCAGCATCAGTTCTTCCAGTGAATATTCAGGGTTGATTTCCTTTAGGATGGACTGGTTTGATCTCCTTACAGTCCAAGGGACTCTCAAGCGTCTTCTCCAACACCATAGTTCAAAGGCATTAGTGCTTCTGTGCTCATCCTTTTATATCCAGCTTTCACATCCATACATGACCACTGGAAAAACCATAGACTTGACTAGACGAACTTTTTTAGGCAAAGTAATGTTTCTGCTTTTTAATACGCTGTCTAGGTTGGCCATAGCTTTTCTTCCAAGGAGCAAATATTTTTTAATTTCTTGGCTACAGTCACCATCTGCAGTGATTTTGGAGCCCAATAAAATAAAGTTTCTCACTATTTTCATTGTTTCCCCATCTATTTGCCATGAAGTGATGGGACCGTATGCCATGATCTTAGTTTTCTGAATGTTGAGTTTTAAGCCAGCTTTTACACTCTCCTGTTTTACCTTAATCAAGATGGTCTTTAGCTCCTCTTCACTTTCTGCCATAAGGTCTTTTAACTGTGTGTGTTTTTTTTTTTTTTTACAATCAGTAAACTTCTATTGCTACATTGTCAAGTTCACCAACCCTTACTTCTATAATATTTAAATATTTTGCATCTAACACTTCTTTTCTCACCATATTGATGTTCTCTTCTACCTTCTGTGTTTATGAGGAATATTTATAATAGCTGTTTAATATTCTTACACATGAATTTCATCCTTTCTGTCATTTTGGATTATGTCCTTCTTACAATTTTTTTTTCCCTTCCTGGATATGACTCACTTATACTGCTTTTTACATGTCTGATAATTTTTTCCTGGATGGGAGATGTTTTGAATTATACATTATTGTCTGCTGGATTTCATGTCATGTATGAGTTTGTAATGGCACAATTAAGTTACTTTTGAGAACTTATCACAAGTTATTTTAAAAAAGGTACAGAGCAGCTTGTTGTCTAGAGCCAATTTAACACCACTTCTAAAGAAATACAGATACCTCATCTATTAAGTGGCCTCTCCACTCTAGCTGGGGAGATACCAAGAGTCCCTAGACTTACATGAGTTCTGTGGACTGTTTATCGAACTATGTTTCTGGACCTTTGCTTTTCTCCTTCTCGTACGAGTACAGTGCAGTCCTCTGCCAAACACTGGAGAAAACACCTCTGTACATTTCCAGTGTTCATTCTCATTTTCTCTCTCATTCATTTTCCCCTTCCTTTCTGGTATTCTTACAAAATTTAGACCTCTAGGTTGTCTGAACTTTGATTTCAGTCTCTACAACTCAGCACAACTGCTGGACTCTACTTGGGTTCTACAGACTCTCTCTGGAATTTGGACATTGCCTCCAGGAAGTAAGGTGGCACAATAATAGAACCAGTTTTTAACTACCCTTCTCCTGGGTATCACAGATTTATGCTGCCTTTTGTCCAAAGACTGAATAATGTCATTTTTTATAACTGTCCCATTTCTAGTTGTTTAAGACAGAAGATTAAGTCAGATCCCTATTAATCTGTAATGGTAAGAAGCAGAAATAGAGTCAGATCTTAATTTTTTTTTTCCTCCAATCCATCCTAAAAACCGCTGACTGTTACTAGTTTTTCACAATACACCTCAAAACCTTTTTTGGTTTGTAAGCCTCTTTCATTTAGCTGAGTACTTCCCTTAAAGCACAGAGAAGAAATAATTTGTACTGACAACTTGCAAACTGTTTGACTGATTGCGTTAGACTGTCTGCCAGATCTAATGAGAACATTTAAATAATAAAACTAACATAAGATACAATGAGCATGAAGTTACAACTAGTCTCCAAACTTGGCTTGAAACACTTAAAACACTGAGATCTGTTTTAGAATGTCTCTTTCCAAATCCCTGTTGGCACCATTTTTTTTTTGTTCTACTAATATCTGGGAAATATCTGATGTAGAAGGACGTATTAGCCATATAGTATATCTGAAGGGGCAGAAAGCCAAAATATGCCTTTATTGTGGCATTAGACAGGGAAAAAGAAGGTATACCAGCTGGCTCAAATATAAAGGCAGGTGATGAGTACAAAGGAGCCAATAATAAAACTTAATGAACATTGGGAAATGCACATGATACCCAGTAAAATGAGGAATAAGTCAAGAGAGTTGAAACTAATTATATTTGCTCTATGGCATATATTTAGCATCTTACAGGCTTCCTTACAATATACTACTGATATAGTCAATTGAGCAAATAAAATTCACCAAATTCAGAAGCCTCTTAACCACAAGGTATAATGAAAAGCAAATGTAGTAAGCTCTGAAATGGCACTGCATGTTGATACTCTCCCTTTCAGAATATCATCTTCCAGACTAAAAAACATACACATTCGGAGAAAGGACAGTTATTTTATTAAGACAAAAGTCTCTTTAACAGCTTTGCCAGTTAAATTTCAGTGCTCCAATAAGACAGCAGATCCTATTCACAAAGGACATTAGTAACTTCAATAATACACTTTAAAAGATTATTTCTATTGACATATAAGTACATAAACACACTGTGTTATGAAGGTAAAGAAAGGGAACTAAAACCCAGTCCTAACAGTTTGGTCCTGGAAAATGCAGCCAAATAATTTTAGGCATGCATGAGTACTAAGTTGCTTCAGTCATGTTCGTCTCTGCAATCCTATGGACTCCAACACATCAGACTCCTCTGATCGTAGGATTCTCCAGGCAAGAATACTGGAGTGAGTTGCTATGCCCTCTTCCAGGGCATCTTTCTGACCCAGAGACTGAACCCACGTCTATTACGTCTCCTGTACTGGCAGGTGGGTTCTTTACCACTAAAGCCACCTGGGAAGCCCAATTTTAGACATGACAATATATAAAGTCTATTTTTATAAAAGTATACAGTGGCTTGGAGAAAGAAATGGCACCCCACTCCACTGTTCTTGCCTGGAGAATCCCAGGGACAGCAGAGCCTGGTGGGCTGCCGTCTATGGGGTCACACAGAGTCGGACACGACTGAAGTGACTTAGTAGCATACAGTGGCTCAGACAGAAAGAATCTGCCCACAATGTGGGAGACCTGGGTTCGATCCCTAAGTCAGGAAGACCCCCAGAGAAGGGAATAGCTAATAGAGAATTTCATGGATAGAGGAGCCTGGCAGGCTACAGTCCATGGTGTAACAAAGGGTCAGACATGACTGAGCGCCTAACACACTTCTTTCACATAACCTTTTTTTTAGTACTGTCGCCACTTTTCATTATTTTCAACCATATGACATAAATAGGAGTTGTTTAAAATAAGAGATAAAGCAATAAAGCATAACTGTTTAAAACGTATCAATAAAATTGTTGTTTGCAAAGGTTGTACTCACTTCTCGTGAAGAATTTGTAGGAATATCACTTGAAATATTACACATTCTCACATACTGAGTACCCAATGGCATTATATTTAACCACTGTTCTTATATCTTTCAGAATATTGTTAACTATCCCCTGCTTGGTTTCAGATACATTGAGGGTCCATCAGAATTCTTTGAGTAATTCAGAAGAACTACTTTCATTTCAGAAAAATATTTTCTAAAGTTGTCTTCCTAACTTTATTTTTATCTTTTAACCCCAAAAGTGAGTTAAATTGTTGCCTGTGATCAGGAGGAGATATGTCCCTCAGGTTTAGCAAAGGGATTTCAGACATAACCAACTTTCATCTCCATTATAGGAGACCACCCAGAAAACCCACCCAAATCCATAGCTTCGCAAAGGTGGCCTTTATCAGATCATGTAACATTGTACTAGGAACCCTGGGGATATTTCAAAACAGCTGTTGGGGGGTTGGGGGAGGAGAGGAGAAATACTGAGAGATTTAGCAAGATCACGTATTATTCATCCTGCTTGAAGACATGAAAATAGGAAATGAGGAACTAAGAGGAGTGAGGATGAAAACACGTGGTCTAAGGATTACTCTCCTACTATCCCAAGTATTTTATTCAGGTGCTTGAACAGCAACATAAAATTCCATATACATTAGGGGCATCTGTTTATCCCACTGAACACAAGCGACAATCCAGGGCTACCACTTGTAGCTGTAGTGCCTTTCACACCTGGGTTGGTGCAGTGCACAATCTTCTCAGCTGTACGCAACGGCCCCATTCACAACAGCCCAGGGATAAAGTCAGACTAATAAGTGGAAAACCACGGTTTTTGTATCAGGGATATCTAACCCACTGGATTCAAAAATACATAGAAAATATACCATAAAAGATGCAAGCTTCAATATATTCTTTATAAACAAGTCTGAGGGAGCACTTTAAAGTTTTCTTTTTCTTTTTTTATCTACTTTTCACCAAAATGGTTTTCTTTATGTATATCCTTTTACTGACATAATATTCTCCTGATCTTGACATCTGTTTCCTTTGCCAATCAGTTTTCTTACCAACATATGATATCCAAATATATATCCCCTTCACTTCCACATTATCCACACTTCAAGGATTCCTTTCTTGAAATTTCAAAATGGAAGATGATTTCTGACAGCAACAGAAACTGTTGCCTAACTCTTTCTTACATATTTTTGGTTATTGTGTTTATGAACAACACATATGTTGCCCTGAAAAATCTTCCTCTTTCCTGTTTTAATTCCTTGGACTTTGAAGATGGCTGAATAGAAGGGCATAATGTCGACCAAGTGCAACAGATCTCTAAAGATGACTTTAATTAATTTCAATTAATTTAACAGGAAATTCTTCATCATTATCAATGTAAGACATATATCAGGAGCATCTAATTCTCAAAGCAGAAAATTTAGGCTAAGGCTGAGATGTTTTGTTTTGTTTTCTTCACTTTATTCCATGTACCTATTATTATCCTCCCTAAAATGCATCCACAAAAACCTTATAAGCTTTATGTGTTCGGCAAGGATGAGAACATGGAAGAAAAAAAAAAAAAAGGAAAACTAAGTTTGGTATCTAAAATACAAGCCTATTTTTCATTTTTCAACAGCTATATTTTGAAGATTTACAATCCACAAATTTAGAAGAAATGAGATTTTCAAAATTTGCTGATAGCATGCTATTTAGTAGCTGGTGATACAGTAGAATGTCATCTACTTAGAGCAAGTTTGACTCTTAGTAACCTCAGCTTAAAATCCTATTTTAGTCAACTCTTGTACTCAGGATGAGTAGCATATTTATACCATGTTTATGTTAATATTCAGTTCAGACAAAAATTAAAAAGAGGGTGAGGGGACAGGGAACCCCCCCAAAATATTTATAAGATTCCCACCAGTCTCATAAAAAGTTCACAGAAACATCTACTGCTGCCATGAGTCTTGTCTTGGCCAAGTTCTATAACAGTACGAAGAAGGTTTGGAATCAATCAATTCCACCATCACTGACAGATATCGCTGCGGTCAGTGAAAATGTCTTCAATGGACTTTAAGAACATAGAGAAAATTTGCACAGCCAAAATAAAATGGAATTAAGTACCACTAGACTTGCTGAAAATGGGATGGGCTGAAATCTATCAACAATTGGCACAATACATCCTACATTGGAACTTGGAATACAGAACCAGGGATATGAACAGTTTGCTAACTTTTAAAACAATCTCACTTTTCATTACTTAAACTCTGCTTATATTAAATGCACTCATTTTCATATTCTTTATCATAAGCAAAACAAAATCTCTCACATACATTTCTGGAATTAATACAAAAACTTTCTTCTCGTAGATGCAGGCAGATGAAAGAGGAAATGTTAGAGATGAAAGGTAATTCGTTGTCTCATCTCCTCTAAACCCCATCTGATGGAGACCATCAGATGCTAACCTGAAATCTCACAATGTACTGATTATCTCCAGACTTTCCTAACAGAAGTGTTAACTTTTACACGAGGTCATTGAAAACAAAGGGTTCACATACTCTTAGTCTTGGGGACAACACTGCCAACTTTCCACACTTTTCAACTTTCCACACTTTCTGACAAAAAACAGGCAAACAAAACAAGACCAAACACTTTGAACAAATGGAAAGTTTCATAATTCGAACTGGATGGGACAGAGATTTCTCCCATAAAGCCAATTTCCTTGTTTCTTATGAAACATTAAAATTACTCATTACAAATAGATCATTTTCATAGGATAGTTTTAAAATCCATGCCCCAAAGCATATGCATTCTAGAACTTTTATTTCTGTAATTCTTTCAGCAACATCGGCATATTTGCATTTTCTATTGTACACATCCCAGACTCTCATGTAACAAAATAGTTGGGATTTCTCTAAGAAAAGCATCACGATAAATCAGTCCCATTCAATTGTATGGCTTACTTCAACTTAGCTCCATTATTAAAGTCTCATGTTTTTGAAGCTGTGTTTTTTGTTGTCTTTAGCAGAAGGAAATCCTTACATGTTCCCTTCCCCAAACACAGAAAGCCTTGCTTCTACATACATTTATTTCACACACCTCAGCTTCTAATTCATCTGCTTACTGTATCTTATCTAAAAAGTGTTATCTCAACATCCCAAAGATATAAAATGATAAGAGCAGGTTCCATAGTTGTAGGCATCTTCCATCTTACTAGAGACAAACCATACAAAAATATTGCCCTATTGCTAAAAGATGCTTAGAAACACATTTACCCAGTTGAATTCACCTTTGAGGGTTAAAAGAAAAATGAGAGACCAGTCGTGATTTTTTTTACCCACCAGCTTGCATCTCTCAGCTGGGTTTTAAAAGCTATTTTACAAAATAAGCATATGGAGACCATAACTGCTATAGTGTACATAAAGAAGGAAAATAATGACAATAACATGCCACGAAAACTATACTGAAGGTGAAGTGACCATTTAATTGCACATCTGGCAATGCTAAGAGCTGAAAAGGAGAAAATATTCAGGAGAGGTTACAGTTGTCTCTGCAGTAAAAAAAAAAAAAAAAAAACGTACAGTGTGGTCTTAAGAGAATCACTGGAAGAACTTTGCAAAGCCTTCTAATCAACAGGCATTGCCATCAAGGAAACTAGTCTAAAGTAAAAAATAAATAAATACAAATTCAAACTTTTTGTTTGTTTGTTTAAGGTAAACTCAGCAGCTTCTCCTCTTGGGTCTTTCTGCAAAGAATCTGACTTAAACAAAGCATTTCTGGCAAAAAAAAAAAAAAATAGGGCTTATTATCCCTACACAGAATATTTAATAAAGACATAAAATTATTAGTAAATCTGAAAGTGGGCACAGCCATTCCAGGCCCACAATTTCAAAATAGTGAGCTCAGTTTAGATAAGCTTTAAAGTTTGGTTATCCACTTTCTTTCTGTCCAGTTTACATCTTATTGGTATATTTTCTTAGTATCAGAGGCCCTATAAGCATGCTCCCAAAATCTTATCACCAGTGTGTACATAGTAAATTGAGATTGTTATTGTTCAGTTCCTGAGTCCTGTCTGACTCTTTTGCAACCCCATGGACTATAACCCGGCAGGCTCTTCTGTCCAGGGGATTTCCAGGCAAGGAATAGTGGAGTGGGTTGCCATTTTCATCTCCAGGGGATCTTCCAGGGATCGAACCCATGCTTTCTGCATTGGCAGGTGGATTCGCTACCACTGAGCCACCAGGGAGGCCCAAATTGGGATTAAAGGTCAATAAAAAGCCACCCAGAAGATGTAAAGAGTATAATAAATTGGGAAAGAGAATGAAAAAAAAATTGAAATCAATAGGAGCAACTGCAGTTTGACAGAAGCATGTAAAATGCCAGCTGTACAGACACATGGCCACAAAGTTCAGTTTGTCCATCAGCAAGAATTCATAGAGTTGTTAACTAATTGATGGCACTTTATTATTATCTCTGAAATGTTAGCTTTAAATGTTCACTGGAAAAGACCAAACACTCCCTCCATAGGTTATTACAGATCATAAAGATGTTTAGAAGTGAGCTGAAACATAAAGCCCTAAATCTACATTATTCATTTAAAATATTTGCTTACTGATATAAAATTTATTTTTTCTCCAATTTTGGATAGGGAGGTGAGGAGTGGCAAGTAATGAAATAAACATAAAGCTAGCTAGAACAAGATATTGTGTGTATAAGTAATATTCAAAGCCAACTAGGCACAAGGGCTTCCCTGGTGGCTCATCAGGTAAAGAATCTACCTGCAACGTGGGGGACCTTGATTCGATCCCTGGGTTGGGAAGAGCCCCTGGAGAAGGGAAGGGCTACCCACTCCAGTATTCTGGCCTGGAAAATCCCATGGACTGTATAGTCATGGGTCACAAAGAGTCAGACAGGACTGAGTGGCTTTCACGTTTACTTTCAGGCACAAGGAGTGTAGGGTCAACATTCGGGCATCATTTGAGAGGAAGGCAGATAAAAATGCATGTCACATGCTACCTGGCGGCTTCACCCATTTCTTCTAGTTGTTTGTGCTCACATTGGATAAGGAACTTTGAGGTAATCCTGGATGATAAACTCATAAGAAGGGAAGCAAAGGAAAACAAATGTAATTATCTTAGACTCAATTTGAAAATACTGACCCAGTACCAATTCTAAACAGAAAGTGAAACTAGTGGTTTTCCGGTGTGGTTTTCCAGACCTTTCAGACGTCTCTTAAGTTCTGTCTTCCAGTAAAAAATGCACCTTCTTTTCTGACAGAGCTAAAATCATTTCTTTACATATTAATCACATTAGAGGGTACTCACTAAGTCTGAAAATATAGATGAATACTTTAAACAATTCATGGATATTATACTCAAAACATCATAAAATGATAGCTTCGGTTTCCAGACTTCCTGCTTCTAGTATTTCTTAAGTCTTCCTTCTTAACGCTTTCCAATGAATACTGTGTTCATTTCTCCCAAAAATACCTTGTGATTATACACACATCTCCACTAATAAATTCTTAATAACTGTCCCATCAAGCTTCTTCCTGCCTTTGAAATTCTATCTTACACTTCCTCAATATCCCTGCTCTCATTCCCTGTCCTCTCAAATCATTCAATATATGAGGCTAGCTTGACACATAATATAATATATTTCAATTCCCCACTTTCCCTGGTGTATGGTTACATATTAAGAAGTTTCAAAATACCACAAAATATCAATAGAAAATGATCCAGTTTTCTTAGACATCAGATTATTATTTTATTGGAATATCTAAAACTGTTAGGTACCACACCCAAGTTCTCATTCTGAGAGCTCATTCTTGGCAATCTAAAAATTACAGTGTGTGGTTCAGAAAGGATGTGGAGATGAAATGCAGGCGAAAATGATTTGATGAACTATGACATCTCAGGAAGCCATGACCACACTTTATATGAGAACTAAGATGTTCTCATATAAAGTGATAATTTTATGGGACTATGGTGTAATTTTAAAAGCTACAACTTACTGGAGATGATATACATGATAATTTAAAAACCCAATCATCAGGGGGTGTATCAGGATTTTTTAAATGAATTATATTTAACCTATCTACTCATAGTAGAGATATCCTCAGTCTACTGAAATATTTAAAATGAAAGGTCAACATTTACTATGTGCTTCTGAAAAAACATATGCTGTAATTCTGATAATGAGAAAATAGTAGGTTAATAACATAGCAGCATCTTCACAGAACTAGATGTTTCAAATTTCGCCACTTGAATTTTAAAGTTTAAATTGCATCCCTGCCTATTCTAGTATCCTGTGGATCAAGGCTGATCCTCATTTGCTTCAATATAAACAATATAAGTAACTGTCATGCCATAAATAAAAAACTCACTGAGGAAGTTATGACTAAAACTATTGTCTACAAATTATTTGCTTTTTGTATTATCTATTTATTCAGCCTAAAATTTTACTTTGAAATAACAAAGAACGTCTGACTGGTAGTGAATACGGCCAGGACTAAAATTCAAGAAACATACACCCCACTCCCTTCAATGATCGATGCTCACCACCTTGTCAATTACACTGCCATGCTCTTACGTCATATCACTCCCCACCCCACCCTTGACAGTCTTCAAGGATCCCTGCCTTTAATAGCGTCAACATAAATTCTAGTAAAATCAGCACATCTTGCAGCACATCTTTGGGAACACGAACAAAAAATACATATATCTCTTCCTCTCCCCAAACTGTGGATTCACATTCCAAACTAACTGATTAATAGCACCAGCAACAGCCACATTCTAATCAGCATTTTGCAACCACGATCAAGCTGAAGACAGTCTTAACTTGTTTTAAACCTTGCACATCCAGTAGTTCACTGTGTTTTGCTGGTTTTTAATCACAGGTGAGTCCCTCAAATGGGCAATTCCTGTCGTAATTAGGAGGAAAGTAGGCCTGTGCTATTGAGGGGTCCCTTTCTCACTTTACAAACTGCTTTTCCACAGTTCTTTAGTCCTTTCCATAGGATCCAGTGCTTTCCCTGTTTCTATAATTTCCTCTGCTTACCACACATCGGTTGTTTTTATTGGCACCAACCCACTCTTTCCCTTTGAACCCAATCTTCCCTCCTTACTGATGTTTTCTTGGTATAACATTTCAAATAAAGATTTCCATTGTTTTGTGTTGCTTTATTTCTTTTTTGATTTGCATGGTGTAGAGTTTGGTGAAAGTAGAGTTCAGTGCCAGGCCATGGAAGAGAAGGCAGAATGTCTGATTTGGAGACCACATCTCCCCAAAGGTTTCTTGATAAACTTATCACAGGGCAGAAAATGGTAGGAGACATTGGCATGTTCACCTCAAATCAGTTTTTCCTCAACTGATTGCCATGAAAAGCCATGAGTCTTCTTGGGCATTGATATACTACTTTCTCTGGGAGATTGGACTTGGGAGTGGCCACCAATCTCTAGCATGATATTCAGTCAGTGGTCCCTTAATGCACATTAGATATGCAGATGGTATCACCCTAATGGCAGAAAGTGAAGAAGAACTAAAGAGCCTCCTGATGAAGGTGAAAGAGGAGAGTGAGAAAGCTGGCTTAAAACTCACCATTCAAAAAGCTAAGATCATGGTATCTTGTCTCATCATTTCATGGCAAATAGATGGGGAAAAAATGGAAACAGTGGCAGATTTTATTTTCTTGGGCTCCAAAATCACTGTGGACAGTAACCGCAGCCATGAAATTAAAAGACACTTGCTCCTTGGAAGGAAAGCCATGACAAACCTAGGCAGCATATTAAAGCAGAGACATTACTTTGTTAACAAAAGGGCATATAGTCAAACCTATGGTTTTTCCAGTAGTCATCTATGGATGTGAGAATTGGACCAGAAAGAAGGCTGAGTGCCGAAGAACCAATGCTTTCAAACTGTGGTGTTGGAGAAGACTGTTGTGAGGCCCTTAAACTGTGAAGAGATCAAACCAGTCCACCCTAAAGGAGATTAGTCCTGGATATTCACTGGAAGAAGCGATGCTAAAGCCGAAGCTCCAATACTTTGGTCACCTGATGCAAAGAGCCAACTAATTGGAACAGACTCTGATGCTAGGAAAGATTGAGGGCAGGGGGATACAGAGGATGAAATGGTTGGATGGCATCACTGACTCAATGGCCATGAGGTTTAGCAAACTCTGGGTGATACTGAAGGATAGGGAAGCCTGACGTGCTGCAATTCATGGTGTCACAAAGAGTTGGACACGCCTAAGCGATTGAAAAACATACACCATCTGAAAAAGATAAACTCAGAATGGCTTAAAAACAAACATAAGACCTGAACATCCTAAATAACTTCATATAGTGACAATACATAGGGTGTTTATTTCATAATGTATAAGAACATCAAAGCACTGTACTGTACACCTGGATTTCCCATGTAGCTCAGTGGTGAAAGAATTTGCCTGTCAACGCAGGAGACACAGGAGACGTCTTTCCGATCCCTGAGTCAGGAAGATGCCTTGGAGGAGGAAATGGAAACCCACTCCAGAATTCATTCTTGCCTGGAAAATCCCATGGACAGAGGAGCCTGGCAGGCTATAGTCCAAAGTGTCTGCAGAAAGGCGAATCCGACTGAACACACACACACACACACACGCATGCTATACACCTGAAACTGATACGATATACTAAGTCAATTTTACTTCAGTACAAATATTCAAAGAATCAAAAAGCAAACAAATTCTAAAAAATTAAACATGCATTCATGTTCATAGCAGCAATACTCATAATAGGCAAAAGGTGGAAATAGGCCAAAGGCCCCTCAACAGATGAATGGATAAACAAACTGTGGTATATACATACAATGAAAGACTTAGCCTTTAAAAGAAGTAGTGATATGTGCTACAATGTGAAAGAATCTTGAAAACATTGTACTGAATGAAAGAAGCCAGACACAAAGATATCATACAACTCTAATTTCTATGACATATTCAGTATAGGTAAATATATAGAGGTAGAAAGCACACTGGTCGTTTCCAGGGGATGAGCAGAGGGGTAGAAATATGGAGTGACTGCTTAATGAGTATAGGGTTTCCTATTCAGGTGATGAACGTTTTGGAAAACTAGATAGAGTTGGTGGTTGCGCAACTGTAAGAGTATACTGCTGCTGCTAAGACGCTTCAGTCGTGTCCGACTCTGTGTGACCCCATAGACGGCAGCCCACCAGGCTCCCCCGTCCCTGGGATTCTCCAGGCAAGAACACTGGAGTGGGTTCCCATTTCCTTCTCCAATGCATGAAAGTGAAAAGTGAAAGTGAAGTCACTCAGTTGTGTCTGACTCTTAGCGACCCCATGGACTGCAGCCTACCAGGCTCCTCCATCCATGGGATTCTCCAGGCAAGAGGACTGGAGTGGGCTGCCATTGCCTTCTCAATTTAGAGTGTACTAAATGCCACCAAATCGTTCATTTCAAATGGTGAATTTTGTTACCTCATCTTATTTTATAGCATTCTCAGTCAATGTCTGTCTTCCTTCTTTCCACCTATGTCCTTCTCAGAAAGGAATTCATATGTCATTTACTTATTAATACCTTCTTTGATAACTCCAACCCCAAGTTAACTTTTATTTATCTGAGTGTTTATGTTGTCCTTCATATTCAGTCATTTGGCCATCAGCTATTCATTAAGAACCCACTCTATGCAAGGCACTGTGTTAAGTTCTGGAAAAGCTTTCACTTGAGACAAATGGGAAGGATTATGTAATCAAACTAAAGAAGGTCTAGATCAAGTCAGTAAATGTGCTTCGATAAAAAGAAACATTTCTCGAGATTATACAACCTAATAATGTGACTGAGACTTGATGATGGAGGTTGTCAGAAGAGAGAATTTAAAATATGTGCTTTATTGTATACTCTCTTAATTATTATTGACTATAATTAGCTCCCCAAATATTAGAAAACAAGACCACATTCTACATAAATTACCATGCTCTTACATGATGCCAAAAGAATGAAAGAATGAATGGCTGGTGAGTACACAGATATTCATGGACCATAGGAGTAGATGGTGAAGAACGTGTGGAAACAAGTTTGCACTACTACCTAAATAACTAATAATTACTATATGAATTAACACTTTTATTCTTTTACATTTTAAAAATTCATCTACTATGCATGTTTACTTGCTATTTGAGAGACATCTTTTCAATTGAAAATATTAAAATTTTTCCCCTTAGGAAATCTAACTGCCTTAAATATTTATTATTCAGTAGTCATATCAGGGGAATGTGATATACAGCTATTTTTTTATCATTCACTGCATATTTTAACATGAGCAAGTAATTTTGAATTAAAATAAAAAAGCAATAAAACTGATTTAACATAAAACTTTTAAGTGGCAATATTTTTTTAAAAAAGGCTTCATTTGAATTTTGGACTACCTTTACTCATAATGGCTTGGCAGAAATATTTAAGTAGTGAAAAGAATTTAAAAATTTGTAAGAAACATATTTGTTGACATTATATATGAAATGGCTCAAAGTGAAGTGAAGTGAAGTGAAAGTCGCTCAGTCGTGTCTGACTCTTTGCGACCCCATGGACTCTGCATAGTCCACGGAATTCTCTAGACCAGAATACTGGAGTGGGCAGCCTTGCCCTTCTCCAGGGGATCTTCCCAACCCAGGGATCAAACCCAGGTCTCCTGCATTGCAGGCAGATTCTTTACCAGTTGAGCCACCAGGGAAGCCCATGAAATGTCTTAGTTCTATTTATTTTAATTAACTGTCCCAAAGTGTTTAATCGTGGGAAGAAAAATTTGTTTAGCCTTGTTGGTCTACAACATTACTCTAAGTTTAAAAGTATTTTCCGATTTTAAAACAGTTACCAGTCTATAAATGGAATCACATAATATCACTTTAAAACAATTATTCACTAATAAACAGTTATTGATCGATATGAAAACACATAATGGATCTTGTACCAAAAAATGTGTAAAATGACTAAGAAGTTTAGAAAACTGACTAACAGAATTTGGAATTAAACAGAAAAAGAAAAGATCCAGGCAAAACCTGGATCAATCCTGAGCAGAACAGTTTGTATAGTCAGGCATTTGAGAATCTGGTTTTAATAGATACTTGAGTTAGTATTTTTATAACAGCAAAGGTGACAAGCCAATAAAAATATTTAGCAATTCAATTTTTGCTGCACTGGAGCAACCAGGAACCCAACCAAAGGCAGATCTGATACACAGGCCACGTATATATCTGCCAAACATTAAAGCCAAATGATTTGTAATTCACCGTGGAGAAAGCCACACAACAGTGGTTTTGCTATGAATTGGAAATTAGCAATTTAACCCAATTTAAAGGACAGAGATCAAATACAAAGAATAAACAACCCACATTCACAAAGTATTTTTCTATTCTGAATTTTTTTCATAACTGAAAAAAAGAAAGGTTAGTAACTCATTCCTCAGTTCATTGGTTAAAATGCAATAGTATAGCAAGGAAGAAAGCGAGACAATGTAACACTGTCATTAAAATATCATCAAATACAGGATGTTGTATAATAAATGTACCCTTTATCAAAAGGAATTTTCAAAGCTAAACAAGAAGAATGTAATTTTTAAAGTTCTTTTGGGCTTCATTAACAGAGTTTAATTGAAACTCATTTCCATTACTCTAGTATCAATTTACAGAAAACAATTATTTGAACTCTCAGGAAAAATTTTGTTTTCCTTTTGAATACCTGAGAATAATACCAAATCCATTTCTTTTATTTCCATCTTTCCTCCTTAAAAATCAGAGATAAGCTTGACTGAGCTACAAAATGTAAACCACAAAGTTAATATAATATGAAATTCATGACATACCTAACTTCTCAATCACTTAGGCCTGGTTTTCCTAGAGTCACTTATCAGGCAAGGATTAATTGTATTTGCTATAAAAAGTCAATGATGTATTTTTAGCTGATTACTATCCAGTATTCCTTTGGTGGCTCAGATGGGAAAGAATCTGCCTGCCAAGCAGGAGTCATGGGTTCAGTCCCTTGGTCAGGAAGATCCCCTGGAGAAGGGAATGGCAACCCAACCCAGTATTCTTGCCTGGGAAATCCCATGGACAGAGGAGCTTACAGGTTACAATGGGGCTGCAAAAGAGTTGAACACAACTTAGTGACTAAACAACAACAACAATCCCCTGAATATCTAGGTTAACTTGGGGAAGGAGAGAATGGGGGTGGGGTGGGGGGTGGGAGGATATATTCTTAAAATATATACCAAGCATCAAAATATACACCAAACCTTCTGAATAAGAATCATTTCTCATATTGCTCAGTTCAGTTCAGTTGCTCGGTCGTGTCGACTCTTTGCAACCCCATGAATCTCAGTACACTAGGCCCCCCTGTCCATCACCAACTCCCAGAGTTCACTCAAACTCATGTGCATCGAGTTGGTGATGCCATCCAGCCATCTCATCCTCTGTCATCCCCTTCTCCTCCTGCCCCCAATCCCTCCCAGCATCAGTCTTTTCCAATGAGACAACTCTTTGCATGAGGTGGACAAAGTATTAGAGTTTCAGCTTCAACATCAGTCCTTCCAATGAGCACAAACAGTTGAAGGCCAAAGGTTTCTTTTAAAAGATGGATTACCATGGTTTACCCATTTTTATATTTATATGTACAATTCTAAGATGTTCAACTTGGAGCCCCTGAGAACTAAATGACCATTCATTCATTTATCAAATACTGAGTCAGCAGCAACTATGAGCAAAGACGCTATAAACACTAGAGACCACCTGAAACTCATGACATTGTTAACTGGCTATACTGCAATACAAAATAAAAAATCTAATAAAGAACAAAGAGAGGAGAGAGGCATTAGGCATGTCATCTCTCCCTCAGTAGTTTAACTGAAAAGGAAGCAAAGATAAGGATCTTTTCACTAGAAATCATTAAAGCGTTAAGATGAACATCTCTGATGGGCTAAGAGAGCTACCCCCAAAGGGCTGAGGAATGAGGAAGGTCAGACGTGAGGGGCAGCTCTTAGCTATTCCACACAAGGAACTGAAGTCTTTGGGAGCAAGCCACCACAAGTATCCCAGGTGGTCTTATCATTAAGTACAAAACCCAAGAAAGAAAAATTTAAGCTTTATATACTAAGTTTTCCACTTAGATGGAGCACACTACTTTTTTTAGAGTTTCAGCAAAATCAAATATCCCAAGGACCATTTTTATTCATCAAAGAATGAAATAATGCAAATTAAAAAATATTAATGAACCAGTACTGTAAATACACAGTTTTGAAATCGAAATTCTGAAATCATGGGAAAAACAAATATCCATCTCTTCCTCTGGATGTACGTTTGTGTTCAAGAGATACATATAAATGTTGAGGATATGAATTTTAAAAATAGGAGAAGAAATTACAATCATGTATTATAATTAATTTTTAAGATCCATTATATCTCTAAAACCACTTTTAGTTAATGGTTAGTTTTTGTTCACAATGATAGTATCTTTAATGTATGTTATGTAACGATGTAAATTACATATACAGTATTATGTATATATATATATATATATATACACACACATACACACACACATATTCAGTCATTTCAGTCATGTCTGACTCTTGCAACCCTATGGACTATGGCCCACCAAGCTCCTCTGTCCATAGAATTCTCCAGGAAAGAATCCTGGAGTGGGTTGCCATTTCCTCCTCCAATATACACACATATATACATACCTACAGTACACTATGGAATCATGTAAGTGGCGGAAAGGAACTAACAGTTACTGAGTAACATCTATGTGACAGCCACTCTGAAAGTAGCTTACTGAAATCCTAAGCATTGCACTCCGAGCTAGGTTATCATATCAGCTTTTGTAGTGCAGAACTAAGACTGTGTGATTCAATATTGTACCCATGATCAATCTGGATGGATTAGAATCTGAATTCCAAAATAGATAATGTTCTTAGATTCTAATGCCCAGGCAGGCAAAGCAAAGAAACACATCGTCTTTGGTAAGAAAAGACTTTGTCATATTTTCTCCTAATCGCCTCTTAAACAAAATGACAGAATGCCCTGGGAATAATGAAAAAGTTTTAAGAAAACAACAAGGAGTATCCTGGGTGAATAAAAGGATTTAAGAATAAAGAAAAGTCTAATGAATACTAACTTCTACCTTCCCTAAAAAGGAAATATGAATTTACTAGAAATGAATGAGGATTTCTTTATCATGTGTTTTATCTCATAAATTGTCCATTAACAAGCAGATCTTAAAAACATTCCTCCGAATTAGTTCTTCACAACTCATTCTGTTATAAAGTCAGATATGTAGGTCACTTATACAGATGCCAAAATATGTTACTACTGTATTTTAAAAGCAAAGCTACATAATCGTGTCCAAATAAAATTTTGGATTGTTCATAGACAATAGTTTTGCCTACTGTACTTAAAAACAACAAAAAGAATGTTTGTTAGTAAGTTAAATATTAGATTACTACGGATAATATCAAACTGATGACTTTAGGGGCAAATGCACTAGGTATTTTATGAGTAACCATCAAAATATCCACATTCCCTCAAAAAGAATATGAGACCCAAGAACATCAGACCACTGTACACATAATAAAACCCACTGACTTTATACCATGATAACAAACACTTTTTCTATAAAAACAGCCAGACTAAAGTTTATGTATTTTGTAAATGTGAATACCTCGGTTTATTAGCTATGGGAGTTGAGCTCTATGTTCCATTTCTGCTTCGGGAAGAGTTTCATTTCTAAAGACCACCCATAAATACAAGCCAGTCCCTTCCTTCTTACCTTCTTCCCTTTTGGCCTTTACCAATGCTTTGCTGGCCAAATTGAATCTTTGCAGTGGCTGCCAAGTTCAAGGCCTCAAAAGCCATCTCATGACACTCATGTTGATGTTCCAGGAAAGTCCAACTCTACTATTACTAAGCTATTATTCACCCATGATTTGACATGTGTTCCACTGTTATATGTCTCAGGAAGCAAGGGCATGTCATGGTGAGACTGATGCCTTTTAACACATTATTCTACTTGTGCCGTTGATTTTTCATATCACCGATTCTGAATATTTACTGAGATAACTGTTGAGATACTGGAAGAATCAAATTATAATAGCATTATAACTAAGTACAGATAATATAAAACATCATAACTACATATATTCATTTCATATTTAAAATATATATTACAGGGACTTCTCTGGCTGTCCAGTTCGCCTTCCAGTGCAGAGGGTGTGAGCTCAATTCCTGATCTGGGGGCTAAGATCCCATATGCCTGGTGGCCAGAAAAACCAAAATATAAATCAGGAGCAATATTGAAATAAATTCAATAAAGGTTTTAATATATACATATACATTATATATACACCAATAAAATTTGTGACACTGTAGAGTATAGTAACCAGAAGTCTGTGTTCTAACATCAGACCAACAAATGTCAATCACCTCTACCACTTACTAGTATGTAACTATGGAAGAGTTCCCTAGCCTCTGAGTATTTCGCCTTCCTATTTGATTTTTTAATAAAAAAATAATTATCTATGACAAGGCTAAAATAGGAGAATATACATAAATAATTTAATAGCATGTGCAATGTACATTAAGATCTCAAAATTAATTTTTAGGTGTTATCACCACTACAAGCATCATCACTGGGGGAGGAATAAACCTTCTTAGTATTTATCGCGAGCCATAGCAACTAAACTTTGGCTCTATCACATTCTGACTTTAAAATTATAACGAGACAATAATTCTTAATAAAGGACTGTGTTGACTAAGGTCTTTAAAATCATGTTCAGTGGTTTACCTGCTTCATTAATTAAGCTAATCAAAGCATTTAATTTTCTATAAATTAAAAGTCCAATAAAGCAAGGGAGGCTCAAAAGTTGTGTATGCAGTAGCCTGTTATAAGAAAGAGCTCCAATGAATCATGTTGCTTGATATCCCAACCCTTGTGTTATCTCTTCTCACACTGACTCCTCCCACATGTGCTCTGGCCAATGGAAAAAGAGCAAACACCATACCAACAGAGGCCTTAATGGAAACTGCACGCTGGGGTGTGCCCTATCTCTCGCTCCACAGACAAGCTAGGCTGCTGAGGATGTGTGGTCCAGCTGAGAGCCAGTATCAACTGCCAGATACGTGAGCAGGGCCACGAGGGAGCAGCCAACTCACTGCAGATGCTTGAATGCAGCCAAAACACAGGGAAAAGCCATTCCAGCTCCGCAACACAATGATTTGTTAATAAACGGTGGTCTGGAGGTGTTTTGTTATGCAGCAAAAGCTAACTGATAAGAGTATTTCTCCTCCAATGAAGTAATTCTAAGTTATTCATCTGGGTGAAAATGTGTTTCATTTCATGAATTCGTTTTCATTCATTTATACCTATGTTTGGTACATAACACATTGAAAAACAAAGTCAAATCATATGTGAATCTTGCTCTCCCTTGGATCATTCGTACAGACGTGGATGAACCTAGAGACTGCCATGCCGAATGTCACACAGAGAGAAAAACAAATATCACGCATGAATGTATAATGTGGAATCTAGAAAAATGATATAGTTGATCTTATTTGCAAAGCACAGAGAACAAACATGCGGACACCAAGGAGGAAAGAGGTAGTGGGAGGAATAAGAAGACGAGTTGACACATGCACACAGCGAACTCTATTTCGTGCACTGTGGTGACCTGAATGAGAAGGAATTTCAAAAGGGAGCGGATATACATATGTGTATGGCTCCTTCATTTCACTGAGCAGTAGAAATACTGGAAAGCAGCTATACTCCAAAAAAAGTAAACAAACAAAAAAGACTCTCCTCACAGCAGCTACGTGAAATCAAAGGAAAGGAAGTCCCGCTCAACAATGATCATAGCAAGTATGATATTTTATCATCATTCAAATATTATTAAAAATAAAGATAAAAAATTAATGTTGATGTATTCAAGCACACGATCTCATTTAATCACCACACAACTGATAAGAGAGGTTTCACTTCTATTCTTATCCCTTAGGGGAGAAAAGTAAAGTTCAAGATGTTAAATAATTTGCCCAGTACATAGTTATTAGATGGACTATTTTCCCATAATTTCTACAGCTTTACAACTATATACTTACAAAAGTTATGCATTTCTCTATGCTTATAATTTTAAAACAATATTAAAACTAAATGTATCTATATATCACAAAAACAATGAGTTTTAAAAGGGACCACAAAGAAGAACTAAAGAGCCTCTTGATGAAAGTGAAAGAGGAAAGTGAAAAACTTGGCTTAAAACTCAACATTCAGAAAACTAAGATCATGGCATCTGGTCCCATCACTTCATGGGAAATAGATGGGGAAACAATGGAAACACTGATAGACTCTATTTTTTTGGACTCCAAAATCACTGCAGATGGTGACTGCAGCCATGAAATTAAAAGATGCTTACTTCTTAGAAGAAAAGTTATGAGCAACCTAGACAGCATATTAAAAGCAGAGACATTACTTTGCCAACAAAGGTCCATCTAGCCAAAGCTACCATTTTTCCAATAGTCATGTATGGATGTGAGAGTTGGACTATAAAGAAAGCTGAGTGCCAAAGAATTGATGCTTTTGAACTGTGATGTTGGAGAAGACTCTTGAGAGTCCCTAGGACTGCAAGGAGATCCAACCAGTTCATTCTGAAGGAGATCAGCCCTGAATATTCATTGGAAGGACTGATGCTGAAGCTGAAACTCTAATACTTTGGCCACCTGATCTGAAGAACTGACTCATTTGAAAAGACCCTGATGTTGGGGAAGATTGAAGGAGGGAGGAGAAGGGGATGACAGAGGATGAGATGGTTGGATGGCATCACCAACTCAATGGACATGAGTCTGAGTGAACTCTGGGAGTTAGTGATGGACATGGAGGCCTGGCGTGCTGTGATTCATGGGGTCGCAAAGAGTCAGACACAACTGAGTGACTGAACAGAACTGAAAGCAAATTTATTAAACATGCAGTGTGTGTTACCTACCCTGAACTTGGTTACTTCCTCATTTATCAAATGAAAGTATTTGAAAACATGATCTTTAAACTACTTTCTACTTTATACAATTTCTGTATAATCCTTCGACACAAAAATTAAATCAGGACACATGTTACTGATTTACTTACTCTAAGTACATAATGAAGTGCATTCACAATGTAATTTTTGAATTAGTTTATAATACACAAACACATATATATTGATAACCCATAAATAGTGCTTTTAAAAGAAGGCCACACATAAATAGTAGATTATAGAAAAAAACAAGTATGTCCCAAGACCTTGATTAATACTCTTCTTAGCCTGATACTGACAGTTAATATCTGGGCAAGCTGTGCTCTATGTGCCTCGGTTTTCTAATTCGTAATTTGAGGAAAATAATGCATATTCTGTGAATATTTTGTAAATGAAATAAAAACAAGAGAAACTGTTCATGTGTGCTAGGCACTGTACACACATAATCTCCATTCTGACACACAATATGGAAAAGCACTCTTATTTTCATTTTATAGTAAAAAGAAGTTGAAACCTGAAGCAAGATCATACATCTTAGATGAAAACAAACCAGTACTCAAACCTGAGTTTCTCGGGACTTGCTTCATGGTGCTCTGAAAAAGGTTAATGTTAAAAAATATATTTTTATTTAGGTAGATAGCTGGCAAGATCAGTCATCTTGACCAGTAGCTAGGTTGCAGACTGACTACAACTTGAGGACCATAAGAAGTGAAGCGATCTTTAAAACCGCAGCATTTAAATAACAATAAGAAAATGGAGTACCTGAGTTTACTTACTTGCCCAAGATTTTACTTGATAGTTTGTAAGGAAGACTTGACGATAAACAGATTCCTGACTCTTCTTCATTTTAAGATGGATGCTACAACTTAACTGCTATAACATCATAAACAGAAGGCATTAAGAAATAATTGTCACTTCTCTTTCAGTCTTAGACAAAATACCACCTTCTCAATGAAACCTTCCTGATTTCAATATAGCATTACCCAGTTCTCTTTACTATACCTCTATTATTTTTTTCCTTCACAAGGTTAACTATCAGATATAATTATTTTACTTATTCCCTCACTCACTTCATTATTGCCTGTGTTTTCTCAGTGAAATTAAGTTCATAGAGGGCAAGCTCACTGGGTGTATGGATGGAGTTGGTTTGGCATCAGCAAAGCCTAAGAAAGTGTTCAGCTTCTTAGGGTGACCAGGCACAGAGAAGGCTGTGACCAAGGTGACCAGGCTGACCACGGGCAGCCTCTCTGAAGACTCTTGCCCTGGAAGTACGGAATGCACCAGGTAAGAGCCAACAGACTTGAAGGGGCACAGTAATACGTCCACAAAGAGACATGCCTCCCGGAGAAGGCGATGGAACCCCACTCCAGTACTCTTGCCTGGAAAACCCCATGGATGGAGGAGCCAGGTGGGCTGCAGTCCATGGGGTCACTAAGAGTCGGACATGACTGAGCGACTTCACTTTCACTTTTCACTTTCATGCATTGGAGAAGGAAATGGCAACCCACTCCAGTGATCTTGCCTGGAGAATCCCAGGGATGGCGGAGCCTGGTGGGCTGCTGTCTATGGGGTCACACAGAGTCAGACACGACTGAAGCGACTTAGCAGCAGTAGCAGCAGCAGTAACTGCTGGAAAGTGATGATTTGATGTCCAAATCCCCTACCTGTTAGTAAGGGGTTTGTTTGTTTGTTTTGTTTTAATATTTTTGTTTAGTTAGTTTTGGCTACACGACATGACTTGCGGGATCTCAGTTCCCTGACTGGGGACGTGGGCCATGGCAGTGACGTGGCCATATTCTAATCACCTGGCCACCAGAGAACTCCCAGGAAGGAAGTTCTTGGAAACAGACACTAAGACAGGATTAAATGTGCTAAGGTTTTCCTATAGGAAACAGCTATGAAAGAAAATAGGGAGACTTAAAAGGTTGTCAGTGCCTTCATTCAGACTATACCAGTCTGATCCCAGGGGAGGAAAGAGGGAAGGGCAGTTGAGAGCGAAAGTACCTCAAGGTGCTCAGCAATCAAAGGACAGCTGAGCAAGGCTGAGGGGAGTCCGTGAACCAGAGCTGACCACCAGAGGAATCCCATGCCTTTCAGCAATCAACCGACCTTAACATCTCTGTTCTGCTTAGCAGCTGGTGGAGAGCAGCCCCAGGAATCCTGTGTCAGTGGGCTGATGGATTCCAGGGCACATCAGCAGGGGTCTCGGTTCAGCGATGCTCCCTGTAGACTGTGGTCATGACCACCATGACCCGCAGCCAGTGCCTTAGCCCTACATGATATATGTGCGCCATGGCAGGTGGTATGTGAGTGGACCTTAAAAAAGGGTGAAGATTAATTTTTTTGTCAGCCTGACAAGAGACAGGTTAAAGTGACAATTGAATTGAATTATGAAACAAAGACTATTTTATTGCTTGGCACCTGCATTGGTGAACTGAGCTTTTCATTTGCTGCATGTTGGAAGATAAAGAATTCTAAACAGAGAGGAAAGCAGATGGTCCGGAGATGAAAACAACAACAAAAAGACAATTTGGAGGAGCTGAAATAAAGCAAGTTTGGCATTAAGAATGGTACTAGCGTTAGATAATGCTGATGAAAAAATGTAAGACGCTTGGTGCTTAGGTAGATTCTGGAGGAATACATATAGATGTGGGGTCCTGCTGCATGCCTGTGGCTAGCCATGGGCTACTGATAACTTTTTGTGAGTCTTACCTCCTCTTCTCAAAATAGGAGTTATGATAGCATAAGGGAGATATGTGGACTAAATGAGACAATATCTTGAAAGCATCCATACTAAGTTTCTAAGAGCTAAGTCTGTTGCATCTCATCAGAGAGTCTGTTTCATATGCCAGGAAAATGCCCTCCTTTATCATTAGTGCCCATCCTGATGAACATCTCATAGGATGAACCGGAAGGAAGAAATGACAAAATAAAAGGAAACCCTCATACTGTCCTATAGGCATGAAGAAAATGCCAAACTGAGGTCAAGGGTCTTGCCTTTTTCTCTTCCTCGTTTTTGCCTCCTTTGAAAGAAGATCCCAATATTCATCGCAGCACTGTTTATAATAGCCAGGACATGGAAGCAACCTAGATGTCCATCAGCAGATGAATGGATAAGAAAGCTGTGGTACATAAACACAATGGAGTATTACTCAGCCATTAAAAAGAATACATTTGAATCAGTTCTAATGAGGTGGATGAAACTGGAGCCTATTATACAGAGTGAAGTAAGCCCGAAGGAAAAACACCAATACAGTATACTAACGCATATATATGGAATTTAGAAAGATGGTAACAATAACCCGGTGTACGAGACAGCAAAAGAGACACTGATGTATAGAACAGTCTTATGGACTCTGTGGGAGAGGGAGAGGGTGGGAAGATTTGGGAGAATGACATTGAAACACGTAAAATATCATGTAAGAAACGAGATGCCAGTCCAGGTTCGATGCACGATACTGGATGCTTGGGGCTAGAGCACTGGGATGACCCAGAGGGATGGTATGGGGAGGGAGGAGGGAGGAGGGTCCAGGATGGGGAACACATGTATACCTGTGGCACATTCATTTTGATATTTGGCACAACTAATACAATTATATAAAGTTAAAAAAAAAAAAAAGATCCTAAATGGGTATATGGGGAGAAGGGGGTGGTGGAGAGAAATGCCTTAAAAACATAAGGCACATGGAGGAAAGCAGCAAGATAAGAAGGACTTTGCTCTGCAGAAGGTACCTGAGTGGGGTAGTCAGACACAGAGTCTCTGGTTTTCACTCCTGAATGTTCTTACATCACTGGACAATGAGTTGAGAGTCACTCAAGTAGTAGTGAATCCTCTGAGTAGTGAATCCCATATAGGATAAGTATCCAGATCTCAAACCCTACAGAGGATAATGCAGAGCCTCAAAGGCCAGAAAACCTCTAAAACAAGCGACATCTGGTCAACTGGAGGCAAAGGTGGGCCTTGCTCAAGCCACAAAGCCAGACTGCAAATTATACTAGTAGCTGTTCCCACCTGCCAAGACCAGCACCAGGTGGGCAAGGGTAATCAACCCAGGGGTCAGAGAAAACAGAAGCTCCAGAGCCCAAGAATCTCAACTCTTTACCCACAAGATAATCAAAGTCACTTACTCCTCAATACCTTATATGCAGACCAGTCTAGGAAAGAAACCTAAAATGGGACAGAGGCCTGAACCCAAGGTTGAGTATTTTCTCCTAGGGATGCTAAGCATCACCTAAACAGCCCACTGAATATATCTATTTTACAGTTGCCAGTTGTCTCATTACTTTTTTTCTGGCAAATCAGAAGAGGTGAGCCTGTGTGAAGGCATCAGCCCAGCGCAAGACATCATGAGCTCACTGTGCATCTCAGCTCTAGTGTGAGAAACTTTGCTATCGTTTCTTTTATGGGTGTTTATATGAAAAATGACGGTAGGGGTACCAGAGACAGGCTTGTTACGTGTGATGTGAGCTAGCAGGTAGTAAGGGAAGTTTCACAGAGGTAGAATCTGCAGAACAGATTTGCTGAATCTTGAAAGTATCAATACTTACCTGGCAGACACAGGACAGATGAGGGAGAGAAAGGTATTCCAGAAAGTGGGAACAGGAGGATAAAGGTAGGTGGTGGTTACCAGAAAATAGACTAAGGAAAATAAAGCAGTTCAATAAGAGTTAGAGGGTAGGGGGGCAGGAAAAACAGGGACTAATGACTAATAAGCCAAGTAATCATGTATGCATGAGGCAGCTGATGAAGCGCTGATAAGAAACTGCAAAAATTTACTGTGGGAGGAATATGATAATCAGATACACATTTTCATTCCAGGAAATCCCACTTTGGCGGAGAAATGGAAAATTTACTGGAAGGATGTGATATCAGAATGAGGAAAATAGGTGAGCTGGCATGATCCAAGCAAGAAATGATCAGAGCCTGAAACGAGGCAGTGGCAATGGAAAAGGAGCAGATGGACTAGGACATGAGTGAAGCAGAAGAGTCCCGGCGTGGTTACTGGATTACTGCGGATGGGGTGCGCGTGTGCGTGCAAACTCAGCCATGTGCGACTTTGACCCCAGGTCTGACTAGTCCGCCAGGCTTCTCTGTCCACAGAATTTTCCAGGCAAGAATACTAGAGTGGGCTATCCTTTCCTTGTCCCAGGGATCTTCCCTACCCAGTGATCAGAACCACGCCTGTTGGGTCTCTTCCATTTGCAGGCGGGTCCTTCACCAGCTGGGCCCCAGAGAAGCCCATGGCTGGGGTAGGAGATAAGGACATGCTTACATGGCTTCCAGTGCTCTGGCTGGGGAAGATGAACCAGAAAGGGACACCCCGCACAGGGTAAAAAGATGCAGGGGAGGGACTGAGTTTGAGGAGCCAGGAAATAGAGAAAATGATGGGCTCAGTCAGGAGGCAACATGAAGTTTTGTTGTTGTTGTTATTGTTTTAATCTACTATAAGAGTTAAATCTCAAGAAATCTCAGTTACTGTGTTTTAGGAACAGACATCCTATTACTTACCCATCCTGAGAGCAGTAGTTAGGCCTGGAATCTCTACAAATTCTACATAATAGAAGGGAGAAGAAGGAAAGGGGGGATGGGAAGGAGGAGGAGGAAGAGGAAACACCTGAGAAAGTCGGGTTTTTTTTAAAGGCTAAATGTGTTTAAGAACAGGGCATGTGTGAAATTCATTAAGTCCAAGCATACGAAAAGATTCACAGACCTTTAGAGACGAAAGACATCTTAGAGATCATGTAACCCAAGCTAGCACTTTTCGAGATGAGGCAACAGGGTAGGGAGGGGTTAAGAAATTCAGCCAAGATCACGCACAGGGGCCCATCTCGGGACTGCTCTTCTTGCCAGGCTGCTGCCTCGAGGGATCACATTCAGCACAGCTTAAACTGGAAACACTACCACAGACTCAGAACTGAACGCCTGTTGCATTTCTTTCTAACATTCAGAATTTCTAATTTTACTAGAAATCTCTCAGCATCAGTCTGAATAACTCTAATAACAGTAAGGAATTCACATATATGCATTTAATACACCTCCATAAAATCCACAGTAAAGACATTATTTGGGTCTATTGATATTCACTACAATCCCATGAGGATTAGCTACACTTTATATTAATAAATATAAACTCCAAGATACAGCAGTGTCAAATGTCTGACTCCGGGTCAGAGGATTAATAATCTGTGGAGTTAGGACTGGAACACAAGTAATCTAGCTTCAGCATTTTGAGCTCTATAATATACTGTCTCTCAATCATCTCTTTTTTTGTTGTTTGCAAACTAACAGAGCTAATTACACATTGATAATACCAAAATACTTTCAAACAGGTTGCCATTTAAATATAGATCTAATCATTATCAAGATAAGTCCATGAATAATTTTAAAATATGTATATCTGTACAACTACCAAACTGCATCTGTATACTCCATAATAACTTAATGACGATCTACAAAATAATCTTGGCTTGGTAAACTACATTTACATAAAATGAACAGTTTCCCAAAAAACCTGCTAAATAACAAAGAAGATTATTAAAAAAAAAACTGTTTAACTTAGTTCAAGGAATCACTACTTTATGGACATTCTTATCTGTAAGACAGTGAATACATCCTAAAGGAAACAATGCCAGTAAAATATGTTGGTCACATCAGTGTTTGTACCTAAGTTACCTTCTGGGTATCTAAGCAAGTGCTGCCAGCCTTAAAGGACAGATGGGGACAGATAAGCCACACAAATAAGAATTCTGTTTCTCCATAGTTGTCTCTGGCAGCCATCACCCTTCAACCTCAGGATGACATTGTCCAATCACATGAGAGGATAAATGAAGTACTCATCAATCAACAAGTAATAAATAGTTCTTAAGCTTCAAAGGTCTTCTTTCTTGAGTGCTGAGTTATAATGGGGAACAAAAGATTGGGAATAAAAGAGCAGAGAAATGGCATAACAGAACTGAAAATAATACGTGCTGAGAGAGGAAAGGCCAAGACATCTTTCAGAAGAACAATGTGATTCTAAGACTTCAATTCCATTGCTGGTAGGATTAGGAAAGAAAGACCCTGGGAAGTCAGAGATGGTAAAAGCTGGAGGTGTGGGGACAGCAAAAAGGCAAGAGTTAAAGATGCAGGGATTTCTCCTATATAGTTCTTGCAACCGTAACCCCATGTCTCAATATCAGCTTTAACATGACCTTTTCCAAGGATCCACCTTATACACTGCCTCCATCTGAACTGCTTCAAAATGTTCAAAGAAATTATGCTTATTATTTAAACTACATGGCTGTTGATATGCTGCCCAAATGAACAAAGATTTTATTTGGCCCATTTTACAAAAAAATAGAATGATGTTTCAAACCATTCTCTTTAAATTATCCTAGTATTACAAAGACAAAAAAAGTCACTGCAGTTTTAACATATGAATAACATTAAAATGACATGTGAAGAATATTAAAATACATGGATAATAGTCACCATTTGGAAATGATAACAGGCAAACGGGTATATGATGAACAATCCAAAAATATAAAGCTTTAACTCAGGAAAACACCCAGATAAAATAGTATCAGTGTTCTCATATTTCACCATAATCAGAATTATCTTATTCTCTATCATATTCTCAAAAAAAAAAATAGTACCACATAACATTAGCATAACAAAATAGCCATTTTCAATTATTCTTGTGAAATGACTTAAATAGGGATTTTTTTAAGAGGCATTTTTTTGCAAAAATCTCACTGCAATGATTTTTATTGGAAAGATTTTGTGGGCTCCCACAGCTTAGGTGAGAGAATTTGATCCCAAACCCCAAGCCAAAATTCTTATAAATCTACACTCATCAAAAAAGATCATTCAGCTCCTGCTAAGGCTTGACTTGTTTAAGGTTTAACATGACAAACCTCTCCTCATCTTAATATACACAGGCTCTGTTACTGAGGGATTTGGAAGGATGGATGACTATGCATTTCTTGGGTTTCCAAAGTATATACTGAGCAAATTGTCCCCTTGATAAAAGTCATCTTAAAGCTACTATAGGAGCCCACCATTATTCCTGATGGCATTCAGGGTAGGCTGCCCCAGAATGCCACTTTGAGATATTGATGATTTTGAATTAAAGCTACTTAAGAAACAGCCAGTACAAGAATACACTGACCCTCCCCTGTCTCCCTGGAAGCAGATGACTGTCCCATGTCAAAGATATCCTTCCTGCACCAGGAGGAAGAGAAAGATTTCTTATCTATCTCCTCAGAGAGAGAGAATTTAGAGAGTTGAGGAGACTGTATAAACACACCTTGCTATTTGTACCCCAAATTGCTTCTCTAAGCCCAAACTTCTTTGTCGTGTCAATTCTTCACAAATGTATTCTTTCTTTGTCTAAAGCTGCCTCTTTTGGTCACTTCTCTGAGTCTCATATTTCTATGAGCTCCCCATACCTTCAAAATTTAAATGTATGTTGTTTTTTCTTATTAATCTGCTTCATATCAATGTAATTATTAGAACAGCCAAAGGATCTACAAAGAAGGAGAATTTTCCTTTCTTACATTCCTTTCATCAGTAAGACTATGGAGAAAACAGCCCACACATATTCCAGGCCTCCCACTCCAGGAATATTGACCTGCTTACAAATGGCAGAAACGGCCACGAGGCTCTGCCCTTCTAAGCATACACACAGACCTGTTTTGTCGTCTGGAATGTCTTTTGGCTTATTTCTCCTCAATCCTTCAAGGATCAGTTCTGTTTCCACCTTCCCCTTGAATCCATACTTAAAATATCAATGTGCCATCAGTACCGGATGGGTCTTCAGAAGTTGCCCTGCCTTCTTTGTCCCTTCACCTCTTCAGTCCCCTCCCCTCTCCTCCTGCTTCTCCACCTCAGGACCTCCTAGGAACATTACTGTCTAACATGCTAACCCTTTTCCGATTAGCATCCATCTCTGTTTAGGGAATCTTCCCCATCTCCGCCACACCACACTGCACATTGTCTTAGGAAACAGTGACTACTTCTCGCTAAGGAAGTCAAAGTAATATATCATCATGACCCTGTTCAGGACAGACAGAAGCCAGGCATGGACAGATTCCAGGTCAATATGAGGCTCTCTGAGGTTTTCAGTGTTCAGTAAACGATACCATAAATTGGGGAGCACTGGAGGTCAGAGTGGAGGCATGGAGACCACATGGTCTTCACCCTGAGCTGTGCCTATAGCTTCTCTTCATTTTCCAAGTCTGAACCTCCTGCTTCTCACTGGACTCACTGAACTTGCATTATCCTAATTAATATCCATTTCACTTTCATGTGTTGGCTACTGTAGCTTAGTGCTAAGATCCTTGATGGATACATCTCCCAAAGTCAACTGTACCTAAACTGGTTCTCCCAACATATTGCTCCTCCAGCCAAACAAGAGATGGAAAATATAAGATACTAGTTCAACTAACTGCTTCACTGACCAAACTCCCTGACTCCTGCCATAGGTGAAGTTCTACTGCTGACTCTCACTGCACCTCTAACCTTGACATGCCTTTAGCAGGTAATGTTCTATTTTTGATGATGGAATATCAGTTACATTGTCCTTCCTTAGGGTGACACTGTGCTTGTTTTATGTTCCCTGCACGGCCCACCTTCTGACAGTGCTATGTGCTCCACTATCTACATTTTCAGATCCTGACTTCAATCAGAATGCAATCTGAACTCCCATTCATGATGTGTATCTTATGACAATGACAATCAAATGTTCATAGAAAGAATAAAGAACTATTATCCCCTTCTGTCTAGATGAGGGAAATACCATAATAGATTCCTCTTTGAACAACTCATAGTTGCAGGCTCCTAGAAGACTCCTGAGAGTCCCTTGGACTGCAAGGAGATCCAACCAGTCCATCCTAAAGGAGATCAGTCCTGGGTGTTCATTGGAAGGACTGATGCTGAAGCTGAAACCCAATACTTTGGCCACCTGATGCAAAGAGCTGACTCATTGGAAAGGACCCTGATCCTGGGAAAGATTGAGGGCAGGAGGAGAAGGGGATGGCAGAGGATGAGATGGTTGGATGGCATCACCGACTCAATGGACACGGGTTTGGGTAAACTTCGGGAGTTGGTGATGGACAGGGAGGCAAGGCGTGCTGTGATTCATGGGGTCACAAAGAGTCGGACACGACTGAGCGACTGAACAGAACTGAACTGAACAAATCTCTCCCAGCCTTAAAACCTCAATGAATTAATTCCAGGCTTAATTTTACCAGCTTCCATCTCCTTTAGTTTCTCTTTGCTTTCTGTTATCTTATCCCTAGATTCTTCCTCTCTTCATTGACTGTTTGACTGCACATTCTTCTATGTAACTTTGGTTTCATGTTCTCTCCATGAGATCACTGGACTCCCACTCAGTCCAGCATTCTCATCCATTTTCAAGAAGCTCAATCCAGCAGGAACAGCTTCAGCTTATGGGAGAGGGATTGTTATATCTCCACTCACAATCAAGAGAATAACTGTGTTGAAATGGGATTTTCATCCTTCTTTTTAGCATGATAATAGCTACTGCTCACAGACTACTGTTATGAGTGGCAGGTACCAGCCTAAGCACTTTACCTAATAATCTTATTTGATCCTCAGAATGCCTTGAAGAAATTAGCATTATTGCTCCTCATTTATTGAGGGGAAAACTGGAGGTGAGAAGCATTATGTACTAAACAAGTTTACACAGTTTGTGGATGACAGAGTAAGGATGGAAACCCAAGTTGCTCTGATCCCAAAGTTTGTGGTTTGAATCACTACACTCTAACTCCAATCTGCCCGCAACACACATAGCCATGAAAAAACTCATCAAGCCTTTCCTACCTACCTGAGAGTCTTATGATTTGCTTCTGTTTGCCTTTCCAAAATTCTCTCTCCTTTTGTCCCTCCTCCCTCTCTCAGCCACATGGAATCTGAACTCCAGGCAAATCAAAATGCATATATCTACAAATAAGCTCTATGCCTTAAGCCCCAGATGGCCATCCTTTTACTAATGTAGTTTCCTATAATATAAAACATTCTTACCCTTATAATCTCCATTTTCTGTCCTATTCATTCCATATGATCCAGATCAAACACGTCCTTTTCCATGAAGCCTGCCCCATCATCCCCCCACTTAAAAAAAAATGAGCCTGTCATTTTAATTCCCATAATACTTAATTTACTCTCTACATAACCCACACCACCTCAACAAGATGCTGAGTTCCTTGGAGGCTCACGCTGTGATCTTCTCTTCTACTGCTTGCTCTTTGCACCACTCTCTTTCCTGGTAAGCTCAACTGTTGGACTCACTTAAGTCTTCTGCTTGATCCTATTCCCAGCCTATCTCGAAGGAATGCAATGAGGTTGTCAGACACTGATGACCAGAGGCCACCAAACCTGCCCTTGCTTATCTTCCTTCACAATTTTAGGCTCCATGTGCTCCTTCTGGGTGGGTTCTCCCATTAGGCTGGAAAGGTCATGTGCTTATTCATAAGTACGAAGGAGAAGACTGGTTGCAACAGTCCTAATAAGTAAAACATGAAGTGGGAGCTGGAATCCATAGCTCAAACTGGACTTTAATATAACATCTCTTAAAATGACAACCTTAATACTATAAATTGAAAATAAATTATCACAATAGAGTCAATGGTGAATGAATATAAAAAAAACATGTCTCAAGGATAACTTGAAATGGGCCGCTTTACAACATAATGAGAAAAACAATTGCTAAGGAACTGATTCTTCCCATGCTCCTTCCACTTGCACCTCACCTCCAGAGAGTCTGTAAACACAGCCCAGGACACTGCATCAGCAGATGCTCCATTCTCACACCAAGATAGAAAAGAGAACTCTGCAATACAAAGTGGGGACAAATTAAAGTATGCTTTCGAATGTGCAAAGTGCAACTAAGTAATAAAAGTTTAGAATGAGAGCAACTTGTGACTTCTTCCTTTTTCATCTGGATACTACTTTCAGCTCCACTAGGATTTTCTTATTATCCTATTTCAAGTGGGATAGTTTCTTTGAGAAGGTACAGCTATGAAAGATGCAAAGAAATGCAGAGGATAAAAATGGTGTGAAACTGTGTGGAGAAGTTTGACTGAATTGTTTCTATGTGACTCTGTGTGAAGTAAACCCCCAATTTACAGGCTCTTTGCACAATATAGGGAATCTTTAAAATCTCTCTCGGAGAAGGCAATGGCACCCCACTCCAGTACTTTGCCTGGAAAATCCCATGGATGGAAGAGCCTGATAGGCTGCAGTCCATGGGGTTGCTAAGAGTCAGACATGACTGAGTGACTTCACTTTCACTTTTCACTTTTACACACTGGAGAAGGAAACGGCAACCCACTCCAGTGTTCTTGCCTGGAGAATCCCAGGGACGCGGGAGCCTGGTGGCTACCATCTATGGGGTCGCACAGAGTCAGACAAAAATCTCTCTAGGACAAGTCACATAATTATGACTGGTCAAATTCATAACGCTAAGCATTAATTCATGAAGTTTTTATTTTAAATTTTATTTTAATCATGGCTTTTCCAGCTAGTGGGGTCAGAAGTATTATCTGGCACAGTGCAATTTTTATTATATTTTGAAGGAAAGAGAAGAATTTCATCAAAAAAGAAAAGAAAAAAGAGAAGAAGGGGAAAAAAAAAAAAAAAAAAACAAATTTCTCAAGAAACCTCGGCACGCTGTTCAAGGTAAAGTAGATGTAGAGAATCAGAGCTGTACGATATGAGGACAGCGCCTTCAGCACCAAACTTCTCTAGCAGCAACTTGAGGACTCCTACAGATCTAAGGAAACTGTTATTAGTGAAACTGCTTTAATTTCACAAAATATGCAGATGAAGAATATAGCACACAAGACTGTTAGGGAAGCCTCCTGGTATTTACATCTCCAGGTAAAATTCTTCCATTGCGTGTGTGTGGAAAATGTGACTTGATTCTAACCAATAGACGATGGTGAAGATGCTGAGATGATATTTCTAGGATTACTCGGTGTTATGCACAACTTTCCTTGCTAGCCAACTTGCCCCAGGATCTCTCTCTCTCCCCTTTTCTACTTTGAAAAAACAAATGCCATGAATCCTATAGCCAGAGAGTTGAATGTTGGTTATAATTATGCAAGTGGAGGGAGCAGATGCTTTCAAGCTTGAGTGTCTACTAGAAAACAGCACTGTGTCAACACACTGATTTCAACAGAGCATAAGCAATCCCTGACCCACAGAAACTGTGAGATAAATAAATGTGTGTTGTTTCAAGCCACCAGGTGTGTGGTAATTATCATGCCCTACAGAAAATGCATAAAGAACTAACATCTACAAAATATACAGAAACCAGAGCCAAAGACAAAACCTAACTTCTTAGGTTTAGAATTCTCTACGTTCGTTCTGCCTCCGAGGAAAATGAATGTAACCAAGATGCCCTTAAGAGCACCCTCGGCATCACTAAGATTTAGATAAGTTTCTTCCTGACTTTTGGCCCTTGCCTTCTCTTTTCTTAGATTTCCTTCTAAAAACTTGATTTTGTAAATTCTTTCTCTCTTTGAGATATAAATCACTTCCCAGCCTCTGGCTCCTTCTACTACTAGAAAAGTCTTTCTCAAGGACCTGGAAAACATCTCTTTGAAATTTTATCATCAGTAAAGATTTAGCCTTAATTTTCCAGTCTCTGTGGAAGGTAGGAGCCTAAATTAGGTAAATTGCCATATTGCAAACACATTGACTGACCTCCCCACAGTTAGTCCTCAAACTTTTCTACTAGCTCATTACAAGTACTTAAAAATTCTACTGTTTTTTTGGTTCAGCATAATTAAAACAATCTGTTTCCTCTACTGCATAATCTTGAATAATCTCACTACAATAATCTTGACCCCTATTGCAGCAGACATGAATAGTAAAGTCTTCTTGTCTGTTTAACTTCATCCAGTATTTGTTCAGTTCTAGAAGTTACCTCTCATACTTATTCACATAGAACTTCATGAAGTTGTGCAACACAAGATGTACATATTAGTTCTTTCCAATGAGCAGTTTAAGACTGCTGTTAATTCTCTTTTTCAGCAGTCCTGGATGATCTGAGTATATACAAGCTGCACAGAACTCAACTTCAGAATGCAGGCACCTTAGAGAGATTGCGGATTCAGTTCTGAACCATCACAATAAAGTGAATATGACAATATAATGGCTTGCACAAATATTTTGGTTTTCCAGTGCATATACAAGGCATGCTTATACCATACTGCAGTCTTTAATTGTTCAATAGCATTATGTCTAAAATAACAATGTATACACTTCAATCAAAATATACTTACTGCTAAAAACTGCTATCATCTGAGCCTTCAGGTTGTTATAATCTTTTTGCTATCATAGCACCAAAAATCACTGATTATAGATCACCATAACAAAGAAAATAATAATGAAAAAGTTTGAAATATTGTGAAAGTGAAGTCGCTCAGTCGTGTCCAACTCTGTGACCCCATGGACTATATATAGCCCACCAGGCTTCTCTGTCCATGGGATTTTCCAGGCAAGAATACTGCAGTGGGTTGCCATTTCCTTCTCCAGGAGATCTTCCTGACCCAGGGATTCAACCCAGGTCTCCCACATTGTAGGCAGACACTTTATTGCCTGAGCCACCAGGGATATTGTGAGAATTAGCTAAATGTTATATGGAGACATGAATGAGGAAATGCTACTGAAAAAATTGTGTCAGCAGACTTGTTCAACACAAAGTTACCATAAATTGCCAGTTTGCAAAATAAAAAAAAGGCAAAGTCTGCAAAGAGTGATAAATGAAGCACAATAAGGCATTGCCTGTATGTCCATCTTATTGGAATGGTTGGTTTTATGCCCACCGAGATATTATTTTAGTGCTGATTTCACTCAACTCATGGGTAGACACCAAACATTTAATTCATACCCTCTGGGTGAGGTTTGTTTCAGTGTGGTGAAAAAATTTCAATTCAAAACCACAAATCTCAGTGGCTTCATAACATTTATCCAAAACTGACACTTGCAGAGGAAATAAGTAATGTGACCAATTGCCACAAAAGTGTCATTACAAAGCAGTACATAAGTACAGATGCCAATAATTTATTCTCATATATACAAAGTGGCTCTGGGTAGTATTAAAAAGGCTTCTATTAAACTTACATTTGTAAAGCCTATTAATGCTTGTTTTTATTAATAATTTGAGAAAATTACAAATTTCAATCCACATTTTAACTTAGTCACGTGAGAGTCATATGAGATAGTCAATCTCAGTAATCACTAAATTGATTATTTCTTTGTCCCAAAGATAATAATTGATGTCATCAAATTATATACACATTTATTAATGAAGATGGAGAACTCTGCTTGATGACACGATTTTATGCTTCACTACTATATACAATTTCCTTTCTCCAGCAAACTATTTTTTATAATTTTAAAAGGAACTTTTTTCCCATTTCATTTTAAAATACATGTTCATTAAAATGATACAGAAAATAAAACAGTGTAACGAAAAAGAAAATGATCTATAATTTTATCAGAGAGGATCACTAACACTTTTGGTATAGTATCTTCTAGTCTTTTTTAAATACATTTTAAGGGGAAAGTGTTGCAAATATACTAATGAAACACTTATGTAGTCTATTTTATCATAACAGTATATACCAAGCCTTTTTCCTATATGGATACTAATTATTTTCAAACATACTTTTAAATGATGATATGATAGTTCAAGCATATGATTAACCATCGAATGAAATCTGAACAATTGGATTACATGGATAAGGAAATCTTCACATTCGTTTCTATTAATCACAGTTTGAATAGTGAAAAACTCTCAGCTCCTGTTTATACTTGTTCAGAGACTATATTTATCAGTGATGCAATCCCAGAAGACGACTTTGATGAGCTTAAGGATTGATGATCTTGAGACACAGGGTCAGAGAAGTGCGGTACCTTCATAAGGAGGTTATCATCATCCTACTGAACAAATAACTGACAATGAATGAGCTCTCCATAACCAATAGCTGGAGTTTGTTTCCAAGTATCTGATAACCTCTAGAAATGGAATTTAAAAAAATATGCCTATGTCTTTGTGTATTTTTCTGTAGAGGGACCAGAGCTTTCATCAGTTTCTCAAGAGGTTTATGACCTATGAAAAAGGGCTTCCCTGGTGGCTCAGAGGTTAGAGTCTGCCTGCAAGGCAGGAGACCTGGGTTTGATCCCTGGATTAGGAAGATCCCCTGGAGGAGGGCATGGCAACCCACTCCAGTATGCTTGCCTGGAGAATCCCCATGGACAGGGTCTGGCAGGCTACAGTCCATGGGGTTGTAAAGAGTCGGACATGACTCAGTGACTTTTACTTCACTTCACTTCTACGCTTTTGTGCATTTTTCCGTAGAAGGACTTTAGCTTTCATCAGATTCTCGAGAGGTCTATGACCCACCAAAAAGTACTTAGCTATTAAATGCAGGAAAAGTTCAATACATATCCAAAATATTATTAATCTTTTGTGTGACACATATCTACCCGTTGTCATGTCTTCTTTTTCTGTGATATTAGAACTGCCTGTTTTTGTTCACGTGTTTATAAAATGTCACCAACCTAGAATTTACCCCATCAGCTCCCCAGTCTAGTTTTCCCTGGTTGGACACGTGTGACTGATGAACTTCACATGTAACACAACAGTAAGGTTTCTTGAATGCTCCAGCAGGTTATGTCTTCCCCTATAATAATTCCTGGGCTCAGAGGGATGGGGACTACAAACCTTTCCACATCCTGAGGACAAAAGTGCGTCCCGAACTTGGGTTGTATCATCTGAGAGGACAGAATGTCCCTTTTTTAAATCACAGAAAGGAAGCAAATGGGCCAGTGGCAGTAATGTATACACACAAGTACAAACATCTGTTGACATGCCACTTCCAGCATTAGATGTAAACTTACCTCTCTTATCAAACTTCAGAAAGTGAACAATGGTCTTATTTAAAATTGCATTATACAGACCATCTAGTAATCATCAGTTCATGTCAAAATGTAAATAGTTTGGTATTATTGTTTAATTATGCTTGGTAACAGTCACATCAGACTCTTAGTGATCCCGTGGACTATATCTCAACAGGCTCCTCTGTTCATTGTATTCTCTAGGCAAGGATACTGGAATGGGTAGCCATTCCTCATTCCTTTCTCCAGGGGATTTTCCAAACCCAGGTTTTGAACCCAGGTCTCCCACAATGCAGGCAGATTCTTTGCCATCTGATCCACCAAGGAAACCTCAACAAAAATAGGGACATTTGTGTTTGACCTCATAATATACTGGTATGCAATCCTATTGTGGTAAGAAAAATGTCAACCAGTACAGATTCTGTAAACTGGTTATTCATTTATTTATAATCCCACATTTTCCAAAAAGTTCTAAGGTGCTCTATATAGTCATATGAACTAAAGCAAAATACAAATTTTTAAATAAATGGATGAGGAAATATATCAGAGGGAAAATAAGAATAAGAAAGATACGATAAAGTCAGGAGTGAAGTTGATAGACAAGTATACCTTGCAAGATGAAATTCACTGGTTAGAGCTTGGTCATGAATTTAAATTAACTTTGCAAGAGACAGCGCAAATTGACAAATAGACTCTTTTAGGTGAAATATCCATGTCTAAAGTCAGGAGCTCCTGGTATAGAATGAAACAAACTTACTTATTTTATTCATAAGGAAAATAACCCATTTGTTCAGAGTAGAAGCTCTGAGCTTCTAAGCTCAACTAATCCTGGTACTAAAAACAGACAGAAATTTCTCCCAAGGATCCTTATAGGATTAATCTGTGATATATAAATAAATAGAACTGCATGCTTCATAATCTTTATTTTTAACTTCCTTAATGTAGACTGTTAGATTCACAATATATTAGAATTCAGAAATATTACATTTTAACACAGATTGGAAAAATGTGGTTTGGGTATCTTAATCAGATACCAGCCTATTTTAATTGAAGGATTAAATGCATGGTTTTAAAGTGGTCATCCGGTTCCAGAAATCAACCTTCAAAACGTGTGCTTTATGGAATGAGGACTAACGTCCCTTAGATGTGCATGTAACCTCCAGGAGGTCATAGGTCACATACTTGCCTTCATTCAATTTTGTTACTTTCTTGGCTTCTCTAGTCCTTTAAGTTTGCAATTATTAGTCTAGAAGGGTAGATGATCTGCACCTCCCTTAAGGAATCTTCCATAAATACTCCTTTTTTCATTCTACCTTTTGATAAATATTTGGGGCAGTGACATCAAAATAATATTCTCCAAGAAATGCCTTGAATACACTATTGTACATTGCTGATTGAGCATTGATTATTCAGAAACATAAGACTAGACCAGCATCAACTTATGAAAGCTAATGAAGTCCACTCTACGTCTTCACGGAACTGGGTCAAAGGAGGGCTATGACTGGATACCTGCAGACACTTCCTGCTTTGTCTTTCCCAGTATGTGAGAATATAACCATTTGAGCATCTGAGTAGAAGACGACATGCTTATTCTTTCTAGTCTCTAAAACTAGGCAGGCAGCTATGCGTGTTGTTCACCAGAGCATGAACATCACACCTGGAAACTGCTATGTAATTCTCAAGAAAATTGTTTCATTCATATTAATTCAGTAATATTAATGTAGAACTGTTGTGTGAATGCAAGCATTTTTAACCCATGACCAATTTCTGATCATGTGCTTAACAGGCAAGTTAAGTACAATAAAAACAGAGTTTTTGGCAACATAATACAAAGTATAATAGTGATTAATTGCAGAATAATCATATCTAATGCCTACAGCTCCCAAGAAAGAAGAGCAGCTTGTGAATCTGCCAAATCCCACTTATTTTCTGTTAATTAACACAACAGCAGGGGTTGGCTGACATAAATACAAAAATACTGTATAGTATAATTACACAATTAAGTAGACGAATATATCAAAGTTACACATTATGTACACGGGGAAAACACCATATAAAGTTGTCAAAAAACACATTTGAGAGTTAATGTTTGATAAGTAATCTATTAAATTGCATCTCCCCGTACTCCCCAACAGCATTCTCTGTCTTTCCCGCCTTGTACTTCTTCATAGCTCTTATCACCATCTAACATTATATAGTTTACTTATGTATCTCATTTATTGTCTGACTCTTCAACTAGGTTTTAAACTCCATTGGGACAATCTATGTTTCCACTTCACAGAGCCAGAGATTATTTATTTCCAACATGTGTAAGGAAGTATGACTTACTAGCACTTTGTATTTGATAAGTAGCTATGAATTAATACACAGAATGACTTAACAGTCAATTTTATTTAAAATTATAGAACACCTTGCAACAACCAAACTAGTAGAGACATCAAATAGAATATTCCAATGGAAGATGCTATTGTTTACATTGCTTTTCTTTTGAAATCTTGGTGGTAACAGTTACAGCCTTTTTGCTGTTGTCTACAATAATTCCAATACTTTTTTTTTTTTTTAAACACTGAGGATGATCACTGGAGAAAACAACAAAAAACTGATGATTTGAGCAAAAGGAGTTCTGATAAGGTGATACAGTAAATAATCAACACTTTGGGGGAAAACAATTTCTGATTATTTATTACTGAATTACATGACAACCAGACATATATATTCCATAATGATGTCATATCTATGACAGCAGATAGCTTTGTAGCCAATAGGAGAACTCATCTGTTTCTGCCATTTAGGATGATTAAATATTGGAATGAAAGAGTGTCAGAAACAAGCCTATTTTTTCAGCATTACAAATTTTCATGTAACATATCTGCTGTTGAAATGTCCAAATTTATCTGTTGTTCATGAAGAGTCATAATGCAAACAACTATAGAAGGCTGGAACAGCTGGTAGGAAAGACCAGAGATCTGTTTAGTTCATTAAGCTAGGTCTGGGTGCTATCGTGTAACATGCGTGTCCCACAAGCACATTTCGGCCATCAACAGTCACCCTAAACCTCAGTAAGAATTCAACACAGATTCCAACCGCTTGAACCATCAAGGATTTTCCTTTTAAAACAGTTTCTCATGTGACTGTGAGTTTACCCATTGAAATAGAAACTCAAACCGAGAACTGAAATTTAAAAGGATAGCCCCCTCCCCCCCAAAAAAAAACCTCAGTTCAGGTTTCAATATGAAAATTGCTAGAATCTCCTTACTGATTTTGCTCAGTGAAGTCAAAATCAGTGTTAACACAATTTATCATTAACCTGAGCAAGGATTTGATTCTGATATTTCCTTATAGAAAGACATATATTCATAAAAGGAGTGACAGGTACAGTCAAAATCAAAGATTCATGAATAAAAACACTTGCTTGGTGGTTAGTGGCTGATTTTTCCTAATTAAAAGATTTCCAACTTTATTTCTTCTATATTTTGAAATCATCTTTGTGTTTCTATCATCTGTTGCTCAGAGTACAAAACATTCAAAGTTTTTGAAAAGGCTTCACAGAATCAGTATAACTTAAGAGATTAGATATACCCAAGCTGGAATACTAGTTTCGCCCCTTGTTATTAGCAATGTCACTTGAAGCAAATGACACAACCTCTCCAAGTCTCAGAATTCTCATCTGTAAATAAAGTTAATGATATCAAATTCAGGGTTGAGGTAAGGTCTAAAGGAGATCATCATGCAAAGCCCTTAGCACAGTGTTTGGTACAACATAAAAGAATGATACTTATTATTAATATGTATTATTAGTAGGCACCAATGTTGAATATATAGTGTTAATTTTTCATACTTTATCATATCCTCAGTTCAGTTCAGTTTAGTCGCTCAGTTGTGTCCAACTCTTTGCAACCCCATGAATCACAGCATGCCAGGCCTCCCTGTCCATCACCAACTCCCAGAGTTCACTCAGACTCACCTCCATCGAGTCAGTAATGCCATCCAGCCATCTCATCCTCTGTCGTCCCCTTCTCCTCTTGCCCCCAATTCCTCCCAGCATCAGAGTCTTTTTCCAATGAGTCAACTCTTTGCATGAGGTGGCCAAAATACTAGAGTTTCAGCTTTAGCATCATTCCTTCCAAAGAAATCCCAGGGCTGATCTCCTTCAGAATGGACTGGTTGGATCTCCTTGCAGTCCAAGGGACTCTTAAGAGTCTTCTCCAACACCACAGTTCAAAAGCATCAATTCTTCGGCGCTCAGCCTTCTTCACAGTCCAACTCTCACATCCATACATGACCACTGGAAAAACCATAGCCTTGACTAGACGGAACTTTGTTGGCAAAGTAATGTCTCTGCTTTTGAATATGCTATCTAGGTTGGTCATAACTTTCCTTCCAAGGAGTAAGCGTCTTTTAATTTCATGGCTGCGGTCACCATCTGCAGTGATTTTGGAGCCCAGAAACATAAAGTCTGACACTGTTTCCACTGTTTCCCCGTCTATTTCCCATGAAGTCATGGGACCGGATGCCATGATCTTTGTTTTCTGAATGTTGAGCTTTAAGCCAACTTTTTCACTCTCCACTTTCACTTTCCTCAAGAGGCTTTTGAGTTCCTCTTCACTTTCTGCCATAAGGGTGGTGTCATCTGCATATCTGAGGTTATTGAGATTTCTCCCGGCAATCTTGATTCCAGCTTGTGCTTCTTCCAGTCCAGCGTTTCTCATGATGTACTCTGCATATAAGTTAAATAAGAAGGGTGATAATATACAGCCTTGACGTACTCCTTTTCCTGTTTGGAACCAGTCTGTTGTTCCATGTCCAGTTCTAACTGTTGCTTACTGACCTGCATACAGATTTCTCAAGAGGCAGGTCAGGTGGTCTGGTATTCCCATCTCTTTCAGAATTTTCCACAGTTTATTGTGATCCACACAGTCAAATGCTTTGGCATAGTCAATAAAGCAGAGATAGATGCTTTTCTGGAACTCTTTTGCTTTTCCATGATCCAGCAGATGTTGGCAATTTGATCTCTGGTTCCTCGGCCTTTTCTAAAACCAGCTTGAACATCAGGAAGTTCACGGTTCACATATTGCTGAAGCCTGGCTTGGAGAATTTTGAGCATTACTTTACTAGCATGTGAGATGAGTGCAATTGTGCCATGGTTTGAGCATTCTTTGGCATTGTCTTTCTTTGGGATTGGAATGAAAACTGACCTTTTCCAGTCCTGTGGCCGCTACTGAGTTTTCCAAATTTGCTGGCATATTGAGTGCAGCACTTTCACAGCATCATCTTTCAGGATTTGGAAAAGCTCAACTGGGATTCCATCACCTCCACTAGCTTTGTTCGTAGTGATGCTGTCTAAGGCCCACTTGACTTCACATTCCAGGATGTCTGGCTCTAGATGAGTGATCACACCATCGTGATTATCTGGGTCATGAAGATCTTTTTTGTACAGTTCTTCTGTGTATTCTTGCCACCTCTTCTTAATATCTTCTGCTTCTGTTAGGTCCATACCATTTCTATCCTTTATCGAGCCCATCTTTGCATGAAATGTCCCCTGGGTGTCTCTAATTTTCTTGAAGAGATCTCTAGTCTTTCCCATTCTGTTGTTTTACTCTATTTCTTTGCGTTGATCACTGAAGAAGGCTTTCTTATCTCTTCTTGCTAGTCTTTGAAACTCTGCATTCAGATGCTTATATCTTTCCTTTTCTCCTTTGCTTTTTGCTTCTCTTCTTTTCACAGCTACTTGTAAGGCCTCCCCAGACAGCCATTTTGCTTTTTTGCATTACTTTTCCATGGGGATGGTCTTGATCACTGTCTCCTGTACAATGTCACGAACCTCAGTCCATAGTTCATCAGGCACTCTATCTATCAGATCTAGGCCCTTAAATCTATTTCTCACTTCCACTGTATAATCATAAGGGATTTGATTTAGGTCATACCTGAATGGTCTAGTGGTTTTCCCTACTTTTTTCAATTTCAGTCTTAATTTGGCAATAAGGATTTCATGATCTGAGCCACAGTCAGCTCCTGGTCTTGTTTTGGTTGACTGTATAGAGCTTCTCCATCTTTGGCTGCAAAGAATATAATCCATCTGATTTCGGTGTTGACCATCTGGTGATGTCCATGTGTGGAGTCTTCTCTTGTATCATATCCTGGGATAACCTAAATCCAATGCTTCATATATAAAAGCAAGGAAGAGTAGACAGGCTCCAGAAGGGGTACAGGTGTGATTGCTAGGCTATCATTAACTACTCAGATCTGAAGCTCTTGGCAACTGTTGAGGCAAGCCACCTCTAAGTCGAATTCAACCTTCTACATCTATTTCTCAAGAGCTCTTGTGTAGTTCAAGGAAGTTCATTACAGTTCAGTAGCTCAGTCACATCCAACTCTGCAATCCCATGGACTGCAGCATCCCAGGCTTCCCTGTCCATCACCAACTTCCAGAGCTTGCTCAAACTCATGTCCATCAAATGGGTGATGCCATCCAACCATCCCATCCTCCGTTGTCTGCTTCTCCTCCTGCCTTCAATCTTTTCCAGTATCAGGGTCTTTTACAATTCAAAATTCCTACTAAATAACATTCTCTGGTTACTTGGGAGGACAGTTTATTGACTGGCCCACTTCTTTGACATGCTCAATCAATCCCAGTGACATCCAAGTCCAAGGCTACTTCAGCAGAGACCTCACTTCATTCAGAATTGCTCCATCTCTAAGACTGCAAACTGACAATTTACTCTCCTCCTACAGGGATTTAACTTTCTCAATTATGATTTTTCCTCCCCTATAAATGTTGTCCTCAATGCCAATATTCTTTCTTATAAACTAGAGAAAGCCCATTGCTCCCAGGCTCATAATATTTTGATGACAAAGAAAATCTAGAAGTTTGGCATAAGCAACTTTCTTATGTCTTCTCTTTTCATACTCCTACTGGTATTTCTCAATAAAACATACCCAGATTCAAACTTATCAACTTCTTTTAAAAGACAATTTCTCCTTCTTATTCATTTCTTTAATTTCATTTTTTCAAAAGAAATTTACCTGAATATCCTAGTTATTGGTCAAACATTCATTTCACTAGATGTCCTGATGAGAGGTTACTATCTTGAAACAGGAACTGACAGTTTTTAAATTAATAATATTCACTATCAGGTTGTTTGGGGAAAATCAGTATATGATACACTCAATGTCTTGTAGTCATCATTTTACGTTTTAAAAATCACTTTCTTGAGGGGAGGACCCAAGATGGCGGAGGAGTAGGACGGGGAGAACACTTTCTCCCCCACAAATTCATCAAAAGAGCATTTAAACGTCGAGTAAATTCCACAAAACAACTTCTGAATGCCGGCAGAGGACATCAGGCACCCAGAAAAGCAACCCAACTCTTCGAAAGGAGGTAGGAAAAAATATTAAAAACAAACAAAAAAAAGAGACAAAAGAGGGAGGGACGGAGTTCCGTCCCGGGAAGGGAATCTTAAAAAGAGAGAAGTTTCCAAACATCAGGAAACCTTCTCACTGCCGAATCTGTGCCGAGCTTTGGAAGCACAGAGGGCAACATAACAGGGAGAAAAAATAAATAAACAATTTAAAACTCGCAGATTGCGAGCCCTACGGTAACTCCCCCAGCAGAGAAGCAGCGCAGACGCCTGCATCCGCCATTAGCAAACCGGGGCTGGGCGGGGAGGTGCGGCGTGGGCTGCATCGCTGAGAGTAAGAATCTGGCCTGAATACCCTGAGCGCTATCTGAGCGAAATAATTTGGGCTAGCTAACCAGACTGTGGGATACCTACCACGCGAAAAGCCAGCCCTAACCTAAGACCGCCAGGCCCGCGCACGGAACAAAGGACTGAACAGAGATAGCCGGCTGCAGACCTTCCCCCTCCGGTGACAGGCAGCCAGAGCCGGAAGGGGGCAATCGCAGCCCCAGAGAGACATTATCTATAAAATTGTAAGCAGGCTTATTTGCTAACTAAAACTTCTTGGGGGTCTGGACGGTCAACATCTGCCTGAGAAGGTGCGCCGGTTTTACATCCAGATAACCGAGTGGCAGGGAGGCGATAAGTCGCAGCATTGGCGCTCGCCTGGGAAGAGCAAATTGGCGCTCGGACCTGGGAAGAGCACAAAATGCAGGCCCAACTGAGTCTGCGCCTCTGAGGACTACCCGAGTGCCTGAACCTGAGCGGCTTGGACCTGGGAGGTGCATGCAGCCCAGGGCCAGCCTCGGATTGTTCCCGGCGGAACAACCTAGAGTCCGAGCAGTGTGGACAGGGAGGCTACACGCACCGTTAGCGGGGGCAGACCCAGGGTGGCTGAGGCACTGCGAGCCCACGCCAGTGTTATTTGTTTGCAGCATCCCTCCCTCCATCCCCACAGCGCGACTGAACAAGTAAGCCTAAAAAAAAAAAAAAAAAGTGTCCTCCACCGTGCCCTTTGAGTCAGGGCAGAAACCAGATACTGAAGAGACTAGCAAACAGAAGAAGATATAACAGAGGGAAACGCCTTGGAAGCTACAGGCAATAGATCAAAACCCTGTGGTTACTATGGACTACATAGGAAGGGGCCTATAGATCTTGAGAAATATAAATCTGACCAAGGAACTAGCCAAAAATGAACTGAACCCACAACACCCACAAAAAAAAAAACAAAAAAGTCCTAGATATATTTTTATTATTTTTACGATCATTCTTTTTTTTTTTTAACTAAAAAAAAAAAAAAAAAAAATTTTTAAGTCCTCTATTGTTCCTTTAATTTTCACTTTTATAACCTATTACTTTGCAAAAAAAAAAAAAAAAAAGACCCTATTTTTTTCTTCTTCAGCAAACTTCATATATATATATTTTATAATTTTTTGACCTTGTTTTTTGTTTGTTTGTTTGTTTTTTGTTTTTTTCTTCTTTTCTTTAACATTGTATTTTTGAAATTCCAAACTCTACTCTAGATTTTTAATTTTCGCTTTTTGGTATATGTTATCAATTTTGTACCTATAGTTTTTTTTTATATAATTTCTGTGACTTTTTTTTTCTTTTTTTTTCTTCTTCTCTGTTTCTTTCTCTTCTTCTTTTATATAACATTGTATATCTGAAATTCCAAACTTTACTCTAGATTTTTAATTTATGCTTTTTGGTATTTGATATCAATTTTGTACCTGTATTTTCTTTATAATTTTTGTGACATTGTTCGTATTTGTTTGTTTGTTTTCTCTCTTTATTTTTCTTCTTTTTTTTTTTTAACATTGTATTTTTGAAATTCCAAACTCTACTCTAGATTTTTAATTTTTGCTTTCTGGTATTAGTTATCAATTTTGTACCTGTACTTTCTTTATAATTTTCGTGACCTTGTTTGTTTTTGTTTGTTCGTTTTTTCTCTCTTTCTTTTCCTTCTTCTTTTCTTTAACATCGTATTTTTGAAATTCCAAACTCTACTCTAGATTTTTAATTTTCGCTTTCTGGTATTAGTTATCAATTTTGTACCTGTACTTTCTTTATAATTTTCGCGACCTTGTTTGTTTTTGTTTGTTCGTTTTTTCTCTCTTTCTTTTCCTTCTTCTTTTCTTTAACATCGTATTTTTGAAATTCCAAACTCTACTCTAGATTTTTAATTTTTGCTTTTATGTATTTGTTACCAATTTTGTACCTTTAAGGACCCAATCTTCAGGACCCATTTTTCACTAGGGAGTGAGATTACTGGCTTGACTGCTCTCTCTCCCTTTGGACCCTCCTTTTTCTCCACCAGGTCGCCTGTGTCTCCTCCCTAACCCCTCTCTACTCTACCCAACTCTGTGAATTTCTGTGTGTTCCAGATGGTGGAGAACACTTAGGGAACTGATTACTGGCTGGATCTGTCTCCCTCCTTTTCATTCCCCCCTTTTATCCTTCTGGCCACCTCTGTTACCTTCCTCCTTCTTCTCTTCTCTGTATAACCCCGTGAACATCTCTGAGTGCTCCAGTTGCGGAGTGCACATAAGGAAGTGACTACTGGCTAGCCCACTCTCTCCACTATTGATTCACCTCATCTCATTTGGGTCACCTCTAACTCCCTCCTCCCTCTTCTCTTCTCCATGTAACACTGTGAACCTCTCTGAGTGACCCTCACTGTAGAGAAACTTATCATCTTTAATGTAGATGTTTTATCAATGGTGCTGTATAGAAGGAGAAGTTTTGAAACTACTGTAAAAATAAGACCGATAATCGGAAGCAGGAGACTTAAGTCCAAACCCTGACTCCAGGGAACTCCTGACTCCAAGGAACATTCATTGACAGGAGCTCATCAAATGCCTCCATACCGACACTGAAACCAAGCACCACACAAGGGCCAATAAGTTCCAGGACAAGACATACCAAGCAAATTCTCCAGCAACAAAGGAACACAGCCCTGAGCTTCAAGATACAGGCTGCCCAAAGTCACCCCAAAACTATAGACATCTCATAACTCATTACTGGACATTTCATTGCACTCCAGAGAGAAGAAATACAGCTCCACCCACCAGAACACCGACACAAGCTTCCCTAACCAGGAAACCTTGACAAGCCACCTGTACAAACCCACACACAGTGAGGAAACGCCATAATAAAGAGAACTCCACAAACTGCCAGAATACAGAAAGGACACCCCAAACTCAGCAATTTAAACAAGATGAAGAGACAGAGGAATACTCAGCAGATAAAGGAACAGGATAAATGCCCACCAAACCAAACAAAAGAGGAAGAGATAGGGAATCTACCTGATAAAGAATTCCGAATAATGATAGTGAAATTGATCCAAAATCTTGAAACTAAAATGGAATCACAGATAAATAGCCTGGAGACAAGGATTGAGAAGATGCAAGAAAGGTTTAACAAGGACCTAGAAGAAATAAAAAAGAGTCAATATATAATGAATAATGCAATAAGTGAAATTAAAAACACTCTGGAGGCAACAAATAGTAGAATAACAGAGGCAGAAGACAGGATTAGTGAATTAGAAGATAGAATGGTAGAAATAAATGAATCAGAGAGGATAAAAGAAAAACGAATTAAAAGAAATGAGGACAATCTCAGAGACCTCCAGGACAATATTAAACGCTACAACATTCGAATCATAGGGGTTCCAGAAGAAGAAGACAAAAAGAAAGACCATGAGAAAATACTTGAGGAGATAATAGTGGAAAACTTCCCTAAAATGGGGAAGGAAATAATCACCCAAGTCCAAGAAACCCAGAGAGTCCCAAACAGGATAAACCCAAGGAGAAACACCCCAAGACACATATTAATCAAATTAACAAAGATCAAACACAAAGAACAAATATTAAAAGCAGCAAGGGAAAAACAACAAATAACACACAAGGGAATTCCCATAAGGATAACAGCTGATCTTTCAATAGAAACTCTTCAAGCCAGGAGGGAATGGCAAGACATACTTAAAATGATGAAAGAAAATAACCTACAGCCCAGATTATTGTACCCAGCAAGGATCTCATTCAAGTATGAAGGAGAAATCAAAAGCTTTTCAGACAAGCAAATGAGAGAATTCTGCACCACCAAACCAGCTCTCCAACAAATACTAAAGGATATTCTCTAGACAGGAAACACAAAAATGGTATATAAACTCGAACCCAAAACAATAAAGTAAATGGCAACAGGAACATACTTATCAGTAATTACCTTAAATGTAAATGGGTTGAATGCCCCAACCAAAAGACAAAGACTGGCTGAATGGATACAAAAACAAGACCCCTACATATGTTGTCTACAAGAGACCCACCTCAAAACAGGGGACACATACAGACTGAAAGTGAAGGGCTGGAAAAAGATTTTCCATGCAAATAGGGACCAAAAGAAAGCAGGAGTAGCAATACTCATATCAGATAAAATAGACTTTAAAACAAAGGCTGTGAAAAGAGACAAAGAAGGTCACTACATAATGATCAAAGGATCAATCCAAGAGGAAGATATAACAATTATAAATATATATGCACCCAACACAGGAGCACCACAGTACGTAAGACAAATGCTAACAAGTATGAAAGGAGAAATTAACAATAACACAATAATAGTGGGAGACTTTAATACCCCACTTACACCTATGGATAGATCAACTAAACAGAAAATTAACAAGGAAACACAAACTTTAAACGATACAATAGACCAGTTAGACCTAATTGATATCTATAGGTCATTTCATCCCAAAACAATGAATTTCACCTTTTTCTCAAGCGCACATGGAACCTTCTCCAGGATAGATCACATGCTGGGCCATAAAGCTAGCCTTGGTAAATTCAAAAAAATAGAAATCATTCCAAGCATTTTTTCTGACCACAATGCAGTAAGATTAGATCTCAATTACAGGAGAAAAACTATTAAAAATTCCAACATATGGAGGCTGAACAACACGCTGCTGAATAACCAACAAATCACAGAAGAAATCAAAAAAGAAATCAAAATTTGCATAGAAACGAATGAAAATGAAAACACAACAACCCAAAACCTGTGGGACACGGTAAAAGCAGTCCTAAGGGGAAAGTTCATAGCAATACAGGCACACCTCAAGAAACAAGAAAAAAGTCAAATAAATAACCTAACTCTACACCTAAAGCAACTAGAAAAGGAAGAACTGAAGAACCCCAGGGTTAGTAGAAGGAAAGAAATCTTAAAAATTAGGGCAGAAATAAATGCAAAAGAAACAAAAGAGACCATAGCAAAAATCAACAAAACCAAAAGCTGGTTCTTTGAAAGGATAAATAAAATTGACAAACCATTAGCCAGACTCATCAAGAAACAAAGGGAGAAAAATCAAATCAACAAAATTAGAAACGAAAATGGAGAGATCACAACAGACAACACAGAAATACAAAGGATCATAAGAGACTACTATCAACAATTATATGCCAATAAAATGGACAACGTGGAAGAAATGGACAAATTCTTAGAAAAGTACAACTTTCCAAAACTGGACCAGGAAGAAATAGAAAATCTTAACAGACCCATCACAAGCATGGAAATTGAAACTGTAATCAAAAATCTTCCAGCAAACAAAAGCCCAGGTCCAGACGGCTTCACAGCTGAATTCTACCAAAAATTTAGAGAAGAGCTAACACCTATCCTGCTCAAACTCTTCCAGAAAATTGCAGAGGAAGGTAAACTTCCAAACTCATTCTATGAGGCCACCATCACCCTAATACCAAAACCTGACACAGATCCCACAAAAAAAGAAAACTACAGGCCAATATCACTGATGAACATAGATGCAAAAATCCTTAACAAAATTCTAGCAATCAGAATCCAACAACACATTAAAAAGATCATACACCATGATCAAGTGGGCTTTATCCCAGGGATGCAAGGATTCTTCAATATCCGCAAATCAATCAATGTAATACACCACATTAACAAATTGAAAAATAAAAACCATATGATTATCTCAATAGATGCAGAGAAAGCCTTTGACAAAATTCAACATCCATTTATGATAAAAACTCTCCAGAAAGCAGGAATAGAAGGAACATACCTCAACATAATAAAAGCTATATATGACAAACCCACTGCAAACATTATCCTCAATGGTGAAAAATTGAAAGCATTTCCTCTAAAGTCAGGAACAAGAGAAGGGTGCCCACTTTCACCATTACTATTCAACATAGTTTTGGAAGTTTTGGCCACAGCAATCAGAGCAGAAAAAGAAATAAAAGGAATCCAAATTGGAAAAGAAGAAGTAAAACTCTCACTATTTGCAGATGACATGATCCTCTACATAGAAAACCCTAAAGACTCCACCAGAAAATTACTAGAAATAATCAATGACTACAGTAAAGTTGCAGGATATAAAATCAACACACAGAAATCCCTGGCATTCCTATACACTAATAATGAGAAAACAGAAAGAGAAATTAAGGAAACAATTCCATTCACCATTGCAACGGAAAGAATAAAATACTTAGGAATATATCTACCTAAAGAAACTAAAGACCTATATATAGAAAACTATAAAACACTGGTGAAAGAAATCAAAGAGGACACTAATAGATGGAGAAATATACCATGTTCATGGATTGGAAGAATCAATATAGTGAAAATGAGTATACTACCCAAAGCAATTTATAGATTCAACGCAATCCCTATCAAGCTACCAACAGTATTCTTCACAGAGCTAGAACAAATAATTTCACAATTTGTATGGAAATACAAAAAACCTCGAATAGCCAAAGCGATCTTGAGAAAGAAGAATGGAACTGGAGGAATCAACCTACCTGACTTCAGGCTCTACTACAAAGCCACAGTTATCAAGACAGTATGGTACTGGCACAAAGACAGAAATATTGATCAATGGAATAAAATAGAAAGCCCAGAGATAAATCCACGCACATATGGACACCTTATCTTCGACAAAGGAGGCAAGAATATACAATGGATTAAAGACAATCTCTTTAACAAGTGGTGCTGGGAAATCTGGTCAACCACTTGTAAAAGAATGAAACTGGACCACTTTCTAACACCATACACAAAAATAAACTCAAAATGGATTAAAGATCTAAACGTAAGACCAGAAACTATAAAACTCCTAGAGGAGAACATAGGCAAAACACTCTCTGACATACATCACAGCAGGATCCTCTATGACCCACCTCCCAGAATATTGGAAATAAAAGCAAAAATAAACAAATGGGACCTAATTAACCTTAAAAGCTTCTGCACATCAAAGGAAACTATTAGCAAGGTGAAAAGACAGCCTTCAGAATGGGAGAAAATAATAGCAAATGAAGCAACCGACAAACAACTAATCTCAAAAATATACAAGCAACTCCTACAGCTCAACTCCAGAAAAATAAACGACCCAATCAAAAAATGGGCCAAAGAACTAAATAGACATACAGATGGCTAACAAACACATGAAAAGATGCTCAACATCACTCATTATCAGAGAAATGCAAATCAAAACCACTATGAGGTACCATTTCACACCAGTCAGAATGGCTGCGATCCAAAAGTCTACAAATAATAAATGCTGGAGAGGGTGTGGAGAAAAGGGAACCCTCTTACACTGTTGGTGGGAATGCAAACTAGTACAGCCACTATGGAGAACAGTGTGGAGATTCCTTAAAAAACTGGAAATAGAACTGCCTTATGATCCAGCAACCCCACTGCTGGGCATACATACTGAGGAAACCAGAAGGGAAAGAGACACGTGTACCCCAATGTTCATCGCAGCACTGTTTATAATAGCCAGGACATGGAAACAACCTAGATGTCCATCAGCAGATGAATGGATAAGAAAGCTGTGGTACATATACACAATGGAGTATTACTCAGCCATTAAAAAGAATACATTTGAATCAGTTCTAATGAGGTGGATGAAACTGGAGCCTATTATACAGAGTGAAGTAAGCCAGAAGGAAAAACATAAATACAGTATACTAACGCACATATATGGAATTTAGAAAGATGGTAACAATTACCCGGTGTACGAGACAGCAAAAGAGACACTGATGTATAGAACAGTCTTATGGACTCTGTGGGAGAGGGAGAGGGTGGGAAGATTTGAGAGAATGGCAATGAAACATGTAAAATATCATGTAGGAAACGAGTTGCCAGTCCAGGTTTGATGCATGATGCTGGATGCTTGGGGCTGGTGCACTGGGATGACCCAGAGGGATGGTATGGGGAGGGAGGAGGGAGGAGGGTTCGGGATGGGGAACACATGTATACCTGTGGCGGATTCATTTTGATATTTGGCAAAACTAATACAATTATGTAAAGTTTAAAAATAAAATAAAATTGGAAGAATAAAAAAAAAATAAAATAAAATAAAATACAAAAAAAAAAAAATCACTTTCTTGTTGAGACATCTAAGTTTCTATAATGGCAGTATATTTCAAACTCTGGCATCAAAGACCTTAATTATAAAAATAAACCATTTCAGTTGGGATTATTACTAAATTATTCTAATGATTCAATGTTTTCCTTTACTAATTTATAAAGTCCAATAATTCGTGTTTATTAACCCATAATCAGAATTGTCTCTTCAAACCCTCCTGTTACTTTTCTTTTATGAATATACTGTTTGCTCTTTCAGTCAAGGAAATGTACAGAAAACGTCTCAGATGTTGAAGTAGTTATCCGGCTAACCATACAAAATGGGTCAACATTCCTCTTTTCAAATACAGCAAGTACTGCCCTATCAGAAAATGCTTCTGACAGATGGCATTACTACTCTGAGATGTGTGTTCTTCTGTTAGTTATTAATGACAAACTGGGCATTTTACATATGTCTGCAGTTGTATCAGAAATAAAACTTGAAAGCTTGGAAGCCATTTACTGCTAAGCCTTGTATCAAATTTAGTTTATATCAAAAACATATTTGAAAAGAATTATTTCATAAATAAACAGCAACTATATGTAGAAGTTTAAAATACAGGTTCTGGAGTTGACTTGACTGGATTTCAATCTGGGCTTAGTTCATTACTATATGAGTGACCTAGCAAATTATTTAACATCTCTATGCGTTTCCTCGACCATGAGATGGTAATGAAAATAATACCTACCTACCTCAAAGAGTTTTTTAAAGAATATTAGATATATTACTTTATGTAAAAGACTTAAAACAATGTATTGCTCACAAGAAATTTTCATTTAATGTCTGCTACTAGTATTTTCTTGAGGAAAAGGCATTGCCATTGAGGAAGAAGAGAATCACAGGTACTCACTAAGCACCCATCACGTGCCACAATTGTGCTGGCTTTTTTACCCAGATCATCACATGTGGCTCTCACAACAATCCTGTAGGAAACTACACATACCCACTATGAAGAGGTCGAAACTGAGTTCAAGAAACTCAGGTAGAGACACAAAGCTACCACACGAGAAGCCAAGATTGTAACCTATCCGTGTAACCCCCAACTTGCCACCAAACTTCCTACTAGTCATTTCATCCTTTTGCATAAAATGATTAATCGCTTAATTTTAGTATCCTTAAATTTTTATCTGGAATACATCTTAGACAGAAGCTATACAAAGTTATCATTTTTAATCGTAAGAGGAGGCATACCTTATGTCCATCACAAAATTAACTAAAAATGGACCACAGTCATAACTGTGAAACACAAAACTATAAAATTCCTAGAAGACAACATAGAAGAAAACCTAGATGACCTAGAGTATGGTGATGCATTTTTTAAGATACAACACCAAAGGCATGACTCATAAATCAATGATAAGCTGGACGTCATGAAAATCAAAGACTAGGCTGTGAAGAAAACAAACCACAGCCAGGGACTGGGGGCAGGAAGTACTGAAAAAGACACACTTGATGAATGACTGCTACCCAAAATACACAAAGAACTCTTAAAACTCAGTAATAAGAAAACCATGCAATTTTTAAAAGTGGATCAAAGTACATAAAGTAGCAGATTGGATTAAAAAACAAGAACCTACAACGTGCTGCCTAAAAGAGACTCACTTCAGGGTGAAAGACACAACTTCAAAGGGAGGGGATAGTAAAAGATTTCATGCAAATAGAAACAACAAGAAAATGAGATTAGCTATACTCATATCAGACAAAATAGACTTTAAAACAAAAGTGATAAAGAAAAAAAAAGGGGGGGTAGACCTTAAGAGACACTTCACTAAAGAATATATGGATGACAAATAAGCATATGAGAAGATGCTCCACAAATATGGCATCAGGGCAATGCAAATTAAAACAAGATACTACCACATACCTGTTAGAATGCCCCAAATCTGAAACACTAACACCACCAAATGTTAGGATATGGAGTAACAGAAACTCTCATGCCCTACTGGTGCAAATACGAAATGGCACAGCCACTATGCAAGACAATTTGGCAGTTTTGTAAAATGAAACAAACCAGGTGGGAGGGAGCCTCGAGAGGGAGGGGCTGTATCTTTATTTATGGCTGATTCACGTTGCTGTATGGCAGAAACCAACATAATATTGTACAGCAATTACCCTCCAATTAAATACAACTTTTGAATAAAAAAACATATTATTTCCATGCAATCACCAATCACTCTCCTTGGTATTTACCCAGAGTAGTTGAAAATTTACATCCACCCATAAACTTGCACATGGAGTTTTTGCAAAAGCTTAATTCACAATTGACAAAAGTTGGAAGCAATCAAGATGTACTTCAGCAGATTAATGGATAAACAAACTGTGGTACATTTAGACAATGGAGTATTATTCAGCATTTTAAGAAAATTAGCTATCCTGTGGTGACCTAAAGGGGAAGAAAAATATAAATAGCCTGGGATATATATATGTGTGTGTGTATGTGTAACTTATTTACTTTGCTGTACAGAAGAAACTAATACAAGATTGTAAAGCAACTATACTTCAATTAAAAAAAAGAAAGAAAAGAAAATGAGCTATCAAGCCATGAAAGACACGAGGGAAACTTAATCAAATATTACTAAGTGAAAGAAGCCCATCTGAGAATGGTATATATTGTATATTTCAACAATAGGACCATCTGGAAAAAGAAAAACTAGATAGAAAGACAACAGAAAGATCAGTGGTTTCATGGAATTAAAGGAAAGGGAGATGAACAGACAAAGCACAGAGGAATTTTAGGGCAATTAATATGCATGATATGATAGTTTAGCTATGAATATATGTCATTATACACTTTTTCAGACCCATTGGACATACGACATCAAGAGTGAACCCTTCAGTAAATTAAGGGCTCTGGGTGATTATGATGTTCTAATGTGGCTTCATCTTTGGTAAAAAGTGTACCATTCTGGTGAGTGATGCTAATCATGAGGGAGACTATGGGTCAGGAGCATAGAGCCAAATTCTGTGCCTGTCCCAACTCTACTGTAAACCTGAAACTTTACTAAAAATATATATTTTTTAAAAAGCAGGAGGAGACTGAAGCTTAGAACACTTAAGGCATTTGTTCTAAGGCCATGTGGCTAGCCTGTTTTTTACTTTCTTTGGTTCTATCAATATGTTTTTTATACAGAAAACCATTCTCTTTGAATGGTAAAAACATTCTCTTGGCCATTAGCCATTTTAGACAGTGAGCTGATGAATATGTATGAGGCCATGATAACTTGGGAATGAAAGGGCCAGTCACTAACAGAAATGCTGAGCCAGGTTCTGAGATGGAGATAAAAGGAATAGCTTTGTTGGTGGATGAGAGTGGTGCCAAAAGGGGAGTTAAGTTTCACTTGGAAAGGAAATGGAGAAAGAGAAAATGGTGGTGTTGATGTGTAAAAGGAATTGACAGATTTTCCACACCTCCTTTAAAAGTAATTACCATCTCTTCTATTTCCTGTATCTTCACTATCTTCCCTTCTTCTAGCTCTTCTCCCTCGTGTGATAAATGTGATCTAAGTTTTTCTATCTAGCAGCAAAAAGTAGCCTGTCTGTATAAGGCTTCAGTTTCCACTACTTTACTCTGTTCTCCTTCAACAAATTCGACCACTCAACATCTTTTTCTCACACTGCTTAAATTTCTCAAACTATGGCCATTTCTCCTCAACCAGTCAGCTAAAACAGATCCAGCTTGGACACTCAGAACACACTGTACGTCTCACTGGGTTTCATGTCCTTCCTTCAAAGTTCATCAGTGATTCTTTCCTCTTCCATTACATTTTCCTCTTATTTCTATGTTACGTTCTTCTCCCGGTTCTTCCTCTTCTCTCTTTCTTTGATCTTGGTACCCTCTTCCTAGCCAGTCAGTTTCATCAGAGTTCACTGTTGGCCTTCCTTCTGTTCTCAGTCTGCGTGCCCATCTTGAATTTCCTTTTCTTCACTGGAATCAGCTCTTCCTTTCTTCCTCTGGTAACCAGTCCTTACCAGCTCTCACATGAACTCTCGGCTCCACCCATACTGCCCTTCCAATATCCTACGTTCTTTCAGAACTGCATGCCTTTGGTCACGTCACTTCTTTTATTTGCATGGCTCTTCTCTTCTTTGCTTCCTGACTTAGCTTAAAAACCATCTTAACTGAATGCCTGAAACACAGTCAGCTGCTGTTGCTTCTAGATTTTTAAAAGTTTCTGTAGCACCTATCACCTTCTTTTGTAACTAGACTTCTCCTGTAGCAGAATGTGATCTTCAAAGGCACCACTTTGAAATGTATTATTTATCTTCATAGCCCAAGTAATTGTCATGATACCTATATTCTATAGACCCTTCCACAATTAGTTCTTAACAGTCTGCTCAGTGAACAATCTGGAGTCATGGGTTAAGCAGCTGACACTGACATTTAGAGAAGCACAGAGCTGAGGCTAAGGTGGCTGGAAAAGAGATTTGTGGCCGAGGGTCTCAGAAAGGTCAAAGAATCTTGGAGACTAAAGAATTCAGGTCTGGCAGCAAGACTGTTGTCAGAAGTCTTCCTTCAGTTCAGGGTATGAACCTGCTAGGCATTTCCAACAAGATGTGAATAAAGAAGAATGTTTAAAATATTAGGATTTCTGGGGATTTCCACTTTCCAAACACCAGTTTGTTTAATTTAATAGCCTTCATAATGTTTTATGTTCATGAAAACTTTTAAGCAGGTTTCCTAACCTAGCATAATTGAGAACATACCATTAGGAGATTTTACAAGAGGGCATGGGGAGGACTGGCTTGCCGATGCATACCTATGCAAACACTTCCTGGATGTGGTATATTTACACACTCAGGTTACGGGAACTGGGATAGCGTCCAAAACAATGACCCAGACTTGCTTTCACAAATGTCACTTATACACTGACATGAATACGCAGAAATTTATGTACCGACTCATTCCATTTCTAAATGAGAGGTCCATTAGCTAATTCAGAGGTACAGACCTCCTGTAACATGATAAAATAGTTATAGCAGAAGAAAATGCAATAATGCCATGTGGGAGAGCAAAATTTGCCACCCCAAAATGTGTCTCTTTGCATGATGATTATTTTGAGCTGAAAATAATCAAGGCCCCAGAGACTCAGGAAGACCCTGTGGCCTTTCCCCTACCTGCCTAAAAGAGTGTACATAAAGAACTTATTCCAGGAAAGGAACTAATACCATAGATAACTAGAGTATGAACTATGTGTGGCAGACCAGGAGGAATCTAGTAAAGTCTGCTTGTTGAAATTCCCCTCTGTGTCCAGTTGTTTCTGCGTGGACCAGCCAACATTTGTTTACCAAACATTTGTTTTTCCATTTCCGTATGACCTGCCTTCCTCTTCTTGAAGTCCCAAGCCACAACCCCCAATATTCTCTTCTGGCTTTAGTTGAAATGGCATTTACGGTGAGGGCTTTGGCCATTTCACCTAGTTAGTCTTCCTGGGTCTCTCCCATGTATACACATTATTAAACATTTGATGGATGTTCTCCCATGATCTGTCTCATGTCAATTTAATTTCTAAGCCAGCCAGAAGAACCTAGAAGAGTAGAAGAAAATTTCTTCCTTTCCAACAGCTAACAACACTATTTTATTAGGTTTAAAAACAGTGTAAAACCAATTTAATAAAACTTTTTTTTAATCCCATGAAATGAAGAAAATTAATCTCATTCAAATCAACTAAATAGCAACTTAAATGAAGTTAAATTCTCTTTTGCAACTTGATTAAGGGGATCTTAAAACACCTCAGGATTAAATTTGTCTTTAAATCCCTAAACAGATATGAGAAGTTCATTTCTATCTTCCTTTCGAAATAACCAATGACTGGTCTCAGTAACAAAATGCCCAGGGTCCTCTGGGTGGGTCTTAAAACATATACCAAAATAACAATGATGGCCTATGTGGTAATATTTGCATTTGATGAGGGACAATTGGGGTGATTTTATTGATTTTGAGCAGGCTGTATTACTTAGGGCATGAATGCCAAGCAAATGTATAAACAATGAAGATGCCAGTATGTACAAGTTAATTAGGAAGGACAGTGCCTGTGTACAGATGGTCACACATATAAAAGAGCGGCATCTACAATGCTGTTATACTTCAGGAGGCATTCATCCTCTTGTGGGAATATTTGAAGAGATTGTAAAGGACAAGAAAAGATGACTCAGAACTGGGAAGAAAACTGTTTACATGATTAAACAGCTCTAATGGGCAGTACCATCTTTTACAAACAGGCAAGTGAGGACCCCATCCTGGGCCCCAGGATTCAGGGGCTCCCACATCTGAAGTGCCTTGTTTGAAATTTTCCTCTGTTCTTAAAATAATTTTATTGAGGTATAATTGATATACAAAGAAACTATACATACCTAATATACATAGCTTCATGAGCCTGGACATATGAATAAAGCTGGAAAGCCATCACCACAAAGAAATGGATACGTCTGATCCATCACTTCTGAAAGTTTCCTTCCTCTTGTGTGTGTGTGTGTGTGTGTGTGTGTGTGGTAAGAACACTTAAATGTGAGAGCTATCCTCTAGACAAATGTTAAGTGTGCAATACAATATTATTAACTAGAGGTTAATAACATGTTGTATAGCAAATTTCTAGAACTTACTCCTCTTGCATAACTAAACACTGAAATTGTCCTAAAAAGTCCCTCTCTAGTGCCTGGAGCTGGCCAGGGTCTACAGTGCTAGGTAGGTGTGGTACCTCAAACTCAGACCAGAACCTCACGGGCACTATTCCTCTTTCCTCCGTTTGAGGTCTTCTGCCATGCTGTATTGAGGGACCCACACCTATTTCAGGACTTAGTGACCTTGCCCTCATTCCAGGAGAGTAGCCGGGCAAGGACTCCCTCACACTGGTCAGTGCACTATTTCTTTCATAAGGTTGGGCAAGGTTAGGTCATAAGAATTGTGCACACATAACTGGTTTTGAATAGTGTTTACTTATGTTGGATGGAGAAGGCAATGGCACCCCACTCCATTACTCTTGCCTGGAAAATCCCATGGATGGAGGAGCCTGGTCGGCTGCAGTCCATGGGGTCGCTAAGAGTAGGACATGACTGAGTGACTTCACTTTCACTTTCATGCATTGGAGAAGGAAATGGCAACCCACTTCAGTGTTCTTGCCTGGAGAATCCCAGGGACAGGGAAGCTTGGTGGGCTGCCGTCAATGGGGTCGCACAGAGTCAGACACGACTGAAGCGACTTAGCAGCAGCAGCAGCATGTTGGATAGAGGGCAAATTCAGAATGTGGGCAACCAAAGGTCTAGGCTACTTTGAGCTCGATGGCTCATCCATCAGTTCACCCATGTTCCAACTCTGTGACACTGCTCATCCATGGCACTCAAGGGTAGCAGGGGTGGCAGCATGCAGTCTTTACTCTGTGGGCTCCTTACCCTTTGCATCCAGGGCTGCCATCAATCCCCATATTCAGGTCCCAGGCTGAACGTTCTCTGCTGCTGCTGTTGCTAAGTCGCTTCAGTCATGTCCGACTCTGTGCGACCCCATAGACGGCAACGCACCAGGCTCCCCCGTCCCTGGGATTCTCCAGGCAAGAACACTGGAGTGGGTTGCCATTTCCTTCTCCAATGTTCTCTAGTGGTGATCATATCCATCTTTTCAAAGGCCTTTTTCCCTAACACTCATGAGTCACTGTAATCAATGTCCTCTCTTACTGCCTTCTGAGCTGCTTCCCCAGTCCAGTCTTAAGCTGTATGGGCAAAGAAGACATATTCTTTGTATGAAGAGGCACCTTCTCTATCAAAGTTTTCATCATCCCTACCCTAGGGATGGCCTTGTGGATAAGCCAAGGACACAGTCTACCTTAAAAATAATCACAATCTAGAAACACACTGACTATTGTCTAAGGAGTTCATGAAAAGATATAACAAAGATGGATATGTTATTTTCAGCTCACACTCTAGATAGTAAATTTAAATAGTAAATAGGAAACAAATTATGGTTCACATTTTCCTCCATATTCTGAGATGTCTTTTCATGGTTATTAGTGTTTATAAGAATAACCTCTGAGGGAGCCACCACAAGTCAGTATTCAGGGAAAGAACAATGGATAATGCAGTATCGTGAATAATCCATTGAGCATTCAATAAATGGCATCATGGAAATACAGAGGCAAGATGCATATTGCTTCAATATGAAGAGTTCTAAAGATGTGTGACACTAAAAGTAAAACAGTCATGCCCAAAGTGAGCAACAGTCAGTTAGCCAAAAACTGCGCTTTTAAGAATAAAGATCATGGCATCTGGTCCCATCACTTCACGGGAAATAGACGGGGAAACAGTGGAAACAGTGTCAGACTTTATTTTTTGGGGCTCCAAAATCACTGCAGATAGTGATTGCAGCCATGAAATTAAAAGACGCTTACTCCTTGGAAGGAAAGTTATGACCAACCTAGGTAGCATATTCAAAAGCACAGACATTATTTTGCCAACAAAGGTCTGTCTAGTCAAGGCTATGGTTTTTCCTGTGGTCATGTATGGATGTGAGAGTTGGACTGTGAAGAAAGCTGAGCGCCAAAGAATTGATGCTTTTGAACTGTGGTGTTGGAGAAGACTCTTGAGAGTCCCTTAGACTGCAATAATATCCAACCAGTCCATTCTAAAGGAGATCAGTCCTGGGTGTTCATTGGAAGGACTGATGCTGAAGCTGAAACTCCAATACTTTGGCCATCTTATGCGAAGAGTTGACTCATTGGAAAAGATCCTGATGCTGGGAGGCATTGGGGGCAGGAGGAGAAGGGGACGACAGAGGATGAGATAGCTGGATGGCATCACTGACTCAATGAACATGAATTAGGGTAAACTCCGGGAATTGGTGATGGACAGGGAGGCTCGGCGTGCTGCAATTTATGGGATCGCAAAGAGTCAGACACGACTGAGTGACTGAACTGACTGAAGAATAAAGAATTTGAAGAAATGAGTGGGATTTTAAGGAAGGAGGGTTCTGCTGATTAAGAATTTCATAGCAATTATCCCTGTTTATATGTGGAATAGTCATCTTTTGAACATTTTCCATGATAAGAGAGATCAAAGAACACAGATCGAATGTCAGAAAGGTCAGGAGTTGATAGCTGCAGTGCAATAGATGGAAACAGATGATCTTTAGGGTGTTGCTGAATTATCACGGTCTTCAATCACTCCTTCTTTGGTGAGAGACACCGGAATTCCCCAAGTGGTATCAAAACAATTTTCTAAGTAATTTCAGGTTTCTGCAAGGTATAGCATAGGGTTTCTTTTTTTTTTTTTTTTTAAACTTTACAATATTGTATTGGTTTTGCCAAATATTGAAATGAATCCGCCACAGGTATACATGTGTTCCCCATCCTGAACCCTTCCCCCTCCTCCCTCCCCATACCATCCCTCTGGGTCGTCCCAGTGCACCAGCCCCAAGTATCCAGTATCGTGCATTGAACCTGGACTGGCGACTCATTTCATATATGATATTATACATGTTTCAATGCCATTCTCCTAAATCATCCCACCCTCTCCCTCTCCCATAGAGTCCAAAAGACTGTTCTATACATCAGTGTCTCTTTTGCTGTCTCGTATACAGGGTTATTGTAACCATCTTTCTAAATTCCATATATATGCGTTAGTATACTGTATTGGTGTTTTTCCTTCTGGCTTACTTCACTCTGTATAATAGTCTCCAGTTTCATCCACCTCATTAGAACTGATTCAAATGTATTCTTTCTAATGGCTAAGTAATACTCCATTGTGTATATGTACCACAGCTTTCTTATCCATTCATCTGCTGATGGACATCTAGGTTGATTCCATGTCCTGGCTATTATAAACAGTGCTGCGATGAACATTGGGGTACACGTGTCTCTTTCCCTTCTGGTTTCCTCAGTGTGTATGCCCAGCAGTGGGATCGCTGGATCATAAGGCAGTTCTATTTCCAGTTTTTTAAGGAATCTCCACACTGTTCTCCATAGTGGCTGTACTAGTTTGCATTAAGTTGATATAACTGAGTTTAAAATGTTAATAGGTGCGTAAGCTGCCAATTTTGAAAAACATACCATTGAAACAGAATTTTAAAAAATTTCTAAGATTGTTGTTCTTCCATTGTTCTGTTAATCTGACTAAGCCTCATGACGTTGTGCAATGAATGACTGCGAGTGTCCCTACTAGAGCAAAGGGAAATCGTGCACTGAGGTTTCTAGAATCTGTGGTTTGTTCTATCTCCTTCACTCTTCTCTCCTTTGAATCACCCAGTTCCATCATAACCTTCATGCAATTCCACTATTGTGCAGGGAAAACTGTAAGCATTCTGGACAAAACATCATCATCAATCTAAGATATTTTCAAATACTCCATTTCTTCATTTGAAATATATATATATATATATATATATATTTGATTTAGAAGTGGAATTATTAACAGTGTCACCGTATAATGTTCTCTTCACATACAACAACCTAGCAGAGATCAGTACAGTCAAAGGAAAAACAGTTGACTAGTGAGAGCACTAGGCACTGAACTAACATAATTTCCTATCAGCTTTTTTTTTTAATGGTAAGTTGGTTTGCTTATTCATATTGTTTTAAGGATCTACCTTAGGAGATGATCTATAGACATGCCCGGTATCTGCCTGCTAGATCTAGTACAGCATCAGTGTATTCTTTTTTTTTTAAATTGAAGACAACAGAAAGAGCTTCTTCCTGTATTACTTTTATTTGCTCACTCCTTTATTTTTGACTGTGCTGGGCCTTTGTTATTCCGTGAGGGCTCTAACTGTGGTGCGAGGCTTCCTATTCTGGTGGTTTCTCTTGTTGCAGGGAAGGCTTTTTTGTTGACTCCACAGGCTTAGTACTTGTGGTGCATGGGTTCAGTTGCCCTGAGGCATGTGGGGTCTTCTCAGGTCAAACCCAGGTGCTCTGCGTTGGCAGGAGAACTCCCAGCCACTAGACCACCAGGGAAGTCCCTAGAGTCAGTGTGTTCTTTGTGTCCATGGCAACCAATCACAGCAGGGGTCCCTGCACACACTGACTTTCAGCTTCTGTGCCTGGATCAACCTAGATTTAGATGATCAGTACCCCAGCAGGGCTCTCCTGCAGTCCTAGGGTCAACTTCCAAGAGGCGGTGCTCCTCATATCATCTAAGGTCCTGGTTCATCCGCTGCTTTCTTGCATCACCCAACACCCATGCACAGGTAGACATTCTTCCTGATACTCCTGCTGCTGCTGCTGCTGCTGCTAAGTCACGTCAGTCGTGTCTGACTCTGTGTGACCCCATAGACAGCAGCCCACCAGGCTCCCCCGTCCCTGGGATTCTCCAGGCAAGAACACTGGAGTGGGTTGCCATTTCCTCCTCCAATGCAGGAAAGTGAAAACTGAAAGTGAAGTCACTCAGTCATGTCTGACTCTTCGCAACCCCGTGGACTGTAGCCTACCAGGCTCCTCCGTCCATGGGATTTTCCAGGCAAGAGTACTGGAGTGGGGTGCCATTGCCTTCTCCATCCTGATACTCCTACTGCAGCTGAAAAAGACTTGGGCTACTGCCACATTTCCCCTAAAGTTTCCCTGATTCATGACCAGGCCTATGATTTTGAACTCTTCTGGGACAAGGACCCTATTGTGAAATGCATTCAGTGTTGGACACTCAGAAATCCTCTAATATATGTGAAGCACTCTAGCACTTGGCTTTGAATGAGTCCTCCATCCCCGCCCTACGCTGGTAAATACTGGCCACTTCCTGGATACCTATACTTCCTGCTGATATATACTTTCTGCTAACCTTTACTTCAATGGGTGTCAGGGGAGGACTTTTTGTAACTAGATATTCCTGGGGAAGCCTACAGAATCTGTTGGAGGATACCTCTTCTGGAACTGTCTAGTATCTTCCATTTCTGCTAATGCTTAGGAACCTAACCTGAAACCTGGGGTAAGATTATGGCCTCAGTCAGAGAGACAGCAATAGGAGGCTGGGTTTCCTTTTACTCTTAAAATGGTCAGAGCTTAACATTACTTAATTTTGTTTCCTAGAAATCCACTTGCCTGGAAAAACATTATCACTCAGAGCTAACTCCTAGTATACTCAGGTTCTTACATCACACTTAAGCTTGGTAAAAAATTGTGCCCCCCCTAGTGACCCAACACTATGACCTTCTACCTTCCTCTCAGTCTCTCTAAGCTCCATGTTGTCCTGGGTTCATACTTCCAGGGGTTCATCCCATAAGTCGACACTGGAAAAGTTATATGATAATATTTCCCTTGCTTTGACCAAGAATTTCATCTAAAACAGAATTCATTTTCAATGCAACTTCTTCATAATGATAGCTTTGAAGTCCAACTTACTGACAGCTAGAGGAATATTAAAAACAAGGCTACGGATAGCTTTGCAAACTCTCCAACTGCTGCTAGCACAACTGTCACTAAACAATAGCCAAGATCAACAGTAAAGGCTTAGAGATGCTAAGACAGGTTAACATTTCACTTTGAAATTTGCACGTATGGCAAGAACCCCAGAATCCAAAGTAAACTTGCATGCTGTTCTGTGGTTCCCCAGAAACCCATCTGCCCACTCTGATTCCATTCAGGACAGTGGGACCAAGGCCAAGATACTTTCTCAGCATAAAAAATGATCTCCACCTGAAAGTGTAACTAAAATCCTGACAAAAGGAAAATTATTTTGGAACAAGAATCCAAAAACATTTTCTTTTTTACGTGGCTACTCAATGACTCAAAAGATACTGCTTTCCTCATACACATGGGTATCTCCTGCCATATCTGGATTTAATGCTGTTCTAACAGAAATTCAAAACATTAAACATACTCTACCCCAGAGATCTTCTGATATTCACAATGTTCAACAGTCTAGGATATTCAAATCACCACTAGAAAGGTTCCAGCTTCCTTGGATTTATAACTGATCCTGGGGAAGAGGCACTTCTGCATTAATTATAGACAAACAGGACACTTTCAATTCACTCTCTGGGCTTCTGTTGCAAACAGGAAACTGCAGCATAGTAAGCATACCTTCAAGCAGAAGTCATGTGACAGTGCTTTAGAACCCAGAAAGAGAGCAGTACGGGGAAGATGGACTACTTTATTAGAAAAAAAGTTGTGGATTCCTCTAGAATCAAACTGGAATATAATCCCAAAATATTTTTTAAATGAGACAGTATTCATCAGTAAACAACCTTACTTTAACTCCTGCATATTTGTTCATAGAGTGGTGGATATCCACAACAGGGTAAAATTAATATTTGTTCATTTGAACATAGTAGATAACCAAAATAATGGCATTTAATCCATTAAGAGCCCATTTCTCAACTTAACTTCAGCTATACTGGCCACCAGGAATGATTTTATTTGACCAGTTACCTAAGAGTCAGAGGAGCACATTTACAGCTTCACACTCATTTCAATTAGCACAGTTTAATTCCCTATGAAATAAATGGCTCCCTGGAAATTGAAGACCACTGGTCCTATATAAATTCCTAGATCAGTCAAAAACTAAGATCTGAGATCACAGCTCTGCCATTTTAAGCTACATGAGTTTTGGCAAATTTTGTAATGCTTCTGGGCCTCCTTTTCTTTTTAATCCATTTTCATTTCTTTGTGTAGAGCTGCTGCTGCTAGGGAGAAGGCAATGGCACCCCAATCCAGTACTCTTGCCTTGAAAATCCCATGGACAGAGGAGCCTGGTGGGCTGCAGTCCATGGGGTCGTTAAGAGGCGGACACAAGTGAGCGACTTCACTTTCACTTTTCACTTTCATGCATTGGAGAAGGAAATGGCAACCCACTCCAGTGTTCTTGCCTGGAGAATCCCAGGGACAGGGGAGCCCGGTGGGCTGCCGTCTATGGGGTCGCACAGAGTTGGACACGACTGAAGCAACTTAGCAGCTGCAGCAGCAGCTGCTGCTAGATAACATTTATAAAGCAACTACTATAATCCTAGCATATAGGTGGCTCTCAATGAGTATCACTTATGATAAATACTTCTGCTGATCAAAAATGGGAATTAAAAATGAAAGTGCTTAGAATTATTAACTATGTGGAACATGTAATAGTTACCATTAAATATACATCTCAAAAGTGAATATATGATGTTTTCAAATTAGGGAGAGGAAGGCACATTTCAACATGTAATGATAGCACTACTGATGTAGCGTGGTAGACTATAATTTTGTCTAAACATTCTTGCTACTCTCTTCCCCCACAAACTAGGCCTATTGCTGCAGGGAGCCATACTTTCCATCACATCATTATCAAGCATGGCCACGTGACTTATGGCTCATGAAACCTGAGTGAGAGAGAGATGAGACAGGGGCCTCTTGAAAGCAGAAGAAGTAAGAGCCAGCATGTGGTCTCACAATCTCTTTTGTCCAATCTGCTACCGCATGGCCTAGATAAGGACTGCCCTTCAGCTTGAGTCCCACCAGGACAAAAACATGAAGGGGAGCCTCAGAAAACATTGAACATGAGCAGGGAATAAAGTTTTGACTTCATGGAGATTTCTCTTACTGCAGTGTATACCAGAAAAGGCTACCTAATTAGATGTTAAGGGTTTGTTGGATGGACTCTAGCCTACTGGATCCTCTGTTCATGGGATTCTCCAGGCAAGAATACTGGAGAGGGTTGCCATTCCCTTCTCCAAGCGATCTTCCAAATACAGGGATCGAACCCATGTCTCCTGCATTACAGGCAGATTCTTTACCATCTGAGTCATCAGGGAGGTCCCTTTCATCTTAAAGTAGTAACTCAAATCTTAAGCTAAGAGTGAAGTTAGCAAGTTAAATGACAAAAGAATCTTTTCAGGCATGAGGTAAACTTACTAAATATATATATATATATATATAAATGCAGTTAATACAGTTAAATAGAGTAGCTGAAATGTACCCACTAAAGACAGATGGATAGATTTGGTGGATATTGTGTATCTCAAAGACTTACAAAGTACACCTACATTTTGGTTATTAGGAGCTCTTGACTTTCAAATGAGAAAATAAGAACAACACACACACAAAAAAACAACCTGATAATTCAGGACATCACTTTTAAACCATTACTGAAATATTCAATCTCAAAAGAAAGTCAACCAAGAATCTTTATATAACCTCCAGCTATAAAACAGAAAGTTATGGTTATTTCTTTTTTATATGACACTCCAGACTCATAAACTGTACAGCTCCTGAAGGAGCCTGTCTTAATGATATCACAGGATGTAACAAGAGAATGGCAAAGATAATCGAGACATTTCCAAGAATGCCTTTATTCCCATGTCCAGAATAATAAATAGGACAACACACTGAGTGGAAAAATAAAAATACATGCTTCCTGGAGATAGGAGAGGAAATTGAAAGTTTAAAAATAAATCTGACAGTTAAGTAAGCATGGCATGCATAAACTACAAAAGCCATATAAGCCAACATTCTGAAAGATTATTCTATCGTATAGTATTCTAATTTTTGTAAGGCTACTTAATTTCCATAAAATCTTGTTTTTAATAACTTTGGTAGTAAAAATAGAAGGCAAAAACGCATGAAGAGCCTACTGAGCAGCAGTGGTTGGGCACGTTATACCCCATGGTCCTCACACACCCCTGTAAGGTGGGACTTTTATTACCTCTACTTTTTAAAGAAAACAAAATGAGAATGCAAAAAGGCAAGTGTAATTGGTGCCTGCTAAGCAACAGTGCTGGACTCCAAAGGTGGTACCTCTATTCCCAAGGCCATTCTAAGTTAGCACTGTAGGCTTTTTCCTGTGTTTTCCTATAATGTAAGAAGATCATTAAAGTAGTTTTACCCTTTCAGTATGTCTTAAAAAGATTTCTAATTTGTTGTTTCAACACAACTTATTATTTCAACCTATTAATGTTATTATCCAATAGTTTCTAAAAAAGATTACAGCTCCCACCAAAAAAAGGCAGATGGCTTTGCACCCCTTATATGCCCAGCCATAGCTGGTAGACATAGGTGAGCAAAGAGGTCAAAATATATGCAGAATATGTTAAATTAATATATATATTTTATATATTTATATATATTATATAGAATATATTAATATATATATAAATAGAAATATATCTATTTCTGCTTTATTGACTATGCCAAAGCCTTTGACTGTGTGGATCACAATCAACTGTGGAAAATTCTGAAAGAGATGGGAATACCAGACCACCTGATCTGCCTCTTGAGAAATTTGTATGCAGGTCAGGAAGCAACAGTTAGAACTGGACATGGAACAACAGACTGGTTCGAAATAGGAAAAGGAGTTTGTCAAGGCTGTATATTGTCACCCTGTTTATTTAACTTATATGCAGAGTACATCATGAGAAATACTGGACTGGAAGAAACACAAGCTGGAATCAAGATTGCCGGGGGAAATATCAATAACCTCAGATATGCAGATGACACCACCCTTATGGCAGAAAGTGAAGAGGAACTCAAAAGCCTCTTGAGGAAAGTGAAAGTGGAGAGTGAAAAAGTTGGCTTAAAGCTCAACATTCAGAGAACTAAGATCATGGCATCCAGTCCCATCACTTCGTGGGAAATAGATGGGGAAACAGTGTCAGACTTTATGTTTCTGGGCTCCAAAATCACTGCAGATGGTGACTGCAGCCATGAAATTAAAAGACACTTACTTCTTGGAAGGAAAGTTATGACCAACCTAGATAGTATATTCAAAAGCAGAGACATTACTTTGCCAACAAAGGTCCATCTCAGTCAAGGCTATGGTTTTTCCTGTGGTCATGTATGGATGTGAGAGTTGGACTGTGAAGAAAGCTGAGTGCCGAAGAATTGATGTTTTTGAGCTGTGGTGTTGGAGAAGACTCTTGAGAGTCCCTTGGACTGCAAGGAGATCTAACCAGTCCATTCTGAAGGAGATCAGCCCTGGGATTTCTTTGGAAGGAACGATGCTAAAGCTGAAACTCCAATACTTTGGCCACCTCATGCGAAGAGTTGACTCATTGGAAAAGACTCTGATGCTGGGAGGGATTGGGGGCAGGAGGAGAAGGGGACGACAGAGGATGAGCTGGCTGGATGACATCACTGACTCGATGGATGTGATCTCAGTGAACTCCGGGAGTTGGTGATGGACAGGGATGCCTGGCATGCTGCAATTCATGGGGTCACAAAGAGTCGGACAGGACTGAGTTACTGATCTGATCTGATATATCACATATTAATTAACATGTGTTAATATGTGTATTTCATTTTATTTTAGAAGAGCCTTATAAGGAAAACATAAACTGGAAATTATTAATTATGATATAAGATATCTAATTCAATTTCCTAAATCATCTCTTAGGGAAAAAAAGACTGAGTAAAACAAACTTCAGGAAAAAACAGGCTTAGAAATACCAAGATGAGGTGAGGTATGCATCCGTATGAAAAGGTTTATCTGTAGTCCTACCTTCATGGCTAACTGAAAGAAAAGGGAAAATTAAACTATTAGGTTTTTGTTTTCTTTTAATTCAGGAAAGAAACTTGTAATTTAGAATATTATATTTAAATATTTTGATAAAGCATTCTATATCCATGTCAATAATTTTCACCCAACACTACCTGATTATATCTTTGAATTTAGCGCAAAATCAGGAACAAAGTCACAATATAACAAGGAACATGATTCTGGCAACACTTCTTTCCAAGGTAGAGGGAAACAAATCTCATGAGCAATTCAGGCAAAATTTCACATAAACAACTCATTCACTGGAAGCACAGCCAAAAGGAACATTAACATTTTTCTAGGATTTTCATAAAGTAGCTCTAATACTAGTTAATAATTTTGCCTTCCTCCTCTCGTAGTAGCAGTAAGGAACACGAAACCATGATTAAAAAGCTTGTTTTCTGAAGCTATCTAAGTTTTAGTATGTAAAAATTAGATGTTCAGTTAACCTCACAGTCTGGGCTCTACAGACCATGGAAGAGAAAGATAAGATAAAGTAGTTTTTTAAGAGCAATGAAGGTCACCATAATAATCCAATATCAGATCAGATCAGTCACTGAATCGTGTCCGACTCTTTGCGACCCCATGAATCGCAGCACGCCAGGCCCCCCTGTCCATCACCAACTCCCTGAGTTCACTGAGACTCACGTCCATCGAGTCAGTAATGCCATCCAGCTATCTCATCCTCTGTCGTCCCCTTCTCCTCCTGCCCCCAATCCCTCCCAGCATCAGAGTCTTTTCCAATGAGTCAACTCTTCGCATGAGGGGGCCAAAGTACTGGAGTTTCAGCTTCAGCATCATTCCTTCCAAAGAAATCCCAGGGCTGATCTCCTTCAGAATGGACTGGTTGGATCTCCTTGCAGTCCAAGGGACTCTCAAGAGTCTTCTCCAAAACTAATACAATTATGTAAAGTTAAAAAATAAAATTAAAAAAAAAAAAAAAAAAGAGTCTTCTCCAACACCACAGTTCAAAAGCATCAATTCTTCGGCGCTCAGCCTTCTTCACAGTCCAACTCTCACATCCATACATGGCCACAGGAAAAACCATAGCCTTGACTAGACGAACCTTTGTTGGCAAAGTAACGTCTCTGCTTTTGAATATGCTATCTAATAATCTAATATAGGGAACTGGTAATAGCCTAGCTTCCACTGGAAAGTGAAAGTGTTAGCCGATTAGTGGTGTCTGACTCTTTCTGACCCCATGGACTGTAGTCCACCAGGCTCCTGTGTCCATGGAATTGTCCAGGCAAAATACTGGAGTGGGTAGCTGATTCTTTACCATCTGAGCCACCAGGGAAGCCCAGCTTGTACTGGAGTATAGTTACATATACTGGAGTTATTCCCTTTCCACGTGAGGATAGTGGGGAACTAAGCCAACAGATAATTCAGTTAATGTGTTTGACTCTAGTTCCATGTAACTGAAAGCTTTGGTAATGCTAATCCTACACCAAGATTCCAGTTGAGGATGTGAAGGACATGAGAGGAAATGTCCAAATAGAAGCTCTAAATGGTAAAAGCTGAGAGAAGCAGGGTGACGTGAAACAATGAGATGCCTACAACATGCTTTTGTAAAAGCTCATTCAGAAATATTTAAAATTTCAGTGATAAACCTAAAAGTATTCGTTATTTCAGAAACAAACAAGTGTACTAGCCTCATTTTTTTTTCCATATATCAAGACTCAAAATAATGGTTAATTATGTGACACTAAAAATGACACATAATTTAATGGCACTAAAAGTGGTTGTCTGACCAATGTGAAAAAACCTGAATCTCATATTAGTGAATAGCATGTAGAATGACAAAACATCTCTCATTTAATTCTTCTTTGGATATAATTTGATGCATTATTACCTTGATAAGCACACATTCTCCTCATCTGTAATAATTTCACTGTAGAAAAATTTTTTATACAATGTTTACAACTTCCACATCGTTTCTTAAAGAGCCATGAGTTCAGTGTTGTAGAACAACAGCAACGGACCACCTCCTCTTCTCTTCCTTTCCTACTGATTTGTGCCAAAGGATAAAAAGGAATCCAACACTTCATTTTTAATGCTGTCATGATTCTCAACATGACCTTACCGGTAAGAACTGCAGAATCAGCAGTCGATGCAGACCTAGGGGTTGTCTTTAAAAAGAGAGAGGAGAGAAGCACACGTGAGCGGCGTCCAAGAAGCTGTCATTAGGCCTAGTGCTGAAGCTCACTTTCGGCTACTACAAAGCTCGGCAATCGCTACTTCTCCACTCTGGCTGGGCATATACTCTTAAAAGGAGAGATTTAGAGAACATTTTAGGAGGAATCTTCACTGTGAAAATCTTGGTCATAAACTTCAGTTGAAAAATAAATTTTTTTATTAGGTGGCTACAATGTGCAAGACAGGAAGCTCACGAGAATGATAAGTAGTATTCTCCACAGCGAATGAGCTAGACACTCAATAAATATGAATAAAAGGGTTGATTTGACAGGTAAAGTTTTGTTGGAATTCTTTTACAATTTCTACATGGTTTCATTTTCTAGCCTCACATAGCTCTTACTGAAGATAGTTTGAAAACCTTCCAAAATATAGATGAACTGGGCCTATGAGACCTAAATTACTCATAGAATACAATGGAATTTTGTGGAGTTGTGGCTTCATGGTGCTGGAGCAACTTTGAGGAGATACCCCACACCCAAGGGCAAAGGAGAAGTCTCAGCAAGTTTGTAGAAGGGGTGAAATCACATTTGGAATCAAACCCCATAGCTGCCAGAGATGCTCAGATGGCTCAAACAAACCTTGTGTGCACCAGGACCCAGAGACCCCACAGAGACCCCCAGAACTGTGTCTGAGTGTCTCCTGTGGAAGTACACATCAGCAGTGGACTTCTGCAAGGGCAGGGGCTCTGGGTGCAGTAGATCTGGAAATGGCATAAGCCCTCTCAGAGGAGGTCACCATTAACCTCACCATAGAGCCAACAGAACTTACACAGGACTGGGGAAACAGACTCTTGGAGGGCACAAACAGAACCTTGTGTGCACCAGGACCCATGAGAAAGGAGCAGTGACCCCACAAGAGACTGAGCCAGACTTGCCCAGGAGTGCCCAGGTCTTTCTGGCAGAAGGGTGGGTCAGCGGTGGCCTGCTGCAGGGTTGGGGGCACTGAGTATAGCAGTGCCTGCATGGGACCTTCTGAAGGAGGTCAAGATTATCTTCACTATCTCCACCAAAGTTTGGCCTCAGGTCAAATAACAGGGAGGAAACACAGCTCCATCCATCAACAGAAATTGGATTAAAGATTTACTGACCATGGCCAAGCCCATCAGAACAAGACCAATTTCCTACTCAGTCAGTCTCTCCCATCAGGAGCTTCCATAAACCTCTTATCCTTCTCCATCATAGGGCAGATAGACTGAAAACCACAATCACAAAAAACTAACCAGTCTGATCACATGGACCACAGCCTTGTCTAACTCAATGAAAACTATGAGTCATGCCATGTAGGGCCACCCATAACAGATTGGATCATGGTGGATAGTTCTGACAAAATGTGTTCCACTGGAGAAGGGAATGGCAAACCACTTCAGTATTCTTGCCTTGAGAACCCCATAAACAGAATGAAAAAGCAGAAAGATAGGATACTGAAAGATGAAATCCCCAGGTTGGTAGGTGCCCAATATGCTACGGGAGATCAGTGGAGAAATAACTCCAGAAAGAATGAACAGACGGAGCCAAAGCAAAAACAACACCCAGTTGTGGATGTGCCTGATGACTGGAAGTAAAGTCCAATGCTGTAAAGAGCAATATTGCATAGGAACCTGGAATGTTAGGTCAATGAATCAAGGCAAATTGGAAGGGGTCAAACAGGAGATGGCAAGAGTAAATGTCAACATTTTAGGAATCAGAAAACTAAAATGGACTAGAATGGGTGAATTTAACTCAGATGAACATTATATCTACTTTGGTGGGCAAGAATCCCCTGGAAGAAATGGAGTAGCCATCACAGTCAACAAAACAGTCTGAAATGCAGTACTTGGATGCAATCTCAAAAACGACAGAATGATCTCCGTTCGTTTTCAAGGCAAGCCATTAAATATCACAGTAATCCAAGTCTATGCCCCGACCAGTAATGCTGAAGAAGCTGAAGTTGAACGATTCTATGAAGACCTACAAGACCGTCTAGAACTAACACACAAAAAAGACGTCCTTTTCATTATAGGGGACTGGAATGCAAAAGTAGGAAGTCAAGAAATACCTGGAGTAACAGGCAAATTTGACTTTGGAGTACAGAATGAAGCAGGGCAATGGCTAATAGAGTTTTGCCCAAGAATGCACTGGTCAGAGCAAACACCCTCTTCCAACAACACAAGAGAAGATTCTACATACGCACACTACTAGATGGTTGATACTGAAATCAGACTGATTATATACTTTGCAGCCAAAGATGGAGAAGCTCTATACAGTGAGTAGAAACAAGACCAGGAGCTGACTGTGGCTCATATCATGAACTCCTTTTTGCCAAATTCAGACTGAAATTGAAGAAAGTAGGGAAAACCACTAGACCATTCAGGTATGACCTAAATCAAATCCCTTACGATTATACAGTGGAAGTGAGAAATAAATTTAAGGGACTAGATCTGATAGATAGAGTGCCTGATGAACTATGGATGGAGGTTTGTGATGTTATAGAAGAGGCAGTGATCAAGACAATTGCCAAGAAAAAGAAATGCAAAAAGGAAAAATGGTTGTCTGAAGAGCCCTTACAAGTAGTTGTGAAAAGAAGAGAAGCGGAAGGCAAAAGAAAAAAGGAAAGATATACCCATTTGAATGCAGAGTTTCAAAGAATAGCAAGGAGAGATAAGAAAGCCTTCCTCAGTGACCAATGCAAAGAAATAGAGGAAAACAATAGAATGGGAAAGACTAGAGATCTCTTCAAGAAAATGAGAGATACCAAGGGAACATTTCTTGCAAAGATGGGCACAAAAAGAACAGAAATAGTAGGGACCTAACAGAACAAAAGAGGTTAAGAAGAGGTGGCAAAAATACACAGAAGAACTATACAAAAGGGATCTTAATGTCCCAGAAAACCACGATGGTGTAATCACTCATGTAGAGCCAGACATCCTAGAATGTAAAGTCAAGTGGGCCTTAGGAAGCATTACTACAAACAAAGCTGGTGGAGATGATGGAATTCCAGTTGAGGTATTTCAAATCCTAAGAGATGATTCTGTGAAAGTGCTGTGCTCAATATGCCAGCAAATTGGGAAAACTCAGCAGTGGCCAAAGGACTGGAAAAGGTCAATTTTCATTCCAATTTCAAAGAAAGGCAATGCTAAAGAATGCTCAAACTACTACACAATTGCACTCCACATGCTAGCAAAGTAATGCTCAAAATTCTCTAAGCCAGGCTTCAACAGTATGTGAACTGTGAACTTCCAGATGTTCAAGCTGGATTTGGAAAAGGGGAAGGGACCAGAGATCAAATTGCCAACATCCGTTGGATCACTGAAAAAGCAAGAGTTCCAGAAAAACATCTACTTTTGCTTTATTGACTATGCCAAAGCCTTTGACTGTGTGGATCACAACAAACTGTGGAAAATTCTTTAAAAGATGGGAATACCAGACCACCTGACCTGCCTCCTGAGAATTCTGTGTGCAGGTCAAGAAGTAACAGTTAGAACTGGACATGGAACAACAGACTGGTTCCAAATCAGGAAAGGAGTAAGTCAAGGCTGTATATTGTCACCCTGCTTATTTAACTTATATGAAGAGAACATCATGAGCAATGCTGGACTGGATGAAGCACAACCTGGAATCAAGCTTCCCAGGAGTAATATCAATCACCTCAGATATGCAGATGACATCACCCTTATGGCAAAAAGTGAAGAAGAACTAAAGAGCCTCTTGATGAAAGTGAAAGAGAGTGAAAAATGTGGCTTAAAACTCAACATTCAGAAATCTAAGATCATGGCATCCGGTCCCATCACTTCATGGTAAAGAGTGGAAACAAAGACTTTATTTCTAGGGGCTCCAAAATCACTGCAGATGGTGATTGCAGCCATGAAATTAAAAGATGCTTGCTCCTTGGAAGAAAAATTATAACCAACCTAGACAGCTAAAAGCAGAGACATTACTTTGCCAACAAAGTTCCCTCTAGTGAAAGCTATTTTTTTTTCCAGTAGTCATGTATGGATGTGAGAGTTGGACAATAAAGAAAGCTGAGCACCAAAGAATTGATGCTTTTGAACTGTGGTGTTGGAGAAGACTCTTGAGAGTCCCTCGGACAGCAAGGAGATCCAACCAGTCCATTCTAAAGGAAATCAGTCCTTAATATTCATTGGAAGGACTGATGCTGAAGCTGAAACTCCAGTACTTTGGCCACCTCATGTGAAGAGTTGACTCATTGGAAAAGACCCTGATGCTGGGAAAGATTGAAGGTGGGAGGGGAAGGCGATAACAGAGGATGAGATGGTTGGATGGCATCACCAACTCGATGGACATGAGTTTGAGTAAGCTCTAGGAGTTGGTGATGTACAGGGAAGTCTGGCATGCTGCAGTCTATGGGGTCACAAAGAGTCAGACATGACTTAGTGACTGAATTGACCTTCACGATGGAATGGTTCACATCTTAGAACTGTATTAACACCTCCAGGTCACTGCATTACCATTCACTTCACTAGGGAAGAAGTAAAGACTATGTCACTGACTAGGTGAGTGAGAGCAGGGTGACAGTGAAGCCAGAATGCCCAAAGCTAACCCTTTTTAAAGACCTTAAACCCCATAGTCTTGGCAAAAGGAATTAACTTCTATATTCAATTTTGAGAGATGAAGAGAAGGAGGAGGAGGTGTACTCTGTGTCAATCCCTGTTCAAACTCCCTCAACTTAATCCTTCTAAGACCTCTATGAGGTTGAAACTTTTGATATCTCATTTTAGAGTTGAGAAAACAAAGACTCAGGGACAGGAAATAACTCTTCTGGGCATATAAGTGATAGAGTCAGAATTCAAACTCAGGCCGTCTGGATCTAAATCCTATCCTGGGCTGTTTGAATACATTGCTTTGCATTCCATTCAACTGAGACATTTTGGTGTGTCTTTATCTGCTTTTACCTATAAATTGAGAAAAATGGACTTGGCTAGGTTTTTTTTTTAATAGCAGTCCAACCCTGAACTTGTGGGCACAGGCACATTCAGGTAGCACTTCTAATTAGAGCAACACAAACATCCTGTGTGTGTAAGACCTTTAGAGAATGTCAAGCAAATAGTTTCCTCCCCAGATTCCAGGTCAAAATGGAGTTTGCTTCATATTTTACACCAAAGACAGGATCTGGGCCAAGTTTAAATTAAGAACAAAAGTCAAAGTAATGGTGCATCAGTTGTGGGTTTGGCAATGGCAAGAAAGATAGCCTCAAAGAAAACTCATACCTTTTATGGAAACCAAATATTGACCACAACTGGCACATAGAAAACTGCACAGACAAACAAAACTGCTGGATAAACAAATCGAAATTACATAGGAAGCTGACACCCATTCTTTACAGTGGAAAACCAAAGATAAAAATGAGTCACAAATTTTATATTCTTGGAAAGGATAAATGTTCACTCATCTGGCAACATGTTTTTAAAAAATTTCCCTGAAGATGTCTAATAGTACCAATGTTTTCTTTAATAACAAACTAAGAATAACTACAATGTGTTAACATTACAGAACAATTGACTATAAACTCAGATGAGAAAGAAAAAGAAATTGAACATTGTGTCCTGTAATAATACAAAGTGTATTCTCAGATTCCTATTACATTTTTAGATTATAAAATGAGTCTACGTATGCATGTGTCTGGGTACTGGATTTGAGGGAGAAATAGAGAGTCGTTTCCAGACTCATTTTTGAAGTAGAGAGGCATTAAAGAGTGTGACGTGTTAGTCATCCTTCTTTTCTCTTTTGTTACCTAATATCTTTACATTTTCTTTCCCCTGACCCACACCAAACTAAACTTTCATACACTTAAAAGATCCTAAAGAAATAAGAAGTTCAGTTTGTTCAAACTAAGATCTACTACATCTTTGTGAAACTCTAAAGAACATAACCCTTTAGCCCATCTCTCTGAAAATAAACAAGGAGAAATAGAAAATTCTTGCAATTAGCCATGAGACTGTAGGAACCATTGACCATATTATAAAGGCAGTCATGTAGCCAAAGGCACCTTTATTTTCAGTTCTAAGTGAAATAGTGTAAGTGAAATCGTGAAAAAAATTAAGTGAAATAGTATAAATAACTAAGGAAAATAATGTAAAAAACTATAATTCTGTTAGTGCATGAAAACCTTCAAAGGAGACAGACTCTCATTTTGTGAGTTTTGTGTTTTGCCTTTTTTATTGTACATCATTGCATTGCTTGATTTGGGAAAAAAATCCACATAGAACTATTTCTGACTTTGCCTTTTTAATGCTAACAGTTACAACGTGTGATATAATCTTTTACCACTCAACATTGTAGCACAATTAAGTCCAATTCAGTATTTAAACAGAGACCCAAGGTCTAAACAATATGATTTAATAGGTGCAGAAGCTAATCAAGGGTGATATCCCCCAATGAAACCCTAACTTAGCTCTTACCCAGGCTTGTCTTTCTTTTTGCTCTCTCCAATTTTTAATTAATATTAAATAATCATGGTATCTTTGACATTTAAAACAGAGCAGAAGTTATTCCATTTAATCTCTACCAAACCAAAGATTCCTGTTTATTATATCTGTTTGGCAGTGGCCACCCATGACTTTTACTTGACAGAAAATAATTCTAGCATCTTTTTTATTGGCAAGTTGAACATCTGAGGAAAACTGGTCAGCCTCCAGCTTCATTTGGACCCAGTGTGACATATTAAGCACTCTGTTAAATCATGGCTCACAGAGGGCAGCACAAGCCTCTGGATGTGGCCTGTACATCACAGGGTGCTAAGTGTCTAGCAATACTTTTAAATCTATTTCTTTTTTTGAAGTATAATTTATCTACAATGTTGCATTAGTTTCTGATGTAGAGCAAAGTGATTGAGTTATACAATATGGATAGGTAGATAGATACATTCTTTTTTATATTCTCTTCCATTATGGTTTATTTTTATAAGATATCAAATACAGTTCCTGTGCTATCCTTATTTTTTGTCTATTTTCTATACAGTAGTGTTTATCTGCTAACCCCAAACTTCTAATTTATCACTCCCTCACCCCCTTCTCCCCATTGGTAACCATAAGTTTGTTTTCTACATCTGAGAGTCTGTTTCATAAATAAATTCATCTGTGTCATATTTCAGATTGCACACGTAAGTGATACCAGCTGATATTGTCTTTCTCGGACTTCACTGAGTGTGATCATCTCTAGGTCCATCCGTGTTGCTGCATCTGGCATAACTGCACTCTTTTCAATGGCTTAGTAGTATTCTGCTGTGTTTATATATGCATCTTCTTTACCCGTTCATCTATCAGTGGACACTTAAGTTGCTTTTAAGTTCATCTATCAGTGGACACTTAACATGCTTTGGCTACTGTGATATAGCGCTTCTATGAACACGGAGGAACATGTAACTTTTTGAATGTGAGTTTTATCCAGATATATGCCCAGGAGTGGGACTGCTGCATACATGGCAACTGCGATTTTAGCTTTCTGAGGAACCTCCCTACTGTCTTCCATAGTGGCTGCAGTTTACACCACCACCAAGAGTGTAGGAATCAAAAGATTCTTTTGATCTTTACTACATTTCTCTCTGACTAAGGTTTTTATTTTTAGCAGCTGCTTCATACTACTGGTTTATATTATGGTCATATGAAAATACCCAGCTTAACCTTTTTTTTTTTTTTTTTGGTCTGTTTGTTTTTTTTTTTTTTAATTTTATTTTTAAATTTTACATAATTGTATTAGTTTTGCCAAATATCAAAATGAATCCACCACAGGTATACATGCGGAGGAGTAGGACGGGGAGAACACTTTCTCCCCCACAAATTCATCAAAAGAGCATTTAAACGTCGAGTAAATTCCACAAAACAACTTCTGAATGCCGGCAGAGGACATCAGGCACCCAGAAAAGCAACCCAACTCTTCGAAAGGAGGTAGGAAAAAATATTAAAGACAAAAACCAGCTTAACCTTTTTAAAAAGCATCATTTGCTATCAAGCTGTGGTTCCATTATCTTAAAACTGTCCAAATTGATTTTTTAAATAAATATGTACAGTCAAACTTAACCCCATAATTTGATGATATCCATCAAGTGAAGCTATTAACCTTGTCCATTGATGTTCTCATCCATCACATGAATGCTCCCTCCTGTATTTTTATCTGCAAAAATTATATATCTTTTATGACCTCATTCAAGTTTTAATATTTATAAACACTTTTAAATGTTAAACTCAGTCTCAGGGTTGAATCCTTCATAGTCAAATCCTCAGATATCCTTGAACATAGAATTATTAGAAATGAAAAGCTTTCCCTTTTCCATTTACAATAATATTTCCTTCTCTGTTAATCTGATGCCCATCACCACAGTCTAATTAGAATCACTCTCTTTATAATTGCAGTTCATATCAAATCTTCCTTCATCATGCCTGTCATCATTAAAGAAGAACATCTCTTTTCAATAGTTCTGGGTTGGGAGAATCTTTCACACTTTGTCATTGAAAGTTTACTATCAACATTGTGTGATAGTTTAACATTACATACATCTTAAAAGGCCAACTTGAATCTTACCCACCATCTTGAAAACTTACATACAAACTTTTTTGGTCAGCTAGAACAACAGAAATCTTGAATTTGACAATGAGAAAGGCAAACCACAAATAGAAGTTGAGTGATTGTAGCAACCAAATTAGGAGAAGGCGATGGCGCCCACTCCAGTGCCCTTGCCTGGAAACTCCCATGGACGGAGGAGCCTGGTGGGCTGCAGTCCATGGGGTCGCTAAGAGTCGGACACGACTGAGGGACTTCACTTTCACTTTTCACTTTCATGCATTGGAGAAGGAAATGACAACCCACTCCAGTGTTCTTGCCTGGAGAATCCCAGGGACGGGGGAGCCTGGTGGGCTGCTGTCTATGGGGTCGCACAGAGTCGGACACGACTGAAGCGACTTAGCAGCAGCAGCAGCAGCAACCAAATTGCTCAGGAAACTTTATAGACACCACCATCATGACACTGAACAACTGATAATACAATTTTCCATCTAGAATCACAGACTGTATTTTATTGTAAAATTACTGGTAGAAAAGTGATAGCACTGGCCCTTTCAACATACTGTTCTGTGATATCAAAAGGGAACACTAATGACTATAGCTGAAATGCTCTACGTTAGAGAAGAGTTCCCTGTTGAACTGTCTCAAATCTCAAGTCCAAAGAGAGAAAAATCTCCCCGCTTGGTGCACAGGCATTCCGCAATCAAAGTCATTAAGTAACATTTTTAACAGTAACTCCCGGTCCAATGATATGATATTTTATAATTATTTCCATTCTCCCAATCTTCCTTTTTCCATTTCCTTCTTCAAATAGATATTAATTTCTGGGAAGACAGACTAATTCTTTAATTTCTATATGTTTCTCACCAGAGACTATAACAGTATTGTGCATGTTAGTTGCTTAGTTGTGTCCAACTCTTTGCAATCACTGCAAAGGTTCCTCTCTCCAAGAGATGCTCCAGGCAAGAATACTGGAGTGGCTTGTCATTTCCTTCTTCAGGAGATCTTCCTCACCCAGGAATTGAACCCAGGAACCCTGCATTGCAGGCAGAATTTTTACCATCTGAGCTATCAAAGAAGTCATATGTCTCTTTATGATATTATATCCTAAAAACAATAACAGTATTAGGTATATAATATAATGAACAGACATATACACACATATATGTATTTGTGCATATGTGGGAATATACGCACATACATACATACAGCTAGAGATACCTGTAGATAGATTTTTAAAAAGCTCTTTAACATCCAGGAGGCTAGACAGTTTATTTTTACAAGGACTGCAACACTGTTTATAATACTTCTTTATGTTGAATTCTAATGTGGGTTTCACACAAATGCTTCTGGGCAACAACCTATAGTTTACATGTAAAAGCATTTTCATATTGTGTATGGCTGTTTGCTTGCTATGATGGTAGATCTCAGTAGCTGCAATAGAGAACAGGGCCCACAAAGCCAAAAATATATACTATCCAGCCCAGTAAGAAAACATCTGTCAACATCTCATACAAACAAAACACACAACACAGAGTCGCCCTCAACTAACAAGAATAATGGCAGAAGATGGACTAGCCTGATAGATTTTCTTTTGACTGCTTTGAAGAAGGCAAAGGCAACCCACTTCAGTACCCTTGCCTGGAGAATCCCATGGATGGAGAAGCGTGGTAGGCTGCAGTCCATGGGGTCGCTAAGAGTTGGACACGACTGAGCGACTTCACTCTCATGCATTGGAGAAGGAAATGGCAACCCACTCTAGTGTTCTTGCCTGGAGAATTCCAGGAACAGAGGAGCCTGTTGGGTACCGTCTATGGGGTCACACAGAGTCGGACACGACTGACGTGACTTAGCAGCAGCAGCAGCAGCAGCTGTTGTTATCAGCTTGCCAATTGGGGAACAGGTTACCACTCTTTAGGGCTTCCCTGGTGGCTCAGATGCTAAGGACTCTGCCTACAATGCAAGAAACCCGGGTTTGATCCCAGGGTTGGGAAGATCCCCTGGAGAAGGAAATGGCAATTTCTTGCCTGGAAAATCCCCATGGACAGAGGCTACAGTCTACGGGGTCACAAAGAGTAGGACACGACTGAGCAACTTCACTTTAACTTTTCTTTACCACTCTTTACTAATGGTTCCTAGAATATGTTCCTATATTTTGACCTTAAGTATGACTGAGCAACTGAGCACACACACAGCACATTTAGCTAACCTTGTATAGATTTCTTGTATAGAAATGTATGTATGTATAGATTTCCAGTTTAAGTTTTCAGAATCAGGGCTTCTAAACCCCTGCCCATTTTCCCATTAAATTTCTTGGTATCCTATTCACTTGAGCAGTCACTGTTGTCCCACTTATCCTAGAGTTACTTTCCTTTGTCCCTCTCTGTCAAGAACTACCAGAAAAGCCCATTGTAATTGACCAAGAATACACATATTACCACACCAAGACCTCACTGATGCTCAGTAAGCCTTTGATTCCTTCCTAAAGGATTCCTTATTGCATTCTCCTCCACACTTGACCCCAAACTTTACCATCAGAACTTCTCAGGCTTTTCTTCCCCTTGCTCAATGCCCTCAACTCATTCAATGAGTATTTACTGAGCAGTGGCTCTGCTTCTGAATTTACAAAGACGACAGTCGCTGGAGATGACATTTTGCAGTCTCCTTCCTCTCCACCAGAAGATGAGGCTGACCTCTGCTGCATGCATCCTTTTTCACTGAGTTCCACTTTCCAAGCCTCCTGGACTTATCCCCAGTCTTCTCACAATTTGTTCCATCACACACTTTTGGCTACTTCATCACTGCTTTTGTTTCTCTCACTCTTCTAACTGACTCAAACATTCCCAGCTTTCACAAGAACCAATGATTACTACCTGGCTAAGTAGTCTAAACTCTTACTAATAAAAGGAAAAGAGATAGCTTCAGTTTCATGCAGAATGAATGATGTAATACTTACTCACCACTAACAAAGTGTTGGTTTTAGATACTATCTCATTTGACAAAGTTTAATGATACTAAAATCAGCAAAAATTGCTGCAACACTAGTTTTTAACCAAAAGACAACACTTCAGCCCAGATTGTCAATTTTTTTCAATAAAAAAGGGAGTTGCTCATTGCATTTAACATGACACTGTCCAAATCAAGACAGAAATATAGTTATTGTTCGCCCTTGAAATGCAAACCTTCCATAGATAGATGGAGCTACTTAGCGTCAAAGGATATTCTCATGATCTATTTTAGAAACATACTTTAAAGTTCGTATCTATTAAAACAGCCCATTATGATTTTTATTTTACATAAAAAGAGATAAAATATTTAAATAAATAAAAATACTTAAATAGTTTAACTAATAACAGTAGTTTCCTGACATACCTTCTCCTGACATATTTTTATTAATATACCATGAAAAACACTGAAAAAACTCCCACCACAGTCAAAAACTAAGTATAGTAAAGAGCCTGTCTAGAATCTTAGGAAGTGCCACACTCCATAAACTCCATGAAATGAGACAGAGGAAAAATAACGTATCCTATATATCCTTCCACGCATTCACAAAGACCCGGACATGACTAAGCGACTGAGCACACACACATATATGCTTCCACTTATTAAACAGAAGTTCTTACACAATACACGAGGCTTCTCACTTGCTCCTGCAGCATGTTGTCTCAGCTCAAAATCAAAGTCTTATGTTTCTGATTCCTAGGGTAAATACCTAGGAGTGAATTGCTGTGTCAGATGAGAGGTATACGCTTAATTTTATAATGATGGTGTATCACTGAACATTGCCTCCAGCAAAAGCAATGTGCTGAGATAAATTATTTCCAACAGGATAAGCTACATATATATACTAACACTGTGCCAGCTGAACTAAGGGTACAGCTGATATGCTGGTTAAAACTGTAACACAGATGTCAAACTAGAAAAACTCATGAGCAAAAAAGTGCAACAAGTTCAAATTATGTCAGAAGAAAATTTTTATAGCGATAGCAGAGCAGATCATAATGAAAGATTTTTAGGTGTACTGAATGCATAAACCAGAAAATAAGCAATAAGAATCTCAATATATATTGAATAATATGTGGTAATTATGAAAGAAAACTTAGTGAAGCTATATATGAAGATCAAATGAAGTCACTGGATTCTTAACAAATTCAAATTAATTAATAACAGGCTTTTTATCCTCCTGCCTAAGTAGAATCATATATTTAATATTTTTTTGTACAAAGATAAACTGTCAAAAAAGCATGAAGTTAGGAAAATCAGTTATCAATGAAAAAGAAAGACATTGATTTGTTATCACAACCATCTGCAAAACTGAATTCCTATTAAAATATTGATCACTGCCTACAATTTTAATGACCAACCAGTACCTTTATATTTAGCCATATCTTTATTCATATATGAAGCAAGAGAAAGGTATCTCCAGTAACTCAAACTACCTAATTATGAAACAAACAATTTGAATGCATACTCTAGGTGTTTGAGTAATAAATCAAATTTAAGAGATACTGAATAAAGAAGTGGTGGAACAATACTGGCAGGGATAACAAAATCAGTTAAATAAAAGTTGTCTAATGGAGAAGGCAATGGCACCCCACTCCAGTACTCTTGCCTGGAAAATCCCATGGACAGAGGAGCCTGGTGGGCTGTAGTCCATGGGGTCGCTAGGAGTCGGACACGACTGAGAGACTTCACTCTCACTTTTCACTTTCCACTTTGATGCATTGGAGAAGGAAATGGCAATCCACTCCAGTGTTCTTGCCTGGAGAATCCCAGGGATAGAGAAGCCTAGTGGGCTGCTGTCTATGGGGTCGCACAGAGTCTGACACGACTGAAGCGACTTAGCAGCAGCAGCAACTATAGTAAATATATTAAAAAAACACCCTGAAAGCGATACAAAAATTAAAAGTGCATATTTAAAGGACAGAAATATATAATGTAAAAATTAATAGCTTGTAACAACAACATAATTCCTAAACCTCAGATTATTATACATGCTAAGTCACTTCAGTATCTGACTCTTTGCAGCCCTATGGACTGTATGTAGCCCACCAGGCTCCTCTGTCCCTGAGACAGATGCTTCAGGCAAGAATATCCGGGTGGATTGCCATACCAGGGGATATTTCCTACCCAGGGATTGAATCCCCATCTCCTATAGCTCCTGCACTGCAGATGAATTCTTTACCACTGAGCCACCAGGGAAGACCTAGATTATTATAATACAATGGAAAATAATGACTAAATTAACATAGGCAAGTTAAAAAAAGTGCTAATTGTATCAAATTTTACAAAGATTTAACTTTTTTCTGTCTCTCCTTTTTTATTCTCATTTTTACTATCTTTGCCAACTAAATTTTGCTGTGGTTATTCCTAATATCAAATAATTCTTTACAACCAGTGACAAATGACATTTCAAGAAATACTTTCTCCATAAATTTATTTTTTTAATATTGGACTCTCCTACTCTGATAACATACAATCTACCTGGCAAACTTCTGTGCACTTCGGTTGGTCTGAAAGGCTATGGGTCAGAAGGCTGCTTATAAGTTCCGGTCCCTCTCTCCCAAGGAGGAATCCTCAGTTATCACATCCCTGCCATGTGGTCACCCAGGTTCTACTGAATAAGTCACAGTAAATGACAGTTAACTTCCTGGCTAACGACCTTGCATCGTGGCTGCAATAGTACTAATGGAAAATGATGCTTCTCTTCCAGGAGCCATACTTTACCTCCCAGGAATTTTCACCCATTTGTTCATCTTCTGCCTTCTTGAAGTCTACTGGCAAGACTTCTCCTTTCCACGGAGGAGTAATCATGACAGCCTACCCTCACTGGAAACCATGAAAGACCTCTTACATTCTTGCTCATCCTCTTAGAAAATGACCTTAGAAATGGATTCAGGACTCCAGATGTGGTCTTTTTTGTTTGTTTGTTTTGTTTTTTTTTTTGTTTTAAAAAATTTAAATTTATTTATTTTAATTGGAGGCTAATTACAATATTGTATTAGTTTTGCCATACATCAACATGAATCCACCACGGGTGTACATGTGCTCCTCATCCTGAACCTCCCTCCCACCTCCCTCCCCATACCATCCCTCTGGGTCATTCCAGTGCACCAGCCCCAAACATCCTATATCCTGCATCGAACCTGGACTGGCGATTCATTTCTTATATGATATTATACATGTTTCAATGCCATTCTCCCAAATCATCCCCTCCTTTCCCTCTCCCACAGAGTCCAAAAGACTGTTCTATACATCTGTGTCTCTTTTGCTGTCTCGCATACAGGGTTATCGTTACCATCTTTCTAAATTCCATATATATGCGTTAGTATACTGCATTGATGTTTTTCTTTCTGGCTTACTCACTCTGTATAATAGGCTCCAGTTTCATCCACCTCATTAGAACTGATTCAAATGTATTCTTTTTAATGGCTGAGTAATACTCCATTGTGTATATGCACCACAGCTTTCTTATCCATTCATCTGGTGATGGATATCTAGGTTGCTTCCATGTCCTGGCTATTATAAACAGTGCTGCGATGAACATTGGGGTACACGTGTCTCTTTCAGTTCTGGTTTCCTTGGTGTGTATGCCCAGCAGTGGGATTGCTGGGTCATAAGGCAGTTCTATTTCCAGTTTTTTAAGGAATCTCCACACTGTTCTCCATAGTGGCTGTACTAGTTTGCACTCCCACTAACAGTGTAAGAGGGTTCCCTTTTCTCCACACCCTCTCCAGCATTTATTGCTTGTAGACTTTTGGGTCACAGCCATTCTGACTGGCGTGATAGAAATCATTCTCTTGACTGGATGTATGCTCTACTGCAGCCCAACATCTGAATATATAGGAACATATAGGTCCATACTTTCATCTGGAGCCATCAGATGTGGTCTTAACCACAGAATGGCATTCATCAGTCCAGTACCACAGGTGAAACACTCCCTTCACTGGAAATACGCCTTAACTAAATAAACTGAATTATTTAGCATACTGTTTTGAAATTAACTTATAAAAGAATAACTCTCCCCTCATATATCATAAATATCCCCTCTATTTTTTTTTTTTGCAAAATCATGTTTCCTCCAACCAATAATATGTTTTATTGAGTTCTGTAATGGCCCTTATTTTGTTACAGATCATCTTATCACTTTCTAGATGGTTATTTTCATAGTGTTTAAAGCATTCTGGTTCTGTGTACCAGCTTTCTACATATTAGAAACATCATATTAAAGAAGAAAATGTCCATACATTCAATGAACCATTTTAAGATTAAAATTGAGCACTATATTATTAGTTTTCTTATGCTTACATGTGGATAATAATTACATAGTTTTAATAAAACCTGTAAAATCCACCAAGCATAGGAAACGAAAAACAATTAATATACAATAAGTGGTGATTATTGAAATTATCAGTTCCAATCCAAGAACTGGGAATTAAGAGGCATCTTTTTTCTCTTTACTATATGACTGAAAGAATAGATATTTTTTATTAATTAATATGGTTACCATCAACCTAATTTAAAAATAAAGTCTACAACTTTCTTTTAAGGCATTGATGGCATTCTTTTAATTCACACAAATGATAGTTAAACAGATTTTGCACTTAATATTCAAATTTGATTTAAACAATTCAAATGCATAATGAAAAAGGTCACTGAGTGAATCATTATAAAACACTAGCACATTTGTCTTTTAAATTTAAATGTTTAATGCTCCCGAACCATAGCCATTCTCTACTTAGAAGAGATAATTATCCACATGGATTTGAATTTTCCATCATCTGACATTATTCCAATTTTAATATTACTATAATTTTCTGGGATCTGTAAAGTCGAGTAGAATAGTTGAGGTTAAAATAAAATCTGTTTGCATCTCACAAACTTATTTTCATACCATTTTAAAATTTGCTGTGAAATGAATAATTATGTTTCGGGTAGATTTGCTTTAATCAGTCAGATACAATTTTCACTACTCGTCAGGAATACCCACTTTAATCAGTTTTTACAATAAAAATGTCTTATTTTGATCCAGTGTGACATTCTGGGTCAGTGTTCGATGCATGATGATTTTGATATTAAATGTCGCATCATGCTAAATGCTAGACACACACAGAAGTAACAAAAAAATGTTTATAAAACCATATTCTCTGAAAAAAAGGGCACTATTTAAGTAAATATATAGGCTATACAAAGACAAAGATACATACTCTTGAAGTATGTAATGCCATTATTTTAAGAAAATACATTAGCAAATTAAAAAACAATAGCTAACTTTTATATGCTATTTAAGATGTTCCGAGTACTATTTTAGATCACTTCCTTTAGTCCTCATAACATTTGGTCCTTTCATCCAGATCTAACTAATGAGAAAAGTGAAGTATAGAGGTCAATCTCTTGCCTAAAATCACATAGATAGTTAGTGTTGGAACCAGGCTTTAAGCCAAATCCAGTTCCAGAAGCCACAATCTTAACTGCTCTACTACTCTGCTTCTAATTACACATTTTTCCCTCAAGTAATTCATTGAGGTATGATTTACATCTAGAAAATGTATACATCTTAAGTATAGATCTCAGAAACTTTGACAAATGGTTACGTCTATGTAACCACCACCCAAATCAAATTATGTTTATGTGTGCCTGTGTGCTTATGTGTGTGTATGTGTGTGCACTTGTGCACTTTTGAGTCTGGTTTCCATTAATCATGGGCTTCCCTGGTGGCTCAGCTGGTAAAGAATCTGCCTGCAATGCAACACAGAGCTGGGTTCAATCCCTGGGTTGGGAAGATCTCCTGGAGAAGGGAATGGCTACCCACTCCAGTAGGCCTGGAGAATTCCATGGACTGTATAGTCCATAGGGTCACAAAGAGTTACGACACGACTGAGCAACTTTCACTTTCCATTAATTATACTTTGCTATAAATTTATTTAGAAAAGCTTATAAACTTTGTGGGAAAAGGAGGTGTCATAAGGAAGTAAAAACAAAAACTAACATTTATTGAATACTCACTAAATGGCCACCTCTATACCTGATATTTTATATCTACTGCCTGCTATAAGCCTTTGAACTCCTCCATAAGGAAAATACTGCAATTGTCTTCATTTTACAAATTAGAAATTGAAATGCTAAAAAGGAGGAAGCAGTAAGACCTGGAATTTTCACTCTATTAACTGATCAGTTAAAAAGATAAAGAGATAATAAGATAGACGGATGTTAGGAAATATTTTTAAATACCAAGAAGAAAATTCCATAATTCACATTTACATTTGATTGGCCTTCAGAATCCAAGTAGATGTGGACTAGACTGCATATCTTAGGAGATTCACCATGGAACAACAGAAAGAAACTAAGGTTAAAGTAAACATCCAAGAACCTGAGGAGCAAGAACAAGTTGGATACAGGAAACATCCTTCAAGGATGCTAAAATTAAGACGGATGTGGTGGTACATCAAGGGAAGAAAACAGAGGCTATGAAGCAAGGGATAAGCTACTGAAATTTGCTGTCACCCCAAAAGAGAACTAGAAAAATACAGATAAGCATGTTTGAAAGTTTCTAGATTTCAAATTCAGTCATCAAATCAATGTGAAATACTGGAAACACTTGTATCTCTAGAAAAAGAGCGACTGTTGAATTCTTACAAGACAGAAGGTACACGAGTTGTTAAAGAGCCCCATAAATGACAATGAGTCCTTCAGAGAAATTACATACATGAAGTTATCTTTAAATCTGTGGTAGTTCTTAATATCCTGTAGTTACTATATCTATATCTATGCCTGTTCGTTTGAGTTTTATTTATCCTAGATGGAATGCTGGCCCATCTTCCCTTTTCACTTCTCTTCAGTGTTTCTTAATCTTTGGTTTACATCAGAATCTCCTGAAGAACTTTTAAAACAGCATCAATGTCCACATCCCCTGGAAGTGTGTGTGTGTGTGTGTGTGTGTACACGTGCACGCGCACACACACACACACACACACACACGGGGTTCGGGGGGTGGTGTTTCAAAGAATACACGCTTGTTTGCTTGCTTGCTTCTCCACCGCTGTGATGCTGGGAGACAAAGCATAAGATTAGAATCCAAAGTTTGCAAATGACCTCTAGAGAATTCTACTATACCCTCCTCCTCTTTATGAAACACTATTCTATGCATTCTTTGGATGAGCTCAATCTCTCCTAAGCCTTCAAAAAACCAGTTGTATGCCAATGACTCCTAAACCTTCTTCTCCATTCTAGATCTCTCTCTCTGTTCCAAACTCACAAACCTTGCAACCAGTACATATTTCTACCTGTATATCCAAAGAAACATCAACATCAACACATCTTATGTAGAGGTTTTGCTGTTGTTCAGTTGCTAAGTCCTGTCTGACTCTTCGGTGACCCCATAGACCGGAGCCCGCTAGGCTTCTCTGTTTATGGATTTCCCAGGCAAGAATACTGGAGTGTGTTGCTATCTCCTTCCCCAGGGCATCCTCCCAAACCAGAGATCAACCCTGAGTCTCTTGCATTGTCAGGTGTGTTCTTAACCACTGAGCCCCCAGGGAGCCTATGTAGTGGTACATGAACTCATTTATTGCTCATGGCACTTCATTTTATGAAAGTCAGTGTTTGGAGTATAACAGCAGATTCAAATGGCAGATATTTCATGCACCATTACTTTAAAGTAATTGTCTTTCCAGGATAAAAATATATTTTTCTATTATAATAATGAAATAATGTCTAACAGGGCAGAAAAATTAAAGGAATATTGGAAATTTTAAAGAAAAACAATTATCACCCTGAATTGTAAGAAGGTCTTTAATCAAGCTAAGAAAAAGAATGGACCTCTGCCAGGGAGCATCTTCTGTTTACAGAAGGTTTAACACATTTTCCCTCTTATCTTTACATCATTCAAATTCACTTAACTGCTGGTGAACTCCTACTGTGAACAGTGATCTGCACTTTCTTTTATGTAAATTCATTTATTATTAACATTTTTGTACATTCTCATTGGTATTGAAATTCAAATCCTCTGTAAGAAAAAATAAAGTGTTTATATTCAAATATAAGTATCATTTTCTAGTGCTCCATTATTAATATTATAAACAATGTTCAGGATACCAATTTTCAATGTGCCTTATAAGACATTAAAAGACTAACAAGATTTGTATGATTTCACAATTTTCTTTAAAATATTTTTTTGTCTTGTGTCAAAATGTTTGCAATTATGTGAATAATATCATGTTCTTGATATCTGTGCAGAAAAAAAGCCTATATCATTCAAGTGCACATACAAAGTGTATTCACTGATATTTGTATACAATTTACATATTACTAGCTTTTTTGGAGAGAAAATTGATTCAACTTCATCTTGTCCTTAGTAAAACGAGTTACATCTGACTGTTCATGTAAAACATCAAGGCTACCAGGGAATAAAACATACATCAGATTTTCAAAGGCAAATGAAGGAAGTAACCTTATGATTGCCTTCAATTATGATTCTGTTGCTTTCGCTTCATTGCCTTCAATGATAATTCTGTTGTTTTTGCTTCTAAATGTTTCCTTTTACTTACAGGAACTGGTCAAGGTTGTCACATTAGGCGGTCTTGCCTAGCAGAGAATATTTTTAATGGTGATTTGTTGGAGGCATGGCTTCGGGTTCTGCAGTGTCCCTGGAACTGACTGTTTAAAATCCCAGATAGGCTGACTCATCCCTTCCACTCTTAGAGGTTAAAAAAATAAAGAAGGCACATCTTACAATTTACTGCATGCAGATCTTTGAGGCCAGGTTGTAGATCATCGGCTCAGACTGCAAAATTATATCCAAATACGCAAATCAAAAAACCTCAAATTTAGTTGCTGTGACTGACTTCTATAAAAGTCATTTAGCCAAAGCTTCAAAACTCAGTTGTTGCTTATTTTTTTGTTTTGCTTGTTTGATGCTAGGTATTTTTCTCATGTATAGATAAGATATCAGTCAAATTTTCCTTAAATATTATCACATGGCTACCATACATGGTGAATCTGAGAAATTAAAGGACAGAGAGACATAGTCTGTGGTGCCAAGATAAAAAAGTACTGTGATACTGCAATTTGTAAGAATATATATTTGGCCATCTGGATGACTTGAGGATGAGTTTAGTTGCCAGTGAAGCCAAGTATATGATTAGAATGTTGGAACTTTTTGAGTCCCACTCCCTGACTTCTGAAGAGAGGAGAAGACCTAGAGGTTGAATCAACCACCAACAGCCAATGATTTAACCAATCATGTTTATATGATGAAGCCTCCAAAAGCCCCAGAGGATGAGGTTCAGCAAGCTTCTGGACTGGTGAACACTGTTGAGATGGGGGATAGTGTCCACTTGAAAAGGCATGGGAGCTCTGGGTGGGCATTGCCCATACCCTGCCCTAGTCTCTCTCCCATCTAGCTGTTCCAGACTTTTATCCTTTTATAATAAAGTAGTATTCTAGTAAGTAAAATATTTCTCTAAGTTCTATCTGCTGCTCTATCAAATTAATTAAACCCAAGAAGGATGTTATGGGAACCTCTGATTTAGACCCAGTAGCTCAGAAGGAAATGTAACAACCTGGGCATACAACTGGTATCTGAAGTAGGGGCGCAGTCTTGAAGGACTCCAACCTTACACCTGTGGAATCTGATGCTATCTCTGAGTAAACTGTGTCAGAACTGAGTTGAATTCATGGACACCCCGCTGATATCTGGGAATGGCATGTTGGAGTTCAGGGGAATCCCCTCCCACACACAATGGAAATCTAAGTATGCAATTAAGTTACTAAACATCAGAACCAATTTAAATATGCAAATGAAAAATACCACAAATACAACTGGAATTCAGAGAAAGGAAAAATGAGTGGTTCATTGAAGACAGGATAGGATACAAAAAAGTAGAGTCTATCAAGTTGACAGACTGCTAGATTTGGTCTACCAAGTTCTCACTTTCATCCTTTACAGCATTAGCGAACAAAGATATTTCAATTGTTAGCAAGTCAAATGTCCCTTTTCTACTCTGGATGCCATCCTCCCCATTAATACATTCCCCCATGCATGCATGCTCAGTCACTCAGTCCTGCTAACTCTTTGCATACTATGGACTGTACCCCGCCAGTCTCCTCTGTCCATGGAATTTTCCAGGCAAGAATAATAGCATGGGTTGCCATTTCCTTCTCCAGGGTATTTTCCCAACCCAGGGTTCAAACCCATGTTTCCCGCATCTCCAGCATTGCCAGACAGGGTTCTTCACCACTGTACCACCTGGGAAGCTTAATATATCCCCACAGGGTTCCTTTTTTGCTCAGAATCTTCCAATTCATTTTTATTTTCTGAGTCTTTCCCTTGAGTCTCTCTCATCTTAAAAATAAAAAAATCTTTTGACCCTATTTTTTCCTGTTATCTCTTAGCTTTGGGAAATGCCTAGTCTACAAAAATTAGATTTAGTTCCTCACCTCTCTTTATTTATAAACTGAAAACAAGTTCGTAACCTGACTGCCTCAATGAATCTAATCAAAACAAGTCAATAATGGCTTGCTAAGTGCCAAAGGTTCAGTGGACTCTCAGTAAAACTTGATTACTGTTTCCTTGAAATTCTACTCGCTATTCTCAAGCTTTCATGAAACCATGATTTGTAGGTTTCCCTTAAACTTGGCTCCTCTTCAATCTCCTCTGGGGTCTTTGTTTCTAGCTACCATTTAAATGTGATTTTCCCCCAAAATTATAACCACATTCCTCTTTACCACTTAGTTTATATCTCTCAAATGATCCCAGATGATGTTTTGGAACTTTGCTATACATTCCTGTGACAGTTAAAACCATGGCCAATATGTGCAGGTGACTTATACAGGTAAAACCCAGACTGAAATACATGAGTCTCACATCCATTCATCCACTCATTCATGTCTCCTCTTTCTTTCTCTCTCACACACACACATATATGTATATACATGCATGGACACACATACTTAACACACATACACACTTCAAAATAACCAACACTGAACATTTCCATGTAAAAGCTTACCAGGTCACAGAGCTGATATGTTGGAAAACTGACAACACATTTTGTCTCTCCAATGCTCTTCTTCATGGTTTTTTCAGATGGGTGAATGGTGCTTCCTCCACCAAGTCTCTCAAGGCAAAATCAAAGGAACTGTATCCATTACTCCCTCTCCTGGCTCTCAATGAGTCTGTCTAACTGTACCCTTTACCCCTCTCCCTTCTCTCACTGAGTCTGTCTAACTGTACCCTTTACCCCTCTCCCGTCTCTCACTGAGTCTAACTGTACCTTTTACCCCTCTCCCGTCTTTCACGGAGTCTAACTGTACCCTTTACCCCTCTCCCGTCTCTCACTGAGTCTGTCTAACTGTACCCTTTACCCCTCTCCCTCCTCTCACGGAGTCTGTGTAACTGTACCCTTTACCCCTCTCCCGTCTCTCACGGAGTCTGTCTAACTGTACCCTTTACCCCTCTCCCTCCTCTCACGGAGTCTGTGTAACTGTACCCTTTACCCCTCTCCCTCCTCTCACGGAGTCTGTGTAACTGTACCCTTTACCCCTCTCCCTCCTCTCACGGAGTCTGTGTAACTGTACCCTTTACCCTTCTCCCGTCTCTCACGGAATCTGTCTAACTGTACCCTTTACCCCTCTCCCGTCTCTCACGGAGTCTGTCTAACTGTACCCTTTACCCCTCTCCCGTCTCTCACGGAGTCTGTCTAACTGTACCCTTTACCCCTCTCCCGTCTCTCACGGAGTCTGTCTAACTGTACCCTTTACCCCTCTCCCGTCTCTCACGGAGTCTGTCTAACTGTACCCTTTACCCCTCTCCCGTCTCTCACGGAGTCTGTCTAACTGTACCCTTTACCCCTCTCCCGTCTCTCACGGAGTCTGTCTAACTGTACCCTTTACCCCTCTCCCGTCTCTCACGGAGTCTGTCTAACTGTACCCTTTACCCCTCTCCCGTCTCTCACGGAGTCTGTCTAACTGTACCCTTTACCCCTCTCCCGTCTCTCACGGAGTCTGTCTAACTGTACCCTTTACCCCTCTCCCGTCTCTCACGGAGTCTGTCTAACTGTACCCTTTACCCCTCTCCCGTCTCTCACGGAGTCTGTCTAACTGTACCCTTTACCCCTCTCCCGTCTCTCACGGAGTCTGTCTAACTGTACCCTTTACCCCTCTCCCGTCTCTCACGGAGTCTGTCTAACTGTACCCTTTACCCCTCTCCCGTCTCTCACGGAGTCTGTCTAACTGTACCCTTTACCCCTCTCCCGTCTCTCACGGAGTCTGTCTAACTGTACCCTTTACCCCTCTCCCGTCTCTCACGGAGTCTGTCTAACTGTACCCTTTACCCCTCTCCCGTCTCTCACGGAGTCTGTCTAACTGTACTTCCATATTGCCTGTCTTATTGGTCCTCTCTTCTCTGTGCCAACTTTTTAGCTCAATCAATGTCAGTTTCTTAAAAGTTTTCAATGCTGTATCTCCTCTTCTGACTTTTCAGACAATCTTCTTCTATAATGTCAGAGGGCTCTTTCTAATACAAATGTTATTTTCTTACTTAAAGTTCTTCGATGGCTCCTTTTAACTACCAGGCTAATGCCCAAACAAAGGTCTTGAATATGACAAGAAGGTTCTTCATGAACTAGTTTCTCCAACGTCTACCCATTTTTTCCTACTAGTTCCCCACATGCCCCCTTTATATGTGCATCATGTATTCTATGTTTCGGCTCTGCTTATAACTTTCAGTTGTCCAAATCACTCTTTTTTTTCAACCTGTGCACTCGCTATTCCTATCTACAATTTAGTTACAACTGACATAGGATAATAGCTAACCAGAAAGGAAAGGAGTTGGGCTGCTCAGATTTCAATATCACCTCCTCCATTCACTTGCTTTGTGATGCTTTGCCAATTAAGTGCTGGGTCTCCTGTTTTTCTTTTTTGTAAAATAGGGTAAAAACAACTCTTACCTCATAGAGTTGTGGCAAGGATTAGGTGAGATAATCCATATGAAGCAATGAAAGCAGGGCAGCAATAACCTCTCAGTAAGTGTTAGCAGTAAGCACCAAACATATATGCAAGGAGTATCTACAGGAAGTACTAAATTCTAACCCGTCTGAGAAATAGCTCACAAAACTATTCAAGCGGCTAAGATGCAGTGTTGAGGCCCTATAGTTTGGTTCCACTTACCCATGGAAGCGCCTTCAAGAAACAATGAGAAGAGCCTCCTTTCCAATCTCCCTCTGTCAGCTTATGTTCTCTTTCAGTCAAAGTCTTCTCCAGTTCAGTTAATGTTTAACTCCCTTCCTAAACTCTTTCTCATTGGTTCTTCATTTCAACACCATGACCTTTTGGGTGAATTGCTCATCAACTGATAAAAACCTACTTCACTACCCCTGCATATGGGCTGCAAAGTGGGCTATGGAATTTGGGATGGAAAAGCAGTAGGGATGCAGAATGAAGGAGAAGAATGTTAATCCTTTTCTGTGTTAACCCTAATCCTTTTCTGTGGCCTCCATGCAAACTTTACTATTTGAGGGATTTAATTTGTGGGCTCTCATTTTTTGCCTTGTTTTCAAACTTTTTTCTCTGTCCTGTTTCACTCTCTGTATTCCATAACATGACTCAAATTTCTCTCACACAGCTGCTCAATGGAGCAACCATTCCTCAAGTTTCTTCCTTCTGCCCTTCCTAGCTTAATTCTAACCATAATTGTACTACATGTGCAGACTCTTCTTCAAGTATTCCTCTTCTATTTCAGAATAATTTTATATCCAGAATGTTATGTGCAAATTTTAAGTTAAAAAAATATCTTTTTTTTTAAGTTAAAAGATACTGGAAAGAATTTGGAAAAGAACAGGTATGTCTATACATGTAACTGAATCACTTTGCTGTGCTCCTGAAACTAGCACAACATTATAAGTCAACCATAGCCTAATATAAATTTTTTTAATTAAAGATTTTAATAAGAAGAGTAGTCCCCTGTGTCAACATGGAATTCAGTTTCTTAAAAAGCAATTATTTTAACTCTTTGAGTTAATTTTCCTAGAATTTATCTCAGAGGTACAAACAATATCTGTGTTATTTCCTATTATTTCAAAGTTCAAGAATCTCTTGACTTTCTACATGGAAGATGAAGATTTTCTTTTTCCTATGAGCTTACTTCCTGAAGCGCTCTTTCCTATCAAAATTTGGATAGAAGTCAATATTCAGTGTTTATATTACAGTAACTAAGTAACTTTGTTTACTGCTGGGTCATGCATTGCAGCATAAAATCATTTACTTTATTATACATTTTTTTTTTTTTTTTGCTTTTCTTGGAATTAAATGCCTTTTTTAAAACATGTGCATTGTTTTCTATGTTCCTGTCACTAAATTATTCTATAAATCTCTATAGTGAAGCATATAGTTAATCCATCATTTTAACTTTTTCTTTGAAAGACCTTCCCCTGGACTCTTTCCTTTTATTTCAATAGTCAGTACTGGTTGCCCTGTAGGTCTGGTATACAGACATCACCCTTGCCTTCAACTTCATTTTTCTGGGAATCATCTTTGCCTCTCTTCTGGGTTAGGTCTCCTTATTCCTGAATCTAACGCTACCTTCATTTTTTATTTAATCCATTTATCTGACGGACCATATGTGATGTAAGTGGTAAAATGTTCAATGCCATGTATTTTCTCAAATACCTTTGTTTTGTTTTTAATCCTCACATTAATCAGAGACTAGCTGAATATCAAAATGTAGATTGGCAACTGTTCTCCTTTGAGGACTTCAGGAATTTTCTTTTTTTCTAGCTTCTAGCACCCATTTCTGGAGAAGGCAATGGCACTCCACACCAGTACTCTTGCCTGGAAAATCCCATGAAAGGAGGAGCCTGGTGGGCTGCAGTCCATGGGGTCGCTAAGAGTCAGACACGACTGAGCGACTTCACTTTCACTTTTCACTTTCATGCATTGGAGAAGGAAATGGCAACCCACTCCAGTGTTCTTGCCTAGAGAATCCCAGGGATGGGGGAGCTTGGTGGGCTGCCGTCTATGGGGTCGCACAGAGTCAGACACGACTGAAGCGACTTAGCAGCAGCAGCACCCTTTCAAGAACGATTGTCTTCTTTTTTGGAAGTTACCTTCCTTTCTGAAAGCTTTTAAACAATTTTCTCTTTATTCTGACTATGCAAAATCCCATCATAATGTGCCTTTTTAAAAAATTCATTATATCATATAATTCAATGGGCACTTCAGTTTGGAAGCTCAATAATTCAATATAATTTTTGTATTATTTAATTCCTAATTTTTTCACTTGTAACTTCTCAATGGAACATGAAATGGAACCTCTCAATGGACATGGAACAACAGCCTGGTTCCAAACAGGAAAAGGAGTACGTCCAGGTTGTATATTGTCATCCTGCTTATTTAACTTATATGCAGAGTGCATCATGAGAAACGCTAGGCTGGGTGAAGCACAAGCTGGAATCAAGATTGCCAGGAGAAATATCAATAACCTCAGATATGCAGATGACACCACCCTTATGGCAGAAAGTAAAGAGGAACTAAAGAGCCTCTTGATGAAAGTGAAAGAGGAGAGTGAAAAATTTGGCTTAAAGCTCAACATTCAGAAAACTAAGATCATGGCATCGAGTCCCATCACTTCATGGCAAATAGATGGGGAAACACTGGAAACAGTGGTTGACTTTATTTTTGGGGGCTCCAAAATCACTGCAGATGGTGATTGCAGCCATGAAATTAAAAGACGCTTACTACTTGGAAGGGAAGTTATAATCAACCTAGACAGCATATTCAAAAGTAGAGACATTAGTTTTCCAACAAAGGTCCATCTAGTCAAGGCTATGGTTTTTCCAGTAGTCATGTATGGACGTGAGAATTGGACTATAAAGAAAGCTGAGTGCCGAAGAGTTGATGCTTTTGAACTGTGGTGTTGGAGAAGACTCTTGAGAGTCCCTTGGACTGCAAGGAGATCCAGCAAGTCCATCCTAAAGGAGATCAGTCCTGGGTGTTCATTGGAAGGACTGATGTTGAAGCTGAAACTCCAATACTTTGGCCACCTCATGCGAAGAGTTGACTCATTGGAAAAGATCCTGATGCTGGGAAAGATTGAGGGCAGGAGGAGAAGGGGACGACAGAGGATGAGATGGCTGGATGGCATCACTGACTCGATAGACATGGGTTTGGGTGGACTCCAGGAGTTGGTGATGGACAGGGAGGCCTGGCATGCTGAGGTTCATGGGGTTGCAAAGAGTCGGACATGACTGAGTGACTGAAATGAACTGAACTTAACTTCTCAATTCTGTCTTTCTAGATCTCGTTATCATAGGATTTTATTTTATCCACTGCATGTTCCCAGCATCTAGAATAATAGATGACATAAAGTACTGCTAATAAAATTTGACTGAAATACTATAATTAGGATATTAGCCCTCTTGGTTTACTTTCCTGACTTCGCTTTCCTATTATGATTCTCTCATGCCCTTTTTAGCTGTTACTGTCTCCCTGATTTTAACTGTTAAATCTTATTATTTTTTAATTTCTTGGAATCACGCTTTTTCATTTCTAAAAATCTTATTTTTCATTAATTGTTCTTTTTAAAAATCTTATCCTATTCTTCTTTCTTGTATCTTCTATTTTTTCCCTCTGAGCTTATCAATTATTGCTCTTTAACTTTTCTTTTGCTATGTGAATATAAATGTTTTCATTTCATTTGAGTTATTTTTCCTGATTTTTCCTAAGGTTCTTGTCCCACATTAAAGGAATTTCTCATAATGTCTTGTGATCCTTGGAAGTGTATGTATTAACATGAAGCAGATAAAGTAGATTAGAAGATCTTTGTGAATATTTAGAGTTTATGGGTTCATGGGTCTTATCATGGAGTGAGTGGATAGAGTCTGCTTTCAACATAGAAGCTTTCAGATGTCACTATCTACAAAGCCTTCTATTTCCTATTCCCCTTTTTTGAGAAAGACAGCTACCATTCTCTCATCAAGGGAGCTAAAAGCTTGGAGGCAGCATTCTGTTAATATAAAAGGAAGGATTTCATGGTCTATTTATACCTACATTGTCAAGTGTTTTTAGGCCTTTATTGTGTCTGAAATTATTGTATCAGATACAAAACTGTGTCTAATACTATTTCTGGTTCAATTTACTAGTGATTAAACTTTCTGCCTTATTTCTGGATTGAGGAGGAACTATTACATGGCTCTGGAGGGAATCTGGGAGACTAAGCTCATTTAAATTTCAGCAATCATTCATTTCCCTTTTCAGTGATTCTTGTCACTTCTGATTCCTTAGCTGTTCCAGGGTCTGAGGACAAAACTCCACTTCTCATTGGCTCTTCCTTCTAAAGGTAATTACATTGCAGCTCTACTGTATCCTACTGACCATTTTTCCTTTGCACTTCACTCTTGAACAAGCCATACATCTTACTCTTATCCTCTCCCATCACTTTTCCTGGAGTATTTTTTTTTCCCTTTGCTAACATTTTAGTGAGATTTGAGAGGTAAAAATAAACACATGAACTCAATCTTCCATGTTTCAGTAGAAGAAGACTTCTCTTCCCTTTCCAATTATAAAATCAGGCTTCTAGCCTTTTTAAATTGGGGTTATAATTAACTTCGCAATGTTGCGTTCATTCCTGCTGTTACATCAGACTGAATCAGCTATATGTATACATATATTCCCTCCTTTTTCAATCTCCCTCCTGCCTGCCCCCATCTCACCCATCTAGGTCATCACAGAGCACCGAGGTGGGCTTCCTGTGTAGGCTCCCTCTGGCTATCTACTTGCTGCTAACACTGTTTTAGCCAGGATCAATAAAGACACTTTGCACTCTAAAATCAACATACTGATGATTTCCAAACCTATATATTTGAGCCAAGGCCTCTTCTCCACATGTACAAGTGTGCTCTGGACATCATTTGCAAAATTGAAGCTATTGCTGCATTAAACCATACCACTACTCAACTTACAATTCAAACTAGAGACTTGGACATTTTCTCCCTTCTCCCCATCCTTCTCCATCTAATAAAGAAACAAAATCGGCAAGCATGATTAAATTAATATGTTTTATATAACTATGTCCCCTCTCCTCAGTGCAAATGCTTTAACCCACTTTATAACAACATTTACTGGGGTTATAGAGAGTGTCCAGCTATATTCTTTCTGTCTATAGTCTTGCACTTTCCATGTCATTACAAGGGAGAACTTTACCAGAAACAAATCTGCCCGTGCCATTGCCTACTGAAAAGTAATAAAACACTTTTGATCATATGCGCTAATAAACGACTCAAATAACCTTAGTAATTTTTTGGTTCATATGACCAGACTTCTGAAAAGGGATGCTTGCCCCCATAGGACTGGAAAGAATCAAGTATTTGAGTACCTCCCAAGACTCACTAGATCTCTCCTCTGCTTCTCTTGGTGTGTTAGTTTATGAATTCCACTGACTATGCCCACAAGGCTGGAATCCTAGTCACCTGCAATCTGCAGCACACATTTTAGTGGCTTTGCTACCAGAGAAGTAGGGATTTATTCTTAATTCTGATTTTTAATCCTAAAGAAAGATTCTCATGAGGCCAGTCAGGGCTTCCTGTCTACTCTGATAGCCAATGGGAATGGAGATGATTGACAGAATGAATAGAGGAGCGTTTTCCTACAAAAGGAGAAATAAATAGGATGCTGAGCAACAGCACTGCCCACTATGTAATATAGACTGTCTGGACTCAAATTCCAACACAACTTCCTAGCTGTATAACTAAGGAAAGTAACTTCTCAGTGTCTTTCCTGTCCAAAATATAAAATGAGAGTAATGACACTAATTATTTCATAGACTTGTTGATTTAATAAGGATAAAATTCTTATAACAGTCTTAGCTCCATAGTCTGTAATAAACAAACATTAGTCATGTATAAATAAATCAAATTTTTCTTACCGTAACAAAGAAAACCCATTACAACCTGGCCCTTGCTTAATATTTCAGCATAATTTCTTATCCTGTTCCTCATACTCACACTTCTAGACAAAATCTCTCTCCGTGCCTCTTGGCCATGCTGGCACTAATCTCTGTCTCTGGAATGCCCTTCCCTACTTTTGTCTGCCTTTGTCCCAAGGACGGGGGAGCCTGGTGGGCTGCCGTCTGTGGGGTCACACAGAGTCGGACACAACTGAAGTGACTTAGCAGCAGCAGTGCCATGTAAATTTCATCTCAATATTAAAATATTTATACTTCAATTTGGTAATGGTACTTCTAGATCATATAAAAAGTAGTCAAAGATTTATGCAATATTTTAATTGCTCCCCTTAAGACCTGAAATAGGAAGGGGTTCCCTTTCTTCCCCCCTCTTTGCTTCCATTCCATGCTTACTGTAGCTTTATATAGACTAAAGATGGCCACAGATATAGATCTAACTCAGACTGAACTCTCAGACTTTGAATAAATTATTAAACTTTCCCCTTGAAGTGTCACACTGATGATGGAAAGGCATCTTAAACTCAACCTACCCAAGCCCAAACTCAATATTCCCACTACGGCTGCTTTCTCTGCCAGTACTTGGTCTTCTAAATGGAGATAACTGTCCAGTGGTTCCTGTCACCCTGACTATTCACTTCACTATCAACCTGCACACACTTCTCAACACAACCCTCCTTTCCCAGTTTCATTCTGCCCCTTTCATTCAGGAATGTCTACAGCCAGATGGATCATTTTAAATGCAACTTCAGTGTATTCCTCCTTAGATTAAAAGTGTTCAATTTGTATGGAAATACAAAAAACCTCAAATAGCCAAAGCTATCTTGAGAAAGAAGAATGGAACTGGAGGAATCAACCTACCTGACTTCAGGCTCTACTACAAAGCCACAGTTATCAAGACAGTATGGTACTGGCACAAAGACAGAAATATAGATCAATGGAACAAAATAGAAAACCCAGAGATAAACCCACGCACATATGGACACCTTATCTTTGACAAAGGAGGCAAGAATATACAATGGATTAAAGACAATCTCTTTAACAAGTGGTGCTGGGAAAAATGGTCAACCACTTGTAAAAAAATGAAACTAGAGCACTTTCTAACACCATACACAAAAATAAACTCAAAATGGATTAAAGATCTCAACGTAAGACCAGAAACTATAAAACTCCTAGAGGAGAACATAGGCAAAACACTCTCTGACATACATCACAGCAGGATCCTGTATGACCCACCTCCCAGAATATTGGAAATAAAAGCAAAAATAAACAAATGGGTGATGTTGAGCATCTTTTCATGTGTTTGTTAGCCATCTGTATGTCTTCTTTGGAGAAATGTCTATTTAGTTCTTTGGCCCATTTTTTGATTGGGTCATTTATTTTTCTGGAGTTGAGCTGTAGGAGTTGCTTGTATATTTTTGAGATTAGTTGTTTGTCAGTTGCTTCATTTGCTATTATTTTCTCCCATTCTGAAGGCTGTCTTTTCACCTTGCTAATAGTTTCCTTTGATGTGCAGAAGCTTTTAAGGTTAATTAGGTCCCATTTGTTTATTTTTGCTTTTATTTCCAATATTCTGGGAGGTGGGTCATAGAGGATCCTGCTGTGATGTATGTCGGAGAGTGTTTTGCCTATGTTCTCCTCTAGGAGTTTTATAGTTTCTGGTCTTACGTTTAGATCTTTAATCCATTTTGAGTTTATTTTTGTGTATGGTGTTAGAAAGTGTTCTAGTTTCATTCTTTTACAAGTAGTTGACCAGATTTCCCAGCACCACTTGTTAAAGAGATTGTCTTTAATCCATTGTATATTCTTGCCTCCTTTGTCAAAGATAAGGTGTCCATATGTGCGTGGGTTTATCTCTGGGCTTTCTATTTTATTCCATTGATCAATATTTCTGTCTTTGTGCCAGTACCATACTGTCTTGATAACTGTGGCTTTGTAGTAGAGCCTGAAGTCAGGTAGGTTGATTCCTCCAGTTCCATTTTTCTTTCTCAAGATCGCTTTGGCTATTCGAGGTTTTGATGAAACTGGAGCCTATTATACAGAGTGAAGTAAGCCAGAAGGAAAAACATCAATACAGTATACTAACGCACATATATGGTATTTAGAAAGATGGTAACAATAACCCGGTGTACTAGACAGCAAAAGAGACACTGATGTATAGAACAGTCTTATGGACTCTGTGGGAGAGGGAGAGGGTGGGAAGATTTGGGAGAATGACATTGAAACACATAAAATATCATGTAAGAAACGAGATGCCAGTCCAGGATCGATGCACGATACTGGATGCTTGGGGCTAGTGCACTGGGACGACCCAGAGGGATGGTATGGGGAGGGAGGAGGGAGGAGGGTCCAGGATGGGGAACACATATATACCTATGGCGGAAAATTTATTAAATTTATTAAAAAAAAAAAAAAAACAAATGGGACCTAATTAAACTTAAAAGCTTCTGCACAACAAAGGAAACTATAAGCAAGGTGAAAAGACAGCCTTCAGAATGGGAGAAAATAATAGCAAATGAAGCAACAGACAAACAATTAATCTCAAAAATATACAAGCAACTCCTACAGCTCAACTCCAGAAAAATAAATGACCCAATCAAAAAATGGGCCAAATAACTAAACAGACATTTCTCCAAAGAAGACATACAGATGGCTAACAAACACATGAAAAGATGCTCAACATCACTCATTATCAGAGAAATGCAAATCAAAACCACTATGAGGTACCATTTCACACCAGTCAGAATGGCTGCAATCCAAAAGTCTACAAGCAATAAATGCTGGAGAGGGTGTGGAGAAAAGGGAACCCTCTTACACTGTTGGTGGGAATGCAAACTAGTACAGCCACTATGGAGAACAGTGTGGAGATTCCTTAAAAAACTGGAAATAGAACTGCCTTATGATCCAGCGATCCCACTGCTGGGCATACACACTGAGGAAACCAGAAGGGAAAGAGACACGTGTACCCCAATGTTCATCGCAGCACTGTTTATAATAGCCAGGACATGGAAGCAACCTAGATGTCCATCAGCAGATGAATGGATAAGAAAGCTGTGGTACATATACACAATGGAGAATTACTCAGCCATTAAAAAGAATACATTTGAATCAGTTCTAACGAGGTGGATGAAACTGGAGCCTATTATACAGAGTGAAGTAAGCCGGAAAGAAAAACACCAATACAGTATACTAATGCATATATATGGAATTTAGAAAGATGGTAACAATAACCGTGTATACGAGACAGCAAAAGAGACACTGATGTATAGAACAGTCTTATGGATTCTGGCAGAGGGAGAGGGTGGGAAGATTTGGGAGAATGGCATCAAAACGTGTATAATATCATGTATGAAACGAGTCGCCAGTCCAGGTTCGATGCACGATACTGGATGCTTGAGGCTGGTGCACTGGGATGACCCAGAGGGATGGTATGGGGAGGGAGGAGGGGGAAGGGTTCAGGATGGGGAACACATGTATACCTGTGGCGGATTCATTTCAATATTTGGCAAAACCTATACAATATTGTAAAGATTAAAAATAAAATAAAAAAAAAGAATCATTACAATTAAAGGAAAAAAAAAATAGCTTTCCTTTGTCTTTCACACAAAACCCAACATTCTCACCCTGGCATATGAAGTCTTGTAATATCTAGATTCAGCCCACCTCTCCATCGTTGTCTTAAAGCATTCTCCTGCTCACCAAGGAGGAGATTTCTCTTACTTCTGTGTATGTGCTTAGTCACTCAGTCATGTCCAACTCTTTGCGACCCCATGGACTGTAGACTGCTAGGCTCCTTTGTCCATGAGGATTACTGTCCAGGCAAGAATACTGGAGTGGGTTGACATGCCCTCCTCCAGGGGACGTTACCACACCAGGGATTGAAGCCAGGTCTCCCACATTGCAGGTAGATTTTTTACCATCTGAGCTTCCAGAGAAGTTCAAGAATACTGGAGTGTGTAGCCTATCCCTTTTCCAGGGGATCTTCCCGACCCAGGAATCGAACTGGGGTCTCCTGAATTATAGGTGGATTCTTTACCACCTGAACTACCAGGGAAGCTCCTCTGACTTATACAGATTCCTTGAATTTTCTAAGCAACTTCCTGACCTGTGGCCTTTAATTACGCTCTTCTTTTTCCTCAAATACTTCTCCCCACTTCTCAAAGTATATAAATCCATCCATCCTTCTTGTCAGTTTTAATGTCACTTAATCAGGGAAACTGGGCCTAACTAGGAATATTCTCTCCATTTTTATGGTACCCTTGTTTTCATTTTCACACACAAGTCAGAATTTTAATTAATTAATTCTTCAGTTAATCCCTTACATTTCTTTCTTTTCCATTTTCCCGTAAATTCTCCAAAGGCAGAAGCTTTGTCTTACTTACGACTAAAGCCCCATTTCTTTGCAAAATACCTCTAACATAATTGGAACAAAATAAATATTTTTTGAATAAGTGAAATGGCCAATATGAGGTGAGTATAGTAAATTCTTTCAATGTAGTACAGGTGAAAAGACATATACTAAAAACTGCTAGTATGAGAAAATGCTACATACAAGTTACACACATACTATTTCAATTTTGTAAAAAATGCACAGAAGACAGATGTGGTAGGCAGAGAAATAACCCCGTCCCCAAAGATGTTCACATTCTAATCCTTGGAACATTTGAATATGCTGTATTACACGGGAAGGGGTAATGGAAACTGTTAATCAACTGACCTTAAAATAAAGAGACCTGTGGATTATTTGGTCAGACCCAATGTAATCACAAGGGTCTCTTAAATGTGGAAGATGATGCAGAGGAGCCAAGTAGGATGGAAGAGGAATGTGAACAGCTCCTAGAAACTGAGAAAGGCCAGGAAAATTCTCTCCAGGGCCCCCAGAGAGAACACAGCTTTGCATCCTCAACTTTATCCCAGTAAAACCCCACTGTGGAGCTTCTGACCTCTAGAACTTTAAGATAAAACATTTTAGGATTTTAATCCATCAGTTTGCAGTAATCTGTTAAAGCAGAAATAGGAGACAAATACTGTAAAAGGATATATGAGGATAGGAGAGTTGATGAGCTTTTGTTTTCAAAGTTTGCATGTTTTTCATATAAGCTCTCTGTAACTTCTCCTTTCTCTGCTTTTAGCTCAATTTTATCAGCACTGTCCTTATGACTGCCATATTTCCACTCAATCCAAAAAATTAAAAAAAAAAGCGGAGAAATTATCTGGTTAACACATGCAAGCATTTTTTTGTCCCTAAAAGGACATTACATGAAAATGTAAATGGCAGATATTCAAAGAAATATACAGAGAAATTCCATAGTTTTTCTTGCTAAAATGATGAATGAATAAATTTTCATCAGTTACATTGACATCAGAAAAGGACTTTGGAAAATATATATATAGCTTGATGACTTTTAACACTGAAAGACAGAAAGAGCTCCTGTGATAACATGATTGTCCCTTTACTATTTTATCCTCTTTTTATACCTTTACAGTAGTAATACAGATAAGTACTGGATTTTGGAATCTGAGACGTATGCTGTAATTCCTGAATGGGAAAGAAAAGGGAAATCCTCAATGAAATTTTTTAATGTCAGCATCTTGAAATAAACTATATCAATAAAATACACATGCATACCTGATATTATACCTAGGAAACTTGGAGGACAGCAGAGTCTTTACATTTAACTAATTTACTAACAAGATTAGAAAGTGTGCTCTAGAAGTATGCATTCAACACTACCATTCTCAGCTCTATCTTATTTTGAAATGAGTGTAAATTGACTTTTGAAAGATCTGAAATTTAAATTAGGATAGATCATAAGGTTTCTTTGTATAGTTGACTTAAAAGATGATTTTTTACACAGAAGCATAAAATATTTATCTTCAATTACATGACTATTATGTTCTCAAATAAGTTGTACATTTCCCCCTGCCCCTCCAAGATCTCTTCTAGTTATCTTGATAAATAAACAGATTAAAAATGTGCTTTTGTTTTTTCACATGGCCAAAACCCTGAAATTTTGTATATCTAATATTTAAACCATATGAAAACCTGTCACTGAACAGATGAAATTATTTAGGTGGAGAAAACACCACCAAGCAAATGGAAAAAAGCTAGTGCAAAGCATTCATAGAGCTGGTTTCATTTCCCTCTAGCACCTTCTGGTGGCAAACTTGGTATATTGCTGATTTCTCTAAAATGAATAGGAAGAATTTATTGCAAACATTATTTAATGTTTGAGGTATTACTCAGTATCTTGATTATCCCTCAAAGCAGTCCAAATATATTTTTTCTGTAATTATGGTGATATCTCCATAAAATGACCATATCAGAAAAGATAATTTTAAGATTTCTTCCAGATCTTTGAGTTAATTTATTTTCAGGTATGGTGAATTTTTTGAAGGTTTGAACTCAAAAATAAAATTGGATAAGGCAGAATCAAAAATCAGGACTGTAGATAAATATACAAGTACCCACATATGTGATTTCAGCTTGGTTTATATATGAAAGAAGACATTTTAAGAGAAAAGTACCTTTATTTTTATTTTTTAGATTTAGAATGTGATATTATTTAGTGTCAGTAATATCCAACATTTATTGAGATCTTACATGAATGTCTGGGATAACAGTAAAGTATATTATAAATAATTTCATTTGGTTAAACAATAAGCTAATGATGTATGCGTGTGTATGCATGCTATTATCCACATTAATGGATACAGAAAAGTAATAATTCATTGACATATTTTAAAATAATGAATAGAACAACACAACAAATACTCAAATGCACTCTCATATTCAAAGAATAAATGTATGGATAAATGTACTCATTACCTAACACCATGTACATATCAAAGACCAAAATTGGGAAATTTAACATGAAAAAGTGTTAGTGGCTCTGTCATGTCCGACTCTTTGTGCCCTCATGACTGTAGCCCACAAGGCTTCTCTGTCCATGGGATTTCCCAGGCAAGAATACTGGAGTGGGTTGCCTTTCCCTCCTCCAGGGCATCTTCCGACCCAGGGACTGAACTTGTGTTTTCATTGTCTCCTGCATTGCAGGCTGATTCTTTACTGAGCTATAGGGGAAGACTTGTTATGTATATGATATGTACATATACATGACATAGTATGTACATGATATGTACACGATGTGAATATATGCACATATCAAAGATCAAAATTGGGAATTTAACATGTAAAAGGCTCATTACTACTTTGAAAGCATTCACTGTGTAAGTTGCAGAAGTTATAAGTGAAACAATACCATGGGATACTGTTATAACAGACACATATGTACAAAATGTCAGAAGTGTCAACACAAGTCCCTAAATCTGTATGAAGACACAGAAAGGACAGATTTGGCTAGTGATCAGGATCTCCCATTAATCCTCTATTTCCATGATCATTAAACATCCAAGAATCAAAATTTGGCTTACATCTAGATTTGCTGCAAGGAGAAGATACATAAGCCTGAAGAGCCAAACTTTTCACAGTATTTATCATAACTTAAGTTTTGAAATTTATTTACATTAATCAGGCAAAGATCATCCCTGTGTTGTTCATCACTGACCTCCCAACAGCCACCGTAGTGTTGGTCACAGGGTGAGACATGCTCAATATCTGCTCAATCGTGCCACATGGCCTCTGCAGTCTGCCTGTCTCCTTAATGAACATCTCATTACAACTCTTCACACAACACCATCCTATGGAAGCAACCTAGATGCCCATCAGCAGATGAATGGATAAGAAAGCTATGGTACATATACATAATGGAGTATTACTCAGCCATTAAAAAGAATACATTTGAATCAGTTCTAATGAGATGGATAAAACTGGAACCTATTATACAGAGTGAAGTAAGCCAGAAAGAAAAACACCAATACAGTATACTAACACATATATATGGAATTTAGAAAGATGGTAACAATAACCGTGTGTACGAGACAGCAAAAGAGACACTGATGTACGGATCAGTCTTATGGACTCTGTGGGAGAGGGAGAGGGTGGGGAGATTTGGGAGAATAGCATTGAAACATGTATAATATCATGTATGAAACGAGTTGCCAGTCCAGGTTTGATGCACGGTACTGGATGCTTGGGGCTGGTGCACTGGGACTACCCAGAGGGAGGGTAGGGGAGGGAGGAGGGAGGAGGGTTCAGGATGGGGAACGCGGGTATACCTGTGGCGGATTCATTTTGATATTTGGCAAAACTAATACAATATTGTAAAGTTTAAAAATAAAATAAAACTAAAAAAAAAAAAACACCATCCTATGAAGCCAAAAATGTCCAATATTTTCCAACAACATTAAATGTAACAGGTGGTGCAATTCTGCAAAAGTGAAGTGTTAATGCATACAGTCTTTATGGATAGGCACTTCAGTAAATGGCAAGGTTTGAAAAACCAGAGACCAAATTGCCAACATCCGCTGGATCATGGAAAAAGCAAGAGAATTCCAGAAAAACATCTATTTCTGCTTTATTGACTATGCCAAAGCCTTTGACTGTGGATCACAATAAACTGTGGAAAATTCTGAAAGAGATGGGAATACCAGACCACCTGACCTGCCTCTTGAGAAATCTGTATGCAGGTCAGGAAGCAGCAGTTAGAACTGGACATGGAACAACAGACTGGTTCCAAATAGGAAAAGGAGTACTTCAAGGCTGTATATTGTCACCCTGCTTATTTAACTTATATGCAGAGTACATCATGAGAAACGCTGGACTGGAAGAAACACAAGCTGGAATCAAGATTGCCGGGAGAAATATCAATAACCTCAGATATGCAGATGATACCACCCTTATGGCAGAAAGTGAAGAGGAACTAAAAAACCTCTTGATGAAGGTGAAAGAGCAGAGTGAAAAAGTTGGCTTAAAACTCAACATTCAGAAAACTAAGATCATGGCATCCAGTCCCATCACTTCATGGGAAATAGATGGGGAAACAGTGGAAACAGTTGCTGACTTTATTTTCTTGGGCTCCAAAATCACTGCAGATGGTGACTGCAGCCATGAAATTAAAAGACACTTACTCCTTGGAAGGAAAGTTATGACCAACCTAGATAGCATATTCAAAAGCAGAGACATTACTTTGCCAACAAAGGTCCATCTAGTCAAGGCTATGGTTTTTCCGTGGCCATGTATGGATGTGAGAGTTGGACTATGAAGAAAGCTGAGCGCCGAAGAATTGATGCTTTTGAACTGTGGTGTTGGAGAAGACTCTTGAGAGTCCCTTGAACTGCAAGGAGATCCAAGCAGTCCATTCTGAAGGAGATCAGCCCTGGGATTTCTTTGGAGGGAATGATGTTGAAGCTGAAACTCCAGTACTTTGGCCACCTCATGCGAAGAGTTGACTCATTGGAAAAAGACTCTGATGCTGGGAGGGATTGGGGTCAGGAGGCGAAGGGGACGACAGAGGATGAGATGGCTGGATGGCATCACTGACTCGATGGACATGAGTCTGAGTGAACTCCGGGAGTTGGTGATGGACAGGGAGGCCTGGCCTGCTGTGATTCACGGGGTTGCAGAGTCGGACACGACTGAGTGACTGGACTGAACTGAACTGAACTGATAAATGAAAAGGGGCTGAGAAGAGATATTTTCGTAGATCACATAGTCTCCCATGAGGGCAGAGACCACACCACTGCCACTTCTGCATCCTAGTAACCTGCTCAGCGTTTGGGACACAGTAGACAGACAATCAAATATTTGTTGAGGAATGAAAAACAATCAATAAATGAAACAGCTTATATATTTCACAGAGTGAAAGTGAAAGTTGCTCAGTCGTGTCTGACTCTTTGCGACCCCATGGAATTCTCTAGGTCAGAAAACTGGAGTGGATAGCCTTTCCCTTCTCCAGGGGATCTTCCCAACCCAGGGGTCTAACCCAGGTCTCCTGCCTCGCAAGCAGATTCTTTACTAGCTGAGCCACAAGGGAAGCCCAAGAATACTGGAGTGGGTAGCTTATCCCTTCTCCAGGGGTTCTTCCCGCCCCAGGAATCAAACCGGGTCTCCTGCATTGTAGGCAGATTCTTTACCAACTGAGCTATCAGAGAAGTGCAGAGAGTTAATCACAAATCAGAAAAACACGAAGATTCTAAAAGGTAGAAAGATTATTTAGGATCATGAAAGCTTGTCACCCAAGAGCTACAGCGGTACCCCTATGTAGACTCAGAAACAGAAAGTCTGCACACACTCATTTGGACTTAGCCTCATTGAGGCTTATGCCAAATACGTATGGCAAAGAAGGAGAAAAAAGAAATCGTTTGAAAGCTGAACTTCATGAGTAAGGTCTTGGCTCGAAAATTGCTATCCTCGTAAACACTGCATGATTTCCAAGGAACATGACAAAACTTCTATCAATAATGCCACAAGTTAAATATTTGGCCTAATTTAAGAATAGTTCAGATCATTCTTTTATTTAAACCATGTTCCCACATAAACAAAGCATAGAAACAGCCTGGACACTCTTCAAAAGACTCTAAAAGAACTCAGTGACCCATATAATAACATTATTTAACAAAATTTCTCCCAGACGATAGCAGAATATCTTTCATTTTTTTCTATCAGTGCAATTTATGTGTAATTTTAATACTGCCCACTTAAAGAGTTTCATAGCCCTTCAGTAATCAAAACTTATTGTTAAGCAGCATTACTAGCATAATGCTTTGTAGAAACAAAGGTTTAAACATCAAAAAGCTGAAAGCTATCACATACCATATTAACAACTTTTTTTTATATTACCTGGCACTTTAACATATAAATACACAACATGTACTTCGCTGGAAAGGACACAAGTATATTACTTACAGGAAGTCTTAAATGCTCTTTTTCATGAACAAAGGGTGCTTATAATTCCTATCAAATGAAGTGTCAGTCACAGCCCAGTACACAGTGTCAAAAATACTGCCAAACACAACTGAAATCATTTCCATGTCTTTCATTTTCTAGAGACATCCCACTTACAATAAAACAAGAGAATAAACAAAAAATGTGCATCATGTTGAAAGGCTTGTTTGTGGGCTCCATCACTGTTGTTTTCAATGCAAACATTTGTCCAGCAGAAAATTGAGTTGAGTTTCTGTTCCATTTAAATACAAGGAGCCCACGGTTTATGGCAACTGTTGTTGCCAAATGTGAGTAAAATTCACAATTCTTCCAAGGGTGCTATCCTTAATTTCTCGCCCTCAGAAAACCTAAGAAGTGCAGTGGTTTGCAGACCGGGTTAGGGTTGGCTCTCTGGAGTCAGAAAAGCCTCTTTTCCTTTAATTAAAAGATTTTGAGATTTTTAACCCCCCCCCCACAAATCAGATAAGTCTTGAATTGCTTTTTTTCTTGAGTAAAAGTGCCTTGTAAATTGCTACATTCTTACACAACAATTTTCTAAAATTTTGGTTGTTTATGTGCTAGTATGACTCTCAGCATTTCAGATCTTGAATGTAACATCTTAATTTCAATATAAAGGATGGTAATAGGATCACTGATTTTAAAAGATAGATGACTAAAGCTTCTCTCTTTACTCTCCATTAAATGCTTCGTATTTTTATACCCATGCTTCTTACTTATAACTAACACTAATTTAAGTATAAAATGCATACCTACACTACTGAATTATAGGATTTCACATATAAGAAATAGATATACATTCACATATGTGAAGGAATTAAAGTGAAAGTGAAAGTGAGAGTCGCTTAGTCATGTCCAACTCTTTGCAACCCCATGGACTGTCCATGGAATTCTCCAGGCCAGAATACTCTTCCCACCTCAGGGATTGAACCCAGGTCACCCACATTGCAGGCAGATTCTTTACCAGCTGAGCTACAAGGGAAGCCCAAGAACCCTGGAATGGGTAGCCTATCCCTTCTCCAGGGGATCTTCCAGACCCAGGAATTGAACTGGGGTCTCCCACATTGCAGGTGGATTCTTTACCAACTGAGCTATCAGGGAAGCTTGTGAGGGAATAAAGACAAATATAAACAGGTAATTTTAAACATTTAATTACTCAGAATTTGCAGCAGACTCAAATATCTTCATTATGCTAGCACAGGGCCAAGCAGCTACTGTCAAAACGAACCAATTTTATGAGTAGCACATACACAAATAACTGTATTAAAAAGTGGGCAAAGAACTTGATAGATATTTCTCCAAAGAAGACATACAAACAGCCAACATGTAAATGAAAAGATGCTCAACATCACTAATCATCAAGAACATATAAATCAAAATCATTTACAATGAGTGATCACCTCATACCTGTTAGGATGGTCACTAGGGGAGAGAAAAACAGAATATAACGTTGATAAGGATATGGAGAAACTGGAACTTTTGTGCAGTGTTTATGATAATACAAAATGGTAAAATCAGTATGAAAATCAGCAGGCAGTTTCTTCAAAAAATTAAAAGTAGAACTACCATATGACCCAGTAATCCCACTTCTGTGTATTTATAAAAAAGAAAAAAAAAAAAAACCTGAAAGCACCTCTCAAAAAGATACTTGCATTCCCATGTTTATTACAGCATTACTCACAATAGCAGAGAAGTACAAAAATCTAAATGTTCAGTGATGGATGAACAGATAGACAATTGTACACACATATAATGAAATATCACGGGCCTCCGTGGTGGCTCAGTGGTAAAGAACCCGCCTGCCAATGCAGGAGATGTGAGTTTGATCCCTAGGTAGGGAAGATCCCCTGGAAAGGAAATGCAACCCACTCCAGGATTCTTGTCTGGGAAATCCCATGGACAGAGGAGATTGACGGCTACAGTCTATGGAGTTGCAAGAATTGGACAAGTCTTAGCAACTAAACAACAACAACAATGGCATATTATGCTTCCTTCAAAAGGAAGGAAATCTCATATGCTATAATGTGTATGAACCTTTAGGACATTATTCTAAACAAAACAAGGCAGTCACAGAAGGACAAATACTGTATGATTCCCCTGTATGAGGTATCTAAAACAGTCAAATTCAAAGAAGCCAAAAATGGGATGGTGATTGACAGACTGGTGGTGGGGGCAGGAAAATGAGAAGTCGCTACGCAGTAAGTATAGAGTTTCAAGATGAGAAACTTCTAGAGATCTGCTATACAACAATGTGCATATAGTTAATACTGAACTGTACACCTAAAAATTTGACAATAGACTCCATGTTATGTTTTTATTACAATAAAAAAGGATAAAAACCAGAGATATTCAATAATTCCCTATACATACACATATGCACACACTCATGCACAGACATATGTTTAATTTTCAGCAAGCTGCAAAACACAGTTGCTTTACTCTTTTTATTATAGTGCTCCCTTAGAATAAACATTACAAGCAGTTTCCTAAAAACCTTATTCCATAGGATTTCTGCCGTCAATATGAGGTGTCTAATTTCCTTCCTCATCCCATTTAATGGGGTTTGCCTCATCGCATTTAATATTATTCAAAATTTGGTGTGGTGGGAATTGTACCTCCCTTTTGACAGATAAGAAAGTTGAGGCTTATACATGGTAAGAGGGAATAAATAGCATAGTTTAGATTGAAATTAGATATGTGGAGCTCTAGTCCAGGATTCTAACAATTTTTGTCCAAGAAAAAAATTGAGAATTTAGATTTATTCACTGGTAACTTGATTTGTTACTATATGACCTTGAATGATAAATTATTTTAGTTGCTTAGATAAGATGCTTATAAATCTCTATGTCATGACTGAAAAAATGTGCAGGAAAACTAAAGGTCATAATTTCTGCTATTCCTCTAAATGTGGTTGCTCTTGAGGATATTAAAGATGTGTAAAGAAAGGAAAATTACATCATTTCCTTTTGATAAATGAATTAGATTTCTTGAATTCCAAAACTTATTTAAAAAAACAGGTTGAATTTCAAAATTTATTTAAAAAACAAGTATTACAATATTTAATTTAAACTCTTATTTAGGAAAAAACACTGATGTCCTCAAGACTTACATAGATTGGAAAGAAGCTTGAAAAATGAGACAAAATTTCATTGTTAAGAACTTGACAAACTCTAAGAGGTTCAAAGTTACAATTACAGGTTTTGTATATTGTAAATATAACATAAATATATTGTACTTGTGAAGTACAATGATTTTTCTTTTGGCTCTAAATCTCGATAATGGTCTAGGCTCTACAGACTTTTGAAAATTTGCACTGTAGGTATGACATAGCTCATATAGATATATCTATATATATATCTATAATATAATTTCATAGTATAATTTCATAAAGACCTCAAGTTCTCAAGATGTAAACAAATGTCCTCCTACAACAATGGTTGAAGGCCACCATAACTCTTTTTTTTATCATTCAGCAAACTGGCACACTACACAGAGAAAATACACAAAAAGTAAAAAATGGCCAAGGCAGCAAAGCTTTGCTACTCAGCCCCTAAGTGCCTCCTTAATGAGGCACCCTGAATAGAGTAACAAAAGACACTGAAAAAAGACAAAAGACTTACTTCAGAAATGATCAATGGTTTAAAATATCTAAAACTAGTGTTTTTAGTAATGTACCCACGCTCAGTCACTCAGTCATGACAGACTCTTTGCGTTAGGATTTAGATCCCCTGGAGAAGGGGGTGGCTACCCACTCCAGTATTCTTGCCTGGAGAATTCTATGGACGGGGGAGCCTGGCAGGCTGTAGTCCATGGGGTCGCAAAGAGTCAGACATGACTGAGTGACTAACACTTTCACTTTCACAGCTTACTTAAAATGGCAAAGACTCCCAAATTGTAAGGGATACTTTTTAAAGGCATATCTTTGCAAATTTCCTTCCTGATAGCACATAATGAGGTTTGAAAGTAAAATTTTTAGTTACAGAATAAAAAATTGAATTCAATAAGTTGAATCATTTATTATAAATAAAACCATAGATGTTATTGAATCTAATATATTTTAATTTTTCAGGGTTAAATGGGTAGCTGTTTAAGGTAGATACCAGTCACAGAAATCCCTAAAGAAACGAATGTTCTAGGGTGGCCCTGTGTTACTTTCTCAGTCATATCCGACTCTTTGCAACCCTATGTACTGTAACCCTCTAGTCTCCTCTGTCCACGGAATTCTCCAGGCAAGAACACTGCTGCTGCTGCTGCTAAGTCGCTTCACTCGTGTCCGACTCTGTGTGACCCCATAGATGGCAGCCCATCAGGCTCCCTGTCCCTGGGATTCTCCAGGCAAGAACACTGGAGTGGGTTGCCACTTCCTTCTCCAATGCATGAAAGTGAAAGTGAAGTCGCTCAGTCGTGCCGAACTCTTAGCGACCCCATGGACTGCAGCCCACCAGGCTCCCCTGTCCCTGGGATTCTCCAGGCAAGAATTCTGGAGTGGGTTACCATTTCCTCCTCCAAAGCATGAAAGTGAAAAGTGAAAGTGAAGTCGCTCAGTCGTGTCCGACTTGTAGCGACCCCATGGGCTGCAGCCCACCAGGCTCCTCCTTCCATGGGATTTTCCAGTCAAGAATACCAGAGTGGGTTGCCATTTCCTTCTCCAGGGGATCTTCCGCAGGGGCTGAAACTGTATCTCTTGGGTCTCCTGCATTGGCAGGCAGGTTCTTTATCACTAGCTCCATCTGAGAAGTCTTAGTAATAGTAACAAAAATAACAACTAAGGCTTATGGGGCACCTAATTTTGCTAGGAAATATTATTGGCCCTTTTTAGAAATGATGAGAACACATCTAGGGACTTCTCTGGCAAACCAGTGGTTAAGACCTTGCCTTCCAGCGCAGGGGTATGAGTTCCATCCCTGGTCAGGAAGCTAAGATCCCACATTCTCTGTGGCCAAAAAACAAAAGCAATATTATAACAAATTCAATAGAGACTTTAAAAAATGGCCCACATCAAAAAGTCATTAAAAAACCAAAATGAACAATGAATTAATAATGAAAATGAATAATATTAATAAACAATGAATTACTTAGCTGACAGTATCCACTGAACTGGTAAATGTTAGAGCTAGGATTCAGATCCAGACTTTCCGACCATAACAACCATGCCATTACCCACAACAAGATAGTATATACATTGCTGTATTTCCATTTCTGGCTTGCACATTTCCATTATTAATCTTAGATTGGAAAGAGATAAAAAGCAAGGATGCAACAGAGGAAATAAAGACATCAAAAAGTCACATAGTAAAGATCAGAAAGGAAGATTATTAAAGGTACCTTTAAAGCATGATAAAGAGTATAAAATAGAATAAGCAGGGGTGCTTCCAATCAGCATTTTATGAGCTTCATATACTCTATATGTTGCCGAACACCGTTTCTATTTTTCCGTTCACTGACTTTCACTTAAATGTGTAATTAAGAACAGGGGTCGCTGAGAGTCGGGCACGACTGAGCGACTTCACTTTCACTTTTCACTTTCATGCATTGGAGAAGGAAATGGCAACCCACTCCAGTGTTCTTGGCTGGAGAATCCCAGGGACGCGGGAGCCTGGTGGGCTGCGGTCTATGGAGTCGCACAGAGTCGGACACAACTGAAGTGACTTAGCAGCAGCAGCAGCATATTACTAAAATCAAGTTTTGGAATACTATTTTACGATGCAAAATTTACTCACTCTGTGAGTTTTAAACAGTATATAAAACTGAATATACATTATAAATCAACTTTTAAAACTATAGGGATAGGTACAGATACATAGCATAGATAATTTCTGAACACAACATATTTTTGTGAGTGAAGATATTTTTATAACTGGATAGAAAACCAAATGCTTGAAGAAATCAGAAACTAATGCATACACACATCAACCTTCCTCTTTCAGATGACTTGATTACTTGCTGTTTTCTTCTATCTAAATGAGTATGTGAGCACACAGAGCTGGCAATGCATAGACATGCTGCTTAAGTCAACTGTAACCAATGGAACGGCCATTTGTGGGCCTTCATACTGCCTCAGCGGAAGAACACTAGGCCTGAACTAGCTTCCATGGTGATGCGAACCCAGGGAGCGGAAGGACAAGCAGTGTCTGACCCGAAGGCATCTGGGCCCACCGCTGCAGTGGCCATGAGCACTGGAACCATCACAAAACAGTCCAACAGGACTGAGCCACATGCCCACTTTGTTGAGAAAACCAGATACAGCTCCAGAGCGTGATTTATGAAATTTAGCTGTATATAATTGTGTTAAGTGATCTCCATCACCTCACTTGCCTGTTTTTTAATGAGTAATTTGCATGGATGAGTTTGCTTTATTTCTATGCAAACTCTGAAACAGTGGTCGTGTGTGTGTGTGTGTGTGTGTGTGTGTGTGTGTGTGTGTGTGTGTTTAGTCACTCAGTCATGAACAACCCTTTGTGACCCCATGGGCTGTAGCCCTCCAGGCTCCTCTGTCCATGGAATTTTTCAGGCAAGAATACTGAAGTAGGTTGCCATTTCCAGGGTATCTTTCCAACCCAAGGATGGAACCCACATCTCTTGCGTCTCCTGCAGGCGGATTCTTTACCACTGCACCATTACTTCACTATTATCGGAAAGAACTTAATTGTTTGGCATTTTATACAAATGAAGCCTCATTTGAAAAGAAATGTCCATAGTTGGGAACTTATAACTATCAGTTATTAAGAATCCAACAGGCAAAACTAAGATTGTAAGCGCCTTTAGGTCACTGTAAACATATTCTGGCTAGGGCATCAGATTAATACTTTTCTTCCTGGAGTCTCAATTCTAATTATCAACAGAAGTGGCCTTTCATTGGAAACACTTTTTGGACCTCAGCATTTGTTGGTCCTGAACTTATCCGAGGCCAGCATCTTCCTGCTTCCTAATATAAAGATAGGGCTTTCAATGTATTTTACTTTAGAGGGAGCCTGGGTATGTTTAGAATGGTGCTTTCTAGAAACAATGAGTATTCTTACAAGTGGAACAAATTCACAAGGGAAAACATTATATGATAAACATAAAATGGTATCTTCCATCCACTTAAATCTTCCCTTAGTCCAGCATTCATTTTTTCTCTTGGCTTTCCTTTAGTCTCTGCTGCTTATTTTCACAAATCTCTCTCTCTCTCTCTCTCTCTGAAAAGGAGATTGCAGCTTAAAGGGTGTACCAAAGCTAGGCATGACAAAATGCATTATTAGAAAATAATATAAGACATCTAAACCAGAGTTTGCTTTTACCATGCTCAAATTACAGGTGGTTTAAATGACCTGGAGGTTGAAGAAGAGATGCATATAGTCTTAATTCAAAGAACTAAAAGCTTTTTCATGGAGTTATGGGTTTTGAAAAAATAAAGAGGGAGAGGGAGGGAGAAAGAAAGAGGAGGCAGAATGAGTTCACTGTAAATAGCTCTACAAGTAGACCACCAGAGAAAGGATAAAACCAAATACAGGAGGCAATGAATAAGAAAACAAGAAGATCACACTTGGGGGTAAATAACCTTAGCTCTATTTGTTGGCACAGAGGTTGAGTAGTAGAAGACTAATCAGAAAGTTCCTGAGAGCTGATTTAGTGGTTGCTCAGTGGCCACTGGGGTAGCGGTTTTTATCTATGACCGCAAATGAAGACATCTGTTCCCCAAACCTAAAGATTGAAAAGACCTTAGTCCATGACCAGTGTTCAAGATGAGAGCCTAGAATTGATAAAAAGAGGACAGGAGCATCCCCAAGCAGACTGTCAAACACTGCATGACTGCATCTCACTGGATATAACCAAGTAACTACATCTGATAAACTACAAGCAATTATAGCTTCCACTCTACAATTTCCTCCCACTGTGAGAAGAAAGGTTCCAGGACTTACAGGACAGCTTCAGACCCCTGGGAGGGAAAGAGAGAGAGAAGTAACAGACAGGCATTTGGGGCTTAAAAGGATGGCTGCCTTCTTGGGCTCTCAGGGGATGGTAGTAAAAAAATTATCACTAGATTCACAGCAATGGGGTTCCAGCTAAAAGCTTTCCAGTCTGTGGATACCTCCTCCCTCAGAGATCCCTTGTCCCACTGGCATCCTGGCTAATCTTCTTCAGGCAGCTTAAGAACAAGACTAACAGGACGTCAGGAGTGTCTGCCCTTCGGCCTCCCTTGAAACCACACTCCATGCCACAGGCAGAGGTAAGGTCCTGGATGGGATTCCTTCCAGTTTTAAGTTATAATTTCAAGATCAGTTCAAAGTTCTTGCCCCTTGACCTAGATTTTAAAAGCAAAATGAGGAGAAAAGAAAAATAGCCCAATACTCTTCCTATTTTCACTGATTTCCTCAGAGTCAGGGAAAGATTAATTTAACATCATTACATTAATAGCGAAGACTGGGAATTTCTCATGAGACCAGTTATGTACAGACAACAAAAGTCAGGGCAGAGGCCATAGGCAAAATAAATAAATAAATAAAATATAAATGTAAAAGATAAGCAAAAACAAAACAAAACAAAACCAACCAATGAACTAACAAAAAACAATCTTCTACGTCAGTCCAGAGGCATGGGGTTAGGTCACACTAACAAGAGTGAAGAATACATGAGTCTCTGAGGCTCCCACTGATAATTCTAATGCAAAGTCACAGAGGGTCTGCAGATGACAGTGGGATTCTAAGTGAGTTTGATGTTTCAAAATGCTTTGCATTTTGAGCTTTGTTGCATACTGAGACAGTTTAATTAGCAATTATTTCCACAATGCACAATGTCTAGTGATTTCATTTCTTTGAGAAGTGCAAAGTAACACAGTATTTGACAAGGATTTTTATTCAGTTTGTTGTTTTATAAGGTCATTGGGTTGAAATGGAATCAAGAAATATCATGGTACAAAAGTTCTGATCAACAATTTGAATAACTTCAAAATTCTTAGAAACAACTTCTTAAACTATGTTTAAAGGTAGCTGCCAGAAACAGAAAAGCTGACTCAAAGAAATTTTGCCAAGTGTATTAGATTAGTTCATTTAATCCACTGCCAAGAGCTAGAACAAGGAAAACGCTCAAATCATGTCTAGAAATACAAGTAATGTGAAGTACTATCTTTCTAATATGTTACAGAATTCCACAAAAATTCAAGAGAGCCTGAACAAAGAACACACGTTCTTGTCTATGCGCATGTCAGAGACACTCTACCAGGACTTTGTTCTTGATAACTTTTCTATTAATTTGTTCATTAAACTATGGTTGTGTAATACTGACATATTTCTAAACACTTGTAAGTAATTTCCACGGTACCTGTGGGGGGCGGGGGGAAGCAAGATAAATCACATTAACATCCATTTACCAGATGTAAAAATTGGTACAAAGAAGACAAGTGAGTTTCAACATCACAAAGAACATTGGCAGATTCAAACTTGAACTCAGTCTTCTACTTCTGCTTTTAATCCTTAAGAGTCGGTAAGCTGTAGGGCATCCAAAATATTATTTATTTGACAAGAGCTCCAAACAGGTAACAGCTGCCCAGAATCAAGTCCAGGAAAGAAACAAGTTTTAGAATCACAAACTAAGTCTATGTTAGATGTAAAATTTTTGCTTCATAATCAAGAGAGTCTGTGCAAAAGCATTTTGTTTCTGAAGTGATTTTAAGTGTTCTGGAGAGAGCTGAATCTTTATTGACTTGAAGTATGCTATAGTTGAAATACATTAGGGTATTTAAAAGAAAAAAGTAAACACTCTAACAAGAATAACCGTCCTCTTACTTTTTTTGGGAGGAGGTTATAATCCATTTACTAACTATTGGCTTTCAAAATGCAGCTTTCTAAGACATATACTACTATGAAAAGTTATTATTTTTAAAAAGTACTGTTGAGGTGTATGTATCTTTTCAAATTATGGTTTTCTCCAGATACATGCCCAGGAAAGGGACTGCTGGGTCATATGGTAGTTCTATTTTAGTTTTTAAAGGAATTTGCATGCTATTCTCCATAGTGGCCATACCAATTTATATTTCCAACAACAGTGTAGGAGGGTTAATTGTAGCACTATACAAGATATAGAAGCAACCTAAATGTTCATCAACAGAGGAATGGGTAAAGAAGATGTGGTACATCCATATGATGGAATATTACTGAGCCATAAAAAGAACAAAATAATGTCATTTGTAGCAACATGAATGAACCTAGTGATTTTCATACTGACTGAAATAAGTCAGATGCAGAAAGACAAATAACATATGATATTGCTTGTATGTGGAATCTAAAAAAAAAAAAAAAAGGTACAATGAACTTCTTCACAAAATAGAAGTAAAGTCATGGATGTAGAAAACCAACTCACAGTTACCAGAGGATAAGCAGGAGAAGGGACACCTTGGGAGACTGGGATTGCCATAAACACACTACGTATGAAAGCAGGTCATCAATGAGAACCCACTGTGTAGCACCGGGAACTCGACTCAGTGTTCCTGCACAGGAAAAGAACCTAAACGAGAGAACAGATATGCGTATATGCAGAACTGATTCACTCTGCTGTATGCTTGAAACTAACACATTATAACTCAACTGTACTCCAATTTTTTTTTTTTTTTTTAAGTAATGTGAGCTGAGATTTGTCTCTGCTGATGCTCATATGAGGCCCACGGTAGAAGAGCTCAAGATTCCAGATAGTTCTTCTGGGTTGATGTGGTATATCTGGGCCTACTGAATTTGGCTCACTCTTTAACATTAACAAGTTGAACAGAGACAGATTAAAAGATCACTGGAAAATATATATGGAAGGAAAACACACATCTTTTAATTAAGCACACATTTATTGAGTGTGTACTCCATGTCGGGCACAATGCTAATTGCTAGAAATACAAAATCAACATTGAGAAGGTTGCGATTTAACAGGATGGTGTCAAACAAATGCAGCAGAAAGAATGCTTCTATTCAAAAGTCCTTTGCCAGACTACGACAGTGGCAATACTCAATATCTCAGTTTCTAAATGATCAGGTAGGGATATAACTAACTCATCATTTTGTTGTAATTAAGAAGAAAGTGCATATAAAGAATATTTTATACTTTAAAACACTATATTTGACATACTCCCTTGCTATGCCTATCAAATATGGTACCTAAAATACTTCACTGAATTTATACTTACATTGCTCCCATCCCACTCTATTGCATGGCCCTTTAAGGTAATGGATGTTTACAAACATGATGCCTTGCAGAGCAGACACATAATAGGCAACCAGTCATTATAAATTAAAATGTACAAGAAAAGAAAGTTGAAACTACTTGGTAGTAAGAGAAAAAAGGTAGGATTCTAGCTAGTACCTTGAAAAGAGAAGAGGAACTTAGTAGTTAATTGAAAGCTGGTAAAACGTTTACCAACCTGCAAACTATCAACATGCAAAAAAAAAACACACACACACCTTTTCCCTCAGATGTTGTAATCCTGGGTCTGTTCTATCTTTTGATTTCCAGTGTGAGAAGAGTGATCAGGGCCAGGGAAGACAATCGTAATAACTTACCACTTGGCAGGTAATAGAGGGTGAACATTAAAAGGCGAATGCCAAAGAGGTGTCAGGAATGGATGGAGGGCATAGATCAACAGGTCGAGTTTGTCTCTAAAACTTGAGGAAAGTCTCCTTATGTGGAAATGAGAAAATGATCTCAAAGTCTTTGAACAACTCTTGGGAAATATAGTATGCACTTGTAGAAGTTCAATTTACTCATTAAAGTTTTAATGTGATTTTTCACCATTCATAATGGAGATCTGTTAATGTTAATTGAGTTCTCCAAAATGATTAACCAGACTTTCTGGAGTAGTTTGCACAGTGATAAGTCCACCTGAAATTTTATTAAGTTTTTATTAAATCGTATCTCTTAGCTACACAACAGGGTAATCTTCTTTGATATAAAGTATGAGTCATAAAAGTTAAAGGTTGTTCAATAATAACTTTCCTGTCTTTATAAAGGAATTGTAAAGTCTCAACTGTAGATATCATACACTGTAAGAATATCCTCTATTCTAATAGCTTTGATGGGAAAACACAATCAAAATGGATAGACACATCAAAGGCATATTCCAATTGAGGAAAGAAGTAAAGTGAAAATATGTAACTTAAAAAATAAGATGGGTATTATAAAATATCTGAAAACTCATTAAGACTAAGAAAAAATACCAAGTGTAATACAGAGATTAAAAATGTTCATTATTAATAACTGACAGCTCTACATCCTCAAACTGTGGCTAGGACATTAAGCTCCTTGAGGGCATAAACTTGGAATGTTTGCAATCAGCATTTAAAACAGTACTTATGATTTCAGTGAATCCTGCTTGAACTTAAGGGCAAAAAATGACCTAGGTGAAACCAACCAAGTACCCTATCTGGTTGGAGCTGCCAATAGCCATATTGTCTCCTTTTTTCCCATGAAACTATGTCCAAGAATGGAACCACATAGAGGAAAGTAATGGACAGATAAGTCTGTGAGTCCCTTTCTGTTTTGTAAATAAAGTTCATTTGTATCTTTTCTTTTTAGATTCCACATATAAGGGATGTCATTAGAGACTGAACTTATAGTTGCGGGGGCGGGGGAAGGCTAAGGGAAGGAATAGTTAGGGAGTTTGGATAGACATGTACACATCGCTATATTTAAAATGGATAGCCAACAGGGACTTACTATACAGTGCAAGGAACTCTGCTCAATGTTACGTGGCAGCCTGGATGGGAGCCGAGTTTGGGGGAGAATGGATACCTGTATATGTATGGCCCTTCACTGTTCCCCTGAAACTGTCACAGTGTTGTTAACCAGCTACACTCCAAAATGAAATAAAAAGTTAAAAATAAATTAATTTTAAAAGGAAAAGGAAAGATAACATTTTAAAATATAATTTTGGGAACTGGGTCTAAAGCCATTTTATAATTTTAAATTTCTGACTTTTGTTAGCCAATAAATTCCCTTTGAATTTCAAGCCAGTTTGAGCTAGTTTACATCGTTTATTTCACTATCATGAGAGAAAGACTCCTGGTTAATACATATGCAAACATGATAAATATACAGTCTCCTTTAAGCTAACATAGAAATAAAGTTAGTGTAATATTACAGCAACAATAAGATTTCTCCATTATCCTTTTTACTGTCTCTGGAACCTTAAAAATGACTTACATTATGCTATTAAGTTCCTAAAAAGGTATCATAAAATCTTATAAATATAAAAAATATAAACTAGATTTAAAACTCAAATATCCTAGAAAGAAGTAGTGTTATTATAGAAATTCCCAGATGAGTGGGAAATTCCTAGACACACTAAGGGTCTTTGAGCTGATAGTATAAGTCAGAGAACATACTGAAGAAGGCTGTTTGCAACATGGGAAATAAAAAAACCCCTTACACAATTTCTTTAGTTATTTAGACTTTTTTTTGGAATATACTTTTAGATTACTAAATGTCCAGTTTACTAATGTCCAGTTTGTTACAATGCAGCCCAGTTCACTTTACTTTAGCAAATATTGAGAGCTGGCTTTTTACTATTGTTACCCTTAGCTATTAATGAGTATACAAAAATCCACTGACTCATTAATAGGAGCGTTTTCCCCTGAAAAAAAAAAGCTGGTAATCCTTGCTATTTAAATGGCAGTTTTAATGGCATTACATGAATTCTTTTAAATGATTTAAGAGCAACAATTGTTGGATTATCATGGGATTTCCAGAGACTGTGTACCCAATATTATTCAGGATATCAAATAGGAATCAGAGCGGCTGGACCAAATAGCATTGGGATATGGTAGCCTTTATTTGTGCTTCAAAGTGTGTAAGCTTTGTTAACAATACCTTGTAAACTCCAGACTGGCACTACTGCTAGTAATCCAATCTATGTGAATCACTTCTCAATTCTGCTTTACTGACTATGCCAAAGCCTTTGACTGTGTGGATCACAATGAACTGTGGAAAATTCTGAAAGAGATGGGAATCCCACACCACCTGACTCTTGATAAATCTGTATGCAGGTCAAGAAGCAACAGTTAGAACTGGACATGAAACAACAAACTGGTTCCAAATAGGAAAAGGAGTACGTCAAGGCTGTATATTGTCACCCTGCTTATTTAACCTATATGCAGAGTACATCATGAGAAACGCTGGGCTGGAAGAAGCACAAGCTGGAATCAAGATTGCTAGGAGAAATATCAATAACCTCAGATACGCCGATGACACCACCCTTATGACAGAAAGTGAGGAGGAACTAAAAAGCCTCTTGATGAAAGTGAAAGAGGAGAGTGAAAAAGTTGGCTTAAAGCTTAACACTCAGAAAACGAAGATCATGGCATCTGGTCCCATCACTTCATGGGAAATAGATGGGGAACAGTGGAAACAGTGGCCGACTTTATTTTTGGGGGGCTGCAAAATCACTGCAGATGGTGACTCCAGCCATGAAATTAAAAGACACTTACTCCTTGGAAGGAAAGTTGTGACCAATCTATATAGCATATTGAAAAGCAGAGACATTACTTTGCCAACAAAGGTCCGGCTAGTCAAGGCTATGGTTTTTCCAGTGGTCATGTATGGATGCGAGAGTTGAACTGTGATGAAAGCTGAGCGCCGAAGGATTGATGCTTTTGAACTGTGGTGCTGGAGAAGACTCTTGAGAGTCCCTTGGACTGCAAGGAGATCCAACCAGTCCATTCTAAAGGAGATCAGCCCTGGGATTTCTTTGGAAGGAATGATGCTAAAGCTGAAAGTCCAGTACTTTGGCCACCTCATGCAAAGAGTTGACTCATTGGAAAAGACTCTGATGCTGGGAGGGATTGGGGGCAGGAGGAGAAGGGGACGACAGAGGATGAGATGGCTGGATGGCATCACCGACTCAACGGACGTGAGTTTGAGTGAACTCCGGGAGTTGGTAATGGACAGGGAGGCCTGGCGTGCTGCGATTCATGGGGTCTCAAAGAGTCGGACATGACTGAGCAACTGAACTGCACTGAACTGATTCTTGTCTTTCATTTACATATTCTAATATAATCTTTATTTGAGACACAATATTAGGCAAAGAAACTTCCCAACCTGGTTGTGTACTAGAATCCCTGGAGAGAGCTTAATACAAATACAGAGGAATACTCAGCTCTGTAGATGAACATTTGGCATCATTCCTAATGGTGATGCCATGATGTACAAGGTACAGTCCCTATATTAAGTGAACTTAGAGTTTAGTAAGTTAAATATTTATGTGTGTGTTTATTAAAATTTGATGTAATAAAGTAATATGGGTAAGACCTTAAGTACTTTGAATTCTGACAGATCTGAGTTCTAATCCCAGATTTTCCAATCACAATGTGGGACAAGTTACTTTCTAAGCCTCAATGATTTCATCTATAAATGACAATGTAATAACCAACCTCATAGGATTATATCTAATTTTTATTAGCAATCATTCAAATATGGAAACAATAATAAGATACTGATTAATGTAGGTACTGCATTACATGAAAATTCAAAAAAGGAAAAGCTACATTTATCATTAAGGGTCATTATCATGAATGCCCAGCCATTCATATGAAGTTGTATTAATATTAACAAATTAAAATAAACAAAACACAGAAGTTACAAGACTTTTAGTTAAAAGTATGAGACAAATTTTTTATTTTTTCAAAGAATCACTTTCAGCTTCAGAATAGTACCCAAAATATTCCATCTTACATGTTTTGTGGGGACTTCCACTCAGGAAATCACACTGTACTACTTTCTATAGAGGTGACGCCAGACCCTGCCATCTAAGTTGCCACTGTGATAAGGAAGCTATTAAAGATTCAGATAAACCAAGCAGAAATAAAGGATGCCATTTACAAGGGAATGTCACCCCATAATTGAATTCTAAAGCCATAATTCCTGACAATAACTGAGTTGTTAATGGCTCTAAAAGAACGTGCTCCAGGATGGTCAAGTCGCTCCTGACCAACGTGCCACCTGCTGCCCCATCTTATGATATTTAACCATTTGTTTTTCTCTGCTCCTGCTTTATTTTTACTTCAAAACTGTAACTGCATATTTTTAAGTGCTATTTTAAATGCTCTTAATTTTAAAACAAACATGAGAAGAAAGATGTTCACTCATGCGATTCTTATCAGAATAATATTACTTGCTTCCTTTTAGTAGATGCGCAACAGCAGCCAACTGTCTCCTCTATTAAATTGAGGTCCTCATTTAATCTCATTCATTTTTCACTTATCAAGGCTTGACTGATTATTCACTCCATGCACTAAGTAATGTTGCAGGTGTTAGGAAAACGAAGAGTAATGGATTGATTCTACTTTAGCTTCCTGAAATGCTATTTCTTCTTTTTAATATAATTGAGATTCAATAATAATTTGCCAATATTATTTCATTTAGGATCTTTTTTCTAATAATCATATTATTAATATAAAAATAATATTAGTTTGGCTCACATCTGGGAGATTAATGTGAGGAAGATAGTGGATATAACTGACAAACTGCATGAAAGAAAACAAATTTAGAACATAATTTATTACTAAGATGTAGATGCAGTTTAAGAGTTTGGTTTTAATTTTAGCAATGTGAACTACTGAAACAAACTCAGAATATCATTCACGCTGAATAAGTGTCCATTTTTTAATGAGAAAGGGAGGAAAGGGGGGACATTTATAAGTGAATATTACTCTAGGTATCACATACATATTTTATTACTTATTATTCAGAAGCATCCAGGATTGTAATTAAGATAACCTCCACTTTAACAAAGGCGAATAGTAGTGTTCTAGAAAAGCAGATAACTTGCCTAATATCCTTCTGTTACATGACAGAGTTGAGAATGGCATGCACAGCCGTCTGGCTGCATAGCCCAGGCTCTTTCCACTCCACCATATTGCCCCATATGCAGCAGAAATGAGATAAGCATGCCTTTGACAACAGAAAGAAATTTTAAAATGTTAAGTTTCAGGAATTTAAAATGTATTTATATTGGAATGATGTTTACAAAGTATAAAACATCTTCCAAGTATTTACTGGTTTTTAATTACATTGTTAGAAAGGGTAACTAAACATTATCCTTTGCAAGAATGGATTTTCTTATCCTTTACAAGAATGGAGGTAGTTTTCTAGACATTTGAGCAGTGCTTTTTTTGTTTCCAGCCACATATGATCCACACTAAGTCTATCTGCCTCCTTTGGAGTCTCTCATTTGTCAAAGTGACCCAAGACCTCCCTGGGGCATCACACTGAGACAGTCTGCTTCTCAAGTGGTGTCTAGACACCATCTGCATCAGAATCATTGTGAAACTGAAAACAATTCAGCCCCACTAAATACTTGAGAAAGGGACCTGAAAATCTGCATTTTATCTAGTTCCATAAATTACTCTTATATAGGTGGCTCCTGAAGAACATGATAGAGCTGAATGTTAATATACCCTGAAGTATGAGAACCACTTGTCTGAGGCGGAGAAAATGGCTCAGTGTTAGTGATTATTCAATTTTATTTCAGAATGGCAAGTGGAAAAAAAAAAAAAGGTCCGTCTAGTCAAGGCTATGGTTTTTCCAGTGGTCATGTATGGATGTGACAGTTGGACTGTGAAGAAAGCTGAGTGCCGAAGAATTGATGCTTTTGAACTGTGGTGTTGGAGAAGACTCTTGAGAGTCCCTTGGACTGCAAGGAGATACAACCAGTCCATCCTAAAGGAGACCAGTCCTGGGTGTTCATTGGAAGGACTGATGCTGAGGCTGAAACTCCAATACTTTGGCCACCTCATGTGAATTGACTCATTGGAAAAGACTCTGATGCTGGGAGGGATTGGGGGCAGGAGGAGAAGGGGATGACAGAGGATGAGATGGCTGGATGGCATCATTGACTCAATGGACGTGAGTCTGAGTAAACTCCGGGAGTTGGTGATGGACAGGGAGGCCTGGCGTGCTGCGATTCATGGGGTGGCAAAGAGTCGGACACAACTGAGCAACTGAACTGAACTGAAATCTAACAGCTGACATGGCAATAATTAGTCCTACTATGATTTCTGAAAATATCGAAATATTTCACTGCAACATAAAATTTGTGTAGTAAAAAATAGGTGCATTACTTAAAATGTTGACTCCCCATTTTAATTATTACCTTAAATAAAAACAGCTAAAAATGAAGTTCTCCTTTAACTACAGTCATTTGGAAATGTTACCTTTATGATAAACCCTTACCTCAGTTTATGTTCTTATTCATTCTTTACTGCATTGAAGCACGAGGACAGTGTTTCTACAATCAGCTCTCGGAGAAAAACATCTAAGTATAGTACACTGCTACAGTTACTAAGGTAACCACCATCTGCTAGTCCCTTAAAAGTTTGAGTTCACAGACATCTTAACGACGTTCCTGAAACATCCAACATAAAAGCCACTGCCTAGAGAAATTTGGGTTCCGTGTATTGGTTATACATCTTAGACTAGAGAATCCGTGGCATCAATAGAGGTTGATATTTTTGGTTTACAATCTTCATTGCACTTCAAACATCAGTAGAAGACTAGCTATGTTCTAAAATGGTTCTCGAATGAGCTCATCTTGATTCATTCAGTAATTTTAGCACTGCTTTGGCTTGAACACTGGTACATAATGTTGAGCTTTCTGAGATTTTTTTTTTTCCTGGCAGCTGATGTTCAAGACATGAGAATAACATATTTTGCTTGGAAAAGCAGCATCAGTTTCAGCAGGAAATGTTATCTTCTTTTAGACTTGTTAATACTTGGAAATAGCCTGCTCAGTGTTGAGATCTTCCATATTCCTACTGATAAGGTCTTTAATAATGTTCTCAACCCTGTTTCCTCCTTAATCCTTCTGCTGTGCTGTGGTAAGCCGCTTCAGTCATTTCTGACTCTTTGTGGTCCTATGGACTGTAGCACACCAGGCTCCTCTGTTTATGAGGAGCTCCAGGCATATTGCTCCTCATGTATTACTCCAGGCAAGAATACTGAGTGGGCTGCCATGCCCTCCTTCAGGGCATCTTCCCAATCCAGGGATTGAACTCGCATCTCCTATGTCTCCTGCATTGGGATATTCTTTACCATCAGTGTCGCCTGGGAAGCCCACTGCTGTTTCGGTCTTAAATCCTGAACTCCCCCTCTTTTATACTTCTTATTATCTTGGTTTCATCCTAGGCCCTTCCAGAGAAAGTTACAGAACTGTGGAACTTCAGCCCACTGATAATTCAGATTTTCTGATTTTAGTTGGCTTCTTATAATGTCTGAGAAGTCCTTTCCTTCACCCCGTATTGCTTACAGAACACACTGTTTAGAGCGGTCAGCCAAACTCTTGCTTCTTTGTCCCCACCCCTATACATCCCAATTTCACCAAATTTCCCTTTTCTTATACTGCTTCTCCTTTTGCATTACCCATCAGTCCTTAAATTCTCTAGAATTTAATGTCCATTAACTTCCTTCTACTGAAAATTCATTTTCCAAAATCTTGTGTTTGCAATAAACCATTTCTTGTAACAACTGTGCTTTATCTGAACACTGGTTTTTCTAATACTTCACTCTTGTTCTCTCTCAATCTGTCCCCCTCAGTTACTGACTCTTCAATGAAAATTCAACTGAATATTCATTATGAATCTATTATTATCCTGTCACTAGACTAGACCTTAGAGATGAAACAGTGAACGAGATAAGGTCCTTATCCTCAGGGAAGGAAACAATAAAAAGGTAATCAGAGTATTAAGAAAGAAATAGCAGAGACTACAGCGAGCACATACAGTAACCAAATCTAACCTATTCCAGGGGTCAGGAATGGTCTAGAGGAAGAGCCTGAATGGTCCTTAACCAAACAGCATTTGCACCATCTCTTAAGCTAATTGATAAGTGCTTCATGTAAAGTTCTATCACTTATAAAAACTTTAAGTACATTAATATTGTTTTCAACTTTATGGACCAACAATAATTATGTGGGAGAAGTGAATGGAAAGAAAAATTTCAAGAAGAAAAAATAACTTAAAATTGAGCTTGCAACAAATATACTATTTAAATGGATATCAGTGGGTTTTCATTTGCTATGATATTTATATTTCACTGGATATAATTAAAAGTGTGATATAGCAGTTTTATGTAAAATCCATAGTTATGATATATTGAAAACCTTACCTTTATAAGATACAATGAAAAAGATGTGGACTAGCATACATTTTTTATAAAAATAATTTTGAGGGAATACTCAGTCCAACAGGTTAAAAACACTAAATGACATATTGATGTTTTTACAAGTTGTTACTATGCAATAGGGTAATCGATTCTGTCCTGATCCACAAGTAGCTTATAATCAAGAAAGGCATTACCATCTCTTAATAGAGTTCACGGAACCTACCTAATTCATATTACCATTCAGTGGTTGAGCCTACAAATCCAGTTTTTTTTCATGATCATCCTAGCATTATGCTAGAATGATTCCATATGCTGTTCTTTTTTTTTTTTTTTTTTTTTTTTGCTCATACTTGGCCTGTGACTGGGCAAATAAATAGTCCATTTAAAGCTCTGGCAGATATAAGCTTGATTAATTAAGTCTCTTTCATTATCTCTAGGCATTTCCTGGGTCAATTTCCCATCTCTTGATTGTCCACAGATTCAGACGTTTTAGGTGTTTTTAGATCTTGGATTCTCAGAAATGAGTTTGGGATGGCCCCAGAAGTGGAAGGATAAAGTGTACACTTTAGGACTGGTTGATAAATATGGGCTCCACAGAGCTTTCTTCCATATGTGCATGCACACACACATCCTTTCTCATATATGAGCATATGATATGTCCAAATAATGAAGAACATCCCTAAAAAAAATCAAATAGCAGACCTAAGATAATAAAATGCACCAGGCCACTTCTTTCAGCTTTTGTAACTGATCATCTGTCATAAGAAAAAAAAGAAAGAAAGAAAAAAACAAAAGGGAGAAAGAACATTGCATATCAATTGCTCATGTTCTTCCAGCCTGGAGGTATAAAATTAGAAGACTGGGTTGACCAGAGATAAGACTCAGAAAATGAAAGAAAAAACAAATTTTGTACACATATGAAGTCATACTGTATATATTAAACTTACACAATGTTATATGTCAATTATATCTCAATAAAACTGGAAAAAATAAAAATTTTAACCAGACTTGTGTGCATATGCAGGAAATTATGGATTCAGTACAAGAAGTACACTGTCCAATGGCTCATAGGATAGTGAAAATGAAAAGGTTGTTATGGAAAAGAGACCCCACTAAGAGGCAGTATTGCCTTTTAGACATGTACACACTATTAATTTTGTTTCTTTTTAATTCTCCTATAACTCTGCTTGTGTATTACAACATAAACTCTAATAAGAAGAGATCTGAGCTTTGAAAATTCATCAGAGCCTTTATGAACACCTATTTTAAGAGAGTATTTGAAATAGAGAAATAGGCAGTAAGGCGTATTAAGAGCTTGTGAAGTGAGATGGAGCTGGTTAAAATACTGGCTTCTCTCCACCATGTACTTATTATCTGGGATATGTTATCTCAGCCATCTAAGCACAGTGTCATCATCTATAAATGGGGATAATAATACAATGAAATTATATATACGAAGTATTCAGCACTCATGGATACTATGTGTGGACCCATCATTACTTCTGAGGCTTAAAATAGCCTTTGAAATTAAAATCCAGTAATTCAAATATTTGCGCTTGTGTTAGGAGTGTGTTAACAACTGAGTTAGAGTACCTGTCACTGATGCACTGAATGAACAAAGAAAGGAAGTTTATCACCTTTAATGCAATTGGAAACAGCAGATGGCACACTTGTCAGGAAACCTGTTTCACAGAAACTAAAGAAGTGCTCAGTTACTTGACATTTTCACGGCAGGTCACACATGGCATCTAGGAAGCACAGTGGGAAGATACATGCACATTTACATGTTGGGATTCTTCAATAACCCATTCACAAAATAGCCATTTTTCAGTTAAAGCAGAGGAAAAATAGAGGCTCTCAATAAGTACAAAGTAATACTAATTAAGAATTCCAGCTTCAGAAATCTTAAAAAATAATAATCATGTTGGAGAATTAACATTAACTGATTTCAGGACTTACTTTAAAGCTAAAGTAATCATAATAGTCTGGAACTGACATAAAGACTAAAAGATCAACGGAATAGAGTCCATAAATGATCCAAATGACTTTTGACAAAGGTATCAATGGAATTCAGTGGGGAAAGGAAAGTTGCTTATTTTTTTTGCTAGAGTATACAAGTGCACATACACTCACACATACACACACACACACACAAGTCTAGATTACAGAAAATGCAAAAACCATACTATGAAGCAAAAATCATACTACAAAGTTCACTGAAGGAAAGATAGGCAATTATATTTGTGATATTATCCCTGTGACCAATTAGGAAAGGATTTCTAAGTAGAACAAAAAAAGAACAAACCATAAAAAATTATAATGAACTTGATTTCACTGGACTTAAAAAATTTACTCATTGAAAGACACCATTAAGAAAATGAGAAATCAAATCAAAAAATGAGAAAATATTGGCAATACATAAATCATATACTTGGATTCAGATTATCTAAACAATGCCTACAAATAAATACTAACATGATTATCAAACAAGTCAGTTTAAAAAGGGCAAAAGACTTGACACTCAGAAAACTGTACATTGGAATCATAACACATGAAAAATGTTCAGCATAACCACCAAGGAAAGAGAGATGACGATATCACTTCATACTCATTAGAAGGGCTAAGTTTAAAGTGTGATAGCATTTAATGTGGAAGAGAATACAGAGCAATGGCACATGGAAATATAACCTTGCTCTACATCTGTGGAAAATCATGAGGCAGTTTCTTATAAAATTATAAATACAGCTACCTCATGATCCATTAATTCTGTTCCTATGGATTTACCCAAAATAAATAAAACCATGTCTCCCAAAATACTTATATATGAATATTCATGGAAATCTTATTCATAATACCCTAAAACTGTAAACAACCCAGTCATCCATCAATAGGAAAAAGAATATAAAACTGTAACATATTCATACAATGGAGCATTATGCAGCAATAAAGAGTAAACTTCTGATGCAGGGCAAAGGGATGAATCTCAAAAACGTTATTCTTAGGAGAATCCAGACATAAAAACATACCTACTGTATAAGGGCTTCCCTTGTGGCTCAGCTGTTACAGAATCTGCCTGCAATGTGGGTTTGGGAAGATCCCCTGGGGAAGGGAAAGGCTACCCACTCCAGTATTCTGGTCTGGAGAATTCCATGGACTGTATAGTCCATGGGGTCACAAAGAGTTGGACACGGCTGAGCGGCTTTCACTCACTCATTGTATAACAAAATACTGCAGTCTTCAAAAACAAACAAAATCATTCTATGAAGCAAGAAATCAGAGGAGCCATTGCCTCTGTGAGAAAGGGGGATAAACTGGAAAGATGACAATGCTGTGTATCCTGATTGAGGTTTCGGTTACATGAGTGCATACACTTATCCAAACTCTGCAAAACACACATAAGATCTGTGACTGTGACTGTTTGAAATTAATGCCAACAAAAAAGGATAAAATATCCAATTTAACAGAATACCTTGCATCAGAACCTACTGACAAAAAAAGTGATCATTTAACATGTTTCACTGCTCTTACCTTTTCTCAACTGCAAATCCCACTCACATGAAGGTATTTCAACAGAGGTGAGATTCTTTTTTGAGTTAAAATTTTAAAACAGACATTTCCGTAAGAAAATACGCCTTTATCTTACTGAAAATACCAACTGTCTCCTGTCCTAACGCTTTGTGCTCTTATTTCCTAGGACTCACAGTGTCGGGAGTGTGTGTAATTTCCTGGGTTCTGTCTCACCGCAACAAAGATTTAAAATGGCGGATCAGTGTTACAGCTCAGAGTTTCATTCAGCAAAGTTTAGAGCTTAGAGTTTTATTCAGCAAACAAAGAACAGAACACCCATGAGGCATGAGGGCCTGTGACCTCAAAGGAGAGGCCTGAATCCATCCTGGCTCCCTCTTTCTATAAGCTTCATCTCCTCCCGCCTGAGCCTGCCCCATGCAGTTTAGGGCTAGCCCGAAAGGGGGCGTGTTTGTTCCACAGGAAGTTCTCACTCAGGTTGGCAGTTTTTCCTTTGTTCTCTTTTCCCAGGCTTTTCCCTTTCTTTGTCCTTTAGCCACCACCATTTTGGACTCCTATTTCCTATTCCTACCTAACAATAGGAATGTTAGATTTCCTGGGCCAGAATTCCTACTTTCTAAAGGTCTAAAGGTTTGATAGAATTGGCATCACCAACATAAATTACTGTTACCTACCTGTCTTTCAACAAAAAGACATGCAAAGTGTGTTTTTATTATTTGGGCGCTATTTTAACTAGGCTTTCAATTTCATTGTTCTAAAGGGTGACAAAGTAAGTTGAGGAACCCCTGCTTTGGCCTGAAATATTTTCAAAATTAAAAGATAATTAGGATAAAGTACTTGCCTGATAAGTTACCAAGCCATCTTGGAAATAATAGGAATAAAAAATACTATGTATATCTAGGTATGTAACAACAACTTCAAAAAAAATTTTTTTTAAGATAAAAATCCATTGCCAGAAATCTGACAAAGAATGTGACAAAAATTCTTATAATCTTAGCCAATCTTGATAAAAAACTAAAAAGAAAAGCTATTTTAATAAATTCTTGTCTCCACTAGATGAAAAATGCCAGTCAGTACTTATCCTGCATGTCCACATTCGATTCATCAGATTTTATTCTGTACCCTGACCCCTTCTCCTAGCATTTACTCTTATCTCCTATCTGAAGGCAAAAGGTCAAGATGCTCTTAACTTTTCATTTGGATACATATGGAGATATTCCACCTTCTGTTGTCAACCATTTTCCACTTAAGAAGAAAAGTTTCCTAAAAATCAATTAAGGGGCACCAAGAATAAAGGTACCCCTTCCTTAGCTGAATTTGGAGCTGATTGAGAAATAAGACAAAAATCAATTAAGTCCAAAATATCATCTTTCTTACTATTGAAGTAAACACTGGAGACAATGACTAAAGCGTAAGGGTTAAATAAAGCTTCTATATATTATCAAAAATCAAAACCAAGCAGTCTTATCAACCCAATCATAACAATAATAAAAAAAAAAAAAGAGGAGAATTCACAACAGGAAGGAAAGAAAAAGAGGAGGCCACAAACACCCAGCGTGTCAAATTCACAAATTAAGTAAATTATGTCTCCCTCTTCGCCTAGGGGAGTAGTGGGTAGAAGGTGGAAAGAAGCAGTGTTACCCCGGTAAGTACTCTCTCCCCGTGGAGGAAACAGCACTGGAGGGGAAAGTAGCACATCTCTGTTTTCCACCCCACCCCTGCTGTGCCCTTCCCTAATGACATAAAAACAACCGTCCTCAAGTTTTATCTGGGTCAAACGCAGATACAGTAGCTCTAGTACCTTTCATTCTCTCTCCCTCTATCAGTAAATCTCTGCTCTCCTTATACCTCCTGGCTTCCTTGCTCCTTCAGTGAATAGTATGCAGTCTCCATTGCTAAAATCCTTTCCCTTCACCACGTGCCCTCTCGCATCTATAACTGGTCTCCTTGCATCCGCAGTGCAGCTTCTGAGGAACAGATACGTGATGCTTGCCCTCACGCTGCCCACTGCTTCCCCATCCGCTGTAATCTGGCCTCCCTCCCATCCATCCACTGACAGTTTGGTGCCTCACGTCAACAACTCTCTCTGAGCTACCAAAGCTACTGAGCGTATATCACTCCTGCTCCTACTGAACTTTCCACTGACACTGTTGCCATCCTTTCCTCCTCAAACACCCTCGCTGTCTTTTCCGACGGTGTCTTTTCCGGCTTCCTTCACACCTTTCAGACTGTGGGGCTCTATTTTCCCAGAGGTTCCCCCTCTGCTTCCACTGGCTGGTGCTCCTCCATGTCCCATCTCTAGCTTTCTCTTCTCACACTGTCTCCCTTTGCTCAGTGGTCTCTCTCACCACCGTAGAGTCAACTATTACTTAAAAATGGATAACTCTCAAAAATTTTTTAAAGGTCCTTTGAGTCTCTCTTCTGATTCCCAGATTCAAATACTTATTTCCCATCTATAAACATGACAGGGTCTGAAAGAAATGTACCATTCTGTTTACCAACTTGTACATGCTCTATCTTAGGGGATGCCATCAAACTCTACCCGTGCATTTGCAACACTGAACTGCTCATCCATCTCATTATCTTCATTCAGGACCTATCACGCCTCTTCCTAATATTATCCTATGCTTCATGGTTTCCCCAGAGTCTCCATCAGGACCCTGACATTAGCAGAGGCCTCTACCATCTCTTTTTTAGATGGTTTGGATATTCGAGAGCACCACCTCAGTCATACAAACGCTGTGCTCAGGACCTAAGTGAAAAAGAGCTAAATATAAAGTCCTGAATTGGGATTAAAAAGAAAGAAAAAGAGCTAGAGCTACTGAACTGCAAATTCAAATGAAGTTACCATTGAATAGTAACTGCTCAGAAGTCTCTATATAGACACAATCATATTTAAGATGCCTTTGGTCACAAGTAAAGGAATGCAAATGCAAACTTTTTATTTTTTTTAAGTTTTGGAGTTATTAAAAAGATAATGGGAGAAGGCAATGGCACCCTACTCCAGTACTGTTGCCTGGAAAATCCCATGGATGGAGCCTGGTAGGCTGCAGTCCATGGGGTCGCTAAGAGTCAGACACGACTGAGCGACTTCACTTTCCCTTTTCACTTTTATGCATCGGAAAAGGAAATGGCAACCCACTCCAGTGTTCTTGCCTGGAGAATCCCAGGGATGGGGGAGCCTGGTGGGCTGCCGTCTATGGGGTCGCACAGAGTCAGACACGACTGAAACGACTTAGCAGCAGCAACAGTAGCAAAAGATAATGAGACACTAAAGAATCTCAAAGGAAGCAGGACCTCAGGAGGCTCTAGAAACAGAAGCCAGAAAGCCTTCAGGAAATCTGGGCACGCTCTCTTCAACCCTCGTCTCTTGCCTCTCTATCCTTCTGTTTACTTCCGATTTCTCTGTGACTAGATTCCTCTCCTTCTTAGGGTACCATATGGCATAAGACGGCTGAGGTACTGCTCCTGCATTTTTACAGATCTCTTAATCGAACCACATAGAGGCTGAACAGAATCAAATTATTAAAACTTCCTGAGAAAGGGGAAAGTTACTAGAACAGACATATCCATTAATGGGTTATTTAGAAAACACGGCTTTTGGTAACAAATGAAACAAATGCCAGCTAGCATCATTCAGAAGGTTGGGGAGCTTCCTTGAAGAAATAAAGAACCCCTATGTCCTTTTATTATCTCCAAAGAGAAAACAGTTAAGGCGTGATATTCATATAGTGATGATCTTGAGATACTAATAAAAACTGCTTAGTACACTCTATTTTCTGAATCAAATGCCTGCAATACTGAAGGTTCCCATAGAAATGATAATTTCCACTAAAACATGTTAAAGCAAACATTACAAATTTAAGTGCTTAAATGTCAGTTATAAGTAAAGTTCATTTACCCTTTCCCTTGGCATGCTGATTGGTTGAGGTATTCTGCTTCCAATCTTTTATCAAATAAGGCTGATTATACATTTTTAAAATACAACATAGCTGCATAATGTCTATTGCTTCCTCCTAATCTTCCATTCCCATTTGCCCACCACCTTCATCCTTTTCTATTTATTAGAATTTATGTGTACTTTATTTATAAATCCATATCAAATATTAAGTCCTTAAAGAAGTTACATTGTCAAAATCCTAACAGCAAATCAGTGCTAATAAGGCATAATATCAGAGCCTACTACTCCTCCTTTAGAAAATTATGCAATTTAGCAATCTTGAAGTTACAAGAAACAAAATATTCCAAATTTGAATCTGTGGGAAACAACAGCAGTCTACTTGCTGTGTGGAAACTAGCCAATGACGAGAGAATAGAGGCTGGCAATGTTAAGGGAATAAGACGAGAATTTTTTAAAAAATGATTTTATATCATTATTATTTTAGAATAGTGAAATTTATTTGCTACTTTAGTACATTGTTCGGGCCTGGAAAACAGTTTGGTTCCAAAGCACATTCATTTATGTATTAGTAACAGCAGCAGCAGCAGGTGCCAAGGTTTCCAGCGTGCTTGGTAACTGCCAAGCGAAGCACTAATTACTCCATTCATACACCTCATTTATCTACTCAGCAGGCCTATGCAGACACTGGTATAGCCCCATTTTACAGATAAGACAGTGACGTTCAGAGTAGTTAAGTAACTTGCCTGAGAGCTAGTAAGTAAAACCATGATTAGAAGGCAAATACCATGTGTTCCTGTCTGGCTACACAAATTGTTAGGCCCAGGACAAAACAAAAATGTGAGGACCGTCGTTCAAAAATGATTAGGGATGTTAAGATGCCCAGAGCAGTGCACTAAGCCAAGTGTGGGCACTTCTCAGCACAACAAGAGTCTGTCCCGCCTCTGCTCCATCATATCACAAAATGTCTGCAATTCTCTCTTTTTTTAACCCACCTAAACTGTATTCTTCAAAGAATAAGTATCTGTAATGGTCAATTAGCCAATTATAAACGAAGACTCAGAATTCATACTATGGGCTATATCTAGATACACTCAATAGTATTTGTTGAATAAATAAACCTATCTCTTGGCCTCAAACTGAACCCCTCTCTTCAATAACTCATGCTGAAAATGCCTCTGGTTAAACGCGGAGATAGGTTAAGAAAAGAAAAATGGATCATTAGGAATCCATCCGCACCACTGGTGAAACACTGCATGCTCCATTTGTGCCGGTTTGGGAGTTTTTATGACTGTAAAGAAGCTTATTTTAAAATCTAATTATCATTTCTATCTAGAGTTGACATTTAAATTCTGGGGCTCTAAGGAAAGCTTAGAGAATGCACTCCTTACTTTCCCACCCCCACCCCCAATACACACCACCCTCATCCCACCCCTTAACTTTCCCTAATAAAAAGTTTACCAGCAGAAGCAAAAAAAAAAAAAAAAAAAAAGTCCTCTCTCCTCAACCTGTGCTTACTGAAGGCCAACATACTTGATACTCAAACTCTGCTTTTCAAAAGACATTAAAGGGTCAGGTTTGCAACCCACACAAGAAGAGTTCTGCAAAAATAAAAGAAAGTCCACCCCCTTTCTAGTCCTGGGGGATTGTTAGGAAGGAAAAAATAAAAATGAAAAACTAATGTAATACATCCTTGGTGGCTCTGCTGGGAGAGCACTGGAATCAGAGTATCATTTTTCTGAGAGTCCATGGGAGAATGCCATCTTGTCAGCTCTTATTTGCGAGCCAGGGAGTCAAGATATAGAGGTTAGGTAGTGGATAACCTTAGCGCTAGCATTTGGAAGCTGCTGTGGCTCAGCTGGTAAAGAATCCGCCTTATGATCCAGCAATCCCACTGCTGGGCATACACACTGAGGAAACCAGAAGGGAAAGAGACACGTGTACCCCAATGTTCATCGCAGCACTGTTTATAATAGCCAGGACATGGAAGCAACCTAGATGTCCATCAGCAGATGAATGGATAAGAAAGCTATGGTACATATACACAATGGAGTATTACTCAGCCATTAAAAAGAATTCATTTGAATCAGTTCTAATGAGGTGGATGAAACTGGAGCCTATTATACAGAGTGAAGTAAGCCAGAAGGAAAAACACCAATACGGTATACTAACGCATATATATAGAATTTAGAAAGATGGTAACAATAACCCGATGCACGAGACAGCAAAAGAGACACTGATGTATAGAACAGTCTTATGGACTCTGTGGGAGAGGGAGAGGGAGAGGGTGGGAAGATATGGGAGAATGGCATTGAAACATGTAAAATATCATGTAAGAAACGAGTTGCCAGTCCAGGTTCGATGCACGATACTGGATGCTTGGGGCTAGTGCACTGGGACGACCCAGAGGGATGGTATGGGGAGGGAGGAGGGAGGAGGGTTCAGGATGGGGAACACATGTATACCTGTGGCGGATTCATTTTGATATTTGGCAAAACTAATACAATTATGTAAAGTTTAAAAATAAAATAAAATTAAAAAAAAGAATCCGCCTGCAATGCAAGAGACCTGGGTTCAATCCCTAGCTTGGGAAGATTCGCTGGAGAAGGGAAAGTCTACCCCCTCCAGTATTCTGGCCTGGAAAATTCAGTCTATACATGACTACACAGTCTATGGGATTGCAAAGAGTCACACAACTGAGTGGCTTTCACTTTCCCATGTCAAAGTTAATGACATGTTGAGAACCAGTGGATTAACCATTGAGCCCTCTTGGTGAGTGAGGGGCTATGAAAACTCCCAGGCCATGGAAGAAAAGGAGGATAAAAGAGAGGTTTGAATGTCTACATGACTAGCCACTGAGGATGTGTCTAGAAACACCAGCCAGGACCAAAATACAAACAGAAGATCATGCATCAGTTAAGTATATCAAGTACAAAAACCTGGAGTGTACAAATAGCAGTGAGTGTACACACACACACACACACACACATACATGGGACAGCATGGGAGAGAGCCCCACATTCTTTCCATGACCCCAGGTCTCATGACGCACAACCTTTCCAGAATACTCACCCTCAGACACCTAGATGATATCGTAGAGAGGGAAGAAGATTGAAAGGGGACTAGTTCAAAGAGCACATTTTTGTCTAAATGACAGGTTGACATTAACCTATAAAGACCATTTAAATGTTCACGTTGGACGAATTTAAATTGTATCAGCGTGATGGTCAGTTTTATGTGTCAACTTGACTAGGCTAGAGTTCCCACTTGTTCAATCAAACACCAACCTGGGTGTTGCTGTGAAGGTACTTTGTGGATATGATTCATATGATTATAATCCGTAATCAGTAACCTTTAAGTAAGGAGGACTATCCAAGATATTCTGGGTGGGCCTTTCAGTTGATAGGTCTTCAAAGCAGAACTGAAGGAAATTCTGCCTCAGACAGCAGCTTCAGCTCCAGGCAAGAGTACTAGCCCGCCCTTCGGATGCCAATGGACTTGTCTAGCTTGTTCCCACAACTGTGTGAGCCAATCGCTTACAATAAGTCTCCATACATATTTCCTCCTACTTCTGTTTCTCTGGCTGAACTCGGATTGATGTAATCAAATAAAGCCAAAATAATAATGAAATATGTAAATATTACATTTTTCTTCACTTCTTGGCTTGTGGCATGAGTAATTTAATATATGTCAGTCAGACCAGCATACCTAGAGTATTTCATGCCTACTCCCCTCTTGGCCTGAAACGCACTTCTCCTAGTCTCTATCTTCCTTCTGAAGTCTTAGTCACTCAGTCATGTCTGACTCTTTGCAACCCCCATGGACTGTAGCCCGCCAGGCTCCTCTGTCCATGGGATTTTCCAGGCAAGAATACTGGGGTGGATTGTCATCCCCTTCTCCAGGGGATCTTCCCGACTCAGAGACTGAGCCCAGGTCTCCTGCATTGCAGGCCAGTTCTTTACCATATGAGCCATTCTTTACCAGCTGAGCCACAAGGGAAGCCGATGGAGTGGGTAGCCTATCCCTTCTCCAGCGGATCTTCCTGACCCAGGAATCGAACCAGGGTCTCTGCATTGCAGGTGGATTCTTTACCAGCTGAGCCATCAGGGAAGCCCATCCTCCTTCCAAAGCTTGATCTACAAATCCACTTCCTTGAGGACTGCTTCCTTTGACCACCAGTCAGGTTCAGGTCTGCTGTTAAACATGCTCATGACACCTGTTCTTCTCTTGTAGCACGTATTACAATTGAAACGAATGTCTCATTATTTGATATTCATTTGTCTTCCCCCTGAAGTGTAAGCTCTGTGAAGATAGACTCAGGTTTGACTTGGCCAGCAATATATCCTCACTATCATGCACACTGTCAAGGACTTACAGCACATGCTAAACAAGTATTAACTGAGTGAATGCATGCACTTAAGTGGGTGTAACATTTAAAACACCCTGCATTTCACATTTGAATATAATCTGAAAATATCTGCTTTTGGTAGTTGATCCTTAGCAATACCTTTCAAGGAATTCTAGTTTAGGATTCAGAATGTGGAATTTAGAGGTAAAAATAGCAGGAGTTATTAGCATTGCCTGTGTAAGTCAGTTTGGGCTGCTACAACAAAATCTTTCTAGGGTCTTCCTTTATAAGATCGCTAATTAAGATCCCTTAACCCTCCCATCAAGTGAGGATCCAAGAAATCTGAAACCCAGAAGAGGGTCCTTGCTTAACCACCAGGCACACTTTACTCAGTCTTCAGCGTCTAGAACTATGAGAAATAAATTTCTACTGTTTATAAATTACCCAGCCTGTGGTATTTTGTTGTAGCAGCCCAAAGTGACCAACAGTGGTATTCAGTAGGCTGTGTACACAGGCAATGCTAATCACTCCTGCCTTTCTTACCTCTAAATTCCACATTCTGAATCCTAAACAAGGGCTTCCTGTTAGCTCAGTTGGTAAAGAATCTGCCCGCAATGTGGGAGACCTGGGTTTGATCCCTGGGTTGGGAAGATCCTCTGGAGAAGGGAAGGCGACCTACTCCAGTATTCTGGACTAGAGAATTCTATAGTCCCATGGACCATAGAGTCCATGGAGTCACAAAGAGTCAGACACGACTGAGCGACTTTCACTTTCGCTTCACAATCGCATTATGAGGACAGCACCCTCATGACCTAATCACCTGCCAAGCCTCCTCTCTCAATAATATCACCTTGGAGGTTAAGTTTCAACATGAATTTGGGGGAGATACATTCCAACCACAGCAATCATGAAGTTCTTTTTAGTTAATAAAATACAAATCACATGAGCTAAAAATGGCTCAAGCCAGAGCTCTGTGAAGAGGAGCTCATAAATTGGTTTGCCAATTTTACATTTATGCAGAAACAGAGATTTTATGGTTCTCCAAGACAGCTAAATGACACCACATTTTATGACATTCTTAATAGTATTTGAATCCCTTGGAAATAATGATTCATCTCATGACTTGGGATATTAATTTGGAAGTTTAAATTGGGTAATGAGAATTTAGGGAGTTGTAAATATTTTTAACAAAAACCTATGTTCATATTCTAAAGGCAAACCAAATTCTTGGTATTTTGGCACAACCTAAACATTAGACATTGATCATATTAGCAGAAAAGTAGAAATGAAATAGAACCTCCTTATAATTCTATGTTTTCTGCAGTTTAGGAAGTGAAATCTTTCATGTTGAAAATCCTTCCCGTGAGAAAAGGATCCTCAACCATCTATTCCCTTATTTCTTTTTAAGTGGAAAAATTGTAGAAAAGGCTAAAATCAAACAGTACAAAAACTCAGGAACAACTATTTACTTTCAAATGAATTTGATGCCACTTGTGAATCAGAGAATTACTTGGATGCATGTTCAACAAATTAGTGCATCTTTCATATTCACTAAGATAATTTCACTTGTTCAAGGGAGATCTCATGCTTGAAAGCAGACATAGGAACTTTAAAATGTATGTTATGCTTTGGATATACTGCTAAGAGGGAATCTTTTTAACAGTTACATCTAGTATCCACTAGTGTTGCTCAATCAGTAAAGAATCCGCCTGCAACGCAGGAGACCTGGGTTCAATCACAGGGTCAGGAAGATCCCCTGGAGAAGGAAAATGGCAATCCAACCAGTAGTCCTGCCTGGGAAACCTCATGGACAGAGGAGCATAGTAGGCTACAGTCCATGCAGTTACAGGAGTATGACACAACCTAACAAGTAAACTACTACGTTTCCCCGGGGGCTCAGTGGTAAAGAATCTGCCTGCAATGCAGGAGCCGCAGGAGAGGCAGGTTTGATCCTGGGGTCAGGAAGATCCCCTGGAGAAGGGCATGGCTACTCATTCCAGTATTCTTGCCTGGAGAATCCCATGGACAGAGGAGCCTGGAGGGCTATGCAGTCCATGTGGTCGCAAAGGGTCAGACATGACTGAAGCGACTTAGCATGCACGCACCTACACCTTTCAATGAATCAAAAGACATTACTGTTATGGCTATTAAGCTCCATTTAATCATTCATACAGTACGCTGAGTATGAAGGTCTGGCAATGAAGTTTGATTATTAAAGACTTAAAGTTTAAATTCAAATATGTATGAACAGTGAAAACAAAAAATTATTGTCAATGGAGTTTTTAATCAAAATGAAGGACACATCATTCAACAACAACAACAAAATGATGAATAAAAAAAACTGCTATTCCCATAAGTTAATATCCCTGATTTAATGAAAACTTTTGAATTTATATAGCAAACTATACTTGATTACTACCAAATATGAGCAAACACAATAACTAATAATTTCAACAAAAGTATTAATGTGCAAATATATGAGTTATTCAAAGTGGGGGAAAAAATAAAGAACAAAGGTCAAGCACCTTTTACTTGGAAGCCATTAGTTTTTTCTTTTTTATCCTCTTCTCTTATTACCCTTCACAATAGTCAAAAAACATTAGATTCATTTTAACATTGACTAAACTAGCAAGTAGTTCCTTTCCCACAAAATTCCTTGCATTCTCCATTCACATTCTCTGCGATTGGGAATTTATTTTTAGGACTTTGACATGGGACTGATGAATTAAAAAAAAATAAAACCCTTTGACTCTGAAAATTGATTTTCAAGTTATTATTTCTGAATAATAATACACACTCTGTTTCAGATCATATAATCTTTGCTTATTAAACACATCAATATAGGATACCATGATTTTAAAATTTTTGGTTTAAGAAATTAAATATGCAATACCCAGAAATGGGTATTCTGCTTCTGAAAGAAACCTATTATTACCCATCATAATAAACAACATGTAGAAAATGTTCAACAGAAGTATAAGAAATCAAATCAAACTTAGCAGAATTTCTTTCAAACAAATTTTATCCTCCTATCTGATGTGGGTATCAAAGCAAAGTTTTAAATCAAATAAAAATACTTAATCCAGATAGAATAAGTTTCAAAGAAGCACAACATACCTTTAAAGAATAGGGTTTAATTCCTCCTTAAATTCCTACAATTTAATACTTGTAGTGGAATATTTAGACTTACTTAGCACAAGTCAGTTGCTCTAAAATCTTTGAATTCATTCTCAAGATGTACGAAATTAAAACTATCATTTTCTTATAGAGTATTTTTTTCCTAAGAGATATTCAGGAATTCAGCTTCTATTTTAACACATATCCAATTGAACAACTCTATCCATTTTTTAAGTACTCTAATTTTTTATAGTCTAGACATTATAAAATTCATTCATTCACACATTACTTCTACAGGTATTTGCTCTTTGCTATACACAATGTGCTTGGTTTAACAGGAGTAGTTATTAAAATAAAAACCAAGGACCACTGTTCTACCAGTAATTTGAAAAGAAATTGTTTATGGAAGATTTGAAAGATTCAAGAGAGGCCTCTCGATAACAAACAAAACAAGCAATTGACTGGAAACACCTGGGGCTGGATTCGTCTACATGAATATACCTGAACAACTTTAATACGGAATTTTATAAAAACAGAGGAGATTAGGAATAAAATTGCACTTAAATTATGATTAATGGCCAATAAACTAATTATATTCATAACTGTATAGGCTCCTCAAGTTTTCTTATTTGTAAAGTAAGGATAGTTAATCCTAAGCACTAGGTAAATACTGAATAATTTAATTAAAATGAAATGTGTAAAGAGTTTCAGAGGTCATGCGATGTGTTTCTTCTCTAATTTGTGTGCTGTGTGCTAAGTCACTTAAGTCGTATCCAATTCTTTGCAACCCTATGGACTGTAGCCACCAGGCTCATGGGATTCTCTAGGCAAGAATACTGGAGTGGGTTGCCATTTTCTTTGTTCAGTTCAGTTCAGTCGCTCAGTCGTGTCTGACTCTTTGCGACCCCATGAATCGCAGTATGCCAGGCCTCCCTGTCCACCACCACCTCCCGGAGTTCACCCAGACTCACGTCCATCGAGTCAGTGATACTATCCAGCCATCTCATCCTCTGTCGTCCCCTTCTCCTCCTGCCCCCAATCCCTCCCAGCATCAGAGTCTTTTCCAATGAGTCAACTCTTCGCATGAGGTGGCCAAAGTACTGGAGTTTCAGCTTCAGCATCCATCCTTCCAAAGAAATCCCAGGGCTGATCTCCTTCAGAATGGACTGGTTGGATCTCCTTTTTGAGAAACTATCAAATCAACATTTCCTTGTAAGTCTAGGCAAACCATGTTCACTTTCAGTGGAATGGTTACAATTAGAGGCTGAAAGTCAGACAAAGTACCAGGGAATCCCCATCTGTCCTCCAGGAACCACTGACTGAGTGATCCTAAGAAGGTTATTCCCACTCACAGCTACAGTCACTTTAACCATAAAATAGGAATGGCCATGTACACCCTTTAACGTTTTAAACATTTAATGTTTAATGTGGTAATGATTTAATGTGTGTATGTCCCCCTGTCTCACCCATACACCCCCAGCCAATTAATATGCTGAAACCTAACCCCCATGTTAGGCCGTGAAGGAGGAGTCTTCATGAATGGGATTAGTACTCTTTTAAAAGAGACTTCGGACAGGAGCCCTGTCCCCCCTTCCGTGCAGGACATGGCAAGAAGATGGCTGTGTATGAACCGGGAAGCTTGTATCCACCAAATACCAAAATCTGCCAGTGCCTTGAACCTGGACTCCCCAGCTTCCAGAACATGAGAAACCAATTTCTGTGCTTCAGCCGCCTAGTCTAGACATTTTTCTTAGAGCAGCCTGAACAGACTGATATAACTTGTAGGTTTTTTATGAAGATGAATGAAATGATGTCACTAAAGTTCCAAATATAAAGCCTGGCCTGTCACAAATGTTTAACAGTCAGTATTTTTATAACTTAATTTCAGAATATAAAATATTTTAAAGCTATTTCAGCTCTACATTGTTTTCGCCTTCCCCACATACTGAGCTACTTGACCAATAATGGAGACTTCCTTACAACTTTCTGAGAGAAAAGAATATCGTCATGAGGATGACCCAGAGGGAGGGTAGGGGAGGGAGGAGGGAGGTGGGTTCAGGATGGGGAACGCGGGTATACCTGTGGCGGATTCATTTCGATATTTGGCAAAACTAATACAATATTGTAAATTTTAAAAATAAAATAAAATTAAAAAAAAAAAAGAAAAACATGATGGAGAGAAAATGTTCATTTTTTTTTCATAGTAACTTTTAAAACATTTGTAATCTTTACAAAGGAACCATAATATGAAATAGTGCCACAAGGCCCATAATAATTTCATCCTTAGAACTAAAAATGAAAAACAAAAAGTCAATAGGATTTCTGTGATGCTGACTAAATACAAGAAAGTATGGATTATTAGTCATTTCTGATTTACACAGGAATATGAGAGTATGCCAAAGCCTTTGACTGTGTAATTACAACAAATTGGAAAATTCTTCAAAAGATGGGAATACCAGACCACCTGACCTGCCTCTTGAGAAACCTATATGCAGGTCAGGAAGCAACAGTTGGAACTGGACATGGAACAACAGACTGGTTCCAAATAGGAAAAGGAGCACGTCAGGGCTGTATACTGTCACCCTGCTTATTTAACTTCTATGCAAAGTACATCATGAGAAACACTGGGCTGGAAGAAGCACAAGCTGGAATCAAGATTGCCGGGAGAAATATCAATAACCTCAGATATGCAGATGACACCACCCTTATGGCAGAAAGTGAAGAGGAACTAAAAAGCCACTTGATGAAAGTGAAAGAGGAGAGTGAAAAAGTTGGCTTAAAGCTCAACATTCAGAAAACTAAGATCATGGCATCTGGTCCCATCACTTCATGGCAAATCGATGGGGAAACAGTGGAAACAGTGTCAGACTTTATTTTTGGGGGCTCCAAAATCACTGCAGATGGTGATTGCAGCCATTCAATTAAAAGACACTTACTCCTTGGAAGGAAAGTTATGACTAACCTAGATAGCATGTTTAAAAGCAGAGACATTACTTTGCCAACAAAGGTCCGTCTAGTCAAGGCTATGGTTTTTCCAGTAGTCATGTATGGATGTGAGAGTTGGACTATGAAGAGAGCTGAGTGCCGAAGAATTGATGCTTTTGAACTGTGGTGTTGGAGAAGACTCTTGAGAGTCCCTTGGACTGCAAGGAGATCCAACCAGTCCATTCTAAAGGAGATCAGTCCTGGGTGTTCTCTGGAAGGAATGATGCTAAAGCTGAAAGTCCAGTACTTTGGCCACCTCATGTGAACAGTTGACTCATTGGAAAAGACGCTAATGCTGGGAGGGATTGGGGGCAGGAGGAGAAGGGGACGACAGAGGATGAGATGGCTGGATGGCAACACCAACTCTGTGGAGGTGAGTTTGAGTGAACTCCGGGAATTGGTGATGGATGGGGAGGCCTGGCATGCTGTGATTCATGGGGTCGCAAAGAGTCGGACACGACTGAGCGACTGAACTGAACTGAACTGATAAGAGTTATCGGCTTTCCTCATAGCTCAGTCGGTAAAGAATCTGCCTGCAACACAGGAGACCCAGGTTGGTTTCCTGGGTCAGGAAGATGCCCTGGAGAAGGAAATGGCAATCCACTCCAGTATCCTTGCCTAGAATATCTCATGGACAGAGGAACCAGGCGGGCTACAGTCCATGGGGGTCACAAGAGTCAGATACGACTTAGCAACTAAACCACAATCACCACCATAAGAGTTGGGTTTCTTTTAGTACTAAGAGTTACACAATGAATATCTCCTTGATTTAGCTTTAAGAGATCCAGTGACCTAAATAAACTGTATACCAAATTGTATTTGCATAAGTGCCTATATGCTTTTCTAGAGGAAAAGTCTAGGGCTTTCACAGGTTCTTTATAGATTCTCAAAAGGATCCATAAACCAAAGACAAAATGCTCCAAAACTGCCAACATACATCACAACTCTTATGCACTGCAGAGCACTGCAAACTTGTCTACAGGATCTGTCACTCAATATTTATTTTTAGTGTACAAAAACAACAGGCTATCAAGAAAAAAAAAAAAACAGGTTATCAGAGAAGACTCTACATAGATTAACAAGATTATAGCATGCTTTTTCTTTTCTTGTTTTTAATTTAAATAAAACTAAATAAGTGGAGAAGCAGTAAAGATATCACATCTTAACGGACAAGAAATTCTGAACAAAGATTTATAGAGTAATAAGTATTTTACTCTTGAAGTTCAATGGAATTTGTGACTTAGGAATTATAATAGTACTTGGAGATTATCATCTATGACTTTAGCAGGTAGATATTAAAATAATATATTTTCACTAGATCATATTTGTCATTAATAATGATACTGTCAGATTACATATTTAATATAATTACAAGTACACATTAAAAGTCTCAAAAAGAAAAAGTATTTTCAAATATCCTCAAGCATTGTGAGGAAGCAATGGACATACATCTACTGAATATCAAACAAACTCCTCTAGGGAAAAGAAAAATAAGATATGTTCAATAGAACTTAATTCTTCATTGAATATGACAATTATTTGGTACAGGATGGAACATTTTTCTGACATGTTTTAAGTAGGATGACCATGGATACTTAAATGTTCAGTTCTCATACTTCTGAAGTAATTTGGATTCAGAATCTAAAATAACTACTAAATATGTTATTAACTCTTCATATATGTATTTTAGCACTGGAACATACCAAAACCTGAATAAATTCATAGTTAATCCATTTTCTTGATAATGAAATTATTTCTTATCAGTTTTCCTTCATCAAACTTTGTACCATGCTAAAGGGTTAATACTAAAAAATGAAAATACGTATATATAGAGAGATAACAGATAGGAATAGCACTTCCAACACAAAGACGCATAACTACACACATGTATGTGTGTTGGGCGAGTGTTTTCAGTCATTCAGTCATGCCCAACTCGTTGTGACCCCATGGACTGTAGCCCTCCAGGCTCCTCTGTCCATGGGATTCTCCCTGGCAAGAACACTAGAGTGGGTTGCCATTCTCACATAAATAAATTGCCCATGAGTCCATAGCTAATAAGTGACTAAGCCAAAAATGTGAACCTAGGTAACAGAGTGCAGAGTCCTGGCTCTTGCCCTTTGCTTACAGCCGCCTCCGGGAGCAATGGCAACACACAGGTAAGACAGGTAGTGATGACAGATGGATTGTTTGGGAAGCGGCAGCCACATGCAGAGATGCCAGGATGGTGAAAACCTCTTGAGCGTTTATTGATTACTGTATACTTTCCACGTAATATTAATACATATATGCGACTGAGTGCAGTGGACATACACTCGGGCACACATGCTGCAGGCTGGACTCCACACACTCGCAAGAAATACTGCTTCCCACGTAGGATAATCTTTACTTGTAGTGGAAAAAGCTAACTTTGTAGGTTGCATCTTTCTGTTTATGTTTGTTTACATTTTTCTCTGGGTCCTTAATTTCCAAACTCCATAAACCTGTCTTTGGCTTGAAACATTATGTTTTGACACAACTCACACAGTAGTCAGACTGATGTATGTTTGGCATTATATCAATTCATACGTGGGGAAAACAGGTGTTTGTGTTTTATGCAATTAAAATTCCTCACTCAAAAATTATTTAAGGAAAAAAAGATCTTCCCAGTAAAATGTGAGATGTTTAAAATGACACAGATTGCTGGTTAAAAAAAAAAAAACTGAAGTGAATAAAAAAGATTTGTACTCAGTGTATACTTAAACAATGCAATTTACAAAATTTAAGTGAAAATTAAATAAATGCCCTGTTGCTATAAATTGCAAATTACAAAATAAACATGATAAGGCATAAGCATTTTTCTTTCATGAAATAAAAACCTGATTGTAAGGAATGCATTCTTAATGCATTTAGTATTGATCACATATTCACCTTGAACTTTGTATCCTTTTGGAAAAAAGAAAAAAGTGAATTTTTTCGCCAAAATGCTCTTGGATAAAATAACTCTTATTTTATCACCAACTTGGGTTTTTTATCACATTGTCTGTATGACCTAGAAATGGAGTCTAAAGCACGAAACATTTGCAATGTATTTGTAACAAAATGTAAATATATAATCAAACCTATTAAAGTTTCATTTTTATGAATTTAAAGTACTTGCAAACTAAAGTTAGGAAAAGCATAATATATTGGAGAAATATATGCAAAAATCCATTCCATCATTCAATAAATATGTATCAAGTATTCATTATGTGCTAAGCATGGTTATCTACTCTCAGGTAGCATACAGACTATTTCTGGGAGACATTCAGAATGAGATACCCTTTAAAAATCAGAGTGAAGTAAGCCAGAAAGAAAAACACCAATACAGTATACTAATGCATATATATGGAATTTCAAAAGATGGTAACGATAACCCTGTATGCGAGACAGCAAAAGAGACATTGATGTATACAACAGTCTTTTGGACTCTGTGGGAGAGGGAGAGGGTTGGATGATTTGGGAGAATGACATTGAAACATGTATAATATCATAAAAGAAATGAATCGCCAGTCTAGGTTCGATGCAGGATACAGGATGCTTGGGGCTGGTGCACTGGGATGACCCAGAGGGATGGTACAGGGAGGGAGGTGGGCAGGGGGTTCAGGATGGGGAGCACGTGTACACCCGTGGCGGATTCATGTTGATGTATGGCAAAACCAATACAATACTGTAAAGTAATTAACCTCCAATTAAAATAAATAAGTTTATATTAAAAAAATAAAATAAAACTCTCTTAAAAATAAAATGTGTTCATAATAAAAATAAATAAATAAATAAAAATCCTAAAAACTTTTTATGAAAGAATGGTTCATGTACTAGAATTAATAAATGTGTACATGATAAACATAGGATAGGATACAAGATATATATAGGATAAGATATATATAGGATACAAGATAAATATAAAAATTATTTGCATCTGATATAAACAAAATATCTGAAATACAGTTAAAACAAATTTTAACAGTAGCATTAAAAGAATAAAATAGGAATAAATTTAACATAAATCCAAGACCTGCAGACTAAAAACTATAATACATTGCTGAGAAAAACTTTAAAAGACACAAAAAAGGTAAGATATGCCACATTCTTAGATTGGAAGAATATAATTAAGAAAGTAATTCTTCAAGCTGATCTATAAATTCAACAAAATCTCAATTAAAATTCCAAATCTCATTATTATAGAAATTTATAAGCTAATCTTAAATTTTATATAGAAAAGCAAAAGACCTAGAAAAGTTAAGCAATTTTGGAAAAGAAAGCCAAAGTTGAAGGATATATATATATATATATACACATATATATACATACATACACACACACACTCTTTGATTTTAGAGGTTAATATAAAGCTACAGTAATAAAGACAGTATGTTATTTCCATAGACATAAATACCAATGGAATAAAATAAAAACTCCAGAAACATACCTTCTAATTATGTCAACTGATTTTTCATAAATGTGCCAAGGCAACATGAAGAAGAAAGAAAAACTTTTCACTAAATACCATTGGGATGATTGGATATTTATATGACAAAATAATTTTAACATCTAGCCTCACACCATTTACAAAAATAAACACAAAATGAAACAAATATTCAAATGTACAAATTAAAACTACAAACTATCCAGAAGAAACAGGAGAAGACAATAGGAAAAACAGAAGAATACCCCTGACTTTGAAGTTGGGTAAAATTTCCTTGTGTTACTCCAAAGCCATGATCCATTAAAGAAACATTTAAATTTAAATTTAACTTCAGGAAAATTAGTAACCTTTCTCTTCAAAAAAACACCATTAAGTAAAAAGATAAGCTCCAGACCATGAGAAAACACATGCAACTCACTAAAAAAGGTTTTTCTCTCTACAATTATGAAATGCAAATTAAAACCACAATAAAATACCACTGTTTACACTAGAATGATTAAAATCATAAAGTCTGAAAAATCTGTTTGTTGAGGTTATGGCTAATTAGAACTCGCAATAATCTCTGGTGGGAATGTAAAACTGTGTGCCCGTGTTGGATTATATTTGGCCAGGGATGGGAAAAGAATGGACAGCAGGGGCCACAGAGGAATTTTTGGTGAAGACAGACGTCTAAAATTGGACTGAGGCCGTGGTTATAAGATTACACATATTTCCTCAAATATATCAAACTGAAAACTTACAATGGTGAACTTTATTATACATAAATTATACTTTAAAAAATGAAGTACAATTTACATATTACTTTAATTTTTTATCAAAAATAAAAGCAATATCTTTAGACAATTCATGTAGAAACCTTGTGGCATAGACATGAAAAAAAAATCTAATCCCTTTGAAGGCACAGAATTGGCTCATAGAACTAAATCTTTCCGACTTTTCCCAAATTCCCAGCTTTAATAATTTAGCTTAGGATTCCACAATATTTGACTTAAATGTTATAATAAAACAAATACCATTAAAGTAGGAAAATGGGACTAACACCTACTTGCTAAAATTATTCTATTTAATAAGCCACATATTTAAACTGATGGTGGTAGCTGAACAAGAACATCATTAGATTTTGCTCCATCCACCATAAGCAATTTCTGATGTATTTTTATACATACATATATATATATATATATATATATTACGTACACATATATAATTACCATAAAGAAAAATGGCTATCTGGTATTTCTCACTTCAGGGCTATCTGAATGTCTTTCTTAATTCAGAAAACTACAATTTTTCCCAATACCCTTCCCACAGAGATACATCTGTGTGTTTGCAATTGTGAAAATAAAGACATATACATACATGTACACAGTGCTTACATGTATACTGGCTTCCCCAGTGGCTCAGTAAAGAATCTGCCTGCAATACAGGAGACCTGGGTTTGAGCCCTGGGTAGGGAAGATCCCCTGGAGAAGGAAATGGCAACCACTCCAGTATCTTGCCTGCAGAATTCCAAGGACAGAGGAGCCGGACAGGCTACAGTCTGTGGGATCGCAAAGTGTCGGACACGACTGAGTGATTAACTTTTTTTTTAATAAAGGGATGTAATACATTTATGTATAACATATGTGTGTGTGTGTGTGTGTGAAAGCTGCTCAGTCGTGTCCGACTCTTTGCGACCCCATGGACTATACAGTCCATGGAATTCTCCAGGCCAGAATACTGGAGTGGGTAGCCTTTCCCTTCTCCAGGGGGTCTTCCCAACCCAGGTATCGAACCCAGGTCTCCCGCATTGCAGGAGGATTATTCTTTATTAGCTGAGCCACAAGGGAAGCCCTTAGAAAGTTAAGCGCAGAGAAGTCTGCCCTACTGATGGATCAAATTTCAGAGGGTTGGTTTTTTTTTTTTTTTTTTTTTAAGTATTCTAAATCCCTGTGGCTGTTAAGTAATCCACTCCAATCATCATTCATATAAGCAGCAAGAAGTAATAATAAAAAAAAAAAAGCATAGGAAAGATGCTGGTAGTAACAGACTAAAGTCACCAACAAAATGGAGAAAATGTAAGAATGGATCACTCAGCGTACATTTGAAAAGACTGAGGGGTCACAGAGGAAAAGCAGTTGAAATTTTACTTCAATGTTTTTAATGTCAGTATAAATATGGTGGGGAATTCCCTTGAGTATAAATGACCAAAATTTTCTAAGGAATTGATTATATTTGCCAAGAAGTAATTATGACTACAGCTGGTCTAAAAAGTAGGAAAGTTGTATGATTAATTTAAATCAAAGGGACCCTGTCCTCCAAGGCATTTTGTGTTAAAATGTTATTAGCAGTGTAAAACATATTTGTATTTTGATGAGTCTAAAAGGCTAAGAAGCTAGTTTCAATAACAATCTGAGTTCTTGGGATGAATTTACTCTAGATTTAAGAAAGTTGCTAAAAATTAATGAGAAATGGAATTTTCAATTCTCAGTACCCATTCAATAGGATCAAATCACTTGAAAACATTAAAGTTTGAAAACCGTTCCTATATCTATCTATATGTGATATGGCCATATCTATCTAAATGGCCGAAGAGTCATGTCCGACTCTTTGGCCCCCTGTAGGCTGCAGCCCGCCAGGCTCCTCATATATCAGCAGCAGCATCTTTAGTTTGATTCTCAATCTTATTGCTGACCTAGTAATAGGTATTATAAAGACCATCTCTATGATCTTTATTAGCCTGTTATTAAATAATATCAAAAGTGGGAAATGTAAGTCATTAACACTAATGTTTTGGAGAAGCAAGGGGCAACTCACTCCAGTATTTTTGCCTGGGAAATCCCATGGATGAGGAGCTGGCAGGCTACAGTCCATGGTCAAAGAGGTGGACATGACTTAGCGACTAACCAGCAAACAATGTTTTTCCAAGACTGGTATCGGGCTCCAAAAACATTTTCAGGTTTACTGAACCCGTAAAACAAAGCATCCTTCTACAAATCAATTACAATTCATATAATTTTTAAATTGAAATAATAAACCACACAAAATAACTCAAGTCAAAGAAATACAGAAATATGAAACGGTTCATTGTACATGGCAAAATGTTCTTTTCATCAGATTTTGCACTTAAGACAAATTCTCTCTTTTCAAATCATGATTAGATTAATTCAGCATATGTAATAACAACGCTTCCTTTCCAGCTGTATCTCTTTGAAACTCAGCATCAAGTGAAATATCTCCGGACATTTCACTTGAAGTGAAGTGGCGAATAGAACTGCATCTTCTCAAGTTCTTCCTTGTTCTCGCCAACGAAGAAGTGCTCAAGTTCAGTTCAGTTCAGTTCACTCACTCAGTTGTGTCTGACTCTTTGTGACCCCATGAATCGCAGCACGCCAGGCTTCCCTGTCCATTACCAACTCCCAGAGTTCACTCAGACTCACGTCCATTGAGTCAGTGATGCCATCCAGCCATCTCATCCTCTGTCGTCCCCTTCTCCTCCTGCCCCCAATCCCTCCCAGCATCAGCGTCTTTTCCAATGAGTCAACTCTTCTCATGAGGTGGCCAAAGTACTGGAGTTTCAGCTTCAGCATCATTCCTTCCAAAGAAATCCCAGGGCTGATCTCCTTCAGAATGGACTGCTTGGATCTCCTTGCAGTCCAAGGGACTCTCAAGAGTCTTCTCCAATACCACAGTTCAAAAGCATCAATTCTTCGGCACTCAGCCTTCTTCACAGTCCAACTCTCACATCCATACATGACCATTGGAAAAACCATAGCCTTGACTAGACGGACCTTTGTTGGCAAAGTAATGTCTCTGCTTTTGAATATGCTTTCTAGGATGGTCATAGCTTTCCTTCCAAGGAGTAAGCATCTTTTAATTTCATGGCTGCAGTCACCATCTGCAGTGATTTTGGAGCCCAGAAAAATAAACTCTGACACTGTTTCCACTGTTTCCCCATCTATTTCCCATGAAGTGATGGGACAGGATGCCATGATCTTCGTTTTCTGAATGTTGAGCTTTAAGCCAACTTTTTCACTCTCCTCTTTCACTTTCCTCAAGAGGCTTTTTAGTTCCTCTTCACTTTCTGCCATAAGGGTGGTTTCATCTGCATATCTGAGGTTATTGATATTTCTCCCGGCAATCTTGATTCCAGCTTGTGCTTCTTCCAGTCCAGCATTTCTCATGATGTACTCTGCATATAAGTTAAATAAGCAGGGTGACAATATACACCCTTGATGTACTCCTTTTCCTATTTGGAACCAGTCTCTTGTTCCATGTCCAGTTGTAACTGTTGCTTCTTTGACCTGCATATAGATTTCTCAGGAGGCAGGTCAGGTGGTCTGGTATTCCCATCTCTTTCAGAATTTCCCACAGTTCATTGTGATCCACACAGTCAAAGGCTTTGGCATAGTCAATAAAGTGGAAATAGATGTTTTTCTGGAACTCTCTTGCTTTTTCCATGATCCAGCGGATGTTGGCAACTTGATCTCTGGTTCCTCTGCCTTTTCTAAAACCAGCTTGAACATCAGGAAATTCATGGTTCACGTATTGCTTAAGCCTGGCTTGGAGAATTTTGAGCATTACTTTACTAGCATGTGAGATGAGTGCAATTGTGTGGTAGTTTGAGCATTCTTTGGCATTGCCTTTCTTTGGGATTAGAATGAAAACTGACCTTTTCCAGAAGCGCTCAAGGTTCGTCTTAAATGTCAAGTTCAGGAAGACTTTCTTATTTCACCCCCTCCTCCATAGCCTAGGGTAAGTTCCCCAAATACACCTCTCAATATACCTCATACTTTCCCTTTCAGGACATTAAAAACACAGAATCATTTCACTGTGTGTGATTATTTGTTTAAGGAATATTTTTTTATTACTAGCTCAAAGACACATGTGATTAACGGCTTCATCAACTGCATCTTTAATAGCCAGCACAGAGCCTGGCACCTGCTGCTGCTGCTGCTAAGTTGCTTCAGTCTTGTCCGACTCTGTGTGACCCCACAGACGAAAGCCCACCAGGCTCCCCCAGCCCTGGGGTTCTCCAGGCAAGAGCACTGGAGTGGGGTGCCATTGCCCTCTCCGTCTGGCATCTGGGAACCATCTGAAAAAGGAGGGAGAAACAGAAGGCCAGCCAAAAGCCAAAAGTGGAGAAGACAAGCTTAGCAGACAAAGAGAAGAGGGGATGGAGGGACATCAGGGCATCACCACTGAAATGAAACAACATAGCTCAACATATCTGACGAGAAAGATCTCTGTTTCAATGTATTCTGACTAAATGACTCATGAAAGGACCTAAACTAAAATGAAAGAGGAACTCAACATGACCTCGGTAAAGAAAATAAGACTATTGCAAGGAGAAGCAAAAGTGAAGACTGTCATTTGAAAAGAAAGAGCTAGTAAATTATTCCTTTCCAAAGGCACACATAAAAAAATATTTCATCATACAAAACATAGCAGAGAGCAAGTTTTAATGGCAAAATGATTTTGTATTTGCCATATTACAGAAGACTGCTCAAACTGAATCTATTATAACAAAGTCATTTTTAAGAAGATTAATCAATATAATGGTCACAATGATGTACAGATACAGTGCACATGAATTCTGCTTGTACTTTAAAATTCAAATGGAAAGTTTCTTTGTATTTCTGATTTACCAACCCTTGTTTGTATCTTGACTTCACTGTGTGAATCAGAGATAATCCAAGCAGTGAGCTGCATAATTTGATGCAAACCATATGATGTGCTAATTTATGCCTTTTAATTAAATAAGATAAATTAAAACTTGAAATGAGTGCCAACAGGACAAAAAATAATATAGCACATAGTGAATTACTATCCAGGGGTTACATGTAATGTATTATCTCCATCTCTTGTCACTAATACTCATCATAGAACTTGAAATACACAAATATCATCAGACTTTGAAACATCTAAGGTCACTAACAACCTGCATTTTATTCACTAAGTTATCCTCAGTGCCTGGTAAACTGCCTTCCATATAAGAGGTGCTCAATAAATGTTGGTTGAAAGATGGAATGAATTTTTCATTCCTGGTCTAGGTATATCTATGTTGCAGTGGTCTCTGTGCAGAACCACTGGCTTGAATAAGGTCTAATCCAAATTATATTCTGAAATTTATTTAAGAAGTTGAGAAAGGAACAACCCAGGAAAATCATCTATGGGGATAATGTATGATTACAGCTTATCATCTGAGCCTGATTCTATCTAAACCACCTCCCTAGTCTACTTTCCTAGTTCCCAAATAGCTTACTTTATGATGTGCTGAAAGAATAAGTTACATCAAAAACAATATGGGGTGTAAACAGAGGATTTCCAATGGACTCTGAAAAGGAAAATAAAAAAGACTTATCTTCTCAGTAGATACCTTAACCAATAATATCTGCCAGCAAAAAGTTCAGGAAAGTTCATAGAATACAGAGTTGAAAGAAACTTTAGCAAGCTCCATCAGCTCTACACTTCATACACAAAGCAAAACTGAGATAATTATTAGAGCAAACAGGTGCCAAAAATTTTATGACATATATTAGGGGACTTGCTGTTTGCAGATTTCTTCACAGTTTTTCTCCACAGTTGGATGAACAATAACATTCAGAAGAGAGCTCTTCCACTGACTGCCAAGCTCATAATAAAGAAGCAGAAATACTTGAATAATCAGTTTGGCCCTGATCCAACTATTACCATTTAATAACCAGTCGGTAATATATTCTAAGACTCTGTAATTTGTGAGATATAAATACTGCTATTAAACTGATCATCTGCAATGTTCACCACCTTTGATGTTTTTGACTTAAAACACCATACATGACAAAGTCTCCAACCAAGAGCCCAATTAATTAAGTAAAATTAAGGGTGTCTGGCTGTACACGTGTGCATGTGTATGTGCTCCTGAAAAGATAATAAAGATCAGGTCTCTAACTGTAGCTAAATCATAGCATAATTCAGGATCAGACCTTGTTTGATGATAAATCTCAGCAGCTTCATGGCTTTTATACTCCTCCAAAGTAATTCCTTTGAAACCAGGACTTACTTTTACCGGACAATGCTGCAAGACTCAATTATACTTTGTATATCTTTCCAAATAGGTATGATTTTTCAAACAGGGCAAAATCTCTGTTTGGGCAATGACAGAGGGTGCAACAAGAGGGAAGCGTCAGGATCTGTTTCCTTCTTTGTTGTTTCAGTATTTTTGAACAGCTGCCAGGTTTCTCCTTGGTATTGAGGGCCCAAAATGTAATGTTATTGCATTTCTCCATCTGTTTTAGGAGAAGTTGAGATGTACACTGTAAATTAAGGTACAGAAACCACATTTTTCTTTTATATGGTATAGGAATGGTAGAACTGTGCTTTTAAATCAAGCAATTTCCTGACTGGCAGGCTTTATTCTTCTGTAGTAGTAAAACATAATACAGTAGTAATTTCACTAGAAAGAGTAGTGCATCTATATTACTTCATTCCAAGCCTTAGAGAGGGTTGGCACAGTATAACAACAGTACTGGCTGTAAAATGTTAATAAATCACTTCATTTTATATCAAAAAGAACAGGATCAGAAATAGCATTAATCTATCACAAGCAGCGATAGATTCTGATCATATGCCTTTCCAAGTGTTTCTGGAAAGATGGAAGGAGGGTAAAATGGAGGCAAAAAATCTCAAGTCCCAAACTTTCTCAAATTTCTGAGATGAAAGAAAAATGTCTACTCAGTTTCAGCAAAGAAAAATGTGCTACGAGTCTACAGCTGGCTGTGACACAGAGCTGTTTTAGAAGACTAATGACTTGAGCTTACTGTGATTTTAGCTGAAGCATAAACAGAAGAAAGCATAATTTGATGTGCCAGTTAAGACACGTAAAGCCTTTCTAATATACAAGGGAGCTGCTCTCCCCTGACCAAGAAATGTCACCCCCAAGTCATTCTTAATTATAATGAAGTTAAACGCTTTGTTTTTAACTCTTCATTGTATAAATATGCAATGATTTATCCATTCTTTTCTTGAAGGCATTATTTAGTTCATTTCCAATTTTTGCTGCTACAATTGTATTTCTTGCACACATAGACACATGTCTCTAAGAAATATACAGGTAGACCATCTGAAAATGGTGTTTTTGTAGGTCAAAAACAGGTAGGTGTCAGCAATTTCAGACAGTTCAACCTAATAGGAGTGGAATTGCCAGGTCATGTCAGGATTACTAGGTTTTAGCAAATTGCTCTCCAAAGTGGTTTTACAATTTATATTTTCTTTATCAGGAGTATTTTAAAGAAAGTCTTGCTTTTCTGCAGTCTTTTCTGCAAAATGATGACTCATCTCCCACTGAGGAATTGCTTTTTCCAGGGTGTTGCAAGACAAGTCTCTTTCTCTCTGCTCTGCATCTCTGTGATTAGTTTTCCAAATTCATCATCTCTTTTGTACAGTTCCCTCGGCAATTATAATCTTCTACTTCCCTAATACATTTTAATGCCATAAAACTTAGTCAAAGGAAATAAACAGAAGCACATCTAAAGAAGGGGGAAGGTACATGATACAAGACTAATCAACCAGCCTTAATCTCTAAGAACTGAATCCAAGAATTAGATGATGGTCAGGAAGATTCTATACGAGAACCTTTGCCATGTGGCTTTCCAGGAGGCTCAGTGGTAAAGAATTTGCCTGCCAAAGCAGGAGACATGTGTTCCATCCCTGGGTCAGAAAGATCCCCTGGAGAAGGAAATAGCAATCCACTCCAGTATTCTTGCCTGGGAAATCCCAGGCACAGATGAGCCTGGCAGGCTACAGTCCATGACGTTGCAAAAGAATCAGACATGACGTAATGACTAAACCACCACCACCACCTTTGCCATGGGACCTCTTCTCAGCTTTTTCCGTAACAGTGTACCCCCTTTGAAACTTCAGGTCCATTTTCCTGCCTGTCATGTCTCTTCTAGGCCTCCAGTCAGACGTCCCTCTCTGCTGCCTGGATGCCCTAGGAGCAACAGTGCATGCGTAACGTCTCTGTGCGGGCAGCTGTCTGAATGTGGGGCATATGCAGGTGAGGCGGGGACTAACAGTAAGATCCCAGAGTATTGAGTTTTAAGGCTGACGACTGCTCCGTGCAGTCAGACAGCATGTCTTTTAGGAGGCTATTGCTCACCTCTAAAGTCTGCACCTATTAGTCCTGCTCTGTGCTTCTCAAAGTACCTGATTTCTCGGTCTGTCGCTGCATGTCGCCAGCTCTCGGTGGACTGACTGTTCCCAAACAGACTTTACTACTCCCTGTGGTTTCCATTCATCTTTTTATACCTGGCAGTAAGCACCCTCTTACTTAGCAGATAAATATAAAATATGTGTCACTTAATTCTTCTCCTTCAACACTGACCTCACAGTAGGAGCCAGCACATGTTCTAGCAGAGGAGTTCCAGCAATGGGCAAAGTAGACAAACCCTTGCCTTCAGACCATTTACATCCTGGTTGGAGGAGACCGCCAACAAATGTATAATGGGGCAAATCACAAAAAGTGCTACAGATAAAGTGTGCTGAATCAGGGAATGAATGAGCCATTCAGTTTCTGCTTCAGGAGTCCTCCATAGACTATACATTGCTCAAGAGTGGACAGCGGGTCTATCCTGCTCATTTCTGAGCCATTTATACCTAGACAAGTGCCTAGCACCTAGATCAGATTGTTACCTGACTAAATTAAGTAATGAAGGAATCTCAAATGTCCTTTATACACAGAAGATGAAGGTCAGTAAAAACTTGCTTATAGATCCTTGATCTGTCAGCAATCTAGACCCAAAGGGAGATGGTCTAGCTACCCCAAACTTTATTTCAATGGGCATTTTCCCCACACCTACCTCAGTGGTTCTAAATCAGGATGCAATGTGTCTATTACCAATTATTTTTCAATGTTTAAAACTTTTGCTGAATATAGATACAGTCACTCCAATGTCCTTTAAATAGAATGTGAAATATATTGAAGGGAAAAAAAAAGTGAAGCATCAGTCCAAATAGATATTCATCCTTCCTAGAGAACATTTAATGGAGAAGGCAATGGCAGCCCACTCCAGTACTCTTGCCTGGAAAACCCCATGGGCAGAGGAGCCTGGTAGGCTGCAGTCCATGGGGTTGCTAAGAGTCAGACATAACTGAATGACTTCACTTTCAATTTTCATTTTCATGCATCGGAGAAGGAAATGACAACCCACTTCAGTGTTCTTGCCTGGAGAATCCCAGGGACGGGGGAGCCTGGTGGGCTGACGTCTATGGGGTCGCACAGAGTCGGATACGACTGAAGCGACTTAGCAGCAGCAACAGAGAACATTTAAACATTGTCACCTAAGCACATTAGAGAGCAGGTTCAAGGTAATAGTCCTACTCAAATAGAGTAACAAGGTAAGAATAAACAGCTCAGATGATATCTGTCATTTGCACCACTGTGACACAGTGGTGATGTTGCTATGAATATTATGGATTTTATTGTTGTTTGGAGAGTTTTAATCTATTCAAGTATTATGGATGAACTACTCATACATAAAAATATCACATGTTCAAAAATAGTGTAAAAATCCTCTCTTAAATTGCTCTATTCTCCAATCAGTACTTTCAGAATATCCAGACGATACTTATCAAATAAGAGAACTATAGCTAACACAGTATGACCTATAATTCCTGTGGAAGATTGTACACAGTTACCTTCACACCAGAGACCGTGACTTCTCAGAGAAAGCAGACACCTACACTGAATGTGGCAGAAAGGCAAAGGGACGAAGCACAGAAAGAACAGGAGGTGGCGTACACTGAAAAGAAGTACAGAACATGGAATCCCAGTCTTTGAAGAGAATGAAGATGTAGAAGAGCAAAGAGTTATCCTTTCTAGGTGCTGGTAAGATCCATTTGGGCTTCCCTGGTGGCTCAGATGGTAAAAATTCCACCTGCAACGTGGGAGACCTGAGTTTGGTCCCTGGGTGGGGAAGATCCCCTGGAGGAGGGCATGGCAATCCACTCCAGTACTCTTGCCTGGAGTATCCCATGGACGGAAGAGCCTGGTGGGCTACAGTCCATGGGGTCTCAAAGAGTCAGACAGGACTAAGCGACTAAGCACAGCAGAAGATACATTAAGAGAAATTCCATGATTTTATCCTTTGTTTTCTAACAAAGCAACAGAAAAAATCCCCCATTATACTCAAGACAGCAGTATAAAGACATTTGGCCATTCATAAAAATCATTCAAAGATCCTATTTTTTTTAATTAATGCATTTAATTGGGACGAGACATTAATTTCTCTCCTAAGACTTAGTTATGCCACATTTTTCAATTAATGATCAATTGCAAAAGAAATCCCTATAGACAAGAAGCATTATGTCCTCTGCTCCACTGCACAGATGAGATGACAAACGGCAGCAGAGCACACACAAAGGTTGCTTCATGATCCATCAAACAGTGTCTGTTGAGAACCTTTGACTCATTAATTAAAATGTCAATTTTAAAAATTTCTATGACAGTAGTCAAATAAGGAAATGCTATTTAAAAACATGACTCTGCCCTATCATAGCACAATTTTAAAAATAATGGAATTCTCTGAAATTACAGCTGCGTGCATCAGCTACTTTGTAGAACATAGAACATGGAAATATAGGCAATACGTTTAAAATAAAGCACTGACTGAACGACTGAAGTATTTGGATGATATGGATGAAAGGCAGCCCTGAGCACAAACTCTGGAATTAGACAGCCTAGATGAAATCTGATGGCCACATTTACTAGCTGTGTAAACATAAGCCAGTGTGTATGCTTCATTTTCTTTACTCTAAGATGGGAATAATAATGTGCCTACCTCCCATGAATATAAGGATTAAGCAAGTTAATATTTATAAAATGCTTAGGGCAATCTCTAGAACAAAGCAGCTACGATGTATCTGTAGGGTAAAAATTTTTTATCAGTATTGGAAATTGCTTCAACTCTTACCTTTAAGGACAAAAACTGTAAAAAGGCTGCAATCTTCCTGATCATGATGCTATTCCCCGCCCCTAAAATTCTAACGAATACTTAACTTTACAATTCTAAGTGCCATAAGTAAATTTTCAATCTCAGTGATGGTTTAAATATTACAAATTCTATGGCAAATTTTTTGTCACAAGCATCGGTAATCACCTTTAGTCAAACATTTATAGTGTTGATTTATTTAACATATTAAATCCATTATGCATCCCTAGATATTTATAATGGAGAAGGCAATGGCACCCCACTCCAGTACTCTTGCCTGGAAAATCCCATGGATGGAGGAGCCTGGCAGGCTGCAGTCCATGGGGTCACTAAGAGTTGGCCACGACTGAGCGACTTCACATTCACTTTTCACTTTCATGCATTGGAGAAGGAAATGGCAACCCACTCCAGTGTTCTTGCCTGGAGAATCCCAGGGACGGGGGAGCCTGGTGGGCTGCCGTCTATGGGGTCGCACAGAGTCGGACATGACTGAAGCGACATAGCAGCCACAGATATTTATAAACTAGCTGAATATTTTTAAAGTAAAATTATTTATTTCAATAAAATCATTATTTATGACGTAATGAGTAGTAGAATTAGAGGATAAGAGGATGACTTTAGAATTTAATTAAGATTTGAGTATTATATCAGCTTTACAGTAATTCTGTAACTTTGGGAAGTTTATTCAATTCTCAGAGCTTTAATTTCCCCAGGAATAATTTCCACAGGGAATATTTTAAGGAAATTTCCAAAATAGAAACAAACAAACAAACAAACAAACAAACCATGATGGCTACCTCAAAGTTTCACACTATGAATGTCACATTTTTCACATTAAAACATATATATTTTTGTGCTTGAGGATGCAAAAATATTGTCATCATCTATTAAAGATGATGGCATTGCAAGGGAAAGAGCATCTCTCTTTTCAACATGTTTAATAACTATCTTTAATTAATTAACATTAGTTGTCATCCCAAAGCTAGATTTTCTTGCAGTTGGTCCCTTGTAGTACTGTTTATGGTATGACAGTCTTTAGAACAAAGAAATTATTGCTCATGCTGTTTCACAGAATGAAAAAAATTCTCTGTAAATGCAACAAGCGTGTGATGGCAGAAGCCCAATAAATGATCCGCTGGAGAAGGGAGAGGCTACCCACTCCAGTATCCTGGCCTAGAGAAACCCATGGACGGTTTTGTCTATGGGGTATTCTTGGGCTTCTCTTGTGGCTCAGCTGGTAAAGAATCCACTCACAATGCAGGGGACCTGGGTTCGATCCCTGGGTTGGGAAGATCCTCTGGAGAAGGGAAAAGCTACCCACTCCAGTATCCTGGCCTAGAGAAACCCATGGACGATTTTGTCTATGGGGTCACAAAGAGTCTGACACGACAGAGCGACTTTCACTGTTCACTGTTCAAAAGTAAAGTGAATGCATTAAACCACCAAAATAGCAGTGCATGCAATCCAACGCTGAAGAGGATGTCCTATAGATAAAAACCATGAAGCCTGAAAGTGTATCCTTAGAAAATGAGAACAGCCACTATTTACTGAGGATTTGCTCTGTGTCAGGCATCATTTAAGCTTGAAAACAACACATCTCATTTCAATCCTCTCAAAACCTCAAAGGATTCTTATAAAAACAGCCTGAATTAAAGAGAAGATTTTTCAAGGTGGCTGGAAACAAAATTAAAATACACATAAAGAAGTGAGACTTCACTTTCATGCACTGGAGAAGGAAATGGCAGCCCACTCCAGTGTTCTTCCCTGGAGAATCCCAGGGACGGGAGCCTGGTGGGCTGCCATCTATGGGGTCGCACAGAGTCAGACACGACTGAAGTGACTTAGCAGCAGCAGCAAAATGAGAAATAGAACCAGAAAAAATATTCTGTTTACCTTATAAACAAAACTGTTAAATAGCTAGAGATGAATGTAACAGAACAGATCAGGATTTTATGAAGAAAAGATCACGATATCTTTGAATGATATAGAATAAGATCTGAACAATTAAAAACTCATTTTATAGACTGACATGGGAAAATTTATCATAAAGATGTTAGATGTCCCAAGATAAATATATACATTTGATGCAATTCCAAACAGCACTCTAATAATCATGTTTTTCAAACAGAGTAAAATGAGTATTTTTAATTTTACCTAAGTATATTCTTACTCAAAGAAAGAAGTGGCAAATGGAAATATTTATCTTGCAAACCCCTTCACTGAAACAATGGTGTATAAATATTTTCTGACTATGAACTTCACATTTATAAGACCTCTCAGCACTTTAAAAATAGTAGCCAAATTCTAACCTCACTACTAACATAAAATGTTACTTGGGAATGTATATTGGTTTAGCTTCTCCTTTAAATTTTTTAAGTCAATTATTTAATATTTGGAAAGTGCTTTGAATCTTTTAGCCCTTTTTCTGGCCAATGCTAAGAATAATATGTAGTTTTCTTTGATAAACATCTTTATGAACACATAAGAATTGTCAACTTTGAAGAAAAATGACTATTATAAAAAAAAAAAGTTCGCTGTGCTGGGTCTCCATTGCTGCGCATGGGCTTTCTCTGGTAGCCAGGAGCGGGGGCTGCTCACCAGCTGCAGTGCTCAGGCAGCTCGCTGCAGTGGCCTCTCTTGCTGAGGAGCATGCATTCTGGAGTGAAGGCTCAGGAGCTGTGGTGCACGGACTTAGGTGCCCCTTGGCATGTAGGGTCTTCTCTGACCAGGGATCAAACCTGTGTCCCCTGCATTGGCATGTGGGCTCTTAACCACTGCACCACCAGAGAAGTCTGAAGGACGACTATTTTAATTATCATTTTAACTTCTTCATTGTGAAAAATTTGTGATAAGGAATGGTGTAGAATAACTTCAGCAAAATACATGTTCTCTTATATTAAGTATGCATTGACTTTAACAATAAGTATTAGAAACACTTTTTAAAAGTCTAAGGACTGTAATGATGACTCATCTTAAGTATGCTTCCTTCTGCTTATGGAAAAAAAACGTAATGAAACAGTTACAGATTCATAAAAGTATTAAAGTGATGATGTACACTTAAGATACTAAGGGACACAACAGTGGAACATAACTCATAGGGATATAATGAGCATACAATGAAATAATAATCATATAACATTTCATATGCTGCTGAGCATTTTTTAAAAAATCAATAAAATTCACTTCACAGCTGAATTTATTCTAACAGAAATGTTTTTCCACTTCTCTCTGAATATGAACTTCTTAGTCAAAACTGGAAATATCTATAATATAATTTTGTTTAAATTAGCATCACTATATGAAAAATAAAAGGAAACCAGTTGAAATGACAGCTGGCATTTCTGAGTACTTACTAGGCACAAGGCTAAACATTAGTAAAGATTTTAAATTAGGGGATGTGTATCTGTATATATTTCTAAGATATTTTCAATATACAGGTATCCAAAAATACCTGTACATACTTTATTCAAAAATCAACATATATGTATGTATATCTTTTACTATATATAGAGAGAGTATCTATAGATATTTATAGGATAGGAAAAAAGGAAACCCCAAACTTGATATATTGCTTTTAAAAGACTTATCATTCCTCATAGCATATGTTATGGACTTTATTTTCCCCCCCAATTTTATTTATTTTTATTTTTTAATTAAATTTATTTATTTTAATTGGAGGTTAATTACTTTACAATATTGTATTGGTTTTGCCATACATCTACATGAATCTGCCACGGGTGTACACGTGCTCCCCATCCTGAACCCTCCTCCCTCCTCCCTCCCCGTACCATCCCTCTGGGTCATCCCAGTGCACCAGCCCCAAGCATCTTGTGCCCTGCATTGAACCTGGACTGGCGATTCGTTTCTTATATGATATTATACATGTTTCAATGACATTCTCCCAAATCATCCCCCCCTCCCTCTCCCACAGAGTCCAAAAGACTGTTCTATACATCTGTGTCTCTTTTGCTGTCTCGCATATAGGGTTATCATTACCATCTTTTTAAATTCCATATATATGCGTTAGTATACTGTATTGGTGTTTTTCTTTCTGGCTTACTTCACTCTGTATAATAGGCTCCAGTTTCATCCACCTCATTAGAACTGATTCAAATGTATTCTTTTTAATGTCTGAGTAATACTCCATTGTGTATATGTACCACAGCTTTCTTATCCATTCCTCTGCTGATGGACATCTAGGTTGCTTCCATGTCCTGGCTATTATAAACAGTGCTGCGATGAACACTGGGGTACACGTGTCTCAATTCTGGTTTCCTCAGTGTGTATGCCCAGCGGTGGGATTGCTGGGTCATAAGGCAGTTCTATTTCCAGTGTTTTAAGGAATCTCCACACTGTTCTCCATAGTGGCTGTACTAGTTTGCATTCCCACCAACAGTGTAAGAGGGTTCCCTTTTCTCCACACCCTCTCCAGCATTGGACTTTAGATTTATTTTCTTTAAAATAGCCAGAAAAGATAACAGAGGTGATATTAAATATTTGGCAGTGATATAAAAATGTATGGTAATATAAACCTATTAGCTTTTTGTTGTTGTTGTTTACAAAGAACATCAAAAGATTGCAACCTCTTTGGAAAAAGTACATCAACATCATCATTCTCATTTTAGATAATAGAGGAGAAGGCAATGGCACCCCACTCCAGTACTCTTGTCTGGAAAATCCCATGGATGGAGAAGCCTGGTAGGCTGCAGTCCATGGGGTCGCTAGGAGTCCGACACGACTGAGCGACTTCACTTTTACTTTTCACTTTCATGCACTGGAGAAGGAAATGACAACCCACTCCAGTGTTCTTGCCTGGAGAATCCCAGGGACGGGGGAGTCTGGTGGGCTGCCGTCTATGGGGTCACACAGAGTTGGACACGACTGAAGTGACTTAGCAACAGCAGCAGCAGAGGAATAATAGTTAAGCTCACCAGGTGTGTGTCTTAGTGGAATGAGTAGGACATAAATCTGTTTTCTTGATTCCCCACCTGATGTCAACAGCCCAAATCATGCAGGCAAGCACCAGGCTGATGACAACACTGCTCTGGTTGACATTCCACCCACTACCCACCAATCATTAGAAATGGAAAAGGTACTAATGATTCCTGGCTGCTTGCAATGTGTCAGGCTACACAGGTTATTTAGCCAAACAACACATTTTAGTGCTTTAGGAAAATGGACTAGGCCCCAACGAACTATACTTTGTTTGGTGTCAGAAATGCTTAATGCTAACAATTTAATAAGGTTCCACCAAAGAAAAGAGGAAAACTAATCAAGCTTTACTCACTGTGCCTTGACGTAATCACATAAGAAGGTGATAGAGTAAGATTAAGAATCGACTCAGTATCAAGAGTACTGCTATCACTTTCACGGTGGGGCAAGCTGGTATTTCTAGCCTCAGCCTTAGCGTATTTTGGCTCCAGGATTTGCTCTCTGAATCCAGTCATTGCTCTCTCCTCTGTGGCATGCTGTTGGCCATGGGGTCTGAGACTCTGCTGAAAATATCTAAGTTTTTCTCTTCAGAAAAACAAACTTAATGTCAGTCCTGCTTTCCAGGGATATTTTATAAACTAAAGCAACAATGACTTAATTGCTATGAAATGGCCTTTGTTTTTCTTTCTTTACCCCCATGATGGATGAGTTCCCTGGAGTAGCTACTTGCCAAATGGTACCCTAATGTCCTGAAAGAGTTAAAGCAGCTTGTTTATTTGCATAATTTACAACCAGGGAGTAGCTGGGGACTGGGAGAATCTGGTTCAGTAGGCCATTTAGAAATTCATTAAAATTTATTCACTCTTTATGGTTTTTCTGGCTATGACCAGTAGTACCTAAAAACATCAAAAATGTGTTTCTAAAAGTAAAGTAGAAAATAAGGTAAAACCAGTATTCTTACATCTGTAACCGTAAACTCTGAAATCACCCCATTGTTTGTTTTTTTTCCTTAAATACAGAAACTTATTCATATATTCACATTAGGCAGTTAATTGAACAGAATACAGGTTGCTATGGAAACAGTGTGGTATGCCCTAGTACTTATTGAGGAAATGAACACTACTAATTATCACCAAATGTATGATATTTCTGCTTTTGTACTCTATAGTTTTTAATGTACAATCTGTTTAATGAGCAGCAAGTTGTTCACCCAGTGTGCAGAGGATGAATGAAGTCTAAAAATAGATGATTAAATCTTCAGGTGTGAATCTGCCAATTTATTTAAATAAAGCAATAAATATAAAAGACTTGTCTTTCTCCCATATGCTTTAATAAAAATGGGGGGGGTCCTTATTGGAGCCTAAAATCTTAAATATAAGCAGTTAAGAGAATAGGAAGGTGCTGCCAAGAAAAAATAAATCTGATTCTTCCCTCACTTCATTAAAATATTTCACACACCCAACACACTCAAAAAGGTATGTATTGAATTCTTACCAGGTACCAGGAAGGAATGGAGGCCTGGTCTAAAGAAACGTGGTTTTACTCTGTTACAAAGCCAACTCTATTAGGGTCCATTAACGAGTTACAGAAAGCACTAAGAACCTAGAAGAAAAGCAGGTTAAATCCAGCCCAGGAGACTGATGAAAACAGATTTTACCCAATATCCCTGAAGGATGGTGAAACTTCTGGCCTGCTGAGTTGCTCATAGCTGCCAGAAGGAATAACTTGCTCACCTGCAGACATAACCTTGAATTCCACTAGGAAGATGGTACGGACACTGAATCGGGAGACACCACAATGGAGAGCAATGTGCAGTTGATCGCCTGCTCGTCACACTCCTATGTCCCCCTACACGACCACTGGTGACCGCTTCTACTATTGGTGTTATTTATTTCCTGTAGGTCCTTGTTGGTTATCTATTTAAATACAGCAGTGTGTACAAACTAGAAAAGAAGTGAAACTGTCACTGTTTGTAGATGACATGATACTATACACAGAAAATCCTAAAGATGCTACCAGAAAACTAGTGGACCTTGCCAATGAACTCAGTAATGTTGCAGGATGCAAAGTTAATACACAGACATCTGTGGCATTTCTATACACTAACAACAAAAGATCAGAAAGAGAAATAAAAGAAACAATCCCATCTACCATCACATCAAAATAATAAAATACTTAGGAAAAAACATATCTAAGGAGGCAAAAGATCTGTACTCTGAAAATTGTAAGATGCTGATGAAAGAAATCAAAGATGACACAAACAGATGGAAAAAAATATACCATGTTTTTGGATTGGGAGAATCAATATTGTTAAAATGACTAAACTACCCAAGACAAATCCCTATGTTCCAAAGTATTTGAAAGAGAATCTGGCTGCAGCTTTTTCAACTTTGACCCTGGTTAGTTGAATCCTGGAGTTTGCTGTCCAATTTCTGACTGAAATGTTTCTCTCACCTTACTTCCATCATCTCTGGTGCTAAACCTATGGGACCCTCTCCAAGAACTACTTTTGTAACCATTATTGCCATGAGCTGGCCCCAACACAGATTGCTGGATTATGCAATTATGGATATTTTAAGACTACTAAAACCTGGCAAGGAATCATCCGTTATATAGGTAGCTTCTCCCATCTTCTTCCAAGCCTACTTGGCTCCTATTTTCAGCATACCAGGAATTCCCAGAACACCCAAGAAGCAGGTAACAAGCAGAATGTCATTTTAAAGAGAGGAGTGTTTTCAATATACAAAAGTTAATATGGCTTACATATATTTAACCAATAAAGCATATCAAGATAGCAAAATAGGATATTACTTCATAAACAGCTTGGAAAGATTTGTTGGTACCACAGTGAAAAGAATATTTAATGTTTTGGATTTTATTCTAGGGGAAAATTAAAGCAAATGGTATTGCAATAGTCCAAAGCAAGAGATAAAAGGAACCAGAAAAGAATCAAATTTATCCACAGCTTTGCAAATGAAATGCCCAAGCTCCAATCACAATGCATATTAAATAATTGGCACTGGATAAACATTTGTGGATGATCCCATGCTGTCAGGTCAGCTTCAAAATGTCAAACTAAAGGCCACTTATCACAATTCCACTTTAAAAGTCAAGTTATTTTGATTCATAGAGCAAACTCAGAATTTCTATTTCACTTCACTTAGCACATGAAATTTATAATTAAACATTGATCAAGCTGCAAATATTTATTGAATACTTACATCCAAGCCAGCTGGAATCCTATTACTAGACTCGAGAAGAAAGACAGTATTTATGGGCTTGTAAATAAGTCAGCCCTCATTTTTTTTTACAACTTTATTATTTCTATGCTAGGAAAAAATTGTTATTAAGTAGTATAGATATTGATCAACAGCTTATAAAACTGTGCCTTTAGGCAATTTTGAGAACTTCTTTCAATATGATAAAATTATTTTCAACTATATGAGCAATTAAGATTTACTTACTGTGCACATTCAATTCAGTACCCTCAATGTGCTTGAGACAGGGAGGCCCGGTGTGCTGTGATTCATGGGATCGCAAAGAGTCAGACAGGACTGAGCGACTGAATTGAACTGAACTGAACTGAATGTGCTTGAGAATGCCATTAAAAATTTTTTTAATTCTGGAAAATGCAGAAAACATATAGAGTCTGGATTTCTCAAAAGCAACTTGCAAACAAAAAAAACAGCAAATGTATACCATAATTATACTTTAATGACACAAATAATAATTGAAAAAGTGTTTCTCTTTTAACAATTTAAAAATAGTTTCTTTTGTTTCTTCTCTCAGGTTACAAATTTAAACATCTTGTTAGGCAAGAATAGTCTGATGTAATTTTTAACTTCTTATACATGAATTTACTGAGTTTCATTTCTTTCCATTAATTTTATGCAGAACTCGCTTTCAATTATTCATTTTGGCTTGTTCAGTTTATGGAATATTCAGGCCTTTTGTTTCTGAACCTGCCTCTTTTTAAATTCAAATCACTACATATCTGTTCTTACTAGCAATGGTATTGATAGACAATAAAAATCAACGCTTATTAAGAACTTATTATGTGCAAGCATTGCTCAGAACATTTGACATACAGTAAACCACTAAATCATCACAATAATCCTCTAAAGTAGGCAATATTCATATTTCTAATTTACACATGAGGGAAAAGAGGGTAGCTAATTGCCTTGAAGTTTCAAAGCTCCTGAGTGGGGATGTCAGTATTTAAACCCAGGCAGTCTACCTTTAGAATTCACACTTTTAACAACTACACTATTATTGATACTTCATTCCTCCAAAAGTATTTCTTATATGTATTTTTAACCTTAAGCTCTAGAGTGACTATTTACAAAACTACAGAAAATCAAAGCCAAAGGTTGGAAAAATCTCCAATCTGCAATAAGCCACTAAAATATCCCTGAGAATTAAGGATGTCTGCCATTAATACCAGAGAAGGCAATGGCACCCCACTCCAGTACTCTTGGCTGGAAAATCCCACGGACAGAGGAACCTGGCAGGCTTCAGTCCGTGGGGTCGCTAAGAGTCAGGCATGACTGAGCGACTTCACTTTCACTTTTCAGTTTCAAGCATTGGAGAAGGAAATGGCAACCCATTCCAGTGTTCTTGCCTGGAGAATCCCAGGGACGGGGGAGCCTGGTGGGCTGCCGTCTATGGGGTCGCACAGAGTCGGACACGACTGAAGCAACTTAGCAGCAGCAACAGCAGCCATTAATACTAATGCAATATTTGAAAGGACTTAAGGAGGTTAAATCTGATAGATGATGTTGATTTTAACTTTGCAGTAACATGTTAATTTCTCAAATGAACATCCCAAACATTGAGAGCAGTCATAAACTCTGCAGTCATTCTCGGCTCTTCTCTTTCTCTCCCAGCCTACACGCCATCCCTCAGCATATCCCACCAGCTCTGCCTTCAGCAGCCACTTCCCTATTCTGCCTTTTCGCCGGGCTCAGGTCAACCTCTGCATCCACTCTTGTCAGACTACTGAAGAAGACTGCTGAGCACAGAGTGCACCTCTGGAAACACTCATCAGATTGCGTCTCTTTTGCACTCAGGATCTTCCAGGGGCATTTAAGGCGTCTCGGAACAAAAGCCGTTCCACAGGCTAACGTGGAGCTGCCATTCCTGTGGGCCAACTGGCTGGTTCTCCAACTTGGTTTCTACAACTTTCCTCCTGTTCTCTGGTCTCCTTACAGGTGCTCAACATGACCATTATTCTCAGAGCTTTCACTGGTATCTCTGCTTAATTTCTTACATCTCGCATATTCACATGCTGACGTCACCCTTCATTCCGTTTCTACTCAAAATGCCACTTAAGACGATCTTTCCTTGGCCAGCCCCTTTAAAATAACCCTTTGTCATTTTCTGTCTACTCACCCTGTCTTCCTAGTGCTTCCTGCACTCTCTGACCTTACTGATATTCTGCCTTCATTATTATTATGTAAATTCCCTTTAGACATTGCTGTAGGCTTAATTCCTAGAGCAGTGTCTGACCCACAGTGGATGTTGAAAAACATTGGCTGAAAGAAGAGGTGAACTTAGATACAATATTTCTTCTTACAATCATTTCACTAGGACAGCAGTAAATTGAATCTAGTCCTTCATCATCTTATTTTCTTTACGGAGAATGAATCATAAGCTCTTGCCCTGAGTTTCTAACGGATATTTTTATCTACAATTTTCTACTGTAAAATGCTGTTAATAATTTAAAGGTTGAAATATTTATCTTTATATTACTGATAAGAATTATCTTCCTGATCCTCTGCAAGAAAAAATTCAAGGAAAATCCTGGCATTTGAGCATTCTTTAAGACAAGAACAAAAACACAAAGATACCTCCATCTAGAGGACATGCTAGGCCTTAATAATGGTGTGCAGAAGTAAGACAGACTTCCCTGAAGTGTCTCATCCCTTACTATGCTGCCTTTTAGACAGTATCCCCCCAAACTCCCACTGACTGTGTTAGACAATTCACTAAAGGGCTGTCCTACACTTGGGATCAGAAACTCTGCTGTAAAGGTGATCTCTCATAATGTAGGATCTTTCACTCTCCAGATTCCCACCAACTCAACACCACAGGCATCCCCAGGGACCTGATAACAACTAAAAAATGTTCCCAAACATTCCCCACCTCCAGTGAAGAACCTGTAATAGGCTAGAAGCCTTTCAGGTTCACTCTTATTCTTCTGTAATATTCTCCTCCAAGTCTGACTTAATTCCTTATTGGCTTATAATCCAGTGAATATATTATCCTCAGACTAACCTCCTGAAGCCCATCTCTAAACAAGATGCCCCCCACAGCTCTCTGGTTGCATAAGAGACGATGGGTAAAAAGGGCCTTTAATATCTTTAATTTTAATTAATATTTTATTTTTAGTCTTACAGTATTTTATATTCTTATAAAGGAATCAAGCAATTTTATGTAACAAAAGAATACTATGTTTTAATTGGAAAAGAACATACTTATAGTAAGACAAATGTGTTCTGACCTCAAAGCCATCCTATACCGAGATATCTAAGCAGACACTTTGGTGAATCATTTCTTTTCCTGCCCTGATATTTGCCAAGGCACATTCCTGTCAACATAAATTGGTACCCATTACTTTCCATTGTGAGACTGTCCAACATAAAGCTGTATTACAAATATCATACACTGAAAATCACTATGTGTATATAACATTCTCCGGGTACACACACGTACGCACTCTCGTACCTTTCTAGATGACGAAAGAAACGGTACATCCGCATCTAACTCTCAGTACATTTCAGATACCAAATGCATTTTTTAAACTATATAAATTATAGATACACATTATAGATACACACGCATACATATTTAATTCAACTTTATGTTTCATAAATTCTCCACATCAAAATTCATTTAGCAAATGGAACAAAATCACTGTGATTGATAGAACACAATGTGTTGAGGCCAGGAACTAAAACACGAGGACTTTATTGCCTTTCTAAATGTTTTGGAACAAGTACAACCAGCCTATGCATCGTGTTTTCTCAGTGCCTGCCTAATCATTTCTCCTCCAACTTCCGATGAAAAATTCATAAGGGTGAGCATCATGCAGAACACAATGGCCTTGATCAATGTGGTATGGTAGAGAAACACTGAAGACTTGAAATTCAGCACTGTGAGTCTCCTGCTTCCTCTGCTCATTTTCCTCATTTATATACGTAAATAATAATATGGCTCAGGCAAGCATTATGCTAGAAAGATAAGGGAGCCAAAACATTCTTGTTGAAAGAATAAGATGTTAAATTTGAACATGTCCAATAATCCCCCCCAGCATCACTGAAGCTTATACACTGTATTCACTCATATATTATTTCTCAGGTTCTAAGACATGAGTGATGTATTAACGGGCAGGAAAATGTTAACCATGTGATTGTCGGTTGGGGTTGGGGGTTATCTTCTTTTGATAAGACTTTCTGAGCTCAAAGGTGACATGCAACGGAGCTTTGTGGTTCAAAGAGAGAGTTCAATGATGGTTGTATTAGCTTCTAATTACTTCCTTAGGGTTTAAACAAAGTGATGGATTTTTAAAATTTATTTATTTATTTGTGGGCGCGTGGGTACTGTGCTGGGTCTTCCCTGCTGCGTAGGCTCTTCTCTAGTTGCAGTAAGCAGGGGCTACTCTCTGGCTGTGGTACAAGGCTTCTCACTGCGGTGGCTTAATTGGTTGTGGTTCCCAGGCTCTCGAGCACAGGAGCAACAGCTGTGGTCCAGGGGCTTAGTTGCTCTACGGCATGTGGAACCTTCCTGGACCAGGGATGGAACCTGAGTCCCACGCACTGGCAGGAGGGCGCCTCACCACAGAGCCGCCAGGGAAGCCGCAAAGTGATGATCTGTTTCAGAACCTACAGCATTTCATTCCTCACATGTCCTAGGTTGCTGGGCGCTTTGTTGGGTAGTGTGCCAGTGACTATAGTTCCACTATGAAAATAAGGCCCAAAAGTCGTAGGAAGGCTTCCTAACTACCATCCCCTCTGGTTTCACGGTGATTGACCCATAGAATGCAGGGAGAATAGTTTTATAAATGACAAACTTGTAAATGGCAAACAATCGTTTGCTTATCACTTTCAGTACATCTCACAGACTTTCAGAATGGACTCACACACATCAAAAATCCAATCCTTCTTCAAGAATAACTTACTAAAAAATAAAAACTTGAGCCACTTGTTTCACCCCTCCATCAGTTTCTCCAAATTTCCACCACTCGTGCTGCCACACCAACGCCAGTTTCTAGCTTTTGTCATGATGTCATCTAAGTGTATCAACTCTTTGATTCAAGTGTCTTACGACTTGATTTTTGTAAGTTTTAAGCTTTTAACTGTTCACTCAATTCATTCATATAAATGCCAAAATATCTTCTTTCTGTACTCTTTCAGCAGCCATTTGGCCTCTTTTTCATAAAACAAATGTTCAAAATCAGACATGTTATTCTGAAGATTGGGCGCAAGCACAGGTAAGTGGTGTGTGAATGGATTCCATTAGGAAGCCTACTTTTTTGTCTCAGCAACACCTGCCAACGTCATCATGAGTAGCAAAACTGACATATTTACCAGGTGACTTCTATATGAAGTAGCATGTCATAAGAAGTTTCCATCATCTATTATCTTCAAAAAACCCATTACCAAGATTAGAAAGATGAGGTTCAGGCAGATAAGTTAGTTGCCTAGGATTTCATAGGTAGCAAAGTCAGGCACAGGAGGAGGGGAAGGCTGAATTTCAGGTATGAGACTAGCAACATCGCTAGTTTTTCTAAAAATGACACTTATTTTTATGATTTGGTCTAAAAGGTAGTCTCCAAATTAAAAGCATCCTTAATTTTACAATGAACAAAATGTGTCTATTTGGGCAGTGGAAATAAACTCAGAATCATCTTTCATATCATTTTAATAAACCCTTTACCCAAAAGGTGTATAAACATTTGAAAATTTCCAAATCTGGGGTGGGTTTGCGTGTGTGTGCATGAGAGAGACAGAGAGAGAAAAAAAGAAACAGAGAGACCTTCCAAATTTGCGATCTGTCTGTCTTAAAAAACGCTTCCACTCCAAAGTCATTCTGAGGATGGAGTGCCTTCCTGTGTTTATTTTTTTTTTTTAATACGCATGAAGAAAAATGGTGACTTAAAAACGTGATTCACATGTGACAACTCTACTGACTCATTTTTCTTTCTCACAAGTTCCCTGTGATAGCAAAAGCATTCATTCCTTCAATAGTGCAGACACAATTAATTCCATACATCATGTGTGAGTCCGACTGACAGGACACACCATCTGCAGTGACCACGAAAGGCCTGCTTAGAAGGCTAAGTAATGCAGCCTTCAGAGCTCAAGACAAGAAAACATGCTAAGATTCACAGCTACACTTTTAACACACGCATTTTCCTTACCTTACTAATAAAGAAAGTTGTCAAAGTAAGAGGAAATCATCAAAGGCAACTGGCCGGGTCAGAACAAAGGACCAGGAGAAAAGACTGAACCCAGCCCGATTTCTGGATCTGTCTGATGTGGTTTATGGTCTTAGTCAGCAGAAGCTTATGAAATCTAAAAAATATTATTGATGGGCACACATTCCTTTTAAACATTTCAGGAAGCTTTGTGGCTTTTGACAATATTCATAAACTTAAGTAGGGATAAAGAAGCAGCTTTATATTCCACAGAAGCACGGAAGAACGTGGCTGGCAGTGATCATTATGTTATGCCAACAGAATAAACCACTTCTTCAAAACATGGAGATGGAAAATTCTTTCATGAAGGAAATGTATTGTGTTAAAAGCAAAAGAGGATATACTAAATACTAAATTGAATACTAAAAGCATTTGATACACTACTAACCTGACTTATGAAAATATATTTTCAATGATTATTACAAGATACTCATTTTTTGAGCAAATCTCTTGAGCCATCCTTTACACTCTTAGATTTCAAAGCTACACTTTTTGGTTACACAACACAAAGCTTATCCTGACAATGAAACTAAAAGAAACATAAGCTCCTTGGATACCAGGAGCAAACTCTACCAGGCTACTGGCAATCAATTTAGACGTTGCATGCTTTCAATTCTTGATTTGTAGATGAGGGCAAAAAATATTTATTGCCTTATCATTCTTCCTCTCATCCTTACTTCACCTTCATTGAGTCATTATTAGATCAAATAGTAAATCTTACAAATACTAAGATAAAAGTAATACTCAAGGATTACAACTATTTTTTTATTAAGGGGGAGTCTCTTCAAGCTCTTTTATTAATATTATGAGATATAAATAGGTTAAAACACATTATAACAGTTATGAAGTGAATTCAGTTCAATAGTTTATCACTGCCTAACACTTCAGTTTTATGAATGTTTTCCATTTATTTCCTCCATCTTAAATTAAAAATACTAAATGACTATTGGTAAAATGAATTAAAAGAATCATTTTTAAATATAGTATCGAATGTAGATGAACAAATAAAAGGTGTATTCCATTTTGTAGGCTTCCTTGGTGGCTCAGATAGTAAAGAACCTGTCTGCAATGTTGGAGATCCAGGTTCAATCTCTCGGTGGGGAAGACTCCCTGGAGAAGGGAACGGCTACCCACTCTAATACTTTTGCTTGGAGAATTTCATGGACACAAGCAAGCTATAGTCCATGGGGTTGCAAAGAGTCAGACATGACTACAACTAACACTTTCACTTTCCATTTTAAATACACCCAAAGAAATGATGAGCACGTCCATTTTAAAAGTGCCCGACTATCAAGAGGTTTAAAATCATTTCAAATAAAGACTACATTTGTTAATTATTGCTCAGTATAACAAATTATCCCCTAACCTAGTGGCTTAAAACAATAAACATTATTTTTTGGTTTACGCAGGTCATGACTTTGGCGGCGGTTTAGTTGTGTGGCTCCAGTCCATCTTTCATGATGTTCAGTCAATACAGTGGCAGAGTTTGCAGTCATCTGAAAGCTTGACTGTGGCTGGAGGACTCATCTCCTAGACAGCTTACTCACATAGACTTGAAGGGTCTCCTTGGTTCATCATGTATGTCTCCACAAAACTGAGCCAAGACGGCTATGTCTTCAGGAGATGGCTGCTAGCTTTCGCCCAGGACAAGGGATCCAAAAGAGCAAGATGGAAGTTGCAATGGGTTTTATGATCTAGTCTTGGGTCTCAGTCTCTGACAGCAGCATCCTTTTACACAAGTCAGCCCTACTACAAGTGGGATGGAACCCAAGGGCATGAATACAAGGGAGTAAGGATCACTGGGGAACATTTGGAAGTTGGCTACTACAATCACCTATCTTGTAAAATGGTCAAAAATAAAGAACTGTGTGATCTACTCTAGAAGAGTCAACAGTCATTCATCCAAAACATTTCCAGTAGGTGTGATACTCAATGAGAAAAACTGTGAATTGCGTCCAAGATAAAGTCATAGAAGGTGCCCTCAGGAAACTCACAAGAATGGGCAAGATAAATGATTATTCAAGAATCATGCTATCAAAAAAAAAAAAAAAAGAATCATGCAAATACTAAAATGGATTCTAATACATTCTTCTTGAATTATTCAAAAAATCACTAAACCAGTGAAGAGTTAAAATAATTAGTAATTTAAGTCCATTGGCAGAAGCTTAGGATCATAAAATGTAAAAAAATAAAAATAAAGAAGACATACTGAGCTTTTCTGCAGAACATCATCCAACCTTCACAGGTAATAAGAGGTCTCCGAAAAGGAGGTGTATGACAGCATAGGGTCTACTTTAATATATGTTTGTGTTTATATTAGAAATAACAGGCTTTGAAGTCAGGAGAACCTTGTTTCCCTGCCCAGTTCTGATATTTACTGGGTCAATTTAGGCAAGCAACAATACTTCTGACAGCAGTTTCCCAATCTTGAAAATTGTCCTACCTACACCACTGGTTATTATGTGGGTTCCAGAGACCTGTACATGTGTCAGAAACAGCACCAGGTCTTACATATGTTAGGAAGGGGTGTGATATTTGTTTTTGAATATTATATTTGTATCACCAGGGCAGCTGACCGTTCATCAAGAATTGCCCAAGGATGATTAGATGCCTATTCTCACACAAATAGAATAGCTAACATGGAAATGAAGGACAGGAAAAAAAATCTGGTAAATAATACTTGCCCTTTGACATTATTTGTAAAGAAGCAAAAGGAAATAGGAAATAGCCAGGCTTTCCTGAGTCTGTGATAAGAAGGAATTCTAAAATTAGGTAGGATTATCATATAGCAATGATATCGTTTTCAAGGAAAATATTAGGTTTTCACTGAGAGTCAATACTTCATTAAAATGGATTAAAAATACTCCACGAAAATTCTAACAGCAAAATACACTTTTATAAGGTATAGAGAGTTGTGACCTAAGAAATACAGGTTGAAAGTAAATGTTACATATTAAAATATTTAAATAATGCATTTGTTTCTGTATCACAGATTATACATTTTTTAAAAGGTAATACTTCTGCTGGAATGCCCTACCCTCTTCTTTACCACACGTCCTTTTGGGTGACCTAGTCCTACAGGGCTCAGCTATATGAGAAAGATTTTTGAGGTTACTAGCACCCCTCCACTCAAGATGAGGCATTGCTCTCCTGACGAGAACAGCATCCTCAGTCATAATGTTGATGCGGATAGTGGTAACATCCACCTCAACTAACATTCTTTAAGCACTTACTATGCACCAATCCAGAGAAGGCAATGGCACCCCACTCCAGTACTCTTGCCTGGAGAATCCCATGGACGGAGGAGCCTGGTGGGCTGCAGTCCATGGGGTCGCTAAGAGTCGGACACGACTGAGCGACTTTGCTTTCACCTTTCAGTTTCATGCATTGGAGAAAGAAATGGTAACCCACTCCAGTGTTCTTGCCTGGAGAATCCCAGGGACGGGGGAGCCTGGTGGCTGCCGTCTATGGGGTCACACAGAGTTGGACACGACTGAAGTGACTTAGCATAGCATAGCATATGCACCAATCACTGCATTAAATGCTTTATACATGGTTTTGTTTAACCTTATGAACAAGTGTGTAAAAACAGGCAGTATTGTAACTATTATTTTGATATGGATTCACTCCTAAAGGAAATCAATCAACCCTGAATATTCATTGGAAGGACTGATGCTGTAGATGAAACTCTAGTTCTTGGCCACCCGACGTGAAGAGCTGGCTCACTAGAAAAGACCCTGATGCTGGGAAAGACTGAAGGCAAAAGGAGAAGGGGACAAAGAATTAAATGGTTAGATAGCATCACCAACTCAATGAACATGAATTTGAGCAAACTCTGGGAGATAGTGGAGGACAGAGCCTGGCGTGCTGCAGTCCATGGGATCGCAAAGAGTCGGACTCGACTTAGTGACTGAATAGCAACACAACTATCATTTTACATATGATGAAACTGAGGTACTCACTGGTTAAGATCACACAGCCGGAAATGCTGGAACCAGTCTTTGAACTCAGGCAGTCTGACCCTAGGAAACAGCCTCTTAACTGCTGAGTGAATACCGCCTCATCTGATTTATTTTAAAATACTCATTATGTAGGACAGTGCCTGGTCCATGTAGGTGCTCAATTTCATTTTTTAAAATATAAATAAGTGATTTAAAAATATAATAGTGATAAATGGAGGAGCCTGGTAGGCTACAGTCCATGGGATCGCTAAGAGTCGGACACGACTCAGCGACTTCACTTTGACTTTTCACTTTCATGCTTTGGAGAAGGAAATGGCAACCCACTCCAGTGTTCTTGCCTGGAGAATCCCAGGGACGGGGGAACCTGGTGGGCTGCCGTCTATGGGGTCGCACAGAGTCGGACACGACTGAAGTGACTTAGCATAGTGATAAATATTTTAAATATTAATTAAAATTTTATTCTATTACGGTCAGACCAAGGACAAAAGGTTACTGGAAAATACAGAATTCTTCCCAAGTGGCTGAGTGGGAAAAGATCATCTTGTCGATGCAGGGCACACCAGAGGTGAGGGTCCAATCCCTGGGTCAGGAAGGTCCCCTGGAGTAGGAAATGGTAACCCACTGCAGTATTCTTGCCTGAAAAATTATAAGGACAGCAGAGTCTGGCGGTCTACAGTGCATGGGGTCACAAAGAATTGGAAAGTGTGCAGCTGAACACGCAAACACACAGAGCCACAATAAAGGGAGGCACTGGCATTATAAAGGCTATATGTTTAAGAGGCATCCCCATGCAGACGTCCTTTCCCTGCAGATCAGCAGTTCTCAATCAGGGAGGATTTTGCCCTCGGGGAGCGTGGGGGGGGCCACTGGCTGAAGACAGTTTTGGTTGTCACAACTGAGCGGGTAGTGCTCCTGCCATCTAGTGGTTAGAAGCCAGCGATGCTGCAAAACAGCCTAACCCAGTGGAAAACCACCCCCCACAGCAAAGCCTGGCCTGGCTTCAACCCTCAGCAGCGCTATAGAGCTAGTCTTGAATGTACATTCCCTTCCAAACTCTAATATGCTGATTAATATTTAAGGAATCTCCACTAACCTCCAAATCCCATAATGTCCTAATAATATTCTAAGTAGCAGTAACAAAAAATAATAAAAGCAAACCCACAATTTCAAAGGACAAGAGAGAGAGGCCAATGCTTTGGAAAATAATGACTTCTGGGAAGATGAACACTGACGTCCAAGAATCCTAGAACATCAAAAGCAAAGGCTGACACAGTGGCTAAGGCCATGTGCTTCCACTGCAGGGGGCACAGGTTGATCCCTGGTCGGAGAACTGAGATTCTGCATGTCTCACAGCACGACAAAAATAAAAGTCTTCTAATAATAAATGCTGGAGAGGGTGTGGAGGAAAAGGAGCCCCGCTCCACGGTTGGTAGAAATGTAAATCGGTAAAGCCACTGTGGAAAACAGCATGTTGGTTCCTTAAAAAAATAAAAACAGAGTGGTCCCACTCACGGGCATATATCCAGAGAAAAATCTAATTTGAAAAAATACAAGCACCTCAATGTTCATAGCAGCACCATTTACGCCAGTCAGTACCTGGAAGCCACTTAAACGCTCATCACAAATGAATGGATGGATAAACAAGGCATGGTGGGGGCTGCGGGCTGTGGAGTGCCGGGCAGGCTGCGTGTATGTGATACTCCATGGGGGTGCCCAGCTGGGGTGCATGACCAAAGGACAACGCTGGGCTGGTCCCTGCCGACAATCTGACCCCGCAAAAGGAAGCGCTCAGCAGCAAGTTGAAAGAACAAAATTTGTTGTGGATAAACCTTCTAACCTGAAGAAGAGGAGGATATATTGGGTGAGCTGAGGAAAGAATATCAAGGAATAAAAAACTCAGAGAAGAGTAAAATCAAGAAATAGCCAACTTGATTTTACATAGTAATGTGTGTGGTATTTGCTGTGCAATGAATCAGTTGATCTTCTTAATGTGGTTTTCATCACTAAAGAATAGATTGTACCAGCTAGTTTTAACAAAAAGGGAAGAAAACAGAAAAATCATTATGAAATACCCTCTGAGGAATGCTCCAAAAATGTTATTGCTACGAACTGCTGCTGCTAACCCTGGTGAACAATTCAGTGTACCAGATCGCGTCACAGGAAGAGCAGGACTGAAGGAACTACAAGCTGCCAACCCTTCCCACATTTGGAACTTTGTTGAAATTAATGTTTCTCTAGAATTGCAAAGATTAAGAAGAACTTGAATATCCCACGTAGTTCAGCCCTTGGCTTCAGTACTGAATGACAGCAGTGGCTGCACGGCCTGATTTGCTTCCAGAGGAGTTGATTGGTTAGTGACCCAAGATGAAGCAAACCCATATCAGAGCCATGGGAAGGCAGTTCTTTCTGGAGTTGGTGCAGAGGAGCAGCTTGCAAGTTATTCTCATCATCATGTCCACTTCCAGACACACAGGTTGAAAAGACTGAATAAGGAAATTGAAATGGAACTGGGTCAAATTTCTTCTAGAAATCTTGGTCGTGATGATCGAGTTATTGGTGATCATGGAAAAGAAGCAAGATTTCCCTTCCTGAATGAAAATACTGTCTCCTTTCTAAATTTCCTACCAGTCTGGGAAAAGGCAAACTTAACTTTCTCTCGTGGAATTGGTGAAAAACGAATTTTGCACCTTGCAGCACTGGAACTTGGTCTAACAGATCTCTGGTCTTCTGCCAAAGCAGGCCAGGCAATTTGGATCCAGAATTGCAAAAATAGAAAAGAATAATGAAAAGCCATCTGATAAATGTGGAAGGCTCCAAGTCATCTCCTTAGAAAACCTTTCTATTGAAAATTAGATTAAAATGTAATATTTCACAGTGTAACAACATTTACTGAATGATGAATTTTTAAAAAGAATAAAATACCCTGCTGCCTTATTGTAAAAAAAAAGGAAAGACACGGTATATATACATACAATGGAATATTAGCCATAAAAAAGAATGAAATAATGTCATTTGCCGCAACATGGATGGATCCAGAGATAATCATATTAAATGAAGTCGGTCAGAAAGAGAAATCACTTATATGTGCAATCTAAAAAAAAAAAAAAAAAAGATACAAATGAACTTACTTGCAAAACAAACAGACCCACAGACAGAGAAAACAAACTTTTGGTAAGGAAAGAGTAAAAATGGGGAAAGGGATAAACTAGGAAGTTGGGGTTAACATATACTCTGTACTAATACATAAAACAGACAAACAAGGACCTACTGTATAATACAGGGAACTATATGCAATATCTTATTTTATAAATATGTATGTGTATGTGTGTGTGTAACTGAATTATTTTGCTGTACACTTGAAATTAACACACTTTAACTATACGTCAATAAAAGTTATACTAAATAAGAAATTTAACATAACAATTTTTTTTAAAAAAGGAATATATAGATAATAGGAAAATAAAAGTAAACGTTGGTGGGAAGGAGAATTATTCACTAAATACACCTACTTGGTTCAGGCCAAGGGCTAGGCATCTAGAAACATTCCAACACCCTAGATATTTCATTCAAGAAGGGATTGTGTTCTAAAAAGACAAAGTAGCTTTGCTGGGGTCATAGGTTCAATGCAGCAGCAAGGCCCTGACACATAGGTACCTGGTCTAAAGGCCCAAGCTCCCCTTTTCCATGATCATAAACTTAACGTTAGATAGGGGTGCCCAACCAGAAGGCCAGGCAGGCCCCCTGGTACCAAACCAACAAACAGCTGCCAGACAAGCTTGGCTTGTAGTTATATAAATGGCTTCTTGGAGAAGAACCCTGAAATCTCGAATAGACAAAAAGACAACTCCCCAGAGAAGTGACAAAAGCTCAGTGAGCTGTCATACAAAACACAGAAAACAAACGTCAGTATCATATGTGGATTTGTGCTATGAAAAGGCCATTTATTCTCCACATACTCCTTCCAGCCTCACCCACAACCACTGAGAACAAAGTCCTCTTCTAAGACACGGGCACAAGTGTTGGAAGAACACGGGCTGCCTTGAATACCAAGACTGTCCCTCTGCTCTTCTCTACAAAGTGAGTACCAAGTAAGGGTGAAAGCAAGCAGAGCGGGAAATGAGGCTGCACACTTCACGGACAGAGGATGCCTGGGTCCCTGGAGCACCGCTTTCATGTAAAAAGGCTGTGTACCGGTCCTGGAGGCTAAAGGTTGCTACCACCACCTCCCAGACCTCTCTTTAGGACAGTGTTCCCAAGTGCTCCCAAATGGTGCACCAGTATAATCAATGCCCTTAGACAGAGAAAACACTGGTAAACAGAAATGAATGTTGTTGGGTTCCTCGGTAAACAAAAAACTTAAAACAGTACAGGATTCATGCGTGCATGAAATCCACTCACTGCCCTATTTAGAATTCTGAAAAAAAAAGTAGGCAAGTAGCTGGCCAATAAACAAATAAAATCTATTCTGCTTCCAGGGCAATATGAATCTAGAACTCAACGAGATTGCAACTGCTGCTAAAGGAGACTCCTTTCCAGTTGAAGGGGTGGCATTTTAAAAGTGAGAAGAAAGAATTTAGGTCACCAAAAATCTTTATGAAAAATTTAATTATATAAAATAATAAAGCAACATTAAAGAAAAATATTTCCTTGCTCCAAAATCTGTTAGGGTGGCTTCCAAATCCACAAGAAGCAGTGATAGGTTCAGATAAACGCACAGCTTCCCAGGTGGCACCAGTGGTAAAGAACCTGCCTGCCAACTCAGGAGACCTAAGAGATAGGGATTCAGTCCCTGGGTTGGGAAGATCCCCTGGAGCAGGGCAATGGCAACCCACTCCAGTACTCTTGCCTGGAGAATCCCATGGACAGAGGAGCCTGTTGGGCTACAGTCCATGGGGTCGCAAAGAGTCGGACACAACTGAAGTAACTTAGCACGCACGCACGTACGCTACCACCACAGAGCATCTTTTCTATTCTGCTGCTTCCTACCTGTGGCACGGGGAAATTATAGGAATCACAGAGTTATCCAACAGTGAAGCAGGTATTTAAGTTTTACTCTATAAAAACTCAAAGTTATGTATTTTCTTCAAGTGTAGATCACCATTTGAAGGTACCTTCCACATGAATGACTGAAGAGTGATTCTTCCACAACCAAGGTCAAATAAAGACTATGTTTTCACCAAATTCACATATTTCAAATAATATTGTAATACAAAATATTTTTGCTGCAATTACAGTCCTATAAGTCTGTTCACACTATTTACTATGGGATTATGAACTCATAAGGTCTAGTCTTTTCTGGCAAATAATCTAAAATTTAGTTTTGCTAATAGTTTATTAAGAATTTAAACTAGAAATGTACAATAAAATCATAACATTAATACCATCCAAAATGTCTGAGAAGATGTTTCTAGGGTCATTATCTCCTTAGCTCATTAACAGTACTTACAGAATTAAAAAAGGCAATGAGTAGAAGCAAATATAAATGAAAACCAGCTTCCTGTATCAACAATTTAATAATGAAGAGATGCTTATGTGCTTTTGGATAGAGTACTGTTAATCTGCTTCAGGTTTTTTTTCTACAAAAGGTACACTTGCTAAGCTGTCCTCGATTATTTATTTCTTCTATTTTTATTATAGCACTTTTGCTTCTCATTAAAGTTTGCACTTTTGAAACAAAAATCAAGGCTTTGTAAACTATAGAGAACATGATTCAATTTCTGGTGTGTGTGTGTTATACAAACAGAAAGGATACACAAAAAACTGTTAATGGTGACTGCCTCTGGGAAGGAGAACTGGTAATTCACAGAAAATGTCCTAAAGAATTTTCATTTGGAGCTTTCCCGGTGGCTCAATGGTAAAGAATCCGCCTGTCAATGCAGGAGACATGGGTTCAATTCCTGATCCTTCAAGACCCCACATATCATGGAGCAACTAAGCCCCAGGGCCACGACTACCGAGTCCATACCTTGGAGACAATGCTCTGTGATGAGAAACCACTGCAACGAGACGGCCACATGCCCAACCAGAAAAGCGGCCCCTCTGGCACAAGAGAAAAGCCCTCACGGCGACAAAGACCCAGCACAGCCACAAATAAATAAATAAAATGAGTTTTAAAGAAGAATTTTCCTTTTAACATATTTTATGCAATTTTCTATGTGCACATAGTTCTTTTAAAATTGAGTTTCAACTCTTTCAAAGAGTGTAATATTTAATAGGAGAATAAACAGCTAGTATATATATTTAGCATTTCATCCTTTTGCCCAGTCTCATCAAACTCAACCAAAATTATAATTATTTTTTCCCCAGAAAAGAGAGGCATACAAATCTAGGCATTGCCACTAATATCCTCCAACTCAAAGAAAAAGCTTTCTGACAGGAGGAAAAGATAAACAAAAATGGAACATTAAAAGAAATGGAAAATTAGAAAACAAAATTGCCCTGTCAGGAGAGAGATTTCACTGGGAAGCATTGCCCTGCAGGGTGCCCTGGTTAAAGTGTTTTTATTTTCACTCTCTGATGTGGGTTATTAGGTACAAGACTAAACTGTTCTCATACTAACATTTAAAATGAAAAACTATTATTACAGTCATCAAAATTAGCAAACATGAATATTCCTGTTAAGCAGAGCTAGGGAATATTTTTTAAACAAGACTTTTCAGAATTACTTGAAAACTGGGCATCCTCCATTCTCAAGGGTTTCATTTTCACTTCCCTCTTAGTCTAGTTTCTTGTCTATTTTACTTCTAAAAGTGTAGAGATCACACACATCTTGGGTCAGATACGCTTCGGCTCCTAAAATAGCCCACTTTCCAAATAAGAAGGCAGAAAAGAGGCACTTTACGTCTGAGTCCACAGAGACCGCATTCCCATTCTCAGGTCCTTCACAGAACTCGACTCTTGTAGTACTGTCTACAGGTAGGAAGCCCTACAGTTCCAAGCACAAATGAGACATTCTTTGAAATTTTCTTCTGAATCTCAATAAATGAAGCCTGACTGATTCCAGCAAGACTTTTAGGATGAGATCTCAACTACAGAAGCTACTGAGGCATCACCAGTTCCGTCCACGACCAGCACAACTCTTTCAACGTCCTTGACTGTCTCCAGTCCACAGGGATTTCTCCCACGCCACACTGCATGCTATAGAAAACATAGCCAGAATATTCAAGGAGAAGACTGATAAGACATGACAAATGCTTAGATAAGGAGAATGAAATGGAGAATTCCCAGTTCACTCTGGAATGTGACTGGGAAAATGCTACCACCAGCCTGGATAAATCAAGACAGAGACGTAGAAAAGAGCTTTACTAGAGACAAGAGGCTAAGACCCCGGCTGCATAGCATGCTGAGCCTCAGCCATGCCAAAAGATTCATGGGGTCGCAAAGAGTCGGACACGACTGAGCGACTGAACTGAACTGAATCTTATTAGTATCTTGTTATGGCCCAACTCCACATCTAAAACAAAGCAAATGTTTTGCATATAGGCTCTAACAGTCTGCTTAAATTACATGGAAAGGATAATACTGTCTCAACTGACACTTGTGATTAATTCTAATAAGAACTTGCTTTAGAAAGTTTTTGGCAGAACGTTTGAAACTGACAATTCACAAAGACAAGGATTTCACTGCTTATGACAACAAATATGGAAACAATAATGATACTGTACCATCTCTCCTCATTTCCCTGCATCTGTTTAAGAAGGATGTTTGAATAACACTATAGCATGTCCATATCTTGACATTTTTATGAATTTTATGGAAGTAAGATAAATACAGTGACACACCCATAAAACTTCTTCCTTTATAATCTAGTTGTTTGAAAGTCATTAGAAACCTGGCATCAGAAAGCAGGAAAAATAATTTCAAGTGGTTCTATTCCCTTTGAAAGCCTTTTAACAGTCTTCTTTCTTACTGAATCTTTTTCTTTGCATGGCAATATTTAAATTTTAATCTGAGTTTCTCAAGGAAAAAAAGCTAGGCAAACACTTTCACATCGCTATAATCCAATTACCTGTGTCCAAATTACTATGAAATAGAACATTTGAACCAATTCTCACAAGCATTTACTCAGCACCAATTATTTACTACACAACTCTCAAAATGCTGAGGTTAATTCCAGAAAAGTACAGGACCAAATTCTTGCTCTCAGGATGTTTACGCTCTATTTAGGGAGACAATATATGTGGATGAAAACAGATATTTTTTTCCAGAAAACAGATATTTTTTCCAGAAAACAGATGTTAATTCCAGAAAAGGACAGGACAAAATTCTTGCTCTGAGGATGTTTACACTCTATTTAGGGAGACAATATATGTGGAAGAAAACAGTTAAATGATATTTCAGAGCAGTAAGGGGAGTAAGAGAAGGACGGACTAGATAATAGGATTTGTATGGGGTTGAAAGAGAAGAAAGGAGAACTTCCATGGAGGTGAATACTTGATAAACACACATCCTACAAGTTGATGACTTAAGTTTTATATGCAGCACCAACCCCACAATATTGGTTTGGCTTCCTGGCTCCCCTCCTGGCTATTCCTCCCCCATCCTTTAGACACCTTATGCACTCGTGATGTATATTGTTTCAAAATGGAAATGCTCACACAAAATCAAGTTTGTAAGAAGTCTGAGATCCCTGGGATGGTTCTTGGCAAAACTATGCATCTGCCAAGTTTGTTTCCCTCCCTTTTCCCTTTCCGATGTGTGTTTCCCTTACCTAGTCATTCAGTCATTTCCCTAGTGTCAAAAGGAAAATACATCCCTTGCTGAAGACTAAAACTCCTCACAGAGTTAGAAGGGTAGGTTGGTGGAGATGGGGGTGGTAGAAGATTTCTCCTAAATTGCATCATGAATGCAAGTATACACTACAACTTTTGCTAAACTGAGTCTTAGGTTTTAGTTAATTGTGTGCTGCCGGAATCATTACTAATAGATTCAAAACACATGTTTACACACGTGTGTGCCACTGTTTTTGAACTATGATAGACTGAGATAATTCAGACTTAAAAAAACTTTTTCAATGTCCTCAGTTCACTACACTTCATTAAATACAATGCCACAAAAGTTTTGGAATTCCATTCATTAGCTGTAGTAAATATTTTTTATAGCATCCTTGCATTCATTTGTCTCCTGACTCCAATCCACTCTTGGCAGACTACAATCCCAGCAAAGTCAGTCTGTAGATTCTATGCCTGACCACAGTCACAGGTTTAAGAACAGCATGCGACTTACAAGAATCCAATTTCTTGGAGTGAGCTCAGGACTCTTTCCAGCAGTGTGGAACACAAATGCTATTCCCTGCCCTAAATCCGTGGAGATACACGTTGCAGCCTGAGGGAAGCATAAGGGTGATGCTTTGACCCGGAGATGGAAAGGGCCAAACAAACTGCAGAGAGATGTGATGAGAGTCTTGATTGAAGTAGACCTAAATTATTAAGTCAGATTCCTTCATTGTTCAAGGCATTTTTAGCAGGCTTTCCCTTAACCTGCAACCAAACACATAACTCATGAACTGAGCAAATATATATTGAGCACATGCCATGCGCTAATTCTAGAAGTGCAGCAAAGAGACATAAATTCTTCCCTGAAGTCGCGAACATTCTAGCAGAAAAATTGAAAAAAATAAAACAACAACACAACCAAACTAATATAGTGTGATAATGAATTAAGAAAGTAAACAGAACAATACAGTGTGATAATAAATTAGGAAGGTAAAGAGAACAAGAGAAAGTTATGAAGAGGGGGACTTAATCCAGCACTGTTTAAAAAAAATGACTTAAAAATTAACATAAAGACTGAACTACATCATTATCTTATACACAGTATAACACTATCAACCAGTTAGCAGCATGGCTACTCCCTATGCATTCAATATGAAATGCCCGCGGTTGAAATGCCAAATACTAATACTCTCACCCAGCACTGAGCCCCTTGAAATCACCAAATCATTCCTGAAATAAACTGTCATTTACTATGTGGCATGACAAAGACATTCCAGTGAATAAAATGCAAAGTATTAACTCCTAGACCACTATCAAGTAACTTATTTTACCTGAGGGGTTTTTGAGAAGGAATCTCTGAAGACCTGAATTCAACAAATTCAGTGAGGCAGTTTCAAAAAACCACAGTGGTAAAACAGTAGCTGGATGTTAAAATATACTCCTCTAGCAGTAAAATGTTTCCCATGGAATCATATGCAATAAAAGATAAGAAAGAAAGTTACAGAGTATAAAGAACTGAAGGCAAATGCTGGTTATTGACACTCTTGAGAGTGAACATTGTTACTATAATCAGAGATGCAGGAAGTATGATTATGCCATGCAGTTACCTCTGATGTCTTTAATCTCAGAGGAAAAAATGAACATGTTAAGGAAGGCCCAATACAAATCACTGTGCCAAAATAAAGAACTGATATCTTCACTCTTCTTACTGGGATATGTACAAATAAAACCAGACAGCGTGGTTTGGAGTTTTGTTTCCTTTACTTTTCATCACTGAGGAAGGAATATAGTAAGAGTCAACTGATTAATTGAATCTTCTAATGTAATAGGAAAGTGGGCAAGAAAATGAATGAAGTAGTGAAAGTGTTCATCATTCAGTCGTGTCTGACTCTTTTCAACCCCTTGGATTGCAACCTGCAAGGCTCTCCTGTCTGTGGAATCCTCTAGGCAAGAACACTGGAGTGGGTGTGTGTGCCAACCTGCTTCAGTCGTGTCCGACTCTGTGCGACCCTATGAACTATAACCCACCAGGCTCCTCTGTCCACAGGATTCTCCAGGCAAGAACACTGGAGCGGGCCACCATGCTCTTCTCCAGCCATTCCCTTTGAGGGCAAGTGCTATCAACTTTATTTCATAACTACCTTGTTTGCATAATTACTCCCATTTTACAAAAGAGGAAATTGAGACTCTCAAAGCTTAAATGACTTGACTGAACAAATGCTTGTAAGGTATTTTGTTAAACTTGATTCCAATTTATCTGATAATCATCTTCTTTAGAGTTGCTGTAGCTAACAGGCATTTCTATAGCATAGGAAACTGAGCTGCTTTTGAAATGATCCATCATTAATGCAGCCCCTTCTCTCTTGTTCCCTAAGTATTGAGTCCTCAGTTCATCTTTCATAATATAAGCTATCAGTCAGTCCATCAGTTCTGTTGCTCAGTTGTGTCTGACTCTTTGCAACCCCACGAATCGCAGCACGCCAGGCCTCACTGTCCATCACCAACTCCCGGAGTTCACCCAAACTCATGTCCATCGAGTTGGTGATGCCATCCAGCCATCTCATCCTCTGTCGTCTCCTTCTCCTCCTGCCCCCAATCCCTCCCAGCATCAGAGTCTTTTCCAATGAGTCAACACTTCGCATGAGGTGGCCAAAGTATTGGAGTTTCAGCTTCAACATCAGTCCTTCCAATGAACACCCAGGACTAATCTCCTTTAGGATGGACTGGTTGGATCTCCTTGCAGGCCAAGGGACTCTCAAGAGTCTTCTCCAACACCACAGTTCAAAAGCATCAATTCTTCGGCTTTATTAAAAAACCAGGCTCTTAACAAATACTGAATAAAGAAGGGCAACATAAGATCAACTCATACAGCAAACAACCACTCTACAGTATCCCATTTACTTTGTTTTTTTTTTTTTTTTTAAGCACACCATCTAAAATAGTTAAGTCTTTATTTAGAGTTTAAAGGAACAAGGTTTATTTCTATACATAGTGAAGTGTTAATACAAGAGTCCAATTTTGTGAGAAATGGTGAATAAATCCTCTTAATAAGCTATCTAAACATCCCCAAGATATTTGGAATTTTACCAACTATAAACAAAGTTTATACCTTATATACAAAGCTTAAACCCAACTAAATAAGGGCAAAAGACACAGAAATGAACCAATGACTATATCAGCACAAACTATACAGCCTAGTAGACACTCAAAAGGAAGAAAATCTCATCAAAGAAAAAGCAATGCAATCCAATCCTCACTTTGCATCTCAGCCACATTCTAGCCAACTATTTTCCCAAAATGTGTCCCCACCCTCGAAAGCCACTTAAGAATAAATGTATGGTTCTTAGAGAATATTTATCTGGGGCTACACTTAGCAGGCATTGTAGATTCTTTACCAACGACTCTGTTCACAGTTTTATTAAGGTATCAGTATGTCTGGCTTAAGTGTTCATCTTTATGAGAATGCTAATCCTCTTCTAATTCTTGATTCATTTCCTCTCTTACTCTTCTCTTGCACCCATCCTTTTGTACTAGGTAAAAACCTACCCACTACGCATGATGAGTGGTTTCCGACTCCACCTGGGCAATCGGTGCTGTTCTACACTCATCACGTTTTCTCTCAGTGAGCTCCTTGTCATGCCTGCAACTGCAGACATCGTGAAAGTGAAAGTGAAGTTGCTCAGTCATGTCCGACTCTTTGCGACCCCATGGACTGTAGCCTACCAGGCTCCTCTGTCCATGGGGATTCTCCAGGCAAGAGTACTGGAGTGGGTTGCCATTATACATAGTTGATAAACCAGCTTTTCTTTTTTTTTAAATATTTACTATTTAGTTGCAGCATGTGAGATCTTGTTCCTAGCCAGGGATCAAAACACCCCCTGCATTGGGAGCACAGACTCTTCATCACTAGACCACCAGGGAAGTCCTGAAAAACCAGCTTTCTAATTCACAGAGAAAATATCAAACAGGGACTCTACCAATGTGTCTCCTCAAATGTAATCTCTAAAGTTATCCAATACAGAATACTTTCTTATGCCGTTTGCTCCTATCTTTCTTATGAAGGATTTCCTCCATACACTAGACTTATCGCTCCTATGCTTCAAGCAAATTCCTTAATATTGGCTACTTCTTCTGAGATTATAAACACATTTAAAACTTCCATGTAAAAGGAAGGAAGAGAGGGAGAAAATAAGGAGGAAGGAGGGCAGAAGGAAGAATATAACTCATTAGAGATCTGTCTTCCATTCAAGGTTCTATCCTGCTTCCCTTTCCCTTCATCACAATCATGTATCCAGCTTCTGCTCATCAGCAAGAAGTTTTTGAAAGCATCACAGTCTACATTTTCTGTCTTTATTTGCTCAATTTTTGTTAATGAACAGTCCAATGGGCATTACTTAGCAAGTTATGACCCTTCAGCTTCTACTAATACCAATGTACTAAAATGTCTTTTGGGCTTCCCTTGTGGCTCAGTTGGTAAAGAACCCACCTGCAATGCAGGAGACCTGGGTTTGATCCCTGGGTTGGAAGATCCCCTGGAGAAGGGAAAGGCTACCCACTCCAGTATTCTGGCCTGGAATTCTTTTGCTGAAATCACCAAAGAGTTCATTAATGTCAGTTAATATCATTAATGTTCATTCTCAGCTCACTTGATCTCTCTTCAGCACTTGCTATTTCTAAATATGCACTCTGTCGTGGCTTCCACACACCAATGAGCATGGACTGATACGCTTACAGGTGAACCTAAGGGCCACAATCCCATGAGTCAGTTCTAAAGTCTGTTGCCTTAATATCCAACACGGTTCAGCATCAGAAGGTCCAGGATGCCCATAGCTTTGTTTCTACTCTTTCCTTAAGGACAATAAGGTAGGAGATAAATGCTGTTTGTTGCAAGGAATTGAGAGATATAATATTATTCAATTGTCTGAACTGAGGGCTAAGTGTTTCAAAATTTCTTAGACTTCCCTCTTGCACTGGTCTTTGCTTTGCGTGCTTAGACTGAACAGTAGACTGTGTCTGAAGAACAGTAGTCTTCAAACAAGACTGAGGCCTTGTTTGATGGTCATTGTGACTGCGTTCAAGGAATTTGGAAATTGTTTTCTGATAGATAGGAGGCTGCAAAGTGGAATCACTTTGAAGGACATGGTGATATATGCAAGGATGTTACAGACTGCTGCTACAGGAGCAGTGGATTGGGGTACATAACTTCAAAAGAGAACCCTAATGTCAATCTTCCTCATCACTAACATTTCTGACTGCTTTCTGTTCTTCTCTCTAATCCATTCCCTCCAACGTTGCTGTCCTTTAGATTCTGCTATTAATCTTCACTATTAATGCCCTCCTCAGTCCATCTGAAACAGCAGCAAATTTCTGATGACTCAAATTTATCTCTCTCATGACCAAAATCCTTATTACAAACTACCTATCAGACAGTCTCACAGACACTTAAAATTTTAAATATCCAAAACAAAACTCATTATCTCCCCATGTCTTCCTAAATTTGTCCCACCTCCTTCATCTCAGATCTCTATTAATGTGGTCATAAAACATTCTAGAGCTGAACTACTAATTATACCTCAGAATTCATTTTCTCTCCTTTCCTTTAACAACAGAACATCCAAGTTTTAGCTGGATACATGGGCATCCAGAATAAAGACTATAATCCCCAGCCTTCATTACTATTACAAATGGCTATGTGACTAAGTGGTAGCCAGTAAAATGTGAGCAGACTTCCTGACCACACTTCTTTCTGTCTTCTAGACTGGGAAAGAGATTTCTTCAAACATATGAATGAGAGTATCAGCCTAAGGGAAGGCAGAGCAACAAGAAAAAAATATATACCTGAATTGGTAATACCACAGATTCCCATATCATCACTAGACTGTTGTGCTTGGATGATTTCATTGAAAGAGAAATTAATTTCTGCTATTTTTAATAACTGACAATTTTAAATTATACACATGTTAGGTATATGACTTGATGATTGGATATATGTATGTATTGTGAAATAATCACTACAGTCAAGCTAATTATCATAGCCATCACCTCACAAGTACCTTTTTCTTCTTTTTTTAACATAGTAACACTTAAGATCTATACTTTCAACAAAGTTCAAGCATAAAATCTTATTAACTATAGCTGCACTGCTGTCATAAATTCATCCTGCACAACTGAAACTTTGTACTCCTTGACCAACATCCCGCATTCCACCTGCTTACTGTATTTGTTCAACTATTCTAGACTCTGGATATAGTTGAGATAATACAGTGTTTGTTTTTCTGCATCTGGCTTATTTTATTTAGCATTATGTCTCTTAGACTATTCTAGACTCTGGATATAGTTGAGATAATACAGTGTTTGTTTTTCTGCATCTGGCTTATTTTATTTAGCATTATGTCTCTTAGGTTCAAACCATGTTGTCACAAATGGCAGGATTTCTTTCTTTCTTAAAGTTTACTAATATCCCATGTGAATAAATATATAAATATCACATTTTATTGATCCATTCACCTATCAACTTCTGCTTTATTTAAACAAGTGTTGTTAAACTGGATTTGGTACAGAGGACAACCAGGATTCTAAATACTACACAGCATATCTCAAGCTAGTATCTCCAAGATCCCCTGGAGAAGGGAAAGGTTACCCACTCCAGTTTTGCTGGGCTTCCCTCATGGCTCAGCTGGTAAAGAATCTGCCTGCAATGTGGGACACCTGGGTTTGATCCCTGGGTTGGGAGGATCCCCTGGAGAAGGGAAAGGCTACCCACTCCAGTATTCTGGCCTGGAGAATTCCATGGACTGTATAGAGTCCATGGAGTGACAATATATCTCATCCCCTACCTTTACTCATTTAACAAATCTTATTTATTCTGATAAAAAAAAAGTCTCAAGTTCAAAATAGTATGGCTCTGGCACAAAAACACATAGACCACTGGAACAGAAATAAACCCACACACTTATGGTTGATTAGTCTATGACAAAGGAGGCAAGAACATACAATGGAGAAAAGACTATCTTCAATAAGTGGTGCTGAGAAAACTGGATAGCTACTTATACAACAATGAGATTAGAACATTCTTTAACAGCGTATACAAAAATAAACTCAAAATGGATAAAAGACCTACATGTAAGACCAGAAACCATAAAATTCCTAGAGGAAAAGAAAACATTCTTTGACTTAAATTGAAGCAACACTTCCTGGATCTATCTTCTAAAGCAAAGGAAATAATAGCAAAAATAAACAAATGGGACCTAATAAAGTGAAAAGCAACTGCAGAGCAAAGGAAACCACTGACAAAACCAAAAGACAACGTACTGAATGGGAGAAAATATTTGCAAATGTACTGACCAATATTGGCTTAATATCCACCATATATAAACAGTGGATAAAACTCAATATCAAAAAAACCCAAACAACACAATTTTTAAAATGGGCAGAAGGACTGAATAGACATTTTCCAATGAGCAAATGAGCTTCCCTGATAGCTCAGTTGGTTAAGAATCTGCCTGCAATGCAGGAGACCCCAGTTCAATTCCTGGGTTGGGAAGATCCCCTGGAGAAGGGAAAGGTTACCCACTCCAGTTTTGCTGGGCTTCCCTCATGGCTCAGCTGGTAAAGAATCTGCCTGCAATGTGGGACACCTGGGTTTGATCCCTGGGTTGGGAGGATCCCCTGGAGAAGGGAAAGGCTACCCACTCCAGTATTCTGGCCTGGAGAATTCCATGGACTGTATAGAGTCCATGGAGTGACAAAGAGTCAGACAAGACTGAGCAACTTTCACTTCAGTGAGCAAAGGCAGATGACCAACAGGCACATGAGAAGATGCTCAAAATCATTACCATCAGGGAAATGCAAATCAAAGCCACAATGAAAGATCACCTTACACCTCGGAGAAATGGCTACCAGCAAAATGAACACAAGTAAAAAGTGTTGCATTGGTGAGGAAGTGGAAAAAAAGGAACCGTGGTACATGGTTGGTGGGAATGTAAATTGGTATAGCCATTGTGGAGAACAATATGGAGGTTTCTCAAAAAAGTAAAAATAGAACTACCAAATGGGCTCAGCGATTGCACCTGGAGATATGGATCCAAATGAACCAAAAACACTAATTCAAAAAAACATACATGTACCGCAAGGATCATAGCAGCATTATTTACAAATGCCAAGATATGGACACAACCTAATTGTCTGTCCATCAACAGTTGAATGAATAAAGAGGACACAGTATATATTCAATGGAATAATACTCTGCCATAAAAAGAACGAAATTTTTCCATTTTCAGCAACATGGAGAGACTTGGAGGGCATTATGAAATATGTAAGACAAAAAAGACAAATACTACATAATATCACTTATAGGTGGAATCTTAAAAATACAACTGGTGAATATAACAAAAAAGAAACAGACTTACGGATGTAGAGAGTAAACTAGTAGTAACCAGCTGGGAGAAAGGAGGGGGAGGGGACAATATAGGGATAGGAGAATAAGAGGCAAAATAAGCCACAAGGATATATTGTACAATGTGGGGAATACAGCCAATATTTTATAATAACTAAAGTGGAGTATAAACTTTAACTATTGTGCACTACATTGCACACCTGTAACATATAATCTTATACATCAAATATACTTAAATTTTAAAAATCTAAAAGAAAAGTTTTTAAAAATCTCCAATTTCTCTTCCCCAAGTGCAGGGACACCGTTAGTTCTAGCTGCCAAAACCTTTGGCTTAGAATTTTCTAAGTCTCATATTTGATGCTTCTTTCTATTCTTCAACAGCCTACAGCACAATCTTTCTATCAAATAACCCCTCCGCTATCAGTCTTCAGCATCAAATCTTCTGAAGGTTCCCAGTATCTACCAAATATAGTTCCAATCTCTTAGTTTTGTATACCCAGATCTTTGAAATCTTTCTCGCTTCCTATCACCCTCACTATATACCACCTGCTCCTGTCACACAGAAGTTCCCTTTATTTCTGAAATGACCTCAGCTTTCTTAAGACCCTAGGCCTTTGTTTTTGAAGTCTCTTTGATTAAAATATCCCCTTTCCTCTCCTTGGTCATGAAAACATCTACATGAAAAAAACACTTAAGTCCCAGTATAAATGTGATATCATCAATAAAGACACTTAGAAATCTTCCCTTAGAAATCACTGTTCTGTTATCTGTGTCCTATTTATATGATTTTGCTCATATTTTTGTAACTACAATTATAAATCGTACTTTAATGTATCTATTTGCACATCTGACTCACTCTAAGATTTCCAAAGGATAGAAATCATTTTATTTTTTATCTTTGTATCTCTATCACCCTGGTATGTAAACGGTAGTAAATACTTTTTGAATGACTACACAAAAGCTCCAAAAGTTTAAGCATATCTACAAAGATTGATTTAAGGAATGTAAGGAAGCATCCTACCTGTATTAAGATATACAATGGTGACCGTTCTCCCTTATATTCAGCCTAGTCTCTGCCCCTATCAAGTCACTCTTTTTGGTTACAAAAAGAAAAGTATTAGTTGACATAGTAGCTTAGGAATTGTAAAGTGCATGAAACTTGAAGTCACAGTGGCTGGTTTCAAATCCTAACCCTGCCACCTACCAGTTGTACAACCCTAGGCATGCTACTTACCCTCTGGGCTTCAGTTTTCTCATCTGAAATGAGGAATTATTCTCACCTAATTCAGTGTTTGTGAGGATACTATAACTTCTATGCAGAGTACATCATGAGAAATGCTGGACTGGATGAAGCACAAGTTGGAATCAAGATTGCCGGGTGAAATATCAATAACCTCAGATATGCAGATGACACCACCCTTATGGTAGAAAGTGAAGAACTAAAGAGCCTCTTGATGAAAGTGAAAGAGGAGAGTGAAAAAATTGGCTTAAAACTCAACATTCAGAAAACTAAGATCATGGCATCCAGTCCCATAACTTCACGGCAAATAGATGGGGAAACAATGGAAACAGTGGGAGACTTTATTTTTGGGGGGTTCCAAAATCACTGCAGATGGTGACTACAGCCATGAAATTAAATGATGCTTGCCCCTTGGAAGAAAAGCTATGACCAACCTGCTGCTACTGCTGCTAAGTCGCTTCAGTCGTGTCCGACTCTGTGCGACCCCATAGACGGCAGCTCACCAGGCTCCCCCGTCCCTGGGATTATCCAGGCAAGAACACTGGAGTGCGTTGCCATTTCCTTCTCCAATGCATGAAAGTGAAAAGTGAAAGTGAAGTCGCTCAGTCGTGTCCGACTCTTAGCGACCCCATGGACTGCAGCCCACCAGGCTCCTCCGTCCATGGGATTTTCCAGGCAAGAGTACTGGAGTGGGGTGCCATTGCCTCCTAGGCAGCACATTAAAAAGTACAGACATTACTTCCCCAACAAAAGTCCATTTAATCAAAGCTATGATTTTTCCGGTAGTCATGTATGGACGTGAGAGGTGGATTATAAAGAAAGCTGAGCACCAAAGAATTGATGCTTTTGAACTGTGGTGTTGGAGAAAACACTTGAAAGTCACTTGGACTGCAAGGAGATCCAACCAGTCCATCCTAAAGGAAATCATTCCTGAATATTCATTGGAAGGACTGATGCTGAAGCTGAAACTCTGATACTTTGGCCACCTGATGCAAAGAACTGACTCATCTGAAAAGACTCTGATGCTGGGAAATATTGAAGGCAGGAGAAGGGGACGACTGAGGATGAGATGGCTGATGGCATCACCGACTCAACGGACATGAGTTTGAGTAAACTCCAGGAGTTTAATAACACTATTATGTTGAAAGAAATAAGAAAGCCTGAGGAACATACAGGGAAGCCTGGCGTGCTGCAGTCCATGGGGTCGCAAAGAGTCAGACCTGACTGAGTGACTGAACTGAACTGAGGATGTTATAAGTTTGGTTATATAATGAGTTGTAAAAATATAAAAAGTGTAAATGAATTGGATATGTAATGTTTCCATACACAACACTTAAAACAGCAACTGCCACACACTAAGCATTATAGAAAAGTTAGCTGTTCTTATAATTTCAAAATAAAGTGTTACAAGGAAGGCTAAGGAGAGTACTGGGAGATGCCAGTGAACAGTAGGGGTGACTCCTTGTTATCTTTTCTCATTATTATCAGGTAGGGATACATTTCTAAAACTGGCTAATTATTGTATAAATAATTAAAGTTCAAAGGTTACAGGATGCCTGAAAGAAGACTGCCACTTTAAGGCCCAGCACATGAAAAGATACCTGTAGAGAAATCTGCAAAGATACTGGAAGCCAGAGTCCACTGTCTCCTGGACTGGTCCTACACTGGACCTTTATTCCTACCCAATGGCCATCCATCACCACTTGACCTGGCATGATTCCTACTGAAACCTCAGAGACTGAGTATGAAGACTGGACAAGACTTCATGGTGGAAAGATGGGTTAGAGAGAACAGACCATCAGGAGGGCATAGGAACCAGTAAACGTAAGTGAAAAAGAGAGCTAAGATGTACTGGTCAGTAACAAATCACAGACACAGACGCAGTATACAGAATATAGAAAAAACGATGAAAGAATACATGAATGCCAAAGGTATTACTAATGCTTTCCCAATTCTGCCTAGGAACTAAACATTTAAGCGCAAACATCAAAACTCTAGTTTTGCATTCCCTGGAGTAAGCTTACACTCAATGCTGCATTACTTTGACCACATGTATTACACATTTGCTTAAGCATCAATGTTTCTAAATATATTCTGACAGCAAGTACAGCTACAAAGGAGAAGAAAATCTGTGATGTTGTGTAGCTTTTCAAAGAGCTGACAGTCTTCTTTAATAATTAAAAAGCTGCTGCACTGGCCTAATGGCAAAATATTTCTGCAAATTGACTTTCCATTCATAGTGTGAGAGGACTGGACTAAAAGCTAAATAATCGTTAATGTGCCTTCCTGCTCTGTATTTCTTGGGTTTGTGTTTAGATTCTTATGAACTAAAAACTAACCAGATTAAAAATTAACAGTCTCTCAAATGTAAACCACAGTATTTTATTAGAGAAGGAAACCTGATGTGAGTCTTCTTTTAATAACACTATTATGTTGAAAGAAATAAGAAAGTCTGAGGAACATACTTGGAGTTTGTTCATTGTCAAAGTGGACTATGACACTTGATGATAAAAAACAAATGTTTGAAAATTCTTGAATAAATATCCATCACTAAAGAAGTTAAATATTTTAATAGTTCTTTAATAGCTAATCACTACTTCCTCTGTGTTAACTCTCTACATTATTCAAGCTTCTCATTTCATTTTTAAAAATTTTTTTATTATTTTTTTTTACTTTACAATATTGTATTGGTTTCATTGATTAACCTATTAAACTCTCTTTCATTCTTTGTCTCTAAGACGCTGTCATTCACATTGCCTATTCTCAGCACTTAGTGTGCATCTGTAAGGGACTGCTCCAAGACCAGACTGTTGAAAAAATCTTTAATTTGAAAGTATAAAGATATGCTAAAATATTCTGACTTACTCTAACTAAAATCTAGGAAACTGGCTGAATATGTGATTATCTGCATACTTTTTTTTTTCTCAGATTTGTTTCAATTTTACTTGATAGCTAAGAAAACTGAACCGCCAATTATATACATTTAATTAGTATCACATTTAAATTTTAGTATTGCATTTAAATACTAGTACTACTATTCAGCCTGGAAGAGGGCATGGCAACCCATTTCAGTATTCTTGCCTGGAGGAGCCCATGGACAGAGGAGCCTGGTGAGTTACAGTCCACGGGGTCTCAAACAGTCAGAGACTACTGAGTGACTAAGCACAAACAGCATTATACTGGGAGTATTACATTTAAATTTTTATTTTACTGGTATTAAAAGGGTAAAATATTTATGTTCCAATGTATTAATGAATAAATACTAAAATAGACTTGATAAAAGTCTAAATTTTTTCAGATTCTTTTACTGTAAATAACCTATAACATAAAAGAATCTGAAAAAGAACACACACACACACACACACACACACATATATATATATAAAACAGAATCATTTCACTGTACACCTGAAACATTGTAAATCAATTATACTTCAATAAAATGGGATACACACACACACACACACACATATGTATGCCATGTGTTTCGCGACCCCATGGACTGTAGCCCGCCAGGCTCCACTGTCCATGGGATTTCCTAAGCAAGAATACTGGAGCAAGTTGCCATTTCCTCCTCCAGAGGATCTTCTTGACCCAGGGATCAAACCTGCATCTCCTGTATCTCCTGCATTGCAGGTGAATTCTTAACTTGCTGAGCCACTGGGGAAGCCCCCATAAAGGCCAAACAGTGATCAAATCCAGAGTCTGTACAAATAAAACCTGTTAAGTTGATATGCTCAAATAATCAAAAACTATCATTTTCTGAGTTCTTGCCATGTATCTTGCACTCGAAAAGGTTTTAGAATACACTGCAACTGTCCCAGAATACTATTAACATTTCCCTTGAGTACAAGAAATTCAGAGAGATCAACCCATTTGTCCAGGGTCAGACATCCTGGAAAGTGATGGACCTAGGACTGCACTCAGATCTGCCCGCCCCCCAACCTTTGATCACTACTTACATGACTAAACAATGACATGCTGCTCAGAGATGGCCAGAATGGACCCGACAGTTGAATAAAACCTATGCATCCAGTAAATCTCCAATGTTCTTAAGGTAAGTTTCTTCCTACTTGAGATAAACAATTTCACAGTTCAGTGCATTACTTTCTTGTTTATTATGTATCTGCCAGACAAATGTATCTGTCATGAAGCTAATTAGGAGTATGTGAATGTGACAAGTATTCAAGTTAAACATATACATAGCAAAGTAACACTTCACATTTGTATAGGATGGTTTATATCTTCCATAAACTTTTTTGACATGATAAAAGATGTGCTGAAAATAAATATAAATGATAGAGGGATTCTTTTTCGATAAGTATTTACTTAATAATCGACTAAAAGTCAGAAACTGAATAGAATATACAAACTGGTCTGATACAGTCTTACCCACACGGCAACCTCAGCCACTTGGCAAGTCTACCTCTATAGGTACAATGAATTAACTGTTGTGATTTGAGGAACACAAATAAGGAGGTCATGCCAACATATCCTACCATTCATGCTTAGCACAATTGACCATTTCCTTGGAAAACTTTTTTTTGTTAGTGTCCCAGAAGAAAATAAGCTACCACAAGATCTTTAGAATTAAATAAACAGCAAAAATATCCACATTTTACATCCTCAGGCACACTTTGTAGCTTATAGCCCACCTAGAGAAATAAGGGTGAGAAAAGAACCCACTGTGTACTTTTCATTGTTGTCCAAATCACACATTTATGAGAAAAGCAATTAAACCATTCAACATACAGATACACATGCTATGCATGTTAGATATGAAATAAGCCCAATGATTGTATTTATCATAACCAGTATTGCATTCCAATCAGTAGGCTCTTACACCACAGATAAACTTCTGCAAGCATTACACTGACAATGAATTCTTTTTTCTTCATAATTGGGTTTTCCTCACCTGGCATTTATTAAAGTAAAACTACATTTAAGGAAAATAATAGGTGATTACAAATCATATGAAGTAAAAAACAATGATCCTATTGCGTATTGCCTGGTTTCCATTTTGCACCCCAGGAAGGAGGGCCTGGGAAAAGGTCTTCTAACCTTCAATCCATGTCTAAGTGTCCTGTCTCTTCCTCATTTTCTTTTATGATTCACTTGCCTATTGTCAACTATGTGTTTTATGCCCAAAGAAGCCTGATCTGGCACTTTAGTGCCCTAAAACCCAACAGCAACCTTGCTGTGCTTGGGGAGCATTCCTTCCAAGTAAATATTCAGGCTCTTCTGCCAGATGTTCAACTAACAAAATCAATTACTGCACAATATTCTGTCCAGTCTTGCCACCGGCAGACCATTATGATACACAAGGATCTTTGACAAGTCAGTGGAAACTAGTTAAAATAATTGGGCACTTTTATTTAAACACTGGAAGAAGGGCTAAGCCTTTGTTCTTCTTTTTTTCTTAGCACAGATATATGATTACAAAAGATGCTTGGATCCTGAGTGACTGTTTTCTTCTCCGTGACAGTATTTTCAGGACAGCACACTAGCTACTTCCTCCTATCACCACTTCCCCTGTGGACAGTAGGAATGATTACATAAAATGTAATTGTAAATGTGTGAGACAGTCCCCACAATTCCTCCGCTAAAAGACATAAAAACTATTAGCAATCTTTTTTGCTGTTCCAACAGCAAAGGGCGTTAGTAAGATTTTCCTTTTAGGGTATTGTTAGTCACTGGCATTAAGTAGATCTGCTGGCTAAAAAAAAGAAGAGATAAAAATCATGTGAAATGTGTTGAAAAATTAGTAAGTGAATATTATGTGACAGAAGTCGTCCCAGCATACATGCAGTTTCATATACTCAAGACTGCAAAAAGGCAGCAGAACCAAGGAATGTTAAAGAAGAGGGGAAATACTGAGAAAAGAGCATGAAGACATCTGACAATGAAACACGCTATAAACATCAGCTTTCACTTTCATCTACCCAAAATACTCATCCTCCCCGCCCAAAAAAATCACAAAAAATGTGACACTTTGGCTATTTAGGAGACAGCCAGGGAGAGGGAAAGGGGAAGACAAGAGGGGTGAGGGCGAAGCGGGGAGAAATTGAGGGGGAGAAATTGAGAGGGAGAGAGAAGTTAAATATGTTAAAATAATATATAATTAGCTTTGTATTATTTAAAATATAAAGGATAAAAATACACACATGCACACACATCCTGCAGAGAGTTAATGAGTGTTACAGTTGGCGTAACAGTTACATTCCTTTTCAACAGATTCATTATTTTTCCACTATGATCATTTCTAGGCACCCAAGGGTGATTGGGGTTTCTCTTTTCTCTGGCAGGCCCAGTCTTTTCTGCAAGCTGGCTTCTATCCTTGCTCCAGGCTACAAAAAGCAGGATTGTTTGCACGCCACAGCACCAAGCCCTTTAACTCAGAGACTCATACCATTTAGAAGCTCAGTTTTTAACCACCTCCATCTGCTGCCTAAGAAGAATTAGATCCCAGTTGTCTAGGCCACTGAGAAAGGGTATTTGTAGATTCCTCTGGCATTTCCTCAGGCTACTGGCCTTTCCATTCAAATGTCAGCATTTTCTTTTCATTCAGTAGACTTTGCTAAACAAAAGTATGACTCTGTGAAATGGTTTGCTACAAGAAGGACGAATTCAGAACAGCTAGTATATGGGCAACCTGGATAATCAACTGGCACAGGAGATCATTCAACCAAAATATTCAGAGGAATTTAGAAGAGTTTTACCGGAGAAGGCAATGGCACCCCACTCCAGTACTCTGGCCTGGAAAATCGCATGGATGGAGGAGCCTGGGAGGCTGCAGTCCATGGGTCGCTAAGAGTCAGACACGACTGAGCGACTTCACTTTCACTTTTCACTTTCATGCATTGGAGAAGGAAATGGCAACCCACTCCAGTGTTCTTGCCTGGAGAATCCCAGGGACGGGGGAGCCTGGTGGGCTGCCGTCTATGGGGTCACAGAGTTGGACACGACTGAAGCGACTTAGCAGCGGCACAAGAGTTTTACAACGTAGCATATATGAACAAGTACAACATATGTAGCAGCACCAACTAATATATCAGACCAAAGTGTAGGAAGTAAGCTACAGGACATAATGGAGTTATGAAAGTGAAATGCATGAAAGTGAAAAGTGAAAGTGAAGTTGCTCAGTGTGTCCGACTTAGGAACAGCTTAGGAACTAAGCTACAGGACATAATCTGATATCGTCACTAAGGAGGGTCAGAAGATAACTCACCCCTTGAGGTTTACTCTACTGAAACAATTGGGTCGGCTTGGTAAGACTCCTGTCAGAAAGGGAAAGGACAAGCAGCCAAATTTAAGTTTCAGAATAACACAAAGGGATCTTTATTAGAGCATAATAATTGTTGTTTAGTCGCTCAGTCGTGCCCCACTCTTTGCGACCCCATGGACTGTAACCCTCCAGGCTCCTCCGTCCATGGAATTCTCCTCACAACAATACTGGAGTGGGTTGCCATTCCTGTCTGCAGGGGATCTTCCTGACACAGGGATCAAACCCACGTCTCCTGCATCTGCAGGCAGATTCCTTACCACTGAGCCACCAGGGAAGCCCATAATAATGTTTGCATGAGCTCAAAGAATGACAAAAGGCAGGCAACATACATCTACGATAGAACACTCTGAACTGATTTATTACCTCTCGGTGGCTGCTTGTAGAGCAAGAGCATCAGACAACGGGCCGCAAGCAGCATCAGCACAGGCTCGCTCTAAGTGACCCTTTAGCTGAGTGTGGACAGCACCCCAATAGCCCTCAGCCAGCGCCCAACCCCATGTTGACTTTCAATACGCTTCCTGATGACAGGCAGCAGCTGGCCCCCAATTTCCTGATCAGGAAACCTGAGAGGAAAGCCCAGTGAGCCAGGCAGGATCCCAAGCTGGTTTTGGAGCCAGACACTGTGCAAAGCGTCTAGTCATTAAGAAGCCCAGTGTACCAACCTACCATTGAAACCTACTTCAGAAGCCTTGCTTCCACAGAAAAGTATATTTTACAGTTTATAAATCATCATGGAAATTCATATTCTTTACATTTTACTAAAAATCACATAGATATTCTGATCAATAATAAAGTAAATATGATACTGTACTTAGCCACACATGTACATATTTGAATATATATATATTTATATAGAAACACATATATAAGCATATTTAACACACATAGATATATAAATCCAAGCTTATATAAATAAATATGTGCATATTAATCTTATATTTAAATATGATTACCTCCTGGTACACTGATTTTTAGATACGTATATCTAGAATATATGCTTAACATTTAAGTGGTTTTGAAATCAAATGATACATCTAAACAAGACTGATCAAAGTATTATGTATAAAGTTTCCTGACCATTCAACTTATCTCTACTGGCTGATTCAAGAAATGAGTAGCACGGGCTTCCTCAGTTTCTTCCATCTGTATAGAGTTGGCATTAATGTCTGTATCTTTTCTAAATTTTCCAGAAATATCTCCAACTTTAAAGTTTGTACAAAATAATTAAATAGGTAACATCACCAGCATGTCCCCCATGCTATAAAATCTCTTACAGCAAATAATCCTAAAAACCTACAAAAGAAATCTGGTGGATAAGATCTATCCAATTAGCCATAAAAGTAAATGAAACAGACAAACATCTTTCAATGTATTTGAAATGAATTTAAGTAACATAATGTTTAAATTAATTACAACTTTCTTTTTAATAAATAAGGTTTCAAAATGACAGATTAAGAAGATATTGGCTTTGGTGAGCAGTGAATTTAGAAAAATAACTAACATATATGAGAAGGCCCCTGCCCCCCTCAATTTTCCAGTTAAATGACTATGAGCAATATTCAGAGAAATCAATTCGATAAGTCACCACTGCTTATCTGATATCATTTCCTCCTCTTCCTCTTTTCCTTGAGCCATTCTTACACAAAGAGCACTTACAATGGAACTTCCATGGCTTATCACCCTTATTATGACAAATACCTAATAAGGTGGATATTATTATGACTCCCATAATTCAGATAAATAAACTGAAGCTAAAAGAGCTATGATCACATAAAGACAAAGAGTAATCTTGGCACTCATACCCAGATCTGTAGGACTCCACAATGTTCTCTGTTAATCATTATAAAATTCTATGTCTATTCACAAATTCCACAAAAGCATCTATGTATATACTCTTGATGACCCATCTCCACGAATTAGTACATTGATGTGAATAATTAAAACTACAAGATGGGGTCTTAACTTCATTCCTCCTACTGAGGAATATGCTATCGAGTCTTCTCATCTTAATTGTGGAGGGAGGGCTTAAGCAAAAGATAGGCCAGGAGCTTAACCCATCACTGATGAGACATTCACAGCCCCAACCCCTGGCTGTCCATGTTTGCCCATCACCGACCTAAAGTGCCCAGTGCAGACACAGGTACACCACCTCTTCCCGAAACTGGTACTCTGCCTTTACTTGAAGCTCTAGTATATCACCCATCTGAATAACCTCTTCAGCTCCTCCTAGGTTTTAGTTTGCTGTGCCTAGTCCTAACTTGGGTTTCCCTGGTGGCTCAAACAGTAAAGAATCCACTTGCATTGTGGGAGACCTGGGTTTAATCCCTGGTTTGGGAAGATCCCCTGGAGCAGGGTATGACAACTCACTCCAGTATCTTGCCTGGAGAGTCCCCATGGACACAGAAGCCTGGCAGGCTACAGTCCATGGGGTCACAAAGAGCTGGACATGACTGAGCGACTAAGCACACGTAGTCCTTACCTAAAACTGACTGCTTTCATCTCCTACTGATTAGTATTCATCAAGACCTATAGCACAAGTTGGAATGTGGACACCACTGTCTGAAATTGCCAAGATGACAGTGAAAGATGCTCAATGTAAGTCCTCTAGTGGGTTGTTCCTATCCTATCACTGGTCACACATAACAGTAAACCTGTATTGGCTTATAACATTAAGACAAGCTTCTCTATTTTTTTTTATTTTTTTTAATTTTGTTTTATTTAACTTTACAATATCATGTTGGTTTTGCCATATATCAAAATGAATCTGCCACAGGTATACATGTGTTCCCCATCCTGAACCCTCCTCCCTCCTCCCTCCCTATACCATCCCTCTGAGTGGTCCCAGTGCACCAGCCCCAAGCATCCAGTATCATTCATCGAACCTGGACTGGCGACTCGTTTCATATATGATATTACACATATTTCAATGCCATTCTCCCAAATCATCCCACCCTCTCCCTTAGGAATGACTGGTGTATATAAAGGTATGTTTAAAAAACAGGGGATGATTATAAGTTGTTAAACACTGTAATGGTCGGTCTAATTTTTAAAATCTCCCTGATGGAACTGTAGCTGTTAGTACATATGTGTCTTTGATCACAGATCTGACGCTATGACCTTGGTTATAGAGTTACACAGCCCCTCAATCTCAGATTTCTCACACTCCAAGTGAACTATGTAATCACTAAGATTTTTCTTTTTTTGGTTTTAAAATTCTGTAACTATTACATGAAACACATACTTCAGTCTACTAAGACTTAACATTCTTGGTAAATTAAGTATTCACATATCTTATTTGTATTACTATATAAATTCCATGCAAATCTTTCATTTTTAATGAATATAATGGCTTCACCATGCTTTTCTGAGGTCTGTTCAGTTTTATATTTTGTACCTAAAGTGGTCTGACATTACCTCACTGAAAATGGGATTTCACAATACCTATTTTGGATCAATGCTGCCTGGAAAACAAATTTGACTAACGATGCCTTTGCTAACTAGCTAACATTTTACTTGTTTTAGCATTAATAATATTTCTAACAAGAGCTCAGAAAACATACGGCTCTGTTGATCTTATTATTTGGCAAGAAGACAATAAATATAAATGGGCACAATTATGATTTTAAATCACTTGCTAAAATGATGGAAAATATTAGGCAAGTATTTTTGTAAGAATTTTACTATTCTTTTTGACCTCAATATTTTTGCCCCAATACTAATTTGTTGGCTGACTGTATTACGATGTAAGATTCGAAATAGCATTTAGTTCCCTGTGAGATCATGGAAAGCAATTTTGCTTTGCAAAGCCTTCACTTCAGTGCACTAGTGAAAATTTATGATCAAATAATTTATTATGGATAATCATTTATGATAATTCAACATTTTCCTTATATATAACACAAAGCTGATCATCTCATTCATTGTATGTTGCTTCTTAAGGTAAGGAGCTTGGGTTTTTCCAAGTAAGCAAAAAATAAGAAATATAAATAGCTCAAATATTAATTTGGTAATTGGTCTAACTGATCTTTAAGATTCTTTCAAGCACTTTATTCACTAATTTATAGCAGAAAAAGAGGTAAGTGTCCTCTTTATCATGGAACAATGATGGCCTCCCATTCCAATTTTGTGCACTTAAAAAATTAAAAATACCTTTCATGAATGCTCTTTTTCCTTCCTTTCACTGGTCAAACTCTGACTCTGGCTCCCCTACCATCCCATTATCCAGTGCATTTTAACCGGGATGACATTTCAGCAACGATGTCCAACAGAGCTTTCTGCAGTGATAAAAATGCTGTAAATGTGTCCTGTCCAATGTGGCAGCCAGTAGCCACATGTGATGACTATGCATTTAAAATGTAGCTAGAGCATCTGAAGAACTGATTTGATTTTAATTAATTTAATCATTTTAAATTGACTAGTGAATACAGTATCAAGAAGCACAGATAAAGTATTCAAATTTTTTCTAAGCTCTCATTTCTATTTTGCAATAGTTGTTCTAGTCTTACTTTCTCTTGAAAATAATCCTAAATTTTGTCAGGTGCTCTCTAGGACTTTTAAAAAAAAAACTAAATAACACTTCAGTTAATCAGTATTCTATTAGAATCAAGTTCCTCTCTACAAAAAGCCTATTTTTAATTATGTTTGTAAACAAGAGTATGAGAAGTCCATTATCTCTGAGAAAAAAAAATAAAACAGCAGCATGTGCTAAAGGACCCCTAAATATTGAAAAGAATCTCATCATATAAAACTAGCACATAGAGAGTTGATTACATTTTCTTACCTAGGAAAGTGCTCTCCTAAGTACCAACAATAAAGTCTTTCTTCCAGGAAAGAATATTAATACTTTTGGCCAATCAATATCATAAGACTTTACAGAAGAGAATTGATGTAAAAGGAGCTGGTGGTCAATGTAAATGACAAAATAACATTACAGTAAGCTTCTGAGATGGACATGCGTAATATTTCAGAGGTAAAGAAACCAACAAGCCTAATGTGACATTATATATTTCATAAAGCAGTATGACTCCTCAGAGGAATGTTTATTTTTTCATTTTTATGTTTTCTCTTCCCCAGCAAGAGAGTTGCTAGAAATTATCTTAAAGTCGTTGAAATTGATTTTTGTCTAAGGTTCAAGGAAGTTTTACTAGAAGCCCACTACTCAAAAAAAGAGAGTATAATTAAGCACATTGTGTTTGACAGGAGGGGAAAAAACGGTGGCTGATATCTACGTGTAAATGCCTGTAGTGGCGAGACCCTGGAAACAGACGTGATCCAGTGCCCCTGATGCTAGCTGATACCTGGGAAGTGAATACATGTACAGACCCCAAAGTGTGGAACACTGAACACTGTGGCCTGGAGACCAGACTGGAAGAGAGAATGGAAGTCATATCACGCACGGCCCCACGGGCCATGTGAAGGAGTTCATATTATACTCTGAATGCACTGAAAAGCCACTAAAAGGCTTTACAACGGCAAGGAATAAATCTGGAGGCATAGTGTATTGGGAAAAAAACCCACTGTTAATACCCATGGATACGCTTAGGGTCATCTCTTAGGCTGAACCCACTAATGTAGCACTTGATAATGGCTATGAAAGACATAAGTGGCAAGCGCTATAGAAATATTAAGGCCTGGTTTTTAACATTATTTTGTACATTTCTCTCAGAGCAATGTGGAAATCACTGCATCAGTTCATAATTACATAAAAAAGATTTTACATCACGAAGAAGACTAAGACATTTATTACAAAATTCACATTGTTTTTAAAGTTTAACCCTAAACCCTTTCCCACTGTTAGAGATTACATATATATAAAAGGTGTTGTTTATCTGTTATTTGCAAACATTACTATTTGCCAATACTGCTGCTGCTGCTACTAAGTCGCTTCAGTTGTGTCTGACTCTATGCAACCCCATAGACAGCAGCCCACTAGGCTCCTCTGTCCCTGGGATTCTCTGCTAAAAGCCAGAGGCCTTTCTCACCAAGATAGCATGAGGTGAGACTCCTACCTTGCACTTAACATGGATGTTTCCTCAGGGAGTTTTTCAGGGTTTTGAAGGAGAACATCTAATTTTAATGAAAAATATAAAGTACAAAATTAACTATCAGCAGCAAAATGCAACCAGAAAAATTCATGTGGTTTCTATCACCTTTGCAAGAAGAGGTAGCCTTGAATGAGAACACTTAGATTAGTACCCTATAGCTATTAGTGTTTATGAAAACACAGACATTAGGAAAATGTGATGCTTGTACCCAGAGCACCACTGTAAAATATTATTTAAAAAAAATTTTAAAAGAAAAACCCCAGAAAACAAGAAAAATATTATCAGAGTGGAAAATCAAAGGGGCCATTTATCTGGAACCCTATGCTCATCTTCATTTTGCATCAGACAAATCAAACATATGGCAAATTAGGTCCAAAGATAGGCACAAATCCATTTTATGTTTTAATATTCCCTCAAAAATGACGTGGCTGTGCCTGGAAATGGTCAGCCATATTACCTCTGGGACAGGCCCTGCGTCCCACTCATTTCCACCAGGCTGAGCATTCATTCTGAACATGAACGTGATCCAACAGAACATGCTGCCTCGTGACAGGAGGGCAAAGCGGCTCTCATACCTACATGCGCTCACATGTGTCACTGGCACAGCCGGGGGACCTGGGAGCCAAGTTTGTGGGCTATCTGGTGGCTGATGAGCCTGGCAAAACTGAGAAGCTGAGATGGAGCATGGCCCTACCAGTATGGACTGATGATTTTTCTCCATGCAGCCCATCAAATTTAAACGTGACCTGTGTTCCTTACAATGTATTTTCCAACAACTAAATGAAGCTTCCTGATGTGATTTAATGAAATCTGTCACCTTTAATAAGCTAGAGAACCTTGAATCTGGGTCCCCAAATGTGACAAGTCTAATGTGACCAAACCAGGTTGAATGCCAACAAAGAACTGCACTTTCCCAAATCTGAATTCTCATTTTTCACATATTTCCAAACTCATTTAGGGAGTTGCTTTTGAAAAATATTTGCTCAAAGAATGTATATCATGCTCAGATTCATATGGCAGAAAAGTTGAATAGAAAATTAGAAAGGCTTCTGTAGATGTATATCCTTCAAACAGATTTTAATAAACCATGAATAAATTAAATGGCTTTAAGAAAGAAAAGAAATTATTTGACACATAATTTTCATGTACGCAGAAAACATGCTAAACATAGGTAGATAAGAATTTTGAATAAAATCATAGACCACTAAGCACAAAAGACAGATGCAGCCTCGTGAATTCTCTGACCTTGGCCAAGTCCTTCACAAGAAGGGATCCAAAGAATATCTGACCTTCAGCTCCACTGAGATGCAAGGGTAGATACAAATGTGAGGAAAAGTGCTTTGTAAACCACAGGCTGCTATTCAAATATTGGTTAGAAGCCTAACCCCCTTTGTTATTCAAAAGGAAGTGGATGGAGGGATATAAATGGATGAACCCATTAGTAATGCAGTTAACACCATAAAGTGTATTACTGTTACCTACCACAGGGCACTAGAAGGCATTCTATAAATACATGAAAACACATTGAATTCAGCCAAAATACTGTGCCATTTAAATCTGTGTAAATCCACAAATAGATAATTTCCACCTTCAAACAAAATATTATGCTAATACATATATATATATAATACAACTAAAAGAAGCACTACTAGCCTGAATCAACTAATTCTATTTCTGAAACAATCACTTTTCAAAATTTAATTAGCTAATTGGAAGGTAGCAAGTAATATGCAGAGCCCTCTGAATATACTGTGGAAAATTCTTAGGCACGAACTGCATCCACTGGGCACCAATGAACTCTTTTACCATTATGCAAAAATATTCATAAGAAATAGCTTCAAAAAAGGCAAGTTAATATTGCACGTTTTAATGTACTTTAACCACTGCACTGTCCAGTAAAATATGTGTTAAGGAGGATTTATAAAAGAGCATATTCTGCCAAATATGACAAACTGATCAAAGGACATGATTCCAAAAATGATTAATAGGGATTTTTTTTCTTTTATTGCATTAATGTTTAGAACTGACAACTCAGATTCAAACAGGAGCACAAAAATCATGCCCTTTTACGAAACATACAAATGATCAAATATACAATACAAATATACTTATTTTTAAGTCAAGGCAAAAATCGACACATGTGATGGTGTCCTAAAACTGATTTTTAAGAATGTCGTTAAAAATTGTGAGTCTATTTCCCATATATATCATGTAAAAAACACTTATAGAGGATCCAAGGAGAATTGGAAAAAACTGCCTAGTTCAGCTTAATAAAACTAGTTATAGTAGTCTCCTTTAACTCCTCTAAAATCCACCAGGCTCTCTGGATCCCCAGGTTACACTGGAGAGAAGGATCAAGCTAGTGGAAGTAAGGCAGAAAAACGGATTTTACATACTGGATTGGCCAAAACGTTTGTTCATTTAAGAAATATGTTGTTCAATAAACTTCTTCGTGAAAATGAAATACGTGTCCTTTATTTTACTTAAAACCAAATGAAATTTTTGGCCAACCCGATACACTGAAAGCAAGCATCACATTTTGTTAACATATTCCCCCATGCTGTTTCATGCATATTTTCAGATATATAAAAAAGTTGAAGTAATTTTACAGTAAACACCTATACACCTAACACTAGAGTCTACAATTAACAATTTTCTATGTCTCCTTTATCATACGTCTTTGTAACACACAATTTTTACACTCTCAGCTTCACTTTGGAAGTGACAGATAAAGCATGAATTACTCGATGTACTGACAATTTTCCCTATATTCAATAATCTTTGCCTCTCTTTGAAATAAAATCCATACTAATGTTTAGAATTTAGAAAATAAAATTTTATTTAAAATGTACCATGTACCACAGCTGTGGTACATATACACAATGGAGTATTACTCAAGCCATTAAAAAGAATACATTTGAATCAGTTCTAATGAAGTGGATGAAACTGGAGCCTATTATACAGAATGAAGTAAGCCAGAAAGAAAAATACCAGTACAGTATACTAACGCATATATATGGAATTTAGAAAGATGGTAACAATAACCCTGTGTACGAGACAGCAAAAGAAACACTGAAGTACAGAACAGTCTTTTGGACTCTGTGGGAGAGGGAGAGGGTGGGATGATTTGGGAGAATGGCATTGAAACATGTATAATATCATATATGAAATGAGTCACCAGTCCAGGTTCGATGCACGATACTGGACGCTTGGGGCTGGTGCACTGGGACGACCCAGAGGGATGGTATGGGGAGGGAGGTGGGAGGAGGGTTCAGGATGGGGAACACATGTATACCTGTGGCGGATTCATTTCGATATTTGGCAAAACCAATACAATATTGTAAAGTTTAAAAATAAAATAAAATTTTTAAAAATATATAAAATAAAATAAAAGTTTAAAGGAATAAAAAAATAAAATAAAATAAAATGTACCATGTATTACAGGGCAAGTGAGTATCTGTCAAACCATGTCATGGCCAGAAAGTATTTTGGTTTATCAAATTCACTATTCTAAGGGAAATAAAGACTCTGAACTTCAGACCTTCCTTCTGACCCCCTCTAGGGTTGAGCTCTAGACACACACGGTTGACCCTGATCCATATTTTAAAACAGGAAATACCCTGAGCACCACCTACGCTCTCTCTTCAGGAAACAGGCAGACTGAGCCCAGCCTGTCTTAACCACTGGACCACCAGGGAAATCCCTAATAAATGACTTCTGCTGCTGCTGCTAAGTCGCTTCAGCCGTGTCTGACTCTGTGCCCATAGACGGCAGCCCACCAGGCTCCCCCGTCCCTGGGATTCTCCAGGCAAGAACACTGGAGTGGGTTGCCATTGCCTTCTCCAATGCGTGAAAGTGAAAAGTGAAAGTGAAGTCGCTCAGTCACGCCGGACTCTTAGCGACCCCATGGACTGCAGCCTCCCAGGCTCCTCCATCCGTGGGATTTTCCAGGCAAGAATGCTGGAGTGGGGTGCCATTGCCTTCTCCGAATAAATGACTTCTAATTGTGTGATTTTTCAGTGAATGGGGTAAAGGCAGGAGATGGAAAAAGGTACTAGCAGAAACTTCAGCAACTGCTTGAAACGTTCCAGTCGCAAGGGCCATCAACAGTGGGTGACAGTGGGAGGAGGCAAGAGCAGTGCTGTGAGTGGTCACCTGTCAGCTGGGAGCATACATGTCCAGGCCAGCCACAGCATACAGGTGCTGATTTATCATCTGTCTGAGTGTGGACTCAGGATGTCTGTGTGTGCACTGGGTGTGCACTTGGGTTGTGTGTGTGTGTGCATGTGTGTTCAGTCATGTCTGACTCTTTGCAACCTCGTGGGCTGTAGCCCGCCAGGCTCCTCTGTCCATGGGATGTCCCAGGCAAGAATACTGGAGTGGGTTGCCATTCCCTCCTCCAGGGGACCTTTCCGAACCAGGATCAAACCTCTATCCCTTGTGTCTCCTGCATTGACAGGCGGATTCTTTACCACTAGCACCACCGGGGAAGCCACACACTTGGGATAGCCAAGAATAAAATACATCTGAATAAAAAAAGATAGAGGAATTCGTGAAAAAAATTAAATTCTAAGCATTTGCATGAACTTAGAGCTGAACACTAGCCCAGAACTCTCGCTATACAATGTCCTAGTTTAAGTTTCCCCAGAACAGACCAGAAAGAAAGACTCAAATGCAAGTTTTGGATTCGGCTGATGATTCCAGGAAATACTAGGAGGGAAGTCAGAATGGGAGATGAGAACCAGAAGACAGAAAATAAAGGGCATCTTATCACAACAGTAGGTAACCAGAGCTCAATTCCACTGAGGGCCTCTCAGACATGGTTTCCAGGGCAGGGCTTCTCCAATCCCCTCAGGATCTGGCACATGCTGATTCTGCAGATTTAGCCTGATATCTGGGACTTTACATTCCTTACATGCTTCCAGACTAGAAAGATGCTGCTGCTGCTCCTCAGAGCACTTTGAAGAACAAAGATGCTGATACTTAATTCTCATTCAAATTTTCAAAATTTGCATCTAAAATTGACAGAATTTCTCCTGCCAACTGCTTTCATCACCTATCATTAAATCTGCTTCATCTCCTGCAACTCTTATCCCAGGCACTGCACTGTCAGGCTTTCCCAGTCCCTTTACAAACCCAGCCTTAACCAGAAACCAACAATGATCTGAATGACCACTGAAGACAGGTCACAAAATATTTAGCATTTGCTTAAAAACTTAGGCATTTACTTATTGCCGTGGCAAGTCACTGTGAACCTATAAACTGTACCCTGCCAGGCTCCTCTGTCCTTGGGGTTCTCTAGGCAAGAATACTGTAGTGGACTGCTATACCCTTCTCCAGGGGATCTCGACAACCCATGGATGGAATGCAGTGTCTTACATCTAACCTGGATCGGCAGGCAGTCCTTTACCACTAGCCAACCTGGGAAGCCCCAAAGGTATTTATATATACTAGGCATAAATATATATATATATATAATCTAATGATATGTGTATAGAACTGTGAAAGAGAATGATGTATTCACACATTTCAAGTTTTCTACACTGAATATGCACACATTTTTCCCCAGATATTTTAAGGAAAAAATTAGTCTCATTCTTTCATGAAATGATAAAAGCATGATTACTCCCATGATAATACCAAGACAGAGGAAGGTATTTATGAAAAGACAGAAACTAAAACTTACTAAGTCTTGTATTTAAGTAAGCACTATCACAGATCTAATGACTGATAACCATAAAACAATTTATACATAATGCTGCCTTCAAAAGAGGGCTTCCCTGGTCATTCAGTGGTAAAGAATCACCCTGCTGATGCAGAAGACACAGGTTTGATCCCTGATCCAGGAAGATCCCACAGGCTGCAGAGCACTAAGTCCATGCCCCGCAACTACTGAGCCTGTGCTCCAGAGCCTGGGGACCACAACAGCTGAGCCCATGTGCAGGAACTACTGAAGCCCGCGCACCTAGAGCTCGTTTTCGGCAGTAAGAGAAGCCGCCGCAGACAGAAGCCTGCACACTGCAACTAGACAGCAGTCCCTGCTTGCCCAAACTGGAGAAAAGTCCACACAGCAACAAAGACTCAGCGCAGGCAAAAATAAATAATGTTCAAAACACATGCACATCAGTTCAGTTCAGTCGCTCAGTCGTGTATGACTCTTTGCAACCCCATGGACTGCAGCACACCAGGCTTCCCTGACCATCACCAACTCCTGGAGCTTACTCAAACTCATGTCCATTGTTTCAGTGATAACATCCAACCATCTTATCCTCTGTCGTCTCCTTCTTTTCTCCTGCCTTCAATCTTTTCCAGCATCAGGGTCTTCTCCAATGAGTCAGTTCTCCGCATCAGGTGGCCAAAGTATCAGAGTTTCAGCTTCAGCATCAGTCCTTCCAATGAATATTCAGGACTGATTTCCTTTAGGATGGACTGAGTGGATATCCTTGCAGCCCAAGGGATTCTCATAAGTCTTCTCCAACACCACAGTTCAAAAGCATCAATTCTTCGGCACTCAGCATTCTTTATAGTCCAACTCTCACATCCATACATGACTACTGGAAAAACCATAGCTTTGACTAGATGGACATTTGTCAGGAAAGTAATGTGTCTGCTTTTTAACATGTTGTTTAGGTTGGTCATAGCTTTTCTTCCAAGGAACAAATGTCTTTTAATTTCATGGATGAAGTCACCTTCTGCAGTGATTTTGCAGCCCCCAAAAATAAAGTCTGACATGGTTTCCATTGTTTCCCCATCTATTTGCCGTGAAGTGATGGGACCAGATGTCATGATCTTAGTTTTATGAATGTTGAGTTTTAAGCCAACATTTTCCTTCTCCTCTTTTACTTTCATCAAGAGGCTCTTTAGTTCTTCCTTGCTTTCTGCCATAAGGGTGGTGTCATTTGCATATCTGAGGTTACTGATATTTCTACTGGCAATCTTGATACCAGCTTGAGCTTCATCCAGCCCGGCATTTCACATGATGTACTCTGCATATAAGTTAAATAAGCAGGGTGACAATATACAGCCTTGATAGATTCTTTTCCGAATTTGCAACCAGTCTACTGTTCCATGTGCAGTTCTAACTGTTGCTTCTTGACCTGCACACAGATTTCCCAGGAGGCAAGTCAGGGGGTCTGGTATTCCCATCTCTTTCAGAATTTTCCACAGTGTGTTGTGATGCACACAGTCAAAGGCTTTGGCATAGTCAATAAAGCAAAAGTAGAGGTTTATCTGGAACTCGCTGGCTTTTTGGATGATCCAGTGGATGTTGGCAATTTGAACTCTGGTGCCTCTGCCTTTTCTAAATCCAGCTTGAACATCTGGAAGTTCATATTTCACGTACTGTTGAAGCCTGGCTTAGAAAATTTTAAGTATTTGCTAGCATGTGAGATGAGTGCAATTGTGCAGTAGTTTGAGCATTTTTTGGCATTGCCTTTCTTTAGGATTGGAATGAAAACTGACCTTTTCCAGTCCTGTGGCCTCTGCTGAGTTTTCCAAGTTTGCTGACATATTGAGTGCAGTACATTCACAGCATCTTTTAGGATTTGAAATAGTTCAACTGGAATTCTATCACCTCCACTAGCTTTGTTCGTAATGATGCTTCATAATGCCCACTTGACTTCACATTCCAGGATGTCTGGCTCTAGTTGAGAGATCACACCATCATGGTTACCTGGGTCATGAAGATCTTTTTTGTATAGTTTTTCTGGGTATTCTTGCCACCACTTCTTAATTTATAATTCAAATACCATATATTTAAGACTGGTCTATTTATCTATATGCAGATTATATGGTCATTATATCTTCTGACATTTTAAATTCAGCAATCAGGAAAAAGAGCATGGTTTCATTTAGAAAATAAGCAATAGTCCCAAGAAGCATGGTATACAGTGTTTACTTTTACCTATTTCCAGCTCTTTCCATTATCCCAAGTCTGTTTATAGGGCAAATGTATGTTGCCAGAAGCAAAAAGGCCAGTGGCTGTACAAGCTTTCAGAAGTCCACTTGAGGAACATGAATGACATGATAAAGGAAGTTTTAAAGGAAATTCTGTGCAATTCAAATCCAAGTTCAGATTGAAAAGAAACATTTCTAGAATCACTTCTGAGCAGAAAAATAACTCACCTTATCTAATTCATCCTTAGAGAACTCCAGGTCAAATGGCTGAGAGACAGCCGTTTTTAGCATCCTTTCGTAAAAGACAGTCGGGCAGAAGAAGAAATTTGGGGCAGTCCTAACTGGCATTATAATGTGTCACAATGCCAGTACTACTTTTTTGTGACCCTGATATTCATATTTGTATCTACACATGTATTCCAGATTTATACAATAGCAGAAAAAGCCTCTCGATGAAGATGAAACAGGAGAGTGAAAAAGTTGGCTTAAAGCTCAACATTCAGAAAACAAAGATCATGGCATCCGGTCCCATCACTTCACGGGAAATAGATGGGGAAACAGTGGAAACAGTGTCAGACTTTATTTTTTGAGGCTCCAAAATCACTGCGGATGGTGATAGCAGCCATGAAATTAAAAGACACTTACTTCTTGGAAGGAAAGTTATGACCAACCTAGATAGCATGTTCAAAAGCAGAGACATTACTTTGCCAACAAAGGTCCGTCTAGTCAAGGCTATGGTTTTTCCTGTGGTCATGTATGGATGTGAGAGTTGGACAGTGAAGAAAGCTGAGTGCCAAAGAACTGATGCTTTTGAACTGTGGTGTTGGAGAAGACTCTTGAGAGTCCCTTGGACTGCAAGGAGATCCAACCAGTCCATTCTAAAGGAGATCAGCCCTGGGTGTTCTTTGGAAGGACTGATGCTAAAGCTGAAACTCCAATACTTTCACCACCTCATGCGAAGAGCTGACTCATTGGAAAAGACTCTGATGCTGGGAGGGACTGGGGGCAGGAGGAAAAGGGGGCAACAGAGGATGAGATGGCTGGATGGAATCACCGAGTGGATGCACATGAATTTGGGTGAACTCCGGGAGTTGGTGATGGACAGGGAGGCCTGGCATGCTGCGATTCATGGGGTCGCAAATAGTCGGACATGACTGAGCGACTGAACTGACTGAACTGAGTGCAAAATGGTTGCTTGATGTACATTTGTCCCTTGAACAATGCAAAGGTTAGGGGCATTAATCCTCTTGCAGTCAAAAACCCACATATAATTTTCTACTTGTCTTTTTTAGCCGAGGTTCTGAGTCTCTGGATTCAACCAACCATGGACCGTGTCCTGCAGTACATATTCACTGGGGAAAAAAGTCTGCATATAAGCAGACCCACACAGTTCAAGCCAAGTGTTAATAAAAGGTCAGCAATATTTCAAAAATTAAAATTTTGAGTAACCCATAACAGGATGACTGGTCAGTTTTGTTGAAACCCTTGATAATGCATTCATTAATTAGCTCTCATGCTTCAGAACTTGATGATTAACAAATGATGTGGCTTTGCTTCAGAAACCTCATCCTCCCGCACAGTCCTTTCAACATATATTTACACACTAACATAAAAGAAGTCAGGCAGATTTAGAAAAATAAAGCACCATGAAATGAGTCTAACCTTGAAGAATATCAAAGAATAAAGAGCTGAATCTATCCTAAGCCCCTCTTCTATGGTGATTTATCTTCATACTTTATCTTAAGAAGACAGACCTTTAATTAGTTTCTAACATAAAGTTTCAAGTAGTCTTCAACACCTGTGAGAATAATCCCACACTTCTGTACTCCTGCATGATGCTGTTTTACCATCACTGTAAGAAAATGCAACAAAGGCAGTCTAAATTTAAAATCTCATCACACCAAATAAATAGTAAAGATTATGCTAGTTTTAAACTGATAAAGCAGTTTTACTCTATAAAGCAGTGGCAACCATAAGTGGGCAAGATTTTTCAGTAAAATTATTAGAGCAGCCTAACACAGTCATATTCAGATACATACCTGGGTCACACTTCTGCATGATGTCAACAGGAAAGAAAAAAAAAGAACACAACTAGTCCACGGGCAAAGACAATGACGAAGCACTCACTGTCATTTACAGATGATGCTTCCTCTAACCCGCTACTTAAACTTGATTTTAATTCCACAGCATTACAGGGCCTGCCCTTAAAATAACAGGCTTGTTCCAGCCGACTCATTAGAAAAGACTCTGATGCTGGGAAAGATTGAAAGCAGGAGAAGGGAACAACAGAGGATGAGATGGTTGGATGACATCACCGACTCAATGGAGATGAGTTTGAGTAAACTCCGGGAGATGGTGATGGACAGGGAAGCCTGGTGTGCTGTGGTCCATGTGGTCACAAAGAGCTGGATATGACTGAGTGACTGAACAACAATCAGCATATTCTTTTCTATTAATAAATACAATCATTTCTCTCATTTTCCATGATTTTCCACATCTCAGACTCATTCACTACTGAAATAACTGTCAACTCAGAAAGAAAGACATGACGTGTTGGGATTTATCTCGAGTTTTTTGCACTGCACTGTGAAGATAAGGCCGAGCGTGTAAAAGACATAATTTTAAAAGTGACAAACCGAGATGGCATCCGTCTTGGATATGTCCATAAAAGTAAGTACCTCCACGTAAATGCAACAATACTGCTCATTCCTTTCTGCTTTAGAGAACAGAGAAACAAAGTAATTCCAACAGGTCACTGGACATTTATTGTATGCCACTGCCACAATTTCAAAATGTGTATCCTGCTACCTTTTTCAGCAGTACCTAGTAAATCACTGACTATGACAAACAGTTTTGTTTAATACACAAAATATTTGTAGAGCAAAAATGCAGTGTTCCAGGGCTGTCTGGTCAGCAAACTGCTACAATTAGACTGACAGTAAAATCATCCGAGCTGTGCTTTTGAGTTCAGGGTCACAAGTAATTACATAGAAGTGACATTTGTACCTATAGGGCTTACACTGTTCTGGGAGCTTTTGCAGAAATAATTCCACAAAGCAATACAATTAGTGGAAAGTAATATACCGACTTCACAGGCATCAATGAGCAAACAAGGTTCAGAAGGTAAAGTTTCCAAAAATAAAGACCTCATTAGAGGCATCCAGAAGTTTTGCAATGCCATCATAACTCTGCCATCTGGGACATTCCAGAAGTTGAATGCCAAGAGGAGGATCATGTGCCAATGTTAACTGGAAGTTCTACTGATAATAATCATAGGAATCAAAAAAGACAATGGAATTCCACCTACTCCTACACTAATCCAAGGTGATTTGAAATTCTTAGATGTATTCTCAGTTCCTGTAAGATCCACATTTCTGGCTTATCCATAATGAAGAGCACTTTAGTATAGGATTTGTAGACATGATAACTTTCTAACTTTCAAGTATGTTTTCCTCTGTTCAGAGTTAGTGAGATGATGAGGTATTATTTAAAAGAAGCCAAAGAATTCACACACACATACACACACACACACTTTTGAACTATTAGTTTTGAATAATAGTGTGTGTGTGTATGTATGTATTTGCTGCTGCTGCTGCTGCTAAGTCGCTTCAGTCGTGTCCAACTCTGTGCAACCCCATGGACTGCAGCCTACCAGGCTCCTCCATCCATGGGATTTTCCAGGCAAGAGTACTGGAGTGGGTTGCCATTGCCTTCTCCAATGTATGTGTATATATAAGTGTGTATATATACTTGAGAACTGAGCATTATGTTTATAAGACCAACTATCTTAAAGATGTAAAGAACAGTTTTTATCTTTGTATGAAGGTACATTCTTAATTAATGAGAAAGGACCAAGCATGTGCCAGGTATACAGTAAAGTGAAAGTGAAAGTCACTCAGTCGTATCTGACTCTTTTTGAACCCATACACTACACAGTCCATGGAATTCTCTAGGCCAGAATACTGGAGTGGGTAGCCTAGCCCTTCTCCAGCGGATCTTCCCAACCCAGGAATCAAACCAGGGTCTCCTGCATTACAGACAGATTCTTTACCAACTCAACTATCAGGGAAGTCCCGGGTATATAGTAAGTACTCCACAAATGATCTCTGATATTTACCTACTCATTGCAATAAAACAGACATACTCACAAACTCTCAGTACTCTAAAAGTTTCCACTTGGAAGCAGAGAATAAGTACAAATCCACACATTTTAAATTAAGAACAAAAGTTACTGAGCTATCTAAGGTAAGAAAAAAAGCTAGTGAGCTATTTATTCATAAAACAAGAAATTGGTTGTTCAAAGTTCAAAATAAGAATCTAGACTCAAGCTAGTTCAGTGCATCTTGCTTTGAATGTCTACCATGTGTCAAACTATGAAAAGTACAAATTTTTCAGTAATGCCAAAAAAAAGTTTCACCACTGGATTTTCAAGTTGTGAGTTAGAATTAATGAATTTTATTCCACATCTGTGAAACACTGCTCCTGTTTAATGAATTCATCTCAAAGGACTACAAACACTTAGTGTAATTACATGAATGATCTTATAATCTCTGCTGGCAATTGTGTGGTGTCAGAGCTGTGTCCAGAGCTTAATCTATGAAGATTTATGATGCAACATTTCATTTTTCTCCTTGATACAAACTCACAAAACTTGTTAGAATACGTATTCCTGCTGACATGTAACAGATTTCCATCTTATGTACTGATCAATCAACACCTGAGTTCCTGACTTATTCACGGCAAATGCCTGCACCAATTAGGCAGCCAATATCCTTAGAACCCTATTTTCCGTCTTGATACTGCTTAATGAAAATGTTCATTCCTCCCACATCTCCCTGCCAACTAGAAGGTAAGGCAATAAGGATTCTATTACAACACAACACCAAGCTGTTCTTTTATGTTGTTTTCCACAAAATCATGGATCCCCATAATTTGTCCAAATTCTAGTACTATTCTCTATGTGCTAAACGGTCCTCTGTGAATTGGCCTGGGAAACCAAGCATCACTACAGACTATTGTTTAAAGTTCCACTCAAGAAATTTTCAAATGACTTTTAAAATACATCCCATTGCCATTCATTCCATTCTTTAGTTTGCACTCCCTTCCGTGTTTGCAAAAATCTCTTTTATTCAGGAAATGAAAGAATAACACATGCAGCAGTACTTTGTTTGCCTGCGAGAAAATCAGGGCTGCTATCAAAAATCAGAACTCTGTAGCGCTAATTGCTTACCTAACCCACTTTCCATGTGTAGAGTCTTCTCTTGTGTTGTTGGAAGAGGGTGTTTGGTATGACCAGTGTGTTCTCTTGGCAAAACTCTATTAGCCTTTGACCTGCTCCGTTTTGTACTCCAAGGCCAAATTTGCCTGTTACTGTAGCTCTTGACTTCCTACTTTTACTTTCTAGTCCCCTATAATGAAGAGGACATCTGTTTTGGGTGTTAATTCTATAAGGTCTTGTAGGTCTTCATAGAACTGTTCAATTTTAGCTTCTTCTGCATTACTGGTCAGGGCACAGGCTTGGATTACTGTCAGTATCCAATTACTTGGAATATTGAATGGTTTGCCTTGGAAACGAACAGAGATCATTCTGTCGTTTTTGAGATTGCAACCAAGTACTGCAGTTTGAACTCTTTCGTTGACTATGATGGCTACTCCATTTCTTCTAAGGGAGTCTTGCCCACAGGAATAGATATAATGTGGAGGTAATGAAGATAATGGCGACCTCCTTCAAAAGGTCCCATGCATGCACTGCTGCACTCAGTACATCCAACCCTGAAGCAAGCCACTGCTGACCCACGCCTCCAGCGGAGACTCCTGGACACTCACAGGTAAGTCTGGGTCAGTCTCTTGTGGGGTCACTGCTCCTTTCTCTAGGGTCCTGGCATCCACAAGCTTTTGTTTGTGCCCTCCAAGAGTCTGTTTCCCCAGTCCTGTGTAGTTTGGGTGGTTCTATGGTGGGGTTAATGGTGACCTCCTCCAAGAGGGCTTATGCCGTATGCAGGTCTGCAGCACCCAGAGCCCCTGCAGCAGGCCACTGCTAACCCATACATCCACAGGGGACATTCAGACACAGTTCTGGCTCAGTCTCTGTGGGTTGGGTGTGAATTTTGTGCCCTTCCCACGTCTGAACAGCTCAGGCGACCAGGTGCTTGGTGAGCGCAGTGTCCCAGCTGCCCAGTTTCCTGGGTGCCCCGCGAGAGCACTGTCTCAGGTGGGCTGTCTGTCTCCACTGGGGAGCTGATCTCAGGCCGTGACCCTCCTGGTGGATGTCAACCATCCAGGATCCCAGGAAGACTTGGTTAGCAACTGGGAGCCTGCTCTCAGTTTGGTGGAGGAAGCCATCTCTGGGGCTAGAATTACAGTAGCCCCTTGCCTTCTGGCTCTGGCTGTTAAGCCTGTCTCTCTGCCTCTGGGAGCTGACTGTGACTCAGATCATCAATTTCTTATTGCCAAATTCAGACTTAAACTGAAGAAAGTAAGGAAAACCACTAGACCATTCAGGTATGACCTAAATGAAATCCCTTACGATTATACAGTAGAAGTGACAAATAGACTCAAGGGATTAGATCTGATAAAGTGTCTGAAGAACTATGGACAGAGGTTCGTGACACTGTACAGGAGGCAGTGATCAAGACCACCCCCAAGAAAATGAAATGCAAAAAGGCAAAATGGTTGTCTGACGAGGCCTTACAAATAGATAAGAAAAGAAGAGAAGCGAAAAGCAAGGGAGAAAAGGAAATGTATACCCATTTGAATGCAGAGTTCCAAAGAATAGCAAGGAGAGATAAGAAAGTCTTCATCAGCGATCAATGGAAAGAAATAGAGGAAAACAATAGAATGGGAAAAACTAGAGATCTCTTCAAGAAAATAAGAGATACCAAGGGACCATTTCATGCAAAGATGAGCACATTAAAGGACAGAAATGGGGTGGACCTAACAAAAGCAGAAGTTATTAAGAAGAGGTGGCAAGAATACACGGAAGAACTGTACAAAAAAGATTTCATGACCCAGATAAACATGACGGTGTGATCACTCCCCTAGAGCCAGACATCCTGGAATGTGAAGTCAAATGGGCCTTAGGAAGCATCACTATAAACAAAGCTAGTGGAGGTGATGGAATTCCAGTTGAGCTATTTCAAATCCTGAAAGATGATGCTGTGAAAGTGCTGCACTCAATATGCCAGCAAACTTGGAAAACTCAGCAGTGGCCACAGGACTGGAAAAGGTCAGTTTTCATTCCAATCCTAAAGAAAGGCAATGCCAAAGAATGTTCAAACTACCGCACAATTGCACTCATCTCACACACTAGCAAAATAATGCTCAAAATTCTCCAAGCCAGGCTTCAGGTGCACATGAACTGTGAACTTCCAGAGGTTCGAGCTGGATTTAGAAAAGGCAGAGGCACCAGAGTTCAAATTGCCAACATCCACTTGATCGTCCAAAAAGCAAGCGAGTTCCAGAGAAACCTCCACTTTTGCTTTATTGACTACGCCAAAGCCTTTCATTGTGTGGATCACAACACACTATGGAAAATTCTAAAAGAGATGGGAATACTAGACCACCTGACCTGCCTCCTGAGAAATCTGTGTGCATGTCAAGAAGCAACATTTTGAACTGCACATGGAACAACAGACTGTTTCCAAATTGGGAAAGGAGTACGTCAAGGCTGTATATTGTCACCCTGCTTATTTAACTTATATGCAGAGTACATCATGTGAAATACCGGGCTGGATGAAGCACAAGCTGGAATCAAGATTGCTGGGAGAACTATCAATAACCTCAGTTACACAGATGACACCACCCTTATGGCAGAAAGTGAAGACCTAAAGAGCTTCTTGAGGAAAGTGAAAGAGGAAAAGGAAAAAGATGGCTTAATACTCAACATTCAGAAAACTAAGAGAGATCATGGGATCTGGTCCCATCACTTCATGGCAAATAGATGGGGAAACAAAGGAAACAGTGAGAGGCTTTATTTGGGGGGGTTCCAAAATCACTGCAGATGGTGACTGCAGCCATGAAATTAAAAGACACTTGCTCCTTGGAAGAATAGCTATGACCAACCTAGACAGCATATTAAAAAGCAGATGCATTACATTACCAACAAATGTCCATCTAGTCAAAGCTATGGTTTTTCCAGTAGTGGATGTGAGAGTTGGACTGTAAAGAAAGCTGAGCACCAAAGAATTGATGCTTTTGAACTGTGGTGTTGGAGAAGACTCTTGAGAGTCCCTTGGACTACAAGGAGATCCAACCAGTCCATCCTAAAAGAAATCAGTCCTGAATATTTATTGGAAGGACTGATGCTAAAGCTGAAACTCCAATCCTTTGGCCACCTTATGCAAAGAACCGACCCACTGAAAAAGACCTTGATGCTGGGAAAGATTGAAGGCGGGAGGAGAAGGGGAAGACAGAGGATGAGATGGTTGGATGGCATCACTGACAAATCAGCATGAGTTTGAGCAAGCTCCAGGAGCTGGTGATGGTCAGGGAAGCCTGGCATGCTGCAGTCCACAGAATTGCAGAGTTGTACATGACTGAGTGACTGAACTGAACTGAACTCATTTTCCTCTAGTCAGATGAAAAATAATTCAAAACCTAAAAGATGAGACTTACGTTTTATCCGGGCAGACAACACTGAAGGCTTAAGCCCAGGACACACCCTCTCACATAGCTCTGAGTGACTGCTCCAAAGAGCTACCAGAGAAGTCAGAATATGAAGGAGTTTTTGCAACAAAGACCAGGTAGTCAGATATTGGAAAATTATCATTAATTAAAGAAAACTAAATACTGAAGTTAAGGAATTTAGTGCTTTTCTATATATGGGAAGAGGCAAGAGTCTTGGCTCACTGGAATCATTCCTTTGATATGCACCTCAGCTATCTGGGGCCAGTATCCTGTGCTTTTTCATCCTGAGTCTCCTCAGGGTACACACCATCAGGGCTTGCTGTAGTGGCCGATGGTTTGACAGCTGCAACATCCTTTGTCTATTGACATGGCCGGCAGTAGTTGTCATTCACATTCCTCACTGGTCCGATACAGTAGGTAAAATTTTATCATCAGTGTGAAGAACATTTTTAGAAATGTGGATAGAGGAAACAGATTAAATGGTTCCTTTGTAGTTAAGAAATTGAAGAGCATGCTTTAGATAGAAACTTACCTTGCCAACTTGTTCAGATCAACACCCTTACTGCTAAACAGCAAGGAAAAAAAAAAAAAATGCTGACCATTTAAAACACAAACAGCATTCTTGGTAACACACTTATTTGTGCAGAAATTTATATCCACAATGAATTGAAAACAGATTCCAGCCATTCTGAACTTTACAATACTTAGTGTTTTCCAAGACTTACTTATACTGAAGGTAGACTCCATGAAGGACCCAAACTGGGCATAAATAATCCATCCGTTTCTGCCCAAACTGCTGCAAAAAGGATCCCTGTAGCCCCCATTCTAGTGGCAATGGTCACAAAATTAGAACAAATTAATAAGCTATTGACTCTTCTTGGCTTCTTCTAAATTTCTTACCTCTAAAACTGTGAAAGAGCTAGTTGCATTCTGGGAGTACAAAGTGAGTGGTAAATAATTTCCGAGACAGATGTAAAAACAAACCTTAATCGGGTCCCTGAGATCCAGCTCTAACTAAAAATCTTTCTGATTTCTCACTATTCCTTGCTTTTGTGCCTTAGCCCCTGGGTGCCCACAAGCCTCTCTGTACTAATGGATTCAATGAAAGGCACCACAAAAGAGAATGCATTTCATTAAGAGTAGGCTTCCTCTCCCGGGGACCATCCCTGACCCTTCCGCTAAGTGCTCTTTAGATGGCTCTCACAACAGTACAACAGTTTAGCAGGTAAGAGTTTCTCAAAAGGTAGAAAAATGAGGTTGAAATGCAACCCTCAGTATTCAATTCCCAGCTTCCCTCTCAGAAGCTCTCTAAGCCCACTTAAAAATATATATATATCAGCACAGTTCTTTCTTGATATTTTCCATTAGTTGCTTGGACATCACACATGAAGAGGCAAACCATAGCTCACAGTTGGCTCATGACTCTCTTTCTTGGCTAGGTGGAAATCTAAGAGGTTGATGTGCCCCGAGGACATGAAATCAGAGAATTTCAAATGCCACCCAAGCCTTCCAGCAGCAATAGCAGCAAGGTAGTTGTTCTCTTTTAGGAGAACTCTGTCTTGCTCCTTGGAGAAGGAAGTGGCAACCCACTCCAGTGTTCTTGCCTGGAGAATCCCAGGGACGGGGGAGCCTGGTGGGCTGCCGTCTATGGGGTCGCACAGAGTCGGACACAAATGAAGCGACTTAGCAGCAGCAGCAGCTGTCTTGCTCCATTACTCCAGAGATGCCCGACTCACACTTCATCTGGATCTCAGAAAACTGTTCATGAGCAGTCAGACCAGCATGTTACTATTAACAGAATCAAGTCAAGGGTGAGCAAACACAGTAGAATCCTTTACAAACCCACTGGATGGATGAATTCAGAAGCCTTTAGAAACTAAACCACTAACTGATGATGAAATCCAGGCCCAGAGCAACACTTGGCTACATGGCAGGATTAATTTTCATGAAATAGCATGTTATTTCTCAGAGCATATCCATTTTCAACTTACAGTCTTCTGTGTAAGCAAAAAAAAAAAGTGACCAAGCAAAAGGAAATGTATCTGTATTACCTTTTTCTGATCTTCTAGCTTGTGACTCACTGGATTCTTCCCATGTCTGCTCATCTCTGAAGATAAATCCATCACATTAGGTTCTTGCCCTTAACAATAGAATATCTTCAAAAAAGCAGCAAGCTAATCCAAGATGCAATCACTAGGAAAACACTTCCCATCACGCACCATCTCTGAATTTCATCAGCTCCAAGGAATGATTAAAAAATCCATTGATTGAATGGAAAAAGTGGATTTTGTAACTGACTTCCGGGACTTTCCAAATCAACATATCGTTTTTAAATGCAGACTTCTCAAAAGCAAAATATTCATCCAGGAACTTTAACTGCAACTGCTATCTTTTTCTTTCTTCACAGTTTTCCATTTTAACCAATAATTACAGTTCCTGTAAGCCTATAATAATAAAAAAAAAAGCACACAGTTAATTCTACTAGCCCACCATTTATAGTACAATTAATGAAAAATTTTTATCTGAAATGTCAAATGTAGAAAAAAAACTGTAGGCATGGATTATATTTCACATAACAGGAATGGAAATAAACGGCATTATTCTTTAACCCTAGGGCCTTTAAAATACCAATTATAATATCTGCACCAAAATAGAATATTAAAACCAGGGATTGACAGTATACTGAAGCAAAAAAAATCAATCAAGAAAACACACACATTCACCAAATGTGTATATGCTCTATGGTCCCACTCATTAATGTCAGCATTCATAGAGCTACAATTTAGAAAAGAGCCTGATAGCATACAAGACTGACACTTTTCATAAACAACTTTATTTAAACTTCCAAATGAATCTATAAAATAGATATTATTATTCCATTTTACAATGAGGAGATTGAGAGGGTAAGTAAATTTTGTAAGTCTAGTTAAATAAGTGTAACAGGACTAGAATTTCAATTCAGATAACTTTGAATCCAAAACCCATTGTTTGTCCCAGACACAGTGGTCTCAATTCACAGTATGCATTTTATTGTCCACGAGGAAACCACAAATGAGTTCACTAAGTGCCTTGTTAGACGATGAACACACAAGGCACTCTCCTTATAATCCAGCGGTTTCCAAACCCAGCCAGAAGAGCGAATCAACTGGTAATAATCTTAATCACATGGATTCCTGGGGTCCACCCCACCCTGCCAATTCAGGAGCTACAGGGTAGTGCTCACAAACACTCTGGCTTTTCTCGTTTTTCCATCTTTTCTAAACCCTTCTGATGCAAGAAAACCACTGAGGAGTTGAAACCTCCCTCTAATGCAGAGCACTTTCCAAACTTTTTTCTGCATTTTGGAATTATTTGGGAAGCTTCAGAAACAACTGATTCTTGTGTCTCATCCCCAGAGACTGTGATTTAAGTAGTCTGAGATATGGCCTGAGTCTTGGAACCACTGCTCTAATATATAAATTCCATTTACATAATTGACCAGCCACTGCAAGAATACATCGAACAGGAGGAAACTTAGTGTCTCAGGAGGCAGCTCTTTCCAGATTGGGATAGTTCCAGGCTTTAGATTGTTCTTCCTAATTTGGAAATGAAGTCTGCATTCCTGAATGTGTCTGTACATTGTAATTATTCATATCCTTGTAGTGCTCAATGTACACAAAATCTTTTAAATTTCCCTTTTCATCTGACAGTTCTTCAAGTATCACTTTAGCAGGGTTAACTATGCCTTGTGCCTGCAACCGTTCCTCACCGCCCTGGTTATTTACTTAAAAGGCTTTACTTTTGACATGACCCATAAACTGTTCTATCCAGAAACGAGCACAAGAGTCGAACATGGTATGTTCCCTTTAAGAACTCACCTCCAGGTACCACTAAACATGCCAAGCCAAGCATAAAATATATGATAAAGTAGACAGATAATGTTTGAAAAATCAGCTCCTGGACTGTTTCCTGACTAGTCATGCTTTGGCCAACCCTTGCTTGTTCTACAACTCCTCTGCTCTGCAGCATAGGTATTTTTACTATATACAATGTACAAAGTTTCTGTCCTACGTGAAGGTTACCAGCAAAGGAAACTACACAGGCAAAGACTTGGACATGGGAGAAAATGTAGCCTATCTGAGAAATTCAAAGAAATTCAATGAGAAGCCACGACATTTTTAAATAAAGAATGTAACAAAAAAGAATATATATTTTTTTTAATTTTAAAAGTCCATCTAACTAAAGTATGGAAAATAGGTGGGAAAGGACAAAACTTGCGGCAGAGAAACTTTATAGGGATCGTTAGAACAATCAAAGAGACAACAGCACTCTGAACAAGTGTAGGAGCTGACAGATGGGAAAAAATGACAAGACTGAGTGCTACGGTGCACAGGTGGAGTCGAGGGAACTGGTAACTGCTTGGACACGAGAATGCATGTGTGAACATCCGTGAGCATCATCCGTGTGTGAACATCATCCTGAGAACAGATGATGATATCACTATCTAAGATAGCAAATCCCATAAGAGAAGCACTTTAGATACAGGGAAGATCACATAATTTGTAAAGCAAACCAAAGATGCTTATTGAAATCCAGAAAATGACAAGCCAATCTCATTGGCAGACATAGAAGCAAAAGTCCTAAAGGAACACGAGCAAGCTGAATCCAGTAAAGTATAAAATGAATCATATATCAATTTCAAGTTGGTATCACCCTGTGAATACAAGACTGGTTTGAGATTTAAAAATCCATCAGTATAATTCACCATATCAACAAGGAAGAAAAATGATGTGCTCATTTCTATTGGTACAGAAATATAATTTGACATAGTTAACATTGATTCATGATCAAAAAAAGCAAAAATATCTGGGCAAATGAGGACCAAAAAGGGATTTTCACAATCACCCTTTATCTGATAAAGTGTATTCATAAAATGTCTATAGCAAACACATACTTTATGGATGAAAAGCTAAAGATTTTCCATTTGCTCAGGAATAGCACATAATGCCTGCTAATGTTATGTCTACTAAATATTGTACCTAAAGTCCTAGTCATGCATTGAGAAAGGAAAATATGAGACAGGCAGAGAGACAGAGGGAAGGAGAGGGAGGAAGGAGACAGAGGCAGGCGAGTGGTATAAAGCATCAAAAAGAAGAAAATATTATTTGCAAATGTCATGATGATGCACGCAGACAACACTAAAAAATCAAGAGATAAATTACTAGAATTAATGTGTTTAGCAATTTTCCTGGATAAAAATATATAACATTCCTTTATATTCTTTATAACAGCAACAAATACTCAGAAAATGAAGCTCTAAAAATATACTATTTAATGGTGTCACAAAAATAACAAATATCTTGGAATGCATCTCATAAAAGATGATAAAAACGTTATGAGAGGGCAATAAAACACCATCAAAAATAAATATCTAAATGAAAGAAGCCTATGCCATATTAATAAATTAAGATTCAGTACTCTAGAAATGCCAGCTCATGCCTAGATTCAGTGCATTACTAATCAAAATCCCATTTTCTTTTTATAACTTTAAAAGATGTTTGTAAAATATATATGCAAATGTAAAAGATCATGAAAATCCAAGACACTCATGAAGAACAAGTTGCAACTATTTGTTTTACCAGATGTGGCGACCTATTATCAACCAACAGTAAATAAAAAACTATTTCACTGGTACAAAGGTAGACGAGTTCAACAATGGAATGCAAAAATCCAAAGGACTCATAACACATGCAGTTCACAAAGGTGGAACTGCAAAGCCCTGGGGAAAAAGCCTTCAATGAACAGTTCTGGGTCAACTGGATATTTATAAGGAAAACAATAAAACTTGACCTCAACTTCACACCAGTAATCAGTTTCAGGTGGACTGTACACAAAACAATAAGGCTTATGGGAAAACACCTTCATGATCTGAGGGAAGGGAAATATTTACATAAAATATATATACAAATAAGATTATACTAAAATCAAGAATTTTATTCATTAGATTGTTGTTGCTGTTGTTCAGTCACCCAGTTGTGTCTGACTCTTTGCAACCCAATGGACTACAACACGCCAGCCCTCCCTGTCCCTCACCATCTCCCAGAGTATGCCCAAGTTCATGTTCATTGCATTGGTGATGCCATCTAGCCATCTCATACTCTGACACTCTCTTCTCCTTCTGCCCTCAATCTTTCCCAGAATCAGGGACTTTTCCAATGAGTCATCTGTGCACATGAGATGACCAAAATCATCAGATTGTACAAAGAAGAAAATATAAATGCAACCCATAGAGTAGGAAAATGTAGTTAAACATAAAATTACATGTAAAAACATCCAAAAATCAAGCAAAGACAGGTAACAATAAAAAAATATTTTAACAGCACTCCAAAAATAATAATAGAGATGAAGAACAGATTAGTGGTTACTATGGGTTGCACATGGACAGAGAAGGTCAGGTTGCCAAAGCATGATACAAAGAAGTCTTGCAGTAAGGAACTAATGTTGAGTCTTGAATGTAGAGGTGGTTGTTTGAAATTATACATGTGAAAAACTCCATGAAACAACACATATACATACACACATACATAAATGCATATAAGTCTGGTGAAATATGAATCGATTCTGGTATCTCTGATGCCAATTTCAGGCTTTGACATTGTGCTACAGTTATGCAAGATGTTACCACTGGAGAAAAAGAGGTGGTAACTGGTTCAACCACTTCCTGCAAAGCTGAAATTATTTTTTTTTAATTTTATAAAAAAAAGAGGATATACAAATGGTCAATAACCAATCTGTACAGTCCTTCTGATGTCTAATATGCTTCATATGAGACTTTGACTATGTCATAAATTGACTACGTCATAATTGACTACATGACTATGCCAAAGTCTTAGACTGTGTGGATCACAACAAACTGGAAAATTCTTCAAGAGATGGGAATACCAGACAACCTGACCTGCCTCCTGAGAAATCTGTATGCAGGTCAAGAAGCAACAGTTAGAACTTCACAATGGAACAACAGACTGGTTCCAAATTGGGAAAGGAGTCCATCAAGGCTGTATATTGTCACCCTGCTTATTTAACTTATATGCAGAGTACATCATGTGAAATACCGGGCTGGATGAAGCACAAGCTGGAATCAAGATTGCTGGGAGAACTATCAATAACCTCAGTTACACAGATGACACCACCCTTATGGCAGAAAGTGAAGAAGACCTAAAGAGCTTCTTGAGGAAAGTGAAAGAGGAAAAGGAAAAAGATGGCTTAATACTCAACATTCAGAAAACTAAGATCATGGCATCTGGTCCCATCACTTCATGGCAAATAGATGGGGAAACAAAGGAAACAGTGAGAGACTTTATTTGGCGGGGGGGGGGGGGGGGGGGGGTTCCAAAATGACTGCAGATGGTGACTACAGCCACGAAATTAAAAGACACTTGATCTGTGGAAGAAAAGCTATGACCAACCTAAGCAGCATATTAGAAAGCAGAGATATTACTTTGCTGACAAAGGCCCGTCTAGATAAAGCTATGGTTTTTCCAGTAGTCACATACAGATGTGAGAGTTGGACCATAAAGAAGGCTGAGTGCTGAAGAACTGATGCTTTTGAACTGTGGTGTTGGAGAAGACTCTTGAGAGTCCCTTGGACTGCAAGGAGATCCAACCAGTCAGTCCTAAAGGAAATCAACCTTGAATATTCAATGGAAAGACTGATGCTGAAGCTGATACTCCAATACTTTGGCCACCTGATGCAAAGAGCTAACTCACTGGAAATAAGACCCTGATGCTTGGAAAGACTGAAGGCAAAAGTAGAAGAAGGCACCAAAGAATGAGATGGTTAGATAGCATCACTGACTCAAAGGACATGGATCTGAGCAAACTCTGTGAGTCGGGAAAGCCTGGCATGCTGCAGTCTATGTAGTCACAAAGAGTCAGACACGACTTAGCAAGTGAACAAATTTATATGAGTATAAAATAGAATTTCCAAAGTACCATTAATGCTCTAAATTATTTAAATTTACCAATGTTATCTAATTTACTTTTCATTACAGTGTTAAAAGACATTTAAAACACACAGCACTGAGTGCTTAATATGTACTCACCACCATGCAGGACAAAGGAGTCAAATTTCAAATCTAGTCCTTGTCTTTACAGAATTTACAGTCCAGTGAGGAGTCAGATTTAACTAAAACCAAGAAGCACCAGAAAACTCTTCAGTTTTGTCTAACATCAAAACCTTGGAATACCTATGAGAAGTTTACACCAATGATAAAAGGGAATTTCACGTGAATGGGATGAAATGAATATTAAATATATTCCCTGGTGATTCAGACAATAAAGAATCTGCCTGCAATGTGGGAGACCCAGATTAGATCCCTGGGTTGGGAATATTCCCTGGAGAAGGGAATGGAAAGCCACTCCAGTTTTCTTGCCTGGAGAATTCCATGGACAGAGGAGCCTGGCAGGCTAGAGTCTATGGGGTCACAAAGGGTCGGACACAACTAAGTAACTAACACTCAGTTCATTTTAAATGCATAAAGAATCTAACACAACTTATGCTTACTTTCATGGAATAAAAAGCATTTACAATAAAACTAACTGGCTCAAAAAGAATAGGTTATGTATATTGAAAAAATTCTCATAGGTTATTCTCTCATTACGGAGGTAATCCCAAGTATGTCATATCGATTCTCTGCTTCTCTTACTCAATATAATTTAGTGGTCGGGTATGGGAGTAAAATTCACTTTATGCATAAATATAAATAATTTCATTTTTATATAGCTTAAGAGGTTTCCATCTTGCTCAAACTTATCTAAAAGTCCCTCACACAAATGCAGGATGAAAAAGATGAAGACGAAGAGATTTTTGAAAGGATTTTTGGGTGATTGGGATATGTGCCACTTCCTGACCTAGCCTTCTCTCAGGGATTTTAAGGGGATCATCAGAGAGCTTCCCTGCATTTGTAGGTCCCCTGCAAGTAAGAAAACCCAGAAGCTCAGAACCTAAGTGTTGTAAGGTGGCCTGTGGCAGCAGGAGAGGGCAAGGCATCTGAGGAATAAATTGTAGTCTTCTCTGACTGTAGATCAGAGATGCATCTGTCTTGGAACAAGAACAGGAATTTGTGGTAGCAATGTTTGCCTGAATCCATATAAAATAGGAAAGGGATCCTGCTCAAAAAAGCAATTTGCCAGGATGGGTAAGGGACTCCTGCAGGAGGCGGCTATAGGGACTGCAGAAAAGAGAAGCCCAGGTAATCTGAAATGTTCATCTCAAGGACAGGTCATTTTCCAGATCAAAGGAGGTGAGATCAGAGGGACCCAACAGGGAAGTCCTCAAGCATCTCACATAAATAACCAAGAGTTAGTTTTCATATCCTCCAGTCCTACAGAGAATTAGGCCATTAGGTCACCAAGCCAATACTGGCCATTAAGCCAGGAGCAACCAATAAGAAATGTTCTACCACTATACCTCCTCTCTCTTCCTCACCTCCCTTACAAAGATCCTAGTGAATGCATGTGGAGGTGAAAAAAGAAGGTTCTTTCCACATGGCTGAAGTGTGGTTAAGGAGGGGAACTGGAACCCAGTCTTGGTTTGGTGGAACAGGAAGAGCTTTGAGTAATGATGTGTTTATAAATGTATTGAAATAAATACTCTAAATTTTAAAATTGAAACTTGTTTTGTGACCTAAGTGATCATAAAGATTATATTATTTAAAGGTGAACAAACACATGAAATAAGACAAGTTTCTATCCAGGGACAGAGAAATAATTCTACTCAGAAGTGTGAAGTCCAGGTTCGATGCACGATACTGGATGCTTGGGGCTGGTGCACTGGGACGACCCAGAGGAATGGTATGGGGAGGAAGGAGGGAGGAGGGTTCAGGATGGGGAACACATGTATACCTGTGGCGGATCCATTTTGATATTTGGCAAAACTAATACAATATTGTAAAGTTTAAAAATAAAATAAAATAAAAAAAGAAAGTGTGAAGAAAAAGGAGAGACATTTGGAATAGAGATTTGGATTTAAGAGTCGTCAGTCTAAAGAGATAACTCATAGAACTTACATAAATTGAGAAAAGCACCAAAGGCATACCTCCAGGGAAGATCAAAATTGTCTTAGGTTCTACTGCCAAAATTATCTCGAAAAATGCAAACATAATCATGACACTTAATTAAAATTCTTCAGCAGTTCCCTAACCCCTAAAGCCAAAAGGAAAATCAAAATCAAAATTCCTTAGCATGTCATTCAACATTCTACCCTATTCATGATCCCTTCTCAACTTTCCAGCTTCATATAGTACTGCTTCTGAGCTTATATTTTTATAAGAAATACAGAGTTCCTGAGTACAATGCCTCATTCTACAGCTTGAGCTTTAACATATCCCCTAAGTGCCACACATCTACTTGACAAACTCCTACTTATCGTTAAAATGTCTCCTCAAATCCATCTCCTCTCCAAAGTCTCTACTTTCTTTATGCCCCCAACCCTGCTCCAAGCACACTGACCCCTTCTTTCCTAAGAGTGTACTGGCATTCATAGACTTCCCCCATACCATCACACTTATCTAGCTACTCAGCACCCACTGGACTGTCAGCCCTATATACTTTCTCAGATTCCCCCAAGGCCTGACACAATGCCTTCAGGCTGGTAGCCATTCATAAAGGGATTCATATGATTGTGAAGCAAGCATGTGAAATGCATGCATGCTTACATACATACATGCTCCAACCAATACAGTTGATCTTGACCAAAGGAGGTTTCAGGATCACCAACCATCACACAGTTGAAAATCCACTTTACAGTCAGCCCTCTGCATCCATGGCTTCAACCATCCACAGATCATACAAAACTGGAGTAGCTACTTGTTGAAAAACATTGCATATAAGTGGACCTGTGCAATTCAAACCTTTGTTGTTCAAGAGTCAACTGTAATTTCCTAAGAACCTAAAAAGGTTATATCAAAACTGTATTTTATCAAAAACATATAGTTGAGCCCTTTCTGATTTCAGCCATTCTCTTTTTAATTAAGGCATCGCACACATACAAAGTACAAAAATCTTAAAGGTATAGTTAATTCACTTAGTTAACCACTACCCATATGAAAATACAAAATGTTTCCAAAACTCCTTGAGACTTACTACTTTCCCCTCTCCCACAGCAGTGAGAGTGCATGTGTAAGTGCTCAGCTGTGTCCTACTCTGCAACTCCATGGGCTGCAGCCCACCAGGCTCCTCTGCCCATGGGGTTTTCCAGGTAAGAATACTGGCTTGGGTTGCTGTTTCCTCCTCCAGGGAATCTTCCAGACCCAGGGATCAAACCCGAGTCTCCTGTGTCTCTTGCACTGGCAGGTGGATTCTTTACCACTAAGCCACGTGGAAAAGCCCAAAGTGAAGCTGTGTTCACTCGGTTGGTAACCACTCTTCTGCTTTATCACCTCAGATTTGTTTTTTCTATTCTTAAAACTTCGCATTAAGTGGAATCACATAGTATCTCCCTTCTATTTGTTTTCTGCAGCATTCATCTGCATCATTTTTTTGCAGCAGTAGTTCATTACTTTCTTTTGCTCTATAGAGGGGGGACTATGCTTATGCATCCCAATTCATGTACTTGCCCAAAAGAAAGCCTAAATTCATCTGAGATTTTTAACCATCCAGAACTCAATATCCTAATACAGGCTTTCCGGATGCCTTGTGTTTACAAATGAAGAAATAAAGAGGCTCACTTTATTTCACATATTTCCCCCAGGCTCTATGACCTCTATTCAAGGCAAAGAGAATGCAGAAAGAATCAACAGTCTCTGTGTCCATACTGCTGACTGAGTAATAAAACCAGATCCAGAAATCATTAAGAAATGACTGGAAGTTTCTTTTGGAATTTAAACCATTAATCTGAGGTGAAACAGCCATTGTTTACGCTTTGAATTCTGGTAATGAATTGTTAAATACAGTTGCCCTTTGAACAAAGTGGGGGTTTAAGGGAGCCCACGCCTCTGCATAGTAGAAAATCTGAGGATAGCTTCACAGGCCGCCCTCCATAGCCATGGGGCTGCATCCAGACTCAACCAACCTTGGATACTGTACTAACACCACTGTGTATTTAGTAAAATAAGTCCACAGTAAGTGGACATTCACAGTTCACACCCATGTTGCTCAAGGGCCAACTGTCATCTCTACGTAGCTCAGTCAGTATTTCTGAAGCACAAAAGAGCCAAGCCCAACTGGAAAGGGCTAAGAAGTTGCTTCAGTAGAAAATGGCTTTTAGCCAGAAGCTCCACTCATCCTCCCGTCAGTGGGTCCCAGACCCATGACTCCAGTGTTCCCTGTAATAAAGGACTCGACCACTGTACAACTATTAGAAAACTACTGGAATAGCATGACTATTCCAGTAAATAAATAAAAGGAAATTACTATTCCAGCAAATAAAAGGAAAAAAGTCTACAACTATTTTTGATAAATATGAATACCCATTCATGATTTAAATATAAAAAGAAAAATTTAAATAACAGAAATAAGAATAGAAAGAAGTCAAAAGCTACAGTAGAGAAGACCATATTAATGGTGAACATATAGAATATGATACCAGCAGAAGGGGCTGACAGAGAATGAAATGGTTGGACGGCATTAATGACTCAATGGACATGAGCTTGAGCAAACTCTGGGAGATAGCAAAGGATAGGGAAGCTTGGCATGCTGCAGTCCCACGGGGTCTCAAAGAGTTGGACATGACTTAGTGACTGAACAATATATACAACTAAAACAATGTAAATCATTACTAAGCATCATTTATAAATATATATAAAGTTTAAAATCATGCATGAAATGATAAGTCTCCAAAGGCAGGAATAAGATAAAAATGTCTGTCATCCATTCAATAAACCTTTATACCACAGGCACTTATCACCATGTTGAGACAAAAAATTAAAACAAAGTAATAAGAATAGAAAAGGTAGGAAAAATATCAGCATATAATATTACCAATTATATGGAGAGTTTGAGAAAATTTATCTTGAAATGATTTAGAAGAAATAAAGCTATAATTTACAATACACCAGGAAAATATATACCTTTGTATCAGGAACAACAATAAAAACAGTGAAAGAAAATATAATATCAAAACCAATTCCATTAATAAGAGACACATAGAACACAATATCCTAGAGATACAACTAGAAAAAAGTTTTTTTATAGAATGGTCTCATTTTAAATTGAAATGCATAAAGATTTTCTACATAAATAGAGAGATAACAGGTTCATGAGTAGGAGGCATGAATAGCATAGAGATGTTTTATTTATTATTAATGATTAATATTTTATTAATTAATATTAATTAATGATTAATCATTAATAATAAACTCTGTTAATTACAGTTTTATTCTAATTATTCTGTAAGTTCAATTCAGTGCCAATCAAAATTTCAATGTATAACTTTTATGTATTAATAACTTAAAAGGATTATTAAATTCATATATAAGAAAGGAATGGGCTTCCCTGGTGGCTCAGTGGTAAAGACCATGCCTGCCAATGCCAAGAAACACAGCTTCCACCCCTGATCCAGAAAGATCCCACATGCCACAAAGCAACTATACCCATGTGTCTTAACTACTGATCCTGTGCTACAAGCCCAGAAGCTGTGACTCCGGAGCCTATGCAGCTACTGAAGCCTGCACATCCTCAACCCCGGGCTCCGCAATAAGAGAAACCATGGCAGTGAGAAGCCCTTCCACCACAACCAGAGAGGAGCTCCCGCTCACCACAGCTAGAGAAAAACCCGCGGCGCAAGGAAGACCTGGGGTGGTCAAAGAAAATAAAAGGAGTAAAGCGTAAGGCTAGCCAAGACAATTTTGAAAAATGCACACTTTCATAAATATCAAGATTTATCTAAAACAAAGATATTTAGGTCATAGAGGTACTGGACAAAGGAAAAGATAAATAAATATCAGAATAAAATATATAGCTCAGAAATAGAAATACCACATAAAGATTATTTAATATGCAATCCAATGTGGAAAAAAATGACAATTTTAAAAGCTGAGTTTTGCATAACTGGCTTTTCACCTAGAGAAAATAAGACTAATATAAAAAGATTTTTTGACACAATACAGGAAAACTGCTAACTCTAATAAAAGAGACTGATAAAAATTGGCCTCAGCCATTTGTACAACAGAAAGCATATAACATACAAAAAGTCAGAGGCTGGGAAAATCTGTTTATAGCATACATATACATATGTGTGTGTATATATACTAAAAACAGAAATCTGGCTAAAAAAATCTACAAAGACAAAAGACCCAGTAGAAAAATGGGAAAAATCATGTGAGCAGGCAAGGCCCACAAGAGGAACCATGAATAGCCAATACACATATGAAAAGTAGTAACTGTGAAAATACAAAGTGTTAAAAACAAACAATGTCCCAGACAAAGGACTGTTAATGTTTTTTAATGTTGCCAGTGGTAGTAGTTGCAAAAGACAATACTGAAATTTCATGAACTTTCAGTGCACCCTGCAATGCTTTGTTGCTACAGACAAGCACTATTGAGTAATCTTGCAAAACTTAGTATATTAAATGCCAGCAGAGCCTCACACCCATAAGTTGAATTTCTAGGGATAAATGCATACACTAAAAGATATGTATGAGAACATTCAATATAGCATCCTTGGTACTGAGTTCTAAAAAATTAGATATATTCTAAATATACAAGTATCAGAAATATAGATAAATCAATTGTGGTAGGTATTTGTATTACCCGGTTTATAGCTTTTTAAAATGAATAATCTAAAGCGCCAATATCTCATAGACAAAACTTGAAAACATAATCATGCATCAAGTAAAGAAGATGCATAAGAATAGGCTGTAATATCATTTATAGTAAGTTTTAAAATATGATGGGGAACACGTGTATACCTGTGGCGGATTCATGTTGATATATGGCAAAACCAATATAATATTGTAAAGTTAAATAATAAGATTAAAAAAATAAAATAAAATAAAATATGTAAATAAATACCAAATACCACTAAGAAATATACAGAAATACAGTAAAAATCATAAAAACACATAAGAAATTAAAAATCTGAAATCAAGACAGCAGTTTTTTTCCTGGGGTAAGGATACAGAAAAGAGACTGAGGAGGACCACAAAGAAAGCTATAATAATGATGCAGTACCCCATGGCTTCAAAAAATTTAGAAAGCCACATGCTAATATGTGCCAAGGCTAGACGTTGAGTACACATAAGCGTTAATTCTGTATATTATCTATGCTTATTCATTGTGCTCTTCTTAACACTTAAACTAGTTCACAATAAAAATAAGAAATATTAAAAAAAAAGAATTTACAGAATGTAAAATTATTTGTAAGAGATATATCAATCAATCAACCAAGAGCTTCCCTGGTGGCTCAGAGGATAAAGTGTCTACCTGCAATGCAGGAGACCCAGGTTCAATCCCTGGGTTGGGAAGATCCCCTGGGGAAGGAAATGGCAACCCACTCCAGTATTGTTGCCTGGAGAATCCCATGGACAGAGGAGCCTGGCGGGCTACAGTCCACGGGGTTGCAAAGAGTCGGACATGACTGAACGACTTCACTTTCTGACTTCCCTGATGGCTCAGACGGTAAAGTGTCTGTCTACAATGTGGGAGACCTGGGTTCGAGCCCTGGGTTGGGAAGATCCCCTGGAGAAAGAAATGGCAATCCACTCCAGTATTACTGCCTGGAAAATCCCATGAACAGAGGAGCCTGGTAGGCTACAGTCTATGGGGTCACAAAGAGTTGGGCACGACTGAGCAACTTCACTTCAAATCAACCAACTAACCAACTATGGGACTATAGCAAGTGATTTTCCGCAGAGCTAGAACCTCTCTATAAGTGGCATTTTACAATGTACCAGGAGGAGTGGGCTCTTTTTGGTTGTCCCATGAACTGGAGACACTGCTGGCATTTACTGGGAGGGAGCGGGAACATAAACATCTTGCAGTGCAATTTGTACAGTTCAGCACAAAGAAAAATTGTCCCTACATCTCGAGAGTCACTATACCAAGCAGCCTGGAACATGTCTGACTTAATCACAATATAAATTCAAGATCCTCGCCTTGAGAAGACGGTGTCTCCCTTGGGATTCTTCCTTTAATATATATATATATATATATATATATATATATATATATATAAATTTTTATTCCTAGAGCCTCCCATGTATCAGAGATTTTTGTAGGGCCAGGAAGAAAGCGAATGCTTAAGGCTCCATCTTGCCCCTTCCCCGTAAGCTGAGTTCCCAGCTCATCCTCTCAGGCAAAGACATGATCTCCATCAAGTCAACCCCGACATGATCTCCATCAAGTCAACCCCAGGACACCTTCATGCTCCACTGAACTAGGCTGTATACAATGAAATAGAGCCTTGGTATTACTGGTTGCCCCAAAAAGGCCCTTGCACACATAAATGTATACTTTTTTTAGGTGTCACAGAGAACCTGGCAACCAGAAAGTCAACAAAGATATAATGCAAATTTTGTGGGTTTTCAGAAAATTGCAACCCAATTTTCAAAGACAAAACAAATCTTCCTCTTGTATACCACATATTCAGGAAAATTACTTTTAAAAAATACTGCCTGCATCAGGCTTCACAAACTACATTCTCATACAATCCCATCTTTCCCACTGGTGATACACAGGAGAAATAAAAACAGCAGGGGAAAACATTATGTTCCTTGCAACATGGCTGCTCTGCTCCATTTCTGTAGAAAATGGTATGTTATTTGCTTTATCAGATAAATTGGCTCTGCAGTCCACATTTAAAGAACATACATGGGTTTCCAGCAGGAAGTTTGGACTTGATTAGTTCAAGATAAAAGGATGCAAAGAGGGTTGAATATGATTCTGAGCCAATAACCATATCTGTAATGGAGATGAAACAGTATCAAAGATTCATATTCTTAGGTACTAATGATAAGTCAAAAAAAAGCTTGCATCTTTTAGCTAAATTTGTTCATTGTCTAAAACCTCAAGGTAGTAATTCAATGCCAAGTGACAGGAAATTACGGTTTCCTGGCTGACATCAATTCGATCTTCAATAATAGTTCTGAAATGGAGTTTCTAAGCTCTGAAGAGAGAAGAAAAACACATACATGCATGATATTTCCAATAATTCAGGTCACAACCCAGACAATACAGCACACATTATGTGAAATAAAATTATGATGTGTGCTTATAAACATGCAAGGCCTTATTATGTCATTTTAATCAAACTTTTCATTTGATCAAGTCCTCACATTTAATCTGTACATGAACTTGGTTATTTACAAAATACAGGCTCCCATAAGGGAGATTTGAAACACATGGCTGTTTCTTGTTGCAAAAACAAGTAGACAATCATTTTATTGAGGTAATCATATAAGTTATACTGAAGGCTGATGAGCTAAGAAAAGTTCAAAAATCTCATTTTCTTGCTAAGAAAAGACTGTTAGCTACATAGTTTCTCCTAAGCAGAAGGGGGCTTTTTTCATCTTTTCTACTCATGCTCATTCCCCCATAATACACGTGTGTGTATACCCACACTCATATGTGTGTGTGTGTGTGTGTGTGTGTGTGTATATATATATATATATATATATATATCTTAGTTCAAATTTTTCTGAATGTACAGACTGCTGATTGTCAATATCTGTTCTCTGTCGATCTTCAAGGTTTTATTTACCTGAATACAGGGTCTCAAAATGAAAGGCTACATCCACCAGTTTACCTGGTCACAAAGTCCTGCCCCTTTACAATGCTATGGCCAATGGAATAAGAGCAGAAATCCTTTTCAAATAACTTCAAAAGGCCATTGCTTCTGTGGCAATTTTCTCCCTTCCCCCAATTCCCATGAGTTGGAATGCAACATTGTGCTGGTCAGAAAACTTCAGCCGTGTGACGAGGACACCGTCCTATGGGCAATGTCAGGGCATTGAGACGGAAAGAACCTGAGAATCTTGGGTACCACTGGCTCATGAAGGAAGAGGAAATACATGGAGAAAACCTAAATCCAACCCACAGCATTATGGCAAACTCAGTCAAGCCCAGCTTTACCCATCAATGGGAAAATAAATGCTGGCTGTACTTTTTAAAAAACACGTATTGATTTAGCTAGCTGGCCGTGCTGAGTCCTAGTTGTGGCGTGGGAGATCCTTCTGTTGTGTCTGTGAACTCTTCATTGCAGCATGTGGGATCTAGTTCCCCGACCAGGGCTAGAACCCAGGCCCCCTGCACTGGGAGCATGGAGTAAAACCCATTGGGCTACCAGGGAAGTTCCATATCTGCTGTTCTGAGCTATTGTATTTGGGGGGAAGAGAATAGGGAGAGGTTAGGCAACATTATTGAACTAATATATCATACTGAAAAGACAGAAGATGGGATGCTATGTTAAAGAAAACAATTTGTACTTCACGAACTTGGAACTAGAAGTTTTAAAAATTTTTATGTGGTTTCAACTCAATCACTTGATCTTCAAAAACAGAAGGGTTAAGTACGCTATCTTTAAGGATCCCCACAACTTTGATTTTCTAAGACTTTGTAGGCTCTCTAATTTCCACCACTTCCTTAGCCAAGAGTCTTTACTAGTTTGATCAGTGGACTGCAACCTACAGATACTCTGAGTAGAGTAACATTCTCCTTGTTGAGAGATGTTTGCGGCCCTCTGTGATTTCAGATCATCCTAAGTCGTGATTTGTTGACATTTTATAGCCAAATGAGTCTACAGTATACTTTCTCTTAATATCCAACTTTTGGACATCAGTATGACACAAATAAAGGAGCAAATTATATTATTAAATATCACAAATTCAATGTGAATTAGAGAATCAGAATTCTGGCCAGCATATAAAACTGTGGAAACTTTCTACTAGAGAGGCTAGTAATATATTTTGAAGAGAGATCAAAGAAATACCAGCCTTCAGTGGAGGTCATTCTGTTTTGTAATATTTGTTAAAGGATGGGGATACCAGAAGCCCTTCAGGGAAAGTCTGTATTATTTTTGTGTCCAGTAAAAAAAAAAAAAAAAACTGCTTTGGACATAATTTTTTTTTCTTTCTTCAGCAGTTTATTTTTATGTATTACTATCCACAGGTGTATAGGAAACCAGGCCATGTGCTCACCACAGCGTTTTCTCCTCCTGTGCATAAGCAAGACCACAATTCTCAGCCACACGATTAGGAATATGTTGCTTAGTTCTCACCAAAAGCCAAAGTGAGCTGTTACTTCTGGAACTAGATGGTTAAATACAATGAGTGTGAGTCTTTCCCGTCTATGTAGCTAAGAGGGAAACAGTTGGAATTCCTGAGTTACTGTTGAGGGAGTGTCACCCAGGAGAGTGGCCCAACTCACATCAGGAAGTGATACAACTGAGAAGTAAACCTGTGCCATATTAATCCACTTACATCTTAAATTTCTTAATACCACAGTTTCCCTCACCTGTACAAGATCACTGGCTCCTATCCCGACACAGCTTTGCACAGTTCTTCTTCTTCTCTACTGGAATGATGCTATCACGCACTGAAAACCGTTTTCCTCTGTTCATCAACGAAACTTGGATAAACCTATGAAGCAGAAATAAAGGAAAACACCCCTAATTTTTTTTTCTGTTTCTATTTCTGCTGACATACACAACGCACCACTGCACAAGAGTACTCTTGGAGTGCTCAAGAAGAGTACTCAGGAAGAAGGAAGGTATGCGTTATATAGTGCTTCAGTTTCCAAATGGACTAGAGTTTTATAGAATCTTAATTTCATTATGGAAAAGTTTTTAATACTTAATTATTTAACCTGCTCATTCATGTTAGGCATTAAGAAATAAAAATGAAATGCAAAGACACGCTCTTTTATGTTTAAACAATCACAATGACTATAAATATCTGAGAAACAGGAAATATAGTCAAATGAGATATAGCCACTCTCGTACCCTTCTAACACAATGTTACTTACGAACAGTTAAGACTATCTTATTTTTATTCTTCAGGAATAACTTATCTTAGCACAGAGTTTAAGAAATGATTATGGAAATAAGAAAGGAAACAGAAATGAAGAAAGGGAAGAAGGAAGGAAGAATGCAGTAGCCAACCAAAGAAATTTACTACTCAATTATTTTGTAAGGAGAAGGCAATGACACCCCACTCCAGTACTCTTGCCTGGAAAATCCCATGGGCAGAGGAGCCTGGTAGGCTGCAGTCCATGGGGTTGCTAAGAGTTGGACACGACTGAGTGACTTCACTTTCACTTTTCACTTTCATTCATTGGAGAAGGAAATGGCAACCCACTCCATTTCTTGCCTGGAGAATCCCAGGGACAGGGGAGCCTGGTGGGCTGCCGTCTATGGGGTCACACAGAGTCGGACATGACTGAAGTGACTTAGCAGTATTTTGTAAAGGATTATTCTATATTTGACTTTCTGAAATTCTGGGTCTGTACATATTATAAAGATATGTATCAAAAAAAGAACTGTTTAATAATGGGAAATATAATCTTTTAAAATATTTCAATCACCAGTGACCCATCACACTAATAATTTATATTAAGAAGTTAGAATTATATTGGACTTAATTTTTCTTTAATGTTAGTTTGAAAGGAGTTTCAGAGCAAATCAACAGTACAAATAGTACTTCAACAAGCACAAGATGCTTCAAAGCACTTCAGCTCTATGTAATTTGTTTACAAGTGATGAATCGGTTAGTTACAAATGGCTCTTATTATTCATAAAAGCAATTCAGGTATTCCTTCATTCAATTACTATGCATCAAGTACCTACTAAATGTCAAGCATGAACTCTACTTCACTTTACAATAGCACAATAAAGTGATATCTTCTCAAATATATTCTAAAAAACAGACTTTAGAAAACGGCAAACTAATCCTGATTCCAATTATCTATTTTAGTAAAATTTTGGTAAAACTGTTATATTTAAATTTTTGTAGCATGACTTCAAATGAAAAAGGATCATAGGAAGGCGTTCATTAAGAATGACAGATCTTCAGCTTCATCTCAAGGAAAGAAAAGGACAGCCTACCTGACCAGAAACCTAGCACCAGAGAGTGTATGTTAGTCATGGGGGTTACATGTGGCTTCGGAGAGGTCTTGGAATTTTTTTCTTGCTGTTGTTTAATTGCTATCATGCATTCTCAATTCCCAACATGTCTGGACACTTGCTATTATCTTAAAACTAGTCACTTCACACATTTATAATAACAACCTAATCCCTAAATATGATTACTCCAAGTACTTCATGTAAGTGGAATCACACGGCATTTGCCTTTTTGTGACTGGTTTATTTCACTTAGTATAATGTCCTCAAGGTTCATTCACGTTTTAGCATATTGCAGATTTTCCTTTCTTTTAAAGGCTGAATAATATTCTGAATAATAATATTCTGTATATTCTGAATAATATACATCACATTTTGTATTTCCATTTATGTGTTAGTGGACACTTGGATTGGTTTCAGGTTTTACCAATTGTGAATAATGCTGCCTTTTTTTTTTTTTTTTACTGTTGCATAGTATTCCACTCAATGACTATACAATAGCTGATTCAACCATTCCTTTGTATGTGGGTATTTGGGTGTTTCCACTATTCTGTAATTCTCATTGAAATTGCACTGCATAAATTTGTATAGGTATTTCCAGAGTACTGTACTTACAGGGGAGATTCCTAAAAGTGCAGCTGCGGGTCAAAAGAGAGCAGCACATGGAATACAGCCAAGTATTGTCCAATTTCCATTCAGAAAGGTTGTAGTGGGTCCATTCCTACCAGCCTCTTTCTTTATGGCTTCATCAGTGGGATGTGTTACCACAGTATTTAATTTTCACTAACTTGATAGTTGAGAAAAGGCATCTCAGTACTATTTTTATTAGCATTTACCTAATTATGGGTGAACTTGAACTTTTTTTTCCTCGTGCTCAAGTCCCATTTTTATATCTTTACTTGCAAGTTTGAATTGATAGTTCATAACTTTTCCCATTTATTTTCTTGATGTTTTAGTCTTTTGTTTCTCAGCTTCTCAGAAGTCTTTGTACATTAAGGATGTATTAAGCTTTATGTTTGTGGCATATGTTGCAAATATTTACTACCTGCCGAGGTCCAGCCCCGGCTCATCCAGGGTATTCGAAGGGGAGACGGCGTCGGCAACCTATTTATTTACTTATCCATCAAAGATATAAAGAATAATAGAATGAGGATAGCTCAGTAGGAAAATTCAGTGGAGAAAAGAGGCTGAGTAGCTTGGTTTACGTGGAAGATCAATATAACCTGTGACACCAGGTTAGCTCTGACCACGGAGGCTGCAGGCGCCCTCTCGAATAGCAGAAGGTGCCCCACCTTAGACACCTTCTCGAGTGGGTCTTAGAAGCCCAGGCAAATAAATGGTTGCAGAGTATTTCCACGCTCCAGATGGAGACTCAGCTGGAAACTGAGGGGAAGAATGACATGGGGAGACCAAGCTTTGGTGAGCAAGGCCCGTAGCTTTATTTTCAACAGGGGCTTTTACACCCTAAGTTACACATAGAGGATAATAGGGGATGCAAATCAGCAGTCTTTGATCCTTATCAAAAACCAGGGTTTCTATCCTGCAAATTTATCGTATACAAATGGTTTAGGTGATTTACATCATCTTCTGGCCAGAAGGCCTATTAACATTTTATGACTCTTGACAAAGCTTTATTTTCTCTAAGAGTAATTATTTTAAGGTTTGGCGCCATCTTCCGAAGGTGTTAGATAAAATTGCATTCCTATAGGGCGGATGTGTAATGGGTTTACAACAAAGGAAAGAATTTATTACCTTAAGGGTCTAAAGTTGCTAACACTAAGGCCACTACTTATATTTTTTCTATATACCAACTATATTAATTAATACATATTCAAGGATACAATACAGGGGATGTGAAAACTTGGCAACAAGCATTGGCTCATCAATGAAATCTTTTACTAGTTTTATTCTGACAGTTTCTAACTCTCTGAGAGGCTCTAAGCTATTTGAATATCTTAAGCTTCCCGTGCCTCTCGAGGCTGGGAGACTGTAAACAATCATATGCATAGCTGTAGGAGTCAGGGTAAACTTGTCAGGGGAGTTAGAGAGCTATCTGAGGGGTTTGGATTTAAACACTCCTAATTGCCCAGGAACTTTATTAATTCGAGCTGTAAGTTAACTCTTTGACAGAGAGAGCGAGATGGTGGTGGGGGACAGCCCCCAGTAAAGTCAGAGGTGAGAGCACAAAGCAATAAAGTAGGCAGACTCTGGTTTTTTGGGGGATAGATGCTCGAGAATATCCAGGGGGACTCCTGAGGCTCGATCCCGCCTTTGCGTATGCCGAGCCTCCTTCCTCGTGATCGTTGTCATGAGTGGAATGCCTCACCGGCTCCAGGCAACTACCGGTTCGTAAGTTGTCTTTGATTTGCTAATGGTGTTTTATCCTATGAGCTATGTGTGTGTGATATCCAAATTATCAATTTTTTTCTTTTATTGACTGGATTTTTTTAAATTTTTTTTAAATTTTATTTTATTTTTAAACTTTACAATATTGTATTAGTTTTGCCAAATATCGAAATGAATCCACCACAGGTATACCCGCGCTCCATTTTTAAACTTTACATAATTGTATTAGTTTTGCCAAATATCAAAATGAATCCATCACAGGTATACATGTGCTCCCCATCCTGAACCCTCCTCCCTCCTCCCTCCCCATACCATCCCTCTGGGTCATCCCAGTGCACTAGCCCCAAGCATCCAGTATCGTGCATTGAACCTGGACTGGCATCTCGCTTCATACATGATAAGTAGACATGTCTTTCCTTATACCAAGGTAAAGAGGAAATCACTTGTTTTCTTTCAGTGTGTGTATGACAACAATTTTTTTTAAATATTTATTTATTTGGCTGTGCTGGGTTTGAGTTGTGGTGAGTGGGATCTCAGTTGCAGCATGCAGAATTCTTAGTTCCCTGACCAGGGATCAAACCCAGGCCTCCTGCATGGAGTCTTAGCCACTGAAGCACCAGGGAATTCTCAACATTTTTTTTTTTTTTACATAAACATATTTCTACAAATTAAATTAGTTAAGTGATATTAACTAAAAAACAACTGAAGAGGAAATTCTTAATTTCTTTAAATAGAAAAAATATTTTTGTGAAAAAGGAAAATCAAAAGTATCTATTTTAATTACTGATTAATTTTTAATAACTTCATCTTATATTTTCTATTTTGTTTGGAAGTCATTATTAAATGATTTGGGACTTGCAGAAACACCTGAGATGAAAGCACAGAAGAAATTTCAAGGAAGTTCCTCAGATCCTTTGCACACACACAACCTAGCCTCCATATACAAAAGGAAAATAAACAGCATGCATAGATGTTTTCTAATCAAAATGAGCATCTTTCAGTGTTCTGGATATACAAATGCTCCTCACTTTCATAGCTGACATGTGAGAAGCAAATACTTTGTTTTCTACAATTAAGTTCTTGTCGACAAAGAACTCAGAACTGAGTAAATAAGTTAAAAGTATAGACAAATATAAAGTAATAATTGGTAGCTATCAGAACAAAAGGATTATAACCCTCCAGGCTCCTCTGTCCATGGGATTTCCCAGGCAAGAATACTGGAGTGGGTTGCTATTTCCTTCTCCAGGGGATCTTCCTGATCCAGGTATCAAATCCAGGTCTCCTGCATTGAAGGCAGATTCTTTACTGCTGCACCACTGGGGGAGCCCCAATAATAAAAGGATGTAGAGTAAACTGCAAGAAGCAAAAGACGGTGATCAGACGAGGTTTGTATCCCCACCCTCCTCTGACAACAGACTTCCTGACCTCATCAGTGAAAAGGAGAAAATAACAACACCCTTCATATCCAAAGGATTAAACAGTATAATGTATATGAAAGCATCTACCCTGGGATATTAACAGAAATAATGCAAAAAGATCAAAATATATTGTTCAAATAAATCAGATACAGACAAGACTTGCTATTCAGGTCAGAGAAAAAAGGCTATAAAAGATATGCCATAAATAGCATATCTGCAAAAATGCATAGTATTTGTACCAAATACATTATGGAATGTTTTCCTGCTCTGACTATAATTACAGCAAATTGAGTATGTTTAAACTTTCTCTATAAATTATCTTCCCTATTTATGTGCTTTTCACTGGAGCATGCCAGAACATTTATTTACACACAAGAACAAAATTAACTAAATAAATCCTTTAGTCCATTTAAATCCTTTAGTACATTTAAATAAATCCTTTTGTACATTTAAAGGTACAAAAACTACATTTCATAGTCAAACAATTTAGCTTGTTCTTTGCTAACTGGAAATATTTCCACCCACTGTAATATCAGACGACACCCAGTCACTTTTAGAAATGCAGTCCTTCCGCTCCTGCCAAATATAGCAGGTGATAAATTATATTCTTCAGGCCCAATGAGTATTGGAACCAGTAGCTTGGGCTCACCTACTGACTAAACCAGAAGGCACTGGTGGATTAGCATACCCAAAACTTCTGGAAGAGATCACTGGCTTTGCATGAATATGCATCATCTACTTCTTTTAATAGCAAAAATGCCAAATTTAAAATTTTGAATTAAATAGGTAAACAACAGCCTAGCTAGAGATTTTCCAGCCTCTCTTGCATCTAATGTGATCATGACTAATACCCAGCTAATGGAGCCTACAGAGAATTGAAGTGTGGTATTGCCTTAGAAGGAATGGATATATGCTCAGCTGACCTTTCCTCTTCTGATGACCTCAAGTATACATATGATGGCGACACTCTTCTTGAACCATCACATGAAAACTGCCTATTGAGAATAAAGTAACAAGATTGAATGAGCCTCAGTCCCTATGTGAAAAATTACACACTAGACCTGGTCTACCTGTAGAGCACCATGTAAGAATAAAACACACATATGAGCATCCACATGCATCCACATCCCCCTATAAATATGCACACACACGCCACACACTCCAAAAACCTTTCTTACTTAAGCTACATTATGAGGGAGAATTACTTGTAATAGCAATTTTAACTGATCATCCAACCAGTCCATCCTAAAGGAGATCAGTCCTGAGTGTTCTTTGGAAGGACTGATGCTGAAGCTGAAACTCCAATACTTTGGCCACCTCATGCGAAGAGCTGACTCATTGGAAAAGACCCTGATGCTGGGAGAGATTGGGGGCAGGAGGAGAAGGGAATGACAGAGGATGAGATGGCTGGATGGCATCACCGACTGATGGACATGCGTTTGGGTAAACTCCGGGAGTTGGTGATGGACTGGGAGGCCTGGTGTGTTGGAGTTCATGGGGTTGCAAAGACTCGGACACGATTGAGCGACTGAACTGAACTGAACTGAACTCCACAGGACAACTGTTCTATTCAGTATCTGGGTCTGCTCTACTCCTACCAGGTTCCACTTCTAGAAAGCCTTACCCCTCCTTCCCAGCTGTGCTTAGACTATAAATCTGCTGGTATGACTTGGTCTGACACTCTGCCTCATTGGGTCACCCCTGGACCATGCTGGCTGGCTGTGGCCTGGAAGCACTCAGCAATGTGCCAGACTGAGTCTGGCTGCGAGGCTCTTACATCCTTCACCAAAGGAACTAGTTTATCTCACTTTCTAGGTTCTTATGATCCCATATACTTGTCCTCGTTCTCCTCCCACGGAAGCTTTTTCCTGAGGACACATTTCAAATTACACCAACAGAAGAGGATGACTACATTAAGAGAAGACTCCTGGCAGTCTTCTGTTTAATACTTACAGTTCCATCATTTGATTTTAAAATCTTTCCAGCAACTTAGGATGCCATGGCATTTTTTACTTCTTTTTACTTATTCATTTAGTTGCAGCCTGCAGGATCCTTAGCATGCAAATTGTTATTTGTGGCATGTGAGATCTAGTTCCTTGACCAGAGATTGAGGCCAGGCCCCTTGTACTGGGAGAGTGGAGTCTGAGACACTGGACCAGCAGGGTAGTACCTGGGACATAAATATTTTGATGGTGTTGTTTTTCAGTCACTAAGTTGTGTCTGACTCTGAGACCACCTCAGTCTTCCTGGTCCTTCACTATCTCCTGGAGTTTGCTCAAATTCATGTCCACTGAGTCGGTGATGCCATCTAATTATCTCACCCCTAATCTGGGTTTAGAAAGCTCTATATTTTAAAATACAGATTTATTGTGAATTATACTCTCAAGTTAGTTACTGATTTAGTTTTGCAGATGGAACTACTAAATGATATAGCCACATAACATAGTTTATGATTCATGATTTTTTCCATTAATGGCTATTTTAAAAACCCATGTTGATTATAACTAAGGAGTACCTGGCACAACTAAGGAGGGATTTTTAGTTTTTAGTTTTAGTATCTTTATATTCTATCATATTTTACATTGACTTTTGCTGTAATCTTGTGTTTTTCTAATATCAGATGATACCTAAACATTTAGTAAAAGTATTAATATTTCCTCCAAATATCATTTCATAGTAGGTGTTGTGTCTACTTGCATTTTAAGTCTTCAACTCAAACTCTAAGAAACTAGGAAAAATTTTATGTTCTTTGAATTTTCAGTTGTGTTCTAATAAGTTAATTTCTGTTGAAAATTTCCACTAATTCCTGGACCCATGTAAAAATAACAATAAGTTTTTGAAACATATTGCCAAACCAAAGCAAGATCGTCTTTAAGACAACACTTAAGGTCAACAGACCTAGGGCACTTCCAAAATGAAGTTGATAGGTTGCTTCAAGTAATGTTTGATTGAACTACTCCTTAGCAATAAAGGAATCCTGTTATTTCAGAGAGATTAATTTTTAATTAAAGTCAAGTTTGAAAACATCTTTTCTGGATACTTATTTATGTATTTGGCTGCCACTTAGCCATGGCATCTAGTGATCTCTCATTTTAACTTAGTCACCATTGAAACTGCACATTCCAGGACAGGGGGGATAGAAGGAGACAGAGAGGGTAGAGAAAGGGGGGCTTAAAGCAGGAGAGACAGAGGGAAGAGAAAGAAGAGAGGAAGGAAAATAAAGGGAGAAGAGAAAAGACAGCAAATAAGGGAGAAAGGGTGATGAAACAGAGGAGAGGACAGAGAAGGGGTGAGATGAGAGTTCTCAGTTCAAGGCTCTCTGTAGCCTTGAGAATAAACCTCTGTAGCCTTGAGAATAAACCTCTCTGTAGTCTAGAGAATAAACCTAACAAGAAGTGGAAGATGTCTTAAGAGGATAGGTTAACAGTTAAATAAACGTGCACTTCTGCCATCATAGCCAGAAGAGGGATTAATTCAAACATCTCAAATCCCTACCTTCCCAAAGAAACTCAAAGCAATTTTAAAAAGCAAGGGGTATACCTTCTACATCTTAGAAAAAACCATCTTCCAGTACCTGGTCTGAGCAAATTAAAAAGAAGTGACTTCAAGCAAATTCCTCAGTAAGTGACAGTGTCCAGTTTTCTATAAAAACAATGTTTTATTGATCCAAATATCAGAAAATAATAGTGTTCCCTTGCCAAGATGGAGGAATAAAGGGGTTTATGCCTTTATCATTCTGGCTTGCAAACTAACCCATAATATAGAAACAAACACTTTTTCCCTTGTTAAAGGAAAATCCAATGTCCAATAAAATGGACAACCTGAAAGAAATGGAAAATTCATAGAAAAGTACAACCTTCCAATACTGAACCTGGAAGAAACAGAAAATATGAACAGACCAATCACAAGCACAGAAATCAAACTGTGATAAAAAAAAAAATCTTCCAACAACAAAAGCTCAGAGCCAGATAGCTTCACAGGCAAATTCTGTCAAACATTTAGAAGAGAGCTAACACCCATCCCTTCTCAAACTCTTCCCAAAAACAGCAGGGGGAGGAACACTGCCAAGCGCATTCCATGAGACCACCATCACCCAGCTATCCAAACCAGACAAAGATATCACCAAATAAAAGAAAATTACAGGCCAATATCACTGATGAACATAGATGCAAAAATCCTCAACAAAGTACTAGCAAACAGAAACCAACAACACATTAAAAGGATCATCAGATCAGACCAGATCAGTTGCTCAGTCATGTCCGACTCTTTGCTACCCCATGAATCGCAGCACGCCAGGCCTCCCTGTCCATCACCAACTCCCGGAGTTCACTCAGACTCACGTCCATCAAGTCAGTGATGCCATCCAGCCATCTCATCCTCTGTCGTCCCTTTCTCCTCCTGCCCCCAATCCCTCCCAGCATCAGAGTCTTTTCCAATGAGTCAACTCTTCGCATGAGGTGGCCAAAGTACTGGAGTTTCAGCACCATGAAAAACTGTTCAAGAATGCCTAGTCATGCAAAGGTAGGCTAGTCCAAGAGACCTGTGCTGCATTAACAAAAGTCTTTTACAGATCGGCAGCCATTTGCTTCATGAATCGAACTGAACTTTCCATAATCAATGAGATTATTTTCCATAACAGGGTCAACACTTTCCTGTAGTGTTCTGAAAATTACCGTGGATAAGGGCCAAGTACACCAGGAATGCCTCTCACATGCTTTTAGGGTATAATGCCATTCACACAAAGTTGAAGTCATGTGAACTTCTGCTAAAAGCCTAAGCTAAAAGATACCTTTAAAGTAAATAAAGGAACTATAATTAAATCTCTTTAAAGGAACTATCTTTCTAGAAGACTTACCTAGCCACCTGTACAACTCTTTGATTCATGCTACCTAAGGATCTATCCTGGAAATTCTATTTTTATACCTTTTTTTTAATTGCTTGGGGTATGGAAAAAGAACTTGTACATATGAAATGGACACACACTTGGGCTTAGGTATTGACATAGAGGGGCTAGAACCAGTAGAAGCAGATGGCAATCCAACTCTCATTCCTCACTCTGAAATAAACCCTTCTGAGCTTCTGCTCTGTTTTCCCTCCATTTCTTCTTTCAGAGGAAGAGAGAGTAACAATACAAAGGGAGAGAGGAAAGAATGAGGTAGCTTCCCTATTTTTTTATTTTTTTTCTAAATATCAGCCTACAGAAAATATTTAAGCTATGTCCTTTGGACAGCAAGGAGATCAAACCAGTCAATTCTAAAGGAAGTCAACCTGGAATATTCATTGGAAGGACTGATGCTGAAGCTGAAGTTTCAATACTTTGACCATCTAATGGGAAGATCCAACTCATTGGAAAAGACCCTGATGCTGGGAAAGATTGAAGGTGAGAGGAAAAGAGAAAGACAGATGGTTGAATGGCATCAGCAACTCAATGGACACAAGTCTGAGCAAACTCCAGGAGATAATGAAGGACAGGGAAGTCTGGTGCGCTGCAGTCCATGGGGTCACAGAGTCAGATACAACTTAGCGACTGAACACAAGGGCTCTCAGGTGGCTCAGTAGTTAAAAAAAAAAAAAAAAATTGCCTGCCAGTGCAGGAGATGCAGGTTCAATTCCTGGGTCAGGAAGATCCCCTGGAGAAGGACCTGGCAACCCACTCCAATATTCTTCCCTGGGAAATCCCATGGACAAAGCTAGCCTGGCAGGCTACACTCCATCGGGTCACAGAGTCGGATATAACTTAGCAACTAAACAACAACAAATACAGCAATTAACTGTGTTTTGGAACTGAAGCCCCCTAAATGAGTTCACACGTAGCTTTACTCACTCACCAAACCTGACCATCCAACAAGTCAACAGATCTTAAATGGTGGCCCTACACAGGAGCCTCCCAGGCATTTGAGAGAACAGCCTGAGTCTACTAAGCTCAGAGTCTCTATTTTAGGGTGGTACAATTTTGCTTAAATTAAAAAACATATATATGAATATGTGTTAAGTGTATTTCTGTGAATCTGTTTTTATAGAGAAGAAGAAATAATTTTCTCTGAGCAATGGGACTAGAGACTTTTATTATTTTAACTTACAGAAATTATCAAAAGATACAAAAATAAAGTGAACAGCACAATGAACCACTATGTACCCAAAACTTACCAGTGCCAATACAGTTTCATCTAGACCCTCACCTCTTTCTCTATCCAAAATTATTCTGAAGCAAATATCATCATGTATCATTTAATCCTGAATTCTTTTCATTAATTTTTACTGTATATATTTTCTAAATATTTTAACATGACTATTTCTTTTATACTAGAAAAAGACAATATGTTTTCTCAATAAAAATATGGAATCCAAGGCAGGACCAAGAGACTATTAAGTGCTAAATAGACACTATACACTAGTATTAACAAAGAATAGGTATATAAGAAATACAAAGGATCATAATATGTAGTGACTTGGCATTGAAGACCTCTTATTACCATTTCCTATTTCAATTATCTTTGACTTCTTAATGTTTTCACAATTTTGGAGGATGTACAGGCCTTTAAACTGCTGGGAAACAAAACTTGAAATTAAGATGAATGCTCACAGCAAAGTCACCAATTTCCTCCTCAATACCTCAACGTACACTTTCCTTCTGCCATCTCTGCTCTGTGTTATAATGCATGTTTAACATCTATTTGTACATCCTCTGTATAATTCAAAACTATTCAAATGCTGAATGAGACAAAAACCTAGGATATTTATAACTTTAAAACCTGATGAGAATCAAGCACAAATCATTGTATACCTTCAAAATATATGTTTTATTCTAAAGTGATATTTGGAAACTAAAACATATTAAAAAGATATTATGTCATGGCCCTTTAAAAATTATGTTAAATTTGAGCTCTGAAGTTGGAAGTAAAATGAACTTTTATTTAAAACTACTACCAGACTCCAACATTGGCAACCTTGTTGGAAAATGAAAGGTGATTTGTATTAAGTAGGCTCCCAGAGAGACGCTTCATTACAAATATATCGTCGAAGAGATATGCCTTCACTCTACTTAATCCTGTCCTTCCAGCCGGGCTCAAGGTGTGTCAGGGTTCAAGCGTAGAATATAGTAAACCGAGTTCTTAGAAGTGACAGGGAAGGACCAAGTGGGATACTAAGAATAAAAATGAACATACTCTCCCCAGAATGTTGTTAGCTGACAGTAAAAATCTACCCTCTAGTTGAGGCAGTTAATGTTATGCAAGCCACATACCCAGTTCATGCAGCCTTTCTAACTGTGACACCTCCCACTGAGACTGATCTCTATCTATGCAGTTCCTCTAAAGAGCACAGCAGTTTCACAGAGGAATGAATGTCTGGAAACAACCAAAGAGGCTTTCTAGCTCAATCCAAACTTCAACTAAAACACTCACAGAAATCCTTCTAGGTGCCATTTTTAAAGTGTATCCTCTGGATGAACCTAGAGCCTATTACACAGGGTGAAATAAGGCAGAAAGAGAAAAACAAATAGTGTATGTCAACACATATGAATGGAATCTAGAAAGATGGTACTGATGAGCCTGTTTGCAGGGCAGCAATGGAGAGACACAGACACGGAGAACAGACTGTGGACACGGTGGGGAAAAGAGAGCGTGGAACGAATTGAGAGAGTAGCATTAAAACATATGCATTACCATATGTAAAATACAGAGCCAGTGGGAATCTGCTGTGTGATGCAGGGAGATCAAACCCAGTGCTCTGTGACAACCTAGAGGGGTGGGCTGGGGTGGGAGATGGGAGGGAGGTTCAAGAGGGAGGGGTCATATGCATCCTTATGAATGATTCGTGTTGATGTATGGCAGAAACCAGCACAATATTGTAAAGCAACTGTCCTTCAATTAAAAACAAATAAATTTAAAAAAATAAAATTATACCCTTTGTCTTCTTATTTTAGGGCTACTAAAACAATCTAAAACTGACAACCCTCGTCCTCCTAACAAAAACCAAAAGGAATCACTGATGAAATATATAAATAACCTTCTCTGGAAAGACCTGTCTGGTCATTTGTTTTCCTGATTGTGGAAATGTAGTAGCTTGTGTCACAACCAGGCTCCCTGCTGAAGCAGACCATGAAACGAGGGTCTTGCAATTCTGCTTCTGGCTGCTGCTGGCCTCACAAGCCCAGCTCCTGATCATTCCGAGGTGGATTCAATCGATCAGTCTCCAGGCACATACAACAGTCAGGGGTCAACGGCCATCATCGCAATCAACCAGAGTCAGTATGAAACGTACACTTCCTTAACACGGCAGTTGGGCAAGGGGCATTCAGCTAGTGACCCCCAACCACCTTTGATGTTACAACCCGAATTAACATCACTCACATAAAGCAATTAAGAAGGCCAGACCTGACAGCTGTTAGGCAAAACCGCAGAGAAGCCGGAACAGTAGGTTGTGGAAACACCTGGCTTATTTTGAGCCAAACAGATTCTTAGATGGCAACATGGAGAAAAGAGAATGTATTATTTATTGAACACACATACTACAAGAGAGCAAGAGGGCAGGATGATGTCTTAAATGAAATAACGAATCAATAAAAATTCATTCCTTTCTACTTCAAATAAGAATCTCAGAGGATTGTTCCCTGATTCTGTAATAAAGAAGGTATATTGCTCTCCACTAGTATGGCAATAATAGTTCATCTCGCATACTTCTTCCTCTTTCAGGGAAAGGCAAGGGATTCTTAACATTTTAAAGTGAGCTGATTCATGTGGCTTCAGGTGGTCATGCAAACAGTATACTCATATTTCAGTTCATACAGCTCCATATTTTAATATTAATGTACATTAGTCAGATCATATTACTTCTTTGTAGATTTCATAATTCTTCAAATATAATACCCAATGTAACAAAGCCTACTTTTAAAAAGCATTATCAGCACATAAAATTTCCAACTTACCCTTACTAACAGACATAGAAGATTCAGAGAATGTATGATTGTCTGCACACATTATTTTTTTTTAATTGATATCTTTGATTCAAAGAATTCACAACCAACAAGTTTGTTTTGGCTAAAGATGCAGACTTCTAAAGGCAAGCTTTACTATGAAAACCATGCTTTGAGGGCAGGGTTCAGTTAGCCTTTCCCCAATATGTATGGGTCCATTGACAGGAATTTTACTCTTTCCTTAGGAATAGCAAACGTTTTAAGCTCAGGTGTTCTCAGGTACATCTACAGTTCATCCGCCCTAAAAACCAACACCCAAAAGAATGATACTGTCTGCCTCCACTCACACATGGTGTCTCTCTCCTATCAGGGAAATAACTACATTTCTCTAACACAATATCCTTAAGAAGCTCACACATTTCTACTGTATTCCAGCATTATGCTTTTCATTTACTTCAGTTAAAATTTAAAACTCCCACATATACAAAACCTTATACATACGAGACACTGTGATATGAGCCTTACAAATATTAACTCAACTCATCTTCATAGAAACCCTGTAAGATAGATGATATTATTATCTCCATTTTACAGATGAGGAAATTGAGACAGAAAGCCTACATTTTCCGAAGGTCACATGGCTGTAAAGTGGCTCAGTGGAGATTAGATTCCAGGAAGCTGACTCCACAAAAAATAATCCTAAGGCTTTCTACTAATCATGCATAATATTGATGGGATGAAACCCCTTCACTTACTTTTTTTTCAGAAATCTTAAGAGGGATAAAATGACTCTAAAATTCACTTGAAGGTTAAATATATACAGATGATTCAAAAAAATCTTAAGAAAAAATAAATGTAATGCTTTTCCCTACCAGCTGGTTAAAAGACATTAGCATTTAGTACACAAAGAGTCAATTCAAATCAGCAATGAGAAGAAATATCCAGTAAGTGGTAGACAGGAGCAACCGGCTAGTATTCAACCTGAGACAGCATTTTAAGATACCTGTAAGTATTTCATACAGTATAAATTGGTATATTAAAATACACTAACTACAAGTAAAACATGATACTTTGATGCTTTGCATTCTAGATTCTGCCAAACCAAAGCAAGAGAACAATCATACATCTGAGAAAGTTTTGCACCAAAAACACAGGTAACAATTAGATAGCATCTGCTCTATACACTCAAACAACTTTTAAAAATAACTGGGCTTCCCTGGTGTTCCAGGAATCCGCCTTGTAATGAAGGGGACATCAGTAAGATCCCTGGTCCCTGAAGATCCCACATGCCACAAAGCAGGTAAGCCTGTGTGCCACAACCACTTAGTCCGTGCTCTAGAGCCCAGGAACCACAACTACTGAAGCTCGTGTGCCTAGCATCCATGCTCTACAGCAAGACAAGCCACCACAATCACAAACCTGGGTCCCACAGCAAAGAATAGCCCCTGCTCTCTGCAGCTAGAGAAAGCCTGGGTGTAGCAACAAAGACCCACAATTGCAAAAAAAAAAAAAAGATAAATCTTAAAAAGGTAACCACTGATTTCTAGCCCTCACTCATACATGGGTCTCTCTTTCCTCTAGGCACATGAAGTTTTGTGGGCTAAGAGAGGGGCTAATGACTGCTTCTGGCCAGTAAGCCAGAAAAATTAAGTCACAATGTGGTAACTGATAATGTGGCCTGTCCCAAGTGGTGCTGGTAAACAGTCAGGCTCCATCAGCTTTGATCACTGAGTGCCTATGTGGAATGGTGCACACCATCACCATAAGTTATGCAGCATGAGAAGAAATATATTTGCATTTATTCTTGCAACATAGATTATTTCATACCATTTAGCACAAATACTAAGAATAAAATATACTAAGGGGGTTGCACAAAGAATCATAGATCATTTCTAAAGCCATGGTAGAATTCAAAAGAACATTACGTAATAATGTAAAAATCAAATCATAAATTATCATATTTAACAGACTTTCCAAACATGGGACGGAAGAATACAAAAGTTGACTCCGACAAAGAGAGTTAATAATGAAATTAGACACCTGATTTTCAACTCACGGATAGCAGGTATTTTTTGGAGGAAGAGACTAAGACAAATAGAACAAATATAATAACCCAACATATTAAAACATTAAAGCTAAATAATAACCTGATGATCAGCTGAGAACACTCAACACATACAGTTTAAAGTGAATAAACAACAGAATAATAGGACCGAATGGGATTTAAAAACATTTTAGTAAGGACACATGCAAGAAAAAAAAAAAAAAAGAAATCAGGACACTTTGCTCTGAAATAATACAGTATGAAAGATAAATAAATAAAAAGGATACCAAGTATGACCCTGGAGCTCAAAATTTTAAAGTCAACCTATATACATAATGCAATTCTGTCTAACAATGAATATATAAATAAGATATGTAGAAAGGCAGAATTTAGTTTCTTTCCTCTTATTTATTTGTCAAAAATCTTTAAAGATCCTACACTGGAATCCCAGGTACTTCGTAATGAATGACAACAAAAAGGAGATCCTTTAAGGAAAAAAAAATTGATTGCAAAATGTAAGAAAGCATGAAAGATTCTGAGTGCTTGAGTATTAAATCAGGCATGTTTTGCATGTAAGAGCTTGTATATGTAAGACTGTCAGTTCTGTCAACATTTATGCTCAACTAAGAAAAATGAACTGTGGTGTTGGAGAAGACTCTTGAGAGTCCCTTGGACTGCAAGGAGAGCCAACCAGTCCATTCTGAAGGAGATCAGCCCTGGGATTTCTTTGGAAGGAATGATGCTAAAGCTGAAACTCCAGTACTTTGGCCACCTCATGCGAAGAGTTGACTCATTGGAAATGGAGTCATTGGAGACTCTGATGCTGGGAGGGATTGGGGGCAGGAGGAGAAGGGGATGACAGAGGATGAGATGGCTGGACGGCATCACTGACTCGATGGATGTGAGTCTGAGTGAACTCTGGGAGTTGGTGAGGGACAGGGAGGCCTGGCGTGCTGCGATTCATGGGGTCACAAAGAGTTGGACACGACTGAGCAACTGATCTGATCTGAAGAAAATGTAAGAAATTAGCATACATTTCATTTTCTTCATGTAGTTTTTTTGATGATACAGTAACATACTTTTGCAGCTGGCAAGGAACTTCAAGCTCCCCATGAGCAGTAAGAAACACTTTTGTGAAACAACTCTGATTGGTTTGGATTTATTCATAGAGACCTGATTATATTTTATATCAGAAAGCTCTATGTGTTGCAGTAATCAGAAAATAAAATTAAATTAAATTAAATAAAAATAAAAGAAAATAAAATTACTGTGCAAAAACTCTTAACAACAAATATTTCATTTATTGGTATTTCATAATTCAAAACTGACATAGCTGTGCAGTATTATAAGTTTAAATGCCAAATGAAAATTAGTCATTTTTAAAGGACCAAAATCAGGAAGACTTCAAGTAAGACTTGAAAAGATGTGTCTAAATACATTTTTTATGTTTATGGATATTAGTGGTATTGATATAAAACTTAAAATGTAAAACTTAAGAACAAAAGAGCTGATAACATCACACACACACACACGCACACACACACATATATATATATATATGGAGAAGTGATATACATATATATCACTTTGTCAGGCCCAAATGTATTCATCATGTTCACGTCCTGGAGATAGTGCGGGCGTTGAAAAGGATGGAGAGGCATCATCCAATTTATGGCCATCACAGTCGCTGGCATTACAAATCACAGTTTTCTAGGTTAGACACCCTGCATCAATCCCCAAACTCCCCTCTTCCTAACCTACTGAAAAAAGTGAAAGTTTTAGTTACTCAGTCACGTCTGACTCTTTGTGACCCCATAGACTGTAGCCCACCAGGCTCTTCTGTCCATGGAATTCTCCTGGCAAGAATACAGGACTGGGCAGCCATTCCCTTCTCCAAGGGATCTAAATCCTAACCCACGGAAGTCCCTTAAACACAAAGCCCCACTGATTCAACCTGTGAAACACCTCTGCTGCTTCAATCCGACTTTCAGCCTCCCTCATTTCGATCAACCAACACTTTAAATTGTTTAGCTTACCTTCTGAAATCCACTATTCTCAGAGGAAACAGTCACCCCTTGCAGGTATGGATTCAAGAATGGCAATTCCTTCTTTAAATGGCATTCACTGGCTCCCTATTTGCTCCAAGATGAAGTTGCAACTCTAGAGTATATCTTACAAAGGTCCTTAAGAATCTGGCACTGGGAGTCTCTCCACCCACATCCCTGGGTATTCTGCACCGCTCCCCCCAGCCAGCCAGCCCTGCTCCAAACACAATGACATGCTGAACTTGGGGGACACTCAACCAAACTGTCCTTCCTTGGCTTTCTCTTTCTGGAAACTCTCTCTGCTACCCCTTTCTACCTTATTACTGTTAAAGATCAAACTTAACTATTACTTCCTCCAGGTGCTTGACACGGCCCTCTTGATCTTGGTTAGATCCTCTCCTAATCCAGGCTTCCATGGCTCCTGGTGTGCCTTCCTGTCACCATACTCACCACGCTGTACTCGGTACAGACTAAACATTTGTGTCCCCTACACCCCGAATTCACATTTTGAAGCCCTGATCACCAATGTGGATGGAGGTAAGACATTTGGCAGATAATCAGGTTTACATGAGGTCATGAAAGTCGAGCCCCCATGGCGGGATTAATGCCCTTATTAAACATTTTAAGACTCAAGGGACCTCCTTGGTGGTCCAGTGGCAAAGACTCTGTGCTCCCAATGCAGGAGTCCCAGGTTCAATCCCTGATCAGAGAGCTAGATCCTACACGCCTCAGCTAACACCTGACAGAGTCAAATCAGTAAATGAAATAGCATCTGGCCCCATCCCTTCATGGCAAATAGATGGGGAACCAGTGGAAACAGTGGCAGACTTTATTTCTTTTGGGCTCCAAAATCACTGTAGATGGTGACTGCAGCCATGAAATTAAAAGACACTTGCTCCTTGGAAGAAAAGTTATGACCAACCTAGACAGCATATTAAAAAGCAGAGGCATTACTTTGCTAACAAAGGTCCATCTAGTCAAGGCTATGGTTTTTCCAGTGGTCATGTATGGATGTGAGAGTTGGACTGTGAAGAAAGCTGAGCGCTGAAGAATTGATGCTTTTGAACTGTGGTGTTGGAGAAGACTCTTGAGAGTCCCTTGGACTGCAAGGAGATCCAACCAGTCCATCCTAAAGGAGATCAGTCCTGGGTGTTCATTGGTAGGACTGATGCTGAAGCTGAAACTCCAGTACTTTGGCCACCTGATGCGAAAAGCTGACTCAGTGGAAAATACCCTGATGCTGGGAAAGACTGAAGGCAAGAGGAGAAGGGGACGACAGAGGATGAGATGGTTGGATGGCATCACCAACTCAATGGACATGAGTTTGAGTAAGCTCTGGGAGTTGGTGATGGATAGGGAGGCCTGGCGTGCTGCAGTTCATGGGGTCCCAAAGAGTTGGACACAACTGAACTTATTTGAAAACAAATATTATTTGAAAACAAATATTTAAAATAAATATTATTTAAGAAACTGAAAATTAGAAAAGAAATTAACAGACTCAAAGATTTCTCTCCCCTCCCCTCTCTAAGCACCAAGGAAAGGCCATGTGACAACATAATCAAGAAGAGGGTTTTCACCAAGAACCTGACCATGCTGGCAATCTGCTTACAGACTTGCAGGCACCAGAACAGGATTATTTGTTATTTAAGCCACACAGTCTATGATAAGTTACAGCACTCTGAACAGAGACAATATTGTATTCAACCGCATAGACATCCACTGGCACAGAGACTTAGCTATCTGGATTCAACACCATATTCTCAGCACTGACATGGTCTCTGACATAGCAGTGTATAGTTAAGAGACTTACTGACAAAAGCAAGCTGATGTGACACAAATGTGACACGTTAATTATATTTCCAAATAGAACCTCAATTAAATAATAATATAAAAACTTGCTCTTTGGTGCTTTCTTTCCCTGCGATATCAGCTATTAAAGAATCCGCCTGTAATGCAGGAGACCCCGGTTCAATTCCTGCATAGGGAAGAGGCACTGGAGAAGGGAGAGGCTACCCACTACAGTATTCTTGGGCTTCCCTGGTGGCTCAGCTGGTAAAGAATCCACCTGCATTGTGGGAGACCTGGGTTTGATCCCTGGGTTTGGAAGATCCCCTGGAGAAGGGAAAGGCTTCCCTTCCCTTCCCCACCACTCCAATATTCTGGCCTGGAGAATTCCATGGACCGTATAGGCCATGGGGTCGCAAAGAGTCAGACATGACTGAGCGACTTTAACTTTTACATATTAAAAACACTTTAAAGTTTGGAGATTACAGTGTTATCCTAAGAGAGGATAAGTCTGCAAGACTGTTAAGCATGTTAAGAAAAGAAAAATTACAGAAAGCCTTTATAGAGAAGCAGTAACACTTTGCATAATTTCGATGAAAAACAGCACTCAAGATAAATGTTTTCTTAAACAAGGCACTGTAGCTTTCAATTTCTACTACATTTATTTCACCTTTGCCCATTCGGTAATAGGCAAGGTAGATCATAATCTTGATTTCAGCTCCAAAAATGAGAATTAGTCTACATCAATCATAGTGATTCTGTTTCCTCTGTCAAAAATTATTTTATGGACGGAACTGTGATCCAATTCTGGCCAATAAGCTAAGAAGTTTCAGGGAATGACTGCCAAACAGAAATAAGGAACATACAGTTCCCGTGGCCAATGTGACCGTCCAGCAACCACAGGAGAAGTGAGCGTAGCGACATGTCACTCAGGGGAAGCAAAGAGCTCAGTAACCAGGAAGAGACAGAGCTGTGTCCTAACTGAGCCAAACCTGAAACCCTTTGCCTCTCAATTTCCTCTTGAAGGAGCCAATACAATTTCTTATTAACACAGTGTGCAGCTGCTTTTTGTTAACTGCAGCCTTTCTGATAGTCACTCTCCCTAGTCCACAGTGTATTGACCTGATAAATAAGTGCGTCAAGTAGACAAAATCTTAAGTTGAAGTAAGCAGACAAAATCTTAAGTTTTCTCAAGGTGGTCCAATAACTACTTGCATCAAAATCACCTGGGGGTACAGTTTAAAAATACAGGTTTAGCAGGCCTCCCATCAGACCAACTGAACCAGATTCTCCGGAGATGTGTACGAACCCCCACTGTAAAGCAATACTCCAGGCAGACAACAAATTTTGAGACTTCACTTGATCCATATTCAGATATGCAAGTGCTTTTAACAGATCTAGGAGCTTTTGGCTTATGTAGCAAAAGCATTTCTCTTAAAATGATTATGATGTACGAATATACATGCAAAAATAATTGATATTTTAAAGAAATTATAGACTGAACAACTCTGATGAAGCAACAGTCAAGCTCCCAAAGGGGCCTTGTAAAATCACTATTCCAAAGCTATCAACATAAAGTGAAATTGGCACTCTCACCTTGGCTAACAGCTATGACAAGAGATCGCTTTATCCCTGTCAGTAGTTTAACTTGTCACTGTCAGGACTAACAGTAGCCTTGGGTGACTCTGGCAAACTTAAAATAGAAAGACTGACTACATCTAACTCATATGATTAATTTTCTCTTTTGTGTTTTTCACAACTCCATAAATAAACATAACACAACGCTAATAGGAAAGATGAAAGTGTCTAATATGTACTAAAATTCTGCTAAGTATGTCTGAAGTACAAGGTAATACAGAAAAGTAAATTGGTGGTGGCAGAATAGTGGAATTTCTTATTTCAACATGACTTGTTATTGCTATCATCATTTCAATACATATACATACATTTCAATATATATACACATACATAAATACATATATACATTTGAGAAATAAAATGCAAGACCTACAAAGTATTCAACTAAAGTCTAAACTAAGATTTATATTATCAACTAAAATAAACTATTTTTTTAATTTCACACCCCATGCAATTTTTTATTACATAGAATATATTCACAAGATACATTTCTATAATCCTGAAATTCCCAGGCTTCTGAATAAAAACAAGATTCCTTGGTCTTTCTGTTAAACATTTATCAATATTTCTTGAGAAACTTGCAGAACACAGAATAAATAAGATTCCCTTCAAACATAATTTATTCGCACTCAATGTAAAAACATACAAACCAAGACTATCTCTTGAATAACCCAGAAATTTCTTTCAGGAACACCTTTTAAACAGATAATTTGGTCTCAAAAACTGTCCACTTCAATTGGTGTAGTAGATATTCAAAGCTAGAGATGGACTGATTCCAGTATCTTATAAAAGCTGTAGCAATTCTGTCTAATTTCAATAGATTGTTCATACCACTGCTGGGAGACTATGTTTCATGAATAGGTTCACATTTCTGCATACTCAGGACTTTCTGGGTAAAAATTACCAGCAACCTGGGATTAAAAGATGACTGAATGGAAGTTAGAGATAGAGAATTTTCCCAGAGAGATCTAAGGGCTTATCTATCTCAGAGATATTTGCTTACGTGTTAAGGGTAATAAAAATCTCTAGACCTTTCCCTCCCCTCCCCAGACAGAAATTATCTCTCCATGGAGAAAGAGGGGAAAACATGCTTGCTGCCTTATAGAAAACTCTGAGTTTCATAATTTAGGGGTTCCTCTCCCTCAGCGCAGTCTCTGCATGCACAGATGTGTCTAGTCCGCACTGCGTGGCCCCACAAGGAACTGGAACACAGCGGGATTACTGCTTCTGAGATGCTGTGTGAGTAAATGGTCTAAGCTCTGATCTGGAGGTCTCCTCCTTTGTAGTGTTTATATAGGCACACTACAATGGCTGGGGAGCTTTTGGCTTACAAGAAGCTTCTTCTCTTTTTAAAAAAAAATTTAATTGAAGTAAAACTGATGTCCAATATTATACATTGCAATTTATACAAAATAGTGATTCACAATTTTTAAAGGTATGCTCCATTTACAGTTATTATAAAATGTTGGCAATGTGGCTTCCCTGGTGGCTTAGCTGGTAAAGCACCTGCTTGCCAATGTAAAAGACTCAAAACACACAGGTTTGATCCCTGGGTCAGGAAGATCCCCTGGAGAAGGAAATGGCAACCTGCTTCAGTATTCTTGCCTAGAAAATCCAATGGACAGAGGAAGATGGTGGACTACAGTCCATGGGGTCACAAAGAGTCAGACATGACTGAGGACACACACGCAGTACAGGCAGTACTGGCTGTATTCCCCGTGTTGTACACTAAATCCTTGTAAGTTACTCTATACATTTATCAGTCTACCACTTAATCCCCACCCCTTACTGCCTCTCCCCTGCTCCTGTTTCTCCTGGTAACTACTAGCTTGATCTCTGTGAGTCTTTTTTGTTACATTCACTAGTGTGTTGAAATTTTTTTTTAGGTTCTACCTATAAGTAGTATCATATAGCTTTGTCTTCTCTGTCTGAATTATTTACTTATCATAGTATCATCCGTGCTATTGCAAATGGCAGGATTTCCTTCTTTTTTGTGGCTGAGTGGCATGCTATTGAGGGCTTCCCTGGTGGCTCAGATGGTAAAGCGTCTGCCTGCAACGCCGGAGACCCTGGTTCGATCCCTGGGTCAGGAAGGTCCCACGGAGAAGGAAATGGCAACTGACTCCAGTATTTTTGCCTGGAAAATCCCATGGACAGAGGAGCCTCGTAGGCTACAGTCCATGGGGTCGCAAAGAGCTGGACATGACTGAGCGACTTCACTTTCACTTCCAGCATGCCATTGTGTTAATGTATGTGTGTGGTGTGTGTGTGTGTGTCTGTGTGTGTATGCTTATCTTGCTTCCATCTCATGGCTACTATAAACAATGCTGTTATGAACACTGGGGTGCACATATCTTTTCAAATCAGTGTTTTCATTATCTTTGGATATATACCCAGGAATGGAATGGCTGGGTCATATGGTAGTTCTATTTTTAGCTTTTTGAGAAACTTCCTTACTGTTTTTCACAGGGGCTGAACCAATTTACATTCCCATCAATAGTGTACTACGGTTCCCTTTTCTCCATATCCTTGTTACCTTTTGTTATTTGTGTTCTTTTGGATGACAGCCATTCTGATTCCAAGGGGAGGCAGGGTGGGTTCTAGGAGTAAAGATAGGAATCACAGGCAGAGAGAAAGCTTCTTCAGTTACAGACTCAACAATTTCCTACCAATGTTTTTATTTGGATTCAGGATTTTTCACCTGCACTACTGCTGTAGCCTACCTTTTCCTCCAGAGGCTTCCTCCACATTATTTCTACAATATCATCCTTAAACACATCTCGCGTCAATCGATATCTCCTCTCCTTAAAAACTGTTAACAGAAGGCAGTGAAGTACTACATTAAGAGCAAAAGCTTTGGAGTCTGAGCCTGTGTGGCTCCAAATGCAGCTATGCAGGTCACCTACTAGGTACTCTGGTTAAGTCACTTAACCTCTTAGTTTCCTTATCTACCAATTAGGAAGAAGATAATACATGCAAATAACTTAAGCAACCCACTGCCCACAGTCAGCCCTCAATAAATGGTGGTTGTTACCATTCTTAGCACAGTTCCTCATTACCGAGAATAAAGTATGAACCACATAAAAATTCCCACTGGAGAGCATTAAAATCCGGCTCCAAATGTTCTCACTTTGACAACTCAAACTCCAGACCTGCTTCATTTATCCCCATCCTCAAGGCATGTTCTTATTCACAACTCCAGAGCTTTAATTGTGCTCCTTCTCATCCCTAAAGGCATTTATCCTCCTTTGTCACGGAAATGACGGTTCATCCCTGATCCAGGTCATCCTCTGTCTACTTTTGGTTGTCAGTCACTCTGTCCGCTGGGCTCCAATGCCACATCTCTATCTAAGTTCTCCAAGCACTGACTGCAATCATTATTATTCATTTAGACATTTGTTTCCCACACTAGAGAAGCTGTAAGTGTGGTGACAACCTGAATCAAGATGGAGTGGCCCATCCGCTAGGTTGCATTATATAAAATATGGAGTCATGGTAGCTGGAGGACAAGGGGTGAGAGGGTCAAAATCTTGCTTGAAAAAGGAGGCAAAGCAAGATAGTTTGCACCAAAAGTACCCATAGTACCGGGATCACCATGGAGCTCCAAATGCAAAAATGAATCAGAAAAATGATAAAACAATCCATATCAAAAATAGCAGTGGCATTTTTCAAAGAACTAGAACAAAATTGTTTTTTAACATGTAAGGAAACACAAAGACTCTAGATAGCTAAAACAATCTTTAAAAACAATAGAGCCTGAAGTAGCATATTCCCTGACTTTAGACCATACTACAAAGCTACAGTAATCAAAACACTGCTGCTGGCACAGAAACAGACATATAGAAAAATGGAACCAAACAGAGCCCAGAAATAAACCCACACATGAATTAATCTATTAAAAAAGATGCAAGAAGGCATAACAGACAAAAGAGTCTTTTTAATAAGTGGTGCTGGGAAAACTAGAGAGCCACATGGTAAAAAATGAAGTTAGAATATTTTTAGCACCATATAAAAAATAAACCCAAAATGGATTAAAGACCTAAATATAAGACCAGAAACAATAAAACTTATAGAAGAAAACAAACAGAACATTCTTTGATATTAATCAGAACAATATCTTTTTGGATCTGTCTCTTTAAAAGTATGAACCACAGAAAAATTCCTATTGGAGAAAGCAAAAAAAAAAAAAAAAAAAAAAAGGACCTAATTAAATCGAAATGCTTTTGCAGGGCAAAGGAAATGATTAACAAAATTAAAAGACAACCTACTGAATAGGAGAAAACATTTGAAAATTATATGACCAATAAGGGGTAATATCCAAAACATTCAAATAGCTCATACATACAACTGAACATCAAAAAACAAACAACCTGACTGAAAAATGCACAAAAGATCAAAACAGACATTTTTCCAAGAAAGTCATACAGATGACCAACAGACATATGAAAAGATGCTCAACTTTGTTAGTCATTCAGTTCAGTTCAGTTCAGTCGCTCAGTCCTGTCTGACTCTTTGCGACCCCATGGACTGCAGCACGCTAGGCCTCCCTGTCCATCACCAACTCCTGGAGTCCACCCAAACCCATGTCCATTGAGTCAGTGATGGCATCCAACCATCTCATCCTCTGTCATCCCCTTCTCCTCCTGCCCTCAATCTTTCCCAGCATCAGGGTCTTTTCAAATGAGTCAGCTCTTTGCATCAGGTGGCCAAAGTACTGGAGTTTCAGCTTCAGCATCAGTCCTTCCAATGAACACCCAGGACTGATCTCTTTTAGGATGGACTGGTTGGATCTCCTTGCAGTCCAAGGGACTCTCAAGAGTCTTCAAGATCACAGTTCAAAAGTAACAATTCTTCGGCACTCAGCTTTCTTTATAGTCCAACTCTCACATCTATACATTACTACTGGAAAAACCATAGCCTTGACTAGACAGACCTTTGTTGGCAAAGTAATGTCTCTGCTTTTCATTAGAGAACTGCAAAATCAGAACCACAATGAGGTATCACATCACACCTGCCAGAATGGCTATCATCAAAAAGAACACAAATAATAAATGTTGGTGAGGGTGTACAGAAAGGGGAACCCTTGCACATTGTTGGTGGGAATGTATATGGGGGTAGCCACTGTGGAAAACAGTATGGAGGTTTCTCAAAAAATTAAAAATAGAACTATCACATGACTCAGAAATTCCACTCCTGGGTATATATCCAAAGAAACGAATTTAACAGATACATACACCCCAATGTTTATGGCAGCATTATTTACAATAGCTAATATGGAAGTAACCTAAATGTTGATCAACAGATAAATGGATAAAGATGTGATAGACACAGAGGTACACACACATAATCACACAATGTAATACTACCCTTCCATAGTAAAGAATAAAATAACTCAGTTTGCAGCAATATGGATGGACATGGATGGTATTAAATCTAGCAAAGTAACAAAATGACAAATATTGTACAAAACCACATATCATATGGAATCCAAGAAGGAAAACAAACTAGTGAATATAATAAAAAAGATACAGACATATATCTCACAGATATAGAGAACTGACTAGGGTTCCTAGTGGGGAAAGGGAAGGGGGTAGGGGAATGAGAGATAAAAGCTGCGATGTAAAAATTCAACAGGCTACAAGGAGATACTGCACACAGGGAATATAATCAATATTTCTAATAACTATAAATGGAGTATAACATTCAAAAATAGTGCATCATTATGCTATATACCTGAAACATGTAATACTATAAACTAACTATAATGAAAGAAAAAGAATGCAAATTGAAAGATAAAGTTAAATTTTAAAAAAGATATCAAAACTTATAGTGTTATGTTCAATAAATACATATTAAACTCTGAAACATATTTATTATCAACACAGGACTGGAAAAGGTCAGTTTTCATTCTAATCCCAAAGAAAGGCAATGCCAAAGAATGCTCAAACTACTGCACAATTGCACTCATCACACATGCTAATAAAGTAATGTTCAAAATTCTCCAAGCCAGGTTTCAGCAATATGTGAACCGTGAACTTCCTAATGTTCAAGCTGGTTTTAGAGAAGGCAGAGAAACCAGAGATCAAATTGCCAACATCTGCTGGATCATCGAAAAAGCAAGAGAGTTCCAGAAAAACATCTATTTCTGCTTTATTGACTATGTCAAAGCCTTATGTGTGGATCACAATAAACTGTGGAAAATTCTGAAAGAGATGGGAATACCAGACCACCTGATCTGCCTCTTGAGAAATTTGTATTCAGGTCAGGAAGCAACAGTTAGAACTGGACAGGGAACAACAGACTGGTTCCAAATAGGAAAAGGAGTTTGTCAAGGCTGTATATTGTCACCCTGTTTATTTAACTTATATGCAGAGTACATCATGAGAAATGCTGGACTGGAAGAAACAAAAGCTGGAATCAAGACTGCCGGGAGAAATCTCAATAACCTCAGATATGCAGATGACACCACCCTTATGGCAGAAAGTGAAGAGGAACTCAAAAGCCTCTTGATGAAAGTGAAAGTGGAGAGTGAAAAAGTTGGCTTAAAGCTCAACATTCAGAAAACAAAGATCATGGCATCCGGTCCCATCACTTCATGGGAAATAGATGGGGAAACAGTGGAAACAGTGTCAGACTTTATTTTTCTGGGCTCCAAAATCACTGCAGATGGTGACTGCAGCCATGAAATTAAAAGACGCTTACTCCTTGGAAGGAAAGTTATGACCAACCTAAATAGCATATTCAAAAGCAGAGACATTACTTTGCCAACAAAGGTCCGTCTAGTCAAGGCTATGGTTTTTCCTGTGGTCATGTATGGATATCAGAGTTGGACTGTGAAGAAGGCTGAACGTCGAAGAATTGATGCTTTTGAACTGTGGTGTTGGAGAAGACTCTTGAGAGTCCCTGGGACTGCAAGGAGATCCAACCAGTCCATTCTGAAGGAGATCAGCCCTGGGATTTCTTTGGAAGGACTGATGCTAAAGCTGAAACTCCAGTACTTTGGCCACCTCTTGCGAAGAGTTGACTCGTTGGAAAAGACCCTGATGCTGGGAGGGATTGGGGGCAGGAGGAGAAGGAGACGACAGAGGATGAGATGGCTGGATGGCATCACTGAATCGATGGATGTGAGTCTGAGTGAACTCCGGGAGTTGGTGATGGACAGGGAGGCCTGGCATGCTGCGATTCATGGGGTTGCAAAGAGTCGGACACAACTGAGCAACTCAACTGAACTGAAGTGAACTTAAAATTACTTAGAGTAACATCTACATCCTTGTTCATGTGCAGATATATCAAAGCCTCCTTGAACAGAATATCAAGCATGGAGACTCTGCTATTGGCCAAACCCACCTTTCATGTATTCTCATTAACAAGGGCTAAAACTGTGATGTTAAAAACAAAATTAAAAGTATACTTGATATAACTTTTGTCTATGTAAAAAAATGTGGTAAGTGCCAAATCTATAAGTGAGAATCTGTTATGTATGCATTTCATAACATTTGCTATAAACTACGGAGTTGTGGACACTCCACATATATAACAAAATATCACACGGAAGGAATAGTGAACTAACACCAAGGTCTTCCTTTTAGCACTCTTACCAGATAATCTCTAAAGGATCTTATGCCTCATTATAAAGACGAAAACATAACAATTTTCTAATATTAGTATAGGACATATCATTGGTATAGCGACAGAAAAAAGGTAAATTTTGTATCTTTGGGTACATTTACATTCTTGGTCAATGAAATTACTAAGATAAAATAGATTTTAGTCATCCTAGATTGTTGCAAAATCTTTTTATTTTTGCCAACAGAATCAGACATGTGATTATATTAAGCAATGAAATTAAGGGTTCATATTTTTCTCAAATAAGACTGCTTATATTCAACATTAGCCATTATACTTAATAGCTTTGTGTGTGTATGTGTGTGTGCGTGCACGCGCACACATGTGTGTGTGTGTGTTCAGTCACTAGGTCATGTCCGACTCTGCAGTCCCATGGTCTGTTGCCCACCAGGCTCCTCTGTCCATGGGATTCTCCAGGCAAGAATACTGGAGTAGGGATCTTTCTGACCCAGGAATTCAAACCCTCATCTCCAGTGTTGGCAGGCAGATTCTTTATCGCTAGCACCACCATACAAACAAGAAGTTGCTTTCACGATTATAATATTAAAAAGTATACTCTTTACCTTTACTAAAAAGTTACTAAATAGCAGATACATAAAATTCAAAACTACCAAATTCCACTAGCAGAAATACTGATAGAAAGCAACTAAGCATATGAAAACATACCAGCGTGCCCCCCAAACCTATTCTACATTTATCTTAACTCATTCTTCCTACTTTGTCACTAATTCATTTACACTGCTTGCTTTAAACTCCCTTCCTAGACAACTGTATTTTATTTAATGAATACATGTGTCAAAATAATTTACTCACATCTCATTCTTCATCTTTTTTCTGTGTTGAGAATAATCTGTGTATTTTTTCCAAAAAAATGGAAATAAGATAATAAAAAGCAAACGTGAAGAAAACAGATTTTCTTTTAGCTGAATTAAATTACAAAGCATGATGATATTAATTACTCAAGTAAAACACAACAGAACATTACTATTTTATTCCAAGCATACAATTATCTTTGAACTATTTTAAACATACAGATTAAAAACAGATTTTAACCTTTAATATCATTTAAATACCTAGAAATAATTTCTATTATGAACAAATAAACAATACAACACAATAAATGGTCTTTACTATTTTCGTTGCATTACTGTAAACAGAAAACAAGCTACCAGTTATTGGAGCTTTAAAAAGCATAGCATTAAATCACCAAATTAAGTGAATAAATGTATTCTTAATATTGAAATTAATGGCTGTGCTTTATGCAGTTTATTATCTCTTTTGAAATGCCATCCAATTTCAATTCAGGACTTTCTCCTCTCCTCTGACCTCTAGCAATTTTGTCAGCAGAGGTGGAAACTAATGCTCTAATTCACGAATAACAAAAATGCCTCAAGTGATCTTTGCCAATTTGTCTAGCACATGGGTTGTCATTCACTAGGTGCCTAATAAATGCTCACTGACTTGAACCAATGAAATTTTTACTAAAGGATAATTTATACTCCCTTCTTTTGGTCACAGCTCCAGAAAGAGAAGGAAGGCCCAGATCTTCCGCCCTGCACCCACAGCCAGTAAAGGGTTAAAGTCACTCTGCATACCAGGAGCACACATCACTCTTGAAAATCAAGACCAAAGATGCACTCCTCTTACAAATACACAGGTACCAAGTCTTGATCCTGACTTCACTATTTTTGTTTTTTTTTTGTTTTTTTTCTTGTTTTGATCCTTAGTTCACATGACAGTAAATTCATCCTTTTAAAGGATATGGTTCAGAGATTTTTAGAAAAATCATGGAGTTGTACAACAATCAACATGACATAATTTCAGAAAATCTTTTCACTTCAAAAAGAGACCGTATAGTCACTAACAGCCATTCCCCATTTCCTCATCCCTCCAGTCTCTGGAAACCACTAATCTACTTCCATTTCTGGGGATGTGCCTAGTCTGAACATTTCATATAAATAATCATACAATATGTGGCCATTAGTCACTGACTCCTTTCACTAAGCACGTTTTCAAGGTTTATCCATATTGTAGTATATATCACTACTTCATTCATTTTCATTGCCACACTATCTTCTATTGCATAAATTATTACATTTTATTTACCCACTAATCAACTGATCAATTATTAGGGTTGTTCTGATTTTTTGGCTACTATAAATAATACTGCTACAAACTTATGTATACAAGTCTTCATGAGACATAGGCTTTCATTTCTCTTGGGTGTAGAGTTCTTTAGAAGAATAGCTAAACTATGTCCTTAACATGTGAAAGAACTACTAACCTGCTTGCTAAAGTGACTGCACCATTTTACAATTACAACAACAATTAAGATTCTACTGTCTCCATATCCAAACAACATCTGTTATTGTCTTTCTGATATTAGCCATTCTAGTGGGTATGAAATGGTATCTCAATGTTGTTTTAACTTGCATTTCTCTTATGACTAATAATGTTTTCAGGCACTTAACATTTGTGATATCTTCTTTAGAAAAACATACTCATATATATTTTACCTATTTTTAGTTGAATTGTCTTAACCATTGAATTATAAGAGGTCTTTACATAGTATGGATAGTAATTTCTTATCAGACAAATGAATTTCAAGTATTTTCTCCTATTCTATGGGTTATTGATTCACTTTCTTGATGGTATCCCTTTAAGAACAACAGTTTTTAATATTAATAAAGTCTAACCTTTTTCCTTTCATTGCTTAACTTTTGATGTCATACCATTTCCTAATCCAAGATCATAAAAGTTTACTCCTACATTTTCTTTAAAACAATTTTATAGTTGTAGCTCTTACTTTTATGTCTGTAATCCATTTTGAGTTAACTTTTTATATGGTATGAAGTTTACCAAATCCATTCTTTCACATGTGGTTATCTGGGTCAGGAATATCCCTCAGAGAAGGGAATGGCTACCCACTCCAGTATTCTTGCCTCTGACCAACTGCATGGACAGAGGAGCCTGGCGGGCTACAGTCCACAAGGTTGCAAAGAGGCAGACATAACTGAGTGGCTAACACTTTCACATCCAATTAGTCCAGCACTATCTGTTGAAAAGACTGTTCTTTCCCTATTGAATTATCTTGGCAAGCTTGTTGAATGCTCTGCAGGTTCTTAAAGGCAAATATTTATCTTTTAGACAGTTACAAAATTTTCTAATTGCTCTCCCATTAGATTAAAGGTTGCAGTTCATTTTTATAAGATATTCTTGTAGTTCTATCCTCAAATTCTGTTTAAACTGGTAGCAACCCAATTTTTTTTCATTCCAAAGACAGTACTTGTTTTAATATCTAACCTCTATTTTCTAGGTGTATTGTGCTAAGCATAGTATAGTATCACAGTGAGTCTATAGGACAACATTGTGAAGAAAGTTCCAGAACACATATTTATTTAGTTTTAAGCTATGGTTGTTCACTCTTTTCAGAGAAGGCAATGGCACCCCACTCCAGTACTCTTGCTTGGCAAATCCCACGGATGGAGGAGCCTGGTAGGCTGCAGTCCATGGGGTCTAAGAGTCGGACACAGCTGAGCGACTTCACTTTCACTTTTTACTTTCATGCATTGGAGAAGGAAATGGCAACCCACTCCAGTGTTCTTGCCTGGAGAATCCCAGGGACGGGGAAGCCTGGAGGGCTGCCGTCTATGGGGTCGCACAGAGTCGGACAGGACTGACACGACTTAGCAGCAGCAGCAGCAGTTTACACTTTTAAAGAAGAACTGTGAGCAGAAGCAGGACTAATTATGCAAAGCCAAACTGCCCTTAAATTTCCTGAAACGGCCAGTGTAGAGGAGAGCTCTTGCCTTCAAGCTGCCTGATAGACCCCTGCTTTGCTAACAACATCCAGTTTCATTTCAGGAAACAACTTTTCCTTCTCTACAGGGTATCTTGCTGGAGCAGTAAGTCAAGGTGCCACACACTCCCGCTACAGACCCTCCCAAGGAAGGTCTCATCATGGGTCTTTTTCTTTTTCCATCCATATAAGGTTAAGCTGTGGGAACAACCTGAAATACAAGCTCTGAGAAATTCAAGAAAGGTAATGCAAGGACAGAGTAAGCATGAGCTCACAAATCCCAGGGAGCTGCCAAAGCAAGATGATTAAAGTGTCTCTGCTCCCAAAAGCCGTATTAATATTCCCGGTCCCGGTCTATCTGAAGCTTGGCTTGTATTATTCCTTTCAATAATGGAAACTACACCATAAACTTCAAATAAATTCATTTATTGGTTTAAGCCAATCATAATTCACTGATTGAAAGAAAGAACCTTAACTTATACAGTCAATTCCAAAGATATCACTAGAGATTGTAATCTTGTTTTCTAATATGATTTCTCCATGAATAAAAACTGATAAGCTTTCTCAGAGAGTCTGTTTAATAGCTGGGTCAACACAAATTACACAATTACTTGACTTAACGAGCTTGTTTGAGCAGGTGGTTTCTGGAATCCTTAATGTTATAGCCTGTCTACTTGTCTTGGAAACACCATCCCACTAACTTGTACACAGCTTTGTGCATGTATATATTCCTTAGATGGTGCTGACTTAAGTTAGCCACGCTGCTTTCCGAGTACTTTTCAAGGCAATGTTAACGAATGAAAGTGAAAGTCGCTCAGTCATGTCTGACTCTTTGTGACTTCATGGACTACACAGTCCATGGAATTCCCCAGGCCAGAATATTGGAGTGGGTAGCCCTTCCCTTTTCCAGGAAGGGAATCTTCCTGAAGATTCCCTGAAGATCCAAGGGATCCTCCCAACCCAGGGATCGAACCCAGATCTCCACAATGCAGGCAGATTCTTTACCAGCTGAGCCACAAGGAAAACCCCAGAGTACTGGAGTGGGTAGCCTATCCCTTCTCCAGCATATCTTTTCAGCCCAGGAATCGAACTGGGGTCTCCTGCATTGCAGGCAGATTCTTCACCAACTGAGCTATCAGAGAATGGCGGATACCAAAAACAGGAAAAGAATTTCGGCACATATTTTTAATTTAAAGATAAGTGGTGAGTTTTAAGACTTTTTTTTTTCCTGCCAAAATATTATGGATAAAGGTTCAGTATGTGGCAACTTGGAAAAGTTGCATTGTTTTGAAGAGGTTTTAGTTAAACTAAAGAAACTTTTCCTACCCGGAGTGTAGTCTGTGTACGTCAGTGCAGGTGTGTACCGATAGATCCGTGGACGTTTAACCATAATGTGACATTCTGCCTTATGAGTAACTTATTTCTGTTTTCTTTCTGCTTCCTTACAAATTAAATTAAGTTTTGTTGGGCTTCCCTAGCAGCTCAGCTGGTATACGATACTATTTCACCTTACCGGGCTGCCCTATGATCGTTTGTTTGCTACTTGGTCATTTTTTTTTTTTTTGCTTGTTTGTTTTCATTGTTTTGTCTTTCGCTTCTTTTGAGGAATGGTCAGGAGATAGGACCGTATATTTGTTATCCTTTTTTATACTATGTGTAAGGCACATTGAGTCCCAAGTGGCTCAGATGGTAAAGAATTCACCTGCAATGCAGAAGACCCGGCTTTGATCCCTGGGTTAGGAAGATCCCCTGGAGAAGGAAATGGCAACCCACTCCTGTATTCTTGCCTGGAGGATCCCATGGACAGAGGAGCTGGGTGGACTAGAGTCCATGGGGGTACAAAGAATCAGACACGACTGAGCCACTAAGCACAGCACATGTGGGAACTACCACATTTACTACTGATGAGCTAAATTTCCATGATCTTGAGCTAGACAATGACCTCTCAACACCAAAGGTACTAGTACAATACAGTGACAATAGGAAAAAAAATCAACTGGACTTCATTAAAAGTAAAGAAGTAGGAAGCCTTCAGAGGATTCCATCCTCTGGCCATTAAAATAGCCCCTGCATGTCTCATCTTTCTAGTTAAGACGTCCAACACCATGGAGCAGAGAAAAACATGCCCACGTTTGCATTATGTCCTTTTCAAAATTCTGATCTATGTATTCCATGAGCATACAAATGATGACTGTTTTCTACCTCTAAGCTTTGAGGGTATTTTTTTTAATTGTAACAGGAACAGATTTTGATTCCTGTAAGCAGAGTACCACTGTAACAAACCTAAAACACGTAACAATAGATACACAGAACAACAGATATGGTCCCATTCCATCCCATCCCGTACAGTCTTTTAGGACTTCCCTAGTGGTAACCCACTCCAGTGTTTTTGCCTGGAGAATCCCAGGGACGGAGGAGCCTGGTGGGCAGCCGTCTATGGGGTCACACAGAGTCGGACACGACTGAAGTGACTTAGCAGCAGCAGCAGCAGCAGTGGCTCGGACAGTAAAGAATCTGCCTGCAATGCAGGAGATGCAGGTTCAATCCCTGGGTCAGGAAGATCCCCTGGAGTAGGAAATAGCAACCCACTCCAGTATTCTTGCCTGGAGGATTCTACAGACAGAGGAGCCTGCCGGGTCACAAAGCGTCAGACACAACTGAGCAACTAACACTTTCACTTATAGTCTATTGGGAGGTGTAGAGAAGTAAATAAGCAACAGCAATGAAGAACTAAAAAGCGCCATGAAAAGATGGAATGCCCGCACTGGGATGTTAGCAAGAACACCTCTCCTCGTCTGTGGTTCTCGGGGAAGATTTCCTCCATGTAGCACCACCTAAATTGAGGACAAGAAAGCAAGAAGGCAGCATATGAAACCAAAGGCAGATCATGCGTGAAGTCTAGGGGGGCCATGTAGCCATGCAAGATTTGAGACCATACATTAAGCTTCAGAAAGGGAGGAAGTTAAGAAGTGAGTCTGAAGCTGAACAAAGTGGGGCGCGGGGCGGGGCGGGGGTGGCTGGCGTCAAGCCTTGGAACGCTTTTACAACATTCTAAGTAGTTTTGTTCTGACCCTAAGGGCAAGACCACTGGTGCTTTAAGCACAGAGACTGCAGGACAGCACATCCTGCTGACTAACGTGGGAAGGCCGCACTGAGAATAGTGGCAGAGAGAATGCAGAAAGCCACCACGGTCATCCGGGAGATAGTGGGCTGAATTAAGTGGTGGCTCTGGAGATGGGGAATCCTGACCAGATTCTAGGATTCGTTCAACGGAGAGAAAGAGAGGGACTTCCCTGGTGGCCCAGTGGCTAAGACTCTTCCCTCCCAATACAGGGAGCCCGGCTTCGATCCCTGATTGGGGAACTGGATACCAAAGCTTGCAGCTAAGACCAGGTACAGCCAAATAAAGTAAAATGTTTTTTAAATCCTTCTTTAATTTTTTTGGTAGCTAAAATTAAAAACAAACAAAAAGAGAAAAATACGAGTCAAGGATGAAGCCCAGGTTGTTGACTTATACAAGAGATTCAATGGTAGAACCAAAGTCTGTGAAAGGGAAATGAAAAGAAGAACAGCTGGTAGGGGAATATGGTAAATCATAATGAAGTGTTTGGCTCCTTTTAAATATAAAATGAAAAAAAATTACACACATGAGAAATTGACAGATTTCTCACATATAGGAATATTCCTTCTGGGGTGTTTTTAAAATAGATGCTTAAGGAAAAGAATTTAATAAGCACCAAATATTTGTACATTAAATATTAAAACATTTAGGAAATGATTTTCACTATGTCAGAAAGGGATCAAGCCTCCCTCCCCCAAATCAATAGTTGCTATTCTCAGTTTTAATATTCAGTATATAAATATTCCCATCAGAAGAAAGAAACTACCCTTTAAGAAACTGCCTCTTTAAAAAGAAAAGATACCCAGATTCAGCAATCTTATCTTTCAGAAAATGGGAAATCAATGAGAATCTTCATGCCAGGGTGTTTGGAAATACTTAACAACCCCATCACGTGGTCATTGAGCCAAATTATCTCATATCACAGCCCAGCATCCCTACACTGAGAGGCAGATTAGCTATACTCATCAACTAAAAATAAACACTTCCTTCCCGACCACAATTTGCCTCTGAACTCAGCTGGGTAAAACAACACAGTATTCATTGTGATTGACAGAGTACTTTCAGATCTAATGATAATTTTCACCAATTTTTGAACATGTTGTGTTTTCAGCATGAATTCCAAAACAATTGAATGATTCTCACATCAATATGAATTGAGGGATCTGGTGATAACAAACATCTGTACTGTTGTGCATGCAGATGATACACTGGTAGGATCAGACTTTGTTTATTTTGTAACAGAACAATGTGAATAAGGCCAAGTTCAAGAGCTTAGTCCTTTTGGGGGGAATTCAAAATTGCTTTCTTTCATTCACCCCAACATGGGCTAATGTGCTCATAAACACACACAACTGATTTCAAGGGTATCCTCATATTTAGGCCATATTATGAAAAACCCATTGACACTTCCAGAAAATCAAATTAATGTTATGCCTGGGTGACTGTGTATCAGGAGCTCCCAGATTGGCCCACACACTCACTGTTCAGTCGGTATTATACAAAAATAATGTTCCAACACCTTGGCATTTTTCACAGTCTTACTATTAAAGCATTTACCTTAATATGTTTCCTGCCATACTTCACTATTTCCTACTCCTAATTCTGTAGACTTGTCATGTTCTTATTACGCATCTTACTCATTTTTGCATTTGGAGCTCTACCCTGACCCTGGTTGCTGACAATGAGTACTACCTCTGTAGCTACACCCCTCTGCTTCTGGTAGGATTCAGATCCGCTCACCCCTTGTCCTCCAGCCACCATGACTCCATATTTGGCATAATCCAGGCTAGCAGATGGGCCTCTCTATCCTTGTTTAGAACCCCACGGCATTTCCCCTTAAAGCTCCTCAAGCAAAGGCAGCCAAGATCCCCTTCTAAACTTTGGGGATGATTTGTCAATGGCCTTTGTAATACTGGCACTTGAATGTCTTCCAGGCATCTTAAATGGAAAACCACATTTGGGCCCTATCTCCCATCTTCCCACCCATCTATCAGTTCCTCCTTGCTTACACCAGAAATGCTGGAAACATTCTTGGGACTCTCCTTTCCCTCACCACACACCAGGGCCTGTCTTATTTTTTGTTGTTGTTGTTGTTGTTGTTGTTTTTTAATTTTATTTTATTTAACTTTACAATATTGTATTGGTTTTGCCATATACCAAAATGAATCCGCCACAGGTATACATGTGTTCCCCATCCTGAACCCTCCTCCCTCCTCCCTCCCCATACCATCCCTCTGGGTCATCCGAGTGCACCAGCCCCAAGCCTCCAGTATCGTGCATCGAATCTGGACTGGCGACTCGTTTCATATATGGTATTATACATATTTCAATGCCATTCTCCCAAATCATCCCACCCTCTCCCTCTCCCTCAGAGTCCAAAAGACTGTTGTATACATCAATGTCTCTTTTGCTGTCTCGTATACAGGGTTATTGTTACCATCTTTCTAAATTCCATATATATGCGTTAGTATACTGTACTGGTGTTTTTCTTTCTGGCTTACTTCACTCTGTATAATAGGCTCCAGTTTCATCCACCTCATTAGAACTGAGTCAAATGTATTCTTTTTAATGGCTGAGTAATACTCCATTGTGTATATGTACCACGGCTTTCTTATCCATTCATCTGCTGATGGACATCTAGGTTGCTTCCATGTCCTGGCTATTATAAACAGTGCTGAGATGAACATTGGGGTACACATGACCCAGTAAAAGCACTCTAATCTACTCTCCAGTTACCTGGTTGTTAGAGTAACTGATATTTTCACTTCCATAAAAAGACTTGTGACCATGGGACACTGAATGCTTGCAGTCAACACGAGGGTTGCTTCGAGCATCACCCTACACTTCTACTCCCTCCAGTTAAATGGCATCTGTGCCGGAAGTCACTTGTATTTTTCTCCAAACTTGCTGATACCAGTATGCACTTATTACTGAAATGATATATTTCAATTAAACACTACATAGACTGGGTAATTTTGAATTTTAAAAAAGTTTGGCTTCATAAAAACTAGGTAGAATGTTTGGGCAAATCTCCAAGAAAATTTTCTATATGAATTGTTTTTAAAATCCCATAATGGGCAAAACTGGGGGGGAAAAAAAGAAACTAGAAAGTTTTGTGATCTCATTCTCATCCCTAATTCATAAAGCCATTTACAGATGTCTTTAAAATTCTTGCTTCATATAAGGGAACCAAAACTGGAAATTGTGGAAGATGAAACTATAGGTACAGTTCACATAAAAGTAAACCAAACAAAATCAGGTCAGAATTGCAGTTCACAAATTCACCCTCAACAAATGGTCCCAAGCTGTATCAAAAGACTGGCAATGAGTGTTTATAGTCTTTAAGTTAAAATAAAATACAGGATCGGAGTACATATTATTTAATATTTCCCTTTAATCAACTTTTCAATTAACTAACCAACTAGTTTATTCTATTGGGTAATACAAATAACAACAGTAGGTAATATTTACTTACTTGAACTCTATACCAAACATGACTACTCCCATTTTTCAGATAATGAAACTGAAGTTTAGGTCTGTATATCCTGACTCTTTCCATCATTTTGACCACTCTTATATTCTTTCAATATCCTCTTAGCCAGTCTCTACACTTCCACCTTCAATCCTTTACCAAATTTCATTAATCAATGAATAGTAGAAAATATTTTTTAACCCATCTGTAATTATGCCATCATCTACTTAAGACCTTTCAGTGTCATTTCACTTCTGAATGGATTCAAAATCCTTACAAAGCACTTCACGACCTGGCACTGACATATTTATCCATCTTTACCTAACATGTCCATCCTTGCTCATTGCACACCAGTTACCTCTGCCTTCTTTCACTTCTCAGAATATGCCAAGGTCTTTTCCATTTCCAAGAATGTTCCCATGCTGTGTACTCTGTTAAGAGTGTTCTTTTTTGAGTTTCTCTTCATCCTTCAGACCTCAACTTGAGCTCAACTAGTCTTTGAATTCCAATTTAATTATCTCTTTTTCCTAACTCATAGCATTCAATTATTTTCATTCATAAGACGTGACAATTGAAAAATACGTATTTCTTTGAAATTATTTTACTCCTGTCTTTCAGAAAGGAAAGGGCCGTATCTATTTCATTCACCTTCATGGTCCCTCCAATAATACCTTTAATTTAGAAGATAAGCTCACAAATAATGAATCAATGAAGCGATCCATCAATGTTCATATATGAAGTAGAGAAGAGGCAATGCCAAAGAACTTTCAAATGGCCATAAAACACCTGCTACCAAAGGGTTTCCCCAAAATGGGTGAGCCACTCTCCAGGGATGCTGTGAAATATCTCCAGGGATGGAGACTTCTCCACCACTTACATTAGATTCTGTTCCCATTCTAACCTTTGGGCTTCCCTCGTAGCTCAGTGGGTAAAGAATCTGCCTGCAAGGAAGGAAACCCGGGTTTGATTCCTGGGTTGGGAAGATCCCCCGGAGAAGGAAATGGTAACCCATTCCAGTATTCTTGCCTGGAGAATGCCATGGACAGAGGAGCCTGGCAGGCTACAGTCTATGGGGTCACAAGAGTCAGACACGACTTAGCGACTAAACCACCACCTACTCTAACCATCATTATATTTGAGATGTCTAATTCATGAATTCACAATTCTGTCACTCCTTCTCACAGATTTAGTAAACCAGGCTTCCTTGGTGGCTCAGACAGTAAAGAATCCACCTGCAATGCAGTAGACCAGGGTTCAATCCCTGGGTCTGGAAGATCCCCTGGAGAAGGGAATGGCTACCCACTCCAGTATTCTTGCCTAGAGAATTCCATGGACAGAGGAGCCTAGTGGGCTCCATGGGGTTGCAAATAGTAGGGCATAACTGAGCTAAATAATATCTATATAATGTTAGCATTTGTGCTCGAGTTCTTAAATTAGGCATATATTAAAAATATTAAACATATAGGTCATTTGATTGAATATTAGAAAATAGTGTTCCAGAAATCAAAGTAAGTCCCTAAGGCAGTCTTCAGCCCATCTACAAACACTAACATTTCCCTTATTCCATGAACTGCACTTGAGAAAATATCAAGTCTTCACACAAGCTCTGGTGTTATTTTAGACACAATCCCAGCAAGCATAGCTTGCAGTCAGAATTAGCAAATAAAGATAAGCTTTCTAAAAGTAGGCACATTGCCAGTGGTGAGAAATAACAGTAGACATGAGAATTCACAACAGGACAGCTGTCTGGATCCATTTAGCACATGGTCAAGAAGGCCTACATATTTTCATACATCTGAGGACAGTATTGTATCACTGAGCAGTTATAATAAAAAATGCCTAATGACGACCTTGTATTATGAAGAAAGCTGATACTATTTTCATTGCGTACTGCATCAAAAGACAAGGAAGAGAGTACCACATCACGGGGAGAAATCACCTGGAAAAAAAGTGTATTTATCTAGAATACATCCTTTCCTGACAACATGCTATGAAATCAAGTTATTACCATATCGTAGAGCTTTGCATCCCATGCCTTATTAAAATAAAAATAGGCTCTATAAAGTTTCCAACTTTCCTATTATTTCTGTAAAGAAGGGGCATCACACAAATTACCAAATTAAAAGATTTAATCATTCTACTTCAGTGATTTTATAACTGTGAAGTGCTCATCTTTTGAGAACAAAGCATAGCTTACTAAGGAGCATAAGAAAAGAGTGCAGCATACAGTATTAACAGGAATTTTTCAAAGTACTAAAGCACTTTGTCTTCAAAACAGATAAGCTAGGTAGAAATAGTCTATCATTTACAAAATAATAATACAAAATGATTATATATGTACTTATATATTTAGATTTGATTGCCACTGTACATTATCTTTGGATTCTCTCAAAGAATATTCTTCACAAATTGCTAGAATAGGAACCCACAGTAAATGCAGTAAATGGAACCCTGATTGATCAAGACTCAGGTAGACTAGATCACTAGAAATTTAATTATCAATCAAAATAAAATAGAGATTATAAAACCTCAGAGACAAAAATTATAATATAAATTATGTTTCCTATGGCCAGATACTGTTCTAAGTAAGCATATTATCAGAAGGATCTCATCCAATCCTTAGTATAAGGCTAGCAAGTAGGTACTATTATAACCCCCAGTTAAAGCTGGCAAACCTAAGGCACAAAGCAGTTTATACATTGCTTTAAAATCTCACAGCTAGGGCTTCCCTGATGGTTCAGGGGTAAAGAATCTTCCTGCCAATACTGGAGACATGGGTTCAATCCCTGAGCTGGGAAGATCCCACAAGCTGCAGAGCAGCTAAGCCCGTGTGCCACCACGACTGAGCCTGTGCTCTGGAGTCTGGGGAATCCACAACAACCGAGCCCTCGCGCCACAACTGCTGAAGTCCGAGGACACTACCGAGTCTCTGCTCCACACAAGAGGAGCCACCGCAAAGAGAAGCCTGCACACAACAACCAGAGGGAGGGCCGGCTCGCCACAACCAGAGGAAAGCTCGCGGAAACGGAGACCCGGCACAGCCAAATATCACGTCCTCTGAAAACCATGCATCTAGCAAACGAAGTCAGCATATGACTCCTGAAAGTCCATTTGCAGCACATACTTTTAACCGTACCAAAACACTATCAAAGAAGTCTTCAATTATGCCCATAAAAGAAATGGCTTTATTTCATGTTTAGATAGATGTTAAGTTAAAGAGGAAGTTAAGTGGAAGAGACATAAAAGTGATGTAAAACAAAATTTTGGAGATTGCTTTTTTCCTCAAATATTTGTTTTACATGCAAAGAAAAGCACAAAGAGCCAATGATTTAATACAAATAGGATGCATGCAACAATCTTCAAAGAATTCTAATTCAACAACCTCAAAATACTTTTATGTTTTATAGGAAGAATGCCAGTATGTTCTTCCTCAAAATGTCTCAAGTCCCAGAAGCCTGTAGTCTATAAACAGTGTACTACTGTATAAATTAACAATATAACACGGTCATAACCAATGTTTTAGAATCAGCAGAGTCAAAAGCATACACTAGTGATATAAATGAGGATGGGAATTCATTTCTTTCAAACTGTCAGATAAATGTATGTAAAAGCACCATTGAATATAGCAGGCATAATTTGTCTAGCAACTAAAATACTGTATTTCCAGCTGAATAACTACAGCCCTCTAATAAACAGGCCGTAATATTCGATACACCTTGTTAGTGCTAGAACTCTCACTAGAAGTTTGGAAAAGATTCTGAAATAGCATGTCTTTTGCTAAATAGATCCTTCAAAAGTATTTTGGGAGTTTTGTTGGCTACTTCAATTTTCTTTCCATATGTGATGCTATTTAAATATCCAATAACTCAAAATTCTCTAATGCAGGCAAGAATTATTAAACTTTTCGATGATTTACAGCCTTTTATCATCTTCACTCCACTTTCCGGCCAATTCCCTTAGCGATTTCTAGTGAAAAGATACAAAAGGGAAATAAAAGGATCAAAATTTGAAGGTGCCCAAGTGTGATAATGAATCTGTTATTCTCTGCAAAGAATGCCTTTCCTCTGTCCTTGCCCATTTCAGTCTTTTGCTCTGATCTGCCATATTAAAGACCCCTTCTATTCAAGACTCCTCCTATTCCAGCACCTTCCTGGAAATGCATTTAAATAGGCCGCTCTTCTCTGAAATTGACTGTTTTGATTTGTGAGTTCCCCAAGTTTTGACAGTAAATCAGGTTCTGGGCCAGACAAACACAGAACAGAATTACCTAAGTATAATGCATTTGGAAGCTGAGCTCACAAGGCATTTGAATCGTTCATTCACACAGACCCATGCTTGGTGACAAAGAGAGTCCTGAGAACCTTTGGTGACAAGCTCTCATGACTTAATGGAGAGGGAAGACTTGGAGACTGACAGCTATACAAGCAGGCTAGTCTCCACAGTGTGGATCCATCTAGAAACCTGATGCCCATTGGCTTTTTCTGATCTCCACAGATGCTATGGAGATGGAGAACAGGGAGCAGTGTTCAAAGTCACCTTCTCCCCAGTAGCAAGTGCAATTCTATTATTTTAACCAAAGGAACAAATTCTCATGAGCAAAGTAGCCTACGGATGCTGCTGCTGCTAAGTCACTTCAGTCATGCCTGACTCTGTGAGACCCCATAGACGGCAGCCCACCAGGCTCCCCAGTCCTTGGGAGTCTCCAGGCAAGAACACTGGAGTAGGTTGCCATTTCCTTCTCCAATGCATGAAAGTGAAAAGTGAAAGTGAAGTTGATCAGTCATGTCCGACTCTTAGCGACCCTATGGACTGCAGCGTACCAGGCTCCTCCGTCCATGGGATTTTCCAGGCAAGAGTACTGGAGTGGGGTGCCATCGCCTTCTCCAGCCTACAGATGGTTGAGTAATAAATTCAAGTAAATAGGGCAACAATTCGTTCACTAAACTCATTCTTTTATCATGTCATCCATCCACTTACTAACCACATGGCAGAGTGGAAACATTTACAGCTTTGAAGCTGTATATACTTGAGCTCAAACATGATACTACTGATTACTAGTTAATGACCTTGTAAAAGTTACCTGTTTGTAAGCTTCAGTTTCTCCGTCTATAGAAGAGAAGTAATAACAGATCTGTTCTCAGGATGTTCTCAGGATTGTTCTCAGGATGAGAATGACTCTTTGATTGAACATCAGTTCAGTTCAGTCACTCAGTCGTGTCCGACTCTTTGCAACCCCATGAATCACAGCACGCCAGGCCTCCCTGTCCATCACAAACTCCTGGAGTTCACTCAGACTCACGTCCATCGAGTCAGTGGTACCTTATTTTATCGTGCTTCATTTTACTGCATTTCACAGATAACTGTGTTTTTTAATAAGTTGGTTTGTGGCAGTCCTGAATCGAGCAAGTCTATTGGTGCTATTTCCAATAGAATTTGCTCACTTTGTGTCTCTGTATCCCATTTTGGTAATTCTCACAATATTTCAAACTTGTTCATTATATTGCTATGGTAATCCATGATCAGAGATCTTTGACATCACTATTGCAATTGTTTTGGGGTGTCGCAAATTGTACCCACTGAAGATTGTGAACTTGATCAGTAAACACATGTCCCGAATGCTCAGTCAACCTCCCTTCACCCATCTCTCTGTCATCCTGGGCTTCTACACAACGATAGTGACATTAGGCCAATTAATAATTCTGCACTGGCCTTTCAGTGTTCCAGTGAAAAAGAAGAGCTGCAAGTCTCTCGAATTCAAAAAAAAAAAAAAACTAGAAATGATTAAGCTTAGTGAGGAAGGAATGTCAAAAGCTGAGACAGGCGGACAGCTACGCCTCTTGTGCCAAATAGTTAGCCAAGTTGTAAATGCAAAGGAAAGGTTCTTGAAAGAAGTTTAAAGTGCTGCTCCAGTGAACACATGAATGATAAGTGTAACAGCCTTATTGCTGATAGGCATAAAGTCTGGATAGAGGATCAAACCAGCCAGAGCATTGCCCTAAGCCAAAGCCTCCCAGAGCAAGGTCCTAACTCTCTTCAGTTTTAAGAAGGCAGAGAGAATTGAGGAAGCTGCAGAAGTTTTTCTAGCTAGCAGAGTTTGAGATGAGATTAACTTCACATTGTACTTTTAAAAACTGGATTAAATTTTTAAATTACTGATGAGATTTAAGAAAAGAAGTCACCTCTATAACATAAAAGCTCAAAGTGAAGCAGCAACTGCTGATGTAAAAGCTGCAGAGAGTCATTCAGAAGATCTAGCTAAGTTCATTAGTGAAGGTGGTCACACCAAGAAGCAGATTTTCAATGTAGACAAAACAGCTTTCCATCAGAAGAAGACACCATCTAGAATTTTCAAAGCTAGAGAGGAGAAGTCATTGCCTGGGTTCAAAGCATCAAAGGACAGGCTGATGCTTTTGTTAGGGGCTAAGTGTCAGATTTTATTTTTGGGGGGCTCCAAAATCACTGCAGATGGTGTCTGCAGCCATGAAATTAAAAGATGCTTACTCCTTGGAAGGAAAGTTATGACCAACCTAGATAGCATATTCAAAAGCAGAGACATTACTTTGCCAAAAAGGTCCGTCTAGTCAAGGCTATGGTTTTTCCTGTGGTCATGTATGGATGTGAGAGTTGGACTGTGAAGAAAGCTGAGCGCCGAAGAATTGATGCTTTTGAAATGTGGTGTTGGAGAAGACTCTTGAGAGTCCCTTGGACTGCAAGGAGATACAACCAGTCCATTCTGAAGATCAGCCCTGGGATTTCTTTGGAAGGGATGATGCTGAAGCTGAAACTCCAGTACTTTGGCCACCTCAAGCGAAGAGTTGACTCATTGGAAAAGACTCTGATGCTGGGAGGGATTGGGGGCAGGAGGAGAAGGGGACGACAGAGGATGAGATGGCTGGATGGCATCACTGACTCGATGGACGTGAGTCTGAGTGAACTCCGGGAGTTGGTGATGGACAGGGAGGCCTGGCGTGCTGCGATTCATGGGGTCGCAAAGAGTCGGACATGACTGAGCAACTGAACTGAACTGAATGCAGCTGGCACCCTGAAGTTGAAGCCAAAACTCACTTACCATTCCAAACATCCTAGCATAATCCTAGGATTATGCTCAATCTGCTCTGCCTGTACTCTATACACAGAACAACAATGCCTGCATGACAAAACATCTGTTAACAACGTGGTTACTACATATTTTAAGCCCAATGTTGAGACGCACTGCTCAGAGAAAAAGATTCCTTTCAGAATATCATCACTCATGAACAACGCACCTGGTTACCCAAGAGCTATAATGGAGATGCACAATGAGGGTGATGTTGTTTTCATACTGCTAGCACAACATCCATTGTGCAGCCCGTGGCCATTACAACTTTCCAGTCTTATTATTTAAGAAATACGTTGGGGGGACTTCCTTGGCAGTCCTGTGGTTAAGGCTCTGCACTTCCACCGTAGTAGGCGTGCATTCTAGTCCTGGTCAGCCCTGCAAAACCATATGGCACGACCAAATATTTCAAAGAAAAGAAAAAAAAAAAAAACCAGACATTTAATATGCTATAGTTTAAAGGCTATTTAAAGGCTATAGTTGCCATAGATAGTGATTCCTCTGAAGAATGTGGGCATCCTTCTAGATGCCATTAAGGGCATTTGTGATTCATGGGAAGAAGTCAAAATATCCACATTAACAAAAGTTTAAAAGAAGTTGGATGACTCTTTTAAAGTCATCATGGATGACTCTGAGGGGCTCAAGACTCCAGTGGAGGAAATAACTGCAATATGGTAAAAAGAAAAAGAAAATTAGAACTAGAGGTGGAAACTTAAGACTGAATTGCTGTAATCTCATGATAAAACCTAAATGGATAAGGAGCTGCTTCTTGTGGATAAGCAAAGAAAGTGTTCTCTAGAGATGAAATCTACCCTAAGTTGAAAGGATGACAAAGGATTTAAAATATTACATAAATCTAGCTGTTTTAACAACAGCAGGGTTTGAAAGAAGTGACTTCAATTTTCAAAGAAGTTCTACTCTGCATAAAATGTTATCAAACAGCACTGATGCTACAGATAAATCATTCTTGAACAGAAGAGTCTATCGATGCAGCAAACCTTACTGTTTTTTTTATTTTAAAAAATTGCTAAAGCCACCCCTCCTTCACCTGGGGTGACGGTGAACCACTACCTTGATGGGTCAGTAGCCATCAAACTTAGGCAAAGCCCGCCACCAGCAAAAAGATTACAGCTTGCTGAAGGCTCAGAGATGGTCAGGATTTCTTTAATAACAAAGCATTTCTAAACTAAGTATGCACATTTTTAGACAATGCTAATGCACATTTGATAGACTAATAAAACTAGCATAAACTAAATATAAACTTATGTTCCCTTCTCTGCATTGAGCTGGAAACCAAACCCTCAATGTCTTAAGTTGTGTGTGTATACACTTATTAACTGCCTTCCACATCACAGTAACTCTGCCAAGGATGGGGATATAGCAGTGAATGAGAGAGACGTGGTTCCTGACGTCACAATATTTGTAAAATGCCTGGACGCCTTTTGTAAGTACATGGCAGGTACTCAATAAATGGTAACGGATACTGTCACTGTTATTAATATTCATAATGGCACCCCACTCCAGTACTCTTGCCTGGAAAACCCCATGGACAGAGGAGCGTGGTAGGCTACAGTCCATGGGGTCGCAAAGAGTCGGACACGACTGAGTGACTTCACTTTCACTTTTCACTTTCATGCATTGGAGAAGGAAATGGCAACCCACTCCAGTGTTCTTGCCTGGAGAATCCCAGGGACAGGGAAGCCTGGTGGGCTGCCATCTATGGGGTCGCACAGAGTCGGACACGACTGAAGCGACTTAGCAGCAGCAGCAGCAGCAGCAGCAGCAACATTACTCTCAATTCAGCAAAATGCTGACAATACTGAGATGAGACCAAGGTACCTTCCCCTAGTAGGAACATCTATGCCATTACTCTCTACAATGTGCCTTGAAATAAAGGAAGCTTAAATGAAGGTATATTTATGAGAGAAGAAAGGGAGAAAACCTCTGAGCAGATCCACTGGGACCCAACAAGCACAGACAAAACTCCGCTGTGAAAAGCAGCTTGGCCTTATGTAAGGATGCAGAAGTCTCTTCTGGTTCTGTATTTGAGCCTGGGAAAATATTTCTCAAGGACTGATTAGTGAAACTCTCTCTAGCGTTGCTTAAAAACCACTCTCCTCTGTGGCCGGATACTCATTCTGCTTCTGTAACCAGAGGATAGGGCTCCTCCTTCATTTTTAAGAATTTGTGTCTTTAGTTCAGACGACCAGGTGATCCTTCTCAGGAGAGAGAACATGTAACCCATTCTGGGTAAGGAATGTTTCTCTTCGTCCCATTTTCTCTTGTCCAGAACAAGTACAAGTTTTCCTTTGGGAATCCAAAGGGTAGAGTGTTTGGGTAAAAGAAGGTCATGGACTGGCCTGAAACCATTTACTAAAATTATAGAACTAAGTAAAATGTACAATAATCATCCATATGAACATTACAAAGGCTATTACATTGTCTCACTATACCAGCTATTACTGCTCCCTTCAGATTCACAGATATGAACCATACATCCATGGAAGGGAAAAGGCATCAGTTATAATAAAGGAAGCAAATTTAAATTTCACAACACTGTGAAAGGTATTTTTATATATGCCAAAATTTCATTGAGTATTCAAAGTTCTTGCAACATTCAATAAACTGATATTTATTAAATAAACACTGTGTCAGTAATTGTCAAACTCTAGGAGGAGAAAGTCCATTTAATTTGAAATTTAGAGACGATTGGTGACAAAGACAAAACAATTTCATTAGAGAGATATCAGTAGAAATCAGAATGAAACTGGTTTAAAATTGGCAAATGAGGATGCTAAAGAGAAAATGTAATCTCTTCTTTTAAGAGATTTAGGAGAAGAATGGCAGATTTAGAGACACAGACAGACTAAGCTCTTAAGCCTCAAGACACTGTTCTGTGTTTGCCTGAAAGTGCTAGAACATGCATGCACGCGTGCATGTGTGTGTACACGCACACACACATATGGGGGCCTGCACATATGTTCATTTTAAAGCTAAGCCAGTTTATTTCCAGCTCTAGTGAAGAAGCCCATATTAAAGGAGAGGCTGAAAATTAAATCAAAAAGAGGAACTAATTGAAGGAATCAATTCTTGGAGAGGAAAGGAGGTAACGGGACCAAGAGGAATTATTAGCCTTGGATAGGAAAAGTCTTAAATCTTAAAGTCTTAAAGATAATTTTAATCTCTGGAGGAGACGAGGGGGAGGGTGGAAATACAATTCTTGATGTAGAACTTGTAAAGTATGATGGACTAAATAAAAAATACTATTTCCAAGGATAAATAGAACTCCATAAGTGGAAAGACAAACCCATGAAAAGTACATGTACAAACACAAAATGCACACTTATTTTCCCCACACTCATGAAAGAGTTTTTAATTAGATTGCCCTAAATATACGTTCCCTTTGATAGGAGAATTTTTCATCTTATATTAACTCTTTCACTGTCACCACCTAACTTACAGTGGAATCTTTGGTGTGTTCTGAAAACCAATTTCACTTAAGAATCATAACAGTATCATTTGAATGTTTTAATGAAAGATAAAAAAGAATCTTCCTACTGCACAGATTTACAAGGTGTATTTGTGTCTAGATAAAACAGAAAAATTAAAATGTAGCTCTTGTTTTATCATATAAAATTATGCTCTCACCTCCAAACAATAGAATACACATGGGGAAAATAGGAACTTTCCAGTCAAGAAATCTAGCAAACACTACCCAAGCTAAGTGATCAAAGTTACACCAGGAGTAACTGATGTTGATACTCTGTACTCCTGATAGGAGGTGAGAAGGAGGGAATATGGTTTCTGTGATATTCTTTCCCAAGCCTCAAAACTCAAGTCTAATATTTAGTCAAAACTAAGTTGAAGAATTCTTTTCTTTTGTTCACGTTAAAAATTTCTATTTTTTCTAGAATTTTTTCAATCGGGATATAATTGTTTACAATGTTGTGTTAGTTTCAGCTGTACAATGAAGTGAATCAGTCATAGGTATATATATACCCTCCCTCTTAGACCTCTCACTGACCAGTACCTCTTAAAAAGTGTCAAGGTCATATGAAAGAAGGCTAAATAAAATACCAACACAAGTCAGAGGAAACTAAGAAGGCATGATGATTCAGTACAATGTGATAACTTGGACTGAATCACTAAACAGAAAAAGGGACATTAGCAGAAAAACTTAAGAAGTCCAAACAAATTCTGGAACTTTGTAAATATTAATGTGCTAATATAGGTTTCCTAGTTTTGACAAATACCATAGCTAACGTTAAGGGGAAATCAGTAAGAAGAGGAAAGAAACTCTCTACCATCTTCACAATTTTTCTACATTAAAAAATAACTTCCCAGAGGGACGGTATGGGGAGGGAGGAGGGAGGAGGGTTCAGGATGGGGAACACATGTATACCTGTGGTGGATTCATTTTGATATTTGGCAAAACTAATACAATTATGTAAAGTTTAAAAATAAAAATAAAATTAAAAAAAAATTATCCCCAGAAAAAAAAAGAAAAAAATAACTTCCCAAATACAAAGTTTATTTAAAAATAAATTTATTTTCAAAAAAGAAATTAAATTAAAATCCTGGTATCTATTTCTCTGTGTGTATTAATCACTCAGTCATGTCTGACTCTTTGTGACACCATGAACTGTATGTAGCCCACCAGACTCCTCTGTTTATGGATTCTCCAGGCAAGAATACTGGAGTGGGTTGCCATTCCCTTCTCCAGGGGATCTTCCTGACCCAGGATTCAAACCTGGGTTGCCCCCGTGGCAGGCAGATTCTTTTACCATATGAGCCACCAGGAAAGCCTGGTATCTATTTCTGAATTACTTCAAATTGTAATTAAACTTCTGCAAGAGAAGCAATCATGTCCCCAATTAAAGCATGAGAAAGGATCAAAGGTTAATTCTGAAGTGTAGTTATAAAAATCTTGAATTAAAATTAGAAACATGAAATCTACTGCCTACATTGTAAAAACTATTCTGTTTATAGTTGCTTTCCTTCTGTTCTTAAACTATTTTGGCCATTTTATTGGACTTAGTTTTAGATGTCTTTCTGAAAATACCTTTTATATTAATTGGCTATATTCTTATGGATGTGCAAACTGCTATGCTGGTTGTGTGCTTCGACATGTGAAGGCACCCAGTGCTACGAGCATAACGTGATAAGTACATATGCACACTACACTGCAAACACGAGGACTGCCACTTGGTTCATCAAAGTATTCTGCTGTTGTTATTTAGACATGAAGTTGTGTTCTTTTGTGACACTGTGGACTGTAGCCCACCAGGCAGAATTTATTTAATACTTCCACATGATCCTTAAATATATATTTCCTTTTTTAAATAGCCTTATTGAGATATAATTCATACACTCTAAAATTCATCCACTTAAAGTGTACTTGAAAGTGGGTTTTATTATATTACTAGAGTTATGCAACCATCAACATGATCTAACTTTAGAATGTTTTCATCATCTACAACAGAAACTCCAAACACATTAACAGCCCCGCCTCATTCCACACCCTACCCTTAGCCCAGACAGCCACTAATCCACTTTCTAGCTCTATAAATCTGCCTGTTTTGGACATTTCACATCAATGGAATCATGCAACAGGTGGTCCTTTGTGACTGCTTCCAATTAGCATAATGCTCTCAGGATTCATTCATCTTATAATATGTAACAGGACATCCTTCCTTTTTTACGGCCAAATAAGATTCCATTGAGTGAGTATACTATGTTCTGTTGATCCATTTATCAGCTGATAGATTTGGGGGTTCTTGCAAATTAGGGGCTATTAGGAATAGAGCTGCCATGAATATTCATTAACATACAAGTTTTTGTGTGGACATATGTTTTCTTTTTTTTTTTTACTTTATTTTATTTTTAAACTTTACATAATTGTATTAGTTTTGCCAAATATAAAAATGATGCATACCCAGAAGTGGAACTGCTGTATCAAGTGGTAACTTTATGTTCACCATTTTGAACAGTCAACTGTTTCCCAGACTGGCTGCACTATTTTATGTTCCCTTCAGCAATGCACGAGGTTTTCACTTTTTCCACATTCTCACCAACACTTGTCATTGTCTGTCTTAAAACATGTATTTTCAATACTTATAATGTCTCTTGTTCCGTTTACTCCCTGTTAAAATCGCTTGTTGTCTTCTGATCTCCTTTCCAAGGAAACACCAAGTTGCCTAACAACTCTATGAAACGACTTTTAAATGATACAAAATATACTAAAGCCATAATCCATTTTAATCCTATTATTTTCAAAGTGTTTTACTTCATTCCCCTCTGACCTCATCATTACCCTTCTTTCTTTCATTGATAATGACTTTAATTAGACTTTTCAAAATAAAAATTCCCGCTAAAGTAATTCTTACCAAAGCAATTGTGACATGCATTTATATGGGTGTTAGGAGCAAAATTATTAATTTAGCCATGTTCATAGACTTCTCTTTTTCTCTAATCAAAGATAATTATGTGATTCAGTTTCTTATTACTGCCCAGAATCCATTAATGAATCATAAAATTGTAACTGGAAGTTTTAAATAGAGGACAGAGGAGAATAGAGGGGTGAGGAAGGGTGGAGTGGAGCAGAATGGAACAGAATAAAATAGAAATGTTAGAGTCCAATACATTATTTTCTGATACTTTTCACTCATTTTATATGTTCAAGAAAGTTTGAAAGCCACAAATTTGATTATCTCTTACCACTTAAACAGGAATAACTCTTTCCTAAATTAACTGAAAAAGATAGAAAGGGGAATATTATTTATAAAAGACAGATGGTGAAAAAGGAATTTGAAGAATTAATCTGAAGAGAGAAGAGCTGTGAGTTACAAAAGGGAATTTAAAAAACTACTGATAGCAAGCCACATATTTAGGTTATTTTTATGTCTGTTAAAGGTCAGAGCAAATAAAGAATATATTTTAAGTAATTTTGGACTATAAACTTTGCCTCTTTCATCTCATTCTGCTCGGATGTTAAGAAATGGACTTCTAGGTTATTAAGAACTACATAATATATTCATACTTACAAATATATGCTAATTTATATAAACAGGTATTTATTATGATGGGAAAAGCCTATGGAGAGGGAATTCATCTTTTAAACAGATGACAGTAGTTTACAGTTAAAAGCATAAAGTCTGGAGTCAAGCAGATTTCAGCTAATCCAACTTTTACTTCCAGTTATATATTTTGCCAGATAGACTGGGAAAATGTCTCAACCTATATAAAACTCAGTTTTCTTCAGAAAATCCATGAGTTGCTTTGAAAATCAAATGATAAAAGGCATATTAAAAGAGTACAATATCCTAGAACCCAGCACATAGTATCAGTAAATGGAAGCTATTTTTATTTAAAATTATTTTATAAGTCTTAAAAGTGTTTTAAAGCAGATAATCCAAAGATATAGTCCATTGTAATCAAGAGAAAATAAGTGGATACATTAGAATATGTTGCTCCTGTAAGCAATCAGACAAGGAACAGGATCATTCAATGATTCAGTCTTTATTACCAGTTCATGTGGGCTTCCCTGGTGGCTCAAGTGATAAAAAAAAAAAAAATCCACCTGCAATGCAGAAGACCTGGATTTGACCCCTGGATTGGGAAGATACCCTGGAGAAGGGAAAGGCTACCCCACTCCAGAATTCTGGCCTGGAGAATTCTAGAGATTTATAGTCCAAGGGGTCACAAAGAGTCAAACATAACTGAGCAACTTTCACTCACCAGGTCATGTAACTACTATATTCATCATTTTTTTAAATTGACAAATGACAAGCAAAAAACCCAGATTGTTCTATGTGTTCCAATTTCCAATAATGAAAGGCAATTGTAACTGAAATCAGCTGTATAACAGTCCACTGACAGCACAGAATGTCTGTGTGCATCAACCAGGTAAAATTATAAGACATCAAGACATATACAGGAATAGGATATTGAAAACTCAGTTATAACTTAGGCTCTTTACATAACCTTGATTAAACTACAGTCACTCTGTTGTGTCAGACTCTTTGCCATCCCATGGACTACACAGTCCACGGAATCCTCCGGGCCAGAATACTGGAGTGAGTAGCCCTTCCTTTCTCCAGGGCATCTTCCCAACCCAGGGATTGAATCCAGGTTTCCCACATTGCAGGCAGATTCTTTACCAGCTGAGCCACAAAGGAAGCCCAAAAATACTGGAATGGGTAGCCTATCCCTTCTCCAGCAGATCTTCCTGACTCAGGAATCGAATGGAGGTCTCCTGCATTTCAGGCTGATTCTTTACCAGCTCAGCTACCAGGGAAGCCCCTTGATTAAACTACACCACAACTCTAAAAGGTAAGCAGGTTGGCATAAATGCCATTTGCTAAATGTGAAGCAATTAGGTAAAAATGGAGATGCAAAGAGCTGACCAAGAAAGTCTAGGGAATCAATGGCAAATTAAAATATTGCAGGAATTCCTTTAAACTTATGCTCCTGTTATAACGCAGCTGAAGTCCTTTCCAACCAGTTAGTTCACCTAGAAAATGTCACTATCCAAGAACCTCTAACATTTGCTTACACAAGGGAACTGCACACACGTCAGAGAGGTTCTACTGTGACCTGTAATCCTCCCAAGCCTGCTGCAAAGAGGAGGCTTGAGACAGCTCTAGACCATCTAGCAAACTGCATATTCCACTAATATCTGGTTCTAATGATAAATAATTCATAGATCTGATGACCAACAGTAAATCTGCTATAAAAATACCTAGTCTGATGTCTTGACACATAGTAGGTCTTTAACAAGTAAGGCAAGACATCCAGAACAGTGAGATCTATTGTCCTAAGTAACAGCCCCTATTTAATTCTCTAAGAGAACTTTTTTCCACATTCTAAAATAAAAATTGCTTCTTTGATTATTAGAAAAAACTATAAACATTCATTGTTTGTGGACAAAGGTTTGTATTAAATATTGGAAGACATCCATTTAAAAGAGGTAATAGATAAAAGGGCCATGCACTCATAACAGGGGGAAAGGAAGAGAAGGGATAAAGGGAAACACAAAATTAAATTCATTGGATTCCACTAAAACATGTTAAGGCACCACTGTATTTCTCCAAAAAATAATGAATAAAGAGAGAAAATAAAATTTATGCTACTATTCCTATTTAAGTTGTATTTCACAGTAAATATAAGGCAAGTTGATAGAGGGAAATCTTACCTAATAAGTGCAAACAGAATGAAATAATCAGACTGCCACCATTTTCCAATATTTAATAAATAACTGATTTGTGCAATCAGTAGCCATTAATGAAGAGTAAAACCAGTAAGTGCAAAGTTGATGGGGAAGTTCAGACTGTCATCTCTCAGCATCTGGACCCAATTTAAATATTGCTCAAACAGATGGGGAAACAGTGGAAACAGTGTCAGACTTTATTTTTTGGGGCTCCAAAATCACTGCAGATGGTGACTGCAGCCATGAAATTAAAAGACACTTACTCCTTGGAAGGAAAGTTATGACCAACCTAGAGAGCATGTTCAAAAGCAGAGACATTACTTTGCCAACAAAGGTCCGTCTAGTCAAGGCTATGGTTTTTCCTGTGGTTATGTATGGATGTGAGAATGTGAGAGTTGGACTGTGAAGAAAGCTGAGCACCGAAGAATTGATGCTTTTGAACTGTGGTGTTGGAGAAGACTCTTGAGAGTCCCTTGGACTGCAAGGAGATCCAACCAGTCCAATTCCGAAGGAGATCAGCCCTGGGATTTCTTTGGAAGGAATGATGCTAAAGCTGAAACTCCAGTACTTTGGCCACCTCATGCGAAGTGTTGACTCATTGGAAAAGACTCTGATGCTGGGAGGGATTGGGGGCAGGAGGAGAAGGGGACGACAGAGGATGAGATGGCTGGATGGCATCACTGACTCAATGGACATGAGTCTGGGTGAACTCCGGGAGTTGGTGATGGACAGGGAGGCCTGGCATGGGGTCGCAAAGAGTCGACATGACTGAGTGACTGAACTGAACTGAAAACTGAAACCACCAGACACTGTTTACAACTGATATGATGATACATGAAAATACACAGCAGCCCTCATGAATTGTTCTTGCAAAAACACATGTAAATCTAAGTATTTCTATCAACTCCCGTCTGCAGGGAACATGTAGAATAGGGGAATGAGCTAAATGCCTGCACAAAGGAGCAGTCAGAAAACTCTAAACTCCAAAACGTGGGACTTTCTACAGGACCACCGACTGACTGCTTCTACAAAATAACTGAATGGGAGACAGAGAAGATAGAAGAGAGGAAGACTGGGATGGGTGAGATTAAGAAGGCATGAGGGGAGAAAGGAAAGGTGGAGGAACGGAGAGAAAAGGAGGGAGGAAGGGGAAAGGGAGGGGAAGATGGATGAAGTTGCTTCTTAGATCCCAAAAACCCAAGAGACTTCAAAGAGACTTAAAGAACACAACCACAAACAAGGTATGGATCTTGTCTAGAAGCTGATCTGAAGAAACAACTGCTTAAAACACGCACATATTTTTTAGACAAGTAAATGTGAATTTGATATGAATTGAGAATAACCGTAAGTATTGCTCATTTTCTTTGAAGTGATAATTAAATTGCATTTAGTGGTCTACTAATGATGGAGTGACAGCTTCAAGTGCTACACAGCTCTAAGCTAGCCACAGCAGATGAGGACAGGAACCTCCAAGGGAGGAACCACGTTTATTTTACTCTCTGCTGTGCCTTCCACGCCTAACACGGCACCCACACAGCTCACTCAAGGCTTACTGAGTGACTGCATCTAGGATAGTCTAAGAGCACATCTCAGAATCTTGCCTGGGAACTTGAACAGGTAAAATACAGCAAATAACAGAATGCTTTTGAGAACATGCAAACTGTTTAAAGTGGCTGGAATTTTATGCACACTTGGAAGAAAAATGAAAGATGTAGCTGAAGTAGCAAGGAAGCGGCAAATCATAACTATATTCCATATGTGACACTACGAACTTCGTGTTATACCCTCTTGGTAGAGGGCAGTCACTGAAAAGGACTGACTATACATAAATTTAGAATGAGGTTTTAAGAAGGTCACTCTGGAAGAGTTTTTCTACACCTGCACTGTTGACATTGTGGCCAGGTAATTCTTTGTTGTCTTGCTCAATGCAGAATATTTAGCTGCATCTTTAGTCCCTTCCATATAGATGCCAGTACAACCCACATGTGACAACCAATTAATATCTCCAGACACTGACAAATTTCACCTGGAGGCAGAGAGTAAAATTTCCTCCAGGGAAGAATCACTGCCCTGTAAGTTTTGTGAATCAGAAGGTGAAACTCAAGACAGGGAGATCGATCAGAAGGCTACTCTACAAAGAGTAAGAGCATGAACTAAAGCAGTAGTGTGGAGAATGGAGGGGAAAAAAATAGATTTGGGTGCCACTGGAGAGGCAAACACAGCATCCAATTATGAGTAGTGAATGAGGCTTAACAACGGGCAAAGACAATGCCCAGCTGCCTTAACTGAGCAACTGGATGGTGGGGCTAGTCATTCAAACAGGGACTAAAGATGAGTACCTGATCACTCTCCAGGGGTGATAAGGTGAACAACAGCAAAAACAATACCCTTCTTCTCCTGAAACTGATTTTCTAAGAGAGGTAGGCAAGGCAACAGACACAGGAATAACCTAACTTCTGAGAGTGATAATTGCTTTGTAAGGGGTGATGCTTATGAAAATGTTTAAGGAATCTGAAGCTGGACGTGGAAAGATTTATCACTATCATATAGTTGGTTCTACCACACAGGCTTAGAATCGGGAGATCTGATCTCTGATGACAATTCTGCTATTACTTGGTTGTTACTTAGAAATGTTGGTCAGCCAGTTGAAGTCTCACTACCCCCAACTATGCCATAAGGATAATGAGTATTGAATAGGCTGTTATGAGTTTTAAACAAGAAAGAATATAATTTGTGTGTGCATACCTGTGTGCCCATATATGTGTGTGAGTGTATGTGTAATCTCAGTACGATGTCTGTCACGAAAAAGCACTCAATAATAACCATTATCATATAATTATTCAGTTGTGTTGGAGGAGGGAGAGGGCTGGTGTTTCATAGCTTTTCTCAGAGCCACTCAGCACTTCAGCTTTTCACGCTTTATGCCTTCAGCCAACAAGCTTTCATCACGTGCACACTCTGTGGTTGATACCATTCTAAGAGCCAGGGACCAAGCAGTGAGCAAGAGAGACAAAGTTCCCGGCTCCAGCACTAAAGCTATTCCTGGCAGCCTCATCCTTCTCAGCAGCTGGATCTTTCCACCTCATAGCCTTGTCTGGGCACCTCCTCAACTGAATATCAGCGAAATTCCCACCATGACTTTGTACCAGGCCATTTCAAGGGCAGTATGTAGCAGCTAAAAAGCTTCAGCAGGGTCGGAGGGTGTTTAGAAGATTAAGCAGCTGTTTATCCCTTGCCAATCTATGATGATATTAAGCTGAAAGTTGCTTGAGAGAATAATTGGCTTGGTTCTATAGAAAGCAAATCCAGTCAACGATGGCAGCCAAGCTGGAACCTCGCTTAAACGGCATCCTGGGTCTGTTGCACTCTAAACGATGATGCTCAGATCTCCTAAGCGGGAGCAATAGGAGGACAGCTGAGAATAGATAACAAATCAAAGCTGCAGACTTTCTTGACTCAATGGGTTCCAGGAGTTGGAGGGGTTGCTAACTGCCATCCTACACTGACTTCTGAGAGAGTGCTAGGTAAGGATCTAAGTCAATGGTTCTCAACCTTGGTCGCACTGTAGGGTCACCTGGACAAATCCTAAAAGTAGGCAGGGCTGGGCCTTACCCTTATTTAATTGGATTGGGTGGGGCCTGGGTGTTAGTGTTTTAAAAGTTCTCCAGGTGATTCTAGAGTTTGTCACCTCTTTTGAGATCCACCTGCAATGCGGGAGACCCAGGGGTTCAATCCCTGGGTTGGGAAGATCCCCTGGAGAAGGGAAAGGCTACCCACTCCAGTATTCTGGCCTGGAGAATTCCATGGACTGTATAGTCCACAAGGTCGCAAAGAGTCGGACACGACTGAGCAACTTTCACTTTCACTTTGAGAATCATCAATCAGAGCAAATAATATTCAGTGATTTCAACAGAAACATTTGCAACAAGGGGAAGGTAGAAGAAATTAAAAGAAAAACTGTAACTTATATTTTAATCCACTACTCTCTGGGTCATCCTCAAATTATCATTACTTCTTTTAATCCCAAGTCTCCAAAGAAGAATAGTGGTTATTATTGAACTAACAATCAAGTTAACAATAATTCATGTTAAACTAGTAACTATTTTTAAGAAGCTGCATTTTTTATATATAGTTTAAATAAATACAAAGAAAATATGAATCCATTTTTTAATTGCTAAAAATAACTTTAGGCCTCATAACTTATTTTCTTAATCTCTATCAAATTCCTTTCACACTTTGTTAAACTGAATGTCAGGTTCCAATTTAAAATAAAATAAGAGTTCTGTTTTGGAGGACACTTGTACTCAGAAGCAGCCAATCAAGAAGATACTGTAATCTTATAATAAATGATGAATTGATAGAATTACTTGAAATGGAAATTTAAAAAATCAGTTATATTTTAAGTGAAACAAAAAATACAATTTCAGAGGCACTATTTTTCTGACAAAATTGCATGAAAAAATTACAAGACACTGTTCATTTCTAATTCACTCAAAAGAAGAGATAATTTTCCAGTGATTGACATTATTTGCATTATATTTCAGCAAGCAACTACTCATTGTGATATCTGATGTCAAGTGTAGGATAAGACGGCTTCATTAAGAGCAGGAGATGTTTGAATGGAGACTACTTTTTGAGGTAAATATCAATAAACCGCTTCATGTTATAGCAATTACTTGTCCTACTCAACTTTAAAAAATAGATAATAAGAAGTCTCTATGATAAAATATTATAGAGCAGAATAAACTGACTGGTCACTAAACCCATAGGTGACCAAATTAAGTCAAATATTCAAATGATGACATAAAATGTGATCTTACCCACCAAGTAGCCATCAGCCCTAACAACAACTGATATCAAGGTCCAATACTATTTTGAAAGCAATTATTGATCTTAAAATAGAATATATGAGATACAAAGGCTTTTGTCTAAGCTAGAAACAATATTCTATCCCAAGTGCTGCCAAATAGAATTAAATAATTATAATGTGTTAATATAATGCTTTCCATAGTGTTTTACTGCCTATATAATATAAAGACATTATTATCCCACTTTATAGATGAGGAAATTGAGGCTCAAAAGTGCTAAGTGACACACCCGAGGATGTTTGGTTAGAAAAGGTAGAGATGAAATACAGAGTCAAATCTTGGCTCCAAAGGTAAAGATTTTGGTGTTCTAAATTGTACTTCCGTGACTTCTAAAGAGTATTTGTAAGTGTTTTGGCAAAAAGGCCAAGAGAAGTACCTTTCTTTATTACTTCTATGGGATGGGAACATCATTCTTTCTAACTTATGGGGCCAGAAAAATGAATTTATTTTTATTTTATTTTCCAGGAGGAAAAAGTGGGCACATATGTCATAAAAATGACTGAATTTGCTAAGAAACACTATTTTTAAGTAATCCCCATTGCTCTTCAGTCATGTCTGTCCATTCAAATCAATACCACAAGGAACTAACTCTACCACAGCACTCAAAGGATCTTCCTCATCATCAAATCTCTATTTCAGCTCCTTTCTACAGTCTGCTTAGACTGAAGCTTACGATTACTCAGTAACTCCCCAAACCCCAGAATACTCACCTAAGTAATGCCCTTTATACATCATTCATGGAACAGTTTACATCAGTGGATGATAATTCCTAAACATCATTCATACTAGGAATTACCATCTACTGTTGCAAAGTACTCCAGGGCCTGGAATGAAGTAGGTACATCTTCATTGAGCTAAGTTGCTATTCTCCTCATGAAGTGCTTTTGTGTATGAGATGCCAATTCACATTTGTGTGAACATTTGACTAATCTAACCTTCCTTTATGCTAGAGACTCATGATGGCAGCTGCTGCTGCTGCTTCTAAGTCACTTCAGTCGTGTCCAACTCTGTGAGACCCCTGAGATGGCAGCCCACCAGGCTCCCCCTGGGATTCTCCAGGCAAGAACACTGGAGTGGGTTGCCATTTCCTTCTCCAATGCATGAAAGTGAAAAGTGAAAGGGAAGTCGCTTAGTCATGTCCGACTCTATGCGACCCCATAGACGGCAGCCCACCAGGCTCCCCTGTCCCTGGGGTTCTCCAGGCAAGAACACTGGAGTGGGTTGCCATTTCCTTCTCCAACGCAGGAAAGTGAAAAGTGAAAGTGAAGTTGCTCAGTCGTGTCCGACTCCTAGCGACCCCATGGACTGCAGCCAACCAGGCTCCTCTGTCCATGGGATTTTCCAGGCAAGAGTGCTGGAGTGGGGTGCCATTGCCTTCTCCGATGAGGGCAGCACTGTACCTTTTCCTCTATATATTTACACACCCAGAGCAGAGCATGCTGCCTCACATACAGCGGGCCCTTGTCCTGTCACGAGGTCTTATATGCAGTCCTTAGAATAATGGAGGGCTTTCGCGTCACAGCAAGCACCCCAAGTGTTTACTGTCATTGTTCGTTCTGAATCAATGAATCCCTGACGACCTTGTCACTACCTGATGAAGCAGATAAGGAAGATTTTACACTCTATATTTTTACCAGATTTTTTAACTTAGAGAAATAACATAAGTTGACCAAAATTACTTGGCAAGAATCTATTTTGCAAAGCCATATCATAAAGATTAAATGAATCCAAGTAAGATCTGATTAAAAGGAAGATATATCTATCTTGGCAGTTCCTAAAATATAAATCGAATCAGAAACTTGAGACCATAAGGAGCAGATAAGCCCATTCCCATGAGTGTATCTCAGTCCTGACTGGCATCCAACTCCTTTACTCAGCGTGGCAGACTGTGTTTTTCAAAGATGGTGGCAATAATATCTCCCTTCCCACATGCTCATCTCCAATGGGACTTACCCACTCCTCAAGTCCTAAGATCACCCCTGAAGGGTCAAATCAACTCCTCTGTCCCTTGACTCTGGGATTTCCTTAGTGATATTTATTGACTCACAGAATATGGCAAAACTGAAGTCATGAGACCAAGAAAGCTAGATAAGGAATCCTACAGCTTTAATTTGGGCTATCTGGAACCACCTAGATGGAGGCAAACAACTCACAGAATTACAGGAGGTCATTAACAAACTATCAGTAATGTGTTAGTAAGTTTGAGAATGGTTTATTACACAGCAATAGGTAATTTGAAAATTCAGGACAAACACATGAGCCCTAATGAATACGTAGGTACTGAGTTAGCTTGTACTGTGTATCCAAAACTGTCTGGGCTGAGGATGGAATTCAGAATTAGTGTAAGTATCAACTGAAAGTATCTGACAGCCCCAGGTAATCGCATCCTCATATTCTGTCCTCCAGCAACTTAATACATACGTTGCTTACTTTCATGTGACAATTCTATAAACCATCTGCACGTTAGGCCTGGAATGCTCAGCCCATCCCACCTGTTTCATTTAGCTGATCACTACTCAATCTCAGACGTATTAGTTCTCCTTTCTAACACTCATAACACCCTGTACTGTTGGGGGCCAGCGTGAGGCACTCCACCCATGGCAAAGGTTATGAGGAAGGAGGCTCGACATACGCAAAGGCGGGATCGAGCCTCAGGAGTCCCCCTGGAAATCCTCGAGCATCTACCCCCATAACCAGAGCCTGCCTACTTTACTACTTTGTGCTCTCACCTACACCTCTGACTTTATAGGGGGCTGTCCCCCACCACCTCTTTCGGAGAAGGAGTTAACTTAGAGCTCCAGTTAATAATAATTCCTGGGCGTGACAGGAGTGTTTCAACTTACAAACTCCTCTGAAGGTTCTCTAGCCTTCCTGACAGGCTTGTCAGGCCACATGTGATTGCTCACAGCCTCCCAACCGTGAGAGGCACGAGATGCTTTAAACCTTCTAAAAACAGGTTCTTTAGAGAAGTTAGAAAATTATTAGTGTAAGTATAGCGGGCTGATTAGAAACTGTATTGGTGAAGGGTTTTTCATTTGTTGAGCCAATGTTTACTGCTAAGTCTCCACATCCCCTGCCCTTATACACATTAATGAATATATAGAAGAAATAAGTATTAACCTTTGATATAAATCACATTAGACCTTAGGCCAAGTAATTCTTTCCTTAACTAAAACCCACTACACCCTCACCCTATAGGAATGTAACTTTATTTGAGTGATGTCTGTTTTAAGAATCATCATCCCTGGAGAAATAAGTGTTGACTGACCACTGTCACAAGGACAGGGTCATAAATTGTCAGCAGGCCCCCCTGGCCAGAAGATGATGTAACACCCCTAAGACCTCTGTATACATTTGTATGAAGCACCTGACTTTAATAAAAGTCAGGACTGCTGTCCCCGTGTGACTTTTGTATAACATCTCAGTGTATAAAAACAGACTCTGGAAAATAAAGAATGGGGATCAGTTCCTCGAAATACTGGTCTCCCCGTGTCACTCTCTCTCTCACTCTGGCTGAGTCTCCATCTTGAGCGCAGAACCCACCAAGCTTACTAATTTTGCCTGGGCTTCTAAGATCCGACCAGGGAGGCCTCAGTGTCTCCTCTCCTTCGGGAGAACAGAAGGATGCCTGCGGCCTACGTAAGTGGTGCAAGCTTCTTGTCTTGAAGTTTTATTGGTCTCCCGCGTAAACCAAGCTACTCAGCCTCTTTTCTCCACTGAATTTTCCTACTGAGCTATCCTCATTCTATTACTCTTTATATCTCTAATTAATATTTAAATAGTCGCCGACGCCGTCTCCCCTTCGAATACCCTGGGTCAGCCGGGGCTGGATCCCGGCACTGTACTTCTCTGTTGCAATATTGTTCAGAATTCTAATTAATGAATTATTTGTGTGATTATTGGAGAAGGCAATGGCAACCCACCCCAGTACTCTTGCCTGGAAAATCCCATGGACGGAGGAGCCTGGTGGGCTACAGTCCATGGGGTCCCTAGAAGTTGGACACGACTGAGCGACTTCACTTTCACTTTCATGCATTGGAGAAGGAAATGGCACCCCACTCCAGTACTCTTGCCTGGAAAATCCCATGGACGGAGGAGCCTGGTGGGCTGCAGTCCATGGGGTCCCTAGGAGTTGGACACGACTGAGTGACTTCACTTTCACTTCCATGCATTGGAGAAGGAAATGGCAACCCACTCCAGTATTCTTGCCTGGAGAATCCCAGGGACAGAGGAGCTTGGTGGGCTGCCATCGATGGGGTCGCATAGAGTCAGACACGACTGAAGCGACTTAGCAGTAGCAGCAGCATGCATCTCAAACAATGCACTCTGAGAAATAAGCCCATGTGCTTGTTCATCACTACATTCCTAAGACATTCTAACATGACACATAGTCAAAAAAAAAATGCTTTGTGTCAAATTAACATATAGATGAGATGTTACACTGAGTGGCCTTGAGTGGGAAAAAGAGGGCTTCCCTCAAATCTGAGGCTTCCTAATCTTGTTCTTGTCAAAGATAACAACTGCAGTGTCAAAGGAGCTCTGAAAGTTCTAGCAAGATGATGGGGCTGGCTCTGGTAGGTAAGTCTTCATGCAGTAAAGTATGGCTGAGTGATGATAAATCAGGAATACAGCCAATATCATCAACTCCCAAGTGACCCCCTTACAAGCTGCCTGAAGACCTCAAATATCCAGCTCAGCAACATAAAGGGGAAAGTGCAGTCTTTGAAATCAGATGGATTGGACAGATATAGTCACAGACTAGTTCCTCAAAGTACTAGTTGTGTCATATTGGGCAAGTTTCTTCTCTGAGTCTCATTTTCATAATATATAAAAAATAGAAATAATTTATTTTCATGAAATTATCATGAAAATGAAATTAAAAAAAAGAAAAAAAGAAAATGAAATAAAATAATGGGTGACCAATGAATGCATTCTTGACATGCAGTAACTCTAGGTTACTGAATGAGGTCAGCTCCCCCTCTTTTGGAACATGTAACCACCATTCTGTACTATTTCCTCATGAAGAACACACATCAATCCTCCATGAAAATACAAGTTAAAACATGCATAAGTGTAAGAATATAGAGCCCTGCTGACTGAATGTGGCTCTACAGAACTGTAAGTCGCTTATTAAAATGAAAGAAAACATCTGTAAAGCCCCATTTAAGATGTAGGTTTACTGACATAGAACCCAGCTAGCTAGAGGCTCCCTTCTACAATATTTTCAAGACACACCACCTTTTGCCTATGCATTTTCAGACTGAACCTGGGATTATGCTTCATGTTTGAAAGTGCAATTTAGAGAAGCAGTTTATATTCTAGAGGAGAAAGAAATAATACTTTATACTTCACACTGACTACACATCTGAGGAAAAAGAATAACAGCCTGTCAACGTCGCAGAACCTGGAATTGACATATATACACTAAGAAGCTAAGTCATCTTCATCTTCCTTGTCTTCCTACCAGTTGGCATGATCATATGAGAAAAATGCAAATAAGGCAGATACAGGAAGTATCAGGAGAAGAAAGTGTATCCCTTTGACTGAAGCATTACTCCTTCTGGATGATCAGTTCTCCAAGCTCATCAAAATGTTGCTCTACGCTCACAGCTCTTGTCACTCAGTATCCCGTATTTTTGACTGTTTACAATGTGTAGTCACCCTAGTGTTTTAAAAAAGAATAGATCTGAAAAGTGTTACAGTAAGAATGTTTAAAACTGAGTAAGAACAGTTAACATACAAATTTCTCAAGAGAGATCAGAAACCATTTAAAGAAAAGGAAGAGAGATCCTAGAAAAATGACATAAAACCATCCTGCAATTGAAGAGTGAATTTAGCACTCAAGTAAATTTTGGGATGGATTTTATAGTTCTCTTTGTGCAAGCAAGCTCATTTGAGAGGCAGATTTTGCTGGCATTAAATCCTGGGAAGAATGCATTCTGTGGATCCTTACAGGCAAAGGAGATACTAGAAATAGGACAGAAACTATCATTTGGACATGGAGTAGCCAAACGATCTTCTTAATATGCAAGAACGCAGGCTCAGCTGCTTCAGTTGAGTCTGACTCTTTGTGACCCTATGGACCGTAGCCCTCCAGGCTCCTCTGTCCACAGGATTGTCCAGGCAAGAACACTGGAATGGGTTGCCATTTCCTCCTCCAGGGGATTCCTCCTTCTGCATTTCCTGCAGCTCCAGGGGATCTTCCCAACCCAGGGATCAAACCTACCTCTCTTACATCTCCTGCACTGCCGGTGGGCTCATTACTAGTGCCACCTGGAGCCCCATCTTCTTAATACAGAATGGCCTAAGTATAGAGCCATTTCTTATATAACAATCCTTGATGATCCCTTAGAACATAATAGCAGATAATTTCATGAAGCTTAAATAATATGTTGCTTTCTGAAGGTACCTCCCGATGAAAATTTGGGGAAAGCAATGATATAGTCTCATTAGGTACTTTAGACCCATGGTTCCAAGATATTAGGAATTTCTAATGGGTAAAATCAGGGCACAGGGGAGGAAAAAAACACCAGGACAGGGAGTTGGCATGTGTTATTTTTGTCAGATAAAGATAACTTTATGTCTGTCATTTCAATAACCTCAAAAAGAAAGGCCATTTTAAATGGCAAAATGATATGTTAAAGCATTAGCCCTTTAGTAAATTTTATAAAATGTGTAAGATCACCTCATACATTTTTTTTAAAGATCACCTCATACTTTTAATGTCCTTTTTTTTTTTTTTCACTATTTGCCACCAATAGTGAAAGCTTTGCCACAGAATAGTATCAGAACACAGATATTTGGGAATTACCCCCTCAGACAATTTTCCTAAAATGAAGAGTCAGCCTCACAGGTAAGTGGTCCTTGCAGTCTCCCAGGGCCCAGGACTCAGAAGGGCCTCTCACCTGGGGGCTTAAGACTCTGTCATTACCTTGAGCTTCTCAAAAATACAAAATGCCTACTGTTATTAGTTTGCCCTGGGCATCCCCAAGGGTTTCCCAGGTGGCTCAGTGATAAAGAAACTGTCTGCCAATGCAGGAGACACAGGTTCAATCCCTGAGTCGGGAAGATCCCCTGGAGAAGGAAATAGCAACCGACTCCAGTGTTCTTGCCTAGGAAACCCCATAGACACAGGAGTCTGGTGGGCTCCAGTCCATGGGGTCACAAAGAGTTGGATACGACTCAGTGACTGAGCACGCACGAACACATCCCCAAATTATGTAGCCAGTCGTAGCCAGTCGTGCCTAAGATATTGTGAGCATCTTGTACATTTTAAAGTAACTTACCCAGCAGTCAATTCACAATTGCATTTCAAGTGAGTGCCCGAAGGACAAACATAATACTGTTCATTGAAAGGAGAACGAAAGCCTTCAGAAACATGAGAGGAAAGTGATGAGCAGACATTGCACAGTGAAAACTGTGGCATCTAATGCCCCCCAGATCAAAGGTTATTTCAGCTCTCAACAGGTTACAGAGATGCCTTGGGAGAAAAAGCTAACATTTTTATGAAGGAATAAAAGTCGGAATTGCTCAAGTGATAAGACCAGTACTAAGCTGAGACTGCACAGGTCTGTATTGGGGAACATGCAAAAAAATGTTGCATCAGGCCAGGGAAATGTAAATATCTTTTGTTCTCACTCTCCAGCACACAACACTACCTCTTGAAGGGCCTGCCAGAATGAATGAGCCCCAAAAGAGATACTCAAATTGTCTTCCCAGCTGTGCCTCTAAGAAATGTTATTTAATCGTATCCATGTGAATTTGGACAATTTATGCCTAAAACAAGCCCCAACAGTTGACACAGTTGAAGTATAAATGTTTTTTCCTGACAACAATTAGCTTAAGTATGAAATGGCAATCCACGCCAGTATTCTTGCCTGGAGAATCCCATGGAGGGAAGAGCCTGGTAGGCTACAATCCATGGGGTCGCAAAGAGTCGGACACGACTGAGCTACTTCACTTTCACTTTCACTTTCATGATACGACTTTGGCGCAAAATCAATAGGTAATTAGGCCCAGTTATCTGACACTTAAGAGGTGTACCAGCCCGAGCAGGGGTCTTCCTTTACGTCCTTAAACCCCACTTTGCTCTGTCTAGTGGTGGTGACTAAGTGGACGTTCTAATATAATGGCTAAAAGCAGGCACTCTAGAGTAATCCTGGCCCTGCCACTTACTGATTATATAATTTCTGTCAAGTCATTTTATCTCTGTGTCTCAGGAGTGCCTACGCATTAGTTTTAAATCCAAAAAGATTGATTAGTTGGGTAGCCACTATAACTTTTACTGACTCCCACTGTACTGGGAGTGCGTCCCAACATTACCTTTGTTCCAAGGCTACAGGGAGACCCATCTGGCTGACTCAAAGCTTGCACTGTTAGCCCTGCTACAGACGCCAAATAACATACCCATATCTTTTGCCCAGTTTCTCATTCTCCAGCATCCAAACAGAAGAACACACACACTGAGGCCACTGACCCCAGACAACTCAATCCACATGCATCCACTCTGATGGAACAGGGTGTCCCTGACTGGGCCTAGGCTGACTGTTGGGTGTGTGTAGCATGTGATGGATTTCAGTTCGTATATTTATAGGTAGAGATTGCTATGCTCTTGGATTTAGGTCACGTTGTATTGAAATTACCCAGGCCTGTCTCCCACTGGAGTGCAAACTCCTGGAGGACAGGGCAGCGGCTCTTTCATGGGCTTTGTCCCACCAGCACTCATCGTGCAGCACACCTACCTCACGTGGACTGCAGTTTAAACATCTAAGTGACTAGTAAAATGCTCAGCCCAAAGCAGACTCTCAGTAGCTAACAGTGCTCTTAAATCATACCTACCTTGTCTTCTCCCCAGAGGAAGTGTCAGGCCATTAATTTTTGTGTTGAAGTATTTCACTTGCTACTTAACTCTGTGAACATTGTTAGTATGTTATATGGGATTCCAAGGTGGCTCAGTGGAAAAGAATCCAACAGCAATAAAATGAACATCACAAGAAAGTGAGCCAAATTTTTCAGTTTCCCAGTGCAGAGAAAAATCAATGTTTACACTATATGCGGGTCTTCTCTAGTAGCTCAGATGATAAAGCATCCATCCGCCTGCAATGCAGGAGACCTGGGTTTGATTCCTATGTTGGAAAGATCTCCTGGAGAAGTAACTGGCAACCCACACCAGTATTCTTGCCTGGGAAATTCCATGGACAGAGGAGCCTCATGGCCTACAGTCCATGGGGTCACAAAGACTCAGACACGACTGAGCAACTAACACACACACACACACACACACACACGCTATACTTAAGCAATAGCATTATGTCTAAATAAACAATGTGCATAACTGAACAATAAAGTAAATATATTTTATTGTTAAAAACTTACCATCATCTGAGCCTTTGGCAAGCTATGGTATTCTTGCTGCTGGAGGATCTTGCCTCAATGTTGATCACTGCTGACTGAGCAACGTGGTGGTTGCTAAAGGCTGGGGTGGCTATGGCAATTTCTTAAATTATTGTCTTAAGACAACAATCAAGTTTGTCATACTGATTGTTAAAGGCCAATGTAGGGTTATTAACTGGTCTAATTTCAATACTGTTGTTTCTTAGGGAGTAAGGTAGTCTGAGGAGAGGTAGAGAGACGGGGAATGGCCCATCAGTAAAGCAGTCAGAACACACAACATCGATCAATTAAGTACGCTGTCTCATATAAATGTGGTTCGTGGTACCCCGAAACAATTACAGTAACTACACTGAAGATCATTGAGCGCAGATCCCCAAAACAAATATAAAAATCATTTAAAACTTTGAAGTATTTTGAGAATTACCAAAATATGACAGAGACAGACAGTGAGCAAATGCTGTTGCAAAAACGGGGCCAGTAGACTTGCTTGATTCAAGGTTGCCACAAACGTTCCGTTTTTCAAAAACACAGTATCTGCGTATCTGTGAAGCCCAATAAAGCAAAAGCACAATAAAACAAGCTATTTTCTTGATAAATAACTGCTGGATGAACGAGTGAACAAGTGATTGAGGACCTTGCAATCTGTTCTATCATCTCCTATCCCATTCATTGCAGATGTGGCTAAGAATTTTAACAAGCCAGCAATTCTAAATTCAGAAAGATGAAAGCATACAGACCTGGAGGAAAGGCACGCTTAACTCTAGACTTTATGCACATTCCCGCCCTTGCAGGCAAGCGCCATTTGTTTTGCAATAACTCCTTAGAGTAACCAAGACTGAGAATTCCTCCAGGGCTTATGCAAAATTAAAAGATTCAGCTTCTAAGGTGCAGTTATAAAGGGAACTTCTGGTCTGTAACATGGAGTTAAAAATCTGTGGCACCCCATCATCTTCATTTAAAAGCTCAACTGAACAAATCTTCTGTTTGATATATTTCAACTCTAGAAAATTACTATGAGTTTATGAAGTCCTAATAAATGAAGACATCACATATACATGGATAAGAATCGCAAAGGAACTATGTAAAAATATGTTAATGGTTTCTAATTCACTCAGTTTTCCATTGCTTTTCCCCCAGCTTTCAAAAAGTACCAAGTCCCTCAAAATGAAGCTTTGGTTATATAGTGCTTCTCGAACTTCAGTCAGTTCAGAATCACCCAGAGGACTGGCTGAACATACATGACGGGGACTTTCCTGGCTGCCCAGTGGTTAAGATTTTGCCTTCCAAAGCTGGGGGTGAGTTTGATCCCTGGTCCGGGGGCTAAGATCCCACGTGCCTCATAGCCAAAAAAACCAGAATATAAACAATATTCTGCAGAAGCAATATTGTAACAAAGTCAGTAAAGACTTTTAAAAAATGGTCCACATCAAAAAAAAAAAAAAAAATGTTGAAAAAAAAAAGATTTCCTGGCTGGGTTCCAGCATGTGTCTCTCATTCTGTAGATCTGGGGAGGCATCCGCATTTCTACAGGTTTTAAAGGGTCCCGATGCTATTGGCCCAGGAATTACCCTTCACAAAGCGCAGGCATAAAGCAGAGGCAGTACTGAGGCTGCTCAGCACAATGGTGAAGAGCACCAGCTTAGGACCAGACGTGCAGGTGAGCACTAGGAACTCCCAACCGCATTAAATTTGGCAGATTAGAAACTTTTCCATGTTTGGAGGTATTCCCATGCCCCCATTGTTGATGCTAAACTGCAGCCAGATCCCAGACATAGGACCTGTGCTTCACTCATCAGCTGCACCCACTGAGCCATCAATTCACAGGCAAGCAACGGTGGAAACAAGCTCTCCAGGCAGCTTCCATATTGCTGGCACTGGGGATGGTAGGCATTGGTAGGCATCCAGTTTCCTGAGACCTCAGTGGAGGCAAGGTCAAGTTCCTGATGTTCAAGAGGCATCAATACAACAAGTTCAAGTTTCTAGCATTAATGGCTGGGTGCATCAGTTTCCTCAACAGGCCAGCTAAGCAGCTTGACTTGATTCAGTGTCCCAGAAAATTAAGTCCTAAGTCCAAGTACTAACTGCTCAAATGTTCTTTGGGTCACCCAATACCCTGTAGTTAGCTCCTCCCTGCCAAATGCATTTTGAGGTTTATGTAAGAACTCAATAACATCCACATTCTATTACTGTGAACCAATAAATATCAACATGGCCTCAATTTTCTTCATTGTAAAATGAAAATACTACTAAATGGAGAGTGAGTCCAAAAAAATTTACATAGTGTGGATCAAATACATATTCTGAAAGACATTTTTAACTTCAAACACAATGTTTTGTCACAAAACTCTAATTTCATGACACTTAATAATCTTAAAAAATACAGTAATGGGTAACTTTTCACAAACAAAAGATTCCTTTAACTGATGTCAGCTAGCCAGGAAAAAAGAACTTATGTTGAAGTATTTTGTTTTTCTCTCACTTTTCCTCCTCTTAGGATTTTGGATATTTGCAAATGATATATTCAATATATCAAGATGAAAACCAATGATTAGTAAACTGTCTGGGAGAAACAGAAAACAGTATGCGAAGTGATATTTCTAACACAGAGACTTTCCCTAAGCTATGCCGATAAGAGAAACAGAGAGAAACCAAAATGTGCTTTTCTGCTTCTTCTTTTTCCATAGCCCCAAGAAGACGTCCAGGCAAAGCTGTCACATCTAATCTTATCTTACATTCCTGTGTGCTGTTTACTAACCTCTTATTTATTTTTGTATTCAGCTGACAAGCTGACAAGCACAACTGCAATTTCTAGTTTTGACTGCATTTTCTTTTTCCTTCCAGTCTCTTCCAATAGTATAGATACTGTTGTCAGATAACCTCCCCACCTGAATCCATGTGACTGATATCTGGCGCAAAGGAGCGGGCTGGACCATACATCCATCAACTATCTTCAGTCCCCTCCCACCTTGTCATTCAAAGGCTAAGTTCCTCAAGGCCATGGCAGTTTCCATCAAGGCCCAGGACACAGAGTTAAATTGTCACAGGCCTATATTTTAAGAACGCCGAAGCTGGGGGAGACTTTTTATACATTTTGCCACAATCATATACCAAGTGATGGCAAGTACTGGAAACAGGATCTGACCTCAGATTTCCCTGACTCAAACAGTCCCAACTATTAACCATTTTATAAGTTTTTTTTTGCAAAGCATGTGAAATAGGAATTATATTTATTCTGAATACCCCTTGAAAGCTTGGCATTAAAATTGCTTTAGAATACAGTAAATATTTACTCAAATAGTAGTCACATCAGTTCAGTCACTCAGTCATTGCCAACTCTTTGCAACCCCATGAACTGCAGCACGTCAGGCTTCCCTGTCCATCACCAACTCCCCAAAACTACTCAAACTCATGTCCATTGAGTTGGTGATGGCATCCAAACATCTCATCCTCTGCCGTCCCCTTCTCCTCCTGCCTTCAATCTTTCCCACCATCAGGGTCTTTTCCAGTGAGTCAGTTCTTCGCATCAGGTGGCCAAAGTACTGGAGTTTCAGCTTCAACATCAGTCCTTCCAATGAATATTCAGGACTTATTTCCTTTAGGATAGACTGGTTGGATCTCCCTGCACTCCAAGAGACTCTCAAGGGTCTTCTCCAGCACCACAGTTGAAAAGCATCAATTCTTCGGCACTCAACTTTCTTTGAACTCCAATTCTCACATCCATACATTACTACTGGAAAAACTTTGACTAGCTTGGACTAGATGGACCTTTGTTTGCAAAGTACTATCTCTGCTTTTTAATCAGCTGCTTAGGTTGGTCATAGCTTTTCTTCCAAGGAGCAAGCATCTTTTAATTTCACGGCTGCAGTCACCATCTGCAGTTATTTTTGAGCCCCCCAAAATTAAGTCTCTCACTGTTTCCATTGTTTCCCCATCTATTTGCCATGAAGTGATGGGACCAGATGCCATGATCTTCGTTTTCTGAATGTTGAGCTTTAAGCCAACATTTTACCTCTCCTCTTTCACTTTCATCAAGAGGCTCTTTAGTTCTTCTTCACTTTCTGCCATAAGGGTGGTGTCATCTGCATATTTGACGTTATTGGTATTTCTCCCAGAAAACTTGATTCCAGCTTGTGCTTTATCCAGCCCAGCATTTTGTATGATGTATTCTGCATATGTTAAATAAGCAGAGTGACAATATACAGCCTTGACATATTCCTTTCTCAATTTCAAACCAGTCTGTTGTTCCATGCCCAGTTCTAACTGTTGCTTCCTGACCTGCATACACATTTCTCAGGAGACAGGTCAGGTGGTCTGGTATTCCTGTCTCTTGAAGAACTTTCCACGGTTTGCTGTTATCCACACAGTCAAAGGCTTTGGCATAGTCAATTAAGCAGAAGTAGATGTAGTCACAAGGCCATCTATTTGAATCCCTGCTTTGACAAGTGGCTAATATCTTAATACTGATTATTTAAAAATCCAAGTCTGAGGCAAACATTATGGGCTGAGGCTTGAATGAAAGGGGCAACTCCAAGGCAGCTATGCTGAGGAGGGACGGGAAAAAGCAGATAAGGAGGGAAAGAAAATACAGGGTGGGGTATTTATGAAGCTTACAAGAAAATAGTCAGTGGTTCAGGTACAGAGAGAGGAGGTCCTCAGAGAGGCCATGGAACCACAGCAGCTCGGGACAAGCAGGAGAGAATTTTATCTACACACTGCTTCCTGTCATATCTTCCTCACTGGTCAGAGTCAGCCTCCTGTTATGTAATCCTCTAATACTTTCTGTTTTCTTTATCCTGCCCTCTATCTCACTAAAGGGACAGAAGCCAGACCCTATGCATCTTGGGACCACACTTCCCCTGAGACAGGAAGCTGTGAGAGGACTCCCGGAGGGAGTCTTGTCAGTCTGGCCCTGGAGGTTGGCCTTGGGTGTGAACCCCTATGGTTGGACCTTGCTCCAGAAGAGCAGTTGTTAGGAGATGCAGTGGTGGCAACGGTGGTGGGGCCATCCATCAGGCAAGTTACCAAGGACGGGGGAGACACAGCTGGGTCTAGAACAGTGGGTTAGACAGAGCTGCTTTTGCTCCTTCCAAATCGAATGGTCTGTGATTCAAAATATTAACAGTGGGGTTAATGATCTGTTGAAGACTGAACAGTAAGTAGGCAGAAGTCTGAAACTTGAAACTCCCAAGAGCTCCTCTGCTATGCTTTCCACCACAGCACAGCGTCCTTAAAGCTCCCTAAGAGTCCTCTTGAATCCTCAGAGTCCTTCAGACCACAGGGAGCAAACAAATACATACAAGGTCCAGACAGGTGCCACGAACTAGTAAACCATGCCAGTTATTAGCATATTGAACCACAAAAAAACACCCTTTTTTTTTTTTTAAGCATTTTGTCTTTTGTCTTAAGTTTCCAATTTTAATAGAGAAGAGAATCGAGAAATATTTTGATATTTACCATAAGAAAAATAATACAAGTGTGATGATAAATGAAACTGACCATAGTAGGCTAGGACAAGCTCATACCATGCTATCTGAGCATCTTCCCTATTCTGTGTTCAACAACTTCACCAGGTAACCTGAAATTGGCCATGGTGGAAAATCAAATGCTACAGGTCTAGGTTTTTTCACTGTCTGCAGAGCCAAGAAAATACTGCCCAGCATAACATTGCACATGACCTCACTTTTAGATGGCAGAAAGTCATGGGGCCTGTAGACTAGGGAACACACACACTCCTTTAACGATGACAGTGGGATCGACTGAGTCTTAGAAAAACATCACCACATAAGAAGGTAGGCTCAGCATGTATTCCAAGTATTCCCAGAAGTGAAACATTCAAGTATTTAAATTAAAACCTCTTTTTTTTAAATTTTATTTTATTTTTAAACTTTACAATATTGTATTAGTTTTGCCAAATATCGAAATGAATCCGCCACAGGTATACCTGTGTTCTCCATCCTGAACCCTCCTCCCTCCTCCCTCCCCATACCCTCCCTCTGGGTTGTCCCAGTGCACCAGCCAAAAAAATAAATTAATTAATTAATTAAAACATCTAATTTTTAAATGTCAGCTTACTTCCCGCCCCTCCCCCACCACCCAAACATCTACCTAAAACAAACTGGGACATTTGGTCTCAAGTGTACAAATTCCAGTTTAAACCATGGATGACCTCGAAGGGCCACATGCTACACATCTTCAACTAAATAAACATCAATATAAAAGATCTGATTTTCATTTTTCTTTTCTCAAAAAAGTAGCAAAAGATACTCCATGGATTTGTCCCATATCAACTATCCATTTATTTAACATAGCAGTAGCATCATTTGGTATTTATCTGGCTTCCAGAAACACACTGACCTAACTAGGGGCCCTGTGGAACTAAAATCTTACACCTCCTCTTCTAAATTCCCGTGTTGGGCAAACTTTATCCGTATTACTTTACAGAGTTCCAGATGACTTGCAGGCTGCCTGTTTTAATACTAGCCTTTACTTGAGCAGGTTTCCAGTAGGATAACTGGTAATACATGAACTAATTTTTTTTTAAATCCTGTTTTGCTATCCAAAAATGACAACAGGATAGAAACAGAGGGAAAAACTCTTGTTTCCAAATCCTAATTTTGTTCTATTGGAAATGCCATTGGTTACCAGGATGTAGTGATATCTGAGAATCTCTTACAAAATCCACAGGTACATCTACAGGACAGATACAGGAGGGTGGTCCTAGCTTTGTGGCTGGAGCTGCAATGGGTCTAGTTTGCCACTGTGTGCAGCTTAGTTTAGCAGATTCTATGGTGAACTTTCTTTTGTTTTTTGTTTTAATTTGACCAGAATGAAAGACTGTCCTTTTTAAAAGTAAAAAGGACATGGAAGCAACCTAAATACCCATGAACAGATAAAGAGGATGTGGTACAAATATACAATGGAATATTACTCAGCTATCAAAAAGAATGAAATAATGCCATTTGCAGCAACCTGGATAGACCTAGAGATGATCATACTAAGTGAAATAAAAGAGAAAGACAAATATACATCACTTATATGTGGAATCTAAAAAAAAATGATACAAGTGAACTTATGTATAAAGCAGAAATAGACTAACAGACATAGAGAACAAATTCATAGTTACCAAAGGGGAGGGACAGAGAGTTTCAGATTAACACACGCACAATCCTATATATAAAACAGATCATCAACAGGGACACAGTACAGGGAACTCTACTCAGTACCGTGTAATAATTCTGTAATTTTCCATCCGGGAAAAGAATCTGAAAAAGAACAGATAGACGTATATGCATAACTGAATCACTTTGCTGTATAGCTAAAACTAACACACACTGTAAATCAACTATACTTCAGTATAACTGCATACATTTAAGAAGTACCATATGAGATTTTGAAAAGGTTACTACAGAACGCCATCTTACATAACTTTTGTGTACGGGTGGGTGGTAAGTACCTGAAATCTACAATCAAGCAAATTTCCAATATTCAGCACAGTATTATTAACTATAGCCAACATGTTGTATATTATAGCTCTAAATTTATTCATCCTACATAACTGGAATTTTGTACCCTTTGGTCATTACCTCCCCATTTCCTCCACCTCCCCACCTCTGGCAACCACCATTCTACTCTCTGCTTCTATGTATTCAACTTACTTAGATTCCGTATCTGAGAACATGCAGTATCTTTAATTATGTGTCTAGCTTATTTTACTCAGTGTAATGACCTCCAGGTTCATCCATGTTGTCACAAATGCGGGATTTCCTTTTTAAAGCTAAATAATATTCCAACATATTATAATGATAATGCATCTTATATACATTTATGTGTATATATAATATATATACACACATATATAGTGATATATATGTATATTGTCACAATTTCTCTATTCAATGACAAACATGGGTTTCCACATTTTGACTACTTGGTATAATGCCTCAATATAAATAAAAGTTGTCTTCACAGGGTGCGTTAGTGCTAAACAACCTTCTTGCCAATGCAGGAGATATAAGAGATGCGAGTTTGATCCCTGGATCGGGAAGATCCCCTGGAGAAGGGCATGGCAACCCACTGCAGTATTCTTGCCTGGAGATTCCCATGGACACAGGCGACTGGCGGCTACAGTCCATAGCGTCACACGGGGTCGGCCATGACTGACGCAATGAAGCGCCCACGCACGCACGCACGCAACAATGGGAGTGCAGGTGTCCCTTCAAGACACAGATTTCATGTCCTCTGGGTATATATTCAGAAGAGTTACAAAAAAGTGACTCTATCCCTAGAATTGACCTTTATGGGCAGGCTATGCCTTTAATTTCTGATTCGATTCTTTTTCTGAATTCTCTCTGCTTCCACAAACGCCTCCTGGTGGGAGGTCTTGCTGTCCGGCGTTCCGTTTACATACCTGGTTCAGTGGAATTTCTCAAGAAGCACGGCTGAGGGAATCTGGAGGTCTCCCACTGCAGGGAGCTGCATGGTGTTGAGTAGAACACACAGGAAATGTGGACGCAACTGCTTGAGTAGTTGGATGTAGGGGAACCATCTCTCCAAATTCTATGCCAACCTTATAAAACTTGGTTTAGTATAAATCTCAGTTCTCTTCAATACATACTGTCTGCCAGTCCACAATGACTTTGGAGCTAATTTTCTAAATTTATATTTACCTTCATTTGCTACCCAGACGGTAGAATTTGGTAAGATCACTCAACTTTGTAATGTCAAGCAATGTAGTTGTGTATGTATGTATGTTCAGACACACACACACAGAGTTCTGAAAAGTCTGCAAACATAGGAAAAGCTGACTTGAAAACAGTTTGTTGGTTACATTTTTAAATTGATATCCTTAGTGCATTTTACATCAACTCCTAGAAAACATTTTGGGTCAAGTGTCTCTAAGTTTAAAGCAGTGGGTGCAACTGTTAATATACTACAGAGTGAGGAAAAATGTATAAATAGAAATGTAATATTACCTTTTCTAATGAACAGTTATTCAGAGCTTGAGTACAATCAATATGTTTTCTCTCATTCAGTGAAAGAAAAGAAGGATGAAGTGATCATACATTTTTTTGTCTCAATTAGAAGGAAAATGATGCTATTCAAAATTAAATATTTTCAGTTCTTTTTCTACAGTGGGGCACACAAAGACAATATGCTTAAAGCACTGCAAAATGGACACAAATTCATCTGGCTTGAGTCAACAAGCCAAAATCTAGCATCCCTACTATTTTTCCCTTAAGCTTGTGAGTAACCAGGCACAGACAGGAAGAAATAGGAGACAATAAATAAAGCAAATGAGCTATTTCTCAAATGCAAATATTTTGGCTCAAGTTGAAAGATTATATTGTTTATAGACACACGATACACTAAAACAGCAAAACCAATATTCTTTTAAAATATACCACATGCTGGGTAGAAAATATGTAATCTATTCAAGTATTGAGCAGAAAAATCTTTTCCCATAGCACACGACCATGTGTATGAGGAAGATTAATAAATATTACTTTGAGAAGGCTGCTGGGGAGAAAATTTCCTACTGGGAAATTTTATTATCCAGAGTAAGATACATTGATTACCAACTTTCATTAATCTTATTTATTAAGACTACTTTATATTCTACTCAGGTTCTGTTTACCAAGGAAAATGGAAGGAAGGAAATTCTCATCGCACGGACTTAGACGTTACAGACAGCACAAACAGTTTCTGCATTTTGTGGTGTCGATCACCATTTAAACATTATGCACAGGACCCAGTGACAGCAGGCTCTGTGACCAGGGTGGGAAGAAGAGTTTTTCTACTGCTCTTTCAGAGGGCAGTTATTTCTGTGTACCAGTAAATCTGAACTTATTTACCTTTGTTATGATTAACAGAAACACACTTTGTTCTAAAGCTCTTAAAATTTATAGACTTTATTGGCGCACATTTTCTCTCTTGAAATACTAGCAGTAAAAACAACACAGCTTTACCATCCATCTCTGGGTATCATCAGTCAAATATGTAAATAGAGAGTAGGATTACTGATGTATTCATGTCCTATTAGGCAATTCAACAAGTCTTCGTCTCCCAGAAAATGCTGAGTCTCTGGTCGAAGACAGACTTGCAGCTGGAAGCAATGTGTAAACAAATCAAAGAAATAACCCAAATCAAATCATCTCATAGTACACCTTAAACTTATACAATGTTGTATGTCAATTATTTTGCAATAAAGCTGGAAAGAAAGAAAATGAAAGAACCCCAAAGTTAATGATGTACCACCATAAAAATTAGTGGGTATAAATGACTCCAGGAACTTCTGGATATAAGAAGCTGGGTCAATTAATGCTGAAGAGGGCTGTCACAGGTTATACATAAGACAATTCTTGTTGGGATCTCAGAAGTGTCAAGGGCTAGAGAAGAAACATATGCTCACAGTGCAGAAGGAAAAGTGAACCAAGGTTTTGCTGAGAACCTTCAGGACGGAGTTTCAGAAGAAAGTACCAGATCCCCGATGGATTCTTTTATCAGAAGGAAGCAAACGAGTGTTTGAGGGGCAGGGAGAAGGCAAGTGCAATATTGTTAGGACTTTTGACAGTAGCCTTCCCTTCTGCCTGCCCCAAAAGCACCACTTTCCTTTCCTGCAGGAACTGTCTCGATTCAGACTTTTCTGGCTGTACTCTATTACAATATTTTCTATAAAAATGAGAGTCCCAACTACTAAACTCCTAATGTATCAATACCCACACAGACTGTCCATCTAAGTATTGCCTTATTTCATACGTAGCTCCCCACTTCCCTTTCCAAGACATTATTTACTTCACACACACACACACACACACACATACACCATACAAAGAGGAGTCAGCAGGAGAGATACTGTGATGGTATCATACTTATTAACCCCATCCCCTTAATAATTATGCCCACCTTAAAGCTAAGTTCCTCTCCATAACCCACATTCCACAAACTAATGATCCACATGAGCTACAGAAAAGGCCCTGCCACATCGGCTCCTGGACTTCTTTGAAACCTGCAAATTCCAATGTAGCAGCACCACCATTGTTATGTACTTCAAATCCATTCAGCCCGAGAAGATCTTAGTATTTGTATACTCCCCTGTGTGTGTGTGTGTGTGTGTCTGTGTGTGTCTGTGTAGTATAAGGGCTCACAGATGCTTGTTTTTTTTTTTTCTTTTTTTAATACAAGTGCCTGACTTAAGCTTTGATTGCCCAGGCTTTCATTTCAAGGAGGCATGCACTCCAAAACTGGCTATCTTACAGAAACACACTGCCAGCCACTAGACTAGATAAAGAGCCAGGCCGTCTCCCCATAGCAGGCTCCTTTGTTTTAGACATCTTGGCTGATTTCAACAACTGATTTGGACCATTTGCTTTTTTCCTCTTACCACTCTTTACATTTCTGCTCTATGCTTTAAATTCACCAACAAAGAATGAGCCCTAGAAATCCTAGGCCCCCACCCTCCACCCCAATAAAAGCAGAACCACAGCCCCTGCAGCTTGCTCCCTCCCCACACTGTGCATTGTAGTTTCCCAGTCTTTTAAGCAATAAATCTATTTTTATCATATTTTTGTGTTCTAACCATCAGGAGGGCATCTCACAATCATAGTAAGAACCAAAAGGGCTGGTCCAACTACAACGCTGGTTACTGATAGGATGAGACCAGCACAAAACAGCGTGTCCCTGTGTTCAATGTGATTTTCAAAGTCAGCCCCTTGAATAGGATTATAGGTGCAAATTGCTATACACTGAATGTTTGTGTCCCCCACTAATTCATATGTTGAAACCATATTCTCACTGTGATACTAGAAGGTAGCACCTTTGGGAGGTGATTAGGTGCTAAAGGAAGAGTCCTCTGGACAGGGCTAGTGTCCTGACAAGAGAGACCAGACAGGCTTCCCTGGTGGCTAAGGGCTTAAGAATCTTTCTGCCAGTGCAGGAGACACAGGTTTGATCCCTGATTCAAGAAGATCCCACATACGGCGGAGCAACTAAGCCCCCGCCTGTACACCACAACGACTGAGCCTGTGCTCTAGAGCTTGGGAGCCCCAGCCGAGGAGCCCGCACGCCCACTACTGAGGCCCAACCTAGAGCCTGTGCTCCACAGCAAAAGCCACCGCAATGAGGAGCCCACCTGCCAGCTACAGGCCAGCCGCACTCATGGCAACTGAGAGTGCCCACGCAGCGAGGGCCAGCACAGCCCAAACAAATAAAGTTGTTTTTTTTTTTATAAGTTTTTTTAAAAAGAGACCCAAGAGCGCTCTCTCGCCTTTTGCCACGCAGGGACACAGGGGGTGATGGCATGATTCATGAAGCAGCCACGGAATCTGCTGGAACCTTGGTCTTAGACTTCCCAGACTCCAGAACCAAGTGGAATAAAGTTCTATGGTTTCTAAACCACACAATCTGTAGCCCAAACAGGCTAAGACACAAATACTCCTTCAAGTCCATTTCTTGTCATCACAACCGAGACGTCAGCTTCAGTTCCTCAGAGAAGACTGGGAGACCCAAGCCACACAGTGAGAACTCCATCCAAAGGTCATGATGGAGCCTGGCTTCAGGAGCACCAGCTTTGCCAGGCTGCACTGAGTACCCATTTCTTGGATTTTCTCTTTTTCATTCCATATAATTTCCCCCTGTCTTCTCCATGACAATTATCTTTACTAACTACATGTTAATCCTTTCCAAATGGCTTTGTATTAGATTTGACTTTCACCTTCTGATCCACCAATGAGTCTTTCACTCTCCTCTTATCTCCTGTGCTGCCTGTACATACACCTGGACCTCACCTCACCCACCCGCTCATGTTATCCACCCTTTGAGATCTGCTTTTCATCTCTACTTGTCTGTGAGATGATCCAATTCTATTCTCCCTAAAGCCTTTGTTCTCGTTTTGTTATTTTCTAGAGGGAATGTCACCTCTACTCTTATTTTCAGCTCTTCACATAACTCCTATTTTCTTTCATGATTAATTTATGTTAATACTGGGATATATTACAGTTGTCTCCAGCCAAGTCACTAGGGAGTTTGTATAATACACTGGTAATCAATTAATAATTACAAATTGCTAAAAAATGTTTTCCAGTCTCTGCATTTCAAGTGCATTTTTAAATGGAGATTTATTTAGAAAAAGGAAATAAGATTTCACCACCTGATACCTCTTATAAACAAATATGGAACACAGACTTCTCATCCTAAAATACATCAAAGTGGAAATATAATTTTGATCTCTTTAAACAAGGAAAATATCTCATGGAAAACAAAATAACATAGATTTAGGGTATAGATCACTGAACTAGAGAATTCCATTTTTTTCCCCCATGTAAATGTGAGATTTAAAAATCCTATAGTATAAGCTGCACTAGAAATAAAGCTTCCTGGATAAACTGAAGTTATTCTCACCACACTCTTTGAATAGGTAAACTTGCCAGAAATGTGTCATTGAAGAATAAGACTGTGGAGCCCCCAGACAAGTTATGTTAATTAATGTGTCATTTCCAAGTTCTGTAAATACTTCATTAAAAACCTAAAGGATTAAACAATGACTTGTCATGTTTTGATAATGAATACATTATTATAGAATCTCATAATTTAATTCATACTGTACATCCGAAACACAGATTCCTAATTAGGCATTTGCTATAATGTGTATTTGAACCAACATAGTAGGCTTTTTAGCAATTTTAACTACACTTGGTATTTTCACTTCACCAACTTTTTTTTAATATGGGGGCTCTTCACATAAAGGAAATAAACACTGACAACATTTTTACTCTACTTGGGGGACGGGGTACAGATGTCATGACCCCTTGGAGAATTAAATAAAAGGCACACAATCGTACCTATGGCTGATTCTTGTTAATATATGACAGAAAACAACAAAATTCTGTAAAGAAAATATCCTTCAATTAAAAATTACAGTGGCACAAAAAGAAAAAAACGGGCACAGAGTCTTCTCCCAGAAAAGTACATGAGAACATGTGCATTTACATATCATATATCTGCACAAACACAGAATTTTAACAATATTCTCGGGTCTCCTGGGCTTCCCTCATCATTCATAGCCAGAGTAAGATCCCAAGGACACAGTGCAACTTTAATAACACTAGGAATATCTTGCTAAATTTTCTAAACCCTATGCATGAAAGACTACTTCTAAGATGATAAATGGCAACATACAGATGTGAGAAATGCCCTCAAATTGGGCGTGCTTCTCTTTTTAGAAGACAGGAAATAATACTTTTTATTTATTTAAAAAATCCCTAACTTCACTACCCTATACAGTCACTACTGGCTACTAAGCAATGGAAATGTGACTATGAGTCTAAATCAGATTTCTAAAATTTACTACCTACACACACATGTATGTGTTTGTATACACACACATATGCACACACATATATGATGCTCACTAAATTTTCAGTTGATCATAGGATGAAATAAAATTAAATTCTACTGTTGTTCAGTTGTGTCCAACCTTTTGGGACCCCATGGACTGCAGCATGCCTGATTCCCTGTCCACTACCTCCTGGAGTTTGTCCATTGAGTCAGTGATGCCATCCAACTATCTCATCCTCTGTCATCCCCACTTCCTCCTTCCCTTAATCTTTCTCAGCATCAAGGTCTTTTCCAATGAGCCAGCTCTTCACATCAAGTGGCCCAAAGTATTGCAGCTTCAGCTTCAGCATCTGTCCTTTCAATGAATATTCAGGACTGATTTCTTTTAGGATTGACTGGTTTGATGTCCTTGCAATCCAAGGGCCTCTTCAGAGTCTTCTCCAACACCACAATTTGAAATCATCAATTCTTCAGTGCTCAGCCTTCTTTAATTATTTTTGAAGAATAATTGCTTTATAATTTTGTTTTCTGTCAAACCTCAACATGAATCAGCCATAGGTATACATATATCCCCTCCCTGTTGAACCTCCCTCCCATCTCCCTCCCTATCTCACCCCTCTAGGTTGATACAGAGCCCCTGTTTGAGTTTCCTAAGACATACAAAAAATTCCCATTGGCTATCTACTTTACATATGACAATGTAAGTTTCCATGTTACTCTTTCCATACATCTCACCTTCTCCTCCCCTCTCCCCATGTCTCTATGATTGTTTCTCCCTTGCTGCCCTGTAAATAAATTCTTCAGAACCATTTTTCTAGATTCTGTATATGTGCATTAGAATATGATATTTATCTTTCTCTTTCTGACTCACTTTACTCTGTATAATAGGTTCTGGATTCATCCACCTCATCAGAACTGACTCAAACGTGTTCCTTTTTATGGCTGAGTAATATTTCAGCCATATTTCAGTGTATATGTACCAACACTTCTTTATCCATTCATCTGTCAGTGGACATTTAGGTTGCTTCCATGTTCTAGCTATTGTAAATAGTGCTGCAATGAACAGTGGGATGCATGTGTCTTTTTCAACTTCGGTTTCCTCGGAGTATATGCCTAGGAGTGCGATGGCTGGGTCATATGGTGGTCTTATTCCTAGTTTTTTAAGGAATCTCCATCCTACCCTCCATAGAGGCTGTATCAACTTACTTTCCCACAAACAGTGCAAGAGTGTTCCCGTTTCTCCACACCCTCTCCAGCATTTATTGTTTGTTGACTTTTTGATGATGGCCATTCTGACCAGTGTGAGGTGATATTTCATTGTGGTTTTATCTGCATTTCTCTAATAATAAGCCATGTTGAGCATCTTTTCACGTGTTTGTTAGCCATCCGTGTGTCTTTGGAGAAACATCTGTTTAGGTCTTTTCCCCACTTTTTGATTGGGTTGTTTGTTTTCGTGGTATTGAGTTGTATGAGCTGCTTGTATATTTTGGAAATTAATCCTTTTTCAGTTGTTTTACTTGCTATGATTTTCTCCCATTCTGAGGGTTGTCTTTTCACCTTGCTTATAGTTTCCTTTGTTGTGCAAAAGCTTTTAAGTTTAATCAGGTCCCACTTGTTTACTTTTGTTTTTATTTCCATTCCTTTAGGAGGTGGGTCACAGAGGATCTTGCTTTGATTCATGTCATTGAGTGTTCTGCCTATGCGTTCATCTAAGAGTTTTATAGTTTCTGGTCTTAAATTTAGGTCCTTAATCCATTTTGAGTTTCTTTGTGCGTGGTATTAGAAGTGTTCTAATTTCATTTTTTTACATGTAGCTGTCCAGTTTTCCCAGCACCATTTATTGAAGAGGCTGTCTTTGCCCCATTGTATATTCTTGCCTCCTTTGTCAAAAATAAGGTTCCCATAGGTACATGGGTCTATTTTTGGGCTTTCTGTCTCGTTCCATTGGACTATATTTCTGTTTTGTGCCAGTACCATACTGTCTTGATGACTGTAGCTTTGCAGTATAATCTGAAGTCAGGAAGGTTGATTCCTCCAGCTCCATTCTTCTTTCTAATGACTGCTTTGGCTATTTGGGGTCTTTTGTGTTTCTATATGATTTGTGAAATTTTTTGTTCTAGTTCTGTGAAAAAAGCCATAGGTAATTTGATAGGGATTGCATTGAATCTGTAGATTACGTTTGGTAGTATAGTCATTTTCACAATATTGATTCTTCCTACCCAAGAACATGGAATATCTCTCCATCTGTTTATGTCTTCTTTGATTTCTTTCATCAGTGTCTTATAATTTTCTGTGTATAGTTCTTTTGTCTCTTTCGGTAAGTTTATTCCTAGATATTTAATTATTTTTGCTGCAATGGTAAATGGGATTGATTCCTTAATTTCTATGATTTTTCATTGTTAGTATATATAAATGAAAGTGATTTCTGTGTATTTATTTTGTATCCTGTAACTTTGCTAAATTCACTGATTAGCTCTAATTATTTTCTGATACTATCTTTAGGGTTTTCTTTGTACAGGATCATGTCATCTGCAAACAGTGAGAGCTTTACTTCTTCTCCAATCTAGATTCCTTTTATTTTTTTTTTCCATCTCTGATTGCTGTACCTAGGACTTCCAGAACTATGTTGAATAATAGTAGTGAAAGGGGATACCCTTATCTATTCCTGATCTTAGGAGGAATGCTTTCAGTTTTTCAGCATTGAGAATAATGTTTGCTGCAGGCTTATTATATATGGCCTTTACTATGTTGAGGTAGGTTCCTTCTATGCCCATTTTTTATTGAGTTTTCATCATAAATGGGTGAATTCTGTCAAAGGCTTTTTCTGCACCTACCGAGATGATCATATGGTTTTTATCTCTCAATTTGTTAATATGGTGTATTGAAGAATCCTTGCATTCCTGGAATAAATCCAGGAACGTGTATGAGCTTTTTGATGTACTGTTGAATTCTGTTTGCTAAAATTTTTTTGAGGATTTTTGCATCTATGTTCATCAGTGATATTGGCCTGGAGTTTTCTTTTTTTGTGTTGCCTTTGTCTGGTTTTGGTATCAGGGTGATGGTGGCCTCACAGAATGAGGTTGGAAATGTTCCTTCCTCTGCAATTTTTTGAAAGAGTTTTAGAAGGACAGGCCTTAGCTCTTCTCTAAATATTTGATAAAATTCTCCTGTGAAGACATCTGATCCTGGGCTTTTGTTTTTTGGGGAGTTTTTTGATCACAAGTACAATTTCAGTGCTTATAACTGGGTTGTTCATAACTTCTATTTCTTCCTGGTTCAGTCTTGGAAGATTGAATTTTTCTAAGAATCTATCCATTTCTTCCAGGTTGTCCATTTTATTGCCATATAGTTGTTCATATTAGTCTCTTATAATCCTTTGTATTTCTGCATTGTCTGTTGTAAACCTCTCCTCTTTCATTTCTAATTTTGTTAATTTGATTCTTCTTTTTTTCTTGATGAGTCTGGCTAAAGGATTGTCAATTTGGCTTATCTTCTCAAAGAACCAGCTTTTAGTTTTATTAATCTTTACTATTGTTTATTTCTTTTTCATTTATTTCTGCTCAGATCTTTATTACTTCTTTCCTTCTTCTAATTTTGGGGTTTTTTGGTTCTTCCGTTTCCAGTTATTTTAGGTGTAAAGTTAGGCAGTCTATTCGATGTTTTTCTTATTTCTTGAAGTAGGATTGTCTTGCTCTAAACTTCCCTCTTAGAACTGCATTTGCTGCATCCCATAGGTTTTGAGTTGTGTTTTCATTATCATTTGTTTCTAGAAATTTTTTGATTTCCCTTTTGATTTCTTCAGTAACCTATTGGTTTTTTAGAAATGTATTGTTTAATCTCCATGTGTTTGTGTTTCTTACAGTTTTTGTTTTTGTTTTTTTTGCTTTTTGTAATTGATATCTAGTCTCATAGCATTGTGGTCAGAGAAGATTCTTCATACGATTTCAATTTTCTTAAGTTTACTGAGGTTTGATTTGTGGCCCAAGATGTGGTCTATCCTGGAGAATGTTCCATGTGCACTAGAGAAGGTGTATTCTTCTGCATTTTGATGGAATGTCCTGAAGATATTAATGAGATCCATCTCATCTAATGTATCATTTAAGACTTGTTTCTTTATTAATTTTCTGTTTTGATGATCTGTTCATTGGTGTGAGTAGGGTGTTAAAGTCTCCTACTACTATTGTGTTACTGTCAATTTCTCCTTTTATGTCTGTTAGTGATTGTCTTATGCATTGAGGTGCCCCTATGTTGAGTGCATAGATATTTACAATTGTTATGCCTTCCTCTTGGATTGATCCCTTGGTCATTATTGCTTGTAATATTCTTTATATTAAGGTCTATTTTGTCTGATATGAGGATTGCTATTCCAGCTTTATTTTGCTTCACATTTGCATGGGATATATTTTTCCATCCTCTCACTTTCAGTCTTTATGTGTCTTGAGGTCTGAAGTGGGTTTCACAGCACATATATGGGTCTTATTTTTGTGTTCATTCAGCCAGTCTGTGTCTTTTGACTGGCTCATTTAATCCTTTTACATTTAAAGTAATTATTGATAATATATGTTCCTATTGCCATGTTCTTAATTGTGGGGTTGATTTTGTAGATCGTTTTTCTTCTCTTGTACTTCTTGATTATATAAGTCCATTTAACATTTGTTGTAAAGCTGGTTTGCTGCTGCTGCTGCTGCTAAGTCGCTTCAGTCGTGTCCGACTCTGTGCGACCCCATAGATGGCAGCCCACTAGGCTCCTCTGTCCCTGGGATTCTCCAGGCAGGAGTACTGGAGTGGGTTGCCATTGCCTGCTACAAAGCTGGTTTGGTGGTACTGAATTCTGTAAACTTTTGCTTGTCTGAAAAGCTTTTGATTTCTCCGTCAATTTTGAGTGAGATCCTTGATGGGTACAGTTATTTTGGTTGTAGATTTTTTCCTTTCAGTATTTTAAATATATCCTACCACTCCCTTCTGGCCTGCAGAATTGCTGCTGAAAGATCAGCTATTAAGTGTATGGGATTTCCTTTGTATGTTACTTGTTGCTTCTCCCTTGCTGCTTTTAATATTCCTTCTTTGTGTTTAGTCTTAGTTTAATTAGTATGCGTCTTGGCCTGTTTGTCCTTCGGTTTATCCTGTGAGGAACTCTTTGTGCCTCTTGGAATTGATTGACTATTTTCCATTCCATGTTGGGGAAATTTTCAACTATAATCTCTTCAAAAAACTTCTCATACCCTTTCTTTTTCTCTTTTTCTTCTGGGACCCCTATAATTCAAACGCTGGTGCACTTGATATTGTCCCAGAGGTCTCTGAGACTACCCTCAGTTCTTTTCATTCTTTCTGCTTTATTCTTCAGATGTTATTTCCTCTATTTTATCTTTCAGCTCAGTGATTCGTTCTTCTGCTTCAGATATTCTGCTTTTGATTCCTTCTAGAGTATTTTTAATTTCAGTAATTGTGTTGTTTGTCTCTGCAAGTTTATTCTTTAATTCATCTAGGTCTCTGTTAATTGATTCTTGCACTTTCTCCATTTTGCTTTCAAGGTTTTTGATCATCTTTACTATCATTATTCTGAATTTTTTTCAGGTAGTTTGCCTATTTCCTCTTCATTTATTTGGACTTCTGTTTTCTAGTTTGTTCCTTCATTTGTGTAGTATTTATCTGCCTTTTCATTATTTTTTTTAATTTTATTGTGTTTGAGGTCTCCTTTTTCCAGGCTTCAAGGTTGAATTCTTTCTTCCTTTTGGTTTCTGCCCTCTGAGTTTGGCTCAGTGGTTTGTGTAAGCTTCTTATAGGGTGAGATTTGTGCTGAGACTTTGTTTTTCCTCTGATGGGCAAGGCTGAGTGAGGTGGTAATCCTGTCTGCTGATGATTGGGTTTGCATTTTTGTTTACTGTTTAGATGAGGAGTCCTGCAAACGGTGCTAATGGTGGTTGGGTGATGCCAGGTCTTGTATTACAGTGGTTTTCTTTGTATGAGTTATCACTATTTGATACACCCTAGGGTTAGTGAGCTGGTAGTCTAGGGTCTTAAAGTCAGTGCTCCCACTCAAAAGCTGAGGACTTGATCTTGAGTTTTGAGTGGGTCTATATATTCTTTTTGGCTGGCAACGTACTCCTGTCAGCTCTCAGCTGGTGTTCTGTGTGCACTTCTGTGTCTGAACATGTAATCCTGTTGTATCCATGGAGAGAGATGTATTCCACGTCAACCTACTCCTCTGCTACCTTGTTCCTCCCACTCAGCCTTCTTTATGGTTCAGCTCTCATATCTGTACATGACTACTGGAAACACCATAGCTTTGACTATATGCATCTTTGTCAGCAAAGTGATTTGTGTCTGCTTTTTCATATGCTGTCTAGGTTTGTCATAGCAATTCTTCCAAGGAGCAAGCATCTTTTCATTTCATGGCTGTTGTCACCAAATGCAGTGATTTTGGAGCCCAAGAAATAAAGTCTTTCACTGTTTCCATTGTTTCCTCATCTGTTTGCATGAAGTGATGATACTGGACACCACGATCTTAGTTTTTTCAATGTTGAGTAAAAGCCAACTTTTTTCACTCTCCTCTTTCCTCTTCATCAAGAGGCTTTTTAGTTCCTCTTCACCTTCTGCCATTAGGGTGGTGTCATATGCACGCTATGATGACAATATTTCCTCTGTTTCTTTTTACTACTGAGATACAGTGACTAGAAAACTTAAAATTGTATATTCAGCTTGTGTTATATTTCTACTGGACAGGGCTGGTATAGAAAATGTAAATCAATATTTCATTATATGCCTAATCCTGCAAGAGTATTAGATTGTTATAATCTTCCACCTAGAGGCAATAATTAAACACCTGACTTATGTAGTGCATTTCTGACTCATTCATGTGAAAAATTACTATCATTCATGCCCTTCTCCCTGTTCCTCGTTACTACCAATAATCATTCTGCTCTTATCTCTGTCCCCTTCTCTTCTTTCATCACTGTCTGCTCCTGGCAGTGTTTCCCATAGGTCCTGGCCAATACTGTCCAGCACTAGAAGACTGGACCATCTCTACAATCAGGGCCATGTGGACTTTTAACATTGCTGGATTTAGAATTCTTTCATTTTGTTTCTTATTTTTTCACAGCATGACACCATTTATACTATGGCACGTTAGCCTCAGAAAAGGTGATAATGCTGAGGGTTTTCTACGTTGCTTGCCTTGAAGAAGTTTACCATTATATATGAGATAAAACATTCAATATAAAACAAAAAAATTAAATGGAAGAATGTAATCAAGTGCTGAGATGTGTGAAATGGAACATAACCACAGCTCATAAAGATTTTCTTTTTTTTTTAGTTTTTAAGCTGATGTGTTTTTTGTTTGTTTGTTTTTATTTTTTTTAATTTAATTTAATTTTATTTTTAAACTTTACAATATTGTACTGGTTCTGCCATATATTGAAATGAATCTGCCACAGGCATACACGTGTTCCCCATCCTGAATCCTCCTCCCTCCTCCCTCCCCATACCATCCCTCCGGGTCATCCCAGTGCACCAGCCCCAAGCATCCAGTATCGTGCATCGAACCTGGACTGATGACTCATTTCATATATGATATTATACATATTTCAATGCCATTCTCCCAAATCATCTCACCCTCTCCCTCTCCCACAGAGTCCAAAAGACTGTTCTATACATCAGTGTCTCATAAAGATTTTTTAAAAGGAGAAATTATTGCCTAACAAGTTTTCTATCTTAAACATTACTAACTAGGACCACAGAGTTTACAAGATTATATTTTTACATCATTCTAAAGCAAGTGACTAAAATGTGAAACCATGGGAAAATGTTTATTTAGAGGAAAACAAAAGATACTTGATTGAGTTCAACATTTTGATGATTAACAGAAACCATGATTTGAATATTATCTCAGATGTCATATACCCACATATTAAACTCAAGATTTTTTAATCACTTGAAAGCAAATGGAATGTTTACATTTGAAGAACGCAGGTTTCTGAAAACTAAAAGAAAACAATTCCGAGAAAACTCCAAAGCAGGAAACCAGTTTTAATTTGAAATTTAGAAGCCTACAAGCCAGAGCTTCTAGTACTAAGGATGAAATATTATTTTCTCACTGTTTTGTTTGGTATCTTAAAATCAGTAAACTTACATCATTTTGTCAGTGATATGTATCAATCACTAACTATGAGACTGTTTTTTTTTTAGGTAACAATTTTTTCAACCACCTTATCTACAGTTAAATAATAGCTATATTATCTGAAGGGGACATGTCTGCCTATTACAGCAGATTTTTAATCTTGGTCAAACAAATGCATACTATGTAACAGGGCAAAGTTCACAAGCTCTCCATCTTCAACCTCCATCCTTTCCAAAAAATCCATATGTCATATTACATTCCAAATACAATTCACCTTTCAGCTTAACCTTGGCCTTTTCCCATAATTATTAAAAGGCTCGGATGATGGCAGTAATTCAGTTTGTTCTTGTTTGTGTGGCAGGAAAATCAATATTGTGGCAGCATTTCACACATCACCAGCTATCTTCACTATTTTCACGCTGAAATATCCACAAGAGTCTGAACAGGGTGTGTATCTATGTACTCAGAAGTCAAACAGTAGTTGTCAAGAGACAGATATGCATGCAAAAAAACCTGGAATGAAAGAAACAACGAAATACTCTAAATGCTGCAAGACAAAGGAATAAAAGCATAACAGAGGAAAATAAAAGTACAGGGTAAATTATTTCCAGTTTTTGACATCTATAAATGTTAGATTTGACAGCAATCACATCAATATTCTATATGTATCAGAAAATTGTTGAATAAGAAAATGTTGCTTGTTACTATACACATGGATTCTATATTTACTGCATTCTATATTTGTACTTCTGTATACTAATTCCTGTATTTTTTACTATATTAGAAACTACCTGAAATTACGTTTACTATAGTTGTTGTTCAGTCACTCAGTCGAGTCCAAGTCTTTGTGATGCTGTGGATTGTAGCATGCCAGGCTTCCCTGTCTCCCAGAGTTTGCTCAAACTCATGTCCACTGAGTCGATGATGCCATCCAACCATCTCATCCTCTGTTGCCTCCCTCTCCTCCTGCCCTCCATGTTTTGCAGTATCAGGGTCTTTTCCAGTGTTTACTGTGCTGTATGCCAAATAACTCTAGGATGAACATGTTGCAATGAATTTTCAATAGCCATACTCCATAAACATGGTTTTACATATGTGATACCTAAATAACACAGATATTCAATAACTGTTTTTAGAATGCATCAATAAATGAATACCTAAGTAGAGAATCCTGGATTTTTCATTAATTAGCATTTATTGAAAACTACTAATTAATTGAGCTCTATAGACACAGTGTACCTCCTCATTGGTTCCTTTCCCCCAGATAATGAGGAAGAAATGAGGTAGAGTAATTTCACATTACTGAAAAAGATCAGTTTTCATTCCAATCCCAAAGAGAAGAAAGGCCAAAGAATGCTCAAACTATTGCACAATTGCACTCATTTAACATGCTAGCAAAGTAATGCTCAAAATTCTCCAAGACAGGCTTCAACAGTACATGAACCATGAACTTCCAGATGTTCAAGCTGGTTTTAGAAAAGGCAGAGCAATCAGAGATCAAATTGCTAACAGCCATCAGATCATCAAAGAGCAAGAGAGTTTCAGAAAAATGTCTACTTCTGCTTTATTGACTACACAAAAGCCTTTGACTGTGTGGATCACAACAAACTGTGGAAAACTCTAAAAGAGATGGGAATACCACACCACTTGACCTGTCTCCTGAGAAATCTGCATGCAGGTCAAGAAGCAACAGTTGGAACTGTATATGGAACAAAAGACTGGTTCCAAATTGGGAAAGGAGTACATCAAGGCTGTATATTGTCACCCTGCTTATTTAACTTATATGCAGAGTACATCATGAGAAATGCTGGGCTGGAAGAAGCACAAGGTGGAATCAAGATTGCTGGGAGAAATATCAATAACCTCAGATATGCAGATGACACCACCCTTACGGCAAAAGGTGAAGAACTAAAGAGCCTCTTGAAGAAAGTGAAAGAGCAGAGGGGAAAAATTGGCTTAAAATTCAACAGTCAGAAAGCTAAGATCATGGCATCTGGTCCCATAACTCCACGGCAAATAGATGGAGAAACAACGGAAACAGTGGGAGACAATTTTGGGGGAACTCCAAAATCAATGCAGATGGTGACAGCCATGAAATTAAAAGACGCTTGCTCCTTGGAAGAAAAGCTATGACCAACCTAGACAGCATAATAAAAAGCAGAGACAGTACTTTTCCAACAAAGGTCTGTCTAGTCAAGGCTATGGTTTTTCCAGTAGTCATGTATGGATGTGAGAGTTGGACTATAAAGAAAGCTGAGCGCCAAAGAATTGATGCTTTTGAACTGCAGTGTTGAAGACTCTTGAGAGTCTCTTGAACTGCAAGGAGATCCAACCAGTTCATCCTGAAGGAAATCAGTCCTGAATATTCATTGGAAGGACTAATGCTGAAGCTGAAACTCCGATACTTTGGCCACTTGATGCGAAGAACTGACTCATTTGAAAAGACCCTGATGCTGGGAAAGATTGAAGGCAGGAGGAGAAGGGGATGACAGAGGATGAGATGGTTGGATGGCATCACTGACTCAATGGACATGATGAGATTGAGTAATTTCTTGCAGTTGGTGATAGACAGGGAAGCCTTGTGTGCTGCAGTTCTTGGGGTCACAAAGAGTCTGACATGACTGAGCAACTGAACTGAATTTCACAATACATACTCTTCAAGTCTTTATTGAATTGTTACAATATTGCTTCTGTTTTATCCTTTGGTTTTTTTGTCCAGGAGTCATGTGGGATCTTAACTCCCTGACCAACGATGGAGACCGCACCCCTCTGTCTGGAAGCTGACGTCTTAACCACTGGACGACCAGAGAAGTTCCACAATACACCCCTTAATTGAAGATCATGGGTGTGAAGCGAGGTGGAGGCTGGGAGGGTGGAAAATTCAGCAAGTCAGTTTTATAACATCTATTTCCTGCAGCAATAAGCTAGCCAGAAAATAAGATTTGGGTCTGTTGTTTTATATTTTAAAGATTTGGAAGGAAAACAAATTTAGCATGTGATACTTTCTAGATATACTGCTTCCCTAGTGTTGCAGTGGTAAAGAATCTACCTGCCAATGTAGGAACTGCAAGAGGACTGGATTCAATCCCTGGGTCAGAAGGATCTCCTGGAGACGGAAATGGCACCCCACTCCAGTATTCTTGCTTGGAAATCCCACAGACAGAGGAGCTTGGTAGGCTATAGTCCATAGGGTCACAAGAGAGTCAGACATGACTTAGCAACTAAACAATAAGATATATTGCAACCTGCACCCCCCACCTCAGAAGTCACAAAAATGGAAAGGATATAGTCAAATATCAATAGGAAACATAGATACTCCCTCAACTGAACTGTGGTCAAGCAGAATCTAAGACAAACACACACATAAAAGCACACACTTGTACACACTTATGACAGGAAGAGTCAAATTAGAAACAAATACATGTGTGGTCATGGAATAAACTTTCTCCTAATGGTAGCAGAATGTGAAGTCAAGTGGGCCTTAGAAAGCATCACTAAGAACAAAGCTAATGGAGGTGATGGAATTCCAGTTGAGCTATTTCAAATCCTGAAAGATGACGCTGTACTCAATTTGCCAGCAAATTTGGAAAACTCAGCAGTGGCCACAGGACTGGAAAAGGTCAGTTTTCATTCCAATCCCAAAGAATGCTCCAACTGCAGCACAACTGCACTCATCTCACACGCTAGTAATCTCAAAATTCTCCAAGCCAGGCTTCAGCAATACGTGAACCGTGAACTTCCAGATGTTCAAGCTGGATTTAGAAAAGGCAGAGGAACCAGAGATCAAATTGCCAACATCCGCTGGATCATGGAAAATGCAAGAGAGTTCCAGAAAAACATCTATTTCTGCTTTACTGACTATGCCAAAGCCTTTGACTGTGTGGATCACAATAAACTGTGGAAAATTCTGAAAGAAATGGGAATACCAGACCACCTGATGATTTTTGAACTGTGGTGTTGGAGAAGACTCTTGAGAGTCCCTTGGACTGCAAGGAGATCCAACCAGTCCATTCTAAAGATCAGCCCTGGGTGTTCTTTGGAAAGAATGATGCAAGAGCCGAAACTCCAGTACTTTGGCCACCTCATACAAAGAGTTGACTCATTAGAAAAACTCTGATGCTGGGAGGGATTGGAAGCAGAAGGAAAAGGGGACGACAAAGGATGAGATGGCTGGATGGCATCACTGACTCGATGGACGTGAGTGTGAGTGAACTCCAGGAGATGGTGATGGACAGGGAGGCCTGGCGTGCTGCGATTCATGGGGTCGCAAAGAGTCGGACATGACTGAGCAACTGAACTGAACTGAACTGAATGGTAGGTGTGGCTCACTGAGGTATTCTGCACAATTTCACTTAATCCACTGTGATATTACATACTTAAGGATATGTCTACAAATATCCTATTGCTAAGAGAGAAGCAATATTTCTGAAGCATATACACATCCATAAATCGACCAAGCTGAATTTCTTTTTCAAACATAGCTAAGGAAATACACAACAATCCTTTGCCAGCTTCTTTTTTTTCTTTCGATATCCAAAACAAAATCAGGCAGTTATTTCCCAAAGCTTCTGGGATTTTCTGCTGCTAGAAGAAAAGTGGACATTAGGTAACACCATGGCCTCAAATAATTTCCGTGGTGCTTATTCATTCAAAGAAAATGTGTTCTTGTGACCCTTGCTTTAGAAAATTAAAATGAATAATTGGAGGAATTAGTGTATAACTGAAGGCCATAGCATGTGTATTGGCAGCTTAACAACAGCTAATTTTACCTTCCATGTACATCTCACAAACTCTAATGAACATCACCATCAAATGAATTAAGAAACAATGACACAGGGCTTCCTAATAAGCTCACCAACAGCATAAAGCACTTTCCAGCATAGAAGACAAAATGCACAAGGGAACAATTTGATTATAATGAATCAATGGCTGAATTTCTGGTTGTATCCTCGCTATAGTGAAAATTTTATACAGCCTCAATTTCTTCACTTTTTTTTTTATTTTCTAATTTTATTTTATTTTTAAACTTTACATAATTGTATTAGTTTTGCCAAATATCAAAATGAATCTGCCACAGGTATACATTCACTTTTAATTTAGTTATCAGCAGGTAAAACAGTTCACAGGGTGATGGCTCTAGCCCTTAACTGAACATTAATGAAGAATATGAATCTCTGAGAGTCTGCTTTTCTATTCCTTCATTTTGTTGTAGAACACTTAAAACTACCGACATGTATCACGTACCAAGCATCACACTTGTCTTTTTCCTCTTTGTGTATGTCCTCTTCCCATTTTTCCTGCTTCAGTTATTTCATTTTAAATATTATTTTCTTTTTCTGAAGAAAGAAAATACTGATCTCTAGCTCACCAAGACCAATGCTTATAGTTGAAGAGATGAACAAATTAATATTCATAATCAAGTGTAAAGAAAGCAGAAGGAATCAGGACCGTTCTCAGCTACAAGGGGGCAGCAGGTTAGAAGGAGGTGTGGCCTAGGGAATGGGCTTGGTACCCAATTCTGCCTGGGGCTGGCTTAAGTAAATTTCCTTCATGTGGTTCAAAGGCCTTCACCAAATGCCACAGTGAGAAGTAGAGCTGTGGCCTGAAGGACTTGTCAGGATCTTGCCAGGAATATAACTATAAAAAAGATTTACTGGTAATAACAATGGCAACATTCTATTAAGCTCACACACAGTATACTAGCTACATCATATTCATTAAATCAGTAAATCCTAGCTACAACCATATCAAGTAGATACTATTTTCATCCTTGCTTATAGATTGGCAAACAGCCTCAGAGAAATTAAGCAATGTGATTAAAACCACACAACTGGAAGTGGCGTGAGCAAAAAAGAGACCTCTATTTCTTTAGATGCATGAAAGACCATTAAAATCTAAAATTATGCCCATAAAATAGTAGCTGAGGAGATTTAGGAAAAGAGCTGCAGGAAGGAGAGTCCTGCATGGGACCAAGTTATTCTTTGCATATCATTCCAACAATCCCAGGATAAGAATCAGCCATTGAGGTAGATCTGGTCCTGATTCAAGCAAGAGCACTCTTCCCATTCAATACAATGAATAAAATGCATTCTCTGGCATCATACACACCCACGCTTAAGGATTTGGTAGAAAGGGTCAGAAAGTCAATTTCAGACTTCTCAAGAATGAAAACAAACTAGATGTAGCGTGATATTTCAGCAGGAACGCCAAAGAAAGAGACTTTTCTTGAATGAATGACAACAGGAGCTGTGTCTCTAAGGAGCAACACAGGCTGTGAGGCCACTCCCGGGAAAGCAGGCATGGGGCAGCACAACTACTACTACTCATGCTAACATTTACAGGGTGCTGACCACGCGCCTGGCCTCGCGCCAACAGATTTAAATGAATTAACTCACTTAATCTCCTTAACACCTCTACAGCAGACATGGATATGAGCCCCACTTCTTAAATGAGAAAACTGAGACACAAAGTGGTTGGAAAAGGGTTTAAAACTCAGGTCACCTAGATTCTAAGTGTGTGCTCCAGATTCCAAAGACGATGCCTAAAGAGCAACCCCTCAACCATATATAATGTTTTGATATTAGGTACTATAGGTATCGGCATAGAACACAGGACTGATCTTTAATCCAGCACCCACTGTAAACTGTATGATGAAACCAAATCAACCTCTTCCTTTCTAGTGAGTAAATCAATTTCTATGTATTACTGAAGGCTTCTGATGACGATGATCATCTGAATTATTCCCTGCGTCAAGAAGTACCGTGCCTGAAAGTATGCATTTCAAGCAGACAAAAAAAAAAAAAAAAAGAAAGTAGAAATATTACTGCTGCTTTTGCTTTACATTTTAAGAGATCTTTCCCTTCAATTAACTCTAAAATCACTTCTTATGTACATCACCATCTATCCTTTAAAATTGCTGAGGCCAGGGCTTCTCTGATGACTTGGTGGTGAAGAACCTGCCTGGCAATGCAGAAGACTGGGTTCTGATATCTGACCTGGGAATGTCCACAAGCTGTGGAGCAACAAAGCCTGTGGTCCTCACCTACTGAGACTGTGCTCTGGAGCCAGGGAGCCATAACTCCTGAACATGCCCTAGAGCTGACGCTCCGCAACCAGAGAAACCACCGCAGTAAGAAGCACTCACACAGCTAGAGTAGTGCTTGCCGTAGCTAGAGAAAAGTTCATGTAGCAACGAAGACCCAGCACAGCCAAAAAAAAAAAAAAAAAATTAAGGGCAAAGGCAAGAGTAAATATAAAGGAATATACACCTAACTACAGAACTAGCAAAAATAACAAAGCAGTTTTATATATACTGAAATTAAATCCAAATTAATTTTAAAGAAAAGTGCATGGGTAGTGTCATATTTGAATACTTTGAGCTGCACTTTTAACCACACCTTTGATTTTTAGAAAACTAAAATGAGAGTCAATCTACGTGTAGATAACACCACAGGAAGTAGAAGAAAACCAATGAAATCCCTATGACAGAGTTTAGAACTCTTATTACTCAAAGCCACCATCTGAAAAGCATAATGAAGCATTCACATTTCTCCCAGAAGGCTTTAATGGCTCCAACTTAATTAAGTTTAACATTTTTCTAACTCAGATCGCAGCTATGAATCTTGCCACTGATCCCAGCTCAATATTTTCACAGTAGTTCACTGCTAGTCAGGTTTGCACCTGCCTTCTGATTGCCTGCACCCATTTCCAAGTTGAAATCAATGAAACCTATTAGCATGTTCTCTACTCGGCACTTTAATTTTGGATAGCGATGTATTATTAATGTAATCATCCCAGCGCAACCCTAGTTCAGCACAGAAGTAAAATTGAAGGGTTCACAATAGAGAACGTTAATAAGGACGCTTATTAAATTGCACTGAAATCTAAATAATTGAATGCATATTTGTTACAAATTTTAAATTGAAATGGATCACACCAAATAGAAGGCTGTGAGTGGAGAACAGAGATCCTTTATACCTTTAAAAGACAAAACATGATTCTAACCATGAATTACTGCATTCATGACATATAACCAAGATAACTCATTTCTGCATCTGGAGATGACTGTTTCTTTTTTTACGTCTTTACTAGGCTTGCCACTTTCTATGAATAAAACAGTCCTCCTTCTCCAAGTCAGATAAAGAGAAGGCAGTATGACCAGGTGCCAGGTACTGATTTGGTAAATGTACAGACTCTCAAGAGAAAAATTAGTGAAGATGTTGATAAATTAAATGCACGGTCAAAGAAAAGGGGAATTTCAATGTAAAAGAACAATTAAAAGATGGCAATTGGTTAATTTGTTATCTAATTTTTCTCACTAAGAATCTTATACGATTTGAAGACTAATATTTACTTTCCTTAGCACTTGCTTTAATAAATATTAATATGGGAACATGATTATCATAATTAAAATAAATTTATTGATTTCCAACGTGCACAGGTTGTTTAAGCAAATTTACTTTCTATACTCTGCTGCGGCTAAGTCGCTTCAGTCGTGTCCAACTCTGTGAGACCCCATAGACAGCAGACCACCAGGCTCCCCCATCCCTGGGATTCTCCAGGCAAGAACACTGGAGTGGGTTGCCATTTCCTTCTCCAATGCATGAAAGTGAAAAGTGAAAGTGAAGTCACTCAGTCATGTCTGACTCCTAGAGACCCCATGGACTGCAGCCCACCAGGCTCCTCTGTCCTATACTCTAGGCACCTATAATCTAAAGCAGTCAACCAAAATAGACACCACAGAATAGTAGCAAGAGAGGAGTATGAAAACAATAGTTGTCACACACACACAGTAGCTTATTATTTAGCCTGAGCATATCATAGAGTAAGGCCAGGGAAAGAACTTTAAGTTCTGTTATAAGAGAAAAATGCTATGAGGTCATATAGGTTCACCCAAATTCTCAGAGAGAACGCACAGGCATTTTGCTGAGTCACGGAATTTGAGAAACCCACCTATCTTCTATTCATGGGCTTCTCGAGGCAAGAATACTGAAGTGGTTTGCCATTCCCTTTGCCAGTGGACCACATTTTGTCAGAACTCTCCACCATGACCTGTCCATCTTGGTGGCCCTACACGGCATGACTCATAGTTTCACTGAGTTAGACGAGGCTGTGGCCCATGTGATCAGATTGCTTAGTTTCTGTGATTATGGTTTTCTTTCTGTCTGCCCTCTGATGGAGAAGGATAAGAGGCTTATGGAAGCCTCCTGATGGGAGAGACTGAGGGGGAAACTGGGTCTTGTTCTAATGGGGGGGGGGGGCCATGCTCAGTAAATCTTTAATTCAATTTTCTGTTGATGAGTGGGGTTGTGTTCCCTCCCTGTTACTTGACCTGAGGCCAAACTAGAGTGGAGGTAATGAAGATAATGGTGACCTCCTTCAGAAGGTCCCAATCCAGACACTGCTACACTCAGTGCCCCCAACCCTGCAACAGGCCACCGTCAACCCACCCCTCTACGGGAGACTCTGGACACTCACGGGCAAGTCTGGGTCAGTCTTTTGTGGGGTCACTGCTCCTTTCTCCTGGGTCCTGGTGCACGAGGTTCTGTTTGTGCCCTTCAAGAGTCTGTTTCCCCAGTCCTGTGTAAGTTCTGGTGGCTCTAGGTGGGGTTAATGGCAGCCTCCTCCAAGAGGGCTTATGCCATACCCAGTTGGCTGCACGCAGAGCCCCTGTCCCTTGGGCAAGTCACTACTGACCCGTACCTCCACAGGAGACACTCAAACACAGTTCTGGCTCATTCTCTGTGGGGCCTCTGGGTCCTGGCGTGCACAAGGTTTGTTTGAGCCCACTGAGGATCTCTGGTGGTAAGGGGTTTAATTCTAAATACAATTTCACCCCTCCTACTGTCTTGCTGGGGCTTCTCCTTTGCCCTTGGGCATGGGGTATCTTTTTTTGGTGGGATCCAACATTCTCCATACGATTATATGGTGGAAGTGAGAAATAGATTTAAGGGACTAGATCTGATAGAGTGCCTGAAGAATGATGGATGGAGGTTCATGACACTGTACAGAAGACAGAGATCAAGACCATCCCCAAGAAAAAGAAAAGCAAAAAGGCAAAATGGTTGTCTGAGGAGGCCTTACAAATAGCTGAGAAGAGAAGAGAAGCAAAAGGCAAAGGAGAAAAGGAAAGACATATCCATTTGAATGCAGAGTTCCAAAGAATAGCAAGGAGAGATAAGAAAGCCTTCCTCAGTGACCAGTGCAAAGAAACAGAGGAAAACAACAAAATGGGAAAGACTAGAGGTCTCTTCAAGAAAATTAGGGATGCAAAGATGGGCTCAATAAAGGACAGAAATGATATGGACCTAACAGAAGCAGAAGAGATTAAGAAGAGGTGGCAAGAATACACAGAAGAACTGTACAAAAAAGATCTTCATGACCCAGATAACCATGATGGTGTGATCACTGACCTAGAGCCAGACATCCTGAAATGCGAAGTCAAGTGGGCCTTAGGAAGCATCACTATGAACAAAGCTAGTGGAGGTGATGGAATTCCACTTGAGCTATTTCAAATCCTAAAAGATGATGCTGTGAAAGTGCTGCACTCAATATGCCAGCAAATTTGAAAACCTCAGCAGTGGCCACAGGACTGGAAAAGGTCAGTTTTCATTCCAATCCCAAAGAAAGGCAATGCCAAAGAATGCCCGAAGTACTGCACAACTGCACTCATCTCACACGCTATCAAAGTAATGCTCAAAATTCTCCAAGCCAGGCTTCAACAGTACATGAACTGTGAACTTGCAGATGTTCAAGCTGGTTTTAGAAAAGGCAGAGAAACCAGAGATCAAATTGCCAACATGTGCTGGATCATCAAAAAAGCAAGAGAGCTCCAGAAAAACATCTACTTCTGCTTTATTGACTAAGCCAAAGCCTGTGACTGTGTGGTTCACAACAAACTCTGGAAAGTTCTGAAAGAGATGGGAATACCAGACCACCTGAGCTGCCCCTTGAGAAATCTGTATGCAGATCAGGAAGCAGCAGTTAGAACTGGACATGGAACAACACACTGGTTCCAAATAGGAAAAGGAGTATGTCACAGGTGTATATTGTCACCCTGCATATTTAACTTATATGCTGACTAATGCTGGACTGGAAGAAGCACAAGCTGGAATCAAGATTGCCAGGAGAAATATCAGTAACTTCAGATATTCAGATGACACCACCCTTATGGCAGAGAGTGAAGAGGAACTAAAGAGCCTCTTGATGAAAGTGAAGGAGGAGAGTGAAAAAGTTGGCTTAAAACTCAACATTCAGAAACCTAAGATCATGGCATCTGGTGCCATCTCTTTATAGCAAATAGATGGGGAAACAATGGAAACAGTGACAGACTTAAATTTTTTGAGGCTCCAAAATCACTGCAGCCATGAAATAAAAAGACGCTTACTCCTTGGAAGAAAAGCTATGACCAACCTAGACAGCATAATAAAAAGCAGAGACATTACTTTGCCAACAAAGGTCCATCTAGTCAAGGCTATGGCTTTCCAGTATTCATGTACAGATGTTGGACTATAAAGAAAGCTGAGCGCCAAACAATTGATGCTTTTGAACTGTGGTGCTGGAGAAGACTCTTGAGAGTCTCTTGGACTGCAAGGAAAATCCAACCAGTCCAACTTAAAGGAAATCAGTCCTGAATATTCATTGGAAAGACTGATGTTGAAGCCAAAACTCCAGTACGTTGGCCACCTGATGCAAAGAACTGACTCATTTGAAAAGACCCTGATGCTGGGAAAGATTGAAGGCGGGAGGAGAAGGGGATGACAGAGGGTGAGATGGTTGGATGGCATCACTGACTCATGGACATGAATTTGAGTAAACTCTGGGAGTTGGTGATGGACAGGGAAGCCTGGCATGCTCCAGTCCATGGAGTCACAAAGAGTCAGACATGACTGAGCGACTGAACTGAACTGAACCTATCTTCTAATGGTGTTGGCAGTTTGTACCTAGGGATTAATGATCTGATACAGTAATTCACTCCACACACACACATATATATATGTGCCTTATATATTAAGGCACTTGCTTTATACTAGAATGGTTAGTTCTTCACTCTAAGTTATGGCAATGTCTCCTGGTAAGCCTCATGGTTTTGTTTTGTTTTGTTTCCCAAGAGTTTGCCTATATTTCCTCTTCTATATAAACCATCAGTCACCAGAGAACGTGTTTGAGGGGTAGCTAATGGGGAAAATACTTGAAAGTTACAATAATTAGGGTAAAAACTTATAAAAGTTAAAACCAGGTTAGATGCAGTGAGGACAAAAAAGGAAATACTTGAAATACGACTTTGAGATCAAATTGACTAGGACTTCTAATTGATTGCATTTGTACATGAGCAAGAACTTGAAATCAAGTATGAAATCAGGTCTATAGTTTAGGTGAATTAATAGTAAGTACCTCCAGCTGAGATAAAGAAAACAGAAAAAGTAATTGGCTAAGGAGGTGACATATTCATTCAGTCCAGAACTTCATAAGATGCTCAGGAGAATATCCAGTAGGAATTTCATATTAGAAATTCCAGTGAGGTTGGTGTGAACCAGAGACAGATTGGGAAACCATCAGCATCTTTTAAAAGTGCTCTCAGAAATATAATGCAATTGGCCTATGAAGTTGAAAATTTTCTAGTAGCTCCATTTAAAAAAAAAAGGAATAAATGAAGTTATATTTTATTTTACAAATGTATCCAAAATATTTTTTCAGCATGTGGCACTAGCCCTGTTCCAAGCTAAGCAGCCATATGCTGTTAGTGGCTACTGCACTGAACACTGAGGGTAGTTGAAGACTTGAGAATGAGTGTATCACATAGAATGGATAAGCAAAATAAGAAGGAACGCCTAAGAATAGAGCCCTGGATTGCATCAGTGGAGATGATGGAAAAATAACCTACATCTGAGATGAAGAGGAACTTAAAAAAACACACAGAAACAAGGAAAAATAAGGACCAAATAAACGATGTTTTCATGGAAAAGAGATTAATAGTTAAGTACAAGAAGTCTACTTAGGCATAACTTAAAGTTAGTGATAATTTTAGCATTAGTATCAACCTGTCAGAGGTGGCCAGCAACAGAAACTGGGACAGATATAGATTTAGGGGGACTTAAAATTTAACCAGTTTTAGAATCCCCTTTAAAAGGACAAAATTATCAATACAAAATTGTGAAGGCCCCTATGGAGGTCTAGGAAAGAGTTCATACAAATAAGAGGCCCTGAAGTTTAAGCCTCAGTAGCTGCACAGAAAATGTGCCTTTAATTGGTACACAATTTCAACAGAAGGAAAGAATATGGAAACACTTTCAGAAATGTTTGAAAAAATTTGAAGAGAAGAAACTGCATAAGATTAAGGTGAAGGTTCAGACAGACTACCAAGCTATATGAAATTGAGCATGAGTTAAAGGTCAGAGGGTAGGGATGCCATAGAGGTAAAAAGGGAGCTAGAGCCGTAGCTCAGTGTCATGGAAAGGCAATCCTCGCTAAAACACCTGCAGACTGGACTCCCTCTTGCATATTGAAAACAAAAGCATTTTAAGAAGTGCTAGCTCCTCTTTCCAAACAATTCAGATCATGCAAAATGTATCTCCCAGTTTCACTAAATTTCTTTAATGTCTGATTCTTTAATAACTCATTTAAAGACTCATTAAAGAAACCATGGGCTTCCCTGGTGGTCCACTGGTTAAGAATCTGCCTGCTGATGCAGGGGACACGGGTTCAATTCCTGGTCCAGGAAAGCCCTGCATGCAGAGGGACAGCTATGGCCCTGTGCTCCACAACTTCCGAGCCTGCAAGCTGCGGCTATTAAAGTCAGCCTGCCAAGAGCCTGTGCTCTGTAACAAGAGAAGCCCACACGTCCCAACTAGAGAGTAGCCCCTGCTCCCTGGAACTAGAGAAAGCCCCTGCACAGCAATGAAGGCCTAGCACAGCCAAAAATAAATAAATAAAAAGGAAAAAAAGAAACCAAAAATCTAAAATTCTGTTGGCCCTTATCCCACACTCCTCCTAGTCACTTTTGCTTTTAGTCAGAGTTCACAAAAACGAGATTAAAATCTTCACTGCCCATGAAACAGTAAATACAGTCTTACATTATGTAACTCCTTGGTGATATTTATTCTTAGGATAAAGCTACATAGCATTATTGTCAAGAATGTAGAAATCTAGCCAGACATAGGCAAAATTTCTGAGTAAAGCTTTTGGTGGCTCACATGACAAGATGAATGAAAACCTAAAAATGAAGCTTCTTTGCAATTTCAAAATTAAAGCCTTCATTTAGAGTGGTCCTGAGTGGTGAGTGGCAGCTACATGGTGCTGGAGGGGCAAGAGGCTGAGATGAGATACCCCACATCCAAGATCAGAGAAACCCCAAAAAGAGGGGAGATGCTGAGAAAGGGCATCAGAGGGCAGACAGACTGAAACCACAACCACAGAAAACCAATCTAATCACATGGAACACAGCCTCGTCTAACTTAATGAAACTGTGAGCCATGCCGTGTAAGGCCACTCAAGACGGACGAGTAATGGTGGAGAGTTCTGACAGAATGTGGTCCACTGGAGACGGAATGGCAAACCACTTCAGTATTCTTGCCTGGAGAACCCCATGAAGACTATGAAAAGGCAAAAAGATAGGACACTGAAAGATGAACTCACCAGGTCAATAGGTACGCAATATGCTACTGGAGATCAGTAGAGAAATAACTCCAGACAGAATGAAGAAATGGAGCCAAAGCAAAAACAACACCCAGCTGTGGATGTGACTGGTGATGGAAGCAAGATCCGATGCTGTAAAGAGCAATATTGCATAGGAAACTGGAATGTTACGTTCATGAACCAAGGTAAATTGGAAGTGGTCAAACAGGAGATTGCAAGAGTGAACATCAACATTTTAGGAATCAGCGAACTAAAATGGACCAGAATGGGTGAATTTAACTCAGATGACCATTATATCTACTACTGTGGGGAGGAACCCCTTAGAAGAAATGGAGTAGCCATCATGGTAAACAAAAGAGTCCAAAATGCAGTACTTGGATGCAATCTCAAAAATGACAAAGTGATCTGTGTTAGTTTCCAAGGCAAACCATTCAATATCATCGTAATCCAAGCCTATACCCTAACCAGTAATGCTGAAGAAGCTGAAGTTAAATGGTTCTATGAAGACTTACAAAACCATTTAGAATTAACACCCATAATTGATGTCCTTTTCATTATAGGGAACTGGAATGCAAAAGTAAGAAGCTAAGAAACACCTGAGGTAACAGGCAAAATTGGCCATGGAGTATAGAATGAAGCAGGGCAAAGGCTAATAGAGCTTTGCCAAGAGAACACACTGGTCATAGCAAACACCCTCTTCCAACAACACAAGAGAAGACTCTACACATGGACATCATGGTCAACACCGAAATCAGACTGATTATATTCTTTGCAGCCAAAGATGGAGAAGCTCTACATAGTCAACAAAAACAAGACTGGGAACTGACTGTGGCTCAGATCATGAGCTCCTTATTGCCAAATTCAGACTTAAATTGAAGAAAGTAGGGAAAACCACTAGACCATTCAGGTATGACCTAAATCAAATCCCTTACGATTATACAGTGGAAGTGAGAAATAGATTTAAGGGACTAAATCTGATAGATAGAGTGCCTGATGAACTATGGAGGGAGGTTCATGACATTCTACAGGAAACAGAGATCAAGACCATCCCCAAAAAAAGAAATGCAAAAAAGCAAAATGGCTGTCTGAGGAGGTCTTACAAAGAATTGTGAAAAGAAGAGAAGCAAAAAGCAAAGGAGAAAAGAAAGATACACCCATTTGAATGCAGAGTTCCAAAGAACAGCAAGGAGAGATAAGAAAGCCTTCCTCAGTGATCAGTGCAAAGAAATAGAGGAAAACAAGATAATGGAAAAGACTAGAGATCTCTTCAAGAAAATTAGAGATACCAAGGGAACATTTCATGCAAAGATAGGCTCAATAAAGGACAGAAATGGTATGGACCTAATAGAAGCTGAAAAGATTAAGAAGAGGTAGCAAAAATACACAGGAGAACTATACAAAAATATCTTCATGACCCAGATAATCACAATGCTGTGATTACTCACCTAGAGCCAGATATCCTGGAATGAGAAGTCAAGTGGGCCTTAGGAAGCATCACTATGAACAAAACCAGTGGAGGTGATGGAATTCTAGTTGAGTTATTTCAAACCCTAAAAGATGATGCTGTGAAAGTGCTGCACTCAGTATGCCAGCAAATTTGAAAAACTCAGCAGTGGCCACAGGAATGGAAAAGGTCAGCTTTCATTCCAATCCCAAAGTAAGGCAATGCCAAAGAATGCTTAAACTACCGCATCATTGCACTCATCTCACACGCTCGCAAAGTAATGCTCAAAATTCTCCATGCCAGGCTTCAACAGTATGTGAACAACGAACTTCCAGATGTTCAAGATGGATTTAGAAAATGCAGATCAAATTGCCAACATCTGCTGGATCATTGAAGAAGCAAGAGAGTTCCAGAAAAATATCTATTTCTGCTTTATTGACTATGCCAAAGCCTTTGACTGTGTGGATCACAATAAATTGTGGAAAATTCTGAAAGAGATGGGATTACCAGATCACCTGACCTACCTCTTGAGAAATCAGTATGCAGGTCAGGAAGCAACAGTTAGAACTGGGCATGGAACAACAGACTGGTTCCCAAGAGGAACAGGAGTACACCAAGGCTGTATATTGTCACCCTGCTTATTTAACTTCTATGCAGAGTACATCATGAGAAATGCTGGGCTGGATGAAGCACAAGCTGGAATCAAGATTGCTAGGAGAAATATAATAACCTCAGATATACAGATGACACCACCCTTATGGCAGAAAATGAAGAAGAACTAAAGAGCCTTTTGATGAAAGTGAAATAGAGAGGGAAAAAGTTGGCTTAAAGGTCAACATTCAGAAAACAATGAGCATGGCATCTGATCCCATCACTTCATGGCAAATAGATGGGGGAAACAGTGGCTGCTTTTATTTTGGGGGGCTCCAAAATCACTGCAGATGGTGACTGCAGCCATGAAATTAAAAGACGCTTACTCCTTGGAAGGAAAGTTATGACCAACCTAGACTGCATATTAAAAAGCAGAGACAGTACTTTGTCAACAAAGGTCCGTCTAGTCAAGGGTATGGTTTTTCCAGTAGTCATGTATGGATATGAGATTTGGACTATAAAGAAAGCTGAGTGCCAAAGATTTGATGCTTTTGAACTACGGTGTTGGAGAAGACTCTTGAGAGTCCCTTGAACTGCAAGGAGATCAAACCAGTCCATCCTAAAGGAGATCAGTCCTTAGTGTTCATTGGAAGGACTGATGTTGAAGCTGAAACTCCTATACTCTGATGACCTGATGGGAAGAGCTGATTCATTGAAAAAGACCCTGATGTTGTGAAATACTGAAGGCAGGAAGAGAAGGGGATGACAAAGGATGAGATGGCTGGGTGGCATCACTGAGCGACTGAAGTGAACTGAACTCTGCCATATAGGACCACCTGGCTGCTTAGCGCAAAATCCCATTACCAAGATTCATTCCTGAGCTCAAACTTTCCATAATGTCTTTTGAAATTCTTTTGACACACCCCTTCCTCCAGCCTATTTTTTTACTCGCCCAAATAGCTTGTTAGATCTATATTTTCTAACAAACCATTACTATATCAAAACAGAAAAAGCAATTATCAGATTGTCCTTCAATGAACTAAGAGTAATCAACACACAGAACACACTCTACAAAGCTCCTTCAATTCAATCAGAATGGCAATACATTTCTAAGAAACTGCAGAAGTTATTCAAAGAACTCAAAATTAAAAATATTGGGTTGGCCAAAAAGTTCAGTAACATCTTACAGAAAAACTCAAATGAACTTTCTTGTTGTTGAAGCTGAAGTTCCAATACTTTGGCCACCTTATGCGAAGAGCTGACTCTTTGGAAAAGACCCCGATGCTGAGAAGAACTGAAGGCAAGAGGAGAAGGAAGCGAGAGAAGGTAAGATGGTTGGATGGTATCACTGACTCAATGGATATGAGTTTGAGCAAACTCTCAGAGATGGGGAAATAGAGGGAGGTCTGGTGTGCATTTTCCAGCTTCCTCACTCACTCCTTTTTAAAACATCCAGGAATTTGGTCTTTAGAATGTTTCAGCTCATTAATGAAGAGTTTCAAAAATCCCAAAAGAATAATTAATGGGATAGGATCCTTAACTATCTCATCTACATTTTTAATTTGACATTCAGTGAACAGTAGAATTACTAGAGCACCACCAGTTATGACATGCAATACCTGTGTAAGCTTAATGAAGAAAAACATATCAAAGTCAGTGCACTGGGTAAATTATAGTATTCAGTCAACAGAGAAGGCCCCACATCAAAGCAAAATTAATTCCACTATCGTGGACTTTTCAAAGTGAAATTAGAAATAAGACATAGATAACAGTTGAAACAAAGTCAAGAAAATTGCTACAATTAAACAATGTGAATGACACTTATTCTTATCCAAAGGCCAAACACCTCTAAGAACATTTAGAAGTACAGTAATAAAAAAGGGGGAAAAAGAACATTTCTCTAATCAACTGTGCACGAACACCAACAGAAAGTGCTCTTTCTACATCTCTTTCATATTTGTTTATGGTCAATCTCTGTTTCTGGTGTTATAATGATCAAATATTTATAAGCCTTCAGTTCAGTTCAGTCGCTCGGTCGTGTCCAACTCTTAGCGACCCCATGAATCGCAGCACGCCAGGCCTCCCTGTCCATCACCAACTCCTGGAGTTCACCCAAACTCATGTCCATCGAGTCGGTGATGCTATCCAGCCATCTCATCCTCTGTCGTCCCCTTCTCCTCCTGCCCTCAATCCCTCCCAGTATCAGAGTCTTTTCCAATGAGTCAACTCTGCATCAGGTGGCCAAAGTATTGCCCTTTTCCAAATCCTCCAAATGGAAGTAACTCCTCCAAGGATGCTATTCCAGAAGAGGCCAGTAGGTGTGCTGTGGGGCCCTCCTCCTATCTCACAGCTCAGCTGCTCTATGGTGTGGACCAGGGAGTTGTATGATTCCTATTAGTGAAGGAGGCTAACCAATTTGCGTTCTTTAGTTGTTTGTTCATTCATTTTTTTTTTTTAAGGATATGGTGGAAAAGTATGGAAGCTATGAAGGCTTCCCTGGTAAAAGACCTGTTTACTGCTGCTGCGTCGCGTCAGTCATGTCCGACTCTGTGCGACCCCATAGACAGCAACCCACCAGGCTCCTCTGTCCCTGGGACTGTCCAGGCAAGAACACTGGAGTGGGTTGCCATTTCTTTCTCCAATGCATGCATGTATGCATGCCAAGTCCCTTCAGTTGTGTCCGACTCTGTGTGACCATATGGACAGCAGCCCACCAGGCTCCTCTGTCCACAGGATTCTCTAGGCAAGAATACTAGAGTGGGTTACCATTTCCTTCTCCAAAAGACCTGTTTAGTAATATACAATAAAATAAGTTCTCGCAGGAAATAGGGCCCTGATGACAACAGCATTTTTCAAGACAGTATGTTGAACCCTGCTCTAAGGAATTATGGGCTAACATTTAGTATGATCTCCAACCTACATTGCGTGTAGACCCAGACCTTACTCCAAAATGGTTATTTTGTTCTATGAAGTAAATGGATAGAAGTCATGCTGCATGGTAGGATTCATTTTTCAAAAAAGCATTCAAATTTATTGTGACAAAATAATCTGTTGAAACACTAACCTGCCTTCCCTTATAATTTCTTATTTTGGAGATTTGGACTGGTCCATTGAGAAGAACTGGGCGGGAGGAGGGGGGCAGGCAGGATATCCTGGGACTAGCAGAGGGACCGAGGTCTGAGGGCTAGCACCTCGTTCTGCTTTAGGGAGGTAGTCGGGCCAGGAAGGGAAACCACCATGTGGGACACAGAGGGAGAAGAGGTCCTAGCTTCCAGGGCTCCTGGATTCTCAACATCACTTTCGAATCCTGACCCACAATTCTAGTATGGAGTTAAGGGAGTGAGGACCCTAAGGAAACACCTGGGATAGGAATGATGCTGTCCCTATAGTCCCCACCACGACACTGATGACATGCCACGCCTTACTGGGTTGCATATCCCTGGGACCTCTGCACAGCCATGGAGGAAGGAGAGCATATATAATTTTAAAAGAGCTTGGACTTCCCATCACGCCAGCAGGTTCTGCAAAATGGAATTCTGTTAGTTACAGAATGTGAAGCGGTGCAGCATCTTCAGCATACTTAAGTTTATGGAGGGTAATTCAGACTAGCTACCTACTTTGATATTCTACTGAGAATCAGTCAAAATCAAATGCTTGGTATGCTAAGCCTTCTCGCCATCCTCGCTCCACCAAAGATGAGGGCATTCAATGATTTTGCAGGTCAAATGAAGGACCATTTTTCATTTTGCCTCATTACTCAAAGAAATGACAGACACTGCTAAGAGTTATATACAGCACAAACATGGCAAATGTCTCAACATTGAGATTTGAGGGATTTTTAACAGAATATATTACCTTTGGTTTATATATGTGAAGATCACAGGTAACTTCTTCCTAAAGCCCTTCAGTGAACTAAAATTGCCAGTTATAACAAATGAAAAGAAGCTTTTAGCAAATGAGACACTACCACAAGCCTCAAAAAGAGCCATATTGTACCAACAGTTGATACATGTAAACAGAAAAATTTTGCCAGTAGACAGAATACAGAAAATACTTGCTTCATATGTCTTGAACAATAACAATTACCATTTGCACCATCCACGAAAGCTTAAGAACATGTAAAGTGTGCATGAGGGGAAAAAAAAAAAAGAGTTACCTTTAGAGACTCTGTCATTCAATATCACTCATAATGGAATCCCAAAACTATCATAGCACAAACTGCCAAGCATCAATAATTCTTAATTCATATAAAAGCAAAGCTCAGAAACTGTCATAATCCAGAGAAAAATATCTCTGGATCTGAAATACATAGTTAGCTATTAAGAGTTCATATCGCGTGCGTCTTACTCCCAGCTTTGCCACTTACCAGCTAGGTGAGCTTTGCAAGTGTTAAGAACCTTTCAGGCTTCCCTAGTAACTCAGATGGTTAAGAATCTGCTCACAATGAGGGAGACCTGGGTTCAATGTCTGGGTCAGGAAGATCGCCTGGAGAAAGGAACGGCAACCCACTCCAGCATTCTTGCCTGGATAATCCCATGGACAGAGCAGCCTGGCAGTCTACAGTCTATGGGGTCACAAAGTCAGACAGGATCTAGCGACTGCGCATACATGCACACACTATATCTATATACATATATGTGGAATACATGTATATACAGATATATATTATTATACACATTAATAGAAGCTCAAAGGCAAGCTCCCTCCTTCCAGTGATGAGATGGAGAAAGATAGACAATAAATACACAGACAGAGTGACAGTGTTCTGCTAAAACAGCTGAAGTGACAGCAAGTGATGCTTTAGTTTGCGAACTGGAAAAGAGTCTCTGAAAAGTAAATATTTGAGCTGATTTCTAAACAACAGAAAAGCACCTGCATCGAAAAGATCTGGGTCACAAGCTTCGGGGAAGAGAATATTAAGTTCAGAGGCCCTAAGGCAGAAAGGAGCCTCAGGGGCACTGGGAAGAGTTGCTCTCCACAATGATCCTAACAGGAGAGTAGCTATCAGTAGAACCTGTTTTGTTAACATGCAGCCTGAGCCTTCGGGGAGCGGTCTCTGCTTCTCTCTACTACTCGGACAGCCACAAGTCTAGGTCAAGAATCTCCATAAATTAGCACAAGCATTCTTTATCTCAGTAGAGTGTACAAAATAGGCCACGGTATTTATTCCATCTCACAACTTTGCAACAACCTCACCTTGTCAAGAGCTAAGAACAAAGAAGCAGTTTATTTAGGGCAGCAGCAAAAGTTATACTCTCTAAGAAGAGTATGGACATCCTCCCAAATGAGAGGTGCCCTGCAGGACTGTTAATCCCCCCTTTTATCTTACTTTTAGCCCTTTGAATGGGTGGGGGTCTTTTTGATTAGGAATGGAATATTCATTGAAGGGAGGAGGGTTGAGGGGTGGCCTGGACTGCCCCAGGTTGCATCAGCTTCTGATGCTGTGCATCTGTCTCCTGCAGCTACCCTACATGCACTCTTAAGAGCTGTTTTCCTTTGAATGTTCCCTTACTAGTCGAACGCTATATGCAGAAGGAAGGTTGTTCAGCGTCATCAGCAACCTGTACATTTTCATTGCGCCTCCTCCAAGGTTTTCATGGTCAGAGCTTCCTGCTCAGATGCTATAAAATTTCTGTTTCAGATGCCAATTTTCCACCTGTCATGGCCTCAGTAAGTGCAACACAGGAGGTGGCTTTGCATTCTGCCTAATGCCTATCCACATGAGGAGGCTGTCCTTGGGCCGGCCTAGTCCCTCTTGCCTCAATGGGTCTGTTTCCAAGCCAACAATGGGGTGGAGTCAAGTACATTTTCCTCCATGTTGACTGTGAGAGATGGCTGTCAAGACTTCTGGGCTCGACAGCAGGAGTCACGTCGTTAAATTGTCTTCAGGCTCGTTTCTATCTAGACGTTGTTTTCAAAAAGCAAACCAAGACTAATAAAAACACATACCTTCTATTCTACCTGCCCTCTGCCCATTTCTAACCTTGGAGATTAGTTCTTACTCAAGACTACAGAGCTGAACACCAAAAGGTCCCCCTCATTAAGGAGTCACGATGAGCCACTGATAAACGCGAAAGGCGTTCTTTCTAGAGTGATTGCCTACAGGCAGAACCGTTTAAATGCACCACCTCAAAAGTCATCAGGCACTGAGGTTTTACTCCTGTATCTCACCAGAGTCTCAAAGAAAGAAATATTCTCTTCAACCAGTTATGATGTGGAATCAACTGGGGAACCTTACACACAAATTATGTAACACAGAGAAAGTCACAGTAGGGCACTATATTGCTTTTACAAAGAGAAAAGGGGCATTATATATGCTAAGAGAAGACCTTCCTTAATGTCAGTGTTTTCTTGTTGTCTTTTTCCCCACCTATAGTATTTACTGAAAGGATTTTGAAGGAATATTAAGCAGATTCATTTTGCCTAAGATAGGAACGGACAGAATGGCAGAAATATCACCCCACTGTTTAAGACCTTTAACCGCCCTGGGGGTTTGTTTTCTTCTGGCTATTTTACTGTTTGTCTTCCTAGTCTTTCTACCCTGGCTTTCCCAATGTAAGAGGATGACAGCCCCACTGACCGAATTCTTTTTTTTTTTTTTTTTAAATAGAAAGGTTCAACCTGCTGTATGGAGTCCAGTTTTCAATATCTCATCCCTTTTCTGACCTGTCTCTTACTATCAGCAATCTCAGTATTATAATAGTTCAGAAGTTTCAAAAACAGCATGAGGTGTGTAAATTATTACATAAGTTAAAGAGCAGCTGCAGCATTGAAAATATCCTACTAAACAGTGAGTTAAATAGAGTTAGAGTGAGTATTAGGGAGCCTTAGATTTTGCAAACAAGTCTAGGAGAGAAAACGTAGAAATAGGAAATGATTAATTATCAGATGTCTTCTGATAAACTGGCATTTTGTTTCAAATTATCCCAATTGCATACAAAGATAACATGTTACAGTGTGGCTATAAAGAACCAGGTGAAAGGATGATTTCATAATGGCTGCTGCATGTTTGTACACAAAGCCAGTTAAATTACATCTTGAAATAACTAGATGCCATTGCGGAGATAAGAGCAGCATAAAACATGAAGAGCTTCACAAACGTAAAGTATCATTTCCTCTCCTTTTTTTAAACGACTAAAATAGAGAAACTGAAATTGACAGAGTAGTAAAATGTGGATTTTGACCGGATTCTTTCAAGTATAAAAGGTGAACTTAAAAAAAATTACCTCGTAGTCAAATATATATTTGACACAAAAGTGATCGATTGGGTCTCAGCCTTAGAACAAACACTCATGTAGAAGACTTTTAGGCACATCCTCACCTAATAGCAGTTACAACTGGAGCAAACTGGAGTCACTGCTCTAGGCATCCCTCACGGATGCCCAAATACCCAGGAATCTAGGAGTTAAGAAAGATGCTCCTTCCCCAAAATAAGCATTAAAAAAAAAAAAAGCAATGTCCTTTTCTGCATGGGGGAAATAGATGATTTTAGACAGGAAACAATAAACACACACACACCCATAAACATATGGGTTTAGTTCCTGTGGAACTAAAACGCCGAACTATCAAAAATAAATCAGACGTGACTCTAAGAAGACTATATTTCATGAGAAATATATTTATCATATGAATTATGGCACCAGATATACAATTGTGATGGTTAATTTCAATTTGTCAATTTGACTGGGCCATAGAGTATCCAAGTATTTGATCAAACATTATTCTGGGTGTTTCTTGAATGAGATTAACATTTAAGTGGGAAGACTTTAATATTCACTATTTTTTCTCAGTTTCTTCACCTTCAAAATGGGGAAAACAATAATACCTGTAGGACATGGGTGGGAATGATAAGTGAAAGAATTAATATTTGTTAAAATTTACAAAAGTACCTGACATATAGTTGTGTTGTGCTGCATTTGCTCATATCATTAACAATACCACTGGCTGTAGTATGTCAACCAACATCCCACAGCTATTACATTATAAATCTGAATTTTGAACTCCACTCTCAAAAATGTCCAGCTCCTAACCACTCGTCTACACTGCTGCTCATCGTAAACAAGGGGGACGATGTTGTACGAAGAGTCCATCAGATGCCATATTTGCAGAAACTTCCTCCACGTGACTTGAGAATGATGAGGTATGATTAATCTTGGGGATAGTACAAACACAAGGAGCTAATTTCTAAGGTGAACAGGCCTACATTACTTAGGACCTGATCGACCAAAGACCAGTTTCCTGAATTGCAGTTGAAAGTAAACTGGCAGCTAGAGCCACGTGAGTCAAGAGCCTTGCTATAATGTGCTCCCTGCGGCTCACTCACTTAGCGCTTTATACCACCAGCGTTTGCTCTATTTGCTTAGTTTAGAAGTCAATAAAACTGCACAGAGCTGCTAAGCACACATAAAACATGAAAGTACAACAGTCAGGAAAAAAATAAATCAAAGAAAAACAGCATCGCCCTTCTCTTTGGCTCCTCAGGTTCCAGCCAACATCCAGAAAGGTCCCATAGACAAAAATACGCCCTTGACATCTTACCGGGGGGTAAAAGCTTCGTGCTGATCAACAAGTCCCTGTAAGACAACCTTAGAGTCTGTTGAAACAGCTCCTAGATGTGGTCATTAAATACAGCTGAATAAAGAACTACTTGGAAACCACGGAGAGAGAAGTTACAATACTTCATCTTCTAGCCCTTTTTCAGAAGTTCCCGGCACAGATAATATGAAAGAGTATGACTTACAGGGAAATGTATTCAATCAAACAGGCCTTTAAACCTAATATCATGAATCCTTACACAAGATCACCCAGCAGGCATATTGCAGTTTTTCTGATCTAGATTTACAGCTCTCCAAAAGTGAAAAGGAGAAAACTTAAGGCCTGCAACCAACTCCTGTGCCTCTGGCTCCCAGAGCAGAAGTGCCACAATAGGGCTAGTATTAACACTAGCACATGTCCCCAAGTGGCAGCAATATTAACATAACCTCATGACCCACATCTGTTTCCACACACATAGAAAGTGAAATGAAAGTGAAGTCGCTCAGTCGTGTCTGACTCTTTGCGACCCCATGGACTGTAGCCTACCAGGCTCCTCCCTCCATGGGATTCTCCAGGCAAGAATACTGGAGTGGGGTGCCTTTTCCTTCTCCACACACATAACCAACCATCAAAATTTCACATATACTTTTGATAATATTCAAGATAAGCACTTGGTAAGACTCAAAGGTAATCCAGCCAATCACTACAAATAATTTCAGAGTCTTAACTGATTGCAAAGGTCAGGTACAGGAGGAGAATTCAGCTCCATTATGGCTCAGTCTAATGCTTCTACCTCTCAGTGGTTAGTAAGGAAATGTCCTACTTAAGCTGTTACTGTCCTAGTTGTTTTACATGTTCTTATGATCTGGAATGTGCAAGTTATTAAATTGCCTTGAGCCTAACAGAGTTGTAATGCATCTGATAATCCCTCAGGTTTAAAAGCAATAAGGAGGACACTCAGTCTCACTTGCTTCTTACCTTGGGGAATCTAAAACCTTCTTCATCAAATGAATTAAAAATACAGATAATAAAAAAAGACTAAAAATAGGACTTCCCTGGTGGTGCAGTGGTTAAGCATCTACCTGCTAATGCAGGGGACACAGGTTCGATCCCTGGTCCAGGAAGACCCCACATACCATGGGGCACCTAAGCCCATGCACCACCACTACTGAGCCCACACTCTACAGCCTGTGGGCAGCAACTACTGAGGCCCATGTGCCCTAGAGCCAGTGTTCTGCAGAGAGAGAGGCCACGGCAATGAGAAGCCCCTGCCCTGCAGCTAGAGAGCAGCTCCCGCTCTCCACAACTAGGGAAAAGCCTGCACAGCAGTGAAGACCCAGGACAGCCATAGATAAATCAATAAAAATTGAAACAAACAAAAAAAAGAATGACTAAAAATAATGCCAAGAACTTCAGTTCAGTTCAGTCGCTCAGTCGTGTCTGACTCTTTGAGACCCCATGGGCTGCAGAATGCCAGGCCTCCCTGTTCATCACCAACTCCCAGAGTTCACTCAAACTCATGTCCATTGAGTCGGTGATGCCATCCAACCACCTCATCCTCTGTTGTCCCCTTCTCCTCCCGCCTTCAATCTTTCCCAGCATCAGGGTCTTTTCAAATGAATGAGATCTTTGCATCAGGTGGCCAAAGTATTGGAGTTTCAGCTTTAGCATCAGTCCTTCCAATGAATATTCAGGACTGACTTCCTTTAGGATGGACTGGTTGGATCTCCTTGCAGTCCAAGAAACTCTCAAGAGTCTTCTCCAACACCACAGTTCAAAAGCATCAAATCTTCGGCACTCAGCTTTCTTTATAGACCAACTCTCACATCCATACATGACCACTGGAAAAACCATAGCCTTGACTAGATGGACCTTTGTTGGCAAAGTAATGTCTCTGCTTTTGAATATGCTATCTAGGTTGGTCATAACTTTTCTTCCAAGGAGTAAGCATCTTTTTATTTCATGGCTGCAGTCACCATCTGCAGTGATTTTGAAGCCCCCCAAAATAAAATCTCTCACTGTTTCCACTGTTTCACCGTCTATTTGCCTTGAAGTGATGGGACTGGATGCCATGATCTTAGTTTTCTGAATGTTGACCTTTAAGCTAACTTTTTCACTCTCCTCTTTCACTTTCATCAAGAGGCTTTTTAGTTTCTCTTCACTTTCTGCCATAAGGGTGGTGTCATCTGCATATCTGAGGTTATTGATATTTCTCCTGGCAATCTTGATTCCAGCTTGTGCTTCTTCCAGCCCAGCATTTATCATGATGTACTCTGCATATAAGTTAAATAAGCAGGGTGACAATATACAGCCTTAATGTACTCCTTTTCCTATTTGGAACCAGTCTGTTGTTCCATGTCCAGTTCTAACTGCTGCTTCCTGACCTGCAAACAGATTTCTCAAGAGGCAGGTCAGGTGAAATGTGCCAGGTTAAGTGCCAAGAAACTAAAACCCAAATGGATGCCAAACTGACTTGGTCAACTGACTTAGTGTAAGAATTAAGTAACCTTTACTTGGTGAAATAGAGATAATATCTGACCTCTGGAGCATGAGTCTCTTGAGAAATAACTGCTAAAAGCTTATCATACAACTAACAAGTAAGACATACCATATGCATGCATGCTAAGTCACTTTACTCATGTCCAACTCTAAGGCATGGATTATTATGCCCTCCTCTAGGAGATCCCCCAGACCCAGGGATCTAATCCACATCTCTTACATCTCCTGCCTTGGCAGGTGGGTTCTTTACCACTGGTACCTGGGAAGCCCAAGATGTACCCATATGTACCATACTAAAAAAAGCTTTAGATTAATTAGAATCTCAAATATGAAGCTGTTTAATGCCTAAACTGGGATCTGTTTAAACCTATAGTTAAACCAAACTAGAATTTAATGAGAAATCAACAGATTTTATAATGAAATATCTCTGAAGTTCTTATAATTTCCAAGACATAAAACAGCTTCAGCAATTTAATGGTGCCTGTTTGGAGGCAGATCCCTTGTTTTCATCATCCTTCCTACTCTTCTTCCAGTTGCCAAAATAAATTTACCCACAGGCAGGACACGATCATATGAGGCAATCTGTGAAAACAAGTGTAAGGAAAATAATAACAATATTAATAAAACTAGAGTAAATGCACTGAAAAATGATACTATTTCAAGCTGCTCATGGATATTTGACAATTAGTAATGAAATCTGTGGCAAGAGAAATATAAGGAGGCCCTCATACATTTTCTAGGCACACAGAAAGATGTTGTCCAGTCTTCTAGCAATCTAGGTGGGGCTATGTGACCATTTTCTGGCTAAGAGAACAGTGATAGAAGGGAATTCCATCCCCCCAATCCAGCTGGTCAGTGAGTAGGGCGAGGGGATGCTGGCCACTGAAATTCCGATTAGAATTCCAAGGATGTTCTAGGCAGCAGCCTCCAACCTGTATGGCACCAGAGACCAGTTTAATGGAAGACAAGTTTTCTATGGATGGGGTCGGGGGCTGGCCCAGATGATCCAAGCACATTTCCTATGCACTTTATTTGTATTATTATCACATCACTTTCACCTCAGATCATCAGGCATTAGATCCCGGAGGCTGGGGACCCCTGGTTTAGGGCACAGACAGAACCACAAGAAAGAAGGGTTCTGTATCTGTGTGTCTCCACTTGAATGAGAACCGCCCGGGACTGCCTTTTAACTTGCAGTTACCACTAATTACCTCTACTAACAGAGCTGCTCATGTTCCAACTGACTTTAAGGTTCTCAAACTCTATCAAAATGTAGAGTGTGATGTTATATATCTATAAACAAAAGCTAATATTCATTGAGGACTACATACCGACCAGGCACTTCCTAAGTGTTACCTATCCATTATGGCACAGTTCTCACAAGAATGGATTGGCCTATTATCCCCGGGAGGAAGCTGAAGCTAGGGAACACTCAGTAAACACACAAGGTCACACAGCAAGAGGTGGCAGAGCTCGGCTGAATCCAGCAGACTCTCTGCAGCGCTCTCAGGACAAATCTTCAGGGTGCCACTATTTCATACCTCCCAGGCACTGAGCCAGGTAACCGGGATACACAGACCATGTAGGGTTCCTGACTTTGAGAAGTTTTTACAGTCAAGGGGGGAAATGATTGAAAGCGAACACTGAGAGTTTCCACTACCCTAAAAAACACTCTAATAATAAACCACTTTAATAAAAATAAATAAAAGCACAAACAAAATAAAAAGAACGTCCAAGTAAATTTGGTATGGCAATTTCCCGTTCGTTCCATTTGAACGAACATCTACAACACACGGGCATCACCCCAAGGCCTTCCTCACCCTGAATCCCTGGAGGAAGCAGCTAAGGGACAGAATCAGCTGACATTCACTTCTTTACCCTGGCTCTTAGAAGGACAACTCTATTAAGCCTTCTAAGCAGCCCAGGGTTTAGTTACAGATTATGTCACCGCTTGATTAATTGTTGCCTGCCCCTTAGGTGGACTGCTGCTGATTCCAAGGAAGCCAATGTCACATTCTTTGGCCTCAAGGTGTTGTTTTCCTGAATGCTCCAAAAGTCTCTTCGGTCTCCCTTACTGACTGCTAATTACACCCTCCTTTATTTTCCTTGGTATCCTACTACTCGGTCTGATTTCTGGTCAATCAAGCTACAGCCAACCACGGTGAGTGGGCCCTGATGAGTGCGAAGTGACTGCCTAAGGTCTTGATGCTAATATTCTAAACTCTTAATTCTAAATGCACTACAAAAGTCCCTCATTTCATAACATTTACTGAATCTCTTACTACCTCCCATAGATTGTGCTAGGCAGGTGCAGGGATACAAAGGTAAGTAAAAACAAATCAAATGCATTACCAGCCATCAGATAACATATGACTTAGCAGTGACCAGACACGGATGAGACTCAAGTAGATGCAGACTACAGGTATGACAAGGGCTATGAAGTGATGCCTAACACACCCAAGGTGTAAGATAAGACTCCCTGAGCAGTCCAGTAGTTAAGACTTTGCCTTCCAGTGGAAGGGTGCAGGTTCCATTCCTGATCGGGGACCTAAGATCCCACATGCCTTGCACCCAAAAAACCAAAACATAAAATAAAAGCAATATTGTAACAAATTCAATAAAGACTTTAAAAATAGTCCACAAGAGCAACAAAAAATATATTAAAGAAAAAAAAAAAAGTAGAAGATATAGTATAATAGGATAATGAGCCCAGGAGAGGGTGTTACTGTTGTTCTTCAGTTGCTCAGTCAAGTCTGACTCTCTGCAGCCCCAAGAACTGCAGCATGCCAGGCTTCCCTGTCCTTCATTACCTCCCAGAGCTTACTCAAACTCATGTCCATTGAGTCGGTGATGCCATCCAACAACCTTATCCTCTGTCACCCTCTTCTCCTCTTGCCCTCAATCTTTCCCATCATCAGGGTCTTTTCCAATGAGTCAGCTCTTTGCATCACGTAGCCAAAGTACTAGAGCTTCAGCATCAGTCCTTCCAGTGAATATCCAGGGTTGATTTCCTTTAGGGTTGACTGATTTGGTCTCCTTGCTGTCCAAGGGACTCTCAAGAGACTTCTCCAGCACCATAGTTTGAAAGCATCAATTCTTTGGCACTCAGCCTTCTTTATTGTCCAAACTCTCACATCTATACATGACTACTGGAAAAACGATAGCTTTGACTAGATGGACCTTTGTCAGCAAAGTGATGTCTCTGCTTTTTAATACACTAAGTTTGTCATAGCTTTTATTACAAGGAGCAAGTGTCTCTTAATTTCATGGCTGCAGTCACCATCTACAGTGATTCTGGAGCCAGCAACATGGAGTGGCTGAAGGACATGTACCTGCTAATCAGGGCCTGATAAAACGTGGTCCACTGGAGAAGGGAATGGCAAACCACTACAGTATTGTTGTCTGGAAAACCCCATGAATATAATGAAAATGCAAAAGGAGAGGGCAGAGACAACAATGGGTAAGCAGAAATTAATTAGTCAGAGATTGTCAGGAAATGCACTTTATATCGAGGGCCCAGATTACACATGGGCTAAGTGGCAAGAGAGCATGGTAAACAAAAGGGGATTAAAGAATGCAAAGAGGGAGAGGAAGGCCGTGCTTGGTCACTCAGTTGTGTCCTATTTTTTGCGACCCCATGGACCACAGCCCACCGGGCTGCTCTGTTCATGGAATTTTTCACCCAAGAATACTGGAGTGGGTTGCCATTTCCTACTCCAGGGGATCTTCCCAACCCAGGGATCGAACCTTCTTCTCCTACATTGGCAGGCAGATTCTTTTACCACTAGCATCACCTGGGATGCTCAAGAAGGCTAGGACAGGATAAAGTTGAAAGGTAGGCAAAGGCCAGATCAGACACACAGGCTCATAGGTTCTGCTAAGGATGAGAAGCCATAGAAGGTTTAAGGAATACTACAACTGCTTCTAGAAATACTACCACTATATCACATAGCTCTCAGAAAACGGCAAAAATCCATAATAAAAAAAAAAGAGGGTTACTTGGGTGAGCTTCCCAGAGTTATAACTGATTTGTTATTTACACACACCCTGTGGGCACTTTTCCCTACAACAGGAGCCATGTAATTAGAAAAGGTGGTGGGAAATTTATCCCTGACTTTAGCTGAAGTGATCAATGACACCACCTAGGCTCTGGAAGGCATTCAGGTCAGCCTCAGTTCACTGGCCAAGGCTATTATGGATGATAAAAATGCACTAATCTACTCATTTTGGGCCAAGGCAGAGTATATACAGTCACCAACATACATTGCTATGGCTGAATTAACGCCTTAGGTCAAGTGGAAAGCTCAATATATAAGCTTACAGAGAAAAAGCACCAGGTTTCCTAAGATTGGCCCTGATGTTTTATGGGATTTGTTCAGTTAGCTAGTTTGGGACCCTGGAGGTTGAGTTTGGCCTCATCATGCTGCTTGGAATCCTGTTGATAGGAGTCTTAATTAAATACTATGTAAGATAAACAGATTTGATACAGTTTCTGTTGGTCAGATTAATTAGCATGGCCAGTGGAGAGGCACACCCATGGGAAAATTCTTCAGAAGTCAAGACAAAATAGAAACAAAAGAAGGGTACTATTAGAGACAATTTTCTATGAGGTCCTCGCATTCACACATATCTTACCCACGCCAGTACTCTTGCCTGGAAAATCCCATGGACAGAGGAGCCTGGTAGGCTGCAGTCCATGGGGTCGCAAAGAGTCGGACATGACTGAGCGACTTCTTTCACTTTCCACTTTCATGCATTGGAGAAGGAAATGGCAAACCATTCCAGCATTCTTGCCTGGAGAATCCCAGGGACAGGGGAGCCTGGTGGGCTGCCGTCTATAGGGTCGCACAGAGTCGGACACGACTGAAGCGACTTAGCAGTAGTAGCAGTACAAGCAGAAGCACAAACAGCCTTTGTTCTGGACTATGTTTTCAAAGATGTCTGTGTAGAAAATATCTTTGGAAGACAGGAACAGTATCTCTCTCTGAAGCAAAGACCAGGTTTATTTTTACTGTCCAGTATAATAAAGACAATGACTCTGTCCAAGGCAAAGGTCAGGCAGGTTTGCTCAGAGGCCAATGTAAAAAATTCAGTTCCCCAGTCCTGGTTTTTGGCATTCCCTTTCTCTAATGTAACCCTCTCAGCATACAGACATTATCAAGCTGTCTTTGAACTGTCCATGGAAACAGGGCTAAGAAAAATAGTGCAAATGTTAATACTTCAGCCATTGCTATTGCGATGAGTAACAAAATCCTTTGTATCTGAATCAGAAGTCTTGTGGCTGTGTCTGCCAGCAAACATGAATTGCAGCAGACTAATATATTATCTTGCAAACAGAGTAAAATCTCAGACGCTCCACATTTCTCAACACTCATAATCTCAGAAGCAGACGTTTTTCAGATGAGTTCTGCCAAGTGTGGTATCCTAAACCACTTAGTATTTTAGATCAATCAAGCTATATCTCAATGATATTAGTCCAGGCATGATATAAGAGGAATTCATGCCCCTAGCATTTACCTTAAATGTTCTTGTCCTCCAGGTACTAATTTTTAATGTGCTAATTTATTCAAAGACAACTGTTTTTATTGATGAGCACTAGCATTGGAGAAGGAAATGGCACACCACTCTAGTGTTCTTGCCTGGAGAATCCCAGGGACGGGGGAGCCTGGTGGGCTGCCATCTATGGGGTTGCACAGAGTCAGACATGACTGAAGCGACTTAGCAGCAGCAGCAGCCCCATTATATATCAATTAGTACATGAGATTTCCTTAGCCAAAGGGTTCAGCATGTGGTCCAAGTTTTTTCAAGTTATGTAAATTCTAAAGCTCCTATTTTAGGGTTTAGAAAGAGTATACTTGGTACCTTTGGATGGCTTGATATAGGGTATAAGGCCTAGAATTAGGGCAGTTACTTTTCCTAAGAGAGACAGTATTCTAAAGAAAAGACAATTCTGAAAGAATTGACATGACCAAGATAATCACAGATAAATGGTGCAGGAGCTGAGATCAAACCACAGCTGAAGAACACATTGCTGGACCTTTGCTTACATAAATCAGAAAAATGCCCTTCATCAAGCCACCTTTCAGTGCATTTTCCAAAACTGGCAACTCTCAGGTTGCTGACTGATCCAGTCCACCTGGCTTTAAAACACAACTTCATAACCACTATACCATACTGGCTCCAACTTTTCCCACTGTCAGACACTCGAACAGCTATTACTTGTAGAAAACTGCAGAATCAAGAACACAGTAAGATTTTTTTTAAGACAATGAGCAGCAAATAATTACCCCAAAGTTTCTACATGGTATAGAAGAAATAGAGTCTCCTCTTGTCCAGGGCTTCTGGCATGAAAGGGATTCAAAGCTAACACACTGACAACCAACTACTCAGAGCAAAGGAAAAAACACTAAAAAAACAAGCACTGAAAGCCATCTAGAGCATTTGACAAAGGAAGGCATGAGCAGTCTCCTACCTGTTTGAAAGCGAAAGTGTTAGTTGCTCAGTCATGTCCAACTCTTTGCGACCCCATGGACTGTGGCCCGCTAGGCTCCTCTGTCCGTGGAATTCTCCAGGCAAGAATACTGGAGTGGGTTGCCATTCCCTTCTCCAGGGGATCTCCCCAACCCAGGAATCAAATTTGGGTCTCCTGCATTGAAGGCAGATTCTTTATCATCTGAGCCACCAGGAAAGCCCCAGTAAGGTTCTCAGACATCCAGAATTAGATATCAGGATTCTATAGCCAGAATTTCAGATTTCGTTTCAACTGGTAAGAGGACAGAATGTTCAAAGAATTTCAAGTAGTAGAATATTTATGCAGGATACAGCAGTAGGAAATTAATCAGGAGAAGCAGTACATAGGGATCAGATAATAAAAGGCATCATGACATTATGTGTGGGCTAATCAGTTTCATCTTTATCCTGAAAGTCAGATGTTTTAATTTGGAAGACACAGACAATAGATGTGGTCACTGAATACTCTGGGACTATAATTACAATGTGTTGTGTGTGTGTGTGTGTGTGTGTGTGTACGTGAGCAAAAACACACTGGAAAAGGATCTACACCTGTTTTTAAATTCTAAAAGTAGTCCATGAATGAAGAATGGTTATGAAATCTCTTAGGATCACCTGCAGGGAAATTTTCTTCAGGTTATGCATTGGAGAGATGAATCTGGATCAAGGACTGAATATAGATTGGGCAGACAATACATGATACTGAAGAAGGGAAATCAGGTCAGAGACTATAGGAAGTGCCCAGGCTACAAAAAATACAGACAGCACTTAAATCAGGCAGCTCAGAATTTCTATTGAGAACAACCAACAGGCAACAATATTCTTGCTATAATCATGTATACCATAATAAGTCTACAAGTATGTATACATTTTAAATCTCCAAGGATACATTTACCAAGTACAGCATTACATGCAAGTGGATTTCTGGTAAATCTCTGGATGAATTTCATCCATCTAAATCTGAGAATGGTTTTAATTTACAACTTGATAGTGTCTTTTTCAATTTGCAGGCGATACTAAGTATTTCTGACTAGCAAAATGTCAATCATTGCTAGAATCATTGCTAGAAGATTGCACACATCTATGTGAGAAGAAATGTGACCAAATATTCCTAGCCAAAATAATCCAAGTTGTATTTGTATGACAGTGTGCTCAGTCACTTCAGTCATGCCCGACTCTCTGTGACTCCATAGACCATAGCTCACAAGGCTCCTCCGTCCATGGGATTCTCCAGGCAAGAGTACTGGAGTGGGTTGCCATTTCCTTCTCCATTTTGTATGATGGTACTTACAATGTAATCAGAGAATGATTATGCAAAAGGGAAAAATACAAGTGAAAAGATGATCAACCTTACTAAGTAATGAAAATACAAAATCTTTTATGCCTAAAGTAGCAAAAATAATAAAGTCTGATAGTAAGGAGTATTGACAAGGAAGCTGACCAATTCTTGAAAAACTTGGTAAACAGCTCTGGATGATGAAGTGTTAATACCTAGTAAAGACATATATGCCCACAGTAAGGCAGAAAAATGGCTCTCCAAAGTTGTCTAGGAGATGTTGAGGGCTTCCCTCATAGCTCAGTTGGTAAAGATTCCGCCTGCAAAGCAGGAGATCCTGGTTCAATCCCTGGGTCGGGCGATCCTCTGGAGAAGGAAATGGCAACCTACTTCAGTATTCTTGCCTGGAGAATCCCATGGACAGAGGAGCCTGTCATGCTATATAGTCCATGGGGTCGAAAGAGTAGGACACGACTTAGTGACTCAACCACCACCAAAGATGTCTAACTTTTAATCCCAGAAACCTAATGTTCACATTATATGACTAAGGGATTTTGCAGATTTGAAACGGGGTGAGGGATTATCCAAGTGGATCCAATATAATAGTAAGGGTTCTGATAAGAACAAGCAGGTAGGAAGGTCAAACAAAGCAAATATAGCAATATGTTGAATTTTGATAAAGCTGAGTGGTGACTACAAAGCTATTCATCATTCTCCCTCCTCTACTTATTGATGGCTTCAAGAGTTTCAGGTACAATATTCTACTACAATCTCCCCACTCTGGACTACCACTCCCTAAACCAGTCAAATATCCCTGGACAGGTACAGGAAAACAGAACATTGCTTTTCGGATATTTTTTAGGTCAGAAAACTAAAGAGAAGTTTCAGAAAATAGTTATAAATCCTCTATACCCAAGCACTAAAACTCACAAGAAAAGATTTCAAGGAAATACAAGTTTAGAAGGCTTTGTGAAAGGTATATAAGGTAGGTCTTATCAAATACTGAGGTTTCAGAACCCCTGAAAACCCTTAAAAATTACACAGCAATCTTTTGTTTATATGAGTTGGATCTATCAACATTTACCTGTTAAGAAATACAGACCAATGAAACAAGATAGAAAGCCCAGAAATAACCCCATACACCTATGGGTACCTTATCTTTGACAGAGCAGACAAGAATATGCAGTGGAGCAAAGATAGCCTCTTCAATAAGTGATGCTGGGAAACCTGGAAAGCTACGTGCAAAAGAATGAAATTAGAACACTTCACAAAGAACACCATACGCTTCATTAGAACTTCATTAGAACACCATACACAAAGATAAACTCAAAATGGATTAAAGACCTAAATGTAAGACCAGAAACTACAAAACTCTTAGAGGAAAACATAGGCAGAACACTCGATGAAATAAATCAAAGCAAGATCCTCTATGACCCACCTCCTAGAGTAACAGAAATAAAAACAAAAGTAAACAAGTAGGACTTGATCAAACTTAAAAGCTTTTGCACAGCAAACAAGGTGAAAAGACAACCCTCAGAATTGGAGAAAATAATAGCAAATGAAACAACTGACAAAGGATTAATTTCCAAAGTATACAAGCAGCTCATACAACTCAATACCAGGAAAACGAACGACCCAATCAAAAAAAATGGGAAAAAGACCTAAACTGACATTTCTCCAAAGAAGACACACAGATGGCTAACACACACGTGAAAAGATGCTCAACATCACTCATTATTAGAGAAATGCAAATAAAACCACAATGAGATATCACCTCACACTGGTCAGAATGGCCCTCATCAAAAAGTCTACAAACAATAAATGCTGGACGAGGAGTGGAGAAAAGGGAACCCTCTTGCACTGTTTGTGGGAATGTAAATTGATACAGCCACTAGGGAAGACGGTATGGAGATTCCTTAAAAAACTAGGGATAAGACCACCATATGACCCAGCAATCCCACTCCTAGGCATATACCCTGAGGAAACCAAAACTGAAAGAGACACATGTATCCCATTGTTCACTGCAGCACTATTTACAATAACTAGGACATGGAAGCAACCTAGATGTCCACTGACAGATGAATGGATAAAGAAGTTGTGATACACATACACAATGGAATATTACTCAGCCATAAAACAGAATGCATTTGAGTCAGTTCTAATGAGGTAGATGAACCCAGAATCTATTATACAGAGTGAAGTAAGTCAGAAAGTAAAAGATAAATACTGTATACTAATGCCTATATACAGAACCTAGAAAGATGGTACTGATGAATTTATTTGCAGGGTAGCAATGGAGAAACAGAAAGAGAATAGACTTATGGCCATGGGGAGAGGGGAGGAGAGGGTGAGATGTATGGAGAGAGTAACATGGAAACTTACATTACCATATGTAAAATAGATAGCCAATGGGAATTTGCTGTATGGCTCAGGAAACTCAAACAGGGGCTCTGTATCAACCTAGAGGGGTGGGATGGGAGGGATATGGGAGGGAGGTTCGGGAGGGATGGGATATGGGTATACCTATGGCTGATTCATGTTGATATTTGGCAGAAAACAACAAAATTCTGTAAAGCAATTATCCTTCAGTTAAAAGTAAATTAATTAAATTTTTTAAAAATCTACCTGTTATAATTAAAATTCAGTTCAGTTCAGTCACGTCCAACTCTTTGTGACCTCCATGAACTACAGCATGCCAGGCCTCCCTGTCCATCACCAGCTCCCAGAGTTTACTCAAACTCATCTCCATTGAGTTGGTGATGCCATCCAAACATTTCATCCTCCATCGTCCCCTTCTTCTCCTGCCTTCAATCTTTCCCAGCATCAGGGTCTTTTCCAAGGAGTCAGTGCTTCGCATCAGGTGGCCAAAGTATTGGAGTTTCAGCTTCAGCGTCAGTCCTTCCAATGAATATTCAGGATTTATTTCCTTTAGGATGGACTGGTTGGATCTCCCTGCTGTCTGAGGGACTCTCAAGAGTCTTCTCCAACACCACAGTTCAAAAGCATCAATTCTTCAGTGCTCAGCTTTCTTTTAGAATTAAAATTGAGAAGTGTTTAAATAATCGGTTGACCAAGAAATTCATTCAAGTTTAATTTCTTGGCCAACCCAGTATTTCCTAATGCCTTTTAAATAACAACATTGTACCCAATGCCTGTTAAAACATACATATATATCTGTTGTGAAAAATAACTATTTTAACAAAAATAATTAGAAGAGTGGCATTAATCTACTTTTTTGTTAAGCTTTTTACTATCTGGCTTAAATAAAAACAATATGGATTCTATTGAGTATACTGTTTTGGTTGAAGTATGTCAAGATGATCTGACTCACAGAGATTTGTAGTTGAAAAGAGCTGGTACACCTTGTGGATTCCTGAAAATTGGGGGAGCCTCCAAGGGTCCCCAGGACAAACTTCAAGAACCACTGGTAAAGGGGGTATTCCTTATTTCCAAAAGCTAACGAAGAATATGACCAAAGTACAAAGATGTTATATTAAAAACCTGATATTTTAAACCATCTGGGAATATTAAAAATAATAAAATTACGGAAACCCTAACCTACAACCCTAACCCTAATTTTCCTATAGAAAACAAAAACTATAATTTCTACCCATCCCATATACTCATTTAGAAGCTTAAAAGATAAGTTTTTTGGACACAAACAAGGAAATGATTCTCATCATTAGGTGATAAACTTGAACAAATAGTAGAATGTGACAAAAACTTCAAAGGAATCAAATAATTTTGATTGAAAGGACTTTGAAATGCTCACAGGCAATAAATTCATAATGGCCAAGAGAAGAGAGTAAAAATTTCCATTCCCATAAGTACTCCACACCCAAAAGAAGTGAAGATGTGATGAATAAGAAATATTTCTTCATGTTACCTACTATTAGTGTTTACTTATAAAAGAGAAAAATAAACCAAGAAAACAAAAGTCAGAATGTCAAATTATTTTTAATGCTATTGTAGAACTTGATGAAAATGAATTACCCGGAAATGGCAACCCACTCCAGTGTTCTTGCCTGGAGAATCCCAGGGACGGGGGAGCCTGGTGGGCTGCCGTCTATGGGGTCGCACAGAGTCGGACATGACTGAAGCGACTTAGCAGCAGCAGCAGCAGCAAGCAATAATAATTTACCACAGTAGATATATTTTAATTTAAGTGAATAGTTGGATATCTAAATAAGCTTATTTGAGTTCAGAAATCAATGAGAGTTATGAAAAACAGCAACAATAGCAGCAATCACCACCACCACCCTTTTGATACTTTGGGGATTACCACAAGCAAAAAACTGCCATCATGGAGAAGCATAAATATAAAACAGCTACAAGTTCACAGTTCATCTTCATCCTCTCAGCATACACCTCAGGGTATCCAAGCAACATAATGGGGCAAGATCCTAAGAACTCCTCTTCTTTAAGAGCCTGAGGCTCATTGCTAAAGTAACTAACCTGGAGCTCAATTGGTAAAACTCCAGAAAGGTTGGAGTGGGGACAGCAAATTTTTAAATATAGGTTGAACCTTATTCTCGGAGAAGGCAATGGCACCCCACTCCAGTACTCTTGCCTGGAAAATCCCATGAACAGAGGAGCCTGGTGGGCTGCAGTCCATGAGGTCGCTAAGAGTTGGACACAACTGAGCGACTTCACTTTCACTTTTCACTTTCACGCATTGGAGAAGGAAATGGCAACCCACTCCAGTGTTCTTGCCTGGAGAATCCCAGGGATGGGGGAGCCTGGTAGGAGGCCGTCTATGGGGTCGCACAGAGTCAGACGCGACTGAAGCGACTTAACATCAGCAGCAGCAGCAGTCCATTATTCTGGAGATGTTTAACTCTATGTCAACATATTCACAGCTCCAATATATGCGATTCTTGCTTTAAATGTCTGTAACACTACCAGAAAATAAATGCATTCACATTTCTGCAAATTAGCAATTAAAAGTCAGCCATAGGTTTGTTTTTGAATAAGATTTCTTTAGCGTTCTAAAAATCAAGTGAAGAAATTAACCAGATGAAGTGTTAACAGGAGCTATATCCAAAATAAAAGGAAAAGCTCAAGAAAAGAATTATTTTTAGCATCACAAATTAAATTAATAAATTAGCAAGGTTGCTAGATATACACAGTAAATTTTCCCATCACAATTTGTATTCAGAGTAGCTGAAGTCCAGTGCATCTTATGGGAATCCACCACAATTAGCATAATCTCCCAAGTTTCAAATTCATGTGTTGCTATCAACACTGTAAATTTAAATTCTGGAACAATGCCCAGAATTTTTTGTTAACTGAAAACCAAATGAATCCCTGAAAGAAAGAGGTCTCCTCCCTCCGTGGTTCATGCACATTTTGCTTCTCAATAGTCTTGGCAACACATTCTTGGAGACTGTATTTTTCTGGCCAAGCTCTGTGACATCAATTCTCAAAAGTGATGCGTGTTATTAGCACAATGGGTGGGCAATTTTCAAAAGTACTTTAAACAAATCACAGTTAAGTATGATCCATTTTAATTTTCAACAAATATTTGACACCTAGCATAGTGAAGATAGAAAAGGCCTTAAAACCAAATGGTCTAGCATAGGAATGCAAGACCGCACCACTCAGGAAGCTGTCTTTTCCAAATGACTGAAGTCAGATTGATACAGAACTCAAAATAATCCAGATTTTAGGAAAGTAATGTGGTGATGTTCCATATGTTACACAACTCTTTCTGGGGAGTTAAGAGTATCATGCTGTCATCAAACACATTAAGAGAAAAAGTGAAAACAATATAATAGAAACAATTAAAATATTTTGAGCAAAACTTAAATGAGGGAGACAAGATTAAATAGAAAAAGTAGGAAAGTTAGAAAGAGTTAAACACTCACTGTGTAAACAACCAGATGGGCCTTTTGTTAAGATTTCATGATCCAACATATTCAACAAGCAAACAGAAAGATCAAGGTCACAAACTGGCTAGTGGGGAAGACTAAAGAGGACTAGGAGAACTCTGGGGTTTGTTTTTATTGTTTTTATTACAATTTCAGTACACAGAATGGCACTCAAAAGACGTCCACATCCTAATCTGTGAATCTGTGGAACCTGTGAATCTGTTACGTGGCAAAGGTGATTTGGAGATGTGATTAAGGTTGCAAACTTTAAAGCAGGGGCATTAGCCTGTACCATCCAGGTTAGCCAAATCATACAAGATCTTAAAGACGGAGCAATTTCTCTCACTGGTGTCAGAGAAACCTAAAGTATAAGAGAGACATGATCTGTTGCTGCTGAGGGTGGAAAGAAGAGACATATGCAAAGCAGAAAAGCATGTGAAGGAATGCAACAAGGACTCTGGCAGCAAGGGCCGGCCCCTGGTCAACAGCCTGCAAGGAAAGAGTGGCCTCTGTCCCAAGACTACAAGAAACTGAACTCAGCTATGAGCCAGAATGAGTTTGGAAGTGGATCCATCCCCAGAGAAAGAGACACAGCCCACCTAACAACCTCATACCAGTCTTGTGAGATATAAGCAAAGAACCCAGCTGGGTCACACTGCACCCTGGGTTTCTGACCCACAGATGTGTGAGATAATAAAAGGATAGTGTTTTATGTGCATGTGTGTTTACGTATTTTTTACTGAAGTATAGTCAATTTACAATGTTGCACCAAACTCTGCTATACAGCAAAATGATTGTTATACACATATATACATTCTTTTTTTATATTCTTTTCCATTATTGTTTATTGAATACAGTTCCTGAGCTATACATTAAGACCTTGTTGTTTATTATAATACTTTGGATCTACCAACCCCAAACTCCCAGTCTACTCCTCTCCCTCCCCCCTCACTTCTCCTTGGCGACCACAAGTCTGTTCTCAATGTCTGTGGGTCTGTTCTCTTTTGTAGGTATGTTCATCTCTACCGTATTTTAGATTCCCTGAGTAAGTGATATCATGCTATTTGTCTTTCTTACTTCACTTAGTATGATCATCTCTAGTTGCATAGGAAAAGATATTGTTTTAAGCCACTAAATCTATTGTAATTTGTTATGGCAGCAATAGAAAACTGAAACAGCCATCACTTTAAAACGTGACGGTGGCCAAATCCAGTTGGTGGTTGGCTAGAGGGAGAAAAGCGTTACAAGTATGGGCTAGTGAAGTTAAACAGGAAAAGGCAACCAGGAAGACTAAATCTGGCTGCAGTGAAATTTAAAGACATTAAAATATTTTTTATTTAGTATCTACTACATGCTGAAAGAAAGTACACTGAAATTTATATAAACAATTATTTGTATTGCTCATGGTCAAAGTTCAACTTTTTTATTATTTACGGTAGCACCATCAATAGGAATTTGAATACCAAGAATCTTTGACACAAACTGCCTTTTAAAACTGAAAACATGGGGAGAAAATAATCTCTGAGTGAAAAGCACTGAGCACATATCACAGATAAAGCAAGCTAGTCTAAGGGCAAAGACTCATTCAAACTGACTTAATTTTAGCAAACTTTCAAAAACCAATGTATCAAGCGATTATATATGAAAGGCTTATTTATGGAAGATGGAATGTTATTTAAATAAGACACTGAAAATAATTTGGACTTTAATATATAAATAAGTTATCTTGTCTCAACAGGTATGAATTGTCTGAACTTTTGTTTTCTTTTAATGTACCTTCTTTTAATTGAACTAGAGTTGACATACAATATTGGTTTCAGGTGTACAAAAGTAATTCAATATTTACATACATTGCACTCATGCTTAGTCATGTATGACTCTCTGTGACCCCGTGGACTGTAGCCCACCAGGCTCCTCTGCCCACGGAATTTTCCAGGCAAGAATACTGGAGGGGGTGCCGTTTCCTACTCAGGGGATTTTCCCAACCCAGGGATTGAACCCACGTCTCCCACATCTCATGCATTGTAGACAGATTCTTTACCCGTTGAGCTACCAGGAAAGCCCTTATATACATAAATAAACCATGAGGATGCAATGTACTGCAGAGAAATATGGTCAATAATACTACAATAACTTTGTATAGTGACAGGTGATTAGCAGGCCTATTGTGGTGATTGTAATGTATATAAATGTTCTTTACTCTGAATGTGCGTCTTCATTTTCACTTGATAAATGCCCAGGGGTGGAATTCCTGGACAGGTAATTCTATTTTTAATTTTTTGAGGAGCCTCCACACTGTTTGCCATAGTGGCTGTACTAATTTGCATTTTCAGCAACAGTGCAGGAGGGTTCTCTCTTCTCCATATCCTCACCACCACTTATTTGTCTTTTTAATAATAGCCATTTTGACAGATGTGGTAATATCTCAAGGTTTTGATTTGCATTCCCCTAATGATTAGTGATGATAAGCATCTTTTCATGTACCTGTTGGCCATTTGTATCTTCCTTGGAAAAATGTCTATTCAGGCCCTTTGTACATTTTTTAATTAGATGGGTTTCTCGATATTAAGTTGTGTGAGTTATTTATATATTTTGAATATTAACCTCTTATAAGACATATCATTTGCAAATAGCTTTTCCCATTCAGTAGGTTGTCTTTCCATCTTCCTAATGGTTCCGCTGTGCAAAAAGCTTTTAGTTTGATACAGTTGCACTTGCTTATTTTTGTTTTTGTTGCCCTTGCCTGAGGATACAGACCAAAAATAATAATAATAGTAAGACCAGTGTCAAAGAGCTGCTTATATTTTCTTCTATGATTCTTACGATTTCAGGTCTTACATTTAAGTGTTTATTGATGTGAGAAGTGATTTGTTTTGCCAACACCATTTATTGAAGAGAGTGTCATTTCTCCACTATATAATGTTGGCTCCTTGGCTCATAAATTAATTGATCATATGAGCATGAGTTTATTTCTGGGCTATTCTGCTCCACAGAAAACAGTGGTGCCCACCAGCATACTCAGCACCAGATACAGTTCCACCAGATCCCCACCCCTCTAGCACATGCCCTAAAATCTGTCAGTGAATATCCTTGTATAATTCAGATATTTGTCAAGCTGCTCCCTTGCCCTGGAATTCAACACCAATGAGTTTGTACACCGGCCCTTCAAGAAAGGAGTTTGCTTCCCATGGCCCTCCAGTGCTCTTAGATGTAAGCCCTGCTGGTTTCGAAGCCTCGTGCCATGAGGATCTCCTCTTCCCAGCGCAGGTCCCCAGGGCTGCAGAGCCCAGCGTGGGGCTCGAACGCCTCCCTCCTCTGGGGGGAGCCTCGCTCCCACTGGACCTGTGGGCTGCAACACTGGAGCCAAGGGCTCTGACTGGACTGGGGTTGAGCCCCTCCTCCTCATCTCATCTCCGTTTTCATGTCCGTGGTTGTCTGTTCCGCTAGTCCTCAGGCTGTTCTCGGAGACAGTCATTCAATATGCACTTGTATTTCGGGTATTGCTCTAGGGAGAGAGGAGCTCTGGATCTTCCTACTCTGCCATCTTGAACCAGATACCTTCATTTAACGAATTTTACAAGACACACAGAGGACTATGTGGATACTTATTCATTATCTAATAGCTATGGATCATCTTATCATAATGTAAACCTTACCATCTTACCATACTGTAAACCATACCAGCCAGCCTATTATAAATATTTATATATTAATTATTAATATAAATAGAAAATCTCTCCTATGATTCCAGATCTTAGAACCCAAAACCAAAGTCAGGAAGAAAAATTCATATGCGTTTGGCTAATTGCTTTTCTAACTAAGGATCCGCAAGCATAAATTAAGCAAGATGAATGTTTTATAATTGAAGTCTACACTCAAGTTCAAGGTTCAAATGCCTAACTTTTATAGAAATGAGCATAAATATTGTATTTAGCCATTTGGGGTACAACATAGCATAAAAATTTCCAAAGTTCACAGAAGTCAAAGAATCCAGTAACCAATTTTGTTACATGTTATTTAACATGAGCTGAGTGCTATATAAGCCATGTTCTATTGTTTTCTCATCAAATCTAGGATCATAAAATTCAAAAAGGAGTCTTCAGCAACATTTTGACAAATATCATCAAAGTGATTTCAGGCTTCTTGAGAATTCTGAAGACTTTTCTAAGGCTTGTTTTAAGTTCTTTTAGTTAAAGATTCCCTTACAGCAAACCTACACTTGCCAAATCAAGCTGTAGTCTTCTTTTTTTTTTTTTTTGGCTGCACCATGTGGCTTGTGGAATCTTAGTTCCCCAAACCAGGGACTGACTCCAAGCCAAGGCAGTGAAAGCAGAGAGTCCTAACCATTGGGTCGTCAGGGAATTCCCCAAGCTGTAGTATTTTTCAAACAAATTCAAAGTAGGAATAGTCTTCTCAAAACTGGCAATGCAAAATACAAACGCCCTTCTTGAGTGTGCCAAGTAGTATATGCCTATAAATTTCTAACTAGTTACATTTGCTTTTTATCTAACCCATTAACTTAAATTTATTGAACTAGAAAATTAGAAGGTAAAAATAGACAGCAAACAAAATAAAATTTAAGACTAACCATAAATGCTGGGTGCATGTATTAAAATGTATTAGATTCAGAATATGAAAGAAATGTCATCACCAAACTATTAAGAAAAACACTCAACCAACAACATCTTTACATTCAAAGGATATTTAGTAACTACAGCTATGGATTCAGTAAGAAAGGAGTATAATTGATAAAATTCAGGAAGTACCTCATTCTAATAGCTAAATTTAGGCTCAGCCCTGTATTATCTCATGCTAATGTTTGATATTCACAATATATTTCTTCTGAATTGATGCAATAAACCAACAAAATGGTTACCCACCACATCCTATGCTTAAGTCATTTACCAACTGCATTTGTGGTTTTCTTGAGTAAAGTTCCAACCTAAAAGGTTTAAAATATCTCCCTAAGAGTCACATTCTTTTCCCTTAAAGACTAGCTAAATGCAATGAACCTAAAATGGGTTTTATTCCCCTAAAAATAAGCATTGATCCAGAGTATGAATCTGGCCACACTTGAAAGAGCGCCACAGAAAACTGAGAACATGAGTAAAAGATGATGACCAAGTGTCCCCAAGCCCAGGAGGCAAAGCACATACCTCAGGACACAGACATTCTCTGCTGGAAGATTTTGAAAAGTACAAAATAAAATTTTTGCAGACTGACCTTTTTGCAGGATTGAATCAGTTTGAAGCAATCTATAAGGTTAGATATTTTCTTGGCCCTCAAGGTGGTTTACAGCGGGAGCAAACATGCGATTTTGCTTAAAGCAAGCAGTAGCCTATCCAGGTAACTGAAAACGTACAGTTTTTCCACTGGGAGAGGTCTGCATCACATTAATCATATTCTGCCCAGATAGTCAGCCCAAAGAGGTACAGCAACATACTTATCAAGCCTGGCACTGAGCCCACTATCAAATGATAACCTGATATTTACCTTCCATTTTTCGCTAGCCCATTAAAGCAACAGACACCTTACATTGTTAGTGGTTGTTTTTCTCACATGAGAATGTCTGACAGAGAGATATATGGAACAGCAGCAAAAAGGAACCAGCTTTTTAGCACCTAGAACTCAATGACTCAATGAAAACTAACATTATGTAAGTGAAAAGTAAAAAGCAGGGAAAGCAATGGGAAGATGATTTCAAACGGAGCAGAAGCTAGCCGCTAAATTTCATCATGCGTAGCTCACCAATTTGAAATCTCCTGCAGGTTAGAAATGGGGGCTGGGGCTGTGATAATTCTCTCTTGGTGAAGCTACTCAGAGTAGAGGAGAGCGAATAAATCCAAGATTCCCATGACCCTGGCAGCATTCTCATCTCATCATCGTGAGGAATGTCCCACTGATGGCCTGGAGCACACCCATCACATCAGTATAGTGAGCCCTTGCTGTAAACCATGTCTGTGATTTATAGGCATCGGCAGACGTGTTGTGCCCTTTCAGCTCTGCTGGGCGCAACAGGAACGTCCAGACTCATTTCAGTAAAAGAAATTTGTGTTGGCTGCTCGATTCTACCTTTCTGTGAGCTGAATTCTCATTATCTCACACACCTAGCAAGGGTTTGCCTGTAAGGTTTTAAGTACCTTTCAAGACCTCCCTCTTCCCTGCAAGGAGCGCCTAAAAAGCTCGTTAGAAAGTGATTTTGTAATTTCCTGTGTGTAAAAGGTAGCAGTTTGGAGTTTTATTACTGTCAAAGAACTTGGAAAGTCACATCTATTTTATAGATTACCATCTCTGACCTACTTCCACTGGGTACAGGCTCTCCCTCCTGAAACCAAAAGAAAAAACAGAACTCAACAGCTCCCTAATGTACATAGGATTAAGTTCTAACTCCTTGAATTGACATTTTTGACCTTCCACAATCTACTTCAGGATTTCACCGCCTCAGCACTACTCACATTTGAGGCCAGAAGATTATTTATGTGGGACAGTCCTGTTGATTTTTTAGTTTTGGGGAGCGTCCCTGTCCCTACCAACTAGATGCCAGCAATTCCTCCCCAGATGTGACAACCAAAGCCATCTCCAGACATGGCCAAGGATCAGGTCCTATTGAAAATCACTGGAATATTGTTAGGTCCTATTGAAAATCACTGTGAAAATAACACAAGCCACATTTCCAGCAGTTTTTATAACCAAGAGGCCCCCACAGAATGTTTCTAAAACAAAATTTCAGTTCTAGTTTAGAAAATTGTTAGACTTTCTCATTTTCATATTTTTCCAGAATACGCCATCTGTATCTTCTTCAAGATCCACCTTTATTTTCAATTGCCAAAATTTTTTTCTGGCTGTGTCAGTTCGAATGCTAATTTTTGAAAGGTTTCTTTATCATCAGATGATAATCACAGCCATGAAATTAAAAGACGCTTGCTCCTTGGAAGAAAAGCTATGACAAACCTAGACAGCACATTAAAAAGCAGAAGCATTACTTTGCCAGCAAAGGTCCATAAGCTATGGTTTTTCCAGTGGTCATGTATGGATGTGAGAGTTGGACCAGAAAGAAGGCTGAGCACCGAAGAACTGATGTTTTTGAATTGTGGTGCTGGAGAAGACTCTTGAGAGTCCCTTGGATTGCAAGGAGACCAAACCAGTCAACCCTAAAGGAAATCAATCCTGAATATTCATTGGAAGGACTGATGATGAAGCTTCTATACTTCAGAACTGATCATTAGAAAAGACCCTGATGCTGGGAAAAATGGAAGGCAGGAGAAGAAGAGGACAAGATAGTTGGACTCAATGAACATGAGTTTGAGCAAGCTCCAGGAGATGGTGAAGGACAGTGAACCCTTGTGTGCTGCTGTCCATGGGGTTGCAGAGTCGGACACGACTGAGCAACTGAACAACAACATATAAGGATAACAGTATCTAGCCTGTGGACCTGGTCATTGTGCAAAGCTAACATGATGTGGTACATGGAGTACTTTGACAATTGTAAAACACATGTAAAATACTATCAATAAACCATGAAATGCCTTCTGCTCTCTCTCCTTTCACAGTGGTTATTTAGTTCCTACAATGGGATTTATATCTTCACATCCCCATCAAGTCTTCAGTATATGAAGGCAAAGAAGATTCCCAGACTGAGTGTTTTCAACAATGATCAGGACAATGTAATAAATATGTTTAAGCTGTTTCATAAGTTCAACTCTTTAATCAGGGCTATTTCAAGAAAAGGTAATTTATCTTTAGATTCTATAACTTCCTACAGTGAGCAATTCTCCACATCAAAAACAGTTCCACATAGTACACAGGACTGTTTCTACTCCTCCATCATGCCCCTTTGGCCCACTGTTCAACAAAACAAGCTGGTATTTTGTTAGGAAACTTGGGACACATTCTGAGAATTTAGAAAATACCATTGATATATACTTGAAGGAAGAAAAGGGAAAATATTCAGGACTGGAGTTAGGCAGTGAATGCTGATTCAATCTCCCCTTTCTCCCCTACTCAATAAACAGCAAATTTCCACTCTTCTTTGTAAATGTTTGCCTCCTTTGGCAAAGCTATTACATTTAATAACAACCCCCAAAGTCATCGATAAGAATGACTCCAAAGCTGAACTATCTGTAGAATCTGCATCACTGTCACACGAATATCTTCATTATTTGAAGAGGGTTTCAATTTTTGGTTATAGCCAAGTCATTCAGACAGAAGTTCATGAATGAGGTTGGTGATTTTGGGCAACACTGTGCTTGGAGAGGGGCTTCCCTGATAGCTCAATTGGTAAAGAATCCACCCGCAATGTGAAAGATCTGGATTTGATTCCTGGGTTGGGAAAATCCCCTGGAGAAGGGAAAGGCTACTCACTCCAGTATTCTGGCCTGGAGAATTACATGGACTATACAGTCCATGGAGCCACAAAGAGTCAGCCATGACTGAGCGACTTTCACTTTAAGAAGAAAAACTTAACTCTATAAAGTTAACTTACATGATTCAACCTCTGTAATTCCAAAACAGAAGTGACAAAAATACTTAGGTTCACAGCAACATTTATTGTTTGACCTCCCAGGGGATACTTTTGTATATTTTATTTTTAATAGTTCATTATAAAAACAGACATATTACATAAAGCTAGAGCTCACAGAGGGAAAAGCAACAGGTTATATGCATCATCTTTGAAAGAGAAATAAGCTGCCATGGAATCAATCTAATTGTATGCTGCATTATATGTATAAGTTTGATCCTGAATAAGCTATATTTTACTTTAAATGTTTATAAATATGATTATTAATGCTTTTGAATGATTTTTTAGTAAATACTATCACAGAACACAGAATCTTTTTTTTTTCTAAATTGGACTATTAAAAACCTAAACCTCCATGAGTTAATTCACTCGAAACAGACAATAACCAATGCAGATTATTGTAAATGGGAAGATTTATTTTTGAATCTTTAGCATCTCTAATGTTGAAATACATTTTTCTAAAATGAAACACACACTCTAAATATGGTGCCTCTATTTCCTGCTGGCATTTAACAATGAATCCTCATTGGTGACCCATTTAAAAAAAGACCATAATTCACAGCAAATTGTACTTCAGTATCATATTGGCAAAGGATGGAGAGCCATCTGAGTTACTGATCAAAACTGTACATAAATATACAGAGATGCTCTTGTGGTTTATAAGTTCTATCTAGGATAAGAGCCTCTTATAAAAAATTTAATATGTTTCCTAATTGATCCACTAGAAGTTTCAATTTGATGGGGAGGGGTAGAGTCAGAAATAATATCTGGTTGATTTTATTCAGCACTTTACAACTGTGGACCATGATTCAGATGTGGTTAGAAAGAAGTCTACTGAGATTTAGAGTTGGATTTTAGAGGCTATTTGATTTCTAAAGCAGCAAACTTGACAGCTAATTGATAACTTGGAATTCTAGATGAATTGTAAAGTTAGGCCAATTTCCCTGGAGTTAAAGAGAGATGCCCTTACAAACTCCAGTCCTCATAATGGGTCAGCATAAATACATTTCAAAACTATCAGGCTATGAGAACCAAGTCATTTAAGTCTGTGTAGATCTAATGAGGGAAGGTACTTATACAGCCTATGAAATCAGTTTTTAAAATATTCAACTAATGGTCTATGGATTCCAAGAAGGTACTATTTATTGCTTCAATGGTATCAAATTTACTAAAGCCAGAAGAATACTTTTATAATACCTCAATATCAAAAATTAAGAAGATCTGATCATCTACAAGCACTTACCAAAGAAAAGAACAAGTTACTGCACTCTTTCAAAACAAAATTGTTTGAGAAAATAATTTTTAAAAAAACCTCAAACTCCCTTTACATCCAAAGATATATAATCTTAAAGTCTAAATTGACCATACACTAGTATTATCAAGGGTCTCATCAGCCCATTAGAGACTACCTGTATTCAATATGCCAAGGAAACCTGGTGAAAATAAGGAATATTCTGTCTGTAATTCAGCCTATCTCCTCTAAACATAAAGATCATTGTCTTTTCCAGGAGGCAACTCTAAAGAAAAAGGTTTCTGTTGAAGAAAGGAATCCAAGGTCAAGGGAAATAAACCCAATACAAAAAGCCCGAATTAGTCTAAATAAAATAAGCAGTTGCATTTCCACAGAGCTTTTTGAATATCCAGTATTGTCATAGTTCAGGGAATAAAGGACTATCACTTTAAAAAGCTAACACTAATATGGCTGTTACCATGTATCAGGTTCTTCTCGACCCTGTAATTTACTTCTATTTTACTCTCTCAACAACAGGTAGGTATGATTACAACTTCAAGGTCACATGGCTTATAAACAGAAGAAACAGGACTGACCCGTGCTCTTAGCCACTACCGATAACACCTCTGCTAAAACAAGCAACTATACAACCATAAGGAAAGAACAGGGTCTAATCCTTCCTAAACTAGAGAAGACCAGCCATCAAGAGGTTTACACACAAACAACAGATGCAGAAGGGAACTCGTGGGGACTTAGGAAGCAGTCCATTCTCCAGGGACTAAATCTACGGTAATAGTTATCCCTATTCTTCTGTGGAATGGGCGGAAAGTATAACTGATTATTCAAGTATTTAGTGAATGCCTACTAAGTGCCCAGTACCACTAGGGTTGTAGGGAATGAAAACAAAGTCAAAGGCATGTTATGTGCACCATGGGACATTAACAAGGTTTATTCCAAATATCTTACTACATGCAAGAAGAAACAAGGCCAGAAACAATTAAGGAATAAATTCATAGCTAATGACGTGCAAAAAATTACAGCATAAACAGTAAATACCCCTTAAAAAAATCTAGTATACTTTGGGAGAGCACTTCAAAACTGTCAATGTTTCCCTTCACCTATCTGCAATTAACAAGTTCTCACACAGCTGCACTAAGATACCAAAAAATCTACCTGAACAAATATTTGTCCATCGAAGAGAATTACAACTGTAAGAATAAATAGGAAAAGAACATTCTAAGTTTATTTTAAATATGTATTAATGTAAGATTTGAGCAAATTTAATAGTGGTTATTTTCATGGCTTTCTTGGCTTTATCTCACCTTCTCCACCCGTAGAGTGCAGATGGGCAGTGCAAGGGATAGTAAGTGTAGTTTTAATGAGCTCCTTGCTTCTATAAGGAGTCTGTCTACAAGGAGCTGGAGGAGGTGTTGAAAATAGAACTCCTATTTTTTTTCTTCCATTATGCAGAGAACTTAGATTTTTGCTATAGAGGAACCAGAGAAAAATTATCTTCTGCCTGAAAGCATTTTACTTCCCTCATTGAATACACAAGCCAGAAAACTCCCACTCCATCTCTATTTCTATCTTATTTAACAGCACCCCATCCCTTGTCTTCCTGGGCCCAGAAAAAAGCAGACCCATGGATTCCTCCCATCCAAAATCAATGTTAAATTTAGAGTTCCTAAGCAGAGCAAACTACAGTGCATTGCTGTGGCCCAAGAGCAAAGACGGGGATACAGGAAGCCAGGGAGCTGCATAAACGTGTAATGAATACTATCAGTCCTCAGAGGGCAGAGTTCATTTGAAACCTTCTCAGTATCTTAACATCAAAAATTCAAAATTTTAAAGAAAATGCAGCCACCAACTGCATATGTACTGAGTGAAGTAGCAGACCTATTGCAACCTTTAGGCCATGAATACCATAAAAAGTGAACACCTACAAAATTTTATGTTTTCACTCTTTCTTTTTAGACCTACTCTTAGCTCTTAGTGATGACACCAATGTCTCCTTCGGAATGTGTGCCATGTAGACACTTTTACATTCGCTCTTCATTTATTTACCAAAACAACTGTAGAATATTTTGCCATCAAATGTTACTTCTCAAAAGCTAGGAATGCGAGGAAAAAAAATAAGACTCAATCCATTTCTATAGTTTGTATTCAGAGGACCTGTATAGGTGAGCACTCCTTGAACATGATGGATAGGAACACTTTCTTAGTCAAAAACCTTGACCTCTGAGAAGACACTCGAACTTCATCATGAAGAATTGGGGTTTTGCTAAATGCAAGCTCCTTCTCAAGGACAACTGAGATTATTTTCCCAAAGACTCTCTAGTTTTCCTAAAACCTCTCTTCAGACCTGGAACCACACACTCGACGAAAGATCTGAGGATGGAAAGGAACTCAGGTGGGCTGTGCACACCTTGATCCAACGTATCCAAACTTGAATTTTTTTTTAAACCCATATTTGACAGAAACTAACATCTCTGTAGACTGAGTTCAGTCCAGGTGTGCCTCAATTCCTAATTCCTGCTCTAAATATTAGTCCCATCTCACAGCTCCCCACCAAGGACCTCATATTTATTCCTTTTCCCCTCAGACCCTGTATTTCAAAAGAATCTGTGGCAACTTCAACCCAAATTAAAGGACAATTTAAATACCGTACGCAATAATAATGCTAATTATTAAGGTGTTTCTCATAGAGCTTTTGGAAGATTAAAGATAATTTACAGACTCCACTGTGCATGCTCCACGCTAAGTCACATCAGTCGTGTCCAACTCTGTGAGACCCTATGGACTGTAGCCTGCCAGGCTCCTCTGTCCATGGGATTCTCTAGGCAAGAAGACTCGAGTGGGTCGCCACACCCTCCTCCAGGGAATCTTCCCAACCCAGGGAATAAACCTGCGTCTCTTACATCTCCCGCATTAGCAAGAAGGTTCTGTACCACTTCTGCCACCCGGGAAGCCCACAGTCATTAGAGAGTGGTTAAACGCAGGATCTGGGACCAGAACAATATTGATATGAATCACATTTCAGCCACAGTCATGTACTAGTCAGACAATCTTGAGCTGCTTGTGTAACTACTACGTATCTCAGTTTCTTTATTTGTAAAAAGGAGAAGGGGGTGATAGCAGCAGCCTCCTCACAGAACTGCTAGTTGGATCAAATGTAAGTACTTGGTACACCCAACACCTGGGCTTCCCAGATAGCTTCTCAGACAGTAAACAATCTGCCTGCATTGCAGGAGACCCAGGTTCAATCCCTGGGTCAGGAAGGTCCCCTGGAGAAGGGAATGGCTAGCCACTCCAGTAATCTGGACAGAGGGGTTGCAAAGAGATGGACATAACTGAGCGACTAACACTTTCAAATCCAACACCTGGTGATTTCCACAAGGACGGACATCCACAAAACCATTTGAACACAACTGATTGCTAAAAGTTTCTAGACTGACCACAGACAAAACATTACCTTGTTATCTTCTTTCAAAACAAGTTCCTTAACAAGAAATTGGATTAAGACATCTTCTACTGGTTTATTATAAAACAAAGTATTTCAGTGGAATAGTGTATTAACAACTGAAAAACTCTTGTGATAAAAGTTCATTTTAATTTATGATACCTAGGCTAATCAGGGTTTTGATGCAATCTGACAGATGTGTCTCCTGTTGACCCTCAGCTTTAATTCTCCATTAGCAATTTTCACTGCTGCTTCTTTATTATTTCATCATGACAACCTGTTTTCAAAGTGTTATACTACATCTTAAACCATTTTTATTACTTTATGCTTCCATGTGGAAGTGCCTTGAGTATCATTCTCCTGTGATGTAACACGCACAGCTTCACTAAAATTTCACTTCTGTATCCATATCAGTTCAACAACAGTGAAACAACCTAAAATTTAAAAACTGACCAAAGGTCTTAAAGGACACCACACCGAAGAAGATATAAAAATAGCAAATAAACGTGACAAAATGCTCCACGTTACATGTCATCCAGGAAATGCAAAATAAAACAATCATGAGTGAAGATTACACACCTATCAGAGCAGCCAAAATCCAGACCCTGCTGATACCGAACGCTGGTGAAGTCCTGGAGTAACAGAAACTCTCACTCACTGGAGGGAAGGTAAAATGGTAATACTTCTTTGGAAGACAGTTTTATGGGTTTTTTTGTTTGTTTGTTTTGTTTTTAACAAAATTAAACATGCCCCAACCACAAGATCCAACAATCAGGCTCTTTAGTATTTACCAAAACGAGTTGAAAATTTATGTCCACACAAAGAACAGCACACAAATGTTTACATCAGCCTTACTCATAATTGCCAAAAACTGAAAGCATCTAAGATGTCCTTCAATATGTGAACGGATAAACTCTGGCACATCCAGACAATGCTTTTTCGACAGTGCTATAAAGAAATAAACTATTAAGCCATGAAAAGACATGGAGGAAACAAAAATCATAATACTACGTGAAAGAATCCAGTCTGAATAAGCTATACATTGTGTGATTTAAACTATAAGACTTACTGGAAAAGGCAAAATGATAAAGACACTAAAAAAGATCAGTGGTTGCAAGGGACTGGAGGAACAGAGGGAAGGATGACGAAGCGAAGCACAAAAGGTTTTCAGGGCAGTGAAACTGCTCTCTCTGATACCATAACAATGAATACATGTCATTATAAATCTGTCCAGACCCACACAATGTGCACCACCCAGAGTGAATCCTAATGTAAACTACAGACTAAGTGATAATGATTTGTCAATGCAGGTTCATCAACTGAAATAAATTTACCAGTCTGGCAGGCAATACTGGCAATGGGAGAGACTATGGGTGTGTGGGCTCAGGAGCTACATAGGAAAACTATGTCCCTTCACCTCAATGTTGCTTTGAACGTAAAACTCCCTTATTTTTAAAAGAGGTACATATAGATTGTTTTTTTTTGAATGCACAGTCCTCAAGAGCACAGATACATTTTTCTACTGTAGTTCTACTGTGCCTCGTGCACTGTAAATGCTCAGGAAATACTGGTGATGAAAGGCAGTGAGACTCGATAAGAATGAGAAATGTAAATATCAAAACAAAAAAGGTAACTGTGGGTTTTCCTGGTGGCTCAGTGGTAAAGAAGCCACCTGCCAGTGCAGAAGACACGGGGTCCATCCTTGATCCAGAAAGATTCCACATGCTGTGGAACAGCTAAGCCCATGCCCCACAACTGCTGGGCCTGAGTGCCGAAACGACTAAAGCCCACACACCTCGAACCAGTGTTCCACAGAGAAGCCACCTCAATAAGAAGCCTGTGCACCACGGCTAGAGAGCGGCCCACATGCAGCAAAAAAGACCTAGCACAGCCAAAAATTATTTTTTTAAAAAAGGTAGCTGTATGCAAGACAGCAAAAGAGACACAGATGTATAGAACAGTCTTTTGGACTCTGTGGGAGAGGGAAGCGGGGTATGATTTGGGAGAATGGCATTAAAACATGTATAATATCATATAAGAAACGAATTGCCAGTCCAGGTTCGATGCAGGATACAGGAAGCTTGGGGCTGGTGCACTGGGATGACCCAGAGGGATAGTATGGGGAGGCAGGTGGGAGGGGGGTTCAGGATGGGCAACATGTGTACACCCATGGCAGATGCATGTTGATGTATGGAAAAACCAATACAATATTGTAAAGTAAAAATAATAATAATAATAATTTAAAAATAAATAAATAAAAGGTAGCCGTTACATTAACATGCATTCATGTATGTGGATACACACACATGGATATACATGCACGTATGTGCATACACACACATTTTCTATATTCATATATATTCTGTTCGACTAACATAACAAAATAAATTAATAAAGGTCCCTTTGCCTCTGATGATTCTGAGAAAAAACTGAAGATGTTAGAAGGGGGTTTTGGTGGACTGGATTCCTGTTCACCCCATATTCATTCTGTGGCAACCTCCATGATGCCCTTCCCTGCAATTCAGCCAATGAAATGTAGGCAGAAGTGATATATGCCACCTCTGGCTTTGAGAATCAGTGCACTGGATGTTAACTCCCTCTCTGCCACAAGACCAGAAATATTCTATTGCCTTACAGGCATGGAATTGACTGGAGAAAATGTGAAGCAGTGTTGCAGCTGAATCACAATAGAAATGTTTTACGAGTGAGAAACAAACTTTTATTTTGGTAAAGTGCTAAGATTTGGGGATTGTTGTGCAGCATACCCTAGTATATGCTGATACAGGTGTGCCATCAGAGCTTAAAGTTTGGAGGTTAATAAATATACATCTTTTCCATAATCCTGTCACGTGTTCCCCAACTTACATACATGCTCTAAGGCCAGAATACTGTAGCAAAGAAGTATGGCTCTCTGACTCATTCTCTGCCCTTAGGATTTTTTTTTTTTTTAATTTACCCTTCCTAGTTTATATTAATGTTTTTTACTGGGAAGAGCAACAAAGAAAAAACAAATCACTCAAATTTTCACACCTAAAATAATGAAAGTCTCCAAACATTTAAGTCTCCTATTTTAAAAGGATAATCACAACTTAAAATGACAGGATTCATTAAATTATTCTAAGTACTTAAAATAAGCAATCACTTAACTTTTATCACATGTACACTAGAAGCAGGCCTTAACATGGAATCAGAAGACCTGAGTACGAAATTGGGTCCTGCTCTGTAGCAGCAACATTTTGAGACACAAAAATATCCTACCCACACCCTTTATTTGGAAATGACCCAAACTTACCACCCTGTGATAGTACAGTCATCTTTGTCAAAGTGAAAGATTTATCTTTACACCAGGTGACTTCAGACAGCCCCCAGTCTACAAGGTCAGGTCCAAATGAATTTTATATCCAGGTCTTCAACATGTATGAGATTACATTATAACATCTCTTATGTTAGACTGAGAGTACATTTAAAAGAAAGTTGCAATAAAATTTTTGATTAAACATGTGTGCTGTTAGTGAATTACTCGCCGAGACTGAGTCTACTGAGCTACAGAATTGATTAAAACATTCTTGCTCGGCTGTTGGGAAATTCAAATAATGTGAATAAATGCAACTCTGTGGGAATAATCAATCCGAAAAGAAATTTCAGAGGAACAATTCAAATCCTTCCTAAAGTAAACATTCTGCTCAACTCTCAGGTAAAGGAAATTACTGGTAATCAAATATTCATTGTAACAACTCTAACTGGCATGTTTATTTGAACTATGTCAAATTTTATGAGCGTATTTAAAATAAAATGTATTAAAACTCCTTAAATATTTAACAGAAATACAATCTTTTAAGTATTTGAGACCACAGTGAATTTTAGCTGAAATTGTTAATCTTGTTACCTTTACTATTTTGTTACAACTACTTGGTCCTTGTTAAGAAACTCAACATCCTTTGAAAGCACTATTTCTTTGGAAAAGTATAATGAGCTTTAAGTTTCCTGTAGTTGCTTAAAGCAAAAATCTAGAACTGATAGGAACCTACATTTAGGAAAAGAGGAAGAAGTACATTGAGCTTAAGAATACCTTTTAGGTGCTGATGGAATTTTTATTTTCTTTTTCTGTACACAGTCTAGAGAACAAAGCTTACCAAATGATCACCATTATCATTTCTTTAACCCCACAAACATTATGCTTACTATGTACCATTCCTGTGCAAGTGGTATTTTCTTTGAAGGAAAACACTGACATTTCTCCCCAAATGAAGAAATTTAGAGGATATATTCATAAAAATCTATTTTAATATACTAGATAAATTCTAAGTACTTTATGGCTCTGCTTTCTAAAGCAAAACAGGAATACTAACTGCTCACTGAACAGGAACCTCACTTTACACGGGGCTTCCCTGATGGCTCGGACAGTAAAGAATCTGCCTGCAATGCAGGTGATCCAGGTTCCATATTTGGGTTGTGAAGATCCCCTGGAGAAAGGACTGGCAACCCACTCCAGCATTCTTGCCTGGAGAATTCCAAAGACAGAGGAGCCTGGCAGGCTACAGTCCATGAGGCTGCAAAAACTCTGAGCGACTAACACTTTCACTTCACGTTACATACAATCTTGTTCCCCAAAACCCTTTTTTTCAGGACCCAAAATGCTGTACCAATTGTCTACCATGTTTTGAATTGCTTTGCAAGAGATAGTTTTCAATACAGGACATTATTTTACTGTCTCATACCAGCTTTTTGTGGATCCAAATCTGTAGAGTTATGGGTGGCTCCATAGAGGCCATTTTTAATGAAATACTTTAATCTTACAAATATCTTCAAGTTATCTCTTTCTTCTGTGTACCTGAAAATTGCTCGAGAATGTGAAAACTGCTTGGATGTCTCCTCCTGAAAGGACATTTAATATAGCAGCATCAGCATGGTGAAGTTTAATGACTAAAGTGGTGGCAATTCTAGCCTAGCTTGATATATTTCAATCTCAGGCTCATAGGGACAAATAGATAGAAAGCATTTACAGCCATTCTTCGTGCCATTTGCTATGTCTTAAAAGTTATTTAACACATAGTTTTCTCAGTTTCCTTTTCACATTAAAATGCTGAGGTCACTGGAACTTTCCCAGGAGTCAACTTACGATAATTGAAACTGATACAGTACTGATCAAATGGAACAAATATACGAGGTCATTCAGAAGAAACAAAAATCTTGGGCTCATATTCCAAAAGTTTTAATATATCATGAAGACAAAATTCTGCATTAAATAATCAATATAAATCGCTTCCTATTTCCTTTAGACACCCCAGAAAGTTATTCTACTTGCAAATATAGCAGGCAGTTATAAAGCTCATTAGAATATTTTTAAATCAAAATAAAATTATTTGTGTCATTTTCAAGGCATCTGAAGTTCTAAAGCACTGATTATCATAATAGGGTCAATGAATCACTGATGGTCTATTGATATCCACCAAGTGGATATCAGGTTTATAAATTAGACATGTTAAACTATTCATGTTTTGAGTATATTAATGAGTGCGCTGCATATCTGAGGTTACTGATGTTTCTCCCAGCAATCTTGATTTCAGCTTGTGCTTCTTCCAGCCCAGCGTTTCTCATGATGTACTTTGCATATGAGTTAAATAAGCAGGGTGACAATATACAGCCTTGACGTACTCCTTTTTGCCAGGAGCCAGCATGAGGAACTCCGCCCGTGGCAAAGGTCATGAGGAAGGAGGCTCAGCATATGCAAAGGCGGGATCGAGCCTCAGGAGTTCCCCTGGAAATTCTCAAGCATCTACCCGCAAAACCAGAGTCTGCCTACTTTACTGCTTTGTGCTCTCACCTACATCTCTGACTTTACGGGGGGCTGTCCCCCACCACCTCTCTCAGAGAAGGAGTTAACTTAAAGCTCCAGTTAATAAAGTTCCTGGGTATGACAAGAGTGTTTTAGTTCACAAACTCCTTTGGAAGTTCTCTAGCCTGCCTGAACAGGTTCTTCTGGCCACATGTGATTGTTCACAGCCTCCCAACCGTGAGAGGCACGAGATGTTCTAAACTTTCTAAATACAGATTCCTTTGAGCAGTTAGAAGATTATTAGTATAGTATAGTGGGTTGATTAGAAATTATATTGGTGAAGGGTTTTCATTTATTGGGCCAATATCTGCTGCTAAGTTTCCATATCCCTTACCTACTGTGTCCCTGGGAGTATATTGATTAATATAATTGGTGTATAGGAATGTAAGTAGTAGCTTTAATGTTTGTAACCTTGGACCCTTGAGTTAATTCTTCTCTTGTTATAGCCCACCACATCTTTGCCCTATAGGAATGCAACTTTATCTAATGCTTTCAGAGGGTGGCGCCTGACTTTAGAATAATCACCTTTAGAGAAAAATAAGTTTTCTGAAGAAAGGGTCATAAAATGTTAATAGGCCTCCTGGCCAGAAGATGATGTAAATCACCTAAACTTTTGCATATGATAAGTTTGCAGGAAGAAAGCCTGGCTTCGATAAGGATCAAGGACTGCTGACCCTGCATGGCTCTACCCCTTCCCCCATTATCCTCTATGCACAACTTAAGGTATAAAAACTACTTTGGAAAACAAAGTGTGGGCCTTGCTCACAGAAGCTTGGTCTCCCCATGTCGTTCTTTCTCTCACCTTCTGGCTGAATTCCCATCTGGAGCGTGGAGGCTCGCCAAGCCTACGAACTTTGCCTGGGCTTCTAAGATCTGACCGTGGAGGCCTTAGTGTCTCCTCTCCTTGGGGAGAATGGGAGGATGCCTGCGGCCTACGTAGGTGGCGCAAATTCCTTGTTTTGGAATTTTATTGGAATTTTATTGGTTTTCCACGTAAACCAAGTTATTCAGCCTCTTTTCTTCACTGAATTTCTTCGCTGAGCTATCCCTATTTAACCACTCTTTATATCTTTAATTCTATCGTATCCTGATCACGGATGCCGTCTCCCCTTCAAATTCCCTGGATCCACTGGGGCTGGACCCCAGTACCTTTTCCTATTTGGAACCAGTCTGTTGTTCCATGTCCAGTTCTAACTGTTGCTTCCTGACCTGCATACAGGTTTCTCAAGAGGCAGGTCAAGTGGTCTGGTACTCCCATCTCTTTCCAAATTTTCCACAGTTTATGGTGATCCACACAGTCAAAGGCTTTGGCATAGTCAATAAAGCAGAAGTAGACATTTTTCTGGAACTGTCTTGCTTTTTTGATGATCCAACGGATGCTGTCAATTTGATCTCTGATTCCTCTGCCTTTTCTAAATCCAGCTTGACCACCTGGGAGTTCACGCTTCATGTACTGCTGAGGCCTGGCTTGGAGAATTTTTTGAGCATTACTTTGATAGCGTGTGAGATGAGTGCAATTGTGCAGTAGTCTGAGCATTCTTTGGCATTGCCTTTCTTTGAGATTAGAATGAAAACTGACCTTTTCCAGGAGAAGTATCAATAACCTCAGATATGCAGATGACATCATCCTTCTGGCAAAAAGTGAAGAACCAAAGAGCCTCTTGATGAAAGTGAAAGAGGAAAGTGAAAAAGTTAGCTTAAAGCTCAACATTCAGAAATGAAGATCATGGCATCCGGTCCCATAACTTCATGGCAAATAGTTGGGGAAACAGTGGCTGACTTTATTTTTCTGGGCTCCAAAATCACTGCAGATGGTGACTGCAGCCATGAAATTAAAAGATGCTTTCTCCTTAGAAGAAAAATTATGACCAACCTAGATAGCATAGTTGGAAAAGGAAATGGCAGCCCACTCCAGTGTTCTTGCCTGGAGAATCCCAGCAATGGGGGAGCCTGGTGGGCTGCCGTCTATGTGGTCGCACAGAGTTGGACATGACTGAGGTAACTTAGCAGCAGCAGCAGCAGACAGCATATTAAAAAGCAGAGACATTACTTTGTCAACAAAGGTCCATCTAGTCAAGGCTATGGTTTTTCCAGTGGTCATGTATGGATGTGAGAGTTGGACTATAAAGAAAGCTGAGCACTGAAGAATTGATGCTTTTGAACTGTGGTGTTGGAGAAGACTCTTGAGAGTCCCTTGGATTACAAGGAGATCCAATCAGTCCATCCTAAATGAGATCAGTCCTGGGTGTTCATTAGAAGGACTGATGTTGAAGCTGAAACTCCAATATTTTGGCCACCTGATGTGAAGAACTGACTCACTGGAAAAGACCCTGATGCTGGAAAGATTGAAGCCGGGAGGAGAAGGGGACGACAGAGTATGAAATGGTTGGATAGCATCACCGACTCAATGGACATGAATCTGAGTAAACTCTGGGAGTTGGTGATGGACAGGGACGCTGGCATGCTGCAGTTCATGGTGTCACAAAGAATCAGACATGACTGAGTGACTGACCTGAAATAAACTGAACTGATGAGTGCGCTAATTAAATTATAATTGCTGCTGATGAGTGCTAAGAAAGAACAATGTCCATCACCCCACTTGTAGTAGTAAGCACCTCTCCCATCTTTGTCTTATTTCAATTACAAGAAGAAATACATGACATGACCCGCTAGTTCTTTTTCCTGGAGTAGTGAGTATTGAAAACATTTTAAAAGATCAAATACCAAAGTGTATTTCAAAAAAAGCATCCTTCAATGGAAAGATAATCCTTCAGACTTGTTCTGCTAAAGGAGCAAAGCAAGTTACAGAGCAGTGACTATGTTTCATAGAGAAGAATGAAGAGCCCTAACTTCCAGCATTCCACAGTGCAGTAAAGTAGTGAAGTATGTAGAAAAGCAGGTAAGACAATAAAATGAGAGTTAATGAAGACCAGAGTTTGAACTTTCAGGAAGAGGAAGCAAAGATATTCTGCAATTAGCCTATTAGTTCTAATAAAGACACAACTGGCTTGATGCAGTGCTGTCCAATTCAACTTTCTGTGATGATGGAAAGATTCTGTTATTTTCTATCCAGTATGTCCATGTGGCTACTGAACTTGAAATACAGTAAGTGAACCTTTAATTTTTTAAATTATTTTTAATTGTATTTTAACTCAAATAGCCACAGGGGGCTAGTGGCTAGCATGTCAGACATTGCAAGTCTAGGAAGCCTTCTCATGGAATGTAGGATAAAATGGTACAGAGAATGACTGAGAAACACAAAGCAGGTAAATAAGGAAATAAAAGCATCAAGACCAGAGGAACCTAAGTGAGGCCAAGGAGTAGGAAAGGGGCTCCAGTACTTAAGCAGAGGAAGGAGCTAACTATGTCAAAATCAGAGTAATATTTTCATTTTCATTTTCTGCATATGTTTTCACATTTGAACTATTTAGCTACTTCTTTACCATTCCATGGACTTCCCTGGTGGCTCAGACAGTAAAGCGTCTCTCTACAATGCAGGAGACCCGGGTTCAATCCCTGGGTCGGGAAGATCTGCTGGAGAAGGAAATAGCAATCCACTCCAGTACTATTGCCTGGAAAATCCCATGGACAGAGGAGCCTGGTAGGCTACAGTCCATGGGGTCGCAAAGAGTCGGACACGACTGAGCAACTTCACTTGCTTGCTTGCTTACCATTCCATACCAAATGGGAGCTTAAATATTTTAGCCACATGTATGAATAAAATGGGAGCTAACCAGGTGGCACAGTGGTAAAGAATCCACCTACCAGTGCAGGAATGCAACAGACACGGGCTCAATTCCTAGGTCGGGGAGATCAGTGGACAGTGAATTGGCAACCCACTCCAGTATTCTTGCCTGGAAAATGTCACAGACAGAGGAGCATGGCAGGCTACAGTCCATGGGGTAGCAAAGAGTCAACAACTGAGCAACTTTCACTTCCACAGGCATCAGTCAATCCTGATATTAATACCAGGGAGCTTGTTGACAACAACAAGAAGACAAATCTACACTGTGGTGCCACTCTGCCCATAGGCTGGCAAAGAGTTGGACATGACTGAGCACGCACGCATACACACAAACACTCATGAATAAAATATGACAGAATACAACATGTAGCACATCTCTTATATATTGTAGGCAGTTGATAAATGTTGACTCCTTTTTCAGTATTAGAATCACTCTTTTAGATATTGTTAAAGAAAGCTACCTGAGATGAAGCCAACTGAAAATTACAATTAGGATTCTATGCAGACTAGGTAAGTAACACTTCTATCGTATTTATAGATACCCATGTGCTCCTGTTTCTATGGGTCACACAATACATTAATTAATTTGAATACTTAAAACTTGTACATAGATTAAACTCATAAATTTGGGGATATTTTTAACACATAATATGGCTTAATGGTCAAGATATTCAGCAGCATTTTAAATGGTAGATATGAGAATTAAATGCCTTATAATATTTCATAAGTCAATATATTCAGAAGGAGAGATTCTTATTAATATTAGTATGGATAAATCTGTAATTGAGCTCTGAAATTCAGATGTATAATTATGAGGGGAAAGTGTACGTTAGAGGGAAATGAAGAACTTTAACCATGAGAACACACAGAGGAGAGTCATTTTCTCTTTTCCTTTTCCATACTTTTACTAACATTTACCTGAAAGAAACAGGAAAACAAATCTTTTGAGCAGCTGCAAATAATTAAATAATTCACATTAATAATGAGCGATACGTATCAAGAGACAAACTATTCACTTCATGTCTAGAGTATCTGACAATGTTTGATCTTTGACTATTACAATATAACAATTTTAATTTGATTTTATGTTAAAGCTGCAAGATATCTTCACTTTTTCATAATGAATTGAGAGAGCATGCTTCATGTTTAGGCTTAAAAATGTTAATTACTCATTATCAAAAGTGATACTTCAAAGAAAGCAAAGGCAAGAGTCTCAGCTTTTTAGACCATGAAAGTATTGAGGGTTGTGAGGTAGAAAAAAAATGATTCACATATAGGAATTCCATAGATCTCAGAGCATCCCACAGTTTTTACAGAAGGCTCAAATCTCTCCAAGCTACAGACTACATTCATTCTAGGGTCTTTTTGTCTCTAAACTTCTTAGGCTTCCCCTGTGGCTCAGACGGTAAAGAATCCGCCTGCAAGGAGGGAGACCTGGGTCCAATCCCTGGGTCAGGAAGATCCCTTGAAGAATGGAATGGCAACCCATTCCAGTATTCTTGACTGGAGAATCCTATGGACAGAGGAGCCTGGAGGGTTACCGTCCACGGGGTCACAAAGAGTCAGACGCTACTGAGCGACTAACACAGACACACAAACTTCTTAAGAGATTCTATTTTTGAGAATGTAAAAGAAAGAAAAAAACTGATAAGAGAAAGGCATGAATTCACATCTGAACAATTATACATTTTTCAAGTTGAAGTTTCATTATGGTACTCAGGTTATTTGTTCCACCTTCAATTTTTCATTCTTCATATTTCTGTATGTAAGAGTCCTTTAAATCATAAACAATCAAGAGGATAAAAAAATTAACAATAATAACCATCTCCAATAAAGCACCCACCATATGCTAAGCACAATGTTAGATGACTTGTGTATATTTTCTCTTAAAACAACCCAGCACAGGCACGTATAGCTATTCCATTTTATGGGCAATGGAACTGCAGGGTTTACAAGGTCAAAGAGCCTGTCCACAGTCATTCAACTGGTAACCAGGAGAGCTAGAAATCAAATCAAAGTTGGCAAAAAGCTCTCACCCAAAGACCAAGGGGTCAGCCAGGCTGTGATATTGGTATAATGAAATGAATAAGGGGATGATGACACAGAGGACAGGTATTTTTTCTTCCTGGCAACACCTCTGTCCTGATGCTAATTCTTCTCCCACAAAAGCATTCTCTACAGCATACTGTAACACCACACCTCTCTAAGGTGACTGCTACAGGCATCAGTCAGGGGCTTCCCTGGTGGCCCAGATCATAAAGAATCTGCCTATAATTCGGGAGACCCAGGTTCAATCCCTGAGTCAGGAAGATGCCCTGGAGTAGGAAATGGCAACCCGCTCTAGTATTCTTGCCTGGAGAATTCCATGGACAGAGGAGCCTGGCAGGCTACAGTCCATGGGGTCGCAAAGAGTTGGCTACGACTGAACAACTTTACTTTCACAGGCACAGTCAATCTTGGTATTAATACCAGGGAGCTTGCTGACAACAACAACAAAACAAATCTACACTATGGTGTCACTTTGTGTAAGAAATTCAAGTTCAGTTCAATTCAGTTGCTCAGTTGTGTCCAACTTTTCACAATGCCATCAAGAAGTGACGTTAAATCATATGAGACCCTGCTTTTGAAAAAGGAGCTCAATGATCATTAGTATCTCTTAAATAACTGGACAAACAATAAAAAGCCTAAAGACTTTTTTTATAACACAGAATTCTTGGAAATACATGTTTACCAGAATAATCTAGTGATGTGTTAAAATCAACATTTTTTCTTTATAAAAGCAAGCATATATGTATAAGAGTTAAAATATAAGAGCGCTAAGAGGATAAGTGACGGCATATGGTTTTTTTCTTCACAAAAACCAATGTTAATACAAAGACCCAGGCGTTACAAGAAGTCAGGATGGTCCCTGGACACCACCACTGTTCTCTGCTGCTAAGTCACTTCAGTCGTGTCTGACTCTGTGCAACCCCATAGACGGCAGCCCACTAGGCTCCTCTGTCCCTGGGATTCTCCAGGCAAGAACACTGGAGTGGGTTGCCATTTCCTTCTCCAATGCAGGAAAGTGAAAAGTGAAAGGGAAGTCGCCCAGTCGTGTCCGACTCTTAGCGACCCCATGGACTGCAGCCTACCAGGCTCCTCCGTCCATGGGATTTTCCAGGCAAGAGTACTGGAGTGGGGTGCCATTGCCTTCTCCGACCACTGATCACAGGTGCTCACTAATCCCAGGTGCCAACATGGAGTTCACAAGCATACATCCCAACTCTCAGACAGGCTCCTTTCCCTTAATATTTCCTAAAAAGAAAATCCTTCCCACAACAGCTTTCACACTCTATTATATTTTCATTTTTCAGTTGTCTAAATAGAAGTCAGTAAGGATGCTGAAGTCAAAAACTATAGCAATCCTACCACTTAACATCTTGACATCAAAATCACAAACCATAAAATTAAAAAATTGATGAACTGGACTTAAAGCTAAAACTTTTCCACATCAAAAGACACCAATAAGAAATTTCTAAGATGAATCAAAGACTAGCAGAAATTACCTGTAAATCATATATCTGATACAGGACTTGTCTGTGAAATACATAAAGAACTCTTAGTGAAGTAGTATAGTGATATAGTGAAGTCGCTCAGTCGTGTCCGACTCTTTGCGACCCCATGGACTGTAGCCTACCAGGCTCCTCTGTCTATAGAACTCTTACGACTAAAAGAACTCTTACGACTCAACAATATGTAGACAAATCAACTTAAAAATTGGCAAAACAATTCAATAGACATTTTATCAAAGAAGAAGAATGGCTAGTAAGCATATGATCAACATCACTATTCTTTAAAGGTGTGTGCACGATCAGTCATGTCTGACTCCTTGTGACACCATGGACTGCCAGGCTCCTCTGTCCCTGGGATTCTCCAGGCAAGAATATTGGAGTGGGGTTCCATTTCCTACTCCAGGGGATCTTCCTGACCCAGGGATCGAACCTGTGTCTCTTGCATCTCCTGCGTTGGCAGGTGGATTCTTTACTACTGTGCCACCTGGGAAGCCCATTATTCATTAGCGGGTGCAAACTAAATCTAAAATGAGATACCTGAAATCAAAGATAAGACCAAATTGGTGAGGACACAGAGAAACAGGATCATTTATACACTTCTGGAGAGAACTGGCTCAGACAGTTTGAAAAAGATATTGGCAGTTTCTTTAAAATTAAACATAAAACACACCATGCTGCTGCTGCTGCTGCTAAGTTGCTTCAGTCATATCCGACTCTGTGTGACGCCACAGATGGCAGCCCACCAGGCCCCTCCATCCCTGGGATTCTCCAGGGAAGAACACACATCATACAACCCAGCAATTCCACTTCTGGGAATCTAAATTAAAGGGATGAAAACATGTTCACACAAAGACTTGTACACAAACGCTAACAACAATATTATTATTCATATTAGCCAAAAGAATGGAAACAATTCAAATATCCATACATAAATGAGAGTAACATATCCATACAATTGACCACCATTTAGCAATAAAATAGGAATGAACTACTGAAACAACACGGATAAACCTCAAATATTTATGCCAAGTGAAGTAAGTCAGACACAGAAAAACTGTGTATTCTATGGTAACATTTATATGAAATATCCAGAGAGTGTAAATCTATGGGAAAAAATATTAGTGAACCTAGACTGTGACTGCAAAAATGCTCAAAGGAATTTGGGGTTTGATAGAAATCCTGCAACACTGAACTGTACTATATTGTGGCGCAACTCCATAAACTGATTAATAATTACTGAATTATACACTGCAATGAGTGAATTTTAGGATATGTGTAGTATACCATAAAAAGTTTTTAAAATAATAATGCCTTACATGAATATATTTCTTTTTTTAATTATCCCATTGGAAAATAAAGTTTAAATATAGAGAAACACAAAAGTTAATATGAGACATATCTTATGTCAGTTACCCAAAAATAAAGCCTATTGACATGCTTTAAAGTAGAACTGCTATCATCCAAATATTTCAGAAGTAAAAGCAGGCAAAAATAAAGAGAAGTAACTAAATCCATATATAGTTAGTCAACTAATCAAAATTAAGATAATTTTTAATTTTAATTTGGAATCTTTCCACTTTTCCAAGATTTAGTATTTAAAATTTAAAGATTTAGCATTTAAAATTGACAAGCCAACCAGAATTCATTTCTTCCTATAACTCACAGGTGATTCCAATTAAAGCCTATTAGAAAGTTTATTCTTTTTTACAAAGTATATGGTATCAGTTAGAATGCTGGATTCTTCCTTACAGAGAAATCCCAGTTGCAGCTCTGAGGATACTATGTACTCTCTTTGTTCCTGTTTCTTTTCTTTTATGAAAAATGAAGAGGAAAATGCCTTTTCTCCTTCATGGGGTTGTGACAGCCATCAAGTCAAAATACATTCATACCCTGTAAATCTGTAACAAAGATTTGAAAGTTGTAATAAATCAGATGTAAGATTTCCCTTCACTGGTCGTAGAAACAGCCACTCAAAATTATTGAGAATGTTGTTCAAGCTAAACTACAGCAGTCAGGTGATGGTTAAGGTTTGTGATACCAGTTAAAAAGAGGCATGTTCAAGAAACTTACAGCCCAAAGGTGAAAACAAACCATTTCAATGCCATACAATCAGCTCCTTTTTTCCGTCCACCCAATATATTTATAGATTACATTAGAATATATGCTTTTTCTGGTAACAAGTTTCTATATGTGTAAATGGTCCGGTCCTGCCAAACAAAAGCGCTACATCCCTATTTGATATTACTTAGATTGCTACCTCTGCGTGAAAGCAAATCTGGAATGCTACAAGACAGTTTGGATCAGATCAGATCAGATCAGATCAGTCGGTCTGGACTGGGCAGCAAATGTATCAAGTTGCCAACAATAAGGATCTTAATTGGAAGTCCAAAGAAACAACATGCAGTCAGCTGATGACACCTGCCTGGGGTAACAATGAGATAAACATACAGAACGTAAGACCTAATACTCCGAAAACAGTTTAAGTATTGGTACTGAAAATTGGGAGTTCCGATGCAAGGGAAAGGGGGCAATTCCAGTCCTCAATGGAATTTCTAATGAAAAGTTTGCTCTAAGCTTAGATGAGCAAACCAAATACATTTCCACAGCTGCTCCAATTAAATGAGGATAACTTAAGTAAACAAAAACTTCTGCACATGCTCTCAACAAAAACAACCATGTCTTGTGGATTCACACTTAGGACGGAATAAACTGCATGGTTGTTCCTCCCAGGAGTTAAATGCATGCCACAATAGTATTATTTAATACAACCCTCAAATCTGCCTTCAGAACATTAGAGAAATGCCTGTAATCTGTAAAAATATTCCTCCCAGACACTATTGCTTGAACACCAGTCACTGATGTGCATTTCTGAAATGATGAGTTGCATTTCCAGTTATCAGACAGATATTAAGAACATCTGCTGTATGAGCTTAATGGAGGGGAAACATTTGTTGGCCACTGCAAAGAGAAGTTTATATCCATCCCAGAGCTTCCTCTGCTGTCCAATACTCTGCTTTCTCCTCGTAAGCTTAAATGAATAGAAAGTTCTTGGCTTTCTCTCTTTACAGGGAGTAGCCTCAAAGAAGATTATCACCATGAAGAATAATATCATGTGTTACATTTCTCTTTTGCTATTAATCTGAAGACTGAAAAAAATTTTAAGAAACACAGAAGTTTCAACATCCATTTCTGAAAGTGAGCCATTCTTGAGGCAGTAAAGAATATCATCAAGACCTCCAGATTTACTCTGCAATTAAAGAATACCACAGGCTGGATGATTCAACAGAGGCCCCAGAGAGGCAATGGGAGCCACAGTCTAGTGCTGTGGCTTTCCATTTCTGGAGAACATGTAACCTTTCTGACGGCTGTCTGGCTGTACAGAGTACCCACTTAGCTTTCCTATGAGTCTATACATCAGGGACATTTTCAAGCAACTCAACAAATGCTGTACCAGGCACACAGAGTTTTCTGGACACTAAGATGTTAAATGCAAAACCAACGCCAGTGAGACCCGAGCCTCTTTTTTTTTTTTTTTAATAGCAACAACATCTACGAAACTCAAAACAGACACATTTAATGAGATATTTGAGTTTGGAAGTTTGGAAAACCATCAGTCTGGGACCTGGAAGTCAGAGAATTCATGTTTAGTTCTGCACAGTTATTTGACCTGTGGTTAGAGGAAAGCATGCCATCTCTTTTTGTGTGTGTGTGGAACCACTGAGATGGATAGCTAAGCTAGCTCTATCTGTAGGTATGGAATAATGAAGATAAAAAAGATTAGGAGATGGGCTGTAGAATGAAGAAAAGAAACCACATGCAGAACAGTTCAGTGATTCTTGCTGTAACTGTGAAGGAATCTATGGGGCCTTCTTGAGACAGACCTCTACCCTATATTCTCTGCTTTAACTCCTCTCTTAAGTACCCAGATGATAGCATCTGATGCACATTTCCTCAGTTGTTTTACAGATGTGAAAACCCCTAACAAATAGAAGATATTAACTACCTGATGACCAGGAACACATAGCTCCCAGACCTACCAGAACTTAACGACTGAAAATGTTAACCTCTGTGACATCACCCTGTTATCTCACCATCTACCAACCAGAGCACCGTTCAGGGGCTTATCACAGACCCCAAAACCACCATCCCTTCCCTAGGCTTTAAAATGCTTTCCTGAAACGCATGGGGAGTTTGGGCTAGTTTTCGGCACTAACTGTCCAAGACTACTTGTATGGGGCTTTACAATCAATGTTGCACTTTCCTTCACCACAATCCAGTGTCAATAGATTGGCTTTACAAAGCACACGGGTGAGGGAACCTAAGTTTGGTTCAGTAACATCGGTAGCTTCTGTCATTGGAAACTTGTAGGAAACTGACTACCATTGCCATATCTGGGGAGAGTAAATACGTCTAAAAGTTTCCATAACACCTCAGATTGGCCATGACTTCATGACTGGAAATGGGTTTCCAACAGGTACGGCAAATAATCAGAATAAAACGAGTCTTCTCTGCAAGAGCTAGAACCATCTCAATCCCATATCCCATTGAAAAGGGGAGCCAGGTTACTCATTTAAGTATCTCTTAGCTGATCTGTGGTTCTTAATGTTGTTAAGACCACTGCTCAGTAACCTTATTTTCCAGATTCCCTCATACTGAAGATGGGTTTATATTAACTGTTTCGACTGTAATCTGCTAATACAAATGTAGTCACTAATATTTTTCCTAATTTAGTACATGGCTTCACATTCTAACACAGACAGTAAGTAATGGGGCATTGTCTCAAAAGTACACAGGATATACACATTTTCAAGGTCCAGAATAATAGCTATGTATCACATTTTTCTAACCACACCCATATTGAGATATAAAAATTCCCCAGGTGATATCAGGCAGAGTTCAATATCAGCCATTAAGAATATTTCCTGTGTCTCAAATATGGCAATAAATAGTGTGTGTAAAAAGTAAAGCTTTTTACTTTGCTTCGTTTCAAGAGCAGGTCACTTGCTTTTTATGAATTCAAAAGTAAATCAAATTTGTTGGGTAAAACATAGAATTCAGTCCTCTAATCATAATTCTCTTGCATCTGTCATGAAAGAAATTTGTACTCTTGAGAAAGATTGACTTTATCTACATGACAGTTTTGTAAATTCTGAAAACCTTTAGTCTAACTCCCAAGGCCCATGAATTATTTTTGTACCATTAGATTACTGTAACTCTGTAATGACATTTTAAATAAGATCATATGGTTTGATGCTAAATTATTTTCCAGTGTTGTCCTAGGGAACATAATTCTTGGAGATGATTATAAAAAAGAATCCTGTGGTTGAGTAAGCTGGAAAATATTGTGACCTCTTGCTGGTTGCTCTCAAATCACAACAGCATATTCAAGGCTCTGACAAGTCTTGCAAAGAACAACTTTTTCAACTATTTAACCTAGCATTTTGTACATTTTTTAGCCCTAGAAACCTTTTCTCACATGATTACAGTCTCAAGCGCCAGTGTCCCTAAAACACTGTGCTAACTCTGATGCTGCTTTAATCTATGAGATTCTCTAAACTATTTAAGTAATTAAATAATGAATAACGATAAGAGATTATTCAGAGATTTGTCTGCTGCTACCTGGCTTATTTGTCTGTATCCTATAACATGACTTCAGTAAACATGTTCTAAATGAATGAATAAACATCCTCCACATTTCAAGCATGAGATGGTATTACGGCTTGACTGGTTTTCTCCAGAGAAGTTATGCTTCAGTCTTGACCTCCAGGACCTAAGGACGTGACCTTATCAGGAAATGGAGTTAAAATGAGGTCACTAGTGTACACCATAACTCAGTATTACTGTTGAGCTTATGAAAAAGAGATGTTTGGACAAAGAGAAAGACATGCACAGAGAGAAGACAATGTGACAACACCCACAGAAAAGACGGACACACGACTGGAACGACACCTCTCAAAGCCAGGTAACACCAAGTCTCATGGCAGACCCCAGAAGTTAAATGAAGCAAGGAAGGATTTTCCCCTGCAGCACTTTCTCTCAGACTTCTAGCCTCCAGAATTGAGACAATACACTTATGTTGTTTTAACCATCCAGTTTTGGGTACTGGGTTATGGCGGAGTCCTAGAAAACTAATACAGATGGCACATCTATAGATACTTTATTGTAATTATGTTGTTTAGTCACTAAGTCATGTCTGACTCCTTTGTGACCCTATGGACTGTAGTCCAACAGGCTCCTCTGTCCAGGGAATTTTCCAGGCAAGAACACTGAAGAGGGTTTCCATTGCCTTCTCCAGGGGATCTCCCCAACCCAGGGACTGAACCTGTGTCTCCTACTGGGAAGCCTAGATACTTTATATCTGTTCTTATACATTGACTTAGTATAATTAAGTAGTTCAGTAATAAACTATTTTCTTTAACAGCATCTTTCATAATATATTCATGGACTTGTAATGTATTTACAAGTTAAATTTTATTTTTCATTCAGCAAATCCATATCTATCAGAGAAAGTAAAAGACGCTTACTCCTTGGAAGGAAAGTTATGACCAACCTATATAGCATATTCAAAAGCAGAGACATTACTTTGCCAACAAAGGTTTGTCTAGTCAAGGCTATGGTTTTTCCTTTGGTCATGTATGGATGCGAGAGTTGGACTGTGAAGAAGGCTGAGCGCCCAAGAATTGATGCTTTTGAACTGCGGTGTTGGAGAAGACTCTTGAGAATCCCTGGGACTGCAAGGAGATCCAACCAGTCCATTCTGAAGGAGATCAGCCCTGGGATTTCTTTGGAAGGAATGATACTAAAGCTGAAACTCCAGTACTTTGGCCACCTCATGCGAAGAGTTGAGTCATTGGAAAAGACTCTGATGCTGGGAGGGATTGGGGGCAGGAGGAGAAGGGGACGACAGAGGATGAGATGGCTGGATGGCATCACTGACTCAATGGACGTGAGTCTGGGTGAACTTCGGGAGTTGGTGATGGACAGGGAGGCCTGGAGTGCTGCGATTCATGGGGTCGCAAAGAGTCAGACACGACTGAGCGATTGAACCGAACCGAACTGAACTGATGCATTGACTTGGTATAATTAAGTAGGTCAGTAATAAACTATTTTCTTTAACAGCATCTTTCATAATATATTCATGGACTTGTAATGTATTTACAAGTTAAATTTTATTTTTCATTCAGCAAATCCATATATATTGGAGAAAATCTAAAAGCCAAGAAAAATGAAGGGGGAAAAAGAAAATATTAAACAAAAATAAATCAAGGTCATATGAGCATCACTCTGAAACAGAACGACACTTCAGAGAAGTTCTCATTTCACAACATTCTCAATAATACTCTACATCTGGAAAATTTATGTTCAAGAATTATGTCTTTCCATACAGATGACCAACAAGCCTATGAAAAGATGCTCAATATCACTAATTATTAGAGAAATGCAAATCAAAACTACAATGAGATACCACCTCAGATGATCAGAATGACCATCATTAAAAAGTCCACAAATAACAAATGCTGCTGAGGGTGTGGGGAAAAGGGAACCCTCCTACACTGTTGGTGGGGAGCTAAGTTGGTGCAGCCTTTAGGAAAAACAGTATGGAGGTTCCTCAAAAAACTAAAAATAGAGTTGCCCTATGATTCAGAAATCCCACTCCTAGGCATATAGCTGGACAAAACTATAATTTGAAAAGATACACACATACCCGCCTGGTTATAGCAATACTATTCACAATAGCCAAGACCTGGAAACAACCTAAATGTCCATCTACTGATAAATGTGTAAAGAAGATGTGGTGCGCACACGTTCACACACACCAGGGAGTACTACCCAGCATAAATATGAAACGATGCCATTTGAGCAACATGGCTGGATCACACCAAGTGAAGTCCGCCAGAAAGAGAAAGACAAATACCATATGATGTCACTTCTATTGGAATCTAAACTATGACACAAATGAACTTCCCTATGCAACAGACGCAGAACAGAGAACAGACTGGTGGTTGCTGAGGGAGTGGAAAAGGAACGGAGTGAGAGTTTGGGGTTAGCAAACATAGACCGGTATATACAGAATGGATAAACAACAAGGTCCTACTTTATAACACAAGGAACTATATTCAATATCCTGTGATATACCATAATGGAAAAAAGCATAAAAAATCTGTATATATGCCTAACTGAACCACTTTGCTATACAGCAGAAACTAACACAACTGTGTAAATCACGTATACTTCAATAAAAACAAGAACTATGTCTTCCTAGACGTTGCAGTAGACATTTCAGAAAATACAGCTATGCAGAATGCTGGTAGAACTGTCTTTTTTTCAATTCTAGGTCACAATCAGCCTGCTTGAAGCAAACAGGTATTACTGTAAGAGTAACACAATTATGTATTTGAAAGTAAAACTGTCCTTATGTATCTAAAGAGAGATTCTATAATGTTGACTGAGCTCTTTTCACTTTCCTAATGCACACCATGAAATTCTTCACAGGAGGAACGCAGGAAGAGTTGTTCAGAGCCACTAAAGGTACCTTATAGCTGACAGATCCATGGATCCACATATTCAGTAGTAAAACTGGGTCTACAATTCAGAATTAAAGAGGTCCATAAAAAAAGTTCTACCTGAGTTTGGTTTCCTTTCCACGCACTCAGGTATGGTCAACAAGGGCAGCATGTTTTACTAGTCTTATTTCAGAAGTGGCGACCCCCAATCCTAGGGAAGACATCAGTGACTACGGTCCTGCTGGTTGGGGCTATTTAAGGACCATGAACATGATGGCCAGAAAGTAGACAGAGGCCACACATCTGGTAAAGCACGTGTCTATCAGGTTGAGGAACACAGAGGGCAAGTTTCTCTTACATTGTCAAGTATAAATTATACGGAAGTTCACTGTCAGAAGTTAAATGATGAATTTTTTTCCTTCAGGTAGTTCAGTAAAACCAGTTTTCAATATCTATATCCTAACACTTTCAAATTACCATTGCCAATACATATTATATGTATTATTGTGTGAAATACTATATAGACATATAAACATATACAGATACACATCTTACTGTCATGAATATTATATCTCATAAAAAACTAACAACAAACTATATAATCCTTGTTCAATGTTCAAACGTCACTGGGTGGTAGTAGTAAAAAAAATTTTTTTAATAAATACCCAAAGAATGTGTTTTTTAAAAAGCAGAGATCTAAGGAATAATTATTTGAGTGTTTCAAACGATAAACTTAGCATTTATTAGTAAGAAACAACAGTAAAGAATTATATGTCAAATGATTAATTGATTGTCTTAATATTTACTCTATATCTTTGCACTAAACCACTAGAGTGTGTCTTAATTTGTTCCACAGTGTCTGTTCCAAGGAGAATACACATACACACACACACACACACGGGCTTCCCAGGTGACACAGTAGTAAAGAACCCCCCTGCCAATGCAGGAGACACAAGAGACATGGGCTCAGTCCCTGGGTCAGGAAGATCCCCTGGAGGAGGAAATGGCAACCCACTCCAGTATTCTTGCCTGGAAAATTCCATGGACAGAGGAGATTGGCAGGCTAAAGTCCATAGGGTCGCAAAGAGCTGGACACGACTGAGCGACTGAGCACACACACATGCGCGCGTGCGCACACACACACACACACACACACACACGCAAGAACACACACATGTAAGTTTCCCATTTGGACTCATGTCTGTATATCAAAGGGTTCTCCTCTAAGTAGGTGTGATCAGTCTAAACCCAAAGAGGCTGTCAATGATTGAACCATTTTAAGACAGGAACTTCTTACTTTATAAGTATTTGCAAGTCATCAGCTGCATATAGCTATTTCCTAATACACTATGGTTGGGCACAGTCTATATTCAGAACTGTTATAAAGTGAAGACAAACTGCAATACTCCAGATTCAACATCTCATTATTTATTAATCAGGGATGCATATCTAGTATCTTGTCACAGCAATCCTCTGAAAATCCACTAAGGCTAATGAAATGATGGCTTAAAAGTGGCGGGTATTTAAAACCTAGCTCTGGAAACCAAATCAGCTCAGTCACTGGCATGATAATGACCTTCTAACCTTGGGCGCAAAACCCTGATTTGTAACAGTTTTCTTTGTTTAAAAGCCAAGACATCTCAATCCACTTCTCTAATATCACTACATTTGAAAATAATACAAGAAATAGGAAGTGCCAAAACACTTGGAATTTCATGCTGCTATTGGCTCCTCAGGATATCACCACTTCAGACAAAATCAGGAATGTCTGAGCACAGAGAAATCTTAGTCATCTTTGATGTTCCCTATCAGACAGGGAGACGCTCCAGACTGTCTCCTCAGCAAACATCAAGCTACATGCCCTGGAACAGTGCCAGAGAGGAACAGACATTAATGAGTTATTTTCTATTGTTACTCATTCTATGGCAGTGCCTTATAATTATGCAAAGTACTGAAGGGACAATTTGAAATCTAATCAGGATTAGGAAAAAATCCTTACATTATTGCATTTTTTCATAAGCTGCATTTGTTTTAATATCTACTTAGCTAAGCTCATTCAGAATATGCCCCTCCTATAATAAATCAATTTGCATTTATCTCATCTTTCATGTATCTTTATGCAGTGCAAAAAAAAAAAAAAGAGTTAAAAACTGACCTCCCCCAGAAAGATTAAGTCAGACCTAATGAGTTTATACAAAACTGAGAAGAAACGCCATCGAGGACTTTAAGGCAGCACTTCTCCTATCTACGTTAAGCATTTGAATCCTTGTAAGATATTGAATTAAGTTGTTCCCAAAATCCCAATGCAGAACACTAGATTGTTTAAAATGAGATCACCGGAACAATCACTTCTAGACCAAACTTCACACGCTGAATAATCAAATTCAGAATACGCAGGCGTTTGAATTGATTTTGTAGTACGAGTCTGGCAAAACTTCAAAATGACTACACTGTAAGAAGTTGAGCTCCCACCCCTAAATTGTTTTCTGCATCCAAAATTTGAAATAGTTAGCTAAAAGGCAATACACTCCCTATTACAAATATTGATAGAAATACTTTGAAAAAGTAATGCCTGCTCATAACAAAAATTTCAGACAACACAGAAGGTAAAAAATCAAAGGCCTCTTTTCCTCCAGACCCCATTTCTACTTCTCAGGAGCGAACCACTTAATAATTTATTGCATATTCTTTAATACATTTTCTGTACAAAGAAGAGCATCCTGCAACGTTTTTTTTCCCACTTACTATTCCTTAGCTATCTTCCCAAGGATACCTAGGATAGAGATTCTTTGTAATCTCTATCGATCTCACTGCACGGATTTGCCATAATTTAATCAGTTTCTAACTCATGAGCAGTTCAGTTGTCAGCAGTTTTAAATTTTATAAAACAATGCTATCATGAGCCCCCTAGTCCATATATCCTAGGAACATATACTTAGGCTGCCAAAACACAAGAAAGATAGTACAGTTATGCACAGAGACTGTCAAACTGCCTTCCGTAAAGCCTGCCCTTATTAATGCTCTATTAGTTGTGAAAACTCCCATTTCTCCACACCCTCACTCAAAAAAAAGGGTGGATAACTCAGTTCTGTTGGCCCAACTTTATGGAAGAATCTTAAAACATGTTGTTTCATTTATTCCTCTCAACACAATCTTGCAAGTTTTGTATTATCCTCATTTTAACAGATGGGGAAACTCAGATTTAGAAAAGTTGGGTTGAGGCAAAATCAAGATTAAAACCTAGGCTGCCTAGTTCCTAGAGACAAGCTTTTTCCCATCTACTAAGTTCCCATGTGATTCAACAGACTGTGGGCTCATAACTAAAATTCAGGAACTTACCCCACCAACTGTCTTGAGAAGTTTCACCCACCAAAGCAAGCAGTAGATGACTGAGAAGCAACAGTAACCTCAGAATAGCTATTTAGGTGTGCAGAGTCAATATTCTGATTTTATTTGCCTCACGCATAGGAGTAGAGGGACTTCCCTGGTGATCCAGTAGTTGAAAATCCTCCTTGCAGTGCAGGGGTCTGGGGTTCGAGCCCTGGTGAGGGAACTAAGATTCCACATGCTACGGAGCAACTAGACACACGTGCTCCGACTAGAGAAGACCAGTGACGCAGTTACTAGGCCGACGTACTCGAGAGCTCGTGCTGTGTGGCAAGAGAAGGTGGTACTGCAAGTTGTGAAGGCACCCAGTGCCTCAATGGAGAGAAAGCCCTCGGGCTGCAGTGAAGAGCCTGTGCTCCACAACAGACCCGGCACAGCCAAAGAAATAAACTGGGAGAAGTCAGGGGAAAGAACAAAGACAGAAGAGGGAAATATTTCTCGTCCTATCAAAATCACTAACCACAACCCTTAGGAGAAAAAGGCTTCAAAGTACTTGCCCTTCACCATCCTGTGCCATGAGAAATTTTCAATACCACTCTCTCCCAATCTCTGGGTTTCCCAGGTGACTCAGTGGTTAAAACAAAAAAAACCCACCTGCCAATGCAGGAGACACAGGTTTGATCCCTGGGTCAGGAAGATCCCCTGGAGGAGGAAATGGAAACCCACTCCAGTATTCTTGCCTGGAGAATCCCAGGGACAGAGGAGCCTGGTGGGCTACAGCCCACAGGGTGACAAAGTCAAACATGACTGCACGGCTGGGCACACATGCTCTACCTATGACAATAAACTCTGTACGTTCATAATTACCTCAGCACCCTATGGGTGTTTTGTTTTGTTCTCCAAGGACAACAAGGTTCTACATCTCCTGGATACCAGGAATCGATAGTATTTTTTTTTTTAATCAAATTGGTCTCATTACATAGAAAAGTATCATGATTTATAATCTGTTTATTTGACAAATTGTTTTCCATTTCCTAAGACTTTTCTCAGCAAATTTGGAAAAAGAATTTCTGGAATAAAGGACATATCTGATTAGTTTTCTTAAAGTGGATTTTAAGTTACAAATTCCAACAAGTGAGAAAGAGACATGGTCAGGACAGTATCACAGAAACAAAGAAACCGTAAAAACTCAAGTCTTGATTATTTATCTATTTACAGTTAATTTTTTTTTCCAGAACAATCTGAAAATAAGCATATACATACTGAAAAAGTAAGCTCTTTAAGAGTTAAATTTCTAAAAATTCTACTTAAAGAGAATCACCAGAAATTGAAAAAAAAAAAAAAGTCAGGAATTAAAAAGAACATGGTAGCCCAAGGAAGTGCTGTTTCAAGAAAACTACCCACCCTTCAAGTTATGAGCTGGCAATGTAGCTGCTACATATCCGGCCTTCAATAAGTGTTTCCCCCCAACTATAATACTTCTATTTCATAAATATTTGCTAAACACCTACTGTGTGCCCATTCTGCACTGCCCAATATGATAGCCACTGGCCACAAGTAGCCACTGAACACTTGCAATGTGACCAGTATGAACTGAGATGTGCTGTAAGTGTAAACACACACCAAGTTTCAAAAACACAAGAAAAATACAGAATATCTTACCAACACTTCTTAGAGATACGTGGAAATGATCATTGCTTGGGATATACGCATTAAACAAGATCTATTAAAGTTAATTTCACCTTACTTTTTATGAGTGTATCAAAAAATATGAAGTTACACATGTGGCTTGCATTCTACTTCTACTGGACAGCATGGTTCTATATTCATGTTTCCCAATTTTCAATGTGCATCAAACTCCCCTGGGATCTTGATAAAATGTAGCTTCATGATCCATCTGGTCTGGGGTGAAGACTAACATGCTGCATTCTAACAAACTCCCAGGGAATCTGAGCCCAACGGACGTGGTCTGCAGACCTCACTTTGGGAATCAAGGCTCTTTACATCGTGCTCCCCAAGTGTACCATACAGAGCAGTGCTGTTCCACAAGTATCTATCAGTCTAAAGGAGGTAGGAACAGAAGGGAAAACTGAGAATGAGCTTTGAGAGACTATTACTGTTGTTGCAAAAATCCAACTACATGGTCACTGGACTCATCATATTGAACTGGATACAGGTCAGCTGGAATGTGGGCGGACTCATGTGCTACATACCAGCTGTGTGCTCATCACCACTAGTGACCTATTATGACAGAAGAAATTGTCAAGATGCTTTGTTACTACAATAGTTTCAGAAACACTGCTCTAGAGCTTAGACCATCCAGGCCAAGGAGGGTTCACAGAATATCAGGAAGGAAATGCAAAAACATTCCTGGTTAAGCAAATTTTTAAAACTTTAGTTTAAAAAAGAGAGAAAAGAACTACAAAACAGACTCACATAACTCAAAAACAAATGCATGGTTGTATGTCCACTCAGTCGTTAAGTCATGTCTGACTCTTTTGTGACTCCATGGACTGTAGCACACCAGGATCCTCTGTCCATGGAATTTTCCAGCAAAGAGTACTGGAGTGGGTTGACATTCCCTCCTCCAGGGGATCTTCCCAACCCAAGGATCAAACCCACATCTCCTACATTGGCAGGCAGATTCTTTACCATCTGAGTCATCTGGGAAGTCCCCAAACCTATGGTCACCAAAGGGGAAAGGTGCAGGGAGAAGGAGGATAAATTAGGAGTTTTTATTAACATACACACACTACTATACATAAACCAGATCATCAACAAGGACATTGTAGCTTAGAGAAGTCTACTCAGTATTCTGTAATAACCTATATGGGAAAAGAATCTGAAAAAGAATGGGTATATGTATATGTTCAGTTCATTCACTCAGTTGTGTCCGACTCTTTGCGACCCCATGGACTGCAGCACACCAGGTCTCCCTGTCCATCACCAATTCCCGGAGCCTACTCAAACACATGTCCATTGCATAGGTGATGCCATCCAACCATCTCATCCTCTGTCGTCCCCTTCTCCTCCTGCCTTCAATCTTTCCCAGCATCAAGGTCTTTTGCAATGAGTCAGTTCTTCACATCAGGTGGCCAAAGTATCGGAGTTGCAGCTTCAGCATCAGTCCTTCCAATGAATATTCAGGACTGATTTCTTTTAGGATTGACTAGTTTGATCTCCTTGCAGTCCAAGGGACTCTCAAGAGTCTTCTCCAACACCACGGTTCAAAAGCATCAATTCTTCAGTGCTCAGCTTTCCTTATGGTCCAACTCTCACAGCCATACATGACTACTGGAAAAACCATAGCTTTGACTAGACAGACCTTTGTCAGCAAAGTAATGTCTCTGCTTTTTAATATGCGGTCTAGGTTGGTCATAGGTTTTCTTCCAAGAAACAAGTGTCTTAATTTCATGGCTGCAGTCACCATCTACAGTGATTTTGGAGCCCAGGAAAATAAATTCTCTGTTTCCATTGTTTCCCCATCTATTTGCCATGAAGTGATGGAACTGGATGCTGTGATGTTAGTTTGGGGAATATTGAATATTCTCTGGCTTTTTCTAAGCCAGCTTTTTAATTCTCCCCTTTCACTTTCCTCAAAAGGCTCTTTAGTTCCTCTTTGCTTTCTGCCATAAGGGTGGTGTCATCTACACATCTGAAGTTATTGATATTTCTCCCAGAAATCTTGAGTCCAGCTTGTGCTTCATCCAGTTTGGCATTTTGCATGACATACTCTGCTTAAATAGGCAAGGTGACAATATTGGGTTATGTATGTATAACTGAATTATTTTGCTGTACACCTGAAATCAGGCTTCTCTAGTGGACCAAACAGTAAAGAATCTGCCTGTAATGAGAAAGACCTGGGTTTTATCCCTGGGTCGGGAAGATCCCCTGAAGAAGGGAATGGCCCCACTTCAGTATTCTTGCCTGGAGCATTCCATGGACAGAGGAGCCCGGCAGGCTACAGTCCCTGGGGACACAAAGAGTCGGACAGAACTGAGCGACTCACACACCTCAAATTAATACAACACTGTATATCAACTATTAAATTTTTTAAATTTTTAAAAAACTTTAGATTAAACAAAGCTGAGCTGGCCTCTTTGTTGCCCGATTTCTCGTAACCTTTAACATGCTTATGTTCTTTTGTATCTCCAAGAGAACACAGCATATAATGTTACCCAACTATTTTTGTTATCAAAACCCCTCACTCTATACTACCACATCTCAAGAAATAATACTGTGTGGAATACCAGTGTATGAAGTCATTCTCTTAAACGATCTAACTGAGGTATCTTGCTTTTGCAACTATTTGAAAAAAGTACTGATTAAGTACTAATTAAAATTAACCTGTGGTATCTTCATTACCACCATCCTGAACAGTTTAAGCCATTTTAATTTGCAAAAAGTTATTTATGTTTTCTTGGTCTATTAACAGCAGAATGGTTGTTTTGGCAGTTAAATACATTACTACAAAACATAATTTAAATTAAAAAAACACAGTGACACAATACCACAGTATTTTAGAGTCTTACAGCATTCCTGTTAACAATTTTCCTAAAAGGCTAATTTGGAATCTAATTTAGATAACAGGTTTGTGATTGTAGAGTCTCTCCCTCTCACCACTAATGAAATCCATAGTGAAATATCACTGCTCCACTTCGTATTCAAAGTTACTAATTAGGCTGAGTTCTCTTCTTACAAAAATACACTTTTTGACTTTGTAAGCGATTAGAGACTCTTAAGTATAAACTGCTCCCAAGTTAGAGGAGATAACCTGTATGTAGTACAATCTCTTGACACACTTCACCTTCACACCTAAAGGAAATTCAGGACAAAGGGAATGAGGCTGAAGTCTACAAAAATATTGATTATGAAAAATGGTCCTCAACAAGTTTTCTTTAGCCACCACTGTCAGCGAGAATACCCTTGGTGATGAAAAGCACAACTCTGTAAAATATTCATGCTCAGTTTTCAAAGAAAAGTAACAGACTTTTTGTTTGTTCAGTAGGGAATGACTGCTAATAGTTGCACCAAGTTCACTTTGGTTACATGATGTCTAGAGGAATACTGGCTATTATTTCATGACATGTTATTTCACTAAGCATTCAACAAATATGTTTCAATAAGCATGCAGGGCTCTTAAAGGAAAAACATGTTAATTACCAACCTAGTATGCATTTGTAGAGAGATAAAATTTGGAAACAAAAGCAAAACATAATCCTCACAATTTACATTTAACATCCATTTGTACCCTAGTAAATACACTTCAAGACACTTATTTTTTCAACAAACAAGGAATCATACTCCATGCTAATCCTCACTAGTGTCATTGGTATAACATTCAGCTTCATTATGAAAGGCCACATACACAGTCATTTTAGGAAAAAATGAAATTTAAGAAATGCCTCTACTACTGAAGATCTAAATTATTCCTCCTCTGTTACTACTCTGGAGAAAGAAAAGGCACCCCACTCCAGTACTCTTGCCTGGAAAATCCCATGGACGGGGGAGCCTGGTGGGCTGCCGTCTATGGGGTTGCACAGAGTTGGACACGACTGAAGCGACTTAGCAGCAGCAGCAGCAGCAGCTGTTATTGTTCTCCTCTTTAGTCAACTCTCTGTGCACTCCCTAACAGTTTCTTTAGGACATGTTCCGGAAAGGACATGTACATTGTAACACCCTTGTGCACGTCCAAACTATCCTTCAGAAAGACTAACTTCTCACAGCACAGCAAGCACAACAGAAGACTCATCTTCAGAATTTTAAGAGTCAGAAGCTATGACTCAAGAACTCCACCATCAACAAATGGCACACATCAAGAGACTTTTAAAATCTGACCTCTCCTTCAGGAAACCAACCATATAACAATACTATGACACAATGACTTGTCCTAGGTACACAAGAGGCCAAAAATCCCAGAGCTGAATGCAGAAGAAACAACAGTGTGAAAGAAGTAAGAGAATCGAAGAATGAGTTTTATTAAGTAAAATCTAAGTTTTGTAATTCTGTGCCAATGAGAATATAAGATAATAAATGAGTGAAAAATTACGCATTTATCTCACTCAAAGGAAGTCAAGTTCTATGGACATCTCAAGGAGGTAAAGCAGAGGTGTTCGGGAGAAGGCAAAAAGTTCCAGATTTTCTGAAACAAAGGGATCCAAGTAACTAGACATGGGTAAAGCTCTTAGCAAAGAACACAAGAGGATAAACCTAAGAAAAAAATTATAAACTAGAACACAGGAAAATAAAAAGATAGTAATATCCTATCATTTAATTCTATCACAGTAAACAAAAGGTTCCAAGCCACAAGAAAGTTCATTAAAAAGAAGATCATCAAAAATTTAAGGCATGAATTGATCGAACAGGTATTGACTGATTCACGTTGATGGACACGACAGTTCTTTGGCGCATGACATGCAGAGTCCCATCTATTTGCAAGTCTTGATTATTGGTCTCCAAGCACCTAACATCAATCAGCTTATAGAAGAGTCAGCATTAGCTGCCCACCCGACCCCACCGACACACACACACACAACCATCCCAAATACCGGATGACCCCAGCCAAAGTTACTGGGGAGCCATGACAATCTGACTTATAAGATCTCTCTACCAGACCAGACTAGGTGTTTACCCTTATTGAAAATACAACCATTAGCTGATTTGGAGGCCACCGAGGTCTAAAGGTAGGGTCTAAGAGGAAGGTGATGAGTTTAGGAACTGGGATTCAATGAAACTTTGGAGGTATTAGTTTGCTTGAACCTCAATGAAAGTCAGAAAAAAGCCGGGGTCGGGGAGGGTGGAAGTGAAGTCAATCAGTCGTGTCCAACTCTTTGCAACCCCGTGGACTGTAGCTCGCCAGGCTCCTCCATCCATGGGATTTTCCAGGCAAGAACACTGGAGTGGGTTGCCATTTCCTCCTCCAAGGGGTCTTCCCAACCCAGGGATCAAACCCAGGTCTCCCACATTGCAGGCAGACTCTTTACCATCTGAGCCACCAGGGAATAGGTAAGTTTATTTTTTCATTTTTAAGCCTGATCATCTTTTCTGCAAGAGCCATACCTCCTGCATGAGAGAGAATATACCCACCCCTCTGCCACACTGTCTATTGCTCCCAGAGGCTCATTCTGTCACACACCCAATTTTGTGAGGACTCTTGTGTAATGCGACATCTGTAAGAAGTACAATAGTGGCCAATTCCAAAAACTGGGCGGAAAATGGGGAGGAAAATGAAGATCAGGGAAAAAAATATCAGGAAAATAATCTGCTAATGTCTTCATTCACATAAATATTCACAATACCACAGGTTAATTAATACTTAGCTTTCATTTAAACAGTGTATAAAACTTGCATGATGTCAAATCCCTCAAGTATTTTTCAAGACCTGTAGCATATGTTTATTTTCCTTTCACTATAATTGGGCTGTTATTAAAAAAAAAAAAAAAAAGGAATCATGTCTCCATCTTGGTGAAAATTCCCAGTCCTGTGGTTTTAATCAAGGGTGAAATTGCTAATGACATCAAAATCAATGTGAGCACTGAAATTAGAAGGGGGGCCCACTTGACTGCCACCCCCACCTTAACATTTTCTTTTTAGGATAAAGAGAGGCTTCAAGCAATCTGGCCTTTTGGTTGATTTATTTAGAAATCCATGACAGCACTCCCTATTCCACATTCAGTGTTCAAATTTTCCTTCACCTCCACTCCCTTACGCACACACACACACACACAAACCCTCAAAAGCTCAAATATCTTCTGACCTCATGATCCAGAAATTAGATATAAATTGGTAGGTCTGATCTAAAACGTGCCAATTTCATTTACCTCAAAACAACTGAATAACCGCAAAGAGCCTTTTCTGAACTTTCTTTTCTAAAAAAACAAATCAAAATATAGGTTACATGGCCTTTAACAGAGATTAAATTTTGAATTTATATAGTATATGCTTTAACTGACAATTAGTGAAACAGAAAAAAATTATCGGAAAAATGTAAAAATTAAAACTAATAGTTTAGACATCTGGTTACAGGGATAGGAACAGTTACAAAGATGACTGGTTGAGGAAAGTTTCAAGGCTTACTTTAGAGACTAAGTTTCATATTGCACACTATTCTTCTAGGTCCCTGGGGGCTCAGGCGTTAAGGAGTCTGCCTGTAACATGGGAGACCCTGGTTCAATCCCTGGGTCAGGAAGATCCTCTGGAGAAGGAAATGGCAACCCATTCCAGTATTCTTGCCTGGGAAAATACAATGAATGGAGGAGCCTGGCAGCCTACGGTCCATGGGGGTCACAAAGAGTCGGACACGACTGTGACTTCACTTCACTTCTTCTAGATAATAAAAGGATTATTGTCTTTGGCTATTCTGCTACACACTCCTCTTTGCTTTCCATCATCAATTTAGATGCTAGACTGAAAATCCCCATTTCAACAGCAATCTTTTTCTCCCTATTATAAAATGAATTAATTAATGAATTCAATAACTATTTATTGAGCACCATCCTCTATGCCAGGCACCATTCTGGGAATTAGGGAAAATATAGACAAAAAGAGGCAAATAATCTCTGTCCACACACAGCTTTCATTCTTTGACTAAATCTTGACTGAAAACTCACTGTGTGTTCAGACATTGAACTAAACAGCAAATCCATTAACAGTGACGAAAACACAAGCTCGCCCTCAAGAAGTCACAATTTACTTGTTTTATTCCTGCTAACTTTATTTTTGCATTTTCCCTGTTTTTCTTTTTTTTTTTTTTTTACTTTTATAGAAAGTGCATCCTAGAATACTTAGGCCCAAGTTAGCCTAAAAAAATATCTTTTTGTCAGTACCTCCAATTTATTTCCCACACCCATCTCCTCATCCAGGATCTACAGGCCAGACCACTTTCTCATTTCTGCTTTTCAATTAGGTGATACCTTGAGTTGAACTGCCTTCTCTACACTAAGGCCCAAAGTATATTTTCTTTAATTCCTACTTAGAAAGCACATTAAAAGATAAGCCTCAGTTAGATTACAGATTCCAAATGATTCAAAAATGAATTTAATTACGTTTTTCAAGTGTAAAAAAAAAGGGGGGGTGTACTTAGCATGATGGGATGAAAGAAGAGTTCTAAGCAGAGTTTCACATAATAATGTTAGAAACATTTTGCCATATAAGTGATAATTAAGTCATTTCTGCTGTACTATCACAGAATTTGAACATGCAAAAAGATCATGTGTACAAAGCACAAAAAATGAAAACAATTACGAAATCTGAATGCATTGTATGAGAAACAGTAAAGAAGATGAAAGCCTGCTAGTATTAGCTGGCTATTATTTTGATGTTAATATCTTAACACTTAACAATATCTGAAGAAAGAAGGGAAGATTTTTCTTTGAAATTTTGTCTAAAAGAGTATAGTAATAAAGAAGCCCGTTATTTATATACCAGCACATGGGAGAAAACTAACAATTAGTTGCAGTTTTAGAGTCAACTGGGATTTCATAATATATAATCAGTTATATAAGAAAAAATATATAGAAATACACATATACACATATGTGTGTGTTTTAATCATAAAGACCTATCTTTAGCTCATGGAACTGTGCAAATTTGATATGCTAGATCTAAACCCAGATGAAAAATTCTGACTGCAAATAGACTATCCAAGACACCCAAACAATATGCAATCATGACACAATGATCTTAGTTTGCAGATGTGAACATGTCTTTTATTAAAAGGGTTACTCCTCAAGACGGATGCAACAACACCAATTACTCTCCATTCCTGAATCTCCACACACACAATGAGGGGATCAGGACTTGAAACAGTGCCAGGATAAAAAAGGGAGATGACGGAGGAGAAGAAAGAGCCTTCGGATTAATGAGCTGGCATACACAGTGCGGCCTTAATGGGCAGCCCTGACAGGGTTCAATTACAGTGGAGAGCGCAGCCTCATTACTGCCAGGGGCTGTCACACAGGGCACTGGTGCAGAGGAGAATCCAGCTGACTGCAGACAAAGGGAGAGAAAAGTACACGAAAACAAAAGACAGTTACACAGCATCTTCAGGAGCAAAGATCCTACGCTCACCCGCAACTCACACATAAACACACACACACCCCCACACCCATATGCTCCTCAGCTCCACTTACAAATCCAGCACACACACAGGCACAAGATCTTTGTACTTACACACAGGGAAGTTTCCTCCAACCTGGATGGCTCATTGCTTATTACATAGAGGGCTTTTAGATGGAAATTGAATTAAGAGCTAGTGTCAAGGAGGTTTTTACAAATGAGACCTTAAATACTATTCCTCAAAAAAAAATAAAATAAATTCCCATTAAAATTGTTACTCTTCATACTGGGCACCAGTACCTTCTTGTCTATTGCTCCATGCTGTCTCACAAATGACGATCACCCTTTATGACATAATCTTCAATGACAAAATTATAAATGTAAAAGGAAGTAGTTTAATTCCATGAATAGTTATGTGTATATTTTCTAGGCTATTTAAACTTCTCTTCATGTCCTGGTGTTTAAATGGAGGGGGCAATGTGCTAAATGGAAATTTGATAAGGCCTGACTAATAAAAGTTCCAACAACATGTGGGATCAAGTCTTGCCACAGAAAATCCATTTCTGAAATGCACTCCATGAATCCACTTGTGAAAGACAAAAGGCTGCCTCTTCCCCTTGAAAAATCTTCTGCCTCTAAAAAAACAAGTATACATTTAACTAACTGATTTGCAAACAGGGACTTGACGTGAATATAAAAAAATGATCAAGGCACTAATAGAAAACAATGGTACAAATACTATGCACTTATTCAGAATTAGTCTGTAAATTTTAACACACAATATACACATCTATGCTTGATGTGCAGTGGAATGATAGTTACTTGAACGGTAAACTGTAAGCTGACATTCTTTTTCTCCAAGAAGAACATCTCCAGGTGAATTTTAACAACCCCTGTTTAAATAATTATTGGGTTCCTTTTCAATTATCTATGACCATTCAGAAACAAAATCAATCTTAGGGGAAACAATTCAGAAAATGCTTTAGCGTCTTTTAAAAAGAAAGAAGCAACAGAAAACTCTCAGGATTACTCTGAGGATAGTTTTCAGTCCCCTTTTCTGAACACATCATAAACACCTACAGGTGAAATGGATTTAAGCCTAGGAATACATCCCCCCAAATCAGAAGGGATGTACATAAATACAGAGCACAGATTACTGAGTCAAATGAGGCTAAAATAACAAAAAACATGCAAAAGGGAAATATTTCAAATGAATGGACTTTCCTATACCAACAAACCAACTCTTAAAAAAGACCAATATGCGTTTGCATTTTTTTTAAATGGCTAAAAGTAGTCATTTTTCTGCAAGGGATTCATACTAACAACTTTTCTAATACAAGTGGATGCCAAAAAGAAGGAATAGTCATAATTCTGAATAGAAAACACAGCAGAAGCAACAAAAAGATGAACATTTCACTCATCTTTGTATTTCAGCATATATTCTCACTCTATCATTTACAGATAATTGGAGCCCAAACAACATTAACTTACTTGGATAAAGCATCCTTTACCAGGCATGATTACACTCTGGTGGGAATTTCCAACTGAAGTATTAACTTAGACCAAAGGCTTCCTAACCATCCTAGTTACTCACAGTCCAGGAGCTCCTACAGTCGTACGCCACTCATGTCATCGAGACCATGAAGGCCAAGGAGGTGAGCCATCAGCCACCTGATCATAAACAGTTTGTCATCCTCCTGTATCTGGCTGGAGTGCACCCACACCATCTCCTCACTCCACCATATTCACCTCTCACCCAGATGCACCACTCTAGGCAAGTGAAGGACCTCAGTAGTTCTTTCCTCTCCAGCTACAATGTCAAGAAGTTCTACCGTGGGTACCCAACAAAATATTAATACTTATGAACAACGATGAAAACGGGCCACATAACACTCACTGCACCAAGAAGGGCCAGGTCATTGTTTTCAACGGCTCTGCACAGCACTGAGTAACCCCACAAACATGAACAAAGACAAGTCACTCCGTCCTCTAAATTTATAGGTGGAGAAATTTAGGCAATCTTTACTGAGTTTGAATAGGCTATAAATACAGAAAGAGTGAGTTTGAATAGGCTATAAATACAGAAAGAGTGAAACATATCTGAAGCATCTCGATGCGCAGAGTTTGGCTATTGAAAACCACTGGTTTTCCTCTCCCTACCCTTTACCGTAATGAATGCATGACTTCATTATGTCTTAAGACCCGTAGCACTTTGTGGCTTATGTCTCATCTCGCATCTGCCAAGCTAAACCACAGAAGTGCAGGACAAGGACCGCCAGAGCTTAAGTGCTGTACAACCACTAAAAATATATTTTATATATACCTCTGATCTCAACTACATACATGGCACAGACCAAAATACACTGCAAATATACTGCAACTCATCTCCCTCATTTCCTGCCTACGGTGCTAGTAGTTCAAAGAAAGATCTTGTCTTGGTCTTTACTACAATCTTTAAAAGCCCTATACAACTTTTACTCAGAAAATTTGTTACTAAAATATGCTTTGTTCTCTTCTGAAAATTCCAAATGCGATCACAGTAAGATTCTTTTCTGCTCATAAGAAGTGTAAAGTTCTTCTCATAAGAAGTGTAAACCAAGCCATAATACGGTTACCAAGGAAAGAAAAAAGAAATGAAATTAGGAGGGAGTGTATATAAAGAGATACAACCTAAAAATAGTACTGCAGTATAGTATAATTGTTGTTTAGTCCCTAAGTCGTGTCCCACTCTTTTTCGACCCCATGGACTGCAGCCCTCCAAGCTCTTCTGTCCATGGGATTTCTCAGGCAAGAATACTGGAGTGGGTTATCATTCCCTTTTCCAGAGGATCTGCCTGAACCAGGGATCAAACCCATATCTCCTGAATTGGCAGGTGAATTCTATACCACTGAGCCACCAGGGAAGTATAGTATAATATGAATTAATTTAAATTTTTACTCTTTTTTAACTTTTTATATTACTATGTGCGAATTTTTAAAATTTTAAATTAAGTATTGACATGTCCCCAGTTATGAGATGGCTGACTTCTTGTTATTTCCAGTAGACAATGTACGTCTTAATGCTTCTCTTATCTCAACTTTGCAAAACCTCATGCCTTTTTTTTCTTTTTTTTTTTTCCACTAAACTTTGGGCCTGCCCATAAAAACCCACCTCACCAGCATCTGGAGAAAATCCATGCATGCGATAGTTACTCATATGACCTGGAAGACAGACACAGCTAAGCCAAACTCAGCAAACATCCCACCAATAAAATGTCTTTTCTCCTGAGGGCAAGATCTGATTGGATTTCCAATTCCATAAGGCTGAACCACCTTCAGCCAACAACATTCATTTCCCCAGACTTGACTCGGTGGGGGTCTTCCATTCTCCCCAGATATCCAAGTTTCTGATCTGTTCCAATGTTTAAAAGCTGCAAAATTCCACAGTAATCCAGTGTGTGTTCTATCCTCAACTGTAAACAAATTCATCCCATGCACACTCCATAAAACCAAATGCCAAGCTACAACTGTGGCTTTAACTGTGGAAAACACTCGATACCAACCATCTTTCACCTCACTCCTACCCTCCCATCACTAAAAAGCAAACCCAAACCCATATATTTCCCTTTGATCCTGATTCCCTTGATTTACTTGAGCTTCCCAGGCTCCAGCTCCTTCAACTCTGTGTATTCTAAATTACATTTCAATTTCTGGCCCATTCCATCTTGGGGACTCTGTAGATCAAGTCTTCCTCCAACTTGAATATGCACCCTATTTAGTTTAGGCTGCTGAAACAAATACCATAGGCTGGAAGGCAGATAAACAGAAATGTATTTCTCACGGTTCTGAAGGCTGGGGAGCCCGGCATCCAGGAAGCTGCAGGTTCAGCATTTGGCGAGACCCTGCTTCCTAGAAGGCAGTCTCCCAGGTGTGCCCTCACCTGGCAGAAGGGGCAGGGAGCTCTCTGGGGTCTCCTTTATAAGGGCATTAATCCTAATCCTGAAAGCTCTCTCCCCATGATCCAATCATCCCTCAGAGCCTCCACCTCCAAATACGATCACACTGAGGGTTAGGTTTCAACACATGAATTTTAAGAACACAGCAGTCAGTTTACAGCTCATACGAGCCACCTCAGAGGATTGTGAAAAATGTAGATCTGGAATCAGCTGGTCCAGGGCAGTAACTCAGATTCTGCATTTCTAACAGGCTCCCAGGTCACGCCTAGGCTGCAGGTCTTGCTAATTTGAATAACACATTTCTCTTCATCCCCCTGACTTTCCTGGACCTTACCATTCCTAATTGCTAGTTATCACTTGTTCTTCCGGTATGCATATTCCTCTTGCTAAACGTGAGGTGCCCTGTCCCTTCTCACAAAATCATCAAGAATATCCTAATACAAACAGAAGGCCATGATTATGCAATATCTAGGCAGCTATTCATGGGAAAAGTCAGCTCAGATATTTGAGGTCATGAAATCCTATTTTTTTTTTAAAAAAAGCACCCTAATAATCATCATCTATACTCAGGAAAATATTAAATTGCCCAAGGTTTTCCTGTAAGTTTCCAAGCTATAGAGCACTTGGACATCACACATCACCCTATAGGAAACAGCTCAGTCCTACGTTAAGTCTGCTGCTGCTTCTAACAGCTGCATAGGTTATATCTAATAAGATAATCCCATGTATGAGCAAATCACATGCCTCCCTCACAATCCTCTAAGGGCTCTTTCCATGAACATAAAAAATCAGCTCCTTTCAAAGGATTTAAGGGAGGGGAGTGTCAAACAATGTTTAACACCACAGTTAGCAGCTTAGACTGCCCTAAACCCTCTAAGCACACATAAATAAAGCTAGATTTCATTATGGGCTTGACAGCACTGTGTAGCCCTACATTTTTTATTTTATTTCAATCCCAGGAAAAAGCACAGAGGAAGAAAAGAGGTGCTTGTGGACTAAAAGAATGCATCATAAAATATCATTCTAGGAAGTAAAGAAACAAAGAAAAGGGAATGCCAGTGAGTCGAGAAATGCCCTCAACATATTTAGCACTTTCTCAAAAATATATGAAAATCTGATCTAACAGATTGCTCTCACTACATTTTAACTGAAGCCCCTCATTTGGGCCATAGTTTCAGCACTGGAAGTCTGACTACAAAAAAAAAAAAATGTACATTTTCCAATAGTGATTTTTAAACCAATGTGTTCGCTTTGCCCACAACTCCTCTCCAAGAAATTATGAATCCCTAGTCACACTCTTTCATGTCTCAGGACATTAGAGACTCCTTCAGGTAAACACAGCTTATCATGGTTTGTCTCTTACCAGAGCACCTCTAATCTACTCAGAATCCAGCAGAGTCTCTAACTCCTGGACTTTGTTTTCTGAAACAACCAATTCCACAGACATCAGTTTGCTTCCAGAAGAATCCGATCAAATCACACTTCTGCAGAAAAACAGATATGAATGTTATGAACTTCAAGAATATGAGTTCATATTTATCACTCCACTGATAAGTGAAAAAAATTACTACAGACTTCAGAAATAATTGTGTCCGGCTCCAAAATCCTCATAGATAGTTAACTATTTGTTCTTTCTCTAACATATTATAGAATCTGCTATCTCCCTGGGCCACGCCTACAAATCTTCAAGTTCTTTCCCAACACAAATTTCTCCTGCTGTTTTATAGGATTTTCTTTAGTTTTGAGAAGAATGGATGACATTTACTGTCCTTCCAACTCCTCTTCATGAACTTGCAACTTGTATTTAAATCACCATATATTTATCTACATATGAAATAATTTCCAATTCTTGTTCACTTTTACTCATAGGTCCTATTTCCCAAAACATTAGTCATGTTCCAGATGTTTCCAACAAAGAATACTGGAGAAGAATTACTGTATGCAGTTTAAACATTCCCTATTTCCAACTTAGTAGAAGTAAAACTGAGTTTAATCAGAGGATACGAGATGTGTGTCTCAGGAATGGTTTCGATCACATTAAATCAGGGAGAACTATGATTTCCAAATATCAATAAATGTTCAAAATTTTGATGGCAAGTTAAAAATTTTTTAGAATTAAAAATCGCAACAGGTATACACTGCTCTGAAGAGAATAAATGCAAATGACCTGATTTTAATTGGTTCCTGTGAGTTATATTATAATATTAACTTTCTAAAGGGTTATTATCCCAAAAGGAAATTCCCACACTTCTAATCTAGAATTTGTAAGCATTTTTAATCACTGTTCTGGAAACTCTCATACTTAATATAAATAAATCATTCATGATTCCCTCTAAATACAATAAACACTGGAATTTTCTTTCTAAAAATGACAGCATTGCATTTATTTTTCTAGTAAGACGGAAGGGGGGAAAAACTGTACTGAAAGAAGTTATAAAATTGGATGTAACCCAACAACATGACAGATTAGGTAGGGTAAATCTTACACTCCCTTCATGATTCTGTTCTTGTTTTTATAAATCAAAATCAAGGATGTAAGTGCCAGTCACACACATTTCATCTGGGACCCCTCCTACTTATAACACTGCCACAATAGCAGAAGCTCACGATCACATTTTACATCACTGACGGCTTTGGAGATAATGCGAGGAAAGCGTCCAGCTCTTTCTTTAGATCTGGATTGCTTCTTTGATGTTAACAGCCATGTGTACCTAATTTTATTTTATTTTTCCTACAAAAGAGGTCAGTATGAATCAAACACTATGGCTGATGACAAATTCAGTCAGAATGTACCATTCATACATAATCATTTTTCTGGACATCATGAGGTTTTAATCTCAAACCAGTCCTGCGTTTTCTGAAGCTGGCTACCACTGCCCATTGCTACCCTTTTCCTTCTACACAGAAATACTCTCTGTTGTAAGTTACCCCCTGAATCTCCCAACTCAGAAGCCATGCCCGTTTTCTCTAGATATATGGCAAGAATGATACTGGCAGCCAGAAGCCTGAGGCCCCATGCCTGTGTCCGCTCAGGCAGCAACAACAACCAATCCATTCTCTCCCATTTCATCATCGCTATTCTCCTCTGATGCTGCAGGTCACCCGAAGAACCCATCTTGATCTTGGCAGTAGGACTAACTGGGGCATCTTATTTGGAAGAGGAAGCATGGGTGCTTACTCCTACCCTAAAACAGCTCCCTCTTTAATGCAAAGAAGAGTTTTACAAGCACAATTTTGTTAACTAGATAAATTGCTTCAGAATAAATCCTATTCTTAAAAAAAAACACTAGAAATAGCAAGAAGACACACAATTAGAGACAATTTCTGCTTTGATCAATTTTAGAAATTATGGAGTCTAGTTTCTTCATGTGACAGATGTGAAGCAGAGTCCCAACGAATAAACATGACTTGACAGTCACAAAGGGAGCTGAAAGCCAGAGGTGGAATTCAATCTCTTTACCAGTTAGACATTTTACCACAAGGATAACAACTGGTTACATTAAACCGTCATTAACAGCCCACTTCTAACCTTCCTGTCCGAGGCTTCTCTCTTTCGAATCTGGGCCATTTAGCAACCCAGAACTTCTTTGAAGGAGACAGAGGTTCAGCCTGAAGATCCCACAAAAGCACACAGGTGACCCACTTGTAGGTAGGAAGACCCTCCATGAAAGTAGAGCCTGCACCAGAATTTTAACCTGTTTTTGGCCTTTTCCCATAGCCTGGAAAAGACCCAAGAATTGTATGGCCTCTAGCTGAAACCTGAACCCAGAATCAATCTTTCAGAAAAACTTAAATGGGGCAGGGTGTACCAAGAATCCATCCAGAACACCAGAAAATGACTCCACAAGAACCACAGCCACTCCCACACTGGGGTACCTTTCTCCACTTCTCCCCCTGCCTTCAGAAACTTCCTCTGCAGCTGACCCCAGATGTTTAGACATGTCCAGAGCAAAGGGCCCTGGCCATCTGTACTCCGAGCCCGTGGGTCCCTAGTATTGGGTATTGACTCCATGCTAATCACCGTGCCTCTGTGAACTGAGAAGGGCAAACTACAATTTGAAAATGGTTGCTGTTGCGTTTGTTTGTTTCCTCTTTAATAGCCCCAGCATATAGCACAATACCTCGCATATTGTAGGCACTTAAGAATGGCTTGTTGAAGAATGACTTTTCTAATGTCATGTTCTACTGAGAGGCATTGCTTTGACTGCCTCTGTACTTGCTCTGATGACATGTTTTTAAAGATCGTCCCAGACAAATTTTGGAAATTATGAAAGAAGAAAGTGATTCCACTAAATTATTCTATGATACTTCACAACATCCAGAAAGAAAGCAAGACCTATGAAAGCTAATTAGTCCCATGAGAGCATCTTATTTTTTCATTTGTTCTTATTAGAATATAGTTTATTTACGGTACCACGTAAGTTTCAGGTGGACAGCACAGCAACTCAGTTATACACACACACAGAATAGGTCCTTGTTGTTATTTATTTTATATTACAGTAGTGGGTATACATATAAATCCCAACCTCCTAATTTATCCCTTCCCATGAAAATATGTTAAGTGAAAAATTTATTTTGAATCAAACTCAGATACCTGTAAATCCTAAGCCTGTGAACACAAATACACTCAAGCATAAAAGGAGAGGAAATATGCCCAAGGTTTTTGCCTAAACAACCGTCACAGCCTGTGGTTATTTCCCTGTTACTGACATTCCCTATAATGAAGTACAGAGAAGAAGGTCCTCCTATTGCATTTTTGGTATAAAGAGCAAGCATTCCCACTTTCTCAGCTTCTCAAGAATGTCATCTAGTAATAACAGAGTATTAGACTCAGAGGACAGCAAGCCAATAGTCTCATTTTACAGACAATAAATAAATCCTTACAGAGCTCTTCTATGCAAGCTTTCAAAAGTTCTCCGACAGTCTCTCTAATCTTCCCCCAATCTTCCTCGTTAGAGTATCCTCATCTCTGCCACATAGAACATTTTTCTCCAGTTGTCTCTTCTCTTCTAAAGTTATTTAAATCTTCAGAATAAATTAACTCTTTCCCATAACCAGATCTTCAACACCACTTCTCTCCAAAGCCTCCCAGATAACTCATACAATTTTGAAATTTCACTTCCAACCTCCATCAGCTTGGATCAATGCCCAATCAACTGTCCCACTGCTCAATGTCCTTATCCGCTGGCAGACCATAAATACGGGAAGTCCCATCAATACCAATAACAACAAAATTAGTTTAATTAGAAGAAATGCTTATACTTAATAGGGGAAGACTCAAAGAAGCTACAAAATGGCAAAAAAAAATGAGACAGACTCTATTTTAAAATTCTTGAAATGGATTTTGGTTGTCACTATATAGAAAGAGTAGCTGGCTGGGAGACATGACTTAATAAGTGCAAGGCAGACTCCTCTGTTTAAAAGTATCTCACCCATCTGCTGAAAATGCTTCATTTCATTGTATCAACAGAACAATTCATGAAATTTATTTAAGTTATTAATAGAAAGCTTTATTGTCAACAAAATGCAAATGCTAAGAAGAGCAATATACTGCTTCCCACGAATTATACTTGACCCTTGATCTACCTAAGGGTTAGGGGTACAGATCCTTGAAAATCCATATGTAATTTTACAACCAGGTTCTGCATTTATGGATTCAACTGATCACATGTAGTACTGTAATATGTATTTTTTTAAAACTCTGCATTTAAGTGGACCCACAGAGTTCAAACCTATGCTGGTCAAGGGTCAATTGTATTTCTAATTTCACATAAATCAGATGGATCATCTGGCTCCTCTAATAATTAGCTGAGATCCAATACCTATGGAACTCCTTATAAAGTGAGGACTGAAAGTAAAATGTTTTGCATTATAGAGCATAATTAAGGAATAAGTTTGAAGTTTGGGAAAGGAAACATATGGAGATAAAAGAAAGTAGGAAGCATGACAAATGTCACTGTCTCAGAATGTTGACAAAAGCCCATCCTTCCTTCAAAAGTTGAATTTCCTTAATAAATGAGAACAAGAACACTGCTTTTACATTCTGCAGATTGTTTTGGCCCTTGAGACTTTTATAATCATTGGATGCTTTTGAAATGGCAGAACGGCACTTTAGTTATTCCCTCAACCTAAGCACACGGGTATCTTCCGAGAGAAAAGGAGGGAGCTGAGAGAATGAAGGACACTGAGAAAGCAAGACATGAGAAAAGCCAGTTACTTGTTAAAAGGAGGCTTTTCTAGCACTTCACAGGCCTGCAGCAGCGGTTCTCAACCAGCGGTGATCCTGGCCCCCAGAAGACACTAGGCCCACCTGGAGACGTTTTTAGTTGTCCCAACTGGGAGGGAAAGAACACCCCAGCGTCTAGAGGATGGGGTCAGGGGTGATGCTCAGCATCTTACAATACATAGGACGGCCCCCGCAATAAGGAACCATTCAGCCCATGGACCGACCTGGAGATTATCACAGTGAGTGAGAGAAGTGAGACAGAGAAAAACAAATTTCATGTGATATCATTTATATGTAGAATCTTAACAAATGGTACAAATGAAATGATTTCTAAAACAGAAACAGACATAGAAAAAAAAACCTATGTTCCCCAAAGAGGAAACGGGAGGGGGAGGGTTAAATTAGGAGTTTAGGATTAACAAATACATACTACTATACATAAAACAGATAAGCCATATATACACACATATAAAACGAAATGAACAATTTATATATATACATATATATACATAAACTGAATAACTTTGCTACACACCAGAAACTAACTCTATATTGTAAATCAGCTATACTTCAATTTAAAATTTTTTTAATTAAAAAAAAAAAAAAAGGATTATCCATCCTAGCCTAGAACACCACTCGTGCTGAGGTTGAGAAACCCTGGTCTAAACCCCTGTAAAACATGAAAAACAATTGCAGGGACAATTAAACACGAGTCTTTTTACCAGGTACAAAAGGTTCACCAGGAGAGATTTCATTTTGCTTGTGCTGATCTGCATAGCCCAGAGGCAGGCCACTGTTTTCTACAAGACTTTAACACAAACGTTGATAGTAATGTGAAAGGGTCTAGCTGCTATCCGACTGACCAAAGAATATGAGCGTGAGTCTAGCTGGCACCCAAATATGCAAAGTGATTCGGTGAGATGAAGAGTTTGGGGTTGGAGAGATACCAAAATCTTAAGCACTGCATCTGTATTTAGAGATGAAACAAAAGTAGACATTATACCCTTGGGATTTTCAGTTCATCCTACGAAACATATGGAAGTTTAAATGAATCCAGATAACGATCACGTTGAAAACAGCAACTAGCATCAGTTCAAAACTCCCTGCATGCCAAATACACGCTGGATTCTTTACAGATACAATATCGTGTGGCTATTATAAACTTTATTTTACATTTTGGAAAACTTAGGCTTTGAGAGATAAGGTAATAATTAGAAAAATGTAGGAATCAAACCTAGATATTCCTGACTCCAGAGTCTAGCTTTCACCACTGTACCATACCAACTTCCTAATGAATGAGAGTACGGATCCAAAAGAAAGAGGCAAAAAACAACGTTCCTTCATTTATCCTTCAATTATCTGAGTGCCTCCTAGGAACTAAGAATACTACAATGAAGAGGACAGACAGATGCCTTGATCTCAGACAACTAACAGAGCAGCAGGGATAGAAATCTCCAGAATGAAACTCTGGGGGTTAGCTGGAGTCTTTGATGATAAAGTCTGTAAGGACAAAGCAGAAGCAGGAGCTTTCTATTTGTTCAAGAAACTCTGACTCCCTTTAACTAGGCCCAGGGCAAAGCACAGCCTAATCATGTACGGAGGCCTCTCCTCCCTTAAAACCCAAAATTAAACTTTGCTTCCCATACAAATAGAGCTCTTTCTCCCCATCAAAGACCATTTGATGCCAAATTCCAAACTATATATATATATATATATATATACACACACACACACACACATATACACATATATTATATACATAATTTGTATATTATATAATATATAATAAATATAATTTATGTGTATATAATTGTACATATTATATATGCATAATTAACACATATAATTATGTATTAATATATTAATACATACATGTATTTATACATATTATAATATGTATATAATAATTATACATGTGCATAAATTATATACATATAAATAATTTGTATATATAATTTGTCCAACAAATGTAGCTCACCAGGCTCCAGGACTGTAGCTCACCAGGCTCCTCTGTCTATGGGATTCTTCAGGCAAGAATACTGGAGTGGGTAGCCATTCCCTTCTCCAGGGGATCTTCCCGACTCAGGGATCGAACCTGGATCTCCCGCACTGCAGGCAGATTCTTTACTGCCTGAGCCACCAGGGAAGCCCATATACATATGGACTTGCCACTTTCTATCCACCCAGCTCTAGAAAAAACTAGGCTTATGGCTTCCTTAAGTATATGAAGTCCTCAGATCCCAGACTGCCAGTCACAAAGAAAATGACAAGAGGCATCAAAATACTATAAAATAATAAAAGAAGCTGCAGAAGCAGTTGTCTGATGAAACAGCTGCCTCCTGCACATGAAACCATCTCATACATTATGAAGAACACAGGAAAGCAAGAAAATCCCCTGGATTAAGACACACAAGGCTGTTATTTCAAGGCACAGCTTTATCATTTACTGGTTGTGACCCTGGGCAAGTAAATTAACCCTCCCAGAATGCCCATTTCCTCTCCTATTAAATGAGAATAATAGCTTCCCTGTCTACCTTACAAAAATGCAATAAATAAAATAACACATACGGAAGGGCACTGTAAACAGTCAATGTTACCTATGACACAGGTATCCAATTTTATCCTTCCCTAACTGTTAGAGGTGAAACATTGGTTAGAAATGCTTAGCTGCAAACACGTCGCAACAACCTCGTTTGAGTGCCAGCATCACCAAGTGCCACCGGCAGAAGCATGGTTGCAGAAACGGCAGAGCCTGACGGAGGCGGTCTTTCCACGAGATGGCGCTAAAGCTTCCTCGCTTTCCGTTTTCACCTTCAGTATTTTGCTTACAGACACACCTTTCCTGGTGGCTTAGACAGTAAAGAATCCGCCTGCCAATGCAGGAGACAAGGGTTCGATCTCTGGGTGAAGAAGATCCCCTGGAGGAGGGCATGGCAACCCACTCCAGTATTCTTGCCTGGAGAACTCCTACGGGCAGAGGAGCCTGGTGGGCTACAGTCCATGAGTTGCAAAGAGTCGAACATGACTGAGTGACTAAGCTCTACAGCAACAGAAGTAAAAAGTTGATTTAATTACAGTCATGAACTTTTCAGGTTTCATACTTGAGCACATTTCTCATAGGCAGATCGCACAACATCTCCCTTCTCTCACCCCAGTATATAGGAAGGATTCTATAACCTGAAGCAGGGTAAGGATCACATTTCTCTTCTCCCCATCTGGGCTACCACAAGGCAAGTTTAGCTAAGGAGAACAAAAGACTAATAATACAGTGTGGATTAAAAAGTTAGCTGACACTTATTAACACAGCACTGAAATATTCTAAATGAATGCCACACATACAGTGTGATGAAGATAACACTCATGTGGCTAAGGGCAAAGTCTTAGAATACTAGTATATCTGATTTGGAAACTATCCAAATGTCATCATCCTTCAGTGACATTTGCCCTCTTCCAGTGTAAGTTCAAGATGTCTATGACAGTGTCTGAAGGAAACGTTTTCAATTATGCAGGAGTGATCAATAGTGCGGGCTCTGGATCAAACCATCCAGAGCCCTATGTGCGTTAGACCATGTGATCTTGAACAAGTACCTGGGTGACTTTGGACAAGCCACTTAACTGTCTCACTCTCAGTCGGCTTCCGTGTAAAATGAAGACAGTAATAGTACCTACTTCCTATGGCCATTGTGGGGATGAAATGAGATAACCCAAGTCAACCTGAATGTTATACTACACATTCAGAAAATGTTAGCAGCTACTTATCACAACTGAATGAGAGAGATGCAAGGGATTAGTAACTTCCAAATAGGTAAATGATTTAAAAGAACTCCTACTCCTCCCCCCCACCATCATAAGTAAGTAAGTAAGTAAGTGAAGTCGCTCAGTCGTGTCTGACTCTTTGCGGCCCCATGGACTGTAGCCTACCAGGCTCCTCTGTCCATGGGATTTTCCAGGCAATAGTACTGGAGTGGATTGCCATTTTCTTCTCCAGAGAATTCCCGACCCAGGGATCGAACCCGGGTCTCCCACATTGTAGACAGACGCTTTACCTTCTGAGCCACCAGGGAAGTCCTTCCACCTTCATAGGTCCACTTTAATTGCTAAGCAAAGATATAAACAGTGAGCACCTGAGGGTAAATTTTCCAAAAGCACGACATACAGACATACCTGCAGCAACATCTTAGGTGTAAGAGTGACCAGTCCACACAGAAACCAAACTACTGCAAGGGGGCACTCAGTGTAAAGCTTGGAGCACACGCCTGAGGTCCCAGTGGCCTCACACTGATGCAGAAAAGGCCTGAAAGGAGAGGACGGAGGGCCAAGGAAAAGCTGGGGCTGCTGACAAAAAAGCAGGCCACTCAGGAGCAACCAGGTCAGAAACAGACGGCATGACCACAGGGGAAACTCCTCTGGGATTCAAGGTGGAGTACTGAAGAGAACTGACAAGAAAACCAGGAAGGTCAGGAAAGATCAGACAGACTTGCTAAAGGTTTAAAGAAGTCTTGATGACCTTACTTAATGAAAGAGGGTTAAAAAATGCTGGAGATGAAAATGGAAGCCACGGGCTGGGCCCCAGCCCCCACTATCCTGCCCTCCCCCACCAGATGTGCCTTATCACCCTCCAGTGGCGCAAGCCAGTCAGTTCTGCTACAGCTCAAGAATGGGTTCCAACATGATCCACTGTATCAGAAAACAATTTAAGCATAAGCAGATCCTGCATTGGCTTAGGTGCAAAGTCATCTTTGGGGAAGACCAGATGAACAAAGAGAACAAAGCCGGCTGAACCAAGCCAGGTAGGCATACAAAGGACCTGGCAGACCCCATACCTGAGCATCTACCAGCTCCCTTTGCTGTACTATGAGCCTCGCCACCAAGGCTGCTGTTACAATTTTCACTCCTATCTCAGATAACCCTCCGGGCAGCACTTTGCAATAATTCACAGGCTACAACCCTTCTTCTGACAGCAGCTTCTACAGGTAAACCTCAGATTCTTGTCAAGGAAATGTGCCACATTTGTTGTGGTATTTCTGTATTTCCTAACACTTAACTTATGTAAAACTGTGATTTCATGTTTATTAGGTTTCTATCTTTTTCCTTGAAAGTCACTTAGGAAGTTTTGAATCAGTTCAGTTCAGTTCAGTCACTCAGTCGTGTGTCACTCTTTGCGACCCCATGGACTGCAGCACGCCAGGCCTCCCTGTCCATCTCCAACTCCCGGAGTTTATTCAAACTCATGTCCATCGAGTTGGTGATGCCATCCAACCATCTCATCCTCTGTCATCCCCTTCTCATCCTGCCCTCAATCTTGCCCAGCATCAGGGTATTTTCAAGTGAGTCAGTTCTTCGCATCAGGTGGCCAAAGTATTGGAGTTTCAGCTTCAGCATCAGTCCTTACAATGAATATTCAGGACTGGTTTCCTATAGGATGGACTTGTTGGATCTCCTTACTGTCCAAGGGACTCTCAAGAGTCTTCTCCAACACCACAGCTCAAAAGCATCAATTCTTCCACGCTCAGCTTTCTTTATAGTCCAACTCTCATATCCATACATGACCACTGGAAAAACCATAGCCTTGACTAGACAGGCCTCTGTTGGCAAAGTAATGTCTCTGCTTTTGAACATGCTATCTAGGTTTGTCATAACTTTTCTTTCAAGGAGAAAGTGTCTTTTAAATTCATGGCTGATGGCTAACAAACACATGAAAAGATGCTCAACATCACTCATTATCAGACAAATGCAAATCAAAACCACTATGAGATACCATTTCACACCAGTCAGAATGGCTGCGATCCAAAAGTCTACAAATAATAAATGCTGAAGAGGGTGTGGAGAAAAGGGAACCCTCTTACACTGTTGGTGGGAATGCAAACTAGTACAGCCACTATGGAGAACAGTGTGGAGATTCCTTAAAAAACTGGAAATAGAACTGCCTTATGATCCAGCAATCCCACTGCTGGGCATACACACTGAGGAAACCAGAAGGGAAAGAGACACGTGTACCCCAATGTTCATCACAGCACTGTTTATAATAGCCTGGACATGGAAGCAACCTAGATGTCCATCAGCAGATGAATGGATAAGAAAGCTGTGGTACATATACACAATGGAGTATTACTCAGCCATTAAAAAGAATACATTTGAATCAGTTCTAATGAGGTGGATGAAACTGGAGCCTATTATACAGAGTGAAGTAAGCCAGAAGGAAAAACACCAATACAGTATACTAACGCATATATATGGAATTTAGAAAGATGGTAACGATAACCCTGTATACGAGACAGCAAAAGAGACACTGATGTATAGAACAGGATTATGGACTCTGTGGGAGAGGGAGAAGGTGGGAAGATTTGGGAGAATGGCATTGAAACATGCGAAATGTCATGTATGAAACGAGATGCCAGTCCAGGTTCAATGCACGATGCTGGCTGCTTGGGGCTGGTGCACTGGGACGACCCAGAGGGATGGTATGGGGAGGGAGGAGGGAGGAGGGTTCAGGATGGGGAACACATGAGAAATAAAGGAATAAAAAATTAAAAAAAAATTAAAAATAAAAATAAATTCATGGCTGAAATCACCATCTGCAGTGATTTTGGAGCCCCCCAAAATAGTCTGTCACTATTTGCACTGTTTCCCCATGTATTTGCCATGAAGTGATGGGACCAGATGCCATGATCTTAGTTTTCTGAATGTTGAGTTTTAAGCCAACTTTTTCACTCTCCTCTTTCACTTTCATCAAAAGGCTCTTTATTCTTCTTCACTTTCTGCCGTAAGGGTGGTGTCATCTGCATATCTGAGGTTATTGATATTTCTCCTGGCAATCTTGATTCCAGCTTGTGCTTCTTCCAGCCCAGCATTTCTCATGATGTACTCTGCATATAAGTTAAATAAGCAGGGTGACAATATACAGCCTTGACGCACTCCTTTTCCTATTTGGAACCAGTCTGTTGTTCCATGTCCAGTTCTAACTGTTGCTTCCTGATCTGCATACAGATTTCTCAAGAGGCAAGTCAGGTGGTCTGGTATTCCTGTCTCTTTCCGAATTTTCCATAGTTTGTTGTGATCCACACAAAGGCTTTGGTATAGTCCATAAAGCAGAAGTAGATATTTTTCTGGAACGCTCTTGCTTTTTCGATGATCCAGCGGAGGTAGGCAATTTGATCTCTGGTTCCTCTGCCTTTTCTAAAATCAGCTTGAACATTCAGGTATGACCTAAATCAAATCCCTTACGATTATACAGCTTTTGAATGCTTCGCTCCAATCCCCTTTACCCCATAAGCCAAGTGGTTTTTCATTGTACAATTCTGCAACAGTGATTTTTAGCAATGCATATGTCATGTTTTAGCAGACCTGACTATATCCTGCAATGACCACATGATTTTGATATTTTACATAACCGTGTAAAATTGTTCCCATTGGCTGGAGTGCCACCCTGCATCTGAGGTTTACGCTCACTCTTTCTAATTAAATCCTACTCTCCCTTAAAATTAAGCTCTTCCAGCAAACTTTCCATGGCTGGCCAGCCTGCCTACTTATGTGCTCTTTCTCTGAGCTCTCATGGCACTTTCCATGAGTGCTTCTATCATTACACTTGGCATGACGTACAGAAATGACACCTTTCCAGATATCTTCACCACTGATTTCAATTTCAAAAGCATGTATCCACTGTATACACTTGGGCATCTTCAACATGGCACAGCATAGGCACCTAAGAACTGTTAGCTGAGGTAAATGGAACAAAACAAAGCCACTTTTGAATTTTACAACCCACTCGGTATCTCATAACTCAACAATATCTACACAGAATCTCAGGAAAGAAAGAAAAACTAGAGGAAACAAGGAGCATTCAAAACAAGCTGAGTGTGTTCAAAGCTGCCAGATCAATAAAAAGGGTGCAAAATTCAGGGGACTCAATAGGAAAAGTCCACACCAAGGGAGACACTGAAGAATATTACATTTATATTTTGAGGAAAAGTATCTGAAAACACTGGGGAAATGTGTTTATAAGTAAATTGTGAGCTTCGGATGTTAAGAAAGAATAAGACTAGCACATACTAGCGACCTTTTACCAAAAATCTAATAGCAGCTGCTAGAGAGTGTTTGGAGAAGGCAATGGCACCCCACTCCAGTACTCTTGCCTGGAAAGTCCCATGGGTGGAGGAGCCTGGTGGGCTGCCGTCTATGGGGTCGCACAGAGTCGGACACAACTGAGCGACTTCACTTTCACTTTTCACTTTCATGCATTGGAGAAGGAAATGGCAACCCACTCCAGTGTTCTTGCCTGGAGAATCCCAGGGACGGGGGAGCCTGGTGGGCTGCCGTCTATAGGGTCGCACAGAGTCGGACACGACTAAGGTGACTTAGCAGCAGCAGCAGCAGCAGAGAGTGTTTTCCCCTAAGCGTCCTTTTATCATTTAAGTACAATTTTCCATATATGTTATGGGAAGGGCATTTCTGGAAAGGTTTATTAACTTTGAGATGAGCTATGTTTAAGCCAATTAAAGGGCACATGTCATGGTCTTCCCTGAATAGAGACTGAAGTGAGATATAATAAAAAAGTTCCTTTTCATTTAGGCAACATTTACAATGAGGCAGACTGATGATAAAGCTTTATCACAGATTATGAATCCATATATATAGCAAAGCACTCAGAGAAGAGCCTACCCTAGTGACTTTAAAGGATTTTTGTTGAGAGGAGAACAAGAGTCAAACTTCACCAAATGAAAATTACCCCTTATATTGCTTTTAAAGCTTCACATATGTAGGCTGTGCAACAATTGTCCTTGAACTTGAGATTCACTCACTGCTCTAATGCAAACAGGAATAAGACAATGTGGAAGCTGCATTAAATGCACTTCAAGCCTTTCATTTTATTACTAAGTGAAAGAAAAAATTTCCTCAAATTGGTAAGAAATGAAACAGGAAGAAGCAGACAGAAAGCATTTCAAAGCAACGTTATAAACAAAGGGAGAAACTCCATTCACAAAACAAAGTTCAAACAAAAAAAGAAAGCACTCCGAAGAAATAACAAGTAAATAAATAACATGAAAGAGTAAAAAAAAAAAAAACCCAGACTCTAATAAACAAGCTTTATTTATGAAACTTATTTAAGATGAGACACTTTTAAAAAGGCTGCCAGAGACTACCATTGGACTAGTAACCTCAAGGGTGATTTAAATTAACTTATATGATAACTAACTATGATAAAAGAATGAGATATGTCCGAGGGGACCAAAATTCTCCCTTAGATATGGATCAGGGAGGGCAAATCAGGGGCAAATCAGGATCAGGGAGTAGAAAAATGTCACAATACAGTGAATACAGAAACTGCCAACATATTTCTTTAATTTATACATGCCACACAAAGCAATCTTCAACGGCTATGCAGATCTTTAACAAAAACCCTAATCAGTTCCTACTTCTGTTATTCTCTGATGCCATATAATTCAGTGTTGTTCATTTTTAATGACTTCCAATAGCACTTCAGTACTTTTCCCATGCCAGGTACTGTTTTAAGTGCTCTATGTATATAAACCTGGGGCCTTCCCAGGTAGCACAGTGGTAAAGAATTCACCTGCCAATGCAGGAGACTCCAGAGACATGGTTCGAATCCTGGGTTGGGAGATTGCCCTGGAACAGGATATGGCAACCCACTCCAGTATTCTTACCTGGAAAAATCCCATGGACAGAAGAGCCTGGTGGGCTATAGTTCATGGGGTTGCAAAGAGAGGACATGACTGAGCACACCCATGCATGCGTGCATGAATATAAATTTATTTAATTCTTACAGAAAGTGATTGTTACTGTTCCCATTTTACACGAGACACAAGATTCAGTGACTTAACAAAGTTACATAGAACCAGATTTGAACCCAAACAATCTAGATCTAAAGAGTTTAGGATTAACACACACACTGCTGTTCAGTCGCAGAGTCGTGTCTGACTCTTTGTGAACCCATGAACTGCAGCATGCCAGGCTTCCCTGTCCTTCACTATCTCCCTGAATTCGCCCAAACTCATGCCCACTGAGTCAGTGATGCCATCCAACCTTCTCATCCTCTGTCGTCCCCTTCTCCTCCTGCCCTCAATCTTTCCCAGCATCAGGGTCTTTTCCAATGAGTCAGCTCTTCACATCAGGTGGCCAACATATACACAGTTCTATATATAAAATGAGTAAGCAAGGACCTACTGTACAGCACATGGAACTATATTCAATATCTTGTAATAACCCATAATGGAAAAGAATATAAGTGTATGTATGTATATATATATATAATATCATAACTGAATAATTTTGCTGTACACTTGAAACTAACACAACATCGTTAATTAACTATACTTCAATTAAAAAACCTTAAAACCTACACCACCACTGACTATAACAAACAATAAATATATTCTGTTTAAATGTATTCCCCCTCAAAAAAATTACACTCAATCTATTTGTAAAGTGATATATAAGACCAAGAGATATGGGTGGGTTTTTTTTTTTTAATGTGAATTCCTATAGTTGTGTATGTTTCAAAGGGAGAATGTGTAGCCAACGTGGCGTTTGCAGTTACTCAGCCATAACCTGGGGACTGGAGCCAAGACACTCACCCCAATTTGCTGGAAGTTGACAGAGTGTCATTCACCCAGCTGGGAAGAGAAAATACACACAGCTACCAGGACGAGCTCCAAAATGGAAAACAGTATGTTTTAAATTATCATTTCTCTAGCGACAACACTTTTTCCTCTGTTTGAAATTGCTGACAAAAGTTCCCTCTTTTGCCTCTGAGAAATTTAAATAACAATTTGTCAATAGCCAAAGAGTTAGCCAGGCCACACACAACTTCACCTTAACCACCTGCTTCCTCCAGCACTCTTTCTGGCAAACAGCTCTTGGGAAACATGGATGGAAAGACTGTTCTCAGTTGGCCCAAGGATCCAGAGAGGGAGGGGAGAAAGCCCGGGGCCCTGAATAAATGTGCCTTATGGATTTCATCACAGATTCCAAGAAGACTTCTTTGGATGCTTCATGGTGTTAAAGATGTAATGCCAGAAAGAGAAAGGACAGATTGCTTGAGTAGTAAGGTATAGAGTCATAAGGACTGACTTGGAAACCCAGGGGTGAGAGCCAAACACCCGTATCCAAAGGCACAGAAGGATTTTTTATATCCCAGATGATAAATCAATAACATCAACAGCTGAAGTGCTCACTGCCTCCCAAAAACGATTCCTGATTCACCAAGGTTACTGTGCATGCGTGCGTGCTCAGTTGCTTCAGTCGTGTCCGACTCTTTGCAACCCTATGAACTGTAGCCCACCAGGCTTCTCTGTCCATGGGATTCTCCAGGCAAGAATACTGGAGTGGGTCACCATGCCCTCCTCCAGGGGATCTTCGAACTTGCGTCTGCCTTCATTCCTGCATTTCAGGCAGATTACCCACTGAGCCACCTGGGAAGCCCAAGGTTACTGTAGATGCCCTCAAAGAACCACGCATTCACTCTTATCCTGGTGCCTTTCACAGCACCGTGATCGGCAGGTGCCTGTTGACTTGGTCCCCACGTGAGGTCCATTAGCACAGACATTGTGTCTTATCACATGTATACTCCATGTCTGTACTACACCCGGCACATAACAGACACCCGATCATTTTTTTGAATGAATGAATGATACAGGCCAAACCAGCTGTCAGATTCTAAACCCCAACTCATCTTGAGAGCCAGAGATAGCATGTCAGAATTCAGGATCACCTAAAGGCAATTTGAAACTAGAACAAATATTTCATTAAACGGGAAAAGAAAAAGGTGGGTGTTTGCCCCTTGGTGGTGCTTGTAGAAGGACATAAAAGGATGCTTAGTGATAGGGAAAGATGGAAAACACTGCCAGGGAAAAAAAGGTGAAAGTTACAATGACAATTCTGACGTGTCGGTCCACATTAATGGATTAAGATCCAAAGAGAATACATATAACTGACAATCAAGTGAGATTTTGCCTCACTTTATTTCTACTTTATATTCTGCTGTGCCTATTTGCCTACAGTTATTTCATGGCCTGTTTACTTTAAAGTGAGTACCTATTTGGAAATCGTTAAAATCCAGATTTAACCGAGTTTGGGTACATCCTAGAGAATTAGGGGGAGAGAAAAAAGCAGAAAGCTCAGGCAATGTTTTTATAGGTGAAAAATTTTATTATCTCAAATGCCCTTCCTCGAAAAACCATTTATGGTATTTTACCATTTTTAATCTGTTTTTACTTTCTAAGAGTGAAGCCAAATGGTTCTCAGAGTTCTTTAACTGACCAATAGCAAAATGATTTCAATCATATATATTAAAGTTTTTATAGACGCAAAATGTAGAACCTTCAAAGGACAGGGAAAGAAATGAAGATAAAAACAAAGACAAAAAAGCATTTACTTACTGTACAGCACACAACATTACTTAACATAACATACACAAAGACTTGCGTTTTGCTGTCATATATCGGAGTCTGAAATAACTGCTCAAGCCACATGAACCTATATTCATTTTAATCCTGCGAATCAAGAACTGTCATTCATAACGTAGCAGTGCTGAGACAGCAGTCCACACACAGCGCTTCCCACCATCACCAGTAACAGACACACGCACGTGGAAACAAACAAGAAAAAGTAAGATGTTCCTCTAAGTCACTGGAACATTAAAAACAAGCAGAAGCAAGAGCATTTCAGAGGAATGCATTTATTACTGTAGATACGCATTAATTCAATTAGCCAGTGTTTCTTAAAGTGCAGGCATGAATGTATCGGGTTCTGGGGATATAAAATAAACACTTTCAGTGTGCATGGCTCATAATCTACTGTAGGGGGGAAATCTATGGAAAATAAATTGAATACAGCTATAACAAGCATATATGCATACATATATACATATACGTATTCCTATGGTGAGCAGATTCCTGGTTATGTCCAAGGGCTCCAGGGGGATGGAAGATAAAGGTTTCTAAAAGATTGTGAAGCAACCTCCATTGCTAGGAATGGGGCCCTCTGACACACTGCTGCTGCTACTTCTGAGTCACTTCAGTCGTGTCCGACTCTGTGCGACCCCGTAGACAGCAGCCCATCAGGCTCCCCCGTCCCTGGGATTCTCCAGGCAGGAACACTGGAGTGGGTTGCCATTTCCTTCTCCAATGCATGAAAGTGAAAAGTGAAAGTGAAGTTGCTCAGTCGTGTCCAACTCTTCGTGACCCCGTGGACTGCAGCCCACCAGGCTCCTCCACCCATGGGATTTTCCAGACGAGAGTACCGGAGTGGGGTGTCATTGCCTTCTCCATGACACACTGCTAGTGGGACAGTACTGGGTTGGCCAAAGAGCCCATAACATCTTACAGAAAAACTCTTTGATCAACCCTACATGTTGCTAAGATGATGGTGTTATACAATTTAGAATTATGCAGCAAGTCTCTTAAAAACATTCATACCCTTTGACTTAGTAATTATGTGTCTGGAAAAATAGCCGAAAGAACAATCTAAAATTAGGGAAGTGTTTATCCACAGAGATGTTAATCACAGCAATTTTATGGGAGCAAATATTTGGCAAAAAAACCATCCAATGACAGAGAGATGCCTGAATAAACGATAGTGTATTTATTCAATTAACTCATGAAATCATTGTAAGTATAATTTTAATAACACAAAACAAGTTTCTTTTGTAATAAGTGAAAAAAAGCTAGATACAAAATTGTATTTGATGTGATCACCACTAAAAACTGTATATTAAGAAGTGAGAATTGAGGACTTCCATGGTGGTCCGAAGAATTGATGCTTTTGAACTGTGGTGTTGGAGAAGACTCTTGAGAGTCCCTTGGACTGCAAGGAGATCCAACTAGTCCATTCTAAAGGAGATCAGTCCTGGGTGTTCTTTGGAAGGAATGATGCTAAAGCTGAAACTCCAATACTTTGGCCACCTCATGCGAAGAGTTGACTCATTGGAAAAGACTCTGATGCTGGGAGGGATTGGGGGCAGGAGGAGAAGGGGACGACAGAGGATGAGATGGCTGGATGGCATCACCGACTCGATGGACGTGAGTTTGGGTGAACTCCGGGAGTTGGTGATGGACAGGGAGGCCTGGCATGCTGCAATTCATGGGGTCGAAAAGATTTGGAAATGACTGATCAACTGAACTGAACTGAACTGAACTGATGGTGGTCCAGTGGTTAAGAACCCGCCTTGCAATGCAGGGGATACAGGTTCAGTCCCTGGTCTGGGAAACGAAATCCCACATGCCATGGAGCAACTCAAGTCTACACTGTAACGATTGAGCCCCAATGCTCTGGAGCCCCCAGGCCAAAACTAGAAAGCACTGTAGCAAAAAACCCTTCACAACACAATGAAGACCCTGAGTGTGGCAGTTAAGACTTCACACAGCCAAATTAAAAAAAAGATGAGAATCGGTATACGTAAAAATGCCTGGAGTACTTAAATTTAAGTTACAGTAACACGGGTAGTTTTCCCCTTAATTTTGTATTTCCCAGACTTTCTATAATGTGTATTTTATTATTGGCAAATCAAATAATAATTTTAAAAAACACTATTTTTGTTTCTTTATACCACCCCAAGATGGAGAAATACTTTTACATCCTCTTCTGAAAACTCTGGACAAAACACAAAATGCAGCCACTTGAAAACTCTGAGAAATAAACAAGAGCAGGTGATTTAGGGAGGGAAGTAAAACCCTAAAGAACCAGTTCAATGGTGGTTTCTAGATTTTACCCCTCTTCTTTACATTCCTGACTTGACTCAAGGCTGAACCTGACCCCCAGAACTACACGGGAGGCACAAATGGCTACAACAACAACAAACAGAGGACTTGGGAAAGGTACTCCTGCAAACAGGAGTCTATGGAGGGCATCCGTCCTTTTTTCCTCTCCCTGCCCTGCCCAGAAACCAGCTGCAGTCCCAGCCATGCAGTTCTGCCACAGCTATGACTCAAGCATTAAGATCTAGAGAGAAAACCCATCACTTAACTCAAAGGAACTGTGCAAATGAACCCAAGTGGTCTGAAGAATGTGACGGTATCAGCATTTCTCTCTCTGTCTCGGTCTTCCCCCAAACCTCCCACTCCACTCAACCCCTATTGCTCTATTCCCTAGGGCAGCCCAAAGGGGCAGAACTATGCAACAGCACAGGGAACTAGCCTTTTTTTTCCCCAACAGAAATAGGAAAACAGACCCCTGTGAGTCAGAGAGTACTGGGGAAATCCAATGAGGAAAGATCTGGAGAAGGAGGTCCTCTAATACTGTGTATAAACCAGTGCCTTCCAACTGTGCACTTTGTGACACAGACACAAAGAAACCCAACACAAGCTTTGAGAATTAGGCTATGACCTAAACCACCACCCGCATCTGAAATGAAACCCAGAGTGAGGAAGGCATGAAGTGGACCCAAAGCAGCAGAGCCAAGGGTTGGAAAACAGGACTGACATTGGGAAAACCACCCACCGAAATGGTACAAACCTAAGTGGGCTGACTGCCTGCAGAAACGAAGAAACGCAACCAGCGTTCTCAAGGGGCCTTTAACAAGACTCAGAGTCTCAGAAAACAATATTCAAAAAGTCCAGGATACAATCCAAACTCATTCCACATACAAAACACTAGGAAATTCTGACCCATTCACAAGGAAAACAGCAAACAATAGGGACCAGTCTAAGATGATCTTAAAATTAATGAAGATTTTTTTAAAGCAATTATAACTGTGGTAAACATGAACACACTCTTGAGTTGAAAGGGAAACGTCTCCGTAGAAATCAAGAAATCATAAAAACGAAAGAGTAGGTATTAAATTTTTTTCCCATTTTTATTTTGACGCAAGTGCAAAAAGTTAAAAATTTGTAAAGCACTCACACTAAAATTTTGAAATCTAAAAATTCAGCAGGTTGTCTCGCTAGCAAAACAGAGATGAAGAGGGAAAGTGTCAGTGGACCTGAAGATAAATCAACAGAAATTAACCAGTCTGAATAAGATTGATTTTTTTTTTTTTTAAAGGAACAGAATTTCAAGGACATGTGGGACGAAACTCAAAAGGTTACACATGTGTATTACTGGATTCCTGGAAGCGGAGGAGAATGATCAGGGTGCAGAAAAAGTATATGAAGGAATAATGGTAGACAGAACCCTAAACCTGGTGGAACACTAATTTACAGATGCTTTAAGCCAAATGAACCTCAAAAAAGATAAACTCAAAATCATATCCAGACACACTGTAATCAAATGGCTGAAAGCAGTCAGAGGGAAAAAAGACATTTAACACAGGAAAGGATCCAAATGACTGTGGATTTCTCATGAGAAACCATGGAGGGCCGAAGACAGTGGAACAACACTGTTCAAGTCCTAAAGGAAAAGAATTAATCAGCCCACGTCTACAGATTCAGTGAAAATACACTTTAGGAATGAAATCAAAATTAAGACATTCTCAGAGAAAAGAAAGCAAATAGAATCTGTCGCCAGCAGACTAACAATAAAAGAAACGCTTAAGGGAAGTCCGTCATGTCAAAGGGAAATACCAGGAACGAAGGACCAAGAGAAATAATAAATAACAGGGTAAATAGATTATTTTTCATCTCAAAGCTTTTAAAAATATGTATGATACATAAAGCAAAAACTCTAGCACTGTGTAGGTAGGAAGGATAAAGATGTGTAAAGTAGACTGCAAAAGTCAGTTATGTACACTGTACATTTTTTAAAACCCTATGAATAAAATAGAGTCAAAAAAGCATTTCAACATACTAAAATTTCAAATCATACCAAAAAAAAAAAAAAAAAAGGCAGGAAGAGATACCAGAGAAGGGAAAAAACAGAAGATAAAAACAGAAAATAATACAATGGTAGACCTAAATCCAACTATATCAGTAATTATGTTAAGTGAAAATGGTTTAAACACACACACTAAAGGATTAAGTGTGAGGAAATGCAACATTAATACCAAAGACCCAAACTATATTTTGTCTACAAAAAACTCACATTAAATACAAGGATATAGGTGAGTTAAAAGTCAAAAGAAATAAAAACATATCATGCAAATTCAAATCAAAAGAAAGCTTGAGTAGCTATATTAGGCAAAGAAGGTATCAGAACCAAAAAAATAAGGATTAAAAAGGAATGTTTCATGATGACAAAAGCATCAATTCAACAAGGAGACATTAAAAAAAAACTATTTCATTCATCTAACAACAGAATATCAAAATACATAGCAAAAGCTGACAGAACAGAAAAGAGGAAAAATATATCCACAAATACACTGGAAGACTTCAATACTTCTCAGAAACTTATGGAAAAAGTACATGGAAAAACAGATAAAAAAGTAGAAGTAAATAATACTACCAACCAATCTGACTTGACATTTTTAATATACTCCAGCAACAGCCTATTCTTTCAAGTGAAGGTGGAACACTCATCCTGGGCCACAAAATAAACAAATTTAAAAGAAATGAAAGGCAACAAAGTATGTTTTCTGACCACAGCAGGATTAAACTAAAAACAATAACAGAAAGATAACTGGAAAATGCCCAAATATTTGGAAATTAAACAACACATTTCTAAATAATCCTCAGGTCAAAAAGGAAGTCCCCAGGGAAATTAGAATACATTTTGAATAAATAAAAATAAAATGAAATTACAATACATCGAAATCTGCTGGATTCTGCCAAAGTCCATTGAGGGCAAATGGTATCATTAAAAGCTTATATAAGAAAGTTCAAAATCATTAATATAAGATTCCATCTTGGGCTTCCGTGGTGGCTCAGACAGTAAGGAATCTGCCCGCAATGCCGGAGACCGGGGTTCAAAACCTGACACATTACATCAAAAACAAGCAGAAAAAAGTGAAACAATAAAGGCAAGAGAAAAAATTAATGAAACTGACAACAACACACACACACAAAAATAGCAGAAAAAAATATCAATGAAACAAAAAGCCAACTCTCTGAAAAGACCAATAAAATTGATTTTTATCAGATTTGATCTTTCTCATCAGATAGAGATGTAAATCTCTATGCAGATTTACAAAGAATGAAAGAAAGACACGATTACCAATAATAGGAATGAGATACTATCACTACAAACCCTACTAACATTAAGAGGATAATAAGGGACATTATGAATAGCATTTTTGACAACTTAAATATAAAACAGATAATTCCTTGAAAGACACAAAATATCAAACTGAAACAAACAGATGACCTGAATAGGCCTACAACTAATACCATAAAGTAATTATCCTCCAATTAAAATGAATAATTTTTTAAATTAAATTTACAATTAAAATCCTTCCAACAAAGACAACTCCAGGCTCAGATGGTTTCACTTAGAAATTCTACCAAATACTCAAGGAGGACACTGTATCAGTTTCACAGTAGCTCCTTCAGAAAATGGAAGAGGAAAGAATACATCCAAACTCATTTTGAGTCTAGCATTACACTGAGACTAAACCCAAACAGACATACAAGAAAAGTATAAATATCTTCATGAATATAGATTCAAAAATCCTCAAGAAAATACCAGCATACCCTATGTATGTATGTATACACAAACACAGCTTTCCAGGTGGCACAGTGGTTAAGAATCCACCTGCCAATGCAGGAGACGCCAGAGATGCAGCTTCAATCTCTGGGTCGGGAAGATGCCCTGGAGGAGGACACAGCAACCCACTTCAGTGTTCATGCCTGGGAAATTCCATGGACAGAAGAACCTGGCGGGCTATGGTCCATGGAGTAAGAGAGTGGGACACTATTGAGTGACTGAACACCCACGTACACATAGCATTTGCAAACATTTATTAATTCATACGTACCGTATACAAACATATATTATTTCATAATTAATTGAGGTTCATTCCAATAATACAAGTCTACTTTAACATTCTAAAAATAAATGTAATTCACTCTAGTAAGAGACTAGTGAAAAATCTGATTATATTAGTAGATGCAGAAAAAAGCACATAACAAAATTCAACACCCATGCATAATTTTTTAAAAGTTATGTCAACAGCAGAAAGAGAATCTTAACCTAGTAAAGGATATCTACAAAAATATCCCTAGCTAAGTCGCTTCAGTCGTGTCCGACTCTGTGCCATCCCATAGATGGCAGCCCACCAGGCTCCCCCGTCCCTGGGATTCTCCAGGCAAGAACACTGGAGTGGGTTGCTGTTTCCTTCTCCAAAAGTATCCCCAGAGCTAACATCAAACTTGATAACAGACTGGATGCTTTCCTCTAAAATTGGGGGTAAATATAAAGCTATCAGGGATCAAGACCATTCCCATAGAAAAGAAATGCAAAAAAGCAAAATGGCTGTCTAGGGAGGCCTTACAAATAGCTATGAAAAGAAGAGAAGCGAAAAGCAAAGGAGAAAAGGAAAGATATAAGCATCTGAATGCAGAGTTCCAAAGAATAGCAAGAAGAGATAAGAAAACCTTCTTCAGCGATCAATGCAAAGAAATAGAGGAAAACAAAGAATGGGAAAGACTAGAGATCTCTTCAAGAAAATCAGAGATACCAAAGGAACATTTCATGCAAAGATGAGGTCGATAAAGGACAGAAATGGTATGGACCTAATAGAAGCAGAAGATATTAAGAAGAGATGGCAAGAATACACAGAAGAACTGTACAAAAAAAGATCTTCACGACCCAGATAATCACGATGGTGTGATCACTGACCTAGAGCCAGACATCCTGGAATATGAAGTCAAGTGGGCCCTAGAAAGCATCACTACGAACAAAGCTAGTGGAGGTGATGGAATTCCAGTTGAGCTATTCCAAATCCTGAAAGATGATGCTGTGAAAGTGCTACACTCAATATGCCAGCCAATTTGGGAAACTCAGCAGTGGCCACAGGACTGGAAAAGGGCAGTTTTCATTCCAATCCCAAAGAAAGGCAATGCCAAAGAATGCTCAAACTACCACACAATTGCACTCATCTCACACGCTAATAAAGTAATGCTCAAAATTCTCCAAGCCAGGCTTCAGCAATATGTGAACCGTGAACTTCCCGATGTTCAAGCTGGTTTTAGAAAAGGCAGAGGAACAAGAGATCAAATTGCCAACATCCGCTGGATCATGGAAAAAGCAAGAGAGTTCCAGAAAAACATCTACTTCTGCTTTATTGACTATGCCAAAGCCTTTGACTGTGTGCATCACAATAAACTGTGGAAAATTCTGAAAGAGATGGGAATACCAGAACACCTGATCTGCCTCTTGAGAAATTTGTATGCACGTCAGGAAGCAACAGTTAGAACTGGACATGGAACAACAGACTGGTTCCAAACAGGAAAAGGAGTTCATCAAGGCTGTATATTGTCACCCTGTTTATTTAACTTATATGCAGAGTACATCATGAGAAACGCTGGACTGGAAGAAACACAAACTGGAATCAAGATTGCTGGGAGAAATATCAATAATCTCAGATATGCAGATGACACCACCCTTATGGCAGAAAGTGAAGAACTCAAGAGCCTCTTGATGAAAGTGAAAGTGGAGAGTGAAAAAGTTGGCTTAAAGCTCAACATTCAGAAAACGAAGATCATGGCATCCGGTCCCACCACTTCATGGGAAATAGAAGGGGAAACAGTGGAAACAGTGTCAGACTTTATTTTTCTGGGCTCCAAAATCACTGCAGATGGTGACTGCAGCCATGAAATTAAAAGACGCTTACTCCTTGGAAGGAAAGTTATGACCAACCTAGATAGCATATTGAAAAGCAGAGACATTACTTTGCCAACAAAGGTTCATCTAGTCAAGGCTATGGTTTTTCCTGTGGTCATGTATGGATGTGAGAGTTGGACTGTGAAGACGGCTGAGGGCTGAAGAATTGATGCTTTTGAACTGTGGTGTTGGAGAAGACTCTTGAGAATCCCTTGGACTGCAAGGAGATCCAACCAGTCCATTCTGAAGGAGATCAGCCCTGGGTGTTCTTTGGAAGGAATGATGCTAAAGCTGAAACTCCAATACTTTGGCCACCTCATGCGAAGAGTTGACTCATTGGAAAAGACTCTGATGCTGGGAGGGATTGGGGGCAAGAGGAGAAGGGGACGACAGAGGATGAGATGGGTGGATGGCATCACTGACTCGATGGACGTGAGTCTGAGTGAACTCTGGGAATTGGTGATGGACAGGGAGGCCTGGCATGCTGCGATTCATGTGGTCGCAAAGAGTCAGACACAACTGAGCAACTGATCTGATCTGATAAAGCTATCTTCTCTCACCATTTCTTTTTAACATCTCTAAGTTCTAACAGGTACAATAAGATGAAAAAAGAAAAGGCAACAGATTGAAGAGAAGCAGTAAAACTGTTCTTATCTGTAGACAAGATGATTGCCTGAATTAAAAAAAAAAAACAAGAAATATTCATAGTGAAGTCACTCAGTCGTGTCCGTCTCTGTGACCCCATGGAACTGTAGTCTGCCAGGCTCCTCTATCCATGGGATTTTCCAGGCAAGAGTACTAGAGTGGGTTATCATTTCCTTCTCCAGAGGATCTTCCTAACCCAGGGATTGAACCCAGGTCTCCCCCATTGCAGGCAGACGCTTTACCATCTGAGCCTCCAGGGAAGCCCATACTCATAAGCAGTTCCTAAAACTAGTAAATAAAGTTTACTATGACTATAGGAAACAAGTAGAAATGCAAAACTTAGTATTTCTATAAGTAACAATAAGCAATTAAGATATAAAAAATGTTTTAAACTACCATTTATAACAGCACTCTCTAAAATATTTAGATGATTAATACTTTAAAAATATCCAGTATCTGTATGCTGAAAATTTATAAAACATTGATATAAGAGAAATAAAAAATAAAGGGAGGGATACATCATGTTCATAGATTGAAAGATTCAATATTAAGATGTCAATTACCGCAAATTGATATACAGAAATTGCATTATAGAATCAATACAACTTCTTTAAAAATGCCTAGGAGGAATTTTTGTAGCAATCAAACAAGCTGATTTTAAAATTCATATGGGAAGGCAAAGGAACCAGAAAGCCAAAGCAAATTTGAAAATAAAAAAAGTTGGGGGATTTCCAGGACCTGATTCTGAGGCTTTTTTTTTTTTTTATAAAGTTATGGTAATCAGCAAAGTATGGTGTTATCAAAGAATTGACACATATATCAATGGGACAGAAAGGACAGACCAGAAATAAAAGCACACAAATACAATCAATTTGAACGAGGATGTCCAGGTGATTAAATGAAGAATTTTTCCAATAACTGGTACTGGAATAATTGAACATGTATGTTGTCATTGTCATTGTTTAGTCACTAAGTTGTATCCGACTCTTTGGATACTAAGTTGTAGCCCATGGACTGCAGCCTGCCAGGCTCCTCTGTCCACAGAATTTTCCAGGCAAGAATACTGGAGTGGACTGCCATTCCCTCTCCAGGGGACCTTCCTGACCCAGGGATCAAATTTGCATCTCCTGCATCGCAGGTGTATTCTTTACCACTGAGCCTCCATAGAAGCCCATAGCTGAACATATATAATGCCCCCTCCCCCAAAAAAAAAAGAAAAAAAGAACTCTTGCCATATATTCTACATCTTACACAAAAATTAACTAATAAATGTAATGCCAAAAAACATAAAACTTTTATGGGAAAACAAGGAAGAAATTTTTTTCCTAACCATGGATGAAGAAAATAGTTCTTAAATACATTAAAAGTATTAAAATACATTACATACATTAAAAGTATGACCCCAAAAAGAAATACGGATAAAGTGGACTTAAAATTTAAAATATTTTGCTTTGCAAAGGCCTTTGTCAAAAGGATTAAAAGAGGGACTTCCCTAGTGATCCAGTGGTTAAGAAGCTATGTTTCCACTGCAGGGCCACGGGTTTGATCCCTCAGCTGGGAACTAAGATCCCACCCACATGCTGTGCAGTCAAAAAAGCTGAATAAATATTTTCCAAAAAAGAGAATTAAAAGACAAGCCACAGAGTGGGGAAAAAAATTTTTTTTTCAAGTCACAAAACTGACAAAGGACTTTTTATCCAGAGTACACAAGGAACACTTAAGAATAAGAAAACACCCTTTTTTTCAATGTGTAAAACATTTGAACACAGAATTCACTGTGGAAGATAGATAGATAAGCACATGAAAAGATGCTCAACATCAGTCATTAGAAAGACATAAAACAGAACTACAATGAGATAATTACACACCTATTAGAACAGCTAAATTTAAAAAAGAGATATCAAGTGCTGACAAAGAAGGAGAGGAACAAAGACACTCATACTTTGCTAGTGGGGAGAGTTCAAAATGTTAGTCACTTTAAAACAAACAGTTTGACAGTTTCTTATAAAGTTAATTATACACTTACCATGCAATTCAACAATCCCAATCCTAGATGTTTATCCGAGAAAGATACTTAAATTCACAAAATTCACATAAAAATTTGTATGTGAATGTTTAGAGCAGCCTTATTCATAACTGCCAAAACCTGGAACCAGCCCAGATGTCTCAATTGGAATATGGGTAAGCAAACTATGGTAAATCCACACAATGAATATTACTCAATAAAAAGGAAAAAACTGATACACACAGATTAGAGAAATCTCAAAAGCAGTATGCATGCAGGCTTGCCAAGTTGCTTTAGTCGAATTCAACTTTTTGTGACACTATGGATCTTAGCCCTCCAGGCTCCCCTGTCCATGGGGTTCTCCAGGCAAGAATACTGAAATGGGTTACCGTGCCCTCCTCCAGGGGGATCTTCCCAATCCAGGGATAGAACCCAGGTCTCTTACATCACCTGCATTTGCGGGTGGGTTCTTTACCATTAGTGCCACCTGGGAAGCTCCCAGATGCACTATACTGAATGGAAGAAGCCCAACATAAAAGGCTACATATTATTCCATTTATATCACATTCTGAAAAAGGTCAAATTATAGGGAAGGAGAACAAATCAGTGGTTGCCAAGGGTCACAGGGCGGTGTTAACTACAAAGGCAGAGTGAGGGAATTTTTAAAAGAAAAGGAACAAGGACTTCCCTGGTGGTCCAGTGGCTAAGAAATGCAGGGGCCAGGGTTTGATTCCTGGTCAGGGAATTAGATTTCGCATGCTGCAACTAAGACTCAGTACAGCTAAATAATACATAAATAAAAAGAAATAAAAGCTAAGGAATAATCTGAACTTTGACTGTGCTAATAGTTATACTATCCCATGCAACTTGCCATAATTCACAGAATTACTCATCAAAAAGTGAGTAAAACTGCTGAAAACTTTTCAACACACAAATGCTATTTTTGAAATTTACCTATATTCACTAAGTTTCTTGTTGCCTTTCATTCAGCTCCCAAATCTTATAAGAAAATGCAGAACTTCTGGAACTAGACAACTGTGCGTGCACATACACATCCAACAATCACAGCAGTTCCTGGTCCGCCAATTATAAGTATTTCCGTTTCAACTTCTTAGAAAACAGCGCATTAAAATATATGTGATAGTATGACTAGAATCAAGAATCCTAAATATAAAAACCTGTTTAAACTTAGTCCAACTCTGCAGACAGTAATGCTTATTTGTTTACCACTGGAAAAGCAAAGCCAAGATAAATAAAACACTGCAGTAAGAAGGTGAGTTTTCATCTAATAGGAAAGAGAATTTCAAGCTACTGCCTGATATTCAGAATTGAATAGCGATGATAGAGGAAAAGTCACTGCCATCAGAATTTCTATCCAAACATGCCTTACCATGGCCACTCTACTCTAAGTATTACACGAGATAACAAAACCTACAGCATTTTATCTTTTTTCTGCACACATCCATCAGCCTTTGAAATAAAAAGGACACACACAAAAACTTCAAAACACAGACTATCGCCATCAACTGACAGCATTTGACAAGGTTATTACAAAATTGAAACCTTAAATTTTTTTTTAATCTTTTATTATGAGAAGGATCTTTCAATTAATCAAATAATTACCATCATTTCAAAAGAATGTTAATCAGCCTGGCAATGACAGGAAGTTGTAACTATGACCCTGATGACCCCAGCCAGCCACACTGGCTGCCTCTCTCCACACCAGGGGTGAACTGAGCCTTTATACACTCAGATTTCTCCAGGTATTGGGGCTGCAAAACCAGAAGCCTATTTTTTTTAAAGATCAACATAACTATAACAACCCAGACGAAATGAAACAACTGCCCACCCTTGGGCAGCAAAGTTTATAATAAAATGTAAGAAGAGGTGAAAAGGATAAAACCTAAGATGTTGCTCTGAAGAATGAGATGACAAATAAAAACAAAGGCAGGCAAGTTAACAGAAGCAGACAGGACCCAATTCCTGGAGGAAGGGTAAGGGTTAGCACGTTAACATTTCCTTCCATATTCTAGTCTGCAGGATTCTCTTCTACACAGGCTCCCCAGGTGGATGCTGCGGGACCCCAGGGTTCAGCTGCAGACTGAGGCTTGAGGAGAACAGTGTCTCTCTTTTTTCTCTTCCATATTTGCCTCCAGTGGTCAAGATAATAGTTCAGGGTTAAATGTATAAGTGAAGAAAGAACTCTCTAATAAGATATGAGTGTAATATCACTATTATGAATGTAATATACTCTACTGGTAAGTGTATTATACACAATGGAGTTGCATGAAAATGAATGCTGACCCTGATCTAATTAACTTTTTTGGCTTACTGTAACCTAACACTTTGATGAAAGTGAAAGAGGAGAGTGAAAAAGTTGGCTTAAAGCTCAACATTCAGAAAACTAAGATCATGGCATCTGGTCCCATCACTTCACGGGAAATAGATGGGGAAACAGTGGAAACAGTGGCTGACTTTATTTTTCTGGGGTCCAAAATCACTGCAGATGGTGATTGCAGCCATGAAATTAAAAGATGCTTACTCCTTGGAAGGAAAGTTATGACCAACCTAGATAGTATATTAAAAAGCAGAGACATTACTTTGCCAACAAAGGTCCGTCTAGTCAAGGCTATGGTTTTTCCTGTGGTCATGTATTGATGTGAGAGTTGGACTGTGAAGAAAGCTGAGTGCCGAAAGAATTGATGCTTTTGAACTGTGGTGTTGGAGAAGACTCTTGAGAGTCCCTTGGACTGCAAGGGCATCCAACCAGTCCATTCTGAAGGAGATCAGCCCTGGGATTTCTTTGGATGGAATGATGCTAAAGCTGAAACTCCAGTACTTTGGCCACCTCATGCGAAGAGTTGACTCATTGGAAAAGACTCTAATGCTGGGAGGGATTGGGGGCAAGAGGAGAAGGGGACGACAGAGGATGAGATGGCTGGATGGCATCACCGACTCGATGGATGTGAGTTTGAGTGAACTCCAGGAGTTGGTGATGCACAGGGAGGCCTGGCGTGCTGCGATTCATGGGGTTGCAAACAGTCGGACACAACTGAGCAACTGAAATGAACTGAACTGAACCGAACCTAACTTTATATTATAATTGGAAGTGTCAGCAAGTAAGAATGGAGAGGAGCAGCACCCAATCCACACCAGGTCATCATCAAATGCCTCACTGAATCCTCACTACAACACAGCAAGGTAAGCATTACCACCGCTCCCCTATAGATGAGGAAAATGGTCCAGAATGGTAAGCTTGTCAGCCCCAAATTAAAGAGTTAAGTAATACAGGTTAAGGCCTAAAATCAAACCCAAGTATGATTGCTGAAGCATGATTTCTTACCCTAATCTGCCTCCATTAGAGCTAGGGTGCAGGCTCCTCTCTTCCCTATCACCTTCTATCAATGGAAGTATACCATTCCAAGAAGTGGCTGACTTTTCCTTAGTCATCTTTATAGTAACACCAGATGCAATTCCAGAGGTCTGAACTTGGTTACACTCTTCTAGTACCAGGTACAGTGTCTAAAATGTAATTCTACGAGGGGATGGACTGCACGGGGCTTCCTAGGTGGCACAGTGGTAAAGAACCTGCCTGCCCGTGCAGGAGATGCAAGAGACTCGGGTTCAGTCCCTGGGTTGAGAAGATCCCTGGAGTATGAAATGGCAACCCACTCCAGTATTCCTGCCTGGAAAAATTCCATAAAGGAATCTGGCAGACTACAGTCCATGGGGTTGCAAAGAGTCCAACACCACTGAGCATGCATGCAACGATGACTACACAGTGGAAGAAAATACAAATATCCACCAATGAAACTGAGAGAAGTGTTACCATTTATTCGTGTCTTCTTTGATTTCTTCCATCAATATTAAACAGTTTTCAGTGTATGAGCCTTGCACTTCCTTGGTTAAGTTTATGCTCTAATATTTTATTCTTTTTGACATTATTTTAAATGCGATCGTTTTCTTAATTTCCTTTTTGAAGAGTTCACTGTTAGTATATAGAAAAGTAGTTAATACAATGTTATGCCAATTATATCTCAATTTTAAAAAGAAAACAGAAACTGATTTTAATATGCTGATTTTGTATCTTGCATCTTTTCTGAATTTGTTAATTAGTTCTAATAGTTTTTTGTTGAATCTTTAGGGTTTTGAACACACAAGACCATGTGATCTTTAAACAGATAATTTTACTTCTTCCTTCCCAATATGGCTATCTTTTATTTCTCCCATGCTCATGAATTGGAATATTTAATATTGTTAAAATGTCCATACTACCCAAATTGCTCTACAGATTCAACACAAATCTCTATCAAAATCCCAATGGCATGTTCTTACAGAAATGGGAAAAATCTTAAAATTCATATGGAACCTTTTACAAAGAACTCCAAATAGCCAAAACAGTCTGAGAAAGAAGAACAAAGTTGAAAGCATCACATCAAATTTCAGTTACAATGACTCTTGAACAACATGGGTTTAAACTGTACAGGTCCATGAATATGAGGATTTTTTTTCAATAATAATTATTATAGAGCTACAAAACATGCAGTCAGTTGAATCTGTGGACGTGGAACTATATGTAGTCAGAGGGTCAACTATAAATCATACCCAGAATTTGGACTGCACAGAGGTTCAGCATCCTTAACCCCTGCACTGTTCAATATTCAGGTTTATATTACAAAGCCACAGTAATTAAGACAGTATGGTGCTGGCATAAAAACAGACACACAGACTAACGGACTAGAACAGAAAGCCCAGAAATAAACCCAGGCGTGTATATCAACTGCTCTTAGATAAAGGTGCCAAAAACACACAGTGAGAAAAGGACAGTCTATTCACCAAATGGTGTTGGGAAAACTGGATGTCCACAAAAAGAATGAAAAGTGGATCCTTGTATCATGCACAAAAAATAAAAAATGGATTAAATATTCAGACACAAGATCTGAAACTGTAAAATTATTTGAGAAAAACACAGGGAAAAATCTTTGACATTGGTCAAATGCTTTCTTGGATATTACACCAAAAACATAAGCAATAAAAGCAAAGACATACATGGAACTACATCAGATTTAAAAGTTTCTGCATAGCAAAGGAAACAGTGAAAAGACAATCTGTGGAATGGGAGAAAAGAGTTGCAAATCATGTATCTGTTAAGGGGTTAATATCCAAAATATATAAAGAATTCCTACAACTCAAGAGCAAAAAAAAAAAATCCAATTTAAAATGGGCAAAGGACTTGAACAAATATTTCTCTACAGATAACATACAAATGACAAACAAGTATATGAAAAGATGTTCAGCATCACGATCATGAGGAAAATTCAAGTTTAAACCACAATGAGATATCATCTCCTATCTATTAGAATTTGGTCTTTAGTCAGTAAGTCATGTTTGCTCTTTGCTATTATAAAAAAAAAAAAAAAGATAACAAGTGTTGGCAAGAATGCAGAGATATAGGATGCTATTGTATGCTACTGGTAGAAATGAAAAATGGTGCAACCATATGGAAAACCATATGGAGTTTCCTCAACAAGTTAAACACAGAACTACCATATGACCCAGAAATCCCACTGCTTGGTATTTATCCAAAGGAATTAAAATCAGGATCTCAAAGAGAAATCTGCCCTCCCTTGTTAAAATTTAACATCAATCATAATAACCAAGACACAGAAGCAACCCGAGTGCCCATGACAGATGAAAGGATAAGGAAAACGTGATACACACACACACAGGAATATTACTCAGCCTTAAAGATGAAGGAAATCCTGCCATACACAACAACATGGATGAACCTGGAAGATATGCTAAGTGAAATGAGGCAGACCCAGGACAAATACTCCATGATTCCGCTTAGATGAGTTATCCGAAACAGTTAAAATCACAGAAGCAGAAAGTAGAGTGGTGGTTGCCAGGGCATAGGGGTGGGGAAATGGAGAGTTGCTATTCAGTGGGTATGAAATTTCAGTTACACAGATAAATAAGTTCTAGAGACCTGCTGTATAACATTATGCCTCTGGTTAACATCACTTAAAATTTGCTAAGCGGTGCACTGTTTGTGGGAATGTAAATTGATACAGCCACCGTGGAAGACGGTATGGAGATGCCTTAAAAAACTAGGAATAAAACCACCATATGACCCAGCAATATCACTCCTAGGCATACACCCTGAGGAAACCAAAACCAAAAAAGACACATGTATCCCACTGTTCACTGTAGCACTATTTACAATAGCTATGGAAGCAACCTAGATGTCTGTGGACAGATAAATGGATAAAGAAGTTGTGGTACATATACATAATGGAATATTACTCAGCCATAAAAAGGAATACATTTGAGTCGGTTCTAATGAGGTGGATGAACACAGAACCTATTATACAGAGCGAAGTGAGTCAGAAAGAGAAAGATAAATACCATATTCTAATGCATATATACGGAATCTAGAAAAATGGTACTGAAGAATTTATTTACAGGGCAGCAATGGAGAAACAGACATAGAGAATAGACTTATGGCCATGGGGAGAGGGGAGGAGAGGGTGAGATGTATGGAAAGAGTAACATGGAAACTTACATCACCATATGTAAAATAGATAGCCAAAGGGAATTTGCTGTATGGCTCAGGAAACTCAAACAGGGGCTCTGCATCAATCTAGAGGGTGGGATGCGGAGGGACATGAGAGGGAGGTTCAAAAGGGAAGGGATATATATATTTCTATGGCTGATTCATATTGAGGTTTGACAGAAAACAATAAAATTCCTGTAAAGCAATTATCCTTCAATAAAAAAATTAATTTAAAAACATTGCTAAGAGGATAGGTCTCAGGTTAAGTATTCCTTACCACAAGAGTAAAAAACAAAAAAGAAACAAGAAGTTATGCCTTCTTGAGCATCATGCACACAGTACAGAAAAAAATAGAGCACAGACATGGCATCAGAGAGAATTGGGCTGAAAATTCAGCTCAGCCACTTTCTAGGCATTTAAATCTTTCTTAGGCTCAGCCCTCTTATCAGCAATGTGGGAATTCTCAGGATGGTGCTCAGGATTAAAGTATATATGCAAATACTTATCAGAGTACCTAGCAGTGAGTGAGCAGTATTAACATCCTTCTTTGATTGACAGTGTACAATTATCCTGGACTTCTTCATGGCATTTTTCTTTACAAAAACACTAGTGCAAGTAACTCTGAATACAAATCTAATGCAATAAGCATACTGGAAACTGAGTCTGAGCAAAGTGAACTGAGTCAGGATAGAAGTGACAGCTAACTGCTGCCTCAAAAGCACTCTTTCAGACAGAGCCCTCAGAAGCTAGCTGGTGGGCCCCAAGTCTTTCCTCTCCAGCCTGCTACTTCAACTCTAGCTCATAAATAGCACAAAGGAGCTCCCCATGTGCCAGCTGCTCGGCCTCCCACATGAGAAGGTGGTGCGCACCGTCCAGCTCAGACTCAGCTGTGCAGCCCTATCTCTGAGTTCCACTACATTTCAGCACCATCAGGACCCTATTACAGGCTGCCCTTCAAGTGAAAAGAGTGGTGGCAGGGAGAAATCCTTTTTTTTTGAAAACTGCTAAATATGTGCTGTGCCTCTTCCTGTGCAGCTCATGAAATACATTTATATTGATTCCACACTCATGCAGTGTACAAGAGAGGACATGCTAGGTGGCTTCCCTTCTTCCCTCCCACAGCCCTTCGCTCCTTCCTGCCTGCTAACACACTCGGGAAACCAAGGACCATGCTCAGTGCCAGCCTTCCAGGGCATGACGCCTGCCTATCACTGGACAGGAGGTTCTGAAGATGTAACGATGGCTGTGTGCTCACTAATTTAATGTTCGATTCCTCTTTTCAAAGGGCGAGAGGGAAAGGAAGAAAATTCAAATCCTTGGGAGGAATATAGAGACATGACAGCCCTATTATCCTCTTAATGAGTTTTTATCTCGCTTCCAAGGGGATTACCATAGTTACTGCCATTAACGTTTAGTAATGCCCTCCCAGACAGCTGAAAGAAAGATGTTAAAATTCAAAAATAATTATGAAAATACTAACAATTTTATAATAATAATAAATGTGGAGTTTTCCTCCCTGGCTGATGAGTTCTAAATATATGTGATTTAATAAAATGCCAAATGAGTACATATTAAATGTGTTTGGGGGAACCACCTTCTATTATGAGTAATACAATTGAAATACCACTACTCATGACATTCATAAAAGATATACTGGATACACAAATTTTGCTTTTAGGGAACATACTTATCTAAAGTTACTATAATTGTGAGAATTCACAGTTAGTTCTTATAATTAAAAAACACTACCTTTCATAATCATAATCAAATTGAATTGCTTCACAACAAATTCATCAACAATTTTACCAAGATGCTATCTATATCTAACTCTAAATGTCATGCTATAAAATTTCAAAATACAATTATGTGCATGTATTTAAAACCAGAGTTGGAAGAAAGCATTATCTTAAGATCCTTTATTCATAATAATCATAAAGAAATTATGTCAAATATAAGTATTGAATACTAAGTGATTCAATAGCTAAAAGTGACTGTAATCAGTATGGATAAAATTACACATGTCTACATGTATAGCTCAGTATGAAATGCCTCATTAGAAAAAAATGTGTATCTTCACAGTGATGAAAAAACCGGTTTTATCTTTAAAAAGAAAAACTACATGCTACTCTATTGTGCCTATCTATATTGACAAGTTCAAGCCTACATTCATAAAATGTGCCCTTAAATATGATACTATTTTCCTCCAACATGGAGTCTGAGAGCACTCCCTTTCAATCCACAAAGACAATAATATGATCATATCAAATCTATAATGTCAACAGGTTTATGATCACAAACACTTGATGAGCTGAACATTGTACCTACCCTTCAATAATGTTTGCAGTGAGACAGGGCCTGACGGTTACCATAGTGATCATGTGGCAGCTTCTGATTTATTACCTTGTTCCCCGGGACTGTGATGGCTCCTTGGCTATACCTTCAGCAGCTATTTCAGATTTGAGAGCTACACTATGATAAATGTCCACTATCTGAAAGATACACTCAGCAGAAGGTAACCTTGGAGAGCAGTGCTTTAAATGCAAATTGCCAGCTTTGCCTTGCTCTTAGAATATGAAAGAATGATTCCAAAGCCATGAAAAGGGGAGACCTCTGGCCCCTGACACGTGAATTCCTCTCCTTAGGGACCGTCATTTTCAGGGATACCACCCAGTGAATAGTTAAGCAGTCTGAAACAGAAAATGAGGCAATAAATTCTGCAGAGGCTAGCCCAAGTAGCACATTGATTACAAAAGCAGGCATGCGTCTAAGCAATTAGTGAGGCATGCAGTTATGTGGCACCAAATGTTCGATGTATTTAGAAAGTTATCACTACCAGTCAATAAATTATGTCATTTCATCTCAACTAACTGACACAGCTAACGCTTTCACACGGAGACCTGAAAAGAGCATTTCAGGGAATAAATCTCCCAGCCGGGTGTCCATTTGCCAATGCTTCCTAGTTATACATGCCAAAGGATGATAAGCTCTTATTAGAAAAAAAAAAAAAACAGAAAAAAAAACAGGTTCTATCTGATTTTTGCTTTAGGAAAACATACCATACACAATACCAGTGATTTGTTATAGGAGTTTGTCATGCACTGAGGTAGTACACAGATGTCAGCTGTTGCCACTATGCGTGTGAATTAACATCCTAGGAAGATTATGATATACATCGTTTCATTCCCTTACGTTGTTTCTGTCTGTTCTTTCATTTGACTGCACGGCAATAAAATACTGAGAGAATACAGCCTTTTAAGCTTATCTAGCTCATAAGCACCATACACTAATTTGTGTATTAGCAAGTCTGACACGGAAACCAAGTTATTGATTCTGCCATCTCAATCCCTTGCTTTGACAGAAAGGATATTGCTTTTAGGAAAAATTAGACAATCTCCACAATCGTTTATGTTCCTTTCTTAGAGCTCTGTTTGCAGAAATCCTTCTTAAAGATGAAAATACACAGAGTATTTTCACAGCATAATAGGTCAGCACAAACGGAAACTAATTTACGTTTTCTTTCGCATGACTGATAAGAAAGCCTAACCGTAGCCAGGGACGTGTTCTTCCTGACTCATAAAACCCAGAGGTGAGAAGGTATTTTCCATTTCCTGCTTTGTTGATTCATCAAATCTGTGCAGTTCCTGTCTGTGCAGTACATTAATGGGTTCCCCATAAATCAAAACTGACCTAATCAAAGACTTATTTAATACTAAGTCTTATTTTGTTTTATTGGTAGAAAGAGTAGAGAGGAAGATCAAGTCAGTCAGTAGACCTCTCCATTTCAAATAACTGCAATAGATACATATATTCACAGAAGAGTTTTAAGAACTACTTTCAAATTTCAAATCCTATATCCGAGTTTAAGGGTTTGGGGCAGGGGGGATAAGCAGAAATTGATTGCCTTGGATTAGCTATTTGATTTTGTACTGGGTAAAAAAAAAAAAAAACAACAAAAAAACAACTCAGTAGATTACAGAAAACTCTCCACCCATCCATTCTGCCCCCTTCTCAGTTCTTTTCTGGCAAATGGTTACATGTAAGCAAGCATGTGTGAATCGTGTGAATGCCAAGTCACTTTAGCTGTGTCTGACTCTTTGCAACCCTATTGACTGTAGCCTGCCAGGCTCCTCTGTCTGTGGGACTCTCCAGGCAAGAATACCATGAAACTGATCTGTCTGTTCCCAAAGCTAGGAATTCACAGGTACCTCGTGTATAAGGCCAGTTTGGGACTAACATCTTTTTCCTGTAAATCAGATATATATAAGAGAGAGACTATACCATATTCTCTCATATTATATACCATATAACAAGGTATTAAGAAGTCATAAGGTATCAGCATCTAGAAGGAAATATTCCTTTAAAAAACTGTATCCATTTATTGGCATTAAGAAGTCCAAAACTTGTAAAGTTTTATATAAATATAAAAATCATAGCAGTTCTACTGTGAACAGCAGTAAATTAAACAAATACATAATTCACAAAACTGGCTTGACCTCCACTGCACTAACAGTGAACTAGCGTTTCCTATAGGTTTCCTCTCTAGAACCCATAGCAATCGCCCCTACATTCCCAGAAATTCCTCGTCCAAACCCACTTGTCAGGTCCCAGTCCTCGTCAGTACTACAGCAGCCCCACCTCCGCAAGCACAGTCAGAACCCATGCTCTAAGCAACAGAACAAGGAGCACACAACTGGTCTTTACGGCGCCTCTTTAGCTCTCTTTCCCCTCTACCTCTCTAACTCCTTGACTACAGTGAGCACATGTGATTATAAGCAAAATGGAATACAAAACAACCAATACCTTCTAGTTATCTAATTCTGAACCACTCAGATCAATGCCCATCCAGACCCAGGGCTAGAAAAGAAAGGGGGGGAGCGGGAAAGTGCTGACAGAGGTTCCCAGTCTTCAACTCCTGCTTCAGCAGCTCCTGCAAATTCAATCACTTCACTTCTCTTACCTACAGAGCCCACTAGGAGTTAACCACTGTCAGCCAGGCAAGAGTCATTCTGACCCAGAGGTCAGCAATCTTATTAAATCCCTATGCCACCATTGGGACAAAGTAATGTCCATGCTGCTCAGTGCAAGGCAAAGGGGAAAATGATTGAAGAGAGAAAGAGTTAGACAAGTCAGACGGAAAATTAAAAAAAAAAAAAAAAAGAGTTGGAACTAGATGGGAGCAAGTGGTAGAGAGAAAACCTCCAAAACTGTTCTCAGTTAGTCTGTTCCTACATTTCTTCTTAGAATTCGCCAGTCAACAAAGCATTTGGTGTAATTAAATAACCATTGCAATTGGGAAACTCCTTTAAGAGCACAAGCTTACATTTTTGTAATTGATGTCATTCTACTGTGAATACACAGCCCACACCCAGAAGGACTGGTGTAGTCATCCTTTGGCATTTTGTAGACAAGTGCTAAAATTCTGCAAGTATGAAACATATTGACATTTATTTTTATAATGGCAGTGCTCCAAAAGAGAATGAACCGTCTTTCATTTTAATGAACAAGAATTGGGCTGGAGCAAGTGCAGATGACAGAGCTTCTCATTTCTAATCTCCTTTATGTATGCTAAATACATATTAAACAATCTTTCTAGCCTTAAGTCTCAGCTATGCAATTACAGGTTTATGTCCCTTCTGTTTGTGTTTGTTCATATTTGAGGAAGAACCCATTATCACTGAGCTTGTTGTAAAGATCATAATAGCAGGCACAGAGACCTAGTGACCATTTTCAAACAAACTATAAATTGGAAAAAAGTGATGCCTGCCTCATTTATTAAGATTAAATTTTCACTTCACAATGCACAAAACTTCATTTATTTCAAGAGAAAGCCTCTATGATTATAGCCCAGAATACAACCTGCTCTATGTTCCTGTTGTCCAAAATCTGTTTTAAAATAGCGTATAGCAAGAAAGACACATCTAATGTAAAGGAAGGAAACGGGAGGTTTCCCTGTTGGTTTAATGGTGAGGAATCTACCTGCCGATGTAAGAGACACAGGTTCAACCCCTGGTCCAGAGCCCAGGAGCCGGAACTACTGAAGCCTTTGTGCCCTAGAGCACATGCTCTGCAGCAAAGAGACACGACCACAATGAGAAACCCATGCACCGCAATGAGAGCAGCACCCATTTGCCGCAACGGGAGAAAAAAGCCCATGCAGCAAGGAAGACCCAGCACAGCCAAATATAGGTAAATTAATAAAACTATTTTAAAAATAAAGAAATAATGATAGTGGGATAGTAAGGGGAGCGAGCTTCTCACGGCATGTGAGAAGCAGTTCTAGGCTTGGCTGGGGAAGCAGACTGAACCCAAGAAGAGCCACCTATGTGAGAGGGGTCAGACGGGTTCCTGAGGGCACCAACATCGAACTAATAATAGTGCGCAGGAGCTGAAACAAACAAATGACAACTTAAAGGAAACTTCCTATTTTAAAAAATTGGCAAAAATTGATCACCAGTCCAAGTTCTGAGCATCCGCACTTTCACTTTTCACTTTCATGCATTGGAGAAGGAAATGGCAACCCACTCCAGTGTTCTTGCCTGGAGAATCCCAGGGACGGGGGAGCCTGGTGGGCTGCCGTCTATGGGGTCACACAGAGTCGAACACGATGGAAGTGACTTAGCAGCAGCAGCAGCAGCAGCATGTATGGTACGTGTTAGCTCTTCTGTGGCAGAGAAGCTGGACTATATATAGCTTTAAGTTCCAATCCAAACACAAGAGTGTATAAGCTCATGCAACTTGGAAATTAAAGTTGAATCAAACTGCAAACAACATAATGTATATATGGAATCTAGAAAGATGGTGTTGATGAATCTGTTTGCAGGGCAGCAATGGAGAGGCAGACACAGAGAACAGAGTCGTGGACATGGAGGGGGGTGGGGAGGAGAGGCGGTACACATGGGGAGAGTAGCATGGAAACACATAGGCTACCACATGTAAAATACATAGCCAGCAGCAATTTTCTCAGGGAGCTCAAACTGGTGTTTGTGACAATCTAGAGGGGTGGGATGGGGTGGGAGGTTGGAGAGATGTTCAAGAGGGAAGGGACGTACGTGTACCTATGGCTGATTCATGTTGATGTGTGGCAGAAATCAACACAATATTGTAAAATTATCCTTCAATTAAAAATAAAATTATATATATATATACACACACACACACACACACCCTATCTGAAGTCTTTTTCTCCCAAGAAAAGCTGAGCGTGTTAGACTTTTTAACTTTTCAATATTTATTGAGCATCTACCATGTGGTTTGGGTGAACTCCAGGAGTTGGTGATGGACAGGGAGGCCTGGCGTGCTGCGATTCATGGGGTCGCAAAGAGTCGGACACGACCGAGCGACTGAACTAAACTGAACCACGTGCTACACACTGTTCTAGGACCTGGGCATACAGAAATAAACTGACAGAAGCCACTGCCCCCCTGAGCTTATATTCTAGTGACACATTCAAACAGTTCTAAAGTACCTGAACTACAAAAAACTCAAACCACTATAAACCTTCATTTATACAGAAAGACTAATGCATAAATCATGCATAAAATATGTACCCGTAAATTGAAAAACAGCAAAATTCTAGGTTAATGAGTTAGTAGATTATACACAAGATGGATTAGAGAGATATATAACCAAAGACCCAAAACCTAAAGAGCTTTATTCCAAAGACAAAACACATGAACCCATAAGGCACAGATTATATGATCAGGGACAACTTCCTGTGAATGCTTTTCTGTTTATTATGAGCCTTCAATCAGGTTCACATTGGGTGCCTAACAGTTATTAGCTCTACTACGTCCATTCATTATGCTTCCTGTGTGCAAGTTATTATCGGAGTATCTAAAAATGAAAGACATGGTCCCATGTTCAAGGGACTTAGAATGTACTAGCCAAGATTAGACAAATATACAAATACAGAAGTCATGATACAGTAACAAAAAAGAATACCGTAATATAGGAAGTTTGATATAGTAGTGGATAGTACAAAACTGTTGGAAAAGTTAGAGGTAGATTCTGGAGAGCATGAATGCTAGGCTAAGGCTAAGCTGAGCAGTGTTCAAGGTAGCATCTCCGACGTCTGAATCAGAGCCCAGGGTGGAGAGTAAAAAGAACTGAGGCCAGGACCCAGCCCCTCTCTGCAACAGGCAGAGCCAGGGAATGCCAGCAGAGCGCATAGACTTTCCCCAAAGAAAGGCAGATGGGCCAAAGTGTCTGGCACCAAAGAACAAGTCCAGATATAGCAGATCCAGGCCTTTATCAGAGAGGATGAAGGCAGGTACTGCCTGGGTGCTGGAAGGCCTGGACAGAGGCTCTGACATGCTGAGATAATGCAGACACAGCTACTGATACTAGGTTCAAAGCTTGCTCACAAGAGAACCCAGTGAATGGAACCCAGACTCTGTAAAGAGCAGGACAAGAAGCATGGCTAATTTTATGCTTAGCCAATCAAGATAATTGCCTGGCTTTCTGAAATTCCCTCTGACTAAGACATTCCCCTTAGAGACAGGGATGAGACTAAGCCTGCAAGCAAGACCTCAGGAGTCTCAGCTACAGAACTCAGAAAACTGTAGGAGGAGGAAGCCAGATGTGTCATTTCAGCTGTCCTCAAAGATCTAATACCCTGAAGGATAAAACTACTATATAATTCATATGGGACATCAGCAAATACAAGAAGATGGAATTTTCCTCCAACAACTGTGTGATTCAAATTCATACAAAATTAAGAGAACAACTCCTCAGCATTTTCCTCTAAAATATGCAGCCTTAGAGAGTTACTAAAAGATGTGTGCCCTGGCCTTCTAAGAAAAATATGTGTTTATTTCATGGAGAAATTAAATAAAGAAAAAACAACCTTGAGCAAGTAACTTAACATCACTAAACCTTCTGTAAAGTGAGCATGATAACAGGATCACTGTGAGCATTAAACGAGATAGTATAGAAAGAGCTCATGTAGGTACATATTATCATAGCTTTTAATACTGTATCTCATTAAATGTTCTGTGCCATCAGTTGTATACAAGAATAAAATTAACAATATAAAATATACAATAAAAGGGAAGAAAAGAAAAAAACCATCAAGGAACCATAATACATCATTGAGTTTAAGATACATCCTGGCTTTGGAGATTTCTTTCTATAATTTTCTATATTTATGTATGGCTGGGCTGGATCTGCATTGCCCCATGGGTCTGTCTCTAGTTGCAGAGCACAGGCTCAGTAGCTGTGGTGCATGGGCTTAGTTGTCCTGTGGCATGTGGGAATCTTCCCAAATCAGGGATCGAACCTGTGTCTCCTGCATTGGCAGGCTGATTCTTTACCACGGAGCCACCAGGGAAGCCCTCAGATATTTTTTTAATGTGGAAAAATGTGTGTTTTAGCATTAGAGAAAAAAATGATACTAACTAAAAGTCATTAAATTAACAGCCTTCCTTTAAATACAGGACCATACCTGAAGGGAAATTATCCATGTTTATAGTGAAGATTAACTCAATCATTAACTTAATCAAAGGACAGAATTTCATCATGATGCAATGTCAATTTCAGCAGCACATCAAGTGTTATATGGGCCTTGAAAGGAATCTTGGAGAGTAGCCTTTTTGCCAGACCCTGATTCTATACCTTCCAGATTCCCATTCCCTAAGAGACAATTACTCCCATTGTTAGAATCTGCATGTGTTTGTTTTCCCTCTCAGTTAAGAAAGTACAGCTATGCGCCACAAGCTTTTAAAGCACCAAATTGTCTTACTGGCTTCTAAATCCTAGCTCTGTGGCTGTATGATGAGTCAGTTAGTGAATGGCTCTTCAAGATACCTAAAACAACCAGCACAACCAGCTTAAGACAGCTCTGGAAATGGTAAAATGTAAAAGCAGGGCATAAAGGCAGCAAACACCTTAATTCACATTTCTCAATCCCAGTAAGTAAGGCAGAACTGAATCCCCCAAAAACGCTATGCTGAAGCCTTAACCCCCAATGTCAGGGTACTGAAATGGGGCCCTCAATAAGTAATTAGGGTTCAATGAGGGTTCATGAGGGTGAGGCCTTCATGATGGGATTAGTGGTTTTACAAGAAGAGGAAGACACCTTTCTCTCTCTCTCTCTCTGCAAGTGAGAACGCTGAGAGAAGGCAGCTGTCTACAAAGCTAGGAAGTCAGCCATCAGCAGGAACAGAATCTTCAGGTACCTCCAACGACTCGGAGGAAAAGCATACTTGCAGAATAAAACCCTAGACAAATAGTCAAATGTGAGTGGTGGGTTGGGGCTTTCTCCCTAATGAGAGCATAAAGGTAAACAGATGTGGTCCCACAACTAAACTGCATTTAAAACATGAGTCAGGTCATTGGATGAGGGTGTGTAAAAATTAAGATACTGTTAACAACTTGAAAATACTTCAATATTACTCTCAGGCCACCATGTAAAGTGAACACAAGATGGCCACAGTTGCTCTAATAAGTAAAATCCAAACGTAGGAAACCTGCTAGAGTGTATATTTGGAGATGGGGTTTTACAGAGGTGAAGTCCCGAGTTACCGTTACTGGGAATCTCCAAGATGTTTCTTATTGTCAACAGGGGTGATAAAAGAACTACAAGTTCTCATTTCCTGTGTGCTCACAATGCACCAGGTACCGCACATTGTGTTAAATACGTAAAACATAGCATCTCATTTAATCCTAAGTCTGTTGCTCCTCATTTCTAATATGTTCATTACCCAAGTGTCGAGGATCCAGGCATCACACTTCCGGCTACCCATTCCTCTTTTCCATTCGCTCTGCCACTACATTATCTTAGGTCCTCAAGGCCTTTAACATAAACCACTGAATGTATTTTCTCACTAAATTCCTGCTCTCAAGTCTCAGCCCTCTCCCGACCAATCCCCCACTCCCCTGGAGCAGTTATCCTTGGAAGACGCAAGGTCATCACTCTCTCCAGTGCCACGTGTTCTAAACCCACAGCATAGCTCAGAAAGTTCCGTGTGATACCATCCCTATCTGCCTTTGGACACTTGACAATCGCCCCCTGCCAACCATGCTCTCTAGAGTGCAGCCATGTGGCACTCAGAGTATATTTTCAGAGCCCTACATATGCTGCGCTGATTTACCCCTCCATACCTCCTGCAAACTCTTATAAATCCTCTGAGACTCAATTCAAACATCATCTCCTCCTCTGAAGACTTCTCTTGACATAAACCCTCCCTCTTGCAGCAACTGACACCCATCTCTAGGCTCCCACAGCGCCTGGGCCATTCTCTGGAATGGCTGTTCAGAGTGTGAGGTGCTCAACAGGAGCACCTGGATGCCCACTCAAAGGGCATACTTTGAACTCAGTGAATTTCAGGGGATGGTCCTTCTATAACTCAATTCTATCAGTGACAAACAATGCTGATCAGACTGAAAAGGCTAAACCACACTCACTAACCAATCAAAGACTTAATGATATAAAAGAGAGTCTTCCGCCCAGCAGCTGATCAGAACAAAAAAATTAAGATAAAAATAGAGCATGTGAAATGACAGTGTCAACACATTTCTTGTCTTTATGATATCTGACTTTCACTGGGCTCCAATCCTATTCATGCCCACAGCATGCCTTATTTTTATAGCTTCACTGAAGCAACACAGATGATGTCTTTCTTCCTTTATCCTGCCTTGGGAGATAATTTTCCAAAAGCCCGATCCCTATATTCCTTTTCCTTCTCATTTTAATCATCATAAAGACATACTTTTAGCATATCATGCCAGGAAATGAGTAACTATGTTAACTGCACCTAAGAAAATATGCAAAGTACTAACATTTCTGAAGCCAAGAAGGATTTTTAACACATTGTCTTCATCTGATTTTCCCTCCTAAAAATAAAAATTGAGTGACTACATACCAGGAAATGTATCTTTAGTGGGTAAATATATGTGCCTTATATATGTTCCACTTTACTCCAGCTCTTTCTAATTTCCTCCAAGAAATTATATACTCATATGAAACCAGTTATTATGTTTATTGAAAATAAACAGAGTCAGCATTTTAGCAGTCATACACACACGTGTCTATTTCTTTCCCCTGGGCTGTGTACAATTCCCCAATATTTCCACACATCTTGGGTTATTATCTGCTTATTGCCATTAAGCTCTAATTTCTATCAACAAAAGAGAAAATACTTGAAATTCTTAAGTATACATTTGGGTGCTCCATTATCAAGTTATCCTACCGTACAATTACTTTGGCTAACAATATAGACAGTGCTGGAAAAATCCTGTTTTTTTAACCAGAATGCAAATGTCAATTACATAAAAATGTCATACAATGCTACTGTAGGGGGAAAAAAACTTAAAGAAAGAAAGGAAGAGAGAAGCATATTAATTCTAACAAATGGGATATGGGAAAGCTTCATCAGACAGATTAACAAGTGTCTGAAAACCATGGCATGGCATTGTCATTTGGATAATGTTAACCATGAGTAGACAACACAGTACACAAAGGCTGTTCTGAATTTAAAAAGCTACTGACTCTGCTAAATCACACACAATACACTGACCACTAGTTCTCCACGACTGTGGTCAAATAATCCCACAAGCCAGCTGGGTTGGGGCTGGATCTGAGAACATCTGGTAAGTCAATAGCAGTCAATGACTTTATTCCTACATAACAAGTTACACAAATACGCTTCCTTCCAACTCTGAGATTGGAAGAAAATCACATAACCCTGGATAATATCTTGAATAAGCATGCATGAAGGCAATTATCTTAAAAATTCTATTCCTTAGTATCTTAAACAATCTGCCTTAGAGAGCCAACAAGGACGAGGATCTTTCCAGCTTATCTCTTTAAAAAGGGGCTGCCATCAAGAGGGGTTTAATATCCCTTTCATAAGTATTTCTGCTTCCCTAACTTTATTAAGATTACCAATAACAAAACACAGAAATCCATTTTTAGGGACTTGGGAGATCCAAATTCTAGAGGCGGTTTTCTTAGACATGAGTTTTTTCATCATTAGAGAAAGAGAGGTATAACTAACTAATTCTAAGATTTTCTCCAATGTATACAAAGAGCTTAGAATTTATTATTCAGCACTAGACTTTCATGTTTTCATGAAATTAGAATAAAAATAGAGATTTTTGTGGCTGCATTATGGGTTTCCTAGAAGACTGAACTCCAGACATCACATAAAAAAGATGATCACTACTTATCCTTGGAACTCTTCAAAGGAGATTCCATAATCTTCCATAGCAATAAGCTTACATACTTAGAGAGACAGCAACTAAACAGAATGTTGTACAAAGTGCCCAAAGTCAATGCCAAGATGGAGCCCTGGATGGCACAAATCAAAAGAAATGCCATGCTAACATCTGGGGAGGGAAACAGAGAAAATGTGTCTGCTCACAAAGAAGAATCAAAGTACAGTACTGAACCTGTCCTGTAGCTGAATCACTACAGAGACAGTTAGGAACAGAAGGCGAAATTCTGACTTTGGTTTCCTCGTCATCATTACTGCTAGAAAAGCACCATTTCCCAAACAGTGTTCTATGAGAAATTCACAGATGCTCTGCTAGAAAGGGGGCTCCCATGGCCCCCACGGCTGAGTGAAACAGTTAATTAAATAGGTTTCTCTGCCGCTGGACTCTTCAGAGCCTTGGAATGTGAATATAGATTCTGTATCTCCCAGAGAGGAATAAAGAATGCATCATTACCCAGCCTCTTCCTTCCCTGATCCCCGCTAAGGAAAACCTATTAACCCTTCCTGAATGGGAAGAACACTCTCCTACCTACTAGAATAGATGATGTCTTCCTTCTCTCAAATTCCCACCAACCCAGCTATTTCCCCATGAAAAAATTCAAATTCTACTACAGGTTACTTATCATCAAAGCAACATTGGACATAAATAGTCGGTGCATTTGTAACACTTAAATGAAAGAAAGGAACCCTCTCTTTGATTGTACTACACACACCTTTTCCAGAGTATGTCAAATTTACTGCATAAAGAATGAGACTGAATTTAATAACATTATTTCAAGCTTTGGGGCAGGGCAGATGACATAAAAACACTACTACAATACTATGATATTCTGCTCCAAGACTTGGATTCAACCATGTACTTATTTCTCTCACGACCCCTGTCCTATTCACACATACACACAATACACACACACTATTTTACAATAAAATAGCTCAGGAACAGAAAAGCAGCAAAACAGCAGTGTGTTACTCCAACCACTTCTCTTTCTACAACCTGCAGCTTACAGGAAGGTCAGACATATACAAAAAGTGATGACTTTGAAACGTGTGTCATGAAACAGAGTCATTTATCAACACGCCTGACAAGAAGAAGGTTAGAGTCCATTTCAGCTGGCCAGAATGGCTGCTGTACATCACATTTGGAGGCACTAAGCCAAGACAAAATGAGTATTACCAAGTTGTTATGGTAACTAAATTGTGGCTGGTTCCATCAAACAGTAGCCTTCCATCGCAGGGATCATGTTTACAATCCACCGTGAGGCAGGGTCTCCACTCCATATGAGACAACGCTGGCACCTTTACCTATAATACTGCTACTACTGCTAAGTCGCTTCAGTCATGTCTGACTCTGTGTGACCCCATAGACGGCCGCCCACCAGGCTCCCCTGTCCCTGGGATTCTCCAAGCAAGAACACTGGAGTGGGTTGCCATTTCCTTCTCCAATGCATGAAAGTGGAAAGTGAAAAGTGAAAGTGAAGTCGCTCAGTCGTATCAGACTCTTAGCGACCCCATGGACTGCAGCCTACCAGGCTCCTCCGTTCATGGGATTTTCCAGGCAAGAGTACTGGAGTGGGGTGCCATTGCCTTCTCTGAAGCAGTTGTATATAGGGGATCAATTCATTGTTCATAGGGTGGGCAGAACCCTCTGCCTCCAAACATTTTTTGAGCTAGTTCTACTTTCAGCAAGCCATGCCAAAAACAAACCTCACAGGAGCAGAGTAGCAGCCACCATCCAGGAGAGTTCAGCTGCGGAGCACCGATGGCTTTCATGCACTAACTCTCAGCCCTGTGACACCTCAACCTAAGGGACAACATTCTCCACCTGCCTTCACCAATATATGAAGACCAACCAAAAAGGGAATCAAAGCAAATCAACAAAACAAAGGTCACTGTAACCACAGCCGAAAACAAAAATCTCAGAACAGAGGTCTGGGATCACCAGCACAGGCAGAACAGCATTTCAGCCTGAGGCTTTGCAGTCAGATATCCGATCTGAATACTGACCCAGCTACTGACTACCAACATGACCCAGAGAAAGCACCCTATTTTCACCTAAGCCTCTATGTACTAACAATGCAGTGACTGTCAAACTGCGTAATGGCCACAAACAGCATGGATTGTTATCCTTTGTCTGTGGCCAACTAGCTGTGTGACTTTAGACAGGTTATTTAACTTCTCCGAGCCTCAGTGCTTTCCACTGTAAAATAAGGATAACCTTACCTACCCCTAACAGCTTCCCAGATGGTATGCCATTGGTATGGCATATGGCATCCATTGGTATGCCAACGCAGGAGATGCAAGATATGTGGGTTCAGTCCCTGGGTCTGGAAGATCCCCTGGAGGAGGAAATGGAAACCCACTCCAGTATTCTTGCCTGGAGAATTCCATGGACAGAGAGCCTGGTAGGCTACAGTCCTAGGGCCCGCAAAGAACTGGACACAATTGAGCAACTAAGCACCCCTTACAGTGGCCATGAACACTGAATAAGCCCCGACTGGAACACAGTAGGAACTGAACACGTGTTACGGTTCGGATCACTGCCGTCATTCTGGTGGCAGGAGCTGACTACCTATGGTAGGCGGTACAATGCTACCCTAAAGGTGGCCGCATCCTAATCCCTGGGACTGAGATGGAGCCAGGCCCTATGGTCCTTGCCTGCCCGCCAAGTCCTCCTGCCTTTTGTCTGCAGTAAAGCTTTAGCCAAAGAGTCAGTTCAATCAGAGCAGTGAGCAAGTGTAGAAACAAAGGAAAGCAGTCAAAAGGGACAAAATGAAATTCACTTAGTCATTAAGCAAAGTCTAGAAACTTTAGTGTCTTAAGATCTATGGATAATATTCTGAGCCATATATTGTGAACTACCTTATATACTAGATACTGAAGCCCCTAACAGGGAGCAGTTAACTGCATGACGACTAGACTATGGCCCTGACAAAAGCCACTGCAGTTCCAAGAACTGGCCTCAAGGAAATGGCAACAAACTGACTCAGGGACTGCAGATTCACTGCACTTAAAATAATCAAGATGATGCTGGTCAGACCACTGTAAGACCAATTTCAAGATGACGGTCAGAGCTAACTGTACTACGTCTGCATGCAGCCCCCGCCCCTCACATGTGAAAGCTCTTTCACGGTTGGGGCAAGAGGTGGAGGGTGGGGGGGGAGTCAGCCTTTGAACCCAATTCCCCACCCTCACCAGCCCCAGTCGCCTCCTGGTTGCCCACATCCAGAATAAAGCAAACTTTCCTTTCCACTAACATGGTCTCCTTACTGGCTCTAGAGGGGTAAGCAGGCAGACCCCACTTTCAGTTACAGAACCTGTGGATACATACTCTACATGTCAATAGGTAGTTTGTACCTGTGATTATACAAAAGAGTCTTGAGATGGGGAGGTGAGCCTGGATTATCCAGGTACATCTGATGTAATCACAAGGGTGTTTACAAGGAAGAGGGAAGCAGAGGAGCCAGAGACAGAGATGTGAGTATTATGCAAAATGCACCACACATAATAGGCTCTGAATAAATGATGGCTGTTGAATTCTATCTGACAGATGCCAGTGACTAGAGGGACTCAATGTTTCTCAGAAACCTCAGTCATCTAGCTTGCCACTGCAGCTGATGTCTGTTACCTGTAGCAACCTGTATGCCTCCTGCCACATATCAAAGTTATAGATAGACATCACGCTCTAGCCATCCATTCTCAGATAATTGCACCTGAAATAGTCCAGATAACTAAATGAACCAGAAAGGGGGGTACCATCGACCAAGCAGCAGCTGAATTTTGAAGATGAGCAAACCTAGACAGGAATATCATTAGCCCAAGGCAATCTTGTAATTCAAAAGAGAAAAAAACCCACAGTGCTTTGAAAAGAAATAACAAAAAGGATGTCTACTCGCCTCAGGTCAGGTCTAAGACTACCGAGCCTATAAATCGGATGGCATCCATAACAAGGAACCTCCAGATGATCACTGAGAAGGGCTGACACACAAAAATTCAAGAGCCTGCTGCCCCAGTCAATAACGAGGGAAAACACAAAATCAGGAGGTTGCTCCTCTCCCGTTTCACTTAACGTCCGGTGTGGAGGGAGGGTTGCAATCACTTTTGGCAGCATGTCTGCCGGCACATGGAGGGGCGTGTTGACTTCTTCTACCTCCTCTGCAAGGGGTATGGATTCCTGCCGCTGGGTATTGGAGACAGACACAGTGATTAGGGCGACCTTAGGAATAACACTACCAAATCATGTGTGGGAAGACGGATGGGACATCTGCAATGAAGAGACTGGAAAGGGAGAAGAATACAGCAGAGCAATGTGGGGACAGAAGGACAGGATTAACCGACTCTTCCATCCGTGAAACTCATGGGCAAATCAGGGCTTTATTTTTGTATGTGCCTTCATGTGCTCAGTCACTCAGTCATGTCTGACTCTCTGTGACCCCGTGGACTGCAGCCCGCCAGGCTCCTCTGTCCATAGAATCTTCTAGGCAAGACTACTGGAGCAGGTTGCCATTTCCTACTCCAGGGGATCTTCCCAACCCAGGGATGGAACCTGCGTCTCTGGTATCTCCTGTATTAGCAGGCGGGTTCTTTACCACTGCGCCACCTGGGAAGCCCTATGTGCCTCTATATACAGCCCTAAAAAGAGCCTTACATCTTTCATTATACGTGACCTGGGGCGGCTCTTAGCGCTAGGAGGTTCTTCTTGATGATCACAGAGAGTTAGGAAACAACCTGATCACTTTTCCAGACACACAGAATTTCTGTTTTTAAGAGCTTCATCTATATTTTCACCCTTACATTTATATCTGCAGGCTCAGGTCTTTCAAACAAGAAAACAGTAAAAAGGTTAGAAGAAATGAAATTATCCCAAGCTCCTACTCCAGATAGAAAGACAAAATATGAGTTTTTTTTTTTTTTTTTTTTAAGGCACAAATAAAAAGATGAAGCCCCCAAGGAACATCCTGGATGAGATTGTGTCCTCCTCCTGCTAGGATGTGTTTGCCTATGATCTTCCGGATACAGAGATGTGGCATGGGATTCCAGCCCAGGGCAAGCAATGGGTGGAATACACTCATGGAATGTCAGAGTTTTCAAACTGTGCTCCAGGGATCTCCTAGGATCTTTGGCTGGGGTGTGTGTGTGGAATGGAGGGTGGGGAACTGGAACTCAGACCCAGTTTATCTGCAAACTGAACTTTCCTTTTATATTTTGGTACTCTTGATGGAAAAAAGAAAAGAGGTTTAATAACATCTAATTTAATGCAACCATCTAATTTTACCAACAAACATGGAGAACTGGAGAGGATAACAAGTCAGCCCAGGACAGTTGGGTTGATGCCTGATGACCTGCTGTAATTTTGAACAGCAGCTCCATAATGTGACAATAAATTATGTAGTCACCCAAGCGCAGTTAAGTTACAGATCTGCCTAAGGTCCCACATTCCTGTGGGGTTCAGCCAGTATCCATTGGCTCAGCAGGTAAAGACTCCCTCTACAATGCAGGAGACACAGGAGACTCAGGTTTGATCCCTGGGTCAGGAAGATCCTCTAGAGAAGTAAATGGCAACTCACTCCAGTATTCTTGCCTGGAAAATCCCATGGACAGAGGAGCCTGGTGGGCTACAGTCCAAAGGGTCACAAAGAGTTGGACATGACTGACTGACTATTGCCTAGCCTCAGCCAGTACCAGATCATGGCTCTTAGGATTATTCCTGCTACTCAGACTTAGCCTCTTATCAGAAAGAATGGTTTTTATTTGCTTTTTGTGTGTGTTTCACTGACAGGGGAAGGAATTCCATTATAACCTAATAGCACCCGTAGAAAAAATATAAATGATCACTGGAACGTTTTCCTTATTTTATTCTACATTGCTTCTTTGCTTAGATATTAATCAAACACCATAGAGTCTGTTTGTATTGTCCTTCTGAAAAGTTATGTTAGACTTCTGGATTTTTTTTCAGTGGCCCAGACTTAAATTGAGGTATAAAAACCATCTGGGAATGACCCAGAGATGTGTACTAGAGGGAATTCCCGCTATAGACAGGGTCCTTATTTCCAGATTTTCTATTTCACTCATTTTTTAATAATGCAAATAACATAAAAATTAGGAAGCTGAATGAAAAATCTGCATTCATTTTTCATATGAAATGTGAGATTTCAAGTGATTCTCTCGTTTCCATAGACCAGCCCCATGAACCTCAGAGCATGTATTCACTATCTTCCGTCTTCAAGCTGATCAACATTACTGTAAGTGCCTCATGGTAACTATTACAGCTGCCACCCCTGACCCGCCATGGTGGTCACTATCATTGCTTTTCAGGATGTGACCGCATCTGTTTATGGTCTTCCTTATGTTGTGCCTCCCTGAAAAAAAAGGTATTGCCTCTTCCCTCAACCTTTAGGACCACGTCCCAATCGGGCCATTAACATCCAAACAGGAACTTTCGCTAGCTAGGGGAGAGAGACTGCTGACACTCACTCGAGATGATGCACTGCCCTACAAATGCTGACCCAGAGACATACCTCAGCACAGCCATGCTGCCTCCACACCCAGAGGGAAACACAAACGCAGAGAGAAAAGAGCAGGGGTTATGACAAGCCCCTTACGGTACATGCACTCCCAGTGCTGTATGCCCCCGTTCCCAAGCAAGGTGCTAAGCTGTTTACGTGAGAAAATCTTGTCAACCCCCACTACTTGACTGATGCTCATATAAAGCTTTATTGGTGACAGAGGAAACACCACATAGTAGAAGCAGGGAACAGAGCACTGGAACAGCAACAAGAAGAGCTGAAGCACAGCTTCCAACAGTCCCAGGTCGGGAACAGCGCCGCTCTCTCGACTCTCGCAGCCTCAAAAGGTATTTATTGTATGTGAGATACGGCTTCCCACTGTAATTGAGACTGCACTGTAAGTAGAAGGATGAATAGATTATTCCACCTTGGCAACTGTATCACCTCTCAATGTCCTAGTTTAAATGCAAAGATCTGGACGCAAGCAAACCTGCACGCTTGTCTCCACTGCAGGACTCATCTGCTTGTGCAAATCTCTAGCCTCCCTGGGCACCGGCGAGGTGCCCTTTATCCTACTAACTGTGCAAAATGATGTGAGTTGGGGGCTTCTAGTGGCACCCCACTCCAGTACTCTTGCCTGGAAACTCCCATGGATGGAGGAGCCTGGTAGGCTGCAGTCCATGGGGTCACTAAGGGTCGGACACAACTGAGTGACTTTACTTTCACTTTTCACTTTCATGCATTGGAAAAGGAAATGGCAACCCACTCCAGTGTTCTTGCCTGGAGAATCCCAGGGACGGGGGAGCCTGGTGGGCTGCCGTCTATGGGGTCACACAGAGTCGGACACAACTGAAGTGACTTAGCAGCAGCAGCAGCAATATCGAAAGACATATACAACTACCCGGCTGTAAAAGACCACAGAAAGGCTGCAGGGTCTTTTCTGAGGACCAGGAAACCATCGCCATGACAAACGGATGGTGTCGCCATGACAAACGGATGGTGTCACCACACAGACAGCATGTGCTCTGGGGCTTCAGTGCCTCAGGACCCTGAAGACTTGGGGAGAAAAGGTTACTGCACAAAAGGAAACGTGGAGATTCGGGGACTCAGTAGCAGGCACGAGGAAGGAAGGCCAAAAGAATTCTCTTTTCTAAATACAATCAAACATGCCCAAATTCCTCCCCAAGTAACAAGCAACCATTTCAAAATCTGAAATGTATACAACTTTCACCTTGTCTGCATGGTTTCCTCAAAGGACTACTTGTGAGATGAGATCAGATCAGATCAGTCGCTCAGTCGTGTCCGACTCTCTGCGACTCCACGAATCGCAGCACGCCAGGCCTCCCTGTCCATCACCAACTCCCGGAGTTCACTCAGACTCACGTCCATCGAGTCAAGGGGGAAACTCTTCAGGGCTGTACACTTACAGAATTAGTCCTCCCCAGTCATTTGTTTGGCAGGAAAACCTGATCGGCTTTTATGTAATTAGGTGATTAAAAGTGGTGTTTGATTGAACCCTAGCTACACAAAGTGATCTTGAGCTGATTGAAGGACACATTCAAACGCTTCTATTAACAGTGTTTGTGTTGAACATAATATATCTTTACTCAAGGATGGGATAAGCATTTCTATTTGAACAATTTCAACACCAATGATAATATACTTACTCATTTCAGAGGCGGGTTTTATTAGTCCCTTTCGAGAATGAAAAAAAAAAAAGAAAACCATGATGATACTTTAAATCAGACACTCCTAAGAAAAAAAAGTGAGTAAATTATCCACAATGATCATTTACGGTGAGAATGGAAACAAAAATTACCATACCTGATTCATTGTGATGTACAGCAGGAGGAGACTACATCATAGAACTATAATTTATCATCACTATAGACTCTGCAGAAGCCTATGTCAAAAGATGAGACACACTGACCCCAAACAGAAGCAGAACTGTTTTGCAAAAGCATGTATTTGTTCCATCCATGCCTCCCTAATAAGCAGATCAAGCTTTTTTTCCTTCAATTTTTATTACTAATTTTAAAATATGCATGCTTCCCCCAATGTTGCAGATATAATTAAAGCCCTATTATGGTTGAGAATGCCCCAGAAGTAATGAGAAAGAGCATCCCTATCCATTGCCTTAGCAACAACATGCCTTTCCTGATTAATTACAGATGCCAATTCAAAAGTCTACACTAGCTGAGCTGGGTTCTAATTCTGCTCTACCACCAAGCATTGTTCTGGATTTGAATAAACCACTGCACTTTATTCCAAATCCCAGTTTAGCTACCTGTACATTGAAGCAAATATATGTACCACATGCCTTCCAAATTTAAAACCATCATATGCTAAAGTACTTCAGAATAAAGCAAAAGGACTTCCTAGAGATTTCCATAAACAATTTGTAGAGAGGAAATGACTTACTGTATTCCATGTACTTTAAATGATACCATTTTAAACTAGTTTTTAACCAAAGTAGAAAACAGAATTTGAGCACTCTGGCGCCAGGCCTCAGGGACTCTTCTATTACCTCTTGGAGATGGTCTGATCCTGGCCATAGGCAATTTTAATTTATCCCCCATCATCACAGTTAGCTATCATGGAGACTCAGCCCTTGGTCAAATCAATCAGGCCTTGTACAGAATAAAACGACTCTGAAGAGACAGCGAATGAATCTGGTTTAGAAGTCACATAAACTGAGCAAAAAAACAAATAAATAAAAGACAGTAGGCTGTAAGAGCATGGAGCTGCATCTCCTTCTACATAAAGTCAATCAATTAGCGGTAAATTGTTAAAACTTTACCATTTGGTTTGATCCTTTTGCAGCTTCCAAAGCCTCCCCCTGCAGCAGCTGGCTATGAACTGTGTTTCCACTAGAAACAGGCCCTGGCAGTCCAGTGCTTTCCTCCCCCTCTATTTTCTCCTCCCTCGCCCCAGCTAAGCTTTAATACCTGTGTAAAAGCAGACTCTACGCTACTTGGTGACACACACAAGAAATAAGAATCCATATAACTAGGATTCTAACCATAACCCCACTTGCCTACATGGTATTCCCATGATGCCCAAAGACACAGGCATGTTTGGAGGCTTAAATGTAAATGGGATTATTTATTTGCTGAGCATGACAGGAGGAAAAATAAAATGCAGTGCTACAGTCTTCACAATTAGAACTCAGTCAATTTATTGTCTACTGTCAGGGTGCTGAATTTCGATCTATTCTTTCAACATAAAACACACACACACACAAAGACTGAATATGAAGCATACAACAAAATCTATTACACAGAAAGCAGGGAAGACATATAATGAAGTCTTTTCCTGTCTACAAGGTCATCCTTCTAATTCATGGAATTCATTTAATCCTGAGGTCCAATTCAATGTGTCCTCCTCTACAAATAAATCCATACAGGTTCCTAACAAGAGCCCTAATAGTGGGTTCAGAATGCAAATGAGAAAAGCAGCCACAATATAGACACGGGGAGATTGTTTGGGGGCACTGTAAGCACCACAAAAGAAGCCATTTTTCTAACTATCTTTTAGAGGACAATAAACTGCTTTACCCAAAAAATTAAACTCTAAGCAAAAAATGAAACTAATAACATGTGCTAGAGGTTAATTTTCAAGGGCTTGGAGCTGTAATTTACCAACCACTTCCTTCATTAGCGGCACCAACTCGTCATTAAAGACTTCTCCAGACTGTGCCTTCCATTGGAACTCATGATTCACGTGACTGGCAGAGTAACAATTATTCATCATTCAATCTATAATAACTGCTCAGCAAGAAGGACCAAGGCCTGACTTCATCTTTGTTTTACCTGTGACAGATTTTATGAGAAGTTACAAATATTTAAAAGTCCTGCTGTTTAACCTGATGAACTAGGGACACCTCAATTTTCCCTGGAAAGTCAGTGAAATAAAAATACTCCCAGAAAAAACAAATATCATATATTAATACATATATATGGATCCTAGAAAAACGGTACTGAGGAGCCTGTTTTCAGGAGAGGAATAGAGACACAGACATAGGGAATAAACTTGTATGAGTGGGAGAAGGTGAGGCACACTGAGAGTAGCACGGACATATATACACTGCTGCTGCTGCTGCTGCTGCTAAGTCGCTTCAGTCGTGTCCGACTCTGTGCGACCCCATAGACGGCAGCCCACCAGGCTCCCCTGTCCCTGGGATTCTCCAGACAAGAACACTGGAGTGGATTGCCATTTCGTTCTCTAATGCATGAAAGTGAAAAGTGAAAGTGAATTCACTCAGTCGTGTCCAACTCTTCGAGATCCCATGGACTGCAGCCCACCAGACTCCTCCGTCCATGGGGTTGTCCAGGCAAGAGGACTGGAGTGGGGTGCCATTGCCTTCTCCAGTATATACACTACCATGCGTAAAACAGACAGAGCTCAGCCCAGTGCTCTGTGATGACTTCAAGAGGTGGGATGGGAGAAGAGGGAGGAGAGGGAGGGAAGCAATATATGTATACATGTAGCTGATTCACTTGGATGTACAGCAGAAACACATTATAACACAATCACCTTCCAGTTAAAAAAATAAGTCACACCCCACATTAAAAAAAATTATCATGGTTATTACCTTAAAATCTTGCTACAGTAAAAGGGAAGCAAAAACACTTTTCAAAACAGCAAAGAAAAATGTAATCATCAATTAATAAAATGCTAGGAAGTCTCAGTCCACCTTTCCATCTCATAAAAACATTTGATTTTGTTCACTAACAGAAAGACCAATGATATATGTAATATGTGTTGGTATACAGGAGTTCAAGTGTTAGAATGCTTGTGTCTGTGAAATGCGTTGTGCTAATACTACATACCGGAGAAGGCAATGGCACCCCACTCCAGTACTCTTGCCTGGAAAATCCCATGGACAGAGGGGCCTTGTGGGCTGCAGTCCATGGGGTCGCTAAGAGTCAGACACGACTGAGCAACTTCACTTTCACTTTTCACTTTCATGCACTGGAGAAGGAAATGGCAACCCACTCCAGTGTTCTTGCCTGGAGAATCCCAGGGACAGGGGAGCCTGGTGGGCTGCCGTCTATGGGGTCACACAGAGTCAGACACAACTGAAGCGACTTAGCAGCAGCAGCAGCAGCAATACTACATACACCAGTACATTCACCAGCTGAAGCATTAATCTGTGTCTCATTCTGTTCTGAGAAAGATTTATTATGTGTAAGTGGTTACTATCAGCTGAACTATGATACCTAAGGATATGTGAGAGATTTTCAAGTGACCATTCAAACACACGTTTCTGTGGTTATCCACATTTCACTGATAATTGCTCGGCCAGGCCAGCAGAAGCCATGCCAAACCCTTACATCATTTTGGTGCCCTAGCTTCCGCTCACATTTCTCTGGACCAACTGAGTCACGGCAGGGGCAGCTCTTTCAATCTCCAACATTCCCTGTGTTCTGTCGATTGCATCACATGAAGACGCCATCTTTCCTGATATCCCAACACAATGCTGCTGACTGTGGGGTGGGATTTCAAAAGCCTCACCCAAATGTGGCTAATCCCAGTCAAGGCCCCACACACGCTATTTGCCACAGACTGACTCATTTTTGCTTTCTACCACATCTCTTTTTTTTTTTTTTTTTTTTCACATCTCATTTTCTTAAGGACCCTTCTTCAAGCAGGTAAATATGACCATGTCAGATTTCAAGACATATGTAACATTCAGCCTATGGCTTTGGGCTTTTATTATAAACTTGAAATGGCCTTCTTAGGTGGTGCAATGGTAAAGAACCTGCCTGCCAATGCAAAAGGCTTAAGAGAGGTGGGTTCAATCCCTGGGTCAGAAAGATGATCCCCTGGAGAAGGAAATGGCAACCCACTCCAGTATTCTTGCCTGGAGAATCCCATGGACAAAGGAGCCTGGGGGGGCTACAGTCCATAGGGTCGCAAAGAGTAGGACACGACTGAAGCAACTTAGCACACAGAACAATATATGCTGCAACTGACTTTTAAGGACCCTTTCAGTTTTCACATCAAGTTCCTGCTGGACATCTAGTCTTTATTCTTAATAAAATCAAAATGCATAGTAAATGTACACTTAATTATCATGTACTTAGTATAACAGTTGGGTTCTTTAGCAACAATAAGTCACCAAATTCTCACATGGATTCTGCAACAGGGATATTATCATGCCCACTAAGCAGATAAAGAAATTGAGATGCAGAGAAGCTACATAATTTGCCCACACTCACACAACCTATAAGAAGTGTCAGCATATTGTGAAGCCTCAACTCTTAGTTGACACATGGTAGGGCTTCCCTGGTGGCTTAGAGGGCAAAGCGCCCACCTGCATTGAGGGAGACCTGGGTTCAATCCCTGAGTTGGGAAGATCGCCTGGAGAAGGAAATGGCAACCTACTCCAGTACTCTTGCCTGGAAAATCCAACGGACGGAGGAACCTGGGAGGCTGCAGACCAGGGGGTCACAAAGAGTCGGACACGACTGAGTGACTTCACTTGCCTTTATTGCTTCTGCACTGAACAATTTTTTTATTAAGATACTATAATCCTGGTATCTGCTTTTGAAGGGAATTAGACATAAGGCTCCCCTGTTTAACATCCTTCCACAACTGATACTTGCAGAATAAAGTACTAACTCCTTGATCTAGAATGTATACACTTTCTCTGCCTGCCCTTCCAGCTTCATCACGATGCACCCACCCCAACACATATTTTGCTGGTGGGGACTGACTGTACTCTAACTTTTCATGTTCCCTTATGGCTTTGCACACTTGCAGAGTCACATCCCAAAACATCCTCCTCCATTGTGTCCATCTGGCAGGTTCCCACTCATCTTCCATGACTCACTTTGAGCCTCTCCTCTCTGGGAATTCATCCCTGAGGCCCCACCAGCAGGAGGAACGGTCACCCCCACTCCTGCTCTCCCAGGCGTCCTCGTCACACGTCTAGTATGGCTACGGAAGTTTCACATTAAAACTGTTTGTTAGTCTCTCCAGCAGTGAGATCCTTAAGAACAACTATTTTCTCTGTCATCCCTTTAGCAGTACACATGTTTCAAAAAATAACCAAAGATGGCATAAGTGGCATTATTGGAGGTGAACAACATCACCTACATATAAGCTCAGGAATTCCAGGACCTTGTGGATGGCAAGACTGAAGAACCAGGAAGATGTTATTTACAGAAAGTCACGTCTATGTCTTAAGAGGAGTTTTAAAAAAATATATATATATACACACTCAACATGGAACTCTCATTGTACAGCAACTAGACCTGTTAGCGTAGGTCCCAAGTGTGAAGGGCACGATGCTTGTAGGACGCTATGAGTGGCTGGAGTGGAAGGTGAAGGTGGCCAGAGGCGAGAGAGGCAGAGCTAGGTCCTGGAGGCCCGTATGCAATGGTACAGATTAAATTTTGCATGAATGGTTTCCTAACCTTCATGGTTCAAATGACACTTCCTCCATCAAGCACACTGTATTCTCCCATCTGGAGGAAGCCTCCCTCCCTCCTTCATCTGCTCTTCTGCACGGACACATGTTAATCGTCCAGAGAACTAGCCACCTACTTCTTCCTTTGTACAAGGCTTACCTTACCTGCTGAGCATAAGCTCCTTAAGGGCAAAGTCTAGATCCTTTTTCAGGCCACTTACAACCCAGAACACAGCCCAAAGTCTAATACATTGTGGTGTGAAGAATAACACATTCCCTAGGTTCTGAAACTACTTCATAGTAAATTCAGTAGAGTCTATAAGCATGAAAACCAATTTATGATTATACATCACTGCTAAATTTTAAGACAGATTTCAAATAAAATTTCTCTCCGGAATTCCCAACAGTCTAGATCTTCATTTGGGCACACAAAGCCATCTTGTTCTTGATGACACACACATGAAGTCTCAACACAGTCTCTCGTCTAGGGTACGTTGTAAGGTTGTATTTGATTCACAATAACTTCCATCAGAAGCTTAGAAGAGATTTCAGATGTCTCCTACTGAAGATGTTGGGGAAGAAAAGGGTTGTGTTATGGGTAAGGGTGATGTGCTTGTGGGGACAAAGAGGAGATATAGTCTTCAGTGAGAAAAAATGTTTAAAGTCATGTATTTGGTCATAAACCACAGCTTAAAATCTACCAATTTTCTGGAAGAAAAAAGAAAAACAGTAACACAACCACACACCCACACCACCCGGCACCAGGCAAAGCAACACTCACTCTCCCAGCACATGAGCAAAGGAATCAACAGGGAAATGATGTTCCTGAAGTTTCACTTATAGACCAAGGACAGCGTAAGGTGCAAGCTAGATGTTAGCATTTTAATTTGAATCAGAGCTAGCATCATCATGCTGAAACATTTCACTGAAGGTATAACCTTCAAACGTGTATCAGACAACTACAGTCATTCCAGAATCATGGCATCTACTACAAGGACACAGCCTCACAACAAAATAAAACAAATATTGCCTCCTGAGCGCGAATTGCTGCCTTGTATTCTAAAGTATGCTTTATACTTTGCAGGTTATTTTCTGGGAAAATTTCAAAATACATAGACTTTGCCCTGGATTCTGCTATGAGAAGGAGCAGAAGATGGACATTTCTTACTCACTTAATTAAATGGTTGAGAATGGGGGTCCGTGGATGAGCCCATGGTACGCAGCCTTTCTGTGCTGAGACGTTCATCCCAGATGCCATGTCCCTTGGAGCCACACCAACACTAGAGACTTGTAATGTAGGGGACGGATTTCTCAGAGGCAGAAGGAAGAAGCAATCCCACAGCCACACTCACAAAATCATCCTGCGGTATGTCTTCCCCTCCAACCCCTCTACAAGGAAGGAGGGACAGGAGGCAGCTGCCCAATAATGAATATCATCATCAAGGACCACGAACATTTACACAGTACTTCAGAGTTTGAGTCCCTCCATATATATTACTGTAATCTAAATCTAGGTGAACCGAGGTCCACGGGGTGAGCTGGCCAGAGCCATCATCACCCAGTGTAAGGTCCGTACAGGCAATGGACACGCATACAAAGAAACCACCAGAGGCTCAAGTATTCAGATGGTAACAACTAAAAGGCTTTCCTCCTAAGAACTCTTCACCCCATGATTAATTCAAACACCGTAAAGTCATCCAGTTAAAACATCAAGACTTTCCATTTCTTTTACAGGCTCACAATTCCTAAGTGCAATTCATAATCTAAAAAGCTCTGCAAATCCAAAGGTTTCACATAACTAGACCTGAAGTAAAATAAGGCTGTAGTCATTATCTCACTGCATCCGTGTTAGTGCCGCTCAGCTGCGTCCAACTCTGCAACCCCATGGACTGTGGCCCTCCAGGCTCCTCTATCCATGGAATTCTCCAGGCAAGAGTACTGGAGCAGGTAGCCATACCCTTTTCCAGGGGATCTCCCCAACCCAGGGATCAAACCTGGGTCTCCTGCAATGCAGGCACCAGGGAAGCCCGTATTAGTTTTGTACCGCTGCTGTAATAAGTTACCACTGAAGTAGTAGCTTAAAAAATTTACTGTCTTACAGTTCTGGAGTGCAGAGGTGCAACAGTGGGCTCACTGAGCCAAAACCAGAGTGTCAGCAGGACGGCATTCCTGTCTGGAGGCTCGAGGTGACAGTGTTTCCTTGTGTTTGCTGACTTCCAGAGGCCACCTGCATTTCTTCACCTCAGCCCCCTTCCTCCATTTCCGAAGGCAGCCAGGTAGCATCTTCTGTCTCCATCACCACAGCTCGTCCTCCCACCACAGCTGGGCAAGGTCCCCTGCTTTCAAGGACCCCTGTGATTACACGGGGCCCATCCAGCATCATGGCCTTATCTCACAGTCCTTAAACCTTAATCACAAATTTCAAGTCCTCTTTGGCCATGAAAGGTGATGTATTCACGGGTTCTGGGGATTAGAACATGGACATTTTAGGAAGGGGGCATTATTCTGTCCACTATGCTCACTTATTCTGAATATTCAAGGATTTTCTTACAGAAATAGTCATATGTTACATCTAGAGAAGCTGTCACAGGTCACACTGGGTTTGTTACATGATATATACACATATACATACACACACACATACACTCCTTTCTAAAACATGAGAAAGTGCAAATTCTGAAACATTTCTTGCCCCTAGGCTTTCAGATAAGTGACTGGGACCCATACTATGATGAATCTATCCAGATGGATCTTTCCCTCCTCATCAGGAACTCCTCTGTCCACCCCTGTCAAAGAAGGAATTGCTCTTCTAGTAGGTCAGACACAAAAACAATGACTGGAGTTTAATTATGAGGGAGCAGGGTCACCACACTTTAAAGACAACAAAACCAAGATCTAGTCCCTCTCTCTCTCTACTTTCTAGTTTTACGTGGTTTTTAAGTTGAAATTAGGACCCCTCTTGGGACATGATCATTTCTTTCTCTTCCTGACTTCCTTCCCAAACTATGGCTAGATCAGAGCATATCAAGACTAAATACATATATATTTGGACTCAAGCCAAGAGTACATGCTCCAAACCACTTCTTTCCAAAGAGACCTGCATCAAGGGTAATTGGCCCCAGCTCAAGCAATTAATAAAGTGGTATTCTGATTACCATTTGGCTGCTATTACCTGCATTTATCTTCCCTAGGGGCCCTGAACAGGGACAAAGGTAATTGACAGAACAGATTCAGGTATGTCTGGGATTCTAACATACTACCTAATCCCCACCTCAATTCTTAAAGCATGCAAGTAGCAAGCACAAATATCAGAAAATTTACTTAAACATTCATAAGATGCATTTCAATTCTGGCACATATATATATATATAAAATCTCCCAAGTATGATACAGACATTTGCCCTATAGGGAATACACTGAACAGACACAACTAGCTAGTCAGTTAAAAAATAGGTAATGGCAGAATTTCTAATGCAACTTCCTGTGACATTATTGAGAGTTTATCTGCTGTAGGCAGAAAAGCCTTTGTGGTTATTGAGGCCATACATAGGAGACCTTCAAAAGAGTATTAGCATTCATTAACAGTGTAGAACTCAGGATAACTCTCAATTATGGTAACATAATTTAACTGGATTTGTGTTGAGTGCAGCCTAACCCTAACTTGTAAAGTCCACCATAAATAAGCAGCTAAATACTCTGAAAAAAATTTTAAATTAATTAAGCACATCCCAATTTCCTCTAGGGCAAGGACCTTGTCTTATTCATTTCTGTACCCCTGTTATCCTCATCACAGTACAGAAAGTAATTAATATATACCTAAAACTTTCTCTTAAAAATCATGCTTACTTTATAGAGTAAATTAAAGCCACATCAAGTGTGCAAAGAACATAAAACAAGCACATGAGTCACATTATCCAACAAAAACCTGCTTAGCAGAAGACATTTATGAAAACACTCCCAGACTCTATACACATCTGCCATATAGCCTTTTCACCGGAAATGAATAGTAGTTTAATTTCTACATCTTCAAAGAACAGAAAAACCAGACATGTTGCTTATCCTCAGCTCTAAAGGCAGTTCTTATCACACACTGTGCTCAAACATAAAAATATCAAGAAGAGCTAGTGACTTCATTATTTTTCTCCTGAGGCTTGTGATGCAACTAATTTGTGATGTCTTGAAAACTAATTTCTGAACATCTACTTACTGGTTTTCCTAAGCCATCTCAGGTGATGCTTGTTCAAATAGCAAACGCACATACCAAGGACCAAAAAAAATCAATTTCAATTCCCAGAGAGCATGATATTGGTACAGGTCAGTGAACACCATCACTGTTTTATACTGAGATAAACTTGGATCTGAAAACATTCTCAGAGGCAAAAGAATCCTATTAGTAACCCTACCTACCTGACAAATTAAAAAGCAAATGTACTAAAACCTTAAGCTCCAAAGAATGAGACTAATGGCTCATTTACGAAAATAATATTCACGCCAATATAAAGGCTCAAAAATCTTACTTCTTAGTGTTCTCCAAGTGCCTAATATCCACTTGTATGTGTGTGAGTCACTCAGTCGTGTCCGACTCTTTGTGACCCCACGGACTGTAGCCCACCAGGCTCTTCTGTCCATGGAATTCTCCAGGCGAGAATACTGAAGTGGGCAGCCATTCATTCTCCAGGGGATCTTCCCGACCCAAGGATTGAACCCAGGTCTCCGATTCAGTCACCCTTTAAATGTTTATGGGATGATAATTTATGTAGATAGCATTAAACAGATCCATGAAGTAAAAAGTGACGTTATGGTCTTTTTTTGGTTTTCCAAATCATGTCATTTTGTATGTACCAAAATGTCATAGTTATACAGAATCTTTTATTCCTATTAGATTCCCTTAAACTTATGAGAAAAAAGTTTGATGTGTACAACCCAGAACTATGCTTAAGGAGTGAAGTGAAGTTGCTCAGTCATATCTGACTCTTTGCAACCCCATGGACTGTAGCCCACCAGGCTCCTCCATTCACGGAATTTTCCAGCCAAGAGTACTGGAGTGGGTTCCATTTCCTTCTACAGAGGATCTTCCTGATCCAGGGATCAAACCTGTGTATCCCACACAGCAGACAGACGCTTTACTGTCTGAGTCTAACAATATTCACAAAAGACCAGAAGTGCAGACAAATTCATGAAGAATGGCTATGTTAGGTAACACCACCAGGGCCTCACTGGGGCATATTTTATTTGAGGCACTTTAATCTTGCCTGGTTCAGAAGGTAACAGAAGAAAACGTCTATGGCAATGAAAGCCAAAATTTTAAATGTCTTCCTGTGTGTCTGAGAGTCAGGGGAACTCTCTGGGGGATAGCCCGAAAGTAAACTGGGGGATCTCAGGTGGCTCGGTGGTACAGAATCTGCCTGCCAGAGCAGGAAACATGGGTTCAATCCCCAGGCTGGAAAGATCCCGTGGAGAAGGAAAGGCAACCCACTCCAGTATTCTTGCCAGGAAAATCCCACGGACAGAGGAGCCTGGCAGGCCATAGTCCATGGTGTCACAAAGAGCAGACACAATTGAGCGCACACACACTCAAAGTAAACTACAATACTTGCTCAAAGTTTACCTGAGCATCAGCTAAAGCACGTCCCAGCCCTCAACCTCCAGCCCCACCCTCTTAAACAGATCCATTGCCAAATGGAAATGCTGAGATTAGGTTCAAGGTGAGCAATTAATGAAAGAAGAGACACCATGCCTTCTGCCCTCATTTAATTATGGATAATGTCCACAGAAGATTCATTCTGAGGAGTTAAAAGTTTAAAAGGAAGCTAGGATGCCAGAAATTCACTGTGCTAAATGCAGATTTAAACAGCAGTCTCACAGCTAGAATTCTACTAACTGACGCTTCTACCTATAGAACAATCATAACTATTTATACGCTAACAATCTTGAGGCAGTTTAAGGTTTTTATAGTGTTGCTGCATAACAAATTACTCCAAAATTTGGCAGTTTCAAACATTTAATAACTCATGCAGTTCCTATGGGTTATGAATTCAGAAGTGGCCTAGCTAGGTGGTTCTGGCTTGTGGTCTCTCAAAAGGATACAATCAGTATGTTACCAAGGACGGCAGTCATCTGAAGATTTTTACCAGGGCTTAAAAACACCCTCTTCCAAGGCTGATGCTCCAAGTGGTTGGTAACCCAGTGCTGGGGGTCAGCAGAAGGCCTCCCAATCTCTATGGCCAGCTTGAGTATCCTCACAACAGGGCAGCCAGCGTCTCCCAGAACGAGTCATCCAAGAGAGCAAGGCACAAGGGGCAATGTCTTTTACAACTTAGCCACACAAGTCACACACCATCACATCCGCCATATTTCACTGGTCACAGAGAAACACCCTGTAAATGTGGGAAAGTAACAAGAGCAAAAGGCAAGAATCACTGGGGACCATCTTGGAAGCTGGCTTTTACTATCTTAAAATAAGCTTCCAAATGAAAGACAATGCTCAGTAGAGTTTTAGAACAGTTTATCATAGCCCATTTTTTTTTTTTTTAATTTTCCTTCGCCACACTGCATGTCTTGTAGGATGTTAGGTTTCCCGAAGGGAGACTGAACATGGGCCCTTGGCAGTGAAAGCAGAGAATTACCCCCTGGACCACCAGGGAATTTCATCTCAAATATGGTAATATGGGATCCTACTGGATAACATCTTTGAGTGCATGCTCAGTAATGTATGACTCTTTGCGACCCCATGGATTGTAGCCTGCCAGACTCCTCTGTCCATGGGATTTTCCAGGCTGGAATACTGGAGTGGGGTGCCATTTTCTCCTCCTGGGGATCTTCCCAACCCAGGGATCAAACCACATCTCCTGCATTGGCAGGTGGATTTCTTACCACCATGCCATGTGGGAAGCCCTAACTTCTTTGAGGGAGACATTTAGTAAATGTCTATTGAACCAAACTAATCCCAACACATTGCTCATGTATCATTTTGTTCACCTGCCATTAAATTCTCAGTGTTATAACGCTATCACTTTAGTATCAATATTCCTGACAATAGTGTCAATATTATTTAAAAGCAGATATTCTGGATTCTCAAAACCAGAGGGAATCAGAATTTCCATGGTCAGAGAATCACAGAACTAGAAAGGATCTTAAGAGGTTGTTACCTAATTTGTTGCAGCGGAACGATGGGTCCTTGGAAACCCACTGTACTTGTCTTTTCTACTTTGGTTTTTAATTTTTTTTCATTATGGAAAGTTTTGGAAAAAAAGAGGTATACTAACCCAATACATTCACTTTGCAGATGAGAACAACCTCTCAATATGTAAAGAAATTGACCTATTCAATGCAACTGTTTATACTGGAGCTCACAAAGGAAAAAAAGAAGGATGAAACGAACCTCTAAACAACGTTTTCTCATCAATGAGACTTCAAGCAACTTCATACAAAAAAATTATTCGGCAACCTTCTTTAGCAAAAGTCTGTCGCTTTATGATTAGGGTAATAAGAGGCAGGTGTGGCTTGTGAGCAAACAGCACTGAAACACTGAAGCATAATGTAAGTTTTACGTTTGTCATTTTCTAAGCTGATATAATATAGTACTACTGGAGCTAATCCTGATTTCGAGTTTCAATTTGTGAATTTTAAAAATAATTCTATGGATAATGTTGATACTGAATATAAAATAAGCTTTTCTGGAAATAAGGAGAATTAAACCCTTCCAAATAAATGTATTCTTATCACCCAGGCACCTGGTCATTATTTTCACCTTGAAATTGTCAGGAAAAGCTAAGGTGGGAAGTTGGCATGGGATAGGGGGAGCAAGAAAAGGGCACAGCTCTTATGTGGACAAATATTATAAAGCACATTCAGACTCAGACGGAAAAAACTCAACAGAAAAAGAACTGGACTTCTGGTAATGCTGTTGCTGTCAAAATGGAACAATAATAATGAATGTGTGCTACATGTCAGAAGCAGTCCTCAATATTATCAGCAACAACCTCTTCCAGTTAGTCTTTACAAAAATCCTTCAACAATTGTTTTACAGAGAAGGAAACTCAGATTAGGAAAGGTACCAAAAGTAACCTACATAGTAAGCGCCAGAGCTGGGATTCAAATCCCAACGCAGTCTACTCAAGAAGCCACATCTTTAAGCGCTGTGCAATACTGCCTTAAAATGCATCAATATAATCAGGCAGCCATGGTGTCTGATTCCATCTTAATAAGGTGGCCTAAGATGGAGTTCAATAACGTAAATGTTTCTTTTGATTGGGGAAAAAAACTAATGGTTTGATTTTGTGGTCCTGCTTGTAGCTGTTAACACAAGCATGTAAAAGGAACCATTTCTTCCTCAACACTATGCATTCAAACCTACCAAAAGCCAAGTGAGACTGGAGATTTCAAAGGTGCTTCCAGTAGAAAAAATAATGAAAGCTGGATATGAGTTCTGCATATAAATAGCTATAAAGAAAGATTTTAAAATACAGAAACTTTTTTTCAAATCTTCTTGACTATATCTGAACTGTTCTCTATCACTTATCAAAAACACTGACTTCCAGTCTTCTCTCTAGAAAACTCTGGCCCTATGTTGCTGGTGGTGCTTCCAGACCTTGATATCTCCAGGCCCCCGTTAATCATAGAAGCACAACCAGCAATGGTCCCAACTGCCACGGCTCTTACGAAAATGCTGCACAGATTTAAAAAAAGAGGAGCCCTGTACAAACACGGTATAATGAACAAGCCGCTTTTAAATTCTCACAGGGACCAAGCTAATTTTAAAAATTATGATGTTTGGAAAAATACAGTAGTAAACAGATATAAAGACCTCAAGCTTAAAAAGAAAAAAAAAAGACCATTGAGTTACATAACCAACTTGAGTGATGCATTGAATTCAGAATCTATGTTACTGAAGTACTTGTCCTGAGACTTCATCTGGGCCAGAGAAGAAACTCCACCACCTGAGGCACATATCACATATTACTGTTGACAGTCAGACTTAGGAGGAAAAAATGAAGTCTGAGCAGAAAGCTCAGGGGATTTTTTCATACCCTGAGGTCCACTTAACCTAACAGAAAATTACTTTTTTGTTACAAAATGGAGGAGGGGAGGAGGAGATCTTAAATGGTTTAAAAAAAAAAAAAAAAGAATGTATTCCTCACTTGCATTCACATAACTAAAAAGGGTGATACCTGCTGGGATTATTCAGCATATTCAATTATAGGATTACTCACTGAGCACTGACTACCCATACCCACAGAACAGAGAGGACTGTATTTGCCTTTTCCTGAATGGAAGGAAATACTCAGCATCATTACACATATCTCAATGGTATAAGGAAACACTTCCTTTCCTGAGACAGAAGTCTTGTCTGCTGCCTCTGAGCATGTGTGTATGTGTTTTAACATCCACCACTTCTACACATGTACATTTGTATGTATGATTATGTCATATTCACATATATTTGAGAATTCAAAAAAACAGGAAAAAGATCACTATGCCCATTTTTCTTCTGGAAGAAAAACAAAGCTAAGTGACATCTGTCAACAAGGAAGCCACTCCAAGAAGCACTCTGTGATACAGTGAGAAGGGAGGATATAACCTTGGCCTCTTGGCTCCTACTTACAAACACACCTCCCCGACTCTCAACGTTTTAAAGTTGACAATGCCTCTCATGTTTGATTGGGTGCTATTCTCACCCTAATTATCCTAGCTATGCACAAAGTTAGATGCACTTCTTTATAAACACTTTTAAATTTAAAAGTATAACTCACTTGTTTTCTGAGAATTTTAGAACATTCAAGTGAATGAGGAGCTAAGGGGAATTGCAAAGGGGGGAACTGCTATTCTGACTAAAGTCAAAAAGTTAACGCCAGTCCAAACCAAGGAGGCAGCACACTTTTCCTATCAAGTCCCTGATTGATGACAAAGTGTGGATATGGGTCCACACTTCAGCTTCCACCCAGGAAAACCATTTCCTGTTGCCATGGGTTACAAGGATGAGTCACTTGCAGCCCTCCAGACAACTTGAGAGATGTCTTATACCAATGTCAGAATTAACAAAATACATTCCTGGTAATTAGTAGTGCTCAGCAATACAGTCTATTAAAATATCAAAAATATCTATTAATCCCTTGAGATGAAAATGTGGACTTGAGGTAAGTAAACTTGAGGGATATTTTTCCTATTATAAAACAGATAACATTCCCAACCTTTCATTAAGTGATCCATATAAACATACAATCACAAGGAGGAGAAAACTGTTTTAGGATCAATGTACTATAAGTAAGAGTAATTTATGTCTTGTCACTAACATACCTTTTAACCTCAGATCACACTGGCTTAGTCAGAACAGGCTTTATATTAAATCCTTTACATACACACACACACACACACACACACACACACACACGCAATCACATCAAAACACTAAATGTCCAGGAGGGCAAGCCATCTCTTAAACTAAAGAACAACAACAAAAATGAACATTTTATTATGCACACAATTAATTACACATTCAAGTTCCAAGCAGCGTGCTAGGATCTTGTAAATGTGTCAGGAGCAACCCACCATACCCAAAGAATGCCAAAAATCAGAAGACAGGTGCAAGCAATCACGTAGGACCATTACTACTATCAGCATTCACTAGAAGAAAATGTTGTAGGGAAAAACATGCTTTTCAGATATCACTGGCAAGGAGATTTAAGTCTTTTGTAAATATTCATCTGAACAGCATAAATACGACCCCAGATCCGAAAAGTATCAGGTACAGATTTAAGCAGAGGAAAATCCATTTAAAACAGCTGCAGCTTCTTAATTGGCTAAAAACAAAGACACTGTGAGGTGGCGTGGCAATATTTATCTTTTCTTGGTTTCGGTATAGTTTCCATTATACCAGTTTCTCTTCTTCCCGACTGATTCTCTCCTCCAAGATCCTTTATTCTATATTAAAAGTTGAATTTAAAAACAAATGTGCAGACAAAGGAAAAGGAGGCAAGGGGGGCTCTCTAAAAACTGAGACCTTTTTCTGTATAAACTATGAACACCGCTGAAACAGTGGAGGAAAATCATTGCTGAATATTGTTTTCACCCCTGAAATATTTTGACCTCAGGAAAACTTGAGAGCATAACAAGTAGATCTTTTGAGAAACAAAGGAAATCCATATAAATCCTATTTCTGGTAAAAATTGAAGTCATCCTTTTCTCCCTTTGTTTTCACATGATACAGACATCTTAAGTTTCAAAGAAAAATAAAACCATGGTGAAAATCACTTCAACATAAACAAGGTTGAATGGGTTCTATACTACATAGGGGCTCTGTTTTCAAGTAAGTTTAACTTATACCTACTCAGTATGGTTATACACATGCTAAGAACCAAAAGCAAAAATCTCATTTTATTGGATTTTCATGTCTTCAGTACTGAAGTCTGAATCTAGCTATGTATTTTACACTAGAGTTGCTACGCCTTTTCTATTCTTTGGCAGGTCCCAATGTCCTGGCCCCCTACTTGATTTTCTTACCCAGCCTGGAGTTTCGGAAGCAAGCCTCTGAACCTTAGTTATGCTCTATCGACTCATTGTAGGGACTAAGAAGCGCAAAACTGAATGAGGTTTAAAGAGGAGATAATTAAGGTAATAGAAGTTGCATGTTCCTAATCAACTGGGAGAAGAAAACACACCTGTCTCTCGGTTCTCCTAAAATTAAATATCAAAGAGGGAAGAGTCTATCAGTCTAAGAGGGAAGTTCCTCGAGAAGAAAACTAGGGGTTTAAAAAAAAAAAAAGATTTCTTTACACCCATGGCTTATGTGGATTTAAAACATAAGCAGTCCTTACAATACACGTCCTCCTGCGAGCACGGAAGCGAGCTGCAGAACTCTGATTCTGACATACAGACGCCCAGCTCAGAACGCATTTCTGCAGAATCAAGGGAGATCAATAGACTCAGGAAACAAATATGTTGATGGATGAAGACGAGTCGGGAAACGACCAGGTTGAGGTGGCCACGCTGCAGGTTTCACCGCTCTTCCCATGTTGGAAAAACCAAAGGTTACAAACCATTCCCCTCGCTTTTAAGAGGGAAAGGAGAAAGGGAAACGAGAGGAGGGGAGGGGGGAGAGATAAGGAAGGGAAGATAATGGAGCCAGCGATGAGAAAAGGAAGAAAGAAATGGGAAGAGGGGGAAGAGAAAGAGAGAAACCCGGAGAGGGCGGGGGAGTAGGAAGGGAAGCTATGATGCATGGACGCTCGCCAGCCACCCAGCCGAGCGCTCCAACGCCCCCCAAGCCTGCGTCCCTCGCTCGCCCGTCTGGAGACGCGGGGCTCCCCGGTACCGCAGCCCTAGGGCTGACAGCCCTCCCCGCGACCCCTGCACGGCGCACCCAGCGCCCAAATGCCCAAAGTAGCCCGCCGGAGCCCAGCCACCCGAGCCCGCCACTCCCTGGACCGCGCTGGCCGCCCACCCCCGCCCCTACTTCTCCCCGCGCCCCCATCACTAGTCTCAGGGAAAAAGCCAGCGAGAGAACAGAGATGGGAAAAATCAAAGGGGAGAGGGGGGGGGCGACCAAGAAAAAATTATATACATATTATACAATTATATGTAATATATATATTTAAATAAGGTGCTCGTGGGTCCTGGGGGAGCAGCAGGGGAGGAGACCCGTGGAAGGCACCTGGGAAGGAGCACGCTGTTGCAAATACCCCGGGCTGCGTGGGGCTGGGCGACTGTCCACAAAAGGAAGTTTGGAGGGAGCGCAGCCGTTTGCCAGGGGAGAGGACGAGATCCGAGCGTTACCTGACTGAGGTCAAGCCGGCGGGCCGCGGAGATCCTCAGGTTTGCGATCCTGAGCCACTTGATCAGGTTACTATGGAAATCGTCTTAAGGAGGAGGGCGGGGGGGAAAGCCAGCAGCCAGGCACATCCTCGTCACCCCCGAAGGGAGCCGCCGGGGCCGCCGAGCGCGGACGCGGGACCGGGCGCGGCGCCTCTGCCGGCCCGGCTCGCTCTTTCTTCGCTCCTCGGCCGGGCCGCGCCTCCCCGCCCCGCGCCGCCGCCGCCGAGCAGCCCGCGGGCCGAGCGAGCCCTCCGCGGCGCGCAGCCGGGAGCGGGAGCGCGAGCGAGCCGCCGCCTGCCGGCCTGGGCGCCGGGCGGCGCTGTCTCCCGGCCGCGCAGCTGGAATTTAAAGAGACAGGCGCGGCGCGAGGTCGGGGCCGCGGCCCGCGAGAGCGGCACACCGGGCGCCCGCCGCCTGCGCCCCCGCCCAGCGGCCCGAGCCAGCCCTGCGAGAAAAGTTTTCTGCGGGGACGTCTGGGGGAGCGCCTGAAACCGGCCCCGGCCTCCTCTCCCGAATGCAGAACACAGGCTGCAAGCAGAGTGATAGGGATTTTTTTTTTCCCCTCCCTGGGAGACTAGCGGGGAAATGATTTGTATGCTCAACAAGTCATGCACCTATTTTCAGCAGCGCTCGTTTCTGTCCTTGTGCAGCGACTTTTTTCAATGAAAGCACCAAGAGACAAATGGAGGGGGTCACTCCTCCTTTTATGTCAGACTCTAAGCGGAGCCGCATGGGTTTGGAAGGAAGGTGGTGGCGGGAAGATATAGCTGTCAAATATCTTGAAAAAAAAAATAATTTTTATTTTTCTCCTCCTCTCAGCTAGCGAAGCACCTCCCTTTCCCTTCCCTCCCAGCCGTGGAGAATACGCACGAAGGTAGAATCCAACCTCTGGTCCAGCATTATCCGACAAATTACATTGCTGCTGGCACCTTTTCTCTATAGCGATGGATGTGTCTATCAGAAAGAAACATCTAGTCTGGCTGGCCCTCTTCAATGCCTAGTGGAAAACCAGTTTTCATTGGGCAGTTCTCACACTGCTATTGTAAATAAGGTTCAGATTTGTGCTATTCCCAACATACAGCCCAGGTAGAAGGTGTTTATAAATTAGATGGTGTAACGCCACCATGGATGTACGAGTACCAGAGAAATTATGATCCAATTTATTTTACTATTCTAACCACTACCTTTCACTGCTTTATATATAGTAAACAGCCATTGTGGTACAGTTCCACAATGGGGAATAAAAAGCATGGGGATAAAAAACAAGGAGACCCTCCCTGTGGTCTTGTCCAAATCAATCAAGCGGATTTCACAGTTACCCTTGCAAAGAGTAGCAGATACTCCATAAACAGGGATGGCACTCTATCGGGTTGGAAGAATGTATTGTCAGAAGGACTGAATCCAGTCAGTCTAGATTATCAACAGCTTGTGGGCAGGAGATATGAATCCTTCTCTTAGACCTTACACATTCTCAGAAGCCCAGCACTCAGCAAGGATGCTACATTCTAACTCGAGTCTTAAATTTCTTCCCTGTCTCTCCCTATGGACTTACCTCCAGTACTGACACCTGTTCCGTGCATCCATTATGCTCTTTTACCCTGCTTTCAGAGTGAGCCTGCAAAAAACAGTAGTCTTATCTAAATCCTCCCGTAGTTCCCCATTTCCTTCAGGGGAATAACCAAATTTTTTACTGTGGCATAGTACAGGGCTTCTCAAACTTTATCATGCATCAAAATGATAACCAGAAGCGCTTATTAAACAAAGATTTCTAGGCCCTGTTCAACTTTTCCTCTTTAATGGGTTTAGGGTGGGGCAGAAGAATCTGTAGTCCTGACAAGATCCCAGCTGATGCACCTGGGACCCATCCTTTTAAAACCATCTTTTATGATGTAGCCCCTGCCTGCTCCTCCTGCTTCATCCTTTACACCTACCCTGCATTTGCTAAGCTGGTCAAACTTACCGATGCCATGCTTTCTCAAACATTCGCTGGTTTCTGCCAGGAATTCCTTCCCCCACTTTCCCCACATCCCCCATCACATCTGATAACTTGCTCAACCAGAAAACTCAGGTCCTTCAGGATGCCTCCCTAAGCACTCGTGGGTCCCACATCTGAGTTTACACCACTCCTTGTGCTGCCAGTGCCCGCTTTTCACACCTTAGGTATAACAACTGCACATTTGTCTGCTTCCTCACTAGACTGGCTGTGCTAAGGGCAGGGACGATAGCTTACTTATTACCTCATCCCCAAGTCCTTAGCACACTGGCCAAGATATTGCAGCTCAATAAATGTGGAGGCGGATAGGGAGAGATAAGGAGAGGAAGATGGACACCATTTTTCATTGTGATGATGGTAAAGACAAAAGACCAAGTGACATAAAGGAAGTAGTAATTCCCTGGTTGCTCAGTTGGTAAAGAATCTGCCTGCAATGCAAGAGACCTGGGTTTGATCCCTGGGTCAGGAAGATCCCCTGGAGAAGGGAATGGCAACCCAGTCCAGTATTCTTTCGTGGAGAATTCCATGGGCAGAGGACTCTGGTGACCTACTGTCTGTGGGGTCTCAAAGAGTCAGACACAATTGAGTGACTAACGCACACAATAATATTAGAAAGGCGGGGGTCGGGAGAATATTTCTGAACTTCTAGCATGTATCAGATGCTGGGATAAATACTTTGCATGTCTGCTATCATAAACAATGTTTGTATCTCCCCAAAATTTGTATGTTGAAACCTAATCTGCAGTGTGATGGTATCTGAAGATGACGACTTTGGGGAGGGCATTAGGTCATGAGGATAGTGCCTCAGAAGTGGAATTTAGTGTCTGTGTGAGATTCCAGAGAGTTCCCTCGGCCCTTTCTCCACAGGAGGACACAGTGAGAAGATGGTCATCTGTGACCTAGGAAGTTTGTCCCCACCCAGCACCAAATCTGGCTTCTTGATCTTGGACTCAGCAGCCTCCAGAACTGTGAGAAATGAACATTTGTCATTTAAACAACCTTGGATATTCTTGTTAGAGCAGGCAGATACTCTTACCTTTCCTATTCCTCAAAGCTACCCTGCAAGATAAACATTACCCGAAAGCTCAGGCGAGGAAAAGTGAGGTCACTTGCTTAACATCACACAAATGTTTGGTGGCTCTTGTGGAGCGAAGGGAGGGAGCTTATGCTTCACTGCCAGCACCACAAAGACAGCTTACCACAGGTATGATGTGTTTAATTTATATCTAAATATTCATGGGTTTTTGTTATTTTGATGAATGCCGCTTGATCTCTCACTCCTCTTCCCATCAGAAGGGACTCTGCCTCAAGGGCTGAGGCCTCAAAGGCTTTACTGATCCTCCCGTGACTCAGCGGTCCACTGAGGCGAGGGGCTTCTCTGACTGCTAGATATCATCTCTGTGAGGCCGTACTCAACCTATGTGTGGTATCCTTCATGTTATATAAATTTGTAACCAACCAACCAAACCAGACAGGTAAACATCCATTATGGTGACAGGGCCAGAGTTCTTCACTTGCCGTTCTTTCCACTATACTACATTTTTATTATAATAGAGGTAAACATTAACTAGCAAGGAAATATGTGAATATTAAAGATATGGTAGATAAAATTATTTGTACTCCCTCTTTTATATTTAACAGAAGTGAGATTTTTCAAAAAGTAGATTTTATAGACATTTGCGATAAGGCTTCAATGAAAAGTTCAGCTAATGTGTTATAAATAAACCAACTCTCAGAGCTCATAAAACGAGTGTAAATTTGGGAACCATACAAGGACAGAATAAATTAGTACCTCTTTATAGGAATGTTCGTTTTCCATGAATGTTGTCCTTTATGTAGGATTATGCTAAAATCATGACATTCTTACAGCTAGAAGGTATCTTTAGGGCAGTAGTTCACATGTTAGCTGCATAGTAAAGTCACTTCTGGAGCATTCAAATAACTCAATGCCCATGCTGCATCTGGAAGCAATTGTATCAGAACCTCCAGGATTGGTATCCAGGCATTAAGAGTGCTGAAATCCACCAGGTAATTCTAATGGACAAGCAGGATTGAGGACCACGTCTGAGACGATCTGCAGCAGACTCCAGTCGTGGCCACTCCTTAGAATCCCCTGGGAAATGTTAAAAGCCACCAAGCCCAGACCCACCTATAGAGACTCTGATTTGGTTTAGCTGGGGCCCAGTCCTTTCTGCAGCTAAAAGCAACCCCAGGGGAGTCTAATGTTGTGCTCTGTTTGAGGATTATGGTCTTATACCAACGGTTCTCAACACAGAGTCCTCAGAACAGCACCAGAGGCATCACCTGGAAACCTGCTGGACATGCAGACTCTCACTCCCACCCCAGATCTGTCGAGTCGGAAATGCTCCTGGTGGGATCCAGAACGTGGTCTTTCCACAAGTCCTCCTGGTTACTCTGATGTGCACTAAAGTGTGGGACCACTGCCTTACAACTTGGGCTTCCCTCCTGGCTCAGTGGTAAAGAACCCACCTGCCAATGCAGGAGATGTGGGTTCGATCCCTGAGTTGGGAAGATCCCCCTGGAGAAGCAACCCACTCCAGTATTCTTGCCTGGAGAATTCCAGGGATAGTGGAGCCTGACAGGCTAGATAGAGTCCATGGGGGTCACAAAGAGTTAAAGACAGTTGAGCATGCATGCACGCACCAACATACCTTACAACATGGTATTAAATGCCATCATTCTCCCTTGGAATTAAGAACTCAGCGTTACCTTCAGTAAGCATCTATTGAATCCCTACCATGGTGGTTCTAACAAGTTTCCAGGTCATACTGATGTTGTAGGATCAGGGATCACAGTTTGAGAACCACTGTCCTATTATGTCCCCAGCCCTGTAACTAAGCATTAATAATCCTGAGATTTGTTTTCAAAAGGAATCTGTCCCAAAATAAAACCAATGTGTATGGCTCCATCAAGCTTATTATGATTATTCTTGATTCCCTAAGAATCAATAAAAAAAAAAGTAAGGAAGATCATGTAATACATACTTTTTAACCTACTTTGAATTACCAGATCAGAAAAAACCTTTGGCATTCAGCACTAAAAGCTATGGGCACCATGTTAATGAATGTGATTGGAAAGAGTTCCTGTATTGGATTGCAGAAAAACCCCAGGAAAACGAAAAGAAAGAAAAGACAGTCCCTATCTCCTCAAACCAAAGCACCAGGTCCAGGGCATAAGAAAACTGCTGGTGAAAATTTTGCCCTCTCTGGCTACACATATGAGCCGATTTGCCTTCCCAAAGAGGCTACTCTTCTTCCTGTAATTGCTTGAAGAAGAAAGAAAAACCTGTTCATTCTCAAAAAGCAAAACAAAAAAGAAACTTCTTAGTGCCTTGGTGTAAATGTAGCTGTATAAACTTGGTCCATCCTAATCCACAGCGTTAAAAGAACCCCCATTCCCACAGCCTGGGCTGCTTTCCAGGGAAAAGCACAGAAGTGCAGGTCACTGAAAGAGAGCACTGTGTCACTAATCTTTGCCTCTAGTCAGGCAGCCAAAGAAAACCCCCAACCAGAGCACTCAAAAGAAGACACCCCGGACCGTGAAATCTCCTTTCATCCTTTGAGCTGCTTGAATTGATTTCAAGCTACTAACCTGGATCCTTGAGGGAGGATCTTTTGGGGATAAGCTTTTTATTTTTTTATTTTTTAATAGTATGAGACCCTGCTTCTGCTTGGCAATTGCTTTTGAAAATTTCCGAAATAGACTGCTAAACTGCATTTTCTTTCTAAGACTACTTTAGGATCAATGGCATTTCTCTGCTTTAACAGATGAGAGCTCCAGGGAGAAGATCCTGAAAGAGCTCCCAGATGCCTGCCGAAACCTCCGGTGCTGAGTTACTGACAAGAGAAAAGCCTTTCTAAGAGTGAGCTACCAGCCTGTGTTTGCCTGTGCTCTTTCAAATAGCCACATTGTTAATTACTACATCGGCCACTGAACCACTTACTCTCCAAAGGTCTTAAAGTTTGAATGAAGTTTCCTCCTATCAAGGCTGGAGGAAATAATAGTCTTCACCACACAGCAAAATGTCACCTAGATTTCTTTTTTTTAAGGCATATATACTTAAATAAGCAATGCAGCTCTGAGAAATGTAACTAAGTTGCCTAGATGAACAGCAGGAAGTGGCCTTTAGAAATATCATTTGGGAGGGAGGGAAATGTAAGGGAACAAAAAGTAAAAAGATGATGAAAAGAAAGGGCATGTAAGAATAGTTGGGAAGGCAGTTGCTGTGAATGGCAAGACAACCTTCATTGGGAGACTGTCAGTTTCAGAGAAACAGCTGGGATGTTTCATTAGGGAGTAGATCTCTTTGGGAAAAATAATAAAAAGCTACATTTTCAAATCAGAGGACTGTTAAAAATAGATTACTACCTGAATTTGAAAGTAGCTGTGAGGTTACATAAGAGAATATCCCTGTTCTTAGGAGATTTCACCTGACGTGACACTGAAACAGCTATAAAAATAATAATAAGTGCTTATGTAAGAATAAAAATGTTTCTTATTCTTATATAAGAATATGAATGTCTTATCTTTATATAAGAATAAGAATATGATCATTTAGGAGGATGGGATTAACATATACATACTACTATATATAAAATAGATAACCAGCAAGGACCTACTGTATAGCACAGGGAATTATACTCAATATTTTATAATACCCTACAAGGGAAGAGTCTGAAAAGAAATATATATATGCATATATACATATATCTGAGTCACCATGCCATACATCTGAAATTAGCACAATATTTTAAATCAACTACAACAATACTTCAATTTTAAAAAAGTTTAAGACTTATGTTTTATATACGGAGAAAGAATACAAATGTGATGAACATTAATGAAAGGTGTATGTAGGTGAATCTAAGTAATTTGTAGTAGACGTATAACTTCTCTGCAGATTTGCAACTTTTTCAAAACAAAAAGTGTAATTAAAAAAGAAGAGATTAATGAAATTTCTGCAAAGTAAGCGACTCAAAGGAACAATACAAAAAGAGTTTACAATGAGGATGCTGAAAATAGATTCTTAGTCTCTTCTAAACACCATTAGGAGATTGGCAACGTGTTCCCCCTCATAGGACTATTACTGTCATTAGAGATGAGGCAAACACATTTTAGCACATCATATCTTGCAAGTAATCAGAACGCTAGTCTGTACCATGGTGACCTTTGAATATTCTGCAAATTGATTTCCAAGCCATTCCTGTTCCTTCTTGTTTATAGCCTTGGTTACCTAGAAGACAATGAGCAAGACTGACCAGCTGTGAGGCCTGCATTTCCTGGCTCATCAACACTCAATCACATTTCTCTCTCTCCCAGAGGCCTCATGACAACCCTTATGGTTGGTCAGGAGAGCCACAGCCCCGAGAACCTTCAGTACGGTCAGATTTAAGAGCTACAAGCAGTTGAGTGAACCCCTCAGAGGTACCCACTACAACACCAGGACCAGTACATTTATACTTTTCTGTATTCCAAACTAAGAGTAGAATTCCAAACCTTGCTTCCCAGGTGGCACTAGTGGTAAAGAACCTGCTTGCCAATGCAGGAGCTATAAGAGACCTGGGTTTGATCCCTGGGTCAGGAAGATCCCCTGAAGAAGGAAATGGCAACTCACTCCAGTTTTCTTGCCTGGAAAATCCCATGGACAAAGGAACCTGTTGGGTTATAGTCCATAGGGTCTCAAAGAGTCAGACACAACTGAAGCAACTTAGCAGACAATGTAAAGTGAACATAACCCTTGAAACCATGATATGTCCAGATTATTCATATATTTTCCTATCATTAAATCATCTTACCTGTTGTTTCCATGAACTTTTAACCCACAAAAATGTCCTTCCATATGCTAAATCTTCATGGATGCTGACCCCAGTGACCCATGCTAAAGTTTCCTTAAAAATTCTTACAAAAAAGCAATCCCAAACCCTGAATCACACCCAGATCATTAAATAAGAAGTCAGCACCTATCTTAAGCTTTATGACTTAGAGTTCCCCAGCAGACACATATTCCTACAAATAACCAACTAAAATGGGATCAAAATAAGCCCTGTATATTCAGTTTCTTCAAAGCAACTTCCCTGTTTCTGTTAGAACAATCCTAATTTTCTAAGTGATGAGGAGGAGATAAGATTTTGATTTCCAGTATTTGGTCCACCCTGATGCATAGATTCCTTAATTTGGCGGGAGGGGGCGGGGACAGGCAAAAATGGAACACAAGTTAGTGTGAAAATAAAATGGAAGGGAGAGTGAGTGTTTTCCTACATGCCAGAAGATATAGAGGAAAAGTTAGGAAAACTTAATCACTTCTGGCCACACACTGACAACACAAATAAAAATTCAAGATGTGTTTGGTAGGAGAACACAAGGAGAATGTTCTTTTCTTTCAGAAATAAAGAATCAGGTAAGGAAATTTCTATTTGAGTAGCTCAATATATCGGGGAAGGCAATGACACCCCACTCCAGTACTCTTGCCTGGAAAATCCCATGGACAGAGGAACCTGGTGGGCTGCAGTCCATGGGGTCACTAAGAGTCAGACACGACTGAGCGACTTCACTTTCCCTTCTCACTTTCATGCATTGGAGAAGGAAATGGCAACCCGCTCCAGTGTTCTTGCCTGGAGAATCCCAGGGACGGGGGAGCCTGGTGGGCTGCCGTCTATGGGGTCGCATAGAGTCGGACACGACTGAAGTGACTTAGCAGCAGCAGCAGCAGCTCAATATATAGGGAGAACATTCAATTGTCCTCATCAGTAAACACAAAACCACACTTCCACAGAACACTCAGTAAAGTAAAAATAAGTCATAAACAGAAAGCTAGGATCCCCTCTTAGTTATTCATCCCTGTAGAGAGTCTACACTGAATATGTGAAGAGTTCAGACATATAGGAGAGAGAATTTTGTTCCTCAAAGCAATAGATCTTTGTAAAATTTGGCTCTCCTAAGGGAAATCCTGTGTTTTCTACGCATCCAAAGTTGCAAGTGCTAACTGGAAGTTATATGGAACAGGCGGGCAAGAGTACAGTCCTGAACTCTTACAGTAACTGGAGGCGGGTAGGTATTAGTGGAAGTTTACTCATTTATATTACATCAAGCCCGGTGCTAGGAGTATACCGTTTTCTCCTACCAAGGGATTGACAAGGGCCAGTTTGGGGAGGAATTTCATTAATTTCCATTAATGGATTATTGGTTTCTTCTAATGTTTTTAGCAAGCTGCCTTTAGAGACTAAAACACCAGTATAGACCACTTTATTGATTTGCTTATTCCATTCACAGAATGCCCACCTAACCATAGCTGTTGGGAATTCAAACATAGAAAAGTTAACTTATTACAAATAAATTGGATAATGGATGAATAGCAGATATAAGCCTGAGGCAAAATAACTATTTAAAAATTGCTTGAAGACAGCCTTTTCCCCCATAATTTCATGCAATCCAAAGCTACTTCTCACTTCATGCAATCCCCAAATACTCAAGCTACATAGTACATTTATGTAATATATATATATATATATAGATGTATATATAATAAATAGATAAAAATGTGTTTGAACCTACACTGTAAATCTGATTTACTGCATGGAAAACTTAAAACTCAGAGTTCCTAATACATTACATGTAAGGGTTCAGTCTACATGTTTGATGAAAATGAGCTAGCATATTTCCAATTTATGTTTCATTAACATCTACTATTTAAAAGCTTCCTTCAGTTCAGTCACTCAGTCGTGTCTGACTCCTTGTGACCCCATGGAGGCATGCCGTGCCTCCCTGTCCATCAACAACTGCCGGATTCTACCCAAACTCGTGTCCATTGAATCGGTGATGCCATCCAACCATCTCATCCTCTGTCGTCCCCTTCTCCTCCTGACCTCAATCTTTCCCAGAATCAGGGTCTTTTCAAATGAGTCAACTCTTCGCAACAGGTGGCCAAAGTATTGGAATTTCAACTTCAACATCAGTCCTCCCAATGAACACCCAGGGCTGATCTCCTTTAGGATGGACTCGTTGGATATCCTTGCAGTCCAATGGACTCTCAAGAGTCTTCTCCAACACCACAGTTCAAAATCATCAATTCTTCCACACTCAGCTTTCTTTATAGTCCAACTCTCACATCCATACATGACCACTGGAAAAACCATAGCCTTGACTAGACAGACCTTTCCTTATTAGCACCTAAATAGTATCAAAAGCATGGGCTTTGATTTCCTACTCTCGAAAAAGTCTTAAGCAAAATTCTCAAACCTTTCCTATTTCTTAAAAGGAATGTCTTATTTAGGTTAACAAGAACCCCAACACTGTTTATGACAAGCCAAGATACTTCATTTTGAAACCACGTTTTATTCACTGTATAACTCTTCTGTGTAAACACTTGATTCTAGTCACAGTCTGCATTTTGAGAAGCTGAAAGGATGGATAGGACCTGAATCACATGATATGGAAGGTGGAGGCGTATCTCACATCCTGTAATAACTGTCACAGCAGAGCAGATGTGAAATGCTAATGTCTGTCTCCTTGATGTTTTGCAAACTAGTGAGGTTTTCCTGGTAATTTATAAACTTGTTGAAGTCATGAGTGTTATGAAGCCTTTTTTATTTCCAGCTTAATCAGGAGCCTTACCTGAAAGGGCAACACTTACTACTTCTGTCAACAACTGTGTTTGTTCTGTATTGATACCAGTTATCATTAATCCACCTGAGAATCAAAATCTATTTACGTCTCCCCCTCTTCGCAATACACAGTATCCGGTTAGAATGACAGATGCTGCGGCTGGTGAAGATAAATGATAATTTCCTTTACATAAAAATTGCACTAATATCTTTAAAAACACCCAGATAAGAACCATTTCTTTCTTGTTAATACTGCCAAATAGGGTGTGAGTCGGAGAAGGCGATGGCACCCCACTCCAGTACTCTTGCTTGGAAAATCCCATGGATGGAGGAGCCTGGTGGGCTGCAGTCCTTGGGGTCGCTAAAAGTCGGACACGACTGAGCGACTTCACTTTCACTTTTCACTTTGATGCATTGGAGAAGGAAATGGCAACCCACTCCAGTGTTCTTGCCTGGAGAATCCCAGGGATGACGGAGCCTGGTAGGCTGTCGTCTCTGGGGTCGCACAGAGTCAGACACGACTGAAGCGACTTAGCAGCAGCAGCAGGGTGTGAGTGGAGAAATATCATCTGAATGCTAGTCATAAGAACACATGCCCAAAGATTATCTCATTAATTTAAACACTGAAGCAAAACTGAACAAAAAGCTCATAGAGAATCATGCACAGATGATGAGAAAGTATCTGGTCCTTCCAATTTATTTCCTGAACTCTGAGATCTCTAAGAAATGATGAGATTTTCATGAGGAAGTGTTAAAGTGATTGAAGACACAGATTTGTTCCATTGAAGGCAAGTGCAAACCATAGCAGAGCTTGTATTTTGAAACACACACATCCATAAAATTTACTCAGGAGCATCTGACTTCCTTTGGGAGTTTTAAGAGATGACTCAATCAATATAATCATTTGAAAGTGGAGATCCAAAATCCGTACTCAGGATTTATGATCATGTTATTACTTTTTCCCCCAAATTTTCACCATCATTTCTACAGACTATTATATCCTGCTGTCTGTGGGAGTTTTCCAACTCTGTTTCAAAGTTCGCAAAAGAAGAGAGTTTAGAGCATGTTATTTCTATAGATTGCCTAACTTTTAAATCCTTCAAAACTTTTTAATAGGAACTCTCTGCAAGGATTGTTCTACCCATACAAGTTGATAATATCTGTATCCAACAAATCAATTAAAAACTAAGTTTGAAAGTAATTGTCAGGATTATAACCTGTTATTTTGTGACTGTGAGTTTTCCAGAACACATGTATTGTAATCAAAGCAATAAAACAATAATACATGTTTTCCCTAACCCGGTTTATAAAGTCTCATTCAGATCTATATTATCTTCAAAATAGCAAAGACCTTTACTTCCTACTTTAGCATTGTAATTTAATAATTCAAATATAGCATTTTATTCAGAATACTCAGATTTCCTCACTTTAGTGTATTTTATAATTTTACCTAAAACAATTATTTGTTGCCAAATTGTAAATTTAAATGTACCTCATGAGTTCTCACATGATAAAATGGTAAGTAGCAATCCCTTAAGAATAATTAATCAGCAAATTTAGTGTAGACCTACTAGGCATAGGACAGAGTAACCTCACTATAAGAGATTATACAAAAGCTGTAAGGAACCATTCCTGTACTAAAGAAGCTTTCCATCTACCTGGGATTACAGCTTATGAGAATGAAGCATTTAAACAGTTATATAAGAGAATATACATTTCAAATGAGTAATTTGTCATTAAGAACAATCAATGACAATTTTCCAGCCCTTTTTAATTTGAATGTCTGAGGAAATGGGGTTAAATTGATCTAGTGACTTTTAATGAGGCCTTACAGAGCCTTGAATACTTAATATGTGATCCAAAGGACCAGTGATAAATGAATCACTGGAAGTTGGTTACAGATACAGAATCTCAGCCCTCAACTCAGATCTGGTGATCAGAATCTTCATTTTCATTCCATTCCTTCTCAAAATCAACCATATGCCCTTTAAATTTGAGACTATTATGGAAGATGTGTCCTTGAACTGAAAGAACAAAATAGCTAATATGATAGAGATAAACAGAATCAGTGAAGGGCCCCAAAGTTCACTTAATTCATTTTTCTGTTTGCAGTGATCAAGTATAGAAAGTATTAGAAAACAGCTATAAGGAGAACCGGGCTTCCCAGATAGTGTTAGTGGTAAAGAATTCGACTGCCAATGCAGGAGACAAAAGAGACATGGGTTTGATTCCTGGATCAGGAAGATCCCCTGGAGGAGGGCATGGCAACCTACTCCAGTATTCTTGCCTGGAGAATCCCATGGACAGAGGAGCATGGCGGGCTATAGTCCACAGGATCACAGAGTCGGACACGACTGAAATGACTTAGCATACATCCACATGAGGAGAACCATGACATCAATTAGGAAAACATAGCTTGAAGAAGACGTACCATGTATTATGACAATTGTCCATGCAAGTTCTTTTCTTCCATAAGGAAAAAGGGCTAAAGGTAACATTTGTATATGTACCCAAAGGAGAGAGAAGTGAATCCAGTTGGTTAGAGCTTGTGATTCATTGAGCTGTGTCTTGCTAGTGGCTCTAAATTCTGTTCCTTGAAAGCATGAATTGGGGGACTTTCGTGGTGGTCCAGTAGTCAGTAATCTGCCTTGCAATGCAGGTTTGATTCCTGGTTGGGGAACTAAGATCCCGCATCCCACATGTCACAGGGCAAGCTCACACACCACAACTACCGAGCCTATGAGCCACAACAACTGGAGAGCCTGGGTACCACAAGGGAAGATCCCTCATGATGCAGTGAGAAGCCTGCATGCTGCAACTAAGACTCGACGAAGCCAAATAATTAAAAAAAAAAAAAAAATGCATGAACTGGCCTTGCTGCCCTTTCACTAGAGAACTATCTTGTACTCCTTGTTCTTGTGGAATAAACATACCAGAGCAGAGTCTGCATATCCTACCCACAGGAGGGTTGGGAAGGTAGGGTATGGCAATGAATCTAAAAACCTGTCCTCCTCTGCTTTTCGTAAAAATGGGCAGGTGAGGCAGCCTCCTGGTCCTTAAAAGGAAGCTTGTTGGTTAAGTAGATTCTTGTTGGTGAACTAGTTATCTGTTGACCAAGTAGATTCTTTTTGGGCAAATAGATTCTAAAGATGCAAAATTTTTGTCTGAGGACCAAAGTCCCAAGATCTAGATTCTTTAAGGAAAGTAAAAGGCCCTCCTCAACCCTAAGCCCCAGAATTGGAAGATTATAGAGAGGTTAACAATATACTTTTCAAAGTAGGATAACTTTTATCCTAGGTAAAAGTTAGGTAAAAAGTGAAAATTCCTTAAAACCACACCACAACAACAGATGTAAACTAAGACTCTCCTGAACAAACCTCTGTTACCCTATAAATTACAGTGTGATTGCACGTGAAACTGGTTCAGTCGCTCAGTCATGTCCGACTCTTTGCAACCCCATGAATTCCAGCATGCCAGGCCTCCCTGTCCATCACCAACTCCCGGAGTTCACTCAGACTCACGTCCATCGAGTTGGTGATGCCATCCAGCCATCTCATCCTGTCGTCCCCTTTTCCTCCTGCCCCCAGTCCCTCCCACCATCAGAGTCTTTTCCAATGAGTCAACTCTTCGCATGAGGTGGCCAAAATACTGGAGTTTCAGCTTTAGCATCATTCCTTCCAAAGAACACCCAGAGCTGATCTCCTTTAGAATGGACTGGTTGGATCTCCTTGCAGTCCTAGTATGCTGCTGCTGCTGCTACTGCCAAGTCACATCAGTCGTGTCCAACTCTGTGAGACCCCATAGACGGCAGCCCACCAGGCTCCCCTGTCCCTGGGATTCTCCAGGCAAGAACATTGGAGTGGGTTGCCATTTCCTTCTCCAATGCATAAAAGTGAAAGTGAAGTCCCTCAGTCGAGTGGGGTGCCATTGCCTTCTCCCTGCAGTCTTTGGTATAAAATGCCCTAAAAACTCAGAATGGAGAGACTGTGAAATCTCACTCCCCCAAATACTATCTTGAGCCCCTAATTTCTTTATTAGTAGACAGGCACGTACCTTCTTCTTTAGAACCGTCCCTCCATCAACCAAAACCTCCAGTGTTCACAGAGCCCCACCCACATATTCAATCAGGAAGAACGCTGTCATCTGTGCACCACTTCTTTCTGCTATGTGTTTGGCCCTGTTGAAGCTGTGTTCTGCAAAATTCCAGAGTCACTGCCAATCCACCATGGAAATAAGGACTTAAAAATCCAGATCCAGGCTCAGGCCACTGTCATTCTGCAAGGAAGCAGGAACCCACTTCTTCAGTATAGACAAGAGCAAGCGTGTCTCTCACTTGAGCTGGCAACACTTACAGGTCTTCACTGTGAATGTTTTGGTTGACAAGATGGTTATGGACTGGTTCAGTGTCGGGCAACCACAGACCATGTCAGCTTCCCTCTCCAGGGTGTTGGACCCCTTGTCGTCTTATAGTCTGCAAACACAATGTGTTACTCTTCTGAGAAGGTAATACTCCGTGACTCAAAGATAATTTACTTTGCTATTGAGGAATTCTTATACGTTTGGAGGAAGATAAAGGTGGATGATACCTCTTATGATTCCAAAACCAAATTATGGCACCTCTATTTAGAGAGATTCTTTTTAAGTTATAAGATAAATAAGTCCTAGGGATGCAATGTTCAGCATGATGACTGTGGCTGATGTGTAATATACCGCAAAGTTGTTAAGAGAGTTAATCTGAGCGTTCTTATCACGAGGAGAAAAATTATTTTCTTTTACTCTTTTTCTTTCTTTTCCTTTTGTTATAGCTATACAAGAAGATAAAGGTTAGCTGAAGCTGTTGTGGTAATCACTCACAATACATGTAAATCAAACCATCATACTGTATGCCTTAAACTTAGACAGTGATGCATGTCAATTATTTCTCAGTAAAACTGGAAAAGAATTTTTAAAATAACTAGAAAAGCTCTTTTAAGCTCTTTTTTAAAAAGCTTTAAAAATTTCAGAGAAAGACGGTGCGAACATTACTATTTTTATTTTCTCCTTTTTTATGTAATAAAACTACACATTTTGCAAGAAGAAATAGTGCAAAATACATTTTTAAAAAGGTAAACTCTGACAGGATATTCTGCTATGAACAGATTAATAAAATTGGAATGTGTCTATTTGCCAAGTGGGTGTCATTGTGATTTAACAAGACCTGGGGGAGAAGATATTAACGTTGGAGTTGGGGATGGAAATGTTTGAATACCAAGTAGAGCCATTTCCCAAGAAAAACTTTACTGGATTATGCTACGTGAAATAAGTCAGACAGAGAAAGACAAACAATTTATGGTATCACATGTGGAATCTAAAAACTACAGCTACTGGCTATAACAACAAAGAAGCAGACTCACAGATACATAGAGCAAACTAAGTTACCAGCTGGGAGAGGGAAGCAGGGAGGGACAGCATGGGCGTGGGAAAAAGAGGTGCAAACTATTATGTACAAAATAACTAAAAGGATATATTATACAACATAGAGAATGTAGCAAATATTTTATAATAACTGTAAATGGAGTACAGCCTTTAAACATTGTGAATCCCTGTCTGTACACCTGTAACATATATCGACTATGTTTCAGTAAAAAATAAATTTAAAAAATTTAAAGGAATAATTGACTAAAAAACCCTACTTTATTGAACTTAGAGACTGATTGGACTTTTTATTAGACCAAAAAATAAAATATGGAAAGAAAAAAATAAAGTCAAGTGTGATACAAAATTTTAAGCTGAGTGATGAAAATGAGAAGAAGAAAATAGTACTGATAAAATGAAGAAGTAGAAGTTAAGCAAATGTAGCTGCTTTTGGAGAAGGCGATGGCATCCCACTCCAGTACTCTTGCCTGGAAAATCCCATGGGTGGAGGAGCCTGGTGGGCTGCAGTCCATGGGGTCGCTAAGAGTCGGACACGACTGAGCGACTTCATTTTCACTTTTCACTTTCATGTACTGAAGAAGGAAATGACACTCCACTCCAGTGTTCTTGCCTGGAGAATCCCAGGGTCAGGGGAGCCTGGTGGGCTGCCATCTATGGGGTCGCACAGAGTCGGACACGACTGAAGCGACTTAGCAGCAGCAGCAGCAGCTGCTTTAAGATAAAAATGACTCATTCACATTGAGAAATATTGGTTTTGTGCTTTTTAAGAGTAGAACATTCAACTATAAATGATTATTAATGGACAATTTGAAATTTTAAAAAATAGAGCATGACCAAAAATTAGAAGTCAATGTACAAAGTTGAGTCTTTTACTTCTCAGAGGATTATAACCTCATGGATCAGCTCATTAAGGGTAAATAAAGAGTGGGGTGAAAAAGATGTGTCATCAAAGAAATCAAAGAAAATACAGGCACCACAGAGATACTGCAGATTCACCATAAAGCAAATATCACAATAAAGCAAGTCACATGAATATTTCTGTTTCCCAGTGCATATAAAGTTATGTTTACACTGTAGTCTCTTATATGTGCAAGAGTATTATTTTTAAAATGTAATGCATGATATCATGCATTATGATATCACATGTGTTCTCAATTAAAGAACACTCTATTGCTAAAAAAAAAACTAACCATCACCTTAGCCTTCAACAAGCTGTAATCTTTTTGCACTAGGAACATCAAAGACCACAGATGACCATAACAAATATAGTAATACTTTAAAAGCTTGAAACAGCCCAAGAATTACCAAATTGAGGCCCAGAGACACAAAATGGGCAATAAAAATGGCTCACTGCACAGTTGCCACAAACCTTCAAGTTGTCAGAAACAAAAATCTGGGAAGCACAGTAAAGCAAATCACAGTGAAATAAGGTATGCCCGTATGCTCAAAAAGACAGTCCTGTATTGCTGACTTGGAAATGGAAATGAATACCAGGGCAACACCGAAGTTGTAAGGAGTGATAACATGAAAAACCTAAAGAGAAATTCAATGAGATGGAAGTCCACAGTATTAAATGTCACGGAGAGATCAGAGGACACAGAGAGCCTAAAAATAAATCCTTGGACTTTATACAGAGGAAAAGGTAGAAATGTTTACGTGCCAGCTATGTACTGGGCGCTTTCACTTACAGGAGATGTTTAAGAAGAGAAGGTTTATTGTGTCCCTGGATGTTGAGACAGAGAATGGTGGCAGGGACAGAACAGAACTGGTGACTCCAGGGATGAGGAGCCTCAAGCTAGAATCTCTGGCTATCTCTACTTGCTCGCAAGCAGGGACAGAGAAACCTATAGGGAGAGAAATTGGAAGGGGTTGTGATAGAAGCTAAGCGACTGCAATGGTAAATGTTAAAAAGTGCAGTTTTATCATTATTAGCAGTAATCAGTCATTCTATATTCCCTATCAAAGAGATCATTTTGCTTAATTATACACAGAGTGAGTCTGTTTCTATATCAGCTCTCCTTGTCTCCCTGCCCTTTGCTTTTATGGGTTTTCTTTCCACTATACCCTTGAAATTTTGAGTAATCAGCCTAATTATTGACCTGATCTTACATTTATAAATTATATCAAAATATCCACCAGGGAATTGAAAACCTTCCATAAAAATCAACTAGATATTGCTCATATAGCTTATTATAATAAAAAATTTGAAAGTTTTATCTCATAGCAATGATATCCCTGCTTCTCTCAAATCATTTTGCCTCATTAGACATTGATGTATTCTAAAAATTATATAAATGTATCCGTGAAGTTGAATAACTACCAAAAAGCAATTTCATCATTTTTTGCATTACTGAACTCTTCCAAATACTAAGTGTTGTAAGGCAATATTCTAAACTGGCAGTTTATTCCCTGTGTTCAGAGTATTACTGTCTATCTAAACCAAAAGACATGTTCCTTCTAGTCTTCATCATTCCTCTAAGCACCAGCAACCCAGTTCTCTAGAATTGAGAAGCAGTCTCAGATGCAGCAGCTGTTCCCTTGACATCCCTCAGTTAACCTCCCATGCCTAAATGTCCCTTGGGTAAGTTAAAATTTCAGTGTGATAGGATATCATTTTCTCTTACAATTAAATCCTAGACAGGCAGATACAATAGCAACTTCATCTCCTGCCGAACAGCTAGCCACTTTCGGGTGATGATTACCAAGTTACTTCCCCAGAAATAAGAAGCAGATACTGTCCAATGAATCACACATGAGTATTTCCCTATTACATATGAAAGGAGGTAAGTGGGCTGAACAGAAGAAAAGAAACTGCTATTGATTTCACTGCCACATCAAAGAGAAAGCAGAGCAAAATTCAGTCATCAACAACCACAAACCAATCTTGCCTTGGTTGGGCAATAAAACTAAAAATAACTGAAAATAATAAAATTATTTGAGCAGTGTCAATACATATACATTAAATTTAAATTCATGCTGACTTCTCTGACTTGTAAAAGGTGAAAATACAAGCGAATAATTGTAAAAGTATTTCAGAAGAAATACCCTATAGCTATTTCTTATAAGCTTATTGAAACAATCTCACGAGCTACTGATGAACATGAAACTACTTAGAAAAGTATAAAGTGCTATGTAAATGTTAATCTTAGCATTCAAAAATCCAAGATAGTATTTGGTTGTTACTACTAGCCATAATTTATTGGTTGTGAAATCCACTCTAATAAATATTAAAATGTTTGAAGGTGTTAGATTGATATCCATAATGTTTATCTGTAAAATTAATTTCAGAAATCTTCTGTTTAATGCTTAAGGATAAGCAGATGTCAGTTGTGGTATATTACTATTTAGAAACTGATAAATCTAGAAATTTTCTAGGAATACAAATTTCAAGGAAAAGTTTTTCTTCTCATCATTACATAATTATTCATCAAATGTTATGCAATGTCTGAAAAGAAAAAACCCTTTGTTACAATCTCCCTGTTATGTCTTTTCTGAAGTATTAATGTCAAATAATTATAAAGTTCCTTTGTATTCTTCTTCAGCAACACAAATTATAGGCAAAGACTTCAAAATACTTTAAAGAAGTGCTTCTCAGATTTAATGTGCGTACAGATCACCTAGAGATCTTATTAAAATGCAGATTCTGACTCAGTAGGTCTGAACTGAGGCCTGAGGGCTGAGATTCAGCATTTCTAATAAGTTCCCAACTGATGTCAGCGCCGCTGGTTAAGGGCCATGCTTGAAGTCTAAAAAAACTTATCAAGGTTGGGTGCTGTATTAGTTAGGGTTCCACAGAGAATTAGAACCCTGTTATCCTATATACAGATGAGAGAGGGAGGAAGACATTGATTTATTATAAGGAATTGGTTCACTCAATTATAGGGCCTGAGAAGCCCAAGATCTTCAATTAGCAGCTGGAGACCTAGGAGAACCAATGGTTTAGATCCAGCCAGTCCGAAAAGCCTGCATACTGAGACCCAAGAGGCGGCAATGATTCAGGTCAGGTCCAAAATCAGGAAAAAGAGGGAACTGCTCCTGCCTTACTGCTTGAGCTGGTACATCAGTCTTTTTTTTTTTTTTTTTAAATTTTATTTTTAAATTTTACAATATTGTGTATGGCAAAACCAATACAATATTGCAAATTTTAAAAATAAAATAAAATTAAAAAAAAAAAAAAAAACTGATGTACCAGCTCAAGCAGAAAGGCAGGAGCAGTTCCCTCTTACCAGCAGGAGGGTCAGCCTCTTCATTCTATTCAAGATTTCAACTGCTGGAGGAGGGCCAAGCATGGTAGGGAAGGAAAGCTGCTATACTCATTCTACCAACCCAAAAGTTAGACATTCAAAAACACTCTCAGACACATCCAGAACGACGTCTGACCAAATATCTGAGTACCCCACAGGCCAGTCAAGTTGACGTATAAAATGAACCATCTCAAGTGCTATTGCTACTCTAATACACATGTTTTTTTTTTTTTTTATTTCAATCAAATCTTAATAATCTAATTAAAGTAATTCCAAAGAACTTATTTGAAACACCTAACTTATTATGAGCTTGATCCATAATAAGTGGAGACAAGTAGTGTTGGTTGACTGTATAAACTACCTTTAGAGGTAATAACAATAATCCATCTTAATTAAAGAAGGCAACACTTATCTCAAAAAGTAAAGATTGGCCTATATTGCCCGTCTGTCTCAAAACTGTGTTATGCAGAGAGCTCAGCCCAGTGCTCTGGGACAAGCTAGAGGGGTAGGATTTGGTGGGAGATGGGAGGGAGGTTCAAGGGGGAGGGAACATATGTGTACCTATGGCTGCTTCATACTGATGTATGGCAGAAACCAGCACAATATTGTAAAGCAATTGTCCTTCAATAAAGAATTTTGAAAACTGTGTTATGGATAACTCTGCTGAATGTTGTGTGGCAGCCTGGACAGGAGAGGAGCGTGGGGGACAATGTGTGCCTGTACAGCCATCAGCCCCTGCTGCCCACCTGAAACTATCACAGCGTTGTTAATCTGCTACATGTGTATGTACGTGCTTAGTCACCCGGTCATGTCTGACTCTGAGACCCGTGAACCGTAACCCACCAGGCTCCTCTGTCCATGGGATTCTCCAGGCAAGAATACTGGAGTGGGTTGCCATGCCCTCCTCCAAGGGATCTTCCCAACCCAGGGATCGAACCCAGGTCTCCCGCATTGCAGGTGGATTCTTCACTGTCTGAGCCACCAGGGAAGCTATACTCCAGTATGAAAAATACTAAATTAAGTAATCCTAAACATACTAAGTTTCATAGGAAAAGGGAAGGGTTATCATAAATTGTATGCAAAAATTAAACCACCTACTTTAAAACTTCTTAGAGTCTTTAAAAGGCTAATTACTGGCATCTGCATGCCAATAGGCAGTATATTATATATCCCCCTATATAGGCCAAAACGGAAATGTGTCATATTTCATCATCTAAAATGGCATTCTAATGTTAAGACATATCAATTTAGGTACCACTAAAGAGGAAATAATGACACAAATTTAGTTTGACACAGTGTTTTGTGAGTCACCTGATTTTTTAGATACTTACGGAGTGAGCTCTTGTAGATATACCTAACTTTAATCACACACCTACATATATAAAAAGGAACATATAAGTAAAGAACATCTATTACAGCATTAACAAAATGTCTTCACATTGTCTGACTCTTCTGAATCACTTTTCAACTGATTTTCACTATCATCTTTCCATATAATATTTCCCTCTGTGACTTCTAGAAGCACTGACGAGACTAGTGCTAGATGTACTAGTGTTTAAGTATGTTTCAATATTGTCTCTAGAATATTCTGCCAAGCCACTTATACCTATTTTGGAAGTTTTGATGCTGGTGTGTTTTGGATTAGATGTCAAAGAAAGTTTCAGAGACCAGTCAAGGATTCAAATGGTTTGCACATTGACTTAAAGGTCCAGAGGTTTTCATTTTCCAGTTTGGTACCAGGAGTAATAATTAAGTTCACCCACGTGTAGGCAAGAATGACTGTACCACAACTGCTACTTGGCCAACACCATTTGTAAGGTACATCTTGAATTCAGAGATGTTAAAATTGAAAACACAGACACATTTCATCTTAAAATCAATGGAAACATCATTATTCTAAACATGTTCAACCACAGAAGAAACCCTCACTTTTTAAAGAACTGTCTCAAGGTACTAGCATTTTCTGAATCTTATTTTTTAAAAATACTGCCTTAAATGTATTCCTTCTCTACATTACATTACCCTTTGGCATAAGTTGATTTAAACAACTGATTTTTTTCTTAGTATACAACCCTTCTGAACAAAAGATTATGCCTATTGCTTCTCCTCTCTGCCCTCCCCACAGTGTCTAGGAAACCTTTCATTACACTTAAGTGAAAGTAAAAGCGTTAGTCGCTCATTCATGTCTGACTCTTTGGGCCTCCATGGACTGTAGCCTTCCAGGCTCCTCCATCCATGGAACTCTCCAAGCAAGAATATTGGAATGGGTAGCCACTTCCTTCTCCAGGGAATCTTCCTGACCTGGGAATCAAACCCAGGTCTCCTGCATTGCAAGCAGATTCTTTACCGTATGAGCCACAAGGTGGTCAACAAAAGTTCTAAGATGAAGGTCCAGGACTGTGAGCATCATGCAAGTTTTCCCAGCCTGCTTCCAAAACAATTCTAATTATGTTCTGTCTTGTGACTAACACTTTCTTTCTAAAATGTCTGCCAAAGAATTTCCTGCCTTTTAATCTCATATTAACACAGGCATACCTCACAGATGTTGAAGGTTCAGTTCCAAACCACTGAAATAAAGCAAATATCACAATAAAGTGAGCTACACAAATTTTGGTTTTCAAGTGCATATAAAAGTCATGTGTACACTATAGTCTATTGTGTAATAGTATTAACACTAAAAAAAGTATGTATTTCAAAGATTCTTTATTGCTAGGAAATGTCAAAATAGTTACAATAGTGACTGATCACAGATCACCATGACAAATATAATAATTGTGAGAAAGATTAAAATGTTGCAAAGATTACTGAAATGGGACACAGAGACAGGAAGTAAGCAAATGCTGTTTGGAAATATGGCACTAATAGACTTGCTCAACCAAGCCTTCAGTTTTCAAAAAATACAGTACTTGCAAAGTATAATACAATGAGGTGAACCCGTGAGCACTTTTCCTGTGATCCACTGCTCTTCAGTGATCATTATTATCACCCTATTCTAACGGGCTGGTGTTTGCAGACACTTTGTCACTGAATAAGGATGAAAATCTGAGCTCTAAGCATAGCGCTGCCATTTGCTGATCAAGCACAGTGCTCCTCCAGTCTTCAGTTTTCTCATGAGTCCGAAAAAGACAACACTTGTCCAACTAGCTTCACAGGGCTATTTAATAATAATTAGAAAAAATATAAAGCTTCCCTTATAGCAAAAACACTTTAAAGGCTACATAGCACTGTCTCTGCTTTTATTACACATTACACATATTATTTATTTATTACACATTTTATTACACATTTTTATTACACATTAAAATTCTGTGCAATATTCGATTTGGCTTCAGTTTTGTTATTCATCTGACATAAAGCATACACTCCCCAGAGAAACTTTATGAATACTTCCAGAGTATCCTTGCCACTGAAAAACATCACTAAACAGTAATAGCCATGAAATTTCCAAGAACTATTCTATTTGAGATAATAATCTTAAACATACAAAACGGAGTCTCCTGTGGCTCAGTGCATCCATTGATGGTGAACTTCCTGACGGTATTAATTAAAAGTCAAAGGTTTGCCTTTGCTTCCACTAAAGAAATATAGGGATGATAATAATGAAAGCCTCTCCATTACTATTAAAGAACGCAAAGTATAAAATTCTTTGACCGGCATTATCTCTTTGGGATTGTATAATGCTCTGGCAGGTGTTAGTGCCATCATGTTTTACAGATGAGAAAACTAAACAGCTCCAAGAGGTTTATTGCCTGGGGTAAATTGTCTAACAAATTCATGGCAGAGCTAAGGTTTTACTCTCACAATGTGAGGCTTTCTCATACGTTAGGCTTTCTCAGTCTCTGCACTATTGACATGGTGGTCCGGATAATTCTTTTTGGGGATGGGGGCCGTCCTCTATATTGCAGAATGTTTTGCAGCATCCCTGGCTCCTCCCACTAGAAGCAAGTAGCGCCCCCTCCCACCACGATGACAGCAGAGATGTTGCCAAGTGTCTTTTACCGGCAAAATCACCACCGCGTGAAAACCTGTCATACCCCATGCCAACTTCATACGTTTTCAAATAATACTCACAAGCTTAATAATATTACTATAGGTAGACAACAATGATAACGTGGAATCAGAGGGTATTTGCTTTCCTGTGTTTGCCATAACAAATGATCAAAAACTTGATGGCTTAAAATAAGAGAGTTTTCTGGAGGCCGGTAGTCAGAAATAAAGGTTTTGGTGGAACCACACTCTCTCTGAAAGCTGTAGAGAAGAATCCTTCTCAGCCTCTCCCAGCTCCTGGTGACTCCAGGTGTTCCTTGGCTTGTGGCTGTGCTGTGCTTAGTGGCTCAGTTGTGTCTGACTCTTTGTGATCCCATGAACCCCATGCGACCCTGCCATGGCTCCTCTGTCCATGGGCATTTTCCAGGCAAGAATACTGGAGTGGGTTGCCATGCTCTCCTCCAGGGGATCTTCCCAACCCAAGTCTCCCGCATTACAGGCAGATTCTTTACCGTCTGAGCCACCAGGAAAGCCCAAGAATACTAGAGTGGGTAGCCTACCCCTTTTCCAGGGGAACTTCCCAACCCAGGAAGCGAACCAGGGTCTCCTGCATTGCAGGTGGATTCTTAACCAGCTGAGCTACAGGGAAGCCCTGGCCTGTGGCTGCTGCTGCTGCTGCTTAGTCAAATCAGTAGTATCCTACTCTGTGTGATTGTGTGACCCTATGGACTGCAGCCTGCCAGGCTCCAGGTAAGAGTGCTGAGGTGGGTTGCCATGCCCTCCTCCAGGGGAGCTTGATGCCCTAGGGACTGAATCTCCTGCATTGCAGGCAGATTCTTTACCACTGTGCCAGCAGGGAAGCCGCAGCTCGTGGCTCTACCATTCCAATCTCTGCCTCCGTCTTCACATGGTCTTCTCTGTGTCTTGTCCTCTTCTGTTTTCTATAGGACTCCTGTCATTGGATTTGGAGTCCACAAGGTAATCCAGAATGGTCTCAAGATCTTTAACTCAATTACATTTGCAAAGTCCTCTTTTGCAAATAAGGTCTCATGCAAAGGTTCTGGGGGGTGTATCTTTCAGGGGGTTCCCATTCTACTCACTTCACATATTATATTTTTCTCTAAGAACTTAAAACACTTTCTCAATAATCTATCATCTCATTAATTTCACAAATGCTCTAGAAAATGGAGAGACAGAAAGAGGTAAGACTTAGGGGCAAGTATGCTAAAGTCAATGAGTTACAGATTTATTAAAATAATCTTCTAATCCACTTTCAGGGCCTTCCCTACTGGATCTATCCCAGGATGGTGAGAGAAACAGTTGAATTGCATCCTGCTTTATGAATCATACAATTTGCAGCTTAGTTCCAATGGGAAATAGAAAAGCAAAAGAGAACGCAGCTGAATTTTCAGATCCTTTTCTTGGTTTTTAAAAGATTAGCTGTAAATTTCTTAAATGAACAAGATTTCTAGAACCTGATGAAAGAAAACAAACATGGAACCACATTGAATAAAACTTTTCAATCTGTAAGCATCCTTTTAATTCATCCCTGTATATATCATGTCAATTTTTTTTTTAAGTCTGTGGTTATAGAATCAGGAATAGAAATACAGAGCATTAGCTTTCATAATGCATGCTATTAATCACACTCTCATATACTGAGACTGATTCTGCAAAAAAAAAAAAAAAAAGGCAACTATGAGATCATGCTTATTTAGCAGAGCTTGGTCACAGGGTGGTCTGCTGATCTCCCTAAAACATTGCATTTCTTTCTTCGATACCTCTGCATTTTCATTCTAAGTGATGTTGACATTTTAACCAGAGTATCCAGTAAGTTATGAATCACCAGCAGACACCAAATGACTGAGTTATAGAATTACAACCATGATTTGTATTAAAAGTCTTTTAAAATATATCATGCAAGTCCCTTGGTTTCTCTTGCAATAGTCACACTCTTTCTTCTAAAGATTAGCACGAAGATGTCCAGTCACTTACTCATTTTTTCTGACCTCCATTTATAACTGTAACTCACCAAAATTATACCCCTATTATATTCTTTGTTGCATGCCCTACAGTTTATTTGAACATTTTTTATTTATTCACAAGATTTAATTTTTAAAAAAACACAGAAAATGGAGGTATGGGATGCAGAGTAAATTTTCTAGCAAGCCCAGTTCTCTGTCCTAGTCCTCCTAGGCAATCAGTTTTGGTATTTTGCCAGAAATACTTTATATACACTCAATTCTCCTTTTAAAGAGAGCCTTTCTTACTAAAGCATACATGATTCTTTCTTAATGATAGAGTTCTCACATTTTTGTTTTAGACCATAGTCTCTGACAGGATTAACTCTAACCTGCCCCAAATCTTCTGAGTGGATTAAATCAAGTCTTTAGATTCTGTAGGCTGCATCTTACAACTTGGAAAAAGAAGAGTGTATATTAAAATATCTCGGTAATGAATAATCTTCAGCAAGTGCTACCCTTAATAGTATGTGTGCCATAATCAGCTCCTTCAAACTTCATCCTATGAGGGGCCCTTTAAATTTTATTCTCAGAGGGGAATAATGTTATCTTCTTAAAATCAAATTTCAATGACAAATCTATTGCTTCAAAAACAAAATATCCCTAGGTTTCTCCATTACATATTCCCAGAGATCACTAAGCCCTTACATTTACTTTGATTCTTCTTCTAAGTGTTGAAGTTATTAATGGGCTTATCTTTTAAGGAAAAAAATCTAGAGGTACATGTAAGCCAGATTTAGATTTATGCTATAGCATACACACACACACACACACACACACACACACACACTACAACTACAGAAGCTGACACAGGCTTGAAAAAATTAGGCAAGATTTAAAGCGGGTGGAAGTTTAGCTCTAATTCAATATCCTAAACAGCATAAGAACTACAGCTACAGCTTTTCTGTGCTTTCTGCTACAGATTTATTATAAAAAGGTGCATGAGAGGGCCTAGTGAATGTTTTATAATACTGTCAAGGTGTCTGAAGCCTCAGAATTCTTTAAACCTGTGAGTGTCGAGCAGAGATGGGCCTGCGAGGTGGCTATGGTTGGAAGCTGGGCATCTTTCTGAGTCCTTCCATCTGCCCTCCACCATAACACAGACATTTTCAGTCAGAACTTTCAAGAAGTAGACATCAAGACAGAATGAAACAGTTAAGAAATTTATTAGAGACCCACCTATAAGAGAAAATGGGGAAGGCAGTCAAACCTTGAGGCAGGTCTGCCAGAATGGAGAAAGAGGGGATGGAAGGGAGGGAGGAAGGCTGGATGCCGTATCTTACTCTGCAGTAACTTCTAAGAGAAGTTTAGCAGAGCCATGAGAGGTAGGGGTGGGGAAGAATAGGAAGGACTTCAAGCCAATGTCACCTGTCAGAGGAGTCCCACATGTCCTGGGGATCCGTGCTAAATCACTTCACTGGTATCCCATTCTATGCGACCCTCTAGACTGCAGCCCACCAGGCTCCTCTGTCCAAGGGATTCTCCAGGCAAGAATACTGAAGTGGGTTGCTGTGCCCTTCTCCAGGGGATCTTCCCTACCCAAGGAGGGAATGAGCATTATGTCTCCTGCATTGGCAGGCAGATTCTTTACCACTAGTGCCATCTGGGAAGGCCTACCTTGGTATCCCAGGAGAGCTCAATCATTTGCTGAGAGCAGCCTGTGGGAGGTGTGGCCTCGGCACAAACTTGGGGATGACCTACAGAGATCCACATCTGGGGCCCTCTTTCAATTACGCTCCCTATAACTGATAATCTGAGGCGCTTATTCTCCTGGTGGACACACACCATCTCAGAGGAGACCTATCACTGCAAATATATTTTAGGCTGATCTTTAGTGCCTGGACAATTTCAGGGATAGAGGAGCCTGGTGAGCCACAGTCCATGGGGTTGCAGAGTCAAATGCTATTGAGTGACTAACACTTCACACTTATAGAACCATCAGTTCAGTTCAGTTCAGTCGCTTAGTCGTGTCTTACTTTTTACGACCCCATGAATCGCAGCACGCCAGGCCTCCCTGTCCATCACCAACTCCCGGAGTTCACTCAAACTCATGTCCATCAAGTCAGTGATGCCATCTCATCCTCTGTCGTCCCCTTCTCTTCCTGCCCCCATCCCTCCCAGCATCAGAGTCTTTTCCAATGAGTCAACTCTTCGCATGAGGTGGCCAAAGTATTGGAGTTTCAGCTTCAACATCAGTCCTTCCAGTGAACTCCCAGGACTGATCTCCTTTAGGATGGACTGGTTGGATCTCCTTGCAGTCCAAGGGACTCTCAAGAGTCTTCTCCAACACCACAGTTCAAAAGCATCAATTCTTCGGCGCTTAGCCTTCTTCACAGTCCAACTCTCACATCCATACATGACTACTGGAAAAACCATAGCCTTGACTAGATGGACCTTTGTTGGCAAAGTAATGTCTCTGCTTTTCAATATGCTATCTAGGTTGGTCATAACTTTCCTTCCAAGAAGTAAGCGTCTTTCAGTTTTATGGCTGCAGTCACCATCTGCAGTGATTTTGGAGACCCAAAAAATAAAGTCTGACACTGTTTCCACTGTTTCCCCATCTATTTGCCATGAAGTGATGGGACCAGATGCCATGATCTTCGTTTTCTGAATGTTGACCTTTAAGCCAAATTTTTCACTCTCCACTTTCACTTTCATCATGAGGCTCTTTAGTTTCTCTTCACTTTCTGCCATAAGGGTGGTGTCATCTGCATATCTGAGGTTATTGATATTTCTCCTGGCAATCTTGATTCCAGCTTGTACTTCATCCAATCCAGCATTTCTCATGATGTACTCTGCATATAAGTTAAATAAGCAGGGTGACAATATACAGCCTTGACATACTCCTTTTCCAATTTGGAACCAGTCTGTTGTTCCATGTCCAGTTCTAACTTTTGCTTCCTGACCTGCATATACGTTTCTCAAGAGGCAGATCAGATGGTCTGGTATTCCCATCTCTTTCAGAATTTTCCACAGTTTATTGTGATCCACACAGTCAAAGGCTTTGGCATAGTAAATGAAGCAGAAATAGATGTTTTTCTGGAAGTCTCTTGCTTTTTCGATGATCCAGCGGACGTTGGCAATTTGATGTCTGGTTCCTCTGCCTTTTCTAACACCAGCTTGAACATCTGGAAGTTCACAGTTCACGTATTGCTGAAGGCTGGCTCGGAGAATTTTGAGCATTACTTTACTAGCATGTGAGATGAGTACAAATGTGGGGTATACACTTCTTAAATTGAAAGTTTTGTTTTGAGAGTCTTAGCATGATTACCTTCGACAGAGATGTTTCTAATTCTAAACTTGCCCTTGGTCAACGAAGCAACTGACAATAAACAAGAAGGGAATGATCACTATGCTTCCTGTTTAACTCTTCTTTAACTCACCAAGTTGATCTAATTCTCCAAGTTGAATGGATCTTTAATTGGTGGATTTATTTTTATTTAGGTGAATTTTGCATACATACTTTACGTAAAATACACAGGTCTTAAGAGCAAAATCTGAAGAGATTTGATATTATGTGCACTCATGTAACCACCACTCTAGTGAATATTTAAACCACAACAGAAAGTTTCCACGTGTTACTTTCCATTCAATTCTAACCTTCCCATAAACAACCACTGTTCTATCAGTAGAGATTAGTTTCAGCTCTTTTTCAAGTTCATGTAAAGAGTTATACAGTATATACTTTTTTGATGTCTGGCATCTTCCACTTTGTGTAGTATTTTTGAAGTTTATCCATGTTGTTGCAATTGCATTCAGCTGTTCATTCTTTTGTTTTTATTGCGGAGTAGTATCCCAGTGCATGGATATTTCACAGTTTATCCATTCACCTGTTGATAGACATTTGTGTTGTTTACAATTTGAGGCTGATATAAATAAAACAGTTCTAAATATTCGAGGAGAAATTTTTGTGTGGACATATATCTTCATCTTTGGAGTCTATATGAGTTAAAAGGTAGATGTATATTTATAAGAAAAGAATTTTCCATTGTTTGTATCATTTTATTATCTGTAACTGGTGGGATTTTGAGAAATACTGGGTGATATTTTTGGCTTTCTCTCAAATCACACCACTCAACTAATTTCATTTATGTAAAAGATTAATACTGAAAGAAATAATTTATATACCTTTATTCTAGCCAAAGCATACTAATGCTCTAACACTTCGTCTTATGATGAAATAGAGTTCAGGAACTCCCTGGCAGTCCAGTGGTTAAGAATCTGGCCTTCTCAGGTGCTGCTAGTGGTAAAGAACCAGCCTTCCAATTCAAGAGATTAAAAGAAGTGGGTTCGATCCCCAGGTCAGGAAGATCCTCTGGAGGAGGGCATGAAAACCCACCCCAGTATCCTTGCCTGGAGAAGGAGCCTGGGAGGCTACAGCCCATAGGATCACAAACAGTCAGACATGACTGAAACCACTTAGCACACACACACACTTCCATTGCAGGGGGCACAAGTTCCATCTCTGGTTGGGGAACTAAAATCCTGCAATGCTGCATGGAGTGGCCAAAGAAGAAAAGAGTAGAGAAAAACAAGAGTTCAGGAAATATTAACGCTTGCCCAAAGTCAAATAGCTAATAAGTGTGCAATCAGGATTCAAACTCAGCTCTGCTCCTTTTACAGCAGAACTGATGGTTCTTTCCTCTAAACAAACTTTGAACACATAGCAGCCTCTTTAGCCAGAGGCCAGAGGCTCAAGGAGAAGAGATGTGAAGTGAGTAGCAATCTTTTCTCTACTTGCTACAGAAAAGAGGGTGCTGCTGCTGCTGCTGCTGCTAAGTTGCTTCAGTCGTGTCCGACTCTAAAGGAGGGTGAGAAACCACCAGCTCTTCCTTGTCACCCCTGCTCAGGTATATTCGTCAGTTCCCTCCCCTGTCTTAGAAACCAGAGCATTTGCAAAGAATCTTCTGTCCACCTTGTTTGTTTTTCTCTCCACCCCAATCTAACCCTGAGATTATTATTGTTATTGCCAATTAAAAGATAAGGAAACAGAGTCTCTGTTTATATAATTTATCTATACAAATTAAAGGTTGGTGTGTCTTTCTTATTCATTAGTTTTTGGCTTCTTGAAAACAGATATCATTATTGCCTTCCCTGAACATCCTCATTGCTAAGCATCCTGGAGACTCAAGGCCAGGCAGACAATGGACAGTGTAGCAGTGAATGAATAGATCACAAACAAGTTTTTTTGGCTTCAAGTTAAGAAGTCTATTCTTTAGGCAGTTTATACTAAAGCCTATCTACTTCAAATTTTTAAAACCAAGAGGCTAGATGAGATAACCTCTAGGAAGGCTAGGGTTTCTTGTGTTTGCACTTAATACAAACCTTATAAGAAAGAAACCAGCATTTTTCTCTGACAGCACCTTAAAATTATCAAAGAGAGATCTGAGCCTTTGAATGCAGAAATGGAACCTACTGTGATCAATGAATAAAATGTCCCACTGGATGGAGTCTGTCAGAAACCAAGAGCCCATCCAAAGGTGACATTGAACGTGTGCCCCTTCTCAAACAGCACAAACAGCAGATTTCTACTCCAGGTGGGGTGACACGTTCTGGAAAAGTCAATTTCATGACAAACATAAGCATTTTATTTGCATATATGACAAGAGAATTCTAGAAAAAATATAATCAATAAATACAGAGAGCATGAAAAAAACTATGAACCAAACATACAAATCAATGCTCAAAAAACAAGAAAGACTAATTATCTCTTGGAATCCCAGGTGGATCAGCAGTAAAGAATCTGCCTGCCAATGCAGGAGACATAAGAGTCACAGGTTTGATCCCTGGGTCAGGAAGACCCTCCAGAGAAGGAAATGGCAATGCACTCCAGTAGCCTTGCCCGGAAAATTCCGTGAAGAGAGGGTCCTCGTGGGCTGCAGTCGATGGGGTCAAAAAGAGTCAGATACAACTGAGTTTGCATACACAAACCATCTCTTGGTCATGCATAAAACTCCAGACTGTCCCTAATGGTGTCACATCCTTCCCTTTGGTCCTTTGTCAGCCTCACTGCTGTGGTGTTCCCAAGCCCTGAAGCACTAGCCACCTGCTTTGTAACAGATTAGGCATTAGATTGAAGACATTAGTTTTAGCAAGTTCTCCCTGTTATCAGCCAAGAGTCCTTCTTTAAGGCAGGAACTCTCAAAGAAACAAAACCTTCCATTGACTCAGCCAAGTAGAAGTCATATCAATCCTATTCTTCCAATCCATAATTACATTTTCAGGCCAGACACTAAGGCAACTGATAAAGGTCCCTTTCTTTTTCTGTGCAATATCGAGAAATAACTCATTATTCAATCTCTCTACCTCATTGCACATGGACCAACAGAGTTTAATCTATGGGTATAAATCATCAAGTGGGCCATAGGAAGCATCGCTATGAACAAAACCAGTGGAGGTGATGGAAATCCACTTGAGCTATTTCAAATCCTAAAAGATGATGCTGTGAAAGTGCTGCACTTAATATGCCAGCAAATTTGGAAAACTCAACAGTGGCCACAGGACTGGAAAAGGTCAGTTTTCATTCCAATCCCAAAGAAAGGCAATGCCAAAAAATGCTCAAACTACTGCACAATTGCATTCATCTCACATGCTAGCAAAGTAATTCTCAAAATTCTCCAAGCCAGGCTTCAACAGTATGTGAACCATGAACTTCCAGATGTTCAAGCTGGTTTTAGAAAAGGCAGAGGAACCAGAGATCAAATTGCTAATATCCACTGGATCATCAAAAAAGCAAGAGAATTCCAGAAAAAACATCTACTTCTGCTTTATTGACTATGCCAAACCTTTGACTTTGTGGATCATAATAAACTGTGGAAAACTCTGAAAAAGATGGGAATACCAGACCACCTGACCTGCCTCCTGAGAAATCTTTATCCAGGTCAGGAAGCAACAGTTAGAACATGGACATGGAACAACAGACTGGTTCCAAATTGGGAAAGGAGTACATCAAGGCTGTATATTGTCACCTGCTTATTTAACTTATATGCAGAGTACATCATAAGAAATGCTGGCTTGGATGAAGTACAAGCTGGAGTCAAGATTACTGGGTGAAATATCAATAACCTCAGATATGCAGATGACACCACACTTATGTCAGAAAGCAAAAGACTAAAGAGCCTCATGATGAAAGTGAAAGAGGAGAGTGAAAACCAACGCTTAAAACTCAACATTCAGAAAACTAAGATCATGGCATCTGGTCCCATCACTTCATGGCAAATATATGGGGAAGCAGTGGAAACAGTGAGAGACTTTATATTTGGGGGCTCCAAAAGCACTGCAGATGATGACTGCAGGCATGAAATTAAAAGAAGCTTGCTCCTTGGAAGAAAAGTTATGAGCAACCTAGATGGTATATTAAAAAGCAGAGACATTACTTTGCCAACAAAAGTCCATCCTGTCAAAGCTATGGTTTTTCCAGTAGTCATGTACAGATGTGAGAGTTGGACTACAAAGAAAGCTGAGTGCTAAAAAAATAAATAAATAAATCTGAGTGCTGAAGAATTGATGCTTTTGAACTGTGGTGTTGGAGACGACTCTTGAGAGTCCCTTGGACTGCAGAGAGATCCAACCAGTCCATTCTAAAGGAGATCAGTCCTGGGTGTTCTTTGGAAGGAATGATGCTGAAGCTGAAACTCCAATATTTTGGCCTGACGCAAAAAAAAAACTGACCCATTTGAAAAGACCTTGATGCTGGGAAAGATTAAAGGCAGGAGGAGAAGGGGACGACAGGTTGAGATGGTTGGATGACCTTACCGACTCAATAGACATGAGTTTGAATAAACTCTGGGAGTTGGTGATGGACTGGAATGCCTAGGATGCTGTAGTCCATGGGATCTCAAAAAGTCAGACACAACTGAGCAACTGAACTGAAATGATAGATCAGCATGAACATTAAGCTTCTCTGATACACTTTACATAATTTAATGGAAACTACAGCTTTCAACCCACTGGGAATGTAATATTACCATCTTCAAAGTGTTTTCATAGACACAACACTCAATCTCCCTTTGAGCTGAATGATTTTACACCCAAGTTGATATTGCAAAGACCTCAAAGGTCCCTCCTGTAAGCAATTAATACTTTTATAACAACCTAATGTATCTCTGTTTGGGGGAAGTTTTCAGTATGTACAAATCATAGCTTCATTCTTTGATTCAGAATCCTGTTGTTTCTGAAAACAGAATACTCTTGCTCCTGTGCAGAGTGAAATTGACCCTATTTTTATATCTGTGGTAGCTCCTATTTGGGTACTTCAGTGTGTTTCACTGTATGTAACAACAAGAAATACTATAATTTTCTAACAAGCAGTATCTGAACTGAAAAGAATAAGCCAAAGATAAATTCTATCATTTAATGGACCCTCTACCCCCAGTTCCATTCATAATTCTGTCAATGGCTTCTAACAACTACTGGGGTGAAAAAACAACCCTGTGCCTCTACCTTGTGGTACCTTTTTATCGTGTAAGTCTTTTCCTCTCCAGGGACTCCCTCACTTCCATCTCCCCTCTCTGCCGTCTACCATACACTCCTCTTTCCAACCTCTCCAACAGTCCTCACTTCCTCCCACCTCTGGGACTTCAAACACACTCCACCCTCTACCCCTAGATGTACCCCACCTTGAAACTGCTGAGGGAAACCATCCCTTCCTTCAGATTTCAGCTCTGTGATCATATCCTTCAGGAAAGTGCTCACTCAGTTTGATCACCAGGTCTCACTTTTTTCATGTGCTTCTCCCTCATTATACTTATCAAAGTAGTCATTTGCACAGAAGAACCCTAAATGTCCATCGACAAAGGAATGCATAAAGAAGATGTGGTATATGGAACACTGATGCTGCTGCTGCTGCTAAGTCGCTTCAGTCGTGTCCAATTCTGTGCGACCCCATAGACAGCAGCCCACCAGGCTCCCCCGTCCCTGGGATTCTCCAGGCAAGAACACTGGAGTGGGTTGCCATTTCCTTCTCCAATGCATGAAAGTGAAAAGTGAAAGCAAAGTCGCTCATTCATGTCCGACTCTTCACGACCCCATGGACCACAGCCTACCAGGCTCCTCCATCCATGGGATTCTCCAGGCAAGAGTATTGGAGTGGGTTGCCATTGCCTTCTCCTATATGGAACACTACTCAGCCATAAAAAAGGATGAAATAATGCCATTTGCAGCAATATGGACAGACCTAGAGATTATCGTACTAAGTGAAGTAAGTCAGACAAAGACAAATATCACATCACCCATATGTGGAATCTAATTTATTTTAAATGATACAAATAAACTTATTTACAAAACATAAACAGACTCAAAGATATCAAAACCAAACTTAAGGCTACCAAAGGGGAAAGGTGGTGGGGAGGGATAAATCAGGAACTGGGGATTAACATACACACTACTATATATAACGGATAACCAGCAAGGACCTACTGTACAGCATGGGGAACCCTCCTCAATATTCTGTGATAACTCATATGAGAAAAGAATCTGAAAAAGAATGAGTATGTACGTAACTGAACCACTTTGCTATACACCTGAAATTAATACAACATCGTAAATCAACAGTACTCCAATAAATTAAAACAAATTTTAAAACTAATCATTTGAATGTATTTGTTTGATTCTTAGATGAATATCATCATCCCCATTCCATGAGATAAAACTGTAACTTTTTTGCAGTCATTAGTAAATTTCTGGTATGGTGTTCAATATTTAATTAAGAAACTGAATTTTTAACATAATCTACATAAACAGCATAAAACAAATTTTAGTCAGAAAACCATAAACAAGGATAATTATATTAAAATGCTTCTTTTTAGTAAAGACATTGGAGAAAAACACTAGGAAAAATCACAAATCTAATTAACAATGGTTTTAAAGAAGAAAAATTATGTGGTTTTGTTGGGGGAGAAGGACTTGTATAAAAATTGATTTGATGATTCTGTATCAGAATCCCTGGTGTTTTGTTTGGTGGTTTATATAAGAATGACTCATTCTTCCTTTAAGCAGAAAAAACTATCTCACATTCAAAAATGTCTGCAACACAATCACTGTTTCAACATTTGGACTTGAGAGAAAAAATGTATAAACTTTTGTATGAAAGATATTTCCTGGGCTTCTCTGGTGCCTCAGTGGCGAAGAATCCACCTGCGAATGCAGGAGATATAGGTTCGATTCCTGATCTGGGAAGATCCCACATGGTGCAGAGCAACTAAGCCCATGCACCGTGACTATTGAGCCTGTGCTCTAGAGCCCAGGAGTCACATCTACTGACCCTACATGCCGCTACTAATGAAGCCCTTATGCCCTGGAGCTATGCTCCGCAATAAGGGAAGCCACTGCAGTGAGACGCTGAGCGCTGCTACTGGAGAGTAGTCCCCACTCACCACAACCAGAGAAAAGCTCAGACATCAACAAAGACCCAGCACAGCCAAAAATAACATAAATAAATACATACAATCACATCTTAAGAAAGAAAGATATTTTCCTCTGATATACGTTCTTACTCAGGACCAACAAACACCCTATTTGTAGAGCCTAAACTTCAAAGATTTAGGTAACTAAGCTGAGTTCCTTAACTCAAGTAGGTATAATCATCTAGTGAGACTGCTAAGTCACTTCAGTCATGTCTGACTCTGTGAGACCCCACAGACAGCAGCCCACCAGGCTCCCCCATCCCTGGGATTCTCCAGGCAAGAGCACTGGAGTGGGCTGCCATTTCCTTCTCCGACGCATGAAAGTGAAAAATGAAAGTGAAGTCGCTCAGCTGTGTCCTACTCTTAGCGACCCCATGGACTGCAGACTACCAGGCTCCTCCATCCATGGGATTTTCCAGGCAAGAGTACTGGAGTGGGGTGCCATTGCCTTCTCCGTCTAGTGAGACTAATAACATGAAAAACCCAAAAATCATGTTGAAAACTGAGGTTTCAAACTTTACTTGGCTTTTCACTGAAATCTTGTCTTTACATACTTTTATTTGTGTGTGAAACTGCTGAGTGTCTAAGATGTGAGTATTTTAAAGTGAGCAAAGTGATAGTAACTGACTCAGAAGTAACCATTGAAGATGCTGCATTGAAGTGAAGGGGATTCCTAAAAAGGCATGTGGAGTACAGTTGGAGTCCTGGGGCCACTACCCGTGGAAGGAAGCAAGAATTCCTTCTGTCCTACCCACCCAACCACTATATATGGCACATATGTTGTTCATTTTTTGTTTGTTGATTGAGTGACTGAATGAATGAAGGAACAGAAGATTTTGATAGCATCATAGCATGCATTCAAAATACAGAGTATATCCAAATAATATTATCTACTTGGGGCATCAGAACCTCACCTCAGGGAATTTAATAAAAACTGGAGAGTGCTTTAACTTTATAAAAAGTCAAGAGAGAATAAGTAAGCCTAAAAACAAATGAAAATTTTAGAACAAATTTGACCAGATTTTATAGTTAGTAATGGTAAATAGCACCTAGGGATTTCTGCCAGAACATCCTTGTTGGCAAGTCTCTACTGTATTCTGTATTTTTGTCTGAACCTTTCTTCTTGCACTTTTTAAGTTCTGCTGTTCCTCTTATGTGATTTATTAGTTAGAGTGGCTAATCATTGCGATGAACAACTCACAGATTGTAGTGGTTGAAACCAACAAGGGTGTCTTTCTTTTTCAGGTTGCCATCAAGGCAGAGTCAATGAGATGGGGCACTGCATCAATCATAGAAGGACCAGGCTCCTTCCAACTGAAGGCTCTATGTAGCGACTCAGAGAAGGCAATGACACCCCAATCCAGTACTCTTGCCTGGAAAATCCCATGGACGGAGGAGCCTGGTGGGCTGCAGTCCATGGGGTTACTAAGAGTCGGACATGACTGAGCGACTTCACTTTCACTTTTCACTTTCATGCATTGGAGAAGGAAATGGCAACCCACTCCAGTGTTCTTGCCTGGAGAATCCCAGGGACGGGAGAGCCTGGTGGGCTGCCGTCTATGGGGTCTCACAGAGTCAGACATGACTGAAGCAACTTTAGCAGTAGCAGCAGCATGTAGCGCCTAAACTTCAGAGCCTCTACTGCAGTCTCTAGATGCAGACCAGCTAATAAGCAACATTTGAAGAGGATCTGCGTATTCTTATGGGAGGCATATGAACAAAGCCTGAAAATGGCACACATTCCTTTCATTTATATGCCATTGGCGGAAACTTGGTCACATACAAGAGGGCTGGGAAATTTAGAACGGCAAAATATCAAGGGAGAGAATTTGAAACAGCTAGCTAGCTACTTTCTCCCTCCATGTCCTCCATTTCCGGCCCCACGTCACCCTGTTCTGGGATATCACTTCTTTGTATTAGGATATCATTTTCAATCTCCATGTACAGACTTAATGAAAGTTGACTGGACTTAAAATTATGTATCCATTTTTTATATCTAAAGTATATTTCCTCCAACCAGCATGCTCTGTAAATGCTTGCAATGAATTATTTATTAACCCAGAAGGGCTTTTCTCTGTCTAACTCTGATAGCCTTCTGCTGTGAGTCTGCCTGATGCATATTCTTGGCTTGCAGTGAGGAAAGGGTGCTGGAAACATTCTTAGGAAAAAGGAAACTACATATGGCGTTTATCTTCTATTGAGTAGAACAGCTCATTTAAAAGCAAACGCCACCCTCACAGTGGCAGAACCACACAGCATTCCTTCCCAATCCTTTTATTTCCCCATTTTATAAAAAAACTACTAATACGTAATGTTTGTTTATTTTTATCTGGGAACCTTTACTCTTCAAGCATGCATCTTCCTTCTCAGATATACTATTTCCCTAGGCTCAAAATGTACCGATAAACAGCCTCAAATCAATCTGTCTCCTGGATGAATTGTCCTCATAGCTTGAAAAGCTTCACATACATTGTATATTCAGTTCAGTAGTATGGTTAACCCAAACCCTTGCAAATTTTTTTCCCAGTCAGAGAAATGAGAAAAGAGCTGCATTTTAATTTTATTCCAGTGATAAGAAAATTAGTTATTTTGTATTAAAAACCTTAATATGGTCTGAAAATCTTAACAATTTTTTTTTATCATCTGAAATGACTTTAATGGATTTTCTCTAGTATGCAATTAATATAAATCCATTTTCGTTTTATTGAGGTCAAACTATATTCCCTTGTCTTGCTCCCCAGGAGAAGGAAATAAGGTAAAAATTAGCTCACTGTGGTTATATTCATTTTATTTGCTGCATAAAGCAGAGGACTAGCAAAAGGGCAAGCTGATACCTCACAAATATCAAGCGCTTTATGTTAAGGCACAGTTCCTGTGATGTAAGGGGAAAATCAGAAAGTAAGAAAGACAATCCATAAATAAATGAATCAAAGCACCATTGAATGTAGTGGTTATTGACTTTTGAAAGCCTTTTTAAAAAAATTAGCATGTGTTTTACATATAAATTCATTAGGTATTAAGCCACCTAAAAAATTAACTTTGAGTGCTTCATTTCTCCATATCCTCTTCAACTACAAGTAGAGCTAACTACAAATATATATTTCCTTCCTATAGGTGTGATTTTCTTAAGAGCTTTCAGCCTACCTTATCATTTCAGTTACAAGTTAATTGATTACTATACACAAATACATAAGGCACAATTATGCTTTACATGGTATAAATATATACATATATGACACAAATACATACACATACATATATATTTGTGTCATATATGTATGACACAAAATATGTACATGTACACATATATGTATATATATGACACACATAAATAAACAGTGCACATATATGCTGGATATTGAAGGCTGCTGTTTTTAGTCACTAAGTTGTGTCTGATTCTTTTGAGATCCCCTGAACTGTAGCCCACCAGGCTCCTCGTCCATGGGATTTCCCAGGCAAGAACACTGGAGTGGGTTGCCACTTCCTTCTCCAGGGGATCTTCCTGACCCAGGGCCCAAACCCATGTCTCCTGCTTGGCAGACAGATCCTTGACCCTGAGCCACCTGAGAAGACCCCGGTATCGAAGGTTAGCTTCTCAAGTTCCATTTTATCTTCTAATTAAACAGGCTGGAAAGCCTAAAAATAAATATCTAGGCTTCCTTGAATGTAAAATTCTTAATGTGAATCTAAAATTCTCGTTGCAAATACGATTCTTTTTAATAAAATATTCATTTCTGTATGACTGTGTCAGGTCTCAGCTGTGGCACATGGAAGTTTTCCTTGGGCACACAGCTCCTTCTCTACTTGTGGCACACAGACTTGGGCTCCAGTTGTGGCACGTGTGCTTAACTGCCCTGCAGCACGTAGGAGCTTAGTTCCCCGACCAGGGATCAAACCCGAGTCCCCTACGTTGGAAGGCAGATTCTTAACCACTGTGTCACCAGGGAAGTCTAACAAATAAGACCCTTCAATGCACCTGAATGAAATATGTGAGACAAAGAGAGATGAAGGAATCAGTCTGTTCCTTTTGGGTTCTTTGTGCTCGCAGCAATGCATGGAAATGGGAGTTGCTTTCTGCAGCAATGATTCAGGGTCTGTTCAAGAGCTGTCTGGGTGTTAAGAAATGATTGGGTCAGCTTCTTCTGGCTTTGAGATCTCTGGATCTTGGCTATAGGTCCATTCCATAGATTCCTGGGTGATGAGAGGAAGTGGTCCACAGCAGCAGCTTCACTACCGACCTGCTTTAGTAAAGATGACTGATTCTTGGGATCAAAATTATGGGCTGTGTCCTTGAACTTATAGCACCATTTATAGTGTTGCAGGTGGTAACTCCAAGCAAATTATGAACTCTTCCAGAAGTCATTCCTGGAGGCCCATCTTAAAACCCTTCTTCCTCCCTTCTCATAATTTAGGAGCATAAAATTTCATGTATTCAATTCCATGATGTAACTGGATGATATTTTATGTCATTTTTCAGTGTATTCAACTGTTCTCTAATTCACTGGGCTAAATCAGTTGCATCTGGTACAACTTTATACAAATCTGCTCACATTCTCCCTCCAGATAATCTGTCCCCTCCAAAGCCCTACATCCAGTCTTCTGTCATTTTTCAAGGAATTCTAGGGACATTTTTGTCAAAAAATTTCCTGTTCTGCATCTTCCGAATTTCAGTTTCCCACTGAGAGGCCATACCCTCTCAGTCCCAACTCTGATACCACTTTTATGCTCAAGGTATTTAATGATATAGATTTTCTGTAATTTTGATGAGATGATAGTTTTTTCTTATGTATCCTGGGTAAATACAATTTTTACAAAAAAACCCTCTGGTTTAGGTTTATGGAAAAAGAACATCCATAACAACAACAAAGTAGCAATAACAAAGTCATTCAAAGTCTCCATTCCCTTGGTGGGAGACATTACCTGATTGAAAAGGTGAATCAATGATTCAGAATGAGATACAGGAAGAATTACTTTTTTAAAAAATTCTGCATTTCTTGCTGTTTTTCTCTTCTCTCCTTGGAATGTCATTGGGGATTTTTCTACGAATTTCCTCCTTCCCTTCTACTCCTGGCAAGACTCACTGGGACAGAGGCTGTCAACACTGTAAGCTAAGATTTCTAACAGACACTGCTGCCTCCTGGCAATCCAGCTCATGACCAGGGAGCAGAGTTTCAAGGCTAATACACTACCTCCACAGCAGAGTGACACCAGCATCGCTGAGGAGCAGTAATGAAGTAGAAACATGTTCTGGCTACTGGAAACCTTTGTGATAGTCATCCTTTTTTTTTTTTTTTTTTTTTATAGTGAGGCAATGTATCCCTTTCTTTGAACTGCCTCTTACTCCCTCCCTGCTGCCTGCTAACTACCACCATCAATATTCCACCATATGCTACCTACAAGGTGGTCTTAGATTCAAGCTAGGCCAGTCCTCCTCTCTCTCTTCCAGGTGTTTGCAAACTGAGAGTGTAAACACAGTGGTGGTGAGCCATCCTGGACCTTGCTGCTGCGAGCAGCACCCTGAGGGTAGGCAGCAACTAGACTGAAGATACCTGGGTCCCCAGCTCCCTGCAGCTTCCACACATGCCCTGAAATAATCACCCTTAGACTCTTACATGAAAATAAACATCAACTTTAATCCAGTTTAAGCCAATATAGAGAGGCCACCTGTCACAGCCAGGGAATCAATAATCTAACTATAACCAGAGGACTTCAGAGTAGAAAATGCAGATATTACAATTAACTTTATGCTTTAGAAAAGAGTCAGTTACTTCCCTGATCGTCCAGTGGTTAAGAATCCACCTTCAGGGGAAGTGGGTTTGATCCCTGTTTGGGGAACCAAGATCCTACATGTCGCAGGGCAACAAAGCCAGTGCTGCTACACCCATGGGCCACAAGAGAGACCCTGTGCAGCCAAAAATAAATGAATAAATAAAATCAATAAAAGTTTTAAAAGAGGGGGAAAAAAGGAGTCAGTGAATGATGGCCTGCAAGCCAATGTCATCCCGTTTTATGTTTCTGTATGACCCATGAGCAAGATGTTTTTTATATTTTTAAATGACTGAAAAAAATCAAAATAAGAATATTTTGTGATACATGGAAATTGCATAAAATTTAACACCCATATAAACGTTATATAGGAATATAGCCATGTTCATTCATGTATTGTCTATACCTGCTTTCACATTACACCAGTCTGATTGAATAGTTACAACAGAGATAACATTTATTGTCTAGCCTTCTAGACAATATTGTCTAGCCTTCTAGACAATACAGAAAGAGTTGCCAGTGCCTGCTTTAGATGATCACCTCAATGGTTGAAGCAAATTTCCTGAAGAATGAAGAGACTAGAATCAAATGAGAGCCAATGAGAAGGTTATCCAGTGGTCTAGGTAAGAGATAAAAGAGGCTCAACCAAATTAATTACCCCCAGTAGGAATAAACATAAGAGTGTATTTGAACAAACTCCAACAACAACAACAAGTGAAATTAACACAACAGAGAAGATTCATCCCAATAGAAGTATTGAGATCATAATGGAATATGTCATTTCCTGAAATTTCCATGTATATGACAAACTATTAAAATAGAAACCTTTGTCCCATTCAAAGTTGATAATTGTCAAACCTCCACTAGGGATCTACCAGAGAAGCCCAAATCCATTACCATTATCCTCTCTGAGCTTTACCGATATTTGTTTCTTTCATCATATTTAAGTCCTAACCTGACCCCCAGCAGAACTTTCTCCTGTCTGGTCTCAAGTGACAAGAATTCCAGAACATGTCTTCTTATCTCCTCACACACAATCAACAAAATAGATTCCATGCCATCTTCAGACAACTTTCTTGGTACTCTAATTCAGATTTTAAGAGAACTATTCACAGTTTCAAAATTTATACTCATTGCTATAAAGACTTGTTTGTAAAAACCTGGAACTGCATAAATATTAACTTACACCATCATGCATGTACATCCTATAAATAATAGCTAAGTCATTACATAGGTATTTTTAATAAGTCAACTGAGATCGATCTGTTAAAGTCTCATTTTAAGGCCTCCTAATCAATGAGCAGACCAAAATGAAACTCATGTAATTTCCCCCTGCCCTTGTAGCTCTGATAGTTTATTTACAACAGATGTGATTTTAAACAAGAAAAAGCTGTATTTCAAATCCACCTGAGATGATGTATACACTGTTGCAGTCCATTCACCATTCGCTCATTCATTCGCTCATCCATCTAACAAATGTTTACCACATGCCTATTATGATCCAGTAGGGATGTCAGACCCTGAGATACTATAGATTGAACTTTTTTCCTTAGAGAGCATATGATTTAGTAGAGTGACCCAATCAACAGGCTGGCACGCACTCTGTGATGAGTGCTGAACTGTAAATCAGGCAATGGATACGTAGAAAAGGGCCCAGACTAGGCAGGAGGAGATAGGGGAAGGCTTCCAATTGGAAGTGATATCCAAGCAGAGGCCTACAGTGTGAGTAAAACTTATTCAAGGTAAAAGGGAGGAGCAGGGAAAAGCAGTAGCATGCAGACAGACTGGGGAGAGGGAGTGTGCAATAAGCAAATGGCCCCTTCGTATCAGAGGTACAGTCAGAGTCTACCCACGGGGTTACGGGCCACTCTTCAACTTTCTCATCTTCACTATGGTCTGAACAGGCACTACTTTTGGAGATGTGCTCAGGACCACAGGTGTTCCCCTGCCTCCCGCATCCACCCCCTACGGATACATCACTGTTTCAGTAAGTGAAAGAAGTTCCTTGTGGCTGAAAATCAAAGACACGGGTGTGATGAGTAAGGCAATGACAAGGATGCCATGCAGAGGGACCAACAGTAGTTGGGATTTCGTTTCCTGGCCCTTCCCTGTCTTGCCACCAATCCATTTGACTGGTGAATGCTTGAAGCATCCATTCCTGCCCATTGCCTAGTCCACTCTCCCCAACTGGCCCTGACACTAGAGAACACCATGCCAGGGCTACACAGGTTGATATGTAACCAAGTGTCCATCTAATGAGCTGTCAGTTCTGACTTTTCCCTTAGAAGGGAGTACAGATAGAGTGCTTTCTTTATGAGCTCATAGCTGGGCTCTGACTTCTAGGCTCTTCCAAAACAAGATGGAAAAAACATGAAAGAATTAAAATTGTTGCCTTTTTCAATCAGGGGGCAGCATGAATAGGAAAGTAATAGTCTACCTAATTACATTTCCTAATCTATACCCAACCTGAAGAAAACAAATGTGTATCATTGTTACAAACATTATTGTGTTTGACCTGTTTTTCCTCTATTATAACATTTGAATATTCTACTTCCCTTCCTCGGGTCTATGGTACAATGATCTGTATTGTCCCTGAGTGATGTTTTCCAAAACAGGTGGAGGAAAAAACATAAATTAAGAATTTCCTTACCAAAAATTTTAGAATAACAGAATGTTTACTGAAAATTGGCTCACATTTACTAGCATCCTGTCAGGTTTAAGTCAGAAAGCATCCATAGCTCAGGAAATCATACTGGTGAGTTTTTGTTGAGCTTTCTCAGCGGCCACCAATTAAATTCCATTTTCACTTGATGGTAAGTAAGCTCAGACTTCAGTGAGTTGATGTGGAAAGAAACATAGCTTCCTTCTCTTAATAGCTTGAGACAACCTAAACGTAAGCAATCAAAACAAGTGTTCATAGAACTTTCAAACGGCATCTTCACTTGGCAGTGCCTGGGCAACACACACTGGAGAGCAGATACAGACATAATTTTTCAAGAAACGAAGCACCTAGCCTGTTTTCAATTACACCCCCATTGAGCCAACAGCTGAAGCCAGTGCAGGGGAGGTACTGGGTTGGCCAAAAAGCTCATTAAGGTTTTTCCGTAAGATGGGAACAAACTTTTTGGCCAACTCGATATATAGGTGTTGTCAAGTCAGTAAATAGATTTGGAGATATTTTATAACCTTGGTCACACTGTAAAAATGAGAGGTTTGTCCTCACATCTGGATATTAATATCTGAATAAATGACCTCTTCCATTTCTCGCCCGCTCACAACACCAAACACTAGGTTTGGATCAATGTGTAGCTCCCTAAAAATAAGAAAAACACTATAAAAATACAGCAAAATAATTTATGTCTATTTTACGTAGTAATGCTGTCTCCTTATTTTCAGTTATGTATTTTATGTTATGACTTTAACTATCTGGTCATGCTACAGATGTTAATAAAGTTTCATCAATCAATGTTTTCATTGATATAGGAAATTGTGCTCCCATAACTAAACCAGTCTGGGTGAGGATTATAAATATAGGTATCAACTTTGATCTGACAAGAAAAAATGTTACAGAAGTTACAGGTATAATGTGCAAACTATACATGCATGGGGGCAAACACACACACACACCATGGTTTTTATGCTAGAATTGCAACATTTTAAAATAACATAAAATTATGCTCTGATAAAATAGCCTCTAACATCAGGAGAAATCAGGATTATAAGGCATTTTTATAAACTATTTTGAACAAATGTGTTTTCATTAATTTCAGGTAGAGTTGGCAAAACATGGCAGTTCTTTTTGGTCCATTTTATGTAATTATAATTTTATGTTATTTGTAAACAGTGCTTCTAAGATGATTAAAAATTTGTAATAAGATAAGCATTTGATTGAGGTCTTATTAGAATGTTAATTTCCTTAGTGGATATCTTTTCTGTAGCCTGTAAAAAGGCCTTTTTGTCGGGGGTTTATTGTTTACAGACACTTTCACCTACATGTCCTCATTTAATCCTTAGGACAATGCTGTGAAACATTTAATTTTCCCTCCTTTATACAGATGCAAAAAAACAGAGATTCAGTAACATTAAGAAGCTAGTCGCAGACCACACACACAGAAAAAGTGACAAAGTCAATATACAAACCCATTTCTTCTTAGTCTATAGCTTTTTCATTAATGAAACAAAGTATTAGCCCAGCTGGTAATCAAATTATCACTAATTCTTCATTAGTGGAATGAGGTAATGAGGTTTCACTTTATCATTTACAATTCAGAGATGAACTTTCAGGCCTACATAAAAATGGCATCTACTGTGATAGTAACAGATTACGCTCATGGTAATACATTACACTCATGGTTTAGGATTTACAAGGCAATTTTTACCTGGCTTTTTTTTAGCGATGTATTTTATATCATGATTTGAAATATCTAATGGGTTTATAAGACATTTCAGGCCCTCAAAACATTTTAGGAAAACTCGATTCACTGACCTTTTCTAATGACTTCTTCCACCTCTGCCTTCGCCTTCTGTGATCATGGAAGCTGTGACTCAAAACAAGACATCCTGGTCATGGGCACAGCTTTCCAAACATTCATGTTGCCTACTCAACTATTTCTGCTATGACCCTCTAGCCTTGTCAGGCCCTGAAGTCCATCATACTGGGAAAAAAACCAGCCCTGATGTACCTAACCACCTGTGTTTTCCAGATTTCCTCTATGTAACGGAGCACCCCTGGAGAGAGTCACTCAGCAGAACCACCTGCATCACCCTAAGTTCACGGTCATTGCTTATCTTCCTCAAATGGCTCTCAGCACCACCTGGAATTCACTCTGGATGGAAACTTTCTACAATCATGCTAAGTTGCTTCAGTTGTGTCCTAGTCTGCAACCCCGTGGACTGTAGCCCACCAGGCTACTGTGTCCATGGGATTCTCCAGGCAAGGATACTGGAATGGGTTGCCATGCCCTCCTCCAGGGGGTCTTCCTGACTCAGGGATAGAACTCATGTCTCTTATTTCTCTTGCACTGGCAGGTGGGTTCTTTACCACTAGTGCCAACTGGGAAGCCCCTTCTCCATTCTTTAGTAAAACAATAGCCCTGATTTCCCCTGACCTTTGTCCTTAGATGATGACTCCCCTTTTATTCCTTTGAGAGAAAGTAAAATCTAGTGAAAGGAAACCCTTCTACCTCCCTTCATCAAATGTAAAAGGTAGATTTATCTGCACTCACTCTATTCTTTCCATCAACAAATGTTTATAAAATGCCTACCATACTCCACATATTGTTCTGAAAACCAGAGCTAAATCTGGAAACAGGAAAAAATCCTTCTGTCCCATGTAGTCACTGTAGCCCACCAGGCTCCTCTGTCCATGGGATTTTCCAGGAAAGAATACTGGAGTGGGTGCCATTCTCTTCTCCAGGGGATCTTTCTGACCCAGGGATTGAATCCAGGTGTCCTGCACTGCAGGCAGATTATTTACCATCTGAGACACCAGGTAAGTGGTTGGAATTACCTACCAGAGAATAAATAAATAATTGAAGGGAGGGAAAAGTGCAGTTGTGAAGAATGACAGGATACTGGCTTAGGCTACAACTGGGGATGGCCATCAAAGCAGGCAACATTAAGACACAGTGTTCTGACCCTCTCACATCTTCCCCTTCCCCTCCCAGGAAAGGCTGGGACACAGCACCCAGGCTGTCTCTTGGTTGCAGTGGGTACAGAGAGTCCAGACCACTTCCAGGGCGAGTGCTCCTGATTGTGACATCACATCCATCCCCTTGGCAATGGAGCTTGTCACTAGGAAGGAAGACTCAGTCAGAGAAGAGCCAACAAAATGGGTTACTGGGAG